>NC_141347.1:31134602-32524102 GCF_057382095.1 Aulonocara sp. 'chitande type north' Nkhata Bay
AAGATTTTTCACACATATTTTACCCCACCCCCACCCCCACCTCAAATACACACACAAAATAAACCCACACATATTACATGCATTATTTTAGGACACTGCAGAAGTCTGCAGAGATGATTCACAGCGTCACTGTTGAAGAATTTCAAGATTTTGTTAGACTGGTTGCAGAGTGACTCACAGGCTCTCCGCTCTGTGTTTAGATTACAACACATGATCATTTAAAACCACTGGTATCTGTCAAAGTTTGTGCTTGGGGAAAAAAAAACCAACCCAAAAACTCGGTTGTCGCTCACACACCCATGTTCCGTAAAACACATTTTTATCGCTCCACAGGTTGCTCTTCCACAAGATCCAACATGCATCGTTAAATGCCCCTCCCATTAACCTGGAGCAACTCGTCAACACACACAAACACCAGATGAGCTGATTTAACTGGTCTTTCTCACAGATGCAGAAACATCACCGTTCCTCCCAGAAATGCCCCAAACTGCCCTCTCCTTCCAAGCGTCCTGCCGTGTCTTAATATTATAAACCCCCTCCTCTGTTGTCTCGCTCCTCCCCTCGCTGCTACGCCTGTCTTTGCTGCATTCCTAGCATGACCTCACCAATCCCGCGCACCTCCCTCCACACTCCCACAGGGTGGAGTAAGATGAGGAGGAGGAGAGAGGGAGTTTGGAAAGATCTGAGAGAGGCAGAAATAAGTCGATAGAGCAGATAGAAAAGTCACAAATACAAAGGAAAAGAAAAGAAGTTAAAGTCTGGATGTTTTAGGACGAGGACGCGGTACAAAATGAAGAGCAGAATGTTTTAGCTGCAGAGCTGTCGCATCCGCGGTGTTAGTGAGCTCTTCTTTTTCTGCTTGTGTGGCTTCGGTCTTAACGCACAAGCTGTGGAAAGGCTCTGGATTCTGTTGGACAGCCTAAACGTTTCATTAGGTAAACCTTTAAAAGTGTCAAACTGATTTAAAATGTCTTTGTCATGCGAGTTTAAAAATAACTGGAAGTAGGTGTGTTTTTGGTTTAAATATGGCAGTGTGGCCGATTCCTGAAATGATCGGGTAATTTAAAGCTAGTTATTTACATTTGGATTCTCCTAAAGCAGCAAAGTGTGTGTGTGTTTTGTATTTGTTTAGATAACATTAGAGGATACTTTTGTATTTATAGCTAGCTGCAGTGCGGTGAGTGTTGTGGCTTTTTCTCGGGGGAATTCTTCCAGTTTGGTAGCTAGTTTGTGTTTGTGTGGAGAGCCGAGGCCTCGGGGACAAACTGTGGCAATAACTCAGAAGCTTCCCCTTTCAGGCTGTTGTTGTGTGTAAAGCAGCACGACACTGTGCCGTTGTCAAACTTGTTTACAGGAAGAGACCATTTTTATTTAAACTTCTCATTCCACACATACACACACAGGCGCACACAGACACACACCTACCTACCTACCTTTGTAATTTCTCATTTCTTCCTGTCACGTCTGTTCTCACGGTTCCTCCATCTTCCCTCCTTTCTCTAGGCGTACTCCCAGGATGCCTACCTGACGGGTAATGAACCGTACGCTGGGGGAGCTGAAAACCTTCCGCCGCCACCCCCCCTATGTTACCCACGCTCCAAGACGACGTCGGTTTCTGGAGCTCCCCTCTCATCCCCCATGGGCCAGAACCAGCTGGATAACTGGAGTCGCTGGCCAGGTTCTTCCAGCCCCTCATCACCCTTGGACAACCGATCTGCTGTGTGCAGCCCCGCCAGCTGGCAGGAGGGGCGGCCAGGCGAGCCCGGTGGTGTGGGTCACAGCAGTCCAGCCCACCGCACAGAGGAGATCCAGTACGGTATGACCAGCCAGCAGCCTCAGGGCCAGATTAGGGGACGCTCCTACTCTTCGTCTTCCTCCTCCGGAGGCCCTTTGTCCAGCCCGCTACAAGTTCACTACCCCAACCACCATGGTGCCAGTTCTTCACAGGCTCAGCCACGCAAGTCCAGCTCAGCCTGGACCAGTCCCCCTCAGCCACAGGTCAGCCACAGCCGCAGTGACCGCTGCCAGCAGGCCCTCTCTGACTGGTACTACAACCAGCAGCCGGATCGCTCAGTACGCAAGATGCAGACCCGCCATCGGAGCTACTCACAAGACCGGCTCAGTGAATCAAGGAGGCAGCAGCAGCGTACAGATGGCTGGCCACACAGCGCCTCCCAGGACACTCTGCTCTTACTTCAGCAGTCAGGACCCGGACCCCAAGGGGAGCCATACTGGTCCTACGGAGACCACACTGCCACTAACTATACTCGAACACGCTCTGAAAATTTGCTCGCCCTCTACGACCACCATGGTCGCTCGTTAGAGATGTTGGACCGAGGAGCAGCTGGACTGGTCTCGCCTCGGATTGACAGGCCCGCGTGGCTCCAGCAGGCCCCCAAGCCTCCCCCGAGGACTGACGCTTACCACAGGCAGGGCAACCATTTTAGCGCAGCGCAAGCTCCTCAAGTGTCCCGGCAGTCACAGCCAACCTCTAAACACCACCCACAGACCCACACCCAGCCACAGCCGGCGCCCACTCAGAGCAGGCGGCTTCCTCCTGGACAGAGCGTGGACGACCTGCCGGTGGGCTACCGTAGCTACAGCCCATCTTTTTACCGCAAAACAGGCCGCATCCTGCAGCAGGCTCATTCGTTCAGGGACCCTTCATACTCTGGCCCCCACTTAAACTGGAACCCAGTACCTAAAACCAGCCCTCCAGAGGGGACGCCAGCACCTCCCACTGCCTCCACCACAACTCCAGTTGCCTCCGCCACGCCTGAATCCCAGGACAGAGGGTACAGGCCAACAAACCACGAGAGGGAACGAGGGGCAGTGGAAGGGCAGGCTGAATTGGTGGCACAGACCCAGGAAGTGGTGATGAGGCAGAAACCCCCCACGGGGCGGAGGAATGTCCAGGGTATGCGTCACCCTCACTATGCCCTGCCTTTGGATGGGCTAGAACCCTCTTTGTTTTCTCCTGATCCCAAAGACTCAGCCCCAGCTCCCGGTTCCACAGGAGATGTAGCCTCAGGCAAACCAAATGGAAACCTTGCTCCCCTCCCACTAGAGGATGACTCTCTGGCCTCCATCCCCTTCATAGGTGAGTAGGGAGCCTCCAAGCTTCCTCCCATGTCCCTTCTCCTACTTCCCTAACACAAAAAAACCCCACACTGACCTTGAGATTTCATTAGTCGTCCTCTAAAATGTAATCTACACTGAGTGTTTATTGAACGTTAGCGAAAGCTTAACCGAGAGGAAATGCAAAGCAGATGAAAATTTGAATTTGTGTGTTGTTTAATTTCCTCCTCGTCTGTATATTCAGACGCCAGAGTCTGCCCAGACGCAGTTTCCGATCCGTCTGTGAATGTTTGCGTTGGGTAATTGCGGTATTCCCACAGTCTTACGCACCATATTAGTCGTATGTGCGATGGAAGTTCACTAATCCTGCTGGCTGCCCTCCTGACTTTAAGGTCACCTCACTGTGCTGAGGAAATGAGGTGGAGGTCTGGACTTCCTGAATGTGGGTTGTTGTTTAGAGGGATAATTTTCAATTTCACATCGGTGGAGTTTGATTTTGTGTGTTGAGGCGTGACAGGAGCTCAACAGCTACTGACAGTGGTTTTAATCTAAACCAGTAATACTAATAACGAGCTGTCATAGCACCGTCCGAGTAGGACATGCAGTCTTTTCTGTTTGTTTTCTACAGTTATGGCCTGCATATGTTGCCGTCAGTGGGAGTTGACTGCAATCGTGTTCGAGCTTGTTTCTTGCTCTGAAAAGGCTCAAACAGAAGGGGCCCTGTAGGCTTCTGATTAGATTCTATCACTTGACACGGACATTAGTCTAAGTCAAACCACAAGCAAATGAAGTCAGCCGGTGAGGCTGGACTTGCCTATATCGCCCACTCGCAGGCTGGGGAAAACTTGCATTAATGTTGAATAGATTCAAATCAGCTGACTGGGAAGCTTTGACCCATCTTGGAATGACTGTGGATATTTGAGCCAAGCTGCGCTCTGCCCCAGAGAGTCATTTAAAGAGAGAAACTACAGGAAACCAGGAAGGCATCTCTCGTCCTCGCTGTCAATCCGTCAGAGCACATTCTTGCCTCGTACTTTCACCTGAATTAAACGAAACCAAGCAGCCAGAGCAGCAGGTCAGGACATGTTTAATATCCACAAACTGAAACTAGGATAGACAAGAAGTAGTTGTTCGTTCGTTCGTTCGTTCGTTCGTTCATTCGTTCGTTCATTCGTTCTTTCTTTCTTTCTTTCTTTCTTTCTTTCTTTCTTTCTTTCTTTCTTTCTTTCTTTCTTTCTTTCTTTCTTTATCTAACTGACGCAGATGCTGATATAATCTGAGGCTGTTTAGGGACATGCAATTTCATGGGCTGTTGGTTTTCTTCTTCTTTTCAAAGCATGGGTGTCTGTGAGATAGCAGTTCAAAGGCAAACCGTGTCTGAATGCAGATACTGTATGTTTTTATCAAATCTCGTACACCATATTGAATTTTTCCTAAATTCAATGAAGTGTTTAATACTTTCTGTGTTTCTGGTAGCTCCTACAAAATGAAACGACAAATTATATCGAATGCTGCTGCAGGATTTTATTGTGCGCCCACTTGGAGTCTTTGTAAGCTGTAAATTGCCAGGAGGTTTTTGTCATGGTCCTTGTGGGGAACAGTGGGGGCTCCCGCCTTCAATGCAGCTATTGTACTGCTCTACTAGATGAAGGGTTTTATGTGGGGGTTCATTCTATGACTGTCTTTACTAGCTGGACCCTGGACATGATGGACTTCGTGTACTGGCCTGTGTACTGGCCCTCTGTGTTTTCTTACAGGCACCTGCTTTCAATTACTTTGTATTGAAAGCTCAAGCTCATTCTCTCTCATTTTCTTGGTCTAAACTTCTTTACATTGAATTACAGTTGCTACATACAGGTTAGTTTGATAGTCAGTTAATTCTTTGAGATATTTCGTAAGCAGGAGTACAGCTAGTACAGCTAGTAAAACATGCTGCAAAAACTCAGGCCTCAGACTATTTATATTCAACTCTTGGCTCTGTATGATGTCAGAGAGAAGGAATATCCCTAAGAAACTCCACATGGAGTTGAAACCTTCTAGTTGTGAGGGACAGCCAGTCAAAGGAAAGCTGGCATCTTTGCCCTAAAGGGAGAGGAGCTAAAAGGGTTGGTTTCAGATAGTTCAGAGTCCATGAAATGAGGTCCAGTTTAGATGTAATAAAGATAAATAAGAATTAATTGGAACTGTATATCATGCAGAAGATAAAAACTAGAAATCAAGCACAATAGGTCCCTCTTAATGAAGTAAATATTCCAAAGAGGAATGAGTCTTTAAGCATTTCTTCTATCTTCACCATTTGTCCAGGACAAATCTGAGTCAGGAATTCCTCCTTTACTATATGTACTGTAGAGCAGCAGCACAGTGTACTTCAGTATGCTGCTCCCCTCTGCTGGTCTGTCTCTGTGTCGTGTTTCTGAGCTCACTCTGGCTGCCTGTTAATGACGGCCTTTGTTAAACCCACAGCCCGGCTATTTCTGGGCCATGCTGTAAACAGGCAGATTCCTTATCCCAGACTGGGAATGTTTTCCGCCTTATGTCGGCCTCTAAAATGCACAGGAGCGAAGAATAGAAAAGCGAGGGCGGGAAGAAGAGCATGAAGAAAGGGAAGAGACGAAGGATGTTCGAGGACTGGACTGTAAGAAGAGAGATGGTTATTAAAATAGGGAAAATTAAATATGAAACCAGTGCAGGGTTTTTCTAAAATGACCATGTGGTGGTCAGTTGAAGTGTGGCGGAGTGAGGCTGTGCTGCCCTCTGCTGTTTCCTCCGAGAGCAAACCAGAGCCTCGACGCATTTCGGTCCTGAGAGTTTAAAACATCACGGCAAATCCAGCTTCTCCTCACTGCATGCAAATATCAGACCAGCCCCTAATCCTCGCTGTCAGTCAGGAAGTGTGAGCGTGTTTGTGTATGAATGTTTCTGTGCGTTAGTTTCATATCCCTTTACCTGAAACTGCTGATGACTAGTAGCCTGTGTGATCCTAACCATTTTATGCCTTTGTCTTCTTAAAAACTACGTTTCTTTATCAGCATAAAAAAATCCCCAGAATTCTTATGTTGGAAAGAAAAAGAAAAGATCATTCATGCCCAATAATTTATTTTCTACCTTTTGGACAGTAACGGTTTCTCTTGCATATATCAGATCATGCCTGCGCTAGGGTAGATTTCACAAAGAACTGAAACCATGAGCCAGTAAACCTGTAACAAAACCCCCTCCTCTCTGTTAGCTACTGAACAGTTCTTCCTATGGCAGCAGAAGACGCAGGTATTGTATTTTCTGTAAACTTTTTGCCTGTTCAGCCATGTTCCTGTGGGACTTTTTCTTACTGTAGTTGGGTCGCAGCTATGCTTACTTTCCTGAGAGAGGACAGGAGCTTTTAGTGACTTCTGCTTCATCTGTGTGTTCTTAAGTGACCATATAAATGTATGTGTTTCTGACTTTCTTGTACTTCTCACGGGAATCTGGAAGTGCATCATGTTAAAGTATTGTGGTAAATGTTTTAAGGTGATAGTCAAATTTAAAGTGAAAGAAACTGTGAAAAGCGTTTTTTTTTAAGTCTCTCTGATGGTAATCCCCCAATTCCTCATCATTCCTCTACCTTAAAACCTCTCCTCTCCTTACCTTCTCCTAACCCAACCCATTTTTTTCTTACCTTCTCGCCCTTTTTGCTAACACCTAACCCTTCTCCTTCTCTTTCACCCTTTCCTTCCTTCCCTCCACCTGCCCACAGACGAGCCAACCAGCCCCGGCGCCGATTTGCGCGCCCGGCACGTGCCGGCGTCCTCCGTTGTCTCCAGCGGCATGAGTTCAACGCCCGCCGTGGTCAACAGCCCCGCATCCCCCACCTTCACCTTCCCCCTCACTAGGCTCTTCTCACACGACTGCAGTGAGTGCCCCCTCCTCCCTCCCTTCCTCGCCACTGCATGCAGCCAAAAATTAAGATTCTCCTTTTATTTCCAATGTGGATTTATAAAGCATGAGATTTGAAGAGAGTATACAATTTTATAACTGCTGTAATCTCCATCTTATGAAGCATTTTGTCTCCTTATTGTGTTTTAACTGCCTTATTTTCTTAACACAAATGGGGTGGGGGGAAGCTGAAATCTTGAACTTAAGGATGCACTTAAGTTGTGGAAATTTACGTTTTATTTTATAGAGCTGAAAAAAAGTTTGCTTTTATGAGAAGTGAACTTTAAAATCTCACTCAAAAACCAAAATAGCTTGACAAGATGAAGTTTCAGCAGTTTGCATGTTGAATTTGTAGATTGGACTTGAACACATTGGTTTAGATCATTTTTCGGTCACAATTCTAAGCGTGCATGAAGCCCAATCTGTGTATTTTCAAATTAATTTAGCCCATATTGGTGGTGCACAAACCAAGACTTGCATGATTGTGAAAAAACTGCACAAAAAAATGAATATGGGTGTGTACACCTGTATGCCAGAGGTGAGCAAACGGTCCAAGGAAACCAGTCTAACCCCCACTCCTCTAGCTCATGTTCCTACTCACCATCTCCACCAAGTCGCTGATTCACTCGCCCTGTTAACCCCCCCCCCTTCCTCCACCACCTCCCGCTTCCTCCCTCACTGCCCCAATCTCCTAATCCAACACCATCCACTCTGGTGATTGGCATTACATCAACATTCTTTCTGTTTTTTTTCCCTCTTTCTCTTTCTTTCTGCTCTCTTCTCTCTCTCTCGTTCTCTCCATTCATTCATTCATCCCTCGCTGAGCAGGCAGTATTAAATCCAGTCGCCGTTCCTCCTATGTTCTAGCCATCTCCAGCGAGCGCTCCAAGTCATGTGACGAAGGACTCAACACGTTCAGAGAGGACGGACGATCCTTGTAAGTACTGCAGATCCCAGACACCTGATAGAAATTATATTTCACATTATTAATATTAACGACTCTTTGTTGTGATGTTATATTCAAGTAGGAGGCTTCCAAAAAGAGTGAAGAGCTTCTTCACAGATGGGGTGAGTTCCTCACTTTTTATTACTGCACATAAACTGACACGATCTGTAAATACTTTGCATGTTATCATAAAATTCAAAGACGAAGCTAAAATGCAAACAAATGCAACTAAATCATTATCAACCCACATTGAATTTAAACTAGTCATTTGTATTTATTTAACTAAGGCAATGAATTAATTATGGCAAACCAACATTAATATTTTTAAATGCGGTCATACAAAAAAATGTATGGATGGTTGCACAAACATCTAAAACAAGTTATTATAATCATTTTAATTCTCATTATCAAATTCAGGCTGAGGTTTTGAAGGAGTTTCAAATGACTTCTTCCTGCCACCGCCGAGCTACAGAGACACAAATCATATTAAACTTTTGTTATTAAAACCAGTGAGGTGTTTTTTCTGTGACACGCTGCCATAAAAGAGTCATAAAGTCTGAAATGAAGTGTTGGGACACGTGGCTTAAGTTTGCCAACGTTAAATATAATTTAACTACAGCTACAGTGAGCTGGTTACACTGGAACACTATGAGTGTGTCTTCTGTTATTACAGCTTTTTAAATCAGCTTTTTATTTGTGCAAGGAAAGGATTGTGTTATGTTTTAATAAAGCTTTTATCAGGTAATATTTGGCCATATACAAAGACACATAAAGGTGCGATAGCTGATAGTTGAACTGGTGGTTCGTCCGTTGCAAAATTCTGCAGTATGGAAACTACTGCAATCTTCTGCCAGGTCAGCATGAAGAGTACAGTTTTCTTTGAAACTGTTGCATGGTATTTTTAAAAGCAATTTTAAATTTAAACAATAATTAGCAACACAAAATAATATGCATTGATGTGTTTTTGCACATTATAAAAGAAGCTTGAGAATTAAAAAATAAACAGAAGGTGAAAACTAGCTGAAACCACTTTGTGAGCTTTGAAAACTAACTTTAAAAGAAAAAATAAGATGCTTACTTTTGGTTTCTGTTAAAAAAAAATGTTATACAACCAAAATAAAAAAAGACTAAAACTAACACTGAAACCAATAGAATCGAAACTAAAACGAAAGATTTTCAGATAATAAAAACTAACTTGAAATGAGAAAATCCGCTCTAAACACTAGCTAACTGAAAACAGAAAGTCAACAAATTACCTGAAAACTTTTCCGATTGTGTTTCAGTCTCTGGACAACATCGGGACAGCGGAGGAGGTTCGGTCGAAACGTCACTCCACCTCGGAGCTGGGAAACATCACTTACAGCGATGTATGGCGAGAAGGATGGCTGCACTACAAGCAGATCCACACCGAGAAGGGCAAGGTGGGCAAATCGAGCTTGATTACAAGAGAAATCTGGAAAGCATAGCAAAGGAGTCGCATCACATCTCCTCTTTCCTTCACAGAAGGTAGGCAGCGCCATGCGTCCGTGGAAGCGTGTCTTTTCGGTTCTTCGCTCCCAATCGCTGTTCCTCTACAAGGATAAGCGGGAGGCGGTGCTTCGCGGAGCCACAGTTGGAGGTTCGGCCGAGGATGAGCAGCCGATCAGCATCCAGGGCTGCCTGGTGGACATCGCGTACAGCGAGACCAAACGAAAGCACGCCCTCCGGCTGACCACCCAGGACTTCTGTGAGTACTTGCTGCAAGCGGAGGACCGGGAGGACATGCTGAATTGGATAAAGGTCATCGGGGAGAACAGCAAGATAGACAACGAGGTCAGAGAACACACTTTTACCGGGCAGATTTTCAATAACTGTATGCATTTAATATGTTCTCAGTGAAAACCTCAGACTCATAATGCAGGTGTGTTTATGTCTCGCAGGAGCTCGGCTTTTCCAGGCAGGCCCTCATTAATAAGAAGCTTAATGACTACAGAAAACAAAGGTGAGTCACCCGATCATGAATATTGCTGTCCTTTCTCCTCATCCTGCCTGGATATTCCCCTCCCACACACCAGAAAAATGCAGGTTAACTTAAATTGAAGTTAAATTTACTCTAACCTGTCCTGGATTTTTGCCACCGGACGAGCAGATACAGCTAAATTTAAATGAACCACAACAGTAATACCTACACTGTCTCTCTGTCTCCCCCTACAGTCCAGCTGTCAACAAGCCAGACTCCTCTCCCAAGTTGTCCCGTATGAAGCCTCCCTTCCTGCTCAATAAGACGGAGAACGCTGCTGGAGCGCCACGCTCGCCCAAACCAGAAGGCAAAGGTCAGTGTCGGGGAGACTCGAAGCCATCCACGCTGGCATTCGGCATTTGCTGAATCCTGGGCTCTAACTTTGTTACTGACTTTGTCTTCAAACTAATCTTGGAATCAAAACTATAAAGAATTAATTGGACCAATTATGAGTGTATTTGGAACTCCTCAAAGTTGTGAATAGCTCATCATTTAGTTGTCATATTCACTCTTGTTGTGGAGGCACCTTTAGTCAACTGCTTTGTTGTTTCTTCTCTTTTTTGTCCATATTATTTCAATATTTAATTATACCATGCTAACACAAAGCAACTATACATAAGACTGACCTAAAAAGTGCAACTCTTGCCCAAAGTAAGTACTAACCTTTTCAAATGTTTAGAGATTTTTTTAATCCCATTCTATTAAAGCAGTCTGCTGGTTTTCAAATCCTTTTTTATTTTTGTTTTAATGGGTGACAGCGTTTGGATAAGAAGGTGTTTAGTCAAACATGGAAGTTGCTAAGTTTCTGTTCAACCTGCCTACAGATGAGAGCAGCCCTCCCAAGTCTCCATGGGGAATTAACATCATGAAGAAAGCAAAGAAAGCTGGGCCCAAAGCTTTCGGTGTGAGGCTGGAGGAATGTCAACCTGGTACAAATAACAAGGTTAGCCACACTGACCTCTGTCACCACCTGAATGCGGTAAAACTGTTTTCCTTTTCCTTATTTTCTGTGATCACACGTTTCCGTGTCTCCTTCTGCAGTTCGTTCCAATGATTGTGGAGATCTGCTGTGGCCTCGTGGAGGAGATGGGTCTGGAATACACCGGCATTTACCGAGTCCCAGGGAATAACGCCATGGTGTCGCTGCTCCAGGAGCAGCTCAACAAGGGCGTGGACATCAACCCTGCAGAGGAGGTGCAGAAATATAAATATACATTCAGTCGTGTAAAAAAAAAAAAAAAAGTGCAGCCTCTTTCATTTCTGAGATTTTACATATCAGCACATAAAAAAATCATCTGGTGCTTCGTAGGTCTTAAAATAGCCTGTAAACGCAACCTCAGATGAACCTCAGTGCTGTAATTTATTTAGCAAAAAATAAGCCAAAATCCAGAAGCAGTAAGTACACACTTATTGCTTCACAGGTGCCAGGTGCTGCTAATTGAATGCACTTGATAAACTGATCATTAGCAAGTTTGAGCGCCTCGTTTCCAAACAATTTGAAGTCTGTTATTGTCCAAGAGGTAGAAATGGAAAACCTTCAAGAGTCTTTCCAAAGATTGTTTGAAAAGATTCCAGGAAATTCCTCGATAACAATGTGAGAGGCTTCTAAAGTCATGCAGAAAACCACAACTTAAAGTTATTGCTCCTGAATGTGTTTCTACAAGCCTGCTGAATCATTGGGATCTGCTTTTTTTTTTTTACATGATCATAGAAGGCAAGAATACTGTCGATCCTCAAAGAGAGGGAAAAAAAGAAACAATTAACTGGCACTTTTAGTACAAAAGGTGATTGGTAACGATATCTGAGTCGTCTCTGTGTGCTCTGTCGTCTGCAGAAGTGGCAGGACCTCAATGTCGTCAGTAGCTTACTCAAATCCTTCTTCAGGAAACTCCCAGAGCCACTCTTCACCAACGGTGAGACCAACAGGTTCCAACATGCCATCGCAAAACATCGCTATGCAGCCTAATCACACAGCTTCATCTGACTTTTTATATCTTCTCATATCTTAACAGACAAGTACAACGACTTCATCGATGCCAATCGGATGGAAAATGCATCCGACAGACTGAAGACCATGAAGAAGTTGGTACGTGTTTACCCGCTTGGGTTAAGTGCGCGCAGAAGTCGGGCAGGTTAAACAGGTTTACGGTTTTGATGTTTCACTCTGTTTTCCTTTCATTTGTACAGATCCGCGACCTCCCAGATCATTATTACCACACTCTCAAGTTCCTGGTTGGTCACCTGAAGACTGTAGCCGACAACTCGGATAAAAACAAGGTGGGATAAAGGGAATTTGTAAATGCGGACGAAATGTATCACTGTTAAGTATTTGGTATTAATGCCATCAATATGTTCCTGGCGTCTCTAGATGGAGCCTCGTAACTTGGCTCTCGTGTTTGGGCCGACGCTGGTTCGGACGTCTGAGGACAACATGAAAGACATGGTCACTCACATGCCCGACCGCTACAAGATCGTAGAAACGCTCATACAACACGTGAGAGATGCAAACGCGCACGAACAGTATAAATCACTTACATCCTTAATAGTATCCAAGTCATGCTCAGTATTTCTTTCTCCGGCTTTCTTGCAGTGCACCTGGTTTTTCACTGATGAGCTAGACAAGGATGAGAAGGTATGCTTTCAAAGGCAATGATAGATGCTGCAACTGACAAAAAAAAAGTGCAGAATGTTTGGCACAAAGTTGCAAACGTCACTGCAAATAACTGCAAAGCAGCTCTGCGAAAGAATCTCTATTGCTCTAGAAAATGACAGGAAAAAAAGAAAATCCATTATTGCGGGAATTTGAAACATTGTATCCAACATTTTAAGAAAAATGACTGGTTGAGTGAAGAGTCACATCATTCATTATTTCTTTTTATTTGGTCATTTAATATTTATGATTTTTCTTTTCATGATGTAATGGAGCTCTCTGACAAACCCAACAAGTCACTCTGCTGTTTGGTGGCGACATTTAATTTTTAATCTTTGTGAAATTGGAAATTGTTGAGACATGCATTCAAAAGCAAATCATTCAAGACTTATTGACCTTTCTAGGAATCTTCTTCCAGTTTCAATAACTAATATTTCCCTAATGATAATTGTCTCATAAGTATGCAGCAGCCGCTACACTTGATCTCCAGAAATGGAGCTGAATTAATGATAGCTGCATTTGAGCTCTTGGCCTAGGGATTGAGATGCTAGCCACGTCCCCAATTTGAGTCTGTCTCACTCTGTTCTTCATTTGCTGTCATGTACTGCCCATAATAAAGACATAAAAGGCCCCTAAAACTACGGCGGATACTTAACAGTTTATGGATGCAATGCTCCGAGTTTTTAAAGTAAATCTACCCCGTCCCTGCAGACACCAGTGGACACGGAGGACGTGCAGCCCGCCCCCAACATCGACCACCTGCTCTCCAACATCGGCAGGACCGCTCTGCTCGGCGAAGCCTCGGGTGAGCACGCTGTTTACAGCTCCGCCTTTCTGTGACGAGCCGCACCAGTAGCACTGAGTTAGAATTAGTAAACGCGAAACGAATGCTGCTGCTTTTCATTTAAAGCTGGAAGTAGGTAATTCCTCACTTGTGTGTTGAATGTTGTGCGGCCAGGTTTGTCTAAAACAAGACAACAGTAATACATTTATAAATATTAAAAGAAACCAATGATCACCGAAGTTCCACTGAGAGGTTTTTACAATTAATCTGAAGGAATATATTTCTAGGACTAACAGATTGTGTTTGCTTAAAGGCAGTTGATAGAATTCCTGGCCTGATTCAGAATTCTCCTTGGAAGTTTGTCCCAGTTTAAAGTATGATTTCCCTACTTTCCAACAGAACTGGAAAGCAGCTCAAGGAATGAACATCCGTTAGCAGTTTGAGTGTTTCGGTGTTTGATAGTGTGCCTTTACTTCTCTTCTTTCTGCTGACCTCTTTTTTCCCCTCCATGTTGCTCACCTTTCACTTTCTCTGTACATTTCTGCATTTCTTTCTCTCAGCTGAGCCTGTGGAGCAGCCACTGCGGTAGGATGGCACTGTTTGTGTGTGTGAGTGTGTGTGCAACCAAATCAGTGCACCATACTGTGAAAGTAATAATAATGGGTGTGAGAGAGTGTGTGTGTGTGTGTTAGCGGTGGTGATGGTTTGTGTCTCCATGGTCTCCATTACCCTCCTGAAAGTCAGCGTCTCCCTCTCAGCGTCAGACTGAAGTCTCTGTAAAAACATGTCACTTCAATGTCGGCCCCAGTCTGACTAATGAATTAATGGATGACTGGATGCTCTCTGAGTGTTAAAGCTGCTTTATCTGACACCGGAGTGTAAACTGTGCTCTGTCACTGAGAGACAACTCCTTCACTGGTGGCCTGTGCCTTGCCGAGCACTGCGCTGCACTCATCCTACAGGCAATTTCGGTCTGTGTGGCCCCATCGTAAAAATCCTAACATCACTTCTGCCTGTAAAGGGACTCTGCATGGTGCTGTTTCATTGTTTCATTATCCCTTCAAAAGAAAATATTTTGTGTAAAAGCTTCAAGATGGCAGCTGGAAGCTCCCTCCTTGTAGCCAAAGTGAGTGCAGACGTAACAGGAAGTCTGTTTAGCTTGGGGTGGACTCACAGGGACGTGTCCTCTCATGTATTATCGGCACAGTGTGAACTAGGAATGTCTAATGTGGCACTGGTATATATGGTAACAAGCGAAGCATCTCATATTATTATCTTTTAAAAAGAATATATGCAAAATAAGGTTATAAGGAAAATTACATTCACAGTTTGTTCCGTACTTGCTTGTCAAACTGTAAAGTTGCTATGTAGAGCAACATATAACTGTATTTGAGTCAGGACTACTATAGTCTGTTCTGAGGTTTCCTAACAGCCAGCCTGCATACAAGCAGGAAGAGCAGCAGACCTGGCTTCAGTTGCAAAGGATGTGATACTCATATAGTCAAACACATTGCAAAAAGAACAGCTGGGGTGGAGATGGGTTGCAAAGTGGCTTAAATTATGCGCCTTATATGAGATTTGCCTAGAAATGTATCAGCTGATGTAGGCTTGAGATCAGTTAATCTGCCAGGGCTGCACTTGAGCTTCACTTTGCCTTACCCCTGAGATCTAAGTTATCATCAGTGATGATCCTAGCTTTCACTTGAACCCTGTGCTACTAGAATGTCTTTTCAGTCAAGGCCAAAGAAAAATCCCAATTTTTTCCAAAAAGTACTTTTTGCTTGTCTCCAAACATAGGGTTAGGGTTCAAAGGTCGGACTGGGATCATCACCAGTGATGGTATGGAGAGAATACTCAAGTATCCTACCCATCAAATTCATATTTAACATGTGTAATATCCTAATAACGTATACCAAATCTATACTAATCAACAGAATTATACAGACGAAAACAAAAAAAATGTTCAAGAAGAAACAACAGAAATCCTGCGATCCTCACATTAGAAAAGTTCAGATGAAAACGATTCAAAAGGGTCGTCTGTTAATATTTAATTGTTTCTGTCTATAAAGTCCGCTCATAGCTGTCGCCATAGTTAACTTAAGAGGCCAGATTTTCAATAATAGAACTCAGGTGTTGTTGGTTGTTTTCAAAATCCAGGCGCAGTCGGTTCATTTCTTACTTTGCTCTCTAATTGTAAATAGTGACAGTAGTTTCTTTATATGCTAAAGCCAGTTTGGGCTGGCATAATGCGTTAGTAATGCGTTAGTAATGCGTTAGTAATGCATTAGTAATGCATTAGTAAAAACTGTGTTGGTCCTATGTGTATCAGAATTGTAGTGGGTAAGTGATGTTAGTGTAGCAGTAAGAAAGGCTGTGTCACATTTTGAATGTCATCACTAGCTTTCTAGTAAACAAGAGAACTTCTCTAAGCTGAGCAGAAAATACACTGACGTGGTCATTACTGCTGAGTCCCTGAGAAACAGCTCCATCCAGAAAACCTTACCAACCCTCCCCGGTTTCTCGAGAGATTTGGGTGTTCCCTTTACTACGATACATGAAAGACAAATCCAGGGCTTCATTCCTGCATTCATTTGTGAGGATTGCGTTTCTTTTCGTACTGCTTCTTTCACTGACCGATGCCATCCGTGTTTTTCGTGATGTCATCAGTGTGTGCCGTGATTTTTCTAATGAGGTTTCTCCTCCAACACCAAACCCTGCTTCCCCCCCCCCCCCAATCATTGTTTTCCCTGAACACAACTCCAGTGTGTGATTCAGTGTTTTTGTCCTTGTTATGGTCCGAGGCCACAGAGGAAAACAAGTTCCTTTAAAAATCCATCACAGGAATTGGAGATACAACTGCACTGCTCACTGCAGAATAAACCGTTGTATAGAGATGCAATTGTGATTTTTTTTATTTTTTTTTTTCATTTAAGGTTAAGGAGCAGAACATCACATGCATAAATTGAATCCAATCAAAACTGTTCAATCTGCATCTGCCAGGTCATTGTCGACCCCTTTATAGGCGCTTAGTTAACTTGCACTCTTTTAACAAAATGTTCCTCTACAAGAAAATAGAGTCTAATGCTGTCAAAATGTATTAGACCTTATAGGAAATCTAACATCTTCTTGTTTATGAAAATGGTTTCCTATTTGTTATGTGACCAAACAAAACTAACCCTAACCCCAGACAGGTTGCCATGACCTCGGCATTAGGAGGTTAATCTGAGTCCCTGAAGCATCCATCACCATAAAAACAGCACAGAATGAACCACTGCCTGCAACATGTGAAGTACTGATTAAACTTTTTGCAGTTTTCTGAGAATAAACACAATTTTATCCAAAAATTAGCCGCACGTTAAGACGCAATGTCCCAGGCGGTGTTGTCCACTTTGCACCTGATGGAAAACAACCTGCTTCATAGCAAAATCAGCATTAAAGTCTGTAGGAACATACAGGGAGCAGTGCAGGAGCAGTTATTTTATTTATTGTTGTTTTTTTCCTTTTAAAAAATAAGTGATGATCACAGCAACTCCCTCTGTGTCCTCCACCATGACTGTTCTGGCCTTTTGTTTACTTCGTCCGTTCTGACCCACAAATGTCTCCATTTCCTTTTCCCCAGATTCAACCAACAGTGATTCAGCGAAATCAAAGGTAACCTCCCCTCACATGAAGCAAGCCTGATTGTCCAACCTCCTGCACGCACAGATTCAGCAGTAATATTTCCTGCTTTTTCAGGGGTCATGGGGGTCAAAGAAGGACCTCACAGCCAAGGAATTCCTGGCTCTGTCCATCATGTCAGCGGTTACTGGCCGCAAACGCAGGAAGCGCCATAACGCCCGCCGCGTGGGCAGCAGCACCGACGACGACTCTGAGCATGAGCCGATCAAAGCTGGACATTTAGGGGCAGGAGAGGAAGAGGAGGTGGAGTCGCCAGTAGGAGACACTGCTCCTCGAGCAGAGGGAGAGGAGGATGATGACGAAGAGGAAGAAGAGGACGAGGAGGAGGAGGATGAGGAAGTTGCAGAGAGCGGAGTGAAAGAGGAGCGACAAGAGGAGCCGGCCGTTAAACCCAATCGGTTGTCCTGTAAAGTGGAAGAGGAGGCGGGAGGAAGGCAGGCAGCCATGTTAAACGAGGAGGAGGAGGTGCAGGCGGAGGTGAAGGGGCCTCAGTGGCGAGCTCCAGAGGATGCTCGCTCTATAGTTTCAGGTTACTCCACCCTCTCTACTTTAGGGCGGAGCTTGGGATCTGAGGGGAGGGGGGACGATGCTGATGATGAACACAGCGAGCTGGTGAGCGAGACAGATAATGAGAGCGGCTTCGCCTCGCGCTCTCTTACACAGGAGAGACCCGATAAACACCCGGCGCCACCTGTAAACACGCAGCTGCTGGCGCCGCCGCGAAGCTTTCTCTACACACACTACAAAAGCCCCGCTCTGTCAACCAGTAACATTCTCACCCCACCCACTTCCCTCACACAGAGACCAGACTCCACAGAGAGGAGCGACGGAGGGGCCCGCTCCACCACACCTTCTTCCTCCTCCTTCTCGTCCTCCTCCACCACTCACAGACTGCACTCGCGGCCTTCCTTTAACTCCCACAAGCTGATCCAGTGCGACACTCTGGCCAGGAGGAAGCTGAAGTCTGAGAAAAACAAGACTCGCTCCCTGGACCTGATGGAGTCTCCCGAGGGCACGGCTCCATCCGAGGGCTCCGGCTCAGGAACGGAAGGTGCACCCACAGCAAAGAGGGATACCTCCAGAACCAACACTTCCTCAGGCAGCAGCCAGGAGAGTCTGCGCCCAGCCCGACCCAAGCCTGCCGTGCTGCCCAGCGAGGCCGCTTCCTTCACTCCGACCGGCCCGGGCGGGAAGTCGCTGGCCGATCAGGTCCGCGCCCGACTGCTAGGCTCAGCTGACAACCTGCACCGCGTCGGACTGCGGAAACCACCGTCACCCGAGACGCGCAGGAAGAAGCGGGCTTGGCGCAGACACACTGTGGTGGCTTCCCCGACTGAGATGTCCGATAAGAGACCCCAGCTGATTGTCAGCGATTTCCCCTTATCTCCTAACAATCAAAACCAGGTCAAAACACAAGGGCTGCCTCGGGATGCAGAAGGTCTTGACCAAGGACCGGCTACACGTCAAGCACCCACCTCCAATTTCCACCAGTACCTTTGAACCCTGACCCCAACCACCGCTCCAAGAAAAGAGGCCAAAGCTGCTGATTCTCAGTTTGTGCGTAAGGATGGGGGAGTGGATGTCCAGCTGAGCTGCTGACGGCCTGCAGGTCAGTAAACTGGCAGCAGTGCAAACGGGGATGTGGTTGGTGGACAGGTGAAAAACGGCCCACCTTATTTGTTGTTGTTGTTGTTTTTTTTTTACTTTTCATTGAGCTCCATTTGCATGGCAGGGTGCGTTCCAGTGTTGCCAAAGCTTTCATTTTCTTTTTCCTTTAAGTGTGCTCTTATAGAAATGATAGGACAGAGACACAAACAGACGTCATCACGGTCGACGTAAGAGCCAAGAATTCTGATTCGTGTAACAACTGAGCATCCCTCGTCTTCTCTTCCTTCCTGTCTGGATCACAGATGACGTAAATTAAAAGTTTAATCGACCAGACGAGGATGCTGAAATGCAGCTTCTACAGTTATTAAAAAAAAATTAAAAAAATCATATAAAACCATTTCAGGAGGGCAAACAACTGATTCTTCATATCAGTCTTCCTAACGTTTCCCCTCTGACCATTCACACTGTAAAACTCCACCAAACTTCAGCTCACATGAAATGCAGTTGTCTCCCTCTACTTGTTAATAATGTTTATGTGTGTTTGCCCAAAAATATTTGTGACCATGTCTAAACGTGCAGGTGTTTGTGTTAAACGATTTTTGTAACATTTGTACAAAGCCTTGTTAAGTTAACCCTGTAAATATAAATATTATGTTATAATATTTGTTTGTACTTTTTTTTTTTTTAGGTCTTTTTTTTAAGGTTTACAAAAGTGCAAATAAGTGCACAGTTGTTTTTTTGTTTGGTTTTGTTTTCAAGATGTTACTTGAAATGTTTCCCTTAATATATTATTTGTTTTTGTTTTATATTCAATATATATATATATATATTAAATATATATATTTTGTATTAAAGTAAAATTTATTGCAATTTCACCTCTTGGGTGTACCTGTTTAAAGGAGACGAGATAAACACGACTAAACGTATTCCTTATTTCCTCATAGATGGCCTTTCTGATTCACAGCACTGTGCAGGAAACCGTTATCTCACGAGATAAGTCTTATAATAAAGATTATCTCGTGGCTAGTTACACAAAATGTACACAACACTCTGTAGTAACAACATGTAGCAAGTTCTGAATTTTAATCAGGTAATTATTATGTGATATCGGACAGTTTGCAGACAGCTGATCATGCCGCCAGGGCTTCAAGTCTGGCATTACTGAGCATTGCCTCAACAGATCAGCTCATATTCACTGAACACAGGAGCTCAAAAGAAGATGCCTGACAGTGTTTAACAGACTGGTGTAGGATTTTTTTTTTTTTTTTTTTTGGTGTTTTCAGCACACAAGGTCAGGTTCTAATAAATCTTCCCTGAGTGGGGAAATGGTACGTTGGAGGAAATGAAAAAAGAAGAACAAGAGTCTGTTGTTTCTGTCTCGTCTTGACCGCAGAACCAATTTGCAGTAGCGAAAAAAACACGACCCGAGCGAGAGGTGCAAATTCAGAAGTCACAAAAGGCTTGCTTGTTTCCCTGCGACCAAATAATAACCCAGTGAAAGAGAAGAAGAATGATAATAATAAATAGGTTCTAGTCTCGTTTTACCTCAAGGTTTTTTCTACAAGTGCCTGATTTCTGGAATGTGTTTTTGTTCTGCAGTGCCATGCTCGGTTCTTATCCTTCCATTTCCTTTTGTTATTTCTGGGTCTCCTCCCCTCCTCTGCTGTGGTTGACGGTATAATTGAGGCACTGACCCAAAGATGTGTAGATTAAATACAAGCAGTCTAACAGAGAGGCTGTACAAAACAAAATAAAAGAAAGAAAAGTAAAGCACACTTCAAGCCAAGGACACTTCTATGCACTCCCTTTGCCTTTAACAGAGGAGGGGAAAAGCATAGTATTCTCTCAGCTGCTTCTTTTGTTTTTTTAACAAACTGAGGTCACCTCTCTATGCCTAATAATCCACAGTGTGTGAATAAGGTACACCTAACACACCCCCACCCTACAACTGCATTAGGTCATGCCAGACAGCATCCAGTTTCCTAAAGATGAACAAAAACCTCATCAAAGGGAAACGTCGACAGTCTGAAATGTGATTTTACCTTTTGTGTCGTTGTTGTATTTTAAAAGCGTTTCTTTTTTTTGTACATACTATCTTAATATGTAACATATTGTATTGTGTACATTTGGAATTGCTTTCGAGTATGACTAATATGAAAAATGACTGGACTAAAAGAAAAAAACAAATAAAAAAACATGGTTGTCCGCCTGAACTCATTTCCCTCGTGGCTGTGTGCTTAAAAGCAGGTTATATGATGTAAATAAACAGAACTATGTTTAAAAAAAAATGTGTTTGCGTTTGTGACTTTTGTGTGTGCGCAAAACACATTTTTTACAGTGGAGATGTGCCTCACATTTTGCAGCGCAGGCATCTTAAAATAGGAGCTGACTGGCTCCCCCTAGAGGCTTGAAGAGGAATAAGACATAAAGGGAAACGGAATCTGGAGTGTTGAGGGTCTTTATTTTAATTTATGGGAATGTTTAAATATTTATGGATTCTGTGAGTAGTAGCTATAATAATGGGATTCTATTAAAACGGATGACCCCACCAAAGTAAAGACACACTTTTCATCACATTCTTAGGCTTTGCAAATGAGCAGCACTTCTCACATGATCAGTAACCAACCTTGTCTGCATGGCTGTCCACAGGCTCTTCAGGAACAAGTCTCACCACTCGCCAGACATTTTGGAACCCCCTTTAGGCATTTATTTGCAAGATATTTCTAAATTAACTTAATAAAAATTTAAGTTACACCTCTACCACTATCTACCCTGCTACATAATTATCCCATCGATTGCAAAACAAATCTCTGGGTGCCATGTCTCTTTGTATCAGGCCTGCCTAAACTTGTGAAGTTACTAATTTTAACTGGGGGCGGGGTGTAAATATATATTATGTGATTGGTAGCTGTAATGATGAGAAAATTCATTATCAAGTCAGAATAAAGACACGATTTTCTGCAGATCCTTGACTTGCAAAAATAATAACCACAGTGTGTCTGTATTACAACCTAGAAAATTTAGTAAAATAAACAATAAAATCCCACTTGCATGTCTTCCTGTATACCTCCGAGTGGACTAAGCTTTCATAAAGAGCATCTCATCCATATCCCATCCCCCCTTCTCATGTAGTCTTCCATTCAGAGGCCACTGATGCCTTGTGTCTGGCCCATATCGGAATCCTTGCAAGAAATCTGACCAAAGCCACTGACAGCAGCTCCTAGCTGCAGCTTCCTGTGTTTGAGGACAGGCTGAACAACACATGGCAGTCTGATTCAGAACTTCAATTTTTATATTATTTTATTGGAACTAAAAGGTTAACACACAACTGTTAAAATGTTCACGCTGAAGTCTTTTTTTTTTTTTTGCAAAAAAGTATCTGAAAGGATGGCCCAATTAGCTGCAAGTTCTTGTTCAGTTTCTGGAGGGGGGAGAAAAATAATCCGACATACAATATTTGCTCTTAAAATTAAAAACAGAACAGTTTATGTCAATGGATACCTACAAAGTTGAGCAGAGGAACAAACGGAAATTTCTTTTCAAATACCTCTTTATAAAAAAAGGAAAAAAAGAAAAAAGAAAAAAAAGAAATCAAATTTGAAATATTTACAATTCTCCTTGAAAACAATAACCGAATGGGACATTAACAGCTCAAATAGAAAGTGAAACGTCAAATATTTACTTATTTTGTCCAGGTGACAAACTGCTTACAGAAAAACTTATGATAAATTCTTTTAAAAATGCAGTAGTCCCATGTTTTACCTTATCCAAAGGATTTTAATTTGTAGCGACCTGGCCCCTGTCCTTGCTGGGCTGGCTCTTCAGGAGCAGCTCCATGTTTTGGGCTTTCAGTCTCTCCAGTTCCTTCTCCATCTCTTTGACCCGGACCGAGCAGTTCTGACCCCCGGGCTCCACGGCGCGTCTCAGCCGGTTGTTCTCCTCCTCCAACCGGGACATGCACTTCTCCAGCTCCAGGTACTCCTTGACCAGCTCCTGCTTGGTCATATTCTGCAGGCTCTCGACGTGATACATCTCGTAGGTCTCGGAAAAGTCTCTTTGGAGGAACTCTCCACCCGCGTTCCCGGGCCTCCCGATGCCATCGCTGCCCCCGCCGCTGCCGTCATCGTAGTCCTGGTCCTCGTTTTCCAAGACCTCATCCTCGCTGCCAGTGTCCTCCATGCAAACCCCGACCCCAGAAGGCCGCCTGACCCCCATCTGGGTGTTGAGGTCGGGTTCCTCTCGGTCGTGCTCGTCCATCAGGAACTGAGTTGTGTTGTAAGGGGCAACCGGGAGCCCTTTGGCGAACATTTCCTCTCTTATGCGCGAAGCTCTGGCAGTCTCCTTCTCTTCTAGGGCTTTCTTTTCCTCCCAGGAAAGTTTGTTATACGGCTTCCAGTGGCGCTTCTTCTTGGAGGTCCTGCGCCTGTGCCTTTTCTTGCCTAGACGCGCATCTAAGCCCGTATCAGAGTCGATGTGCAAACTATCCACTTGTACCTGCAGCCGTCTGTCTTGGGCGTTTTTTCCCTGTGTGGTGTGGTGGTCTCCTGTCGCTCCTTGGATGCTGCGTTTCTGATGAGGCTGAGTTGAAATCGGGCACTTCTGGACCTCGTTTCCGGCTGCTAACCCAGGGCACACCTCCCTCTGCCCGCCTTTCATTTGCCGTAACTTGTCTGTGTCGATATCCTCGCAGTTCTCCGCCCGCTGCTCCTGCTTATGCTCGCTCTGTCGCCCCCTGTCGCCGTTTTGTGGTCCATCATGGTTTCTAGCTGGGAGATGCTCCAACGCGTCTCCACTGCTCCCACCTGAAGGGCTGGCTGAAGTTTTCAGGTGATGGGTCGTCTCCTCTGGCTCAGTCATCCTGGTGTTCCGCTCCTATGGCTCCACTTTAGCACATTTTTAGATGATATTCATGCTCCCGTGACTGAGTTTTAAAGTTCGTTAAAAAGACGTTAATTTGAACAAAAATATTCTACAATCTCGCGTAATCAATAAAGAAACTTTTGAGATTGTTTGCGTTTGTAAACAAACGCGCGCAAAGTAAAAGTAAACTTCCGAACAGTAAACACTTGTTACTCCTCCAAGGGTTTGTCAGAGCAACTGTCGCTAACTACCATTAACTGTTTCGATGCTGTCAGAGTTATCGTTAACCCGGAGACAGCGTTCCGCCGTCACAACAGTGTCCAGTGTGCCGCTCAAGAAGAGGGAGCTCGTGTTTATATACCAGCTCCGCCTCTACCCGTGCGCATGCTACTGCTTTCAACTCCTGATGGATTGTGGGGTATGACGTTTTCGTTTCGGCGAAGCCTTGGCGGAGACCTTCGCACCAAACTACATAGCCCACAAGTCTACCATAACTGGCGAGCTTCTTGACCAATCAATTAAGAGGATCTCGAGTCCGCTAAAGCCTACCCTACTCTTTGTTGATTGGACCAGAGAATACTTTTGCTGTTGCTAAGCTCAAGGTATTTTCTGATTGGGCAGATCAATAGTCAATCACAGGACCGTAATCCACGCAAAGAAAGCAGTCCCGGGCATTTTACGGACGCTACTATTTACAAATGAAGGGGTTGTGTTTGCAATTGAAGAACTAAAAGTTAATCTGTTTACATTTGAAATAAGTGATTTGCAAACTGGAGCAAATATGCGTGGTTTAAACACACAATAATAGGCTTTGTTTTTATTTACTCATCCAGCCAACATAGGACAAAATTACCCATACAATTAACCCCCCCTGTATTTTAAGCTACAACAACAAACTGTCTTGCGGAATCTAGTCCGTCTTCGACGTTCATTTGAGAAACTAAGTAAATACAGCTTATTCAAAACATAAATTTTTGTACATGTCAGCTGCCATAAAAATGCGTTGCTCAGGCGCCATTTAAGAGATTGAATGTTTCCGTGTCAAAAGTCTCTTCTGTGCGGAGTGATATGTTGTGGGGCAGAGGGCCAGGGGAACTCTGGAATCAGCGTAAACAAACGACATTTATTGTGAAGCTGCCGTGGAGAGCGCTGTTCCGAACCCCTCGTTGTTAAAGGGTGGGTCAGGCGATCTCACACTTGCTCAATAATCCTATTAGCAGTTGACGAAGTGGTGTAGATCAGCGTTTGAGTTTTTCCGCGGAGCCAACGTTCTGATACGCAGTGTTAGTTTTACACTGTTGTCTCGTGTTAACGGCTAAGGAGACGCTAGCTAGCTAACGTTAGCCAAACGTTAGCCAACGGGCGCTACGTGTCGTGGCTCCCAAACTAAACACTACACTACTCCACATACATACGAAGCCATACGTACTACAACAAAAATAAACTTAACGTTTAATTCATTGGTCACAGAAAACGCTCCTAGTCGGTCTGAGTATGACGAAAAACGCCATACTGCACTAAAGCTAGGTAAGCTAACGTAAGTTAGCGTACGCTACCGTGTAGCGATAATATAAAAAGTATTAAACCATGAGTGATAGACCGTTTTTAAATAAAATTGTTTGGCTTGTGTCAGTTTGTCGATTCAACTGCAGCAAAGCAACTACAATGCGCTGTGCTACTGGTAATGATAGCCATCTGCTAACTAGGCCAACGTGTTCATATGGGGCCCGCGTAATTCCTGGGCTGTTTTATTCCGATGTGATTTTCTCGTTTCACTAAAGCGATTAGTGTACACATTTCAAGTACTGCCACAGTTAGTCGAACTGTACAAGTCAGAGTACCGAAAATATACACAAACAGACTGAAAACATTCGTTTTTTGAAACAGTCCTTCACATGAGACGTTTGAGCAACTGTCTTGCTTTCAGGAAGTAGACCGCGCCTGATCTTTCCAGTTTCCCTTTAGTTAACTAGTGTTAGCAAGCTCTAGATGGGTGTAACTCGCCAAACCAATAATCTTCTACAGTATTCACAACTTTTCTGTATTGTCGGCTTGTGTGAAATAAACAAATGGAAATAAAATGCTGTGGGGAAAAAGGTTGAAACCTTTATGTGGAATATGTTAATGTGGTTAATTTGTTTTATTTGTTTTCTGATGCACATTATTTACATGTGCATACTACATGCATACATATTTGATGTCACAATGGTTAAAGAGTTAGTCATTATTCTGTGTTAATCCTTAACTGTGCATGCTTCACTGTGTCATCCACAAATTGTGTCCAGTTTTCACAAAGCAGTTTGCTTCCATTAATGGAAGAAGTGGGTTATTCAGTCTGTGGCCTTATGTTGGGTGACTGGTCTCTCCTAACACTGCCAGTGAAGACTGGTTACAAACAACACAGGCCCACTGTTTCTACTAATAGAAGCAGGCAGAGTTTCAGCTTTGGCAAATAAGCAAGGCAAACTGGGAAATCCTTTGAGAGGGGAGGTGATCTGTTCTAGTTAATATGAAACCTAATGACCATGGAGATTGAGAAACAGTACCAGGGCTTCCCATATTCTCAAATCAAGGAGCGGTGCGCAGCTACAGCACCAGAGCTGCTCCTGCATAGATCACAGCTTGTGAGGATTAGCAGGCATGACTTAATCTCTCACCCTGTCCAACATAGTAGTTGCTGCAATTGAGCGGAGATGAAAGATATGTGTAATATACTATTATACGCTGGTGCACGGGCCTGAAGAGGAGGTGCAGGAGGAGTTTGTGCAGACAGCAGGTCCAGATGGGTGTTTTAGTAAGGGAAACAGTCAATCCACCAGCTTCATTAAATGACCAGGTTAAAGAAACATCACCTTAGGCTCCATCCACCCAGCCTACCAAACCTGTACGTGTGTGTTTCCTTTGCACATGGCTGTGACTCAGCTCTGTCACTCTCTGCTCTCTGTTATAACTCCATTACTAAGACTTAATTAAGTTTGCAGGCAGTGCTCTGGTACTGTGAGCACCATCTAATAATCAAAAAATTAAAAAAGACTGCAGTGCAGGTTTTCACTTTCATAACCAACCCTTTAAATCCGTGCAGACAGCATGAACATACTGGCCACAGATGATGAATGTGGCATTACGGAACTGATTGTTGTTGTTGAGAGCTAAGCAGTTACTTTTAATAACCAACAGGGGACGCCAGCTCCTCAGTCACTGGCATTTGAATGGGGAACAGTTTTACTAAAGTGGAAGCACTTTTTTCTGCTCTTGATCTCCATTTAGAGGAAGGTGTTTACATATTTGAAAGTTTGCCTGAACAATCAGGGTTATATGTTTGCTTTACCTCCTCTGAAAGAAAAGATTTCAGCTGTTTAAATGTTTGCTGAGCCTAGACAAAGGGTAACCTGCTCTTTGCCTGTGGACGTTAATCACGCCACTATATTCATGTAAGTATGCAAGCTTTTTAAAATTTATATATGAAAAGGTAGGTGAAACAGCACAATTTTTCTTTTTGGAATACAGCATGGCATCCGCGCAAAATAAACTCGAAATAAACATTTCAAACAAGTCTATATTTGGGTTTATTTATTTTATTTACAAAAAACAAAAAGGTCCCATAAAAAGTTTTTTGGTTTTTTTTGAAGAACAGATTTAACCAAAAACGCTTTGATACGCAACTGTTGAGACTCTGTGCGCACATAGTGCGCTTTAAACCATTTAAACAAGTGTGTATACAAATTAATGTATGGAGGGGGACTTGACCATACCTGATCCACCACCAAGGTCCCTTTACGTTTTCGTTGGGGCAGGAAGAGGAGGAGGAGGAGTAAGGTGTTGGCTCCAGAAGCGTGCGACTCGTTTGGAGTCCTGCGCACAAACATGAGTAGCAAATCTGGGGAGGGGACTCCTGCGGTCGGTTCTCTCTCTCTCTCGCTCGCTCTCTTTCTGCGGGCTGGGGGTCTGTCTGGGGCAGTTTAAGGACACCTGCGCCCTCAGCTTCCTCAAACCCCTAAAGTTACAAGCTTAAGTTTATTTCGCTGGAGTTTATGTAGCGATCATGTTAAGCGTAGGCACCGGCAAGACCAGTCCCAGGGAGCACAGGAGGAAAGTGAATGAGAAGACGACGGACCTCATCAGGAGGCTCGGTAAGGACACCTCCAAATCTGACCTGCTCCTAGGAGTTCACCGTCAGCTCCAGGCTGAAGTGTTTTGGTTTTGTTTTTCCGCTCATTGTTGGTACAAACTTAACTGAGGCTTCAGTGATTTTTAGTCACCTTGTTTGTTATGTTGCCTTTTTCTAAGACAGCAATTATAATCGGTAGCTATTTATGCCTTCATAATTCATAACATAGTTTCTCTTAGAAGGCGGTGTAATTCGAGAAATCTTTGCATCTTTCTGAAAAGATGATTCATTTCACCTACTTTCATTGATAATTGCTCACTTCTTAGTTACAGATTGTTTGGTTTAATTTGTAGTCTCGTTAATTCGTGTCATTCATTTACTTCCCCCAGTTTACAAAAAATACATTAACAAAACAGGCATAACAGGTTTGCTTTTTTAAAATGATGATGTTCTTAGAAAGTGAGTAATGACCGAGCTTACAGATAATGGCATCAAACAGAAGCGAAGTTCTGAGTATTTGTGGGTGTAGTTACAACAGTCATGTGTTTATGAAGAGCAGAGTTGCTCACTGGACTACTGCTCTGATTCAGGCTCCTCGCCATTCCCATCTCAGCCTACTCCCCTCACAGTTCAGTCCCGATATGTCACTGCCCCTTCCCAAACTCGCCCCAAAATAGACACTTGCTGAGCAGCCATAGCGCACCTGTCAGAATCTCTGAGAAGACGCTGGATTTCTGGAAGGCTGAACCAGTGTTAACGACGTATATATGCAGGCATACAAAATTAGCTCACAGACAGAAATGTTGGATGAAATCTTTGCTTTTTATTTTATTTCTTTTTTTTTTCTTTTCAGTTTTATATGTATAAAGGGGACGTATTGTGTTTTTTTACCCAACCCCATATTTTTAATTCCTGGACTTTAGTAGAGTAGTTTTGCATGACTCACTTGTAAATATTTATCTTGAGGTGTTGCACTGGCACAATATGATCCAGTAATAAGCTGTACTATATCAGGGATTTCCACTCTCATTGATGTACAGTGGCACATAGCCAAGAGTAGAAACCAGTCTGAAACTGAGCATTCAGAGCAGCATGAAGCCTGAAACTTTGGCAGTGTTTCACATGAGCATCCAACATTGTAACAGCATAAGCATGAGGAATGCACTCATGACTACCTAATTAGGCACATCTGTTCAACTGCCTATTAAGACAAATAGGTAATCAGCCAATCACCTGGCAGGAACACTGTGCATTTAGGCATGTAGACATGATTAGAACAACCTGCTGACGGTCAAACGGAGCACTGGAATGAGGAAGAAAGGTAATTGAAGTGACTTTGAACATGGCATGGTTGGTGGTGTAAAATGGGCTGGTCTGAGTATTTCTGGTCTGCAGTATCATAATTATTTTTGGTCAGTTTTAAATCATAATTTTAACACAATTACTGAGGAAGTAAATCCAACTCTTTTTCTTAATATCTTATAAACAAAATAGAGTATGAAGTGTTTTATTGGTCAACTGAAACAGGAAGTCCAGTTAGCTGACAAAGAACAGCACAAAGTAATCGAAACAGGAACATATGAGGGAGGCACTAACAAGCTGACACAGTACAGCACAACAATGAGCTAAGAAAACCATAAGGGATTAAATATGCACGTGGGGTAATCAGGGGTATGGAAAACACCCGTTAACACAGCTGAACCTAACTGAAGAAAATGAGACAAAAGATGCAAAATTAAATAAAACACACGAGAAACTAACTAAATAAAACGAGGAATAACTAAACAGAGGCTCTCTAATGCAGAGATGGGGACTAGACAAGATACAGGAAACGCACCAGGAGAGGAAAATGTGAAACTTGGGGGATTACTGATAAACAGACTCCGGATCATGACGTTAAACTCCAGGAAGATAATTATAACAACCCAGAATGGGGCATAATAATTGTTTTATCTGCAGTGGTGTAGTGGTTGCTGGTTTGATTCTTGCCAGAGATACAAGTTTTTTGGGGTTGGCATCCGTTTAAGAACTCTGTCAAATCAAACATGTGGAGTTATCTGCTGTGGCAGCCCCTAGTGGTAAGGGGGTGGCTGCAAATAACAACTTTATTTATCCTAAAGTCGCTATAGGCCAAAATTGTGATTGAAAGCAAAGAGTAAAAACAGTATGCAGAAACAATCTCTTATAAATTCAGCTCTTCTTGCATGTTTAGTGAAAACAGAAATGCAGAATTTTAATGTTTTTGCAACAGTGTGTAAACATGGATCCATACTTCTGCAGTGGCACCATGTTTAAACTCTGACACTATGCACAGACTTGTTTAAGCATTACTGAAGTCTGAAACTGTATCTGCGCCTGAAAACGCAACACTGGCATTGCTATATTTGAGTGTCCCACTAATACTTAATAATAAAGCAAGTGAGGTCACCCAAGTAGACTCACCACCACCACTTGTTGTCATAAATTTGTCAGGTGACTGTCCACCCACCATGTTTTAGCCGCTTTCACATCAAAGCGAAAACACCGAATAGTTTCGCAATCTGCAGGTGGGACTGACCTAAGTTCAAAGGTTTTGTGTCATGTGGTGTCACAGGACTGATCCGCCTTCCTCGTTCAAACATTTCTCACTCACAGTGAGCCAAAGTGACGAATGTGGCCTGAGAGGCAGAGATTTGTTAGTTTTGAGATAATCCATGTTTGAATCAGACTAGCGCAAACATGGATAAATAATATTCATTGCCACAGACGTCCCCACAGGGGTTTTGGGGGATTTGATTTCAGGGAGAGAGTCTGCGGCTGTTGGCAGCGCTGTTAACGGTGGTACACAGCAATTAGTTTCTTGTGTGAGCCAACAGCCTGCATAAGCCAAGGATTTACAAAACAACATCCATGATGAGTTTCAGTCGGTTTAGACCGAAGAGATGGGACAATTTCACACGTTGCATCTACAAGATGAATGTAAACACGATCGTGAGCTGAGGTGATGTTTTCGGAGGCCGCTGCAGGGAATACGTGGTATCTGTTTGGTATCTGAGTAAACTCAGCTGTAAATCTGAGAGCTTTACATATGCTTTATGTCTGCGATTGTGGTCAACAACATTCCCGGCCAAACAGGTCACAATCAACAAGGTTATCATCTGTTATTCGGTTTGAATGGTCAGGTGTTTAGAAGGATTTAACCTCAGTGGGATCTAACTGAGCCCCAACATACAATAAATAGCATCAGTTGTGTAACAACAGACACTTATTCCGACTGTGTATGTGACTAATAAAATTTGAATTTGAATTTGATTGTGAATAACCTTTTTTTTTCTAAATAATCACAGCTCCGCTGTTTTTGTGTGTGCAGGCTCACATTGTAGCAAAGAAAAGTATTGCCAGTTTATTAGACAAAAGGTAAAATATATACTGACGTGTTCAAGCTAAAGTCAGCTCTATTCAACTCCATTCAAATTTCAATTTTTTTTCAAGTTGTGCACTGTCCAAAAGAAAATAGGAATCCCCTTTCCCTTCTACCAAACCATACTGCTCTCAAAGTCTGGTTTTCTCCTGCCTATGGTTAAGTCTGCCAACCTCAGGTTGGAAAACAGTAAATCAACAGTAGAGGTTTGACTTTAATGTGGCTTAAAAATCACGATCATAGCCTTGTTAATACGCATTGCAACCTTAAATTGTGCTTTGACGGCATATTTAACCACATATTGGCAAATAAAATGACAGTTTTTTACAAAAGCTCATTTATTTCTCAACATTTTTTTAATATTTTACTGGAATCCAGATATTGTTCAGAGCGAGTCTAGTCGCACACAGTGAGTCCTGCTTACTGTGTGGTCATAACTTGCTTATTAATGAGCAAATAAATGATGTTTCATTCATTATAAGAGACAAAGAGAACGTTTGACTAAAAGCTGTTTGTTTTCGACTGAATGCAAAGAGGCTGCTCTGCTTTCATGTTCAACTCCCTGCTGTCCAGAAACCATTGGCAACGATTCTGCATTTCCAAATAACACTCACTTTTTTCTACTCAGTCCTTTTTTGGGGGGTTGGGGGGGTTCACATCAGGAAATTCCACAGAGAGTCCCGATTCCAAAGAAGAAAAATACGGTTTCCAACTGATCATTTTTCTTCTTTTGAGCTGGAATCTCATCATTTTGCCTAAACACTTTTGATTTTGGAGATGCAGACTGGATGCCACTGTTTGCCTCCTAGAGGGGACAGCTGTGCGACAGAGCTGAGAAACTTTAATTGGCCCGTATTAAATCTACAGCCCCTATACTTGTCTATCTTTATGCGAGAATCCATGCTAGCTGACTCTTGTGACTGCTGCTATGCTGACAGAAACGTGAACCGTGTCCCGGGAGGAGCTGGTATGTGGGCCTGAGTGAAGAGGACTCATGCAAGCACAGTGCACTGACCAGCTGATATAGTTATTTGGATTTTAATCCTCCTTTCAACGTTAAAGCTACACTGCTGTTCACAGTGTCAAAGCACCCTCGGAGGAATCTCCATTGCTGAGTTAATTAAAATGTTAATTGTTTTCCGTTATTTGCTTTATCCACTTGCAAGTGGCACAGTTGTAGAGATAGATAATGTCAGTCTGTTGGGTTGAGACGAAAAGATCTCTTCTAACTATTCATTGTATTGTCATGAAATTTCATTTACTTTCACGTTCCCCTGAGAAGGAATCTTATTGGCTGTGGTGTCCCTTTCTCTTTCCTGCATGAACATTTGGTTAATTGACATTAAATATGTGATGCACACCTCTGTTACCTCCATAGGAGATGAACTGTGTTTTTCAGTCCTAGCTTTTACTGCTTTGACTGAGGAACTCATTTACAGGAGGCAACACTTTTTAAAGCAATGCTCATTAGTAGCATCCCTCTTAAGTAGGCTTTTAAAAACTCAGTGTACAGTACAGCGTCTGGGTTAACTGTCCCAGACATTATTATTTCAGCAAATTATAAATACCTGTCTAGCCATAATTTTGGGTTTATACTTTTTCAAAACTACACAACATCTTCTTAACTAACCTTGTATTTTGGATCGTGTCATCCCAGACATTCTCTTGGCTGCAGTTTTATGTCTTCTTCCTGCCGCATTATCACAGTTGCCTTTGCCAACTGGAGAAATTGCAGATGTTGCTCCTCACTGAATGATCCTTGAGTACTTTTATTGAAAACCCTTTATTTCTAAGAGAGTGCCACTGTGCGAGTATTATCCTAAGAATGCCTGATTTGAAGTGGTACAAATATTTGTTGAGCCAATCATGTGGCAGTGATTGCATTATAGTCTTGTATACACGGTTAAGATAACCCCCCCAAAGGTCAAACTGAGCATCAGAATGGGAAAGAAAGGTGATTGGAGAGATTTTGAATGTGGCACAGTTGTTGGTTCCAGACAAGATGATCTCTGAGTATTTTAGAAACTGATGATCTACTGTGATTTTCTGCACAGTAATTCCTAGTTTTTCCAGAGAAGAGTAAAAAATTTCCAGAGAGCAAGACCAATGCATGACATTATCACGTCAAAATAGACAAATCTCTGAGTAATGTTTCCAGAAACTTGTTGAATTGATGTTATAACTAGCATATAGGCCGTCACAGGCCCGGCCTGGTATTAACAAGGTGTACCTTGTTAAAAGTCGGCTCATTTGTATGTGTTAATTAGCCAAACTTTACTAACTACCAAAATATAACCGGTGTTTAGTTTTCATCTTTATGCACAAACTCTAGCAGTGCTTTAAAGTTTGGTGATTTGGAACTACTTCAGCCAGAATAAGCTAAGCTTTAGCTTCTGTAGATGTCAGCTAGCTGACTTGTTTACATGTACCTGCTGACAAAACCCACTCTCAGTAAGCGCCTCTTTTTGATGGATATCTGGACTCTATCTTGATTTAAAGATAAGGTTTAACAGTTGTACTTTTTTAAAACCTTTTAAATTGTCAGTGTTGCCTCAGCGGGTTTTTTTTTTACTCCGAGTGTGCTATTACATTAGGCTTATCAAGCAAATTAGCATACTTTTTCTTACAACATCATCATTAAAATCACAGCTTTAATTAATGACTAAATATCTGTTGGTAATAGCTCATTAGCAAAAGGTAGCAAATCAAAATGGCAAACTAAGACAGTAAACATGGTAAATATCAGTAAACACTGACATTTGTGAGCATGTTTCGTACAATAACATTAGAACTGGGGCAAAAACACTTCTATGCTACAGACTTTTCAGCCTCTTTTAAAATAGTACACCAACATGCTAAACCGAAATGTTATGAAGAGGCTTTTCAGAAGTACACCAAACTGTACCAAATTTCTTAAATCTGTGGATATGGCCACACTTGGGGACTTGTAGCTACTCGCACTTTGCATTGTGGGCAGATAATAAAATTATACAGGCAGTAAAACAAGAATGTGGCTGTAGCGGGAGAGGGAATAATAAAAAGTGAAGCAGGAGGTTGAGAGAGAGCTAGTTAAGGCTGTTTGGGTAGCTTAGCGTGGTCACTGACCTGCAGTTAATCAGGTCCTTGTGCTGTGCTTGTGGGAATGCCTTGCATGTGGTAACAGCTTGGAAAAACAGGCTTGTTATGGACGGCCTGGCAGGGGGAGTTCTTTGTTTTCAACCCTGATGGGGAGAAATCCATGGTTTCACCCAGTGCGCTTTCAGGGATAGGGAGGGAGTGGAGGGAAGTTTCTGTTTGCTATAACTTTGGGGGTCCATTACTTACTCCAGAACTTGGCACTGACACGATGAGGACTGTGATTTAAGAGCTAAAGAAACAAATCAAGCCCTTTCTTTAGACATGAACAGAAAAGACTAAAGCCTGAAGAATAATTTGAGCAGTGAGTGAGAGCTGGTTTTGGCTGTTTCCTTCAGCAGTACTAAAAGGGAAGGTTCCATAAGAGAGCCCATTTGTTCTTGCAAAAGACTAAACATGCCATGGCTGAATGCTGTTTAACACCTGTGTTAGTTGCATTACTATTGCCTAGTAATGCAACTAACCTATGCCTATTCAATAGGCTATTTGCAGCAACCAAGTTCTTAACATAACTTTTTAAACCAGTTAAACCAGTTGTTTGAAGCATTTACATATTCAGATACATTTACTTGATTAAGAACTGTTAAAGTGAAAGTCAAAACATTTTCAAACCCTCCCAATGAGAAATGTAACAACTTAACCTTTTAACCTCACATTTACTGAAATGATTAACTAAATGAGAAAGCAGCAAAGTCACAAACATGCATAATTTAAAGGAAACACTCCTTACTACTATAAATACATTAAAAAAAAAAACCTGTTGAAATACACAGTGGAAAAGTATTTGACCTCGTCCTGATCATCAAGCAAAATGTAAAATTAGACAAAGATAACCTGAGTAAATACAAAATGTTGCTTTTAAATGATGATTTAATAATTAATTAATTAAAATAAATCTATCCAAACCTACTTGGCCCTAAGCATAGCTGGACTGGCCATCGGGCATACGGGGCATTTGCTGGAGTTATTCTGTCTTTACGCTGTCAGCTGCCTCTTCTTTGCTCATTCTTTGCTCATTCTTTCCCCTCCCTCTCCTGTTTCTACTTCAATGAACACGATCATGAAACTGATCAATGATCAGCTGATCAGCTTTTCTCTCTTGTTTGTTTATCGCCCACTTTGCGCCAGAAAGAGGAAACCAGCGGATGTCGCGCTAAACAACAGCTGCACGTTTAAGCTTGATCAGCTGTTGTTAGAATTTGTTTAATATTAATTTCAAGTATCAGCTGATGTTTGCTGGAACCACAGCTGTTAAGATAAGATAAGATAAGATAACTCTTTATTGTCATTGCACAGTCATACATAGTACAGTAGTACAATGAAATTGGAAAAACTGTCCTACGTCGGCACTACATATAACACAACACGACACGATATGACACATCACAACGTAACAAACAACACAACACAGTATATTAACTTAGTATAAAACAGAAGAATAAGTGTATGTGTATTGCACACTGTTATTATTGCACATTAATTATTATTGCACCTTGTTATAAATATAAATATTATTGTTATCGTTTTAAACATTGTTACCTCCCCCTAAAAAGTCCAGGGAGGTATCCAGTCAGGTCAGCTATTTACATTGATCAGGGCTATTGCCCTGTTGTAAAAGCTGTCCTTGAGTCTATTTGTTCGGGACCTCAGCAGCCTGAACCTCCTGCCAGACGGCAGCAGCTTAAACACCCGGTGTCCTGGGTGTGTGCAGTCCCGTAGGATGCTGCGTGCCCTCTTGAGACAGCGAGTGCTGTACAGGTCCTTCAGGGAGGGAAGAGGATGTCCAATGATTTTTTGGGCCATGTTGATGACCCTCTGGAGTGCCTTTCTGTGTGCTGTGGTGCAGCTGGAGAACCACACACCGATGCAATATGTCAGCACACTTTCAATGGAGCAGCGGTAGAAGACGGTCAGCAGCTCCTTCTTCAGGTCCATTTTTCTGAGGATTCTCAGAAAGTGGAGACGCTGTTGGGCCTTCTTTAAGACCGCAGAGGTGTTAGAGCTCCATTGGAGGTCTGTGTCTATGTGCACACCCAGAAACTTGAAACTGGAGACCCTTTCCACGCACTCCCCGTTGATGCTGACAGGCTGCAGCTCGGACTTCCTCCTTCTGAAGTCAACTACCAGTTCTTTTGTTTTGGTGGTATTGAGGTCCAGGTTGTTGTCTGCACACCAATCTGACAGCCTCTGAACTTCAGCTCTGTATGCAGTCTCATCTCCCCCTGAGATGAGCCCCACCACAGTGGTATCATCTGCAAACTTGATGACTGTGTTGTCTGGGTGGGAACTAACACAGTCATGTGTGTACAGAGTGTACAGTAGGGGACTCAGTACACAGCCTTGTGGAGAGCCGGTGTTGAGGCTGAGGGCTGAGGAAAGATGAGGCCCCACTCTAACTCTCTGTACACGGTCTGAGAGGAAGTCTCTGATCCAGCGGCAGGTGGTGGAAGGAAGTCCAATTTCCAGCAGTTTATCTATTAGTCTGTCCGGGAGTATCGTATTGAAAGCAGAGCTAAAGTCAACAAAGAGCAGCCTGGCGTAACGGCCCTGCACTTCCAGGTGAGAGATGGTGGTGTGGAGCGTTGTAGCAATGGCATCTTCAGTTGATCTGTTAGCTCTGTATGCAAACTGGAGCAGGTCGAGTGTGGGTGGCAGGCAGGACATGATGTGACGTCGGACCAGTTTCTCAAAGCACTTCATTATAACAGGTGTTAGAGCAACTGGTCGGTAGTCGTTGAGGCTGCTAATGTTAGTACGCTTTGGCAGTGGGACAATTGTGGCTGACTTTAGGCACGGCGGGATGCAGGACTGGGACAGTGAAGTGTGGAAGATCTTAGTGAAGACCCCAGCCAGCTGGTCTGCACACTCTTTTAGGACCTTTGCGGTTACCCCATCTGGTCCGGTGGCCTTCCTGGGGTTCACTGCCCTCAGTGTGCGCCTCACCTCATATTCCTGCACTATGAGGCTTGGGCTGCTGCTGTCTGATGTTTTTGCTGCTGCTGCCTCTGGTCCCTTCACCTCAAAGCGTGCGAAGAAGTGGTTCAGCTCCTCTGCAAGCTCCGCGTTACCCTCAGTCAACGTGGTATTGCCAGGTTTGTAGTTGGTTAAGTGCTGAACTCCCTGCCATACCTGTCGTGAGTTGTTGGTGGTGAAGTGGTCTTCGATCCTTCTCTTGTACGCTGCCTTGGCCTCTCTGATGCCTCTTTTCAACTGAGATCTGGCTGCACTGTACTGCATACCATCACCGGATCTAAAAGCGGCGTCACGTTGCTTCAGCAGGACCTGGACCTCTTTAGTCATCCAGGGTTTCTGGTTGGAATACACCCGGAGACGTTTGTCCACAGTGACACTGTTGACACAGAAGTTAATATATGAGAGCACTGATGTTGTGTGCTCTTCAAGGTCCTGATGTTCGAACACGCTCCAGTCCGTGTTTTCAAAACAGTCCTGCAGCTGATGTGATGCACCTTCTGGCCAGGTTTTCACAGTTTTTGTGACTGGGGGGGCTCTTCTCCTAATGGGAGTGTATGCAGGGATCAACAGCATGGACATGTGGTCTGACAAACCTAGATGTGGTAGAGGGGTTGCTCTGTAGCCTTTTTGGATGTTGCTGTAGGCTTTATCCAATGTGTTTTTCCCCCTCGTTGCACATTTAATATGCTGTTCAAATCTGGGGAATACTGACCTTAAATCAGCATGGTTGAAGTCCCCAGCTATAATGTGCACTGCGTTTGGATGGGAGTTCTGCTGGTTGCTTATTGTCTTGTGCAGCTCCTCCATGGCAGAGTTAGCATTAGCATCGGGTGGTACATACACGGCCGTTACCATGACAACAGTAAACTCGCGAGGTATGTAGACGGGTCTGCACTTCACAGTCAAGTATTCCAAATCCGGGGAACAGTGGCTGTCTACAGTCTTTGTGTTTTTGCACCAGCTGTCATTGGTGTAGATGCATAAACCCCCTCCTTTGATCTTACCGGAGTGGCCGTTCCTGTCGTGACGGTGAACCGTGCGGCCTGCTAGCTCAATAGCCGAGTCCGGAATTGATGGCTGCAGCCAAGTCTCTGTGAGTAATATTATGCTGCTGTCCCGTACACACTTATTGACTGCAATTTGTAATCTCAGTTCGTCGATTTTGTTGGTTATGGACCTGACGTTGGAGAGGAAAATACTCGGAAGAGGTGGCTTAAATGGCTGTTTCTTTAGCCGAGCTAGTGGACCCGCCCTGCAGCCACGCTTTTGCCTCCTTTGTTTACGTTTCCTCTTTGTCTTGCCGCTGGGAAGAACCAACCACGGAGACCCTGGAGCTCTTATTATGTCCTCCGGAATGCTGTGAAAGTGGTGGTAGTCCGATGTAATGCTCCTTGCACAGCGTAATAATTAAGCTGCTGGTCATGATATCGGTTTGGATACGTGGTGAGAGGGAAACATGAAGATGAAACCAGGAGATGTCCTTACTGAATCATCAAGCTGAACAGGTGATGGACAAACAGGTTTACCTTTTAGGTGACATGAATGAGTTAAAGGGAAGTTATGAACTGTTTCTGAGAGACAAATAACACCAGGATCCTTTTTTACGCTGAGAGCTGGTAACTATGCAGGGGCGGATCTAGCAAAGTTTTGCCAGGGGGCCAGGTAGGGCATTAACAGGGAAAAGGGGGCACAAAGAAATATGTTCTTATTCTCATTTAAAATGTCTTGCTTTTATTAAATAATTATCTGAAGATTACAACCAAAGTTTTTATCTGACGTAAAATGTATAGAAATCATACATATACCAACAAGACAGTGTCCATCACTTTCACAACAGCGTCTGTTTTCATTCAAAGGCTTTATGGCTTTTCCTGTAATACCTGGGGGGCCGGTCTGTAGTCAAAATGCCCGGGCCAATTTTTTGTTCCAGTCCAGCCCTGGCCCTAAGTGAAAAAGCAACTGCTCCCGGAATCTAATAACTGGTTGTGCTACTTTGACAGGAACAACTGCAATCGAGCATTTGCAATAACTGACTGAGTCTTTCACGTCACTGTGGAGGAACTTTGGCCACCAGATTCAGGTCATGAACTGATGGCTGGATTTCATCTTTCAGGATTTTCTGGTAGAGAGCAGAGTCCAGGGGTCCATCAGTTTTAACAAAGCAGCCTCAGCCCGTTATACTACCATGATGTTCGTTTTATGAAATGCTGTTAGTTTTATAGCAGATCCAACAGGACTCATACCTTCCCGAAATGTTGTCTTGTCTGTACACAGAATATTATTTCCAGTCTTGGGGACCATCAAGATGTTTTCTGTCAAATGTGAGACAAGCCTGTGTGGTTTTCACCTTGGAACTGTCCCATGGATACTATTTTTGCCCAGTCTTGTAGATCATGGTGTGATAGGTTGCTTTTTGAGATTTTCTTTCTTAGACTACTCTACTTTGTCAGACAGGTTCTATGTAAATGATTTTTTGATTCACTGGGTCTGGTTGTAGTTAGGCCTGTGTTATATGTTGCTGTGTGGCATCCAGAGGTGTGGACCCAATATGCGGGACTCAGATGGAGAACTGAAGCTGACAGCAGCTTTATTGCTGAATATGCAGGAAACAAGGATACAAGGAACTTAAACTGAACACACCGGGGAACACAGGTGAACTAAATCAGGCTAACAAGCAAAACTCAACACAACACACATAGGACGAGAGGCAGGAAACAAGCTCCAGACACACAAACTTGATCCAGGGAAGAAAATAAACAAATGGAGACAAGCCTGAGGGGATACGGCACTAAAACGACTGGACACGGAGAAACCAGACAGACAAGGGGACACGACTGGAGAAACAGACAGGGACGATGTGAAATAAAAAAACAGGTGATGAAGTAAACAGGAAACAGAAATGCAGAGTAGACACAGACAAAAGTAAACAAATACAGAGACGGAGACTGGACACAAACAGACAGAGAAACAACCAAGGAAACAAGACTAAGACAGAGTGGACAAAAAAGGGAACTGACTCAACCAAAAAAGGGACTAAAAACTAGAATTATAAGCACTGGGTGGAAAAATACTAAACACCAAAGCACTAGGCAAATAAAAAGTTATCATTATAAGTAATAATCACATATAAATCCAGAAGCGAATCAAAAACTCACAAAACTCAAAACACACAGATTCTAACAGTCTACGTGTAGCTCTTGAAATAATTGAATTCACCTTTTCAAAACATAAAGTTAATCACAGTTCATTCATGGTTTAATGAGAGGGGCAGACTACTTCATCACATAGGGTCAGGTTGGTTTGGATAGCTTTTCATTCCCAGTTGCTTCTGCCATTAATGAATAATTTAGTCTCAGATAAGTCTTAAAGTCTGTTATGCTACAATAAAGGGCCTTTAAAATTTGCAATGCGTTTTTTCTTCATTGATTATATGGCCTGACCAGTTCCACAGCCAAGTGGTGATATATGCTTACTATCTAAGGCACCACTGAAATTGTGAATCTTGCATCTCCAGTGACGTTAATAGCGAGGAAACACTAATACGAGCAATACAGCTGGACAAACATTTTCACAAGCCGTCCATACTCCAGCTGTTATAGCAGCTTTCATTCCTGCTGCCTTTTGGCCTGCTCCTGCCCCCGGAGAGAAGTAAATCTACAAACTATCATGACTGAATTACATCTCATTGATCAGCTTTCTTTTAAACTGACAGTGGTTTATTCACCCTAAAGAAAACAGATAAATACTACTAAATGATAAAGTCATGGTTTTTTTAGATGATCCATGAACGCTTGACTCACACGCCAAATGCACCGGTCATTTTTTCCAAGGTTTGTATATATAACACAGCCCAAGGTTTTGGATATAAGCAAAGATGCGTTGAGCATATTTGTCCAAGTATTTGTTCAAGGTCAGTTTTCAAGTAAATAAGATGGCTGAATGAAAGGCAGGCATTTTTAAAACCAGCAAACACTCTCAAGCTCTCAAAAAGCTCAAAGGATAAACAGAAAAGGACTGAATAAAGCAGATAAACACGAAAGCAACTATAAAGTCACATTTTTTTAAAAATTAGGTGATGACATCTAAGTACTGCGACACATAAAAAAACCACATTTTATTTTACAATATTTCTGAGATTATTTCAAGATGGAGTGATATTTTAGTCAGGCCCCAATCACAGAGGCCTACAGATCAGTCTGTGACCATCTAATAGGGAAAAATGCATGTATTGTGCAACCAGTTGGCAAGCAGCTGGTGGGAGTTGCTAATGTTAATTTGATTACAATGCTATACCAAAAACCTCATTTTGATTGCTTTCACTAGCAGTTTGCTGTGGTTACGGCAGTTTGGGTGTAAGATGGCAGCTTGTCTGTAAACACAAACTGCTTGCCAAGTGGTTGTGAAACTGTAATTGTGTTGCAAATTGGAAACGGACACCATTCACCTTCAAAGTCAAAGCTACACCTGTTGCAATGTGTTGGCTTCAGCGCTGACGTGGAACTTTTACTCTGGAGGTGAACGTTCTACATTTCTGGTTTCCACCACACTTTTTCAAATTTCACTACCATTTAGAGAGTATTTGCAGACAAATCAGCATCTTTCATGCAAACCACAGGTAACCACAATTAACTGCTAGCAACCAAAGCAATCACAACAAGGTTTTTGATAGAGCACCCTCTATCAAAACAACCAGAGGTTTCCAAAAGGTTGCCAAACACTCTCTAGGCCTAAGTGACTGATGGGTAAGATAGCTAGGCATGCTAAAGCTGCAGAAATGGCACATACTACAGTTCTGAAAATGTAAACAGTGGTTTAGGTTGAGTTAAGTCTCCAATGACTTTGTTTGGGTTTTTTAAAAAAGCATATCCTGTGTTATCCTCTTAATTTTCATTTACTCCAATATGAGGCTCAGTGGATTGCATGGATGTAATGAACATTTAGTCTCCCTAGTTATAAATGGGGGAAGAAAAAAAAGTTCTTGAGGAAATGGTGTGCGGACAGATTTGTTTGCTTTCACTGCCAGCGCTGCTGGCTTTGTCATGGTCCTGGGTCGTTGACCCAGCGTTTTGTGTTTTGTGACTATTTCCCTCTGTTCTAGTTATTCTGTGTCCTCCCCCCTTGTGTCCGGTTCGGGTTCTAGATTTCCTGTTTTACTTTGTAGGTCTGTGTCTCGTTATGCCCATTAAGTTCCAGCTGTGTCCCCTCCTGTGTGCCATTTCCTCATTACCTGGTGTGTGTATTTATAGTTGGTGTCTGCCTGTGCTCCTCGTCGTGTATTTCTGCGTATCTCTGCATTCATCTGCGTTCCATGGTGTCCTGTCTCTGCGTCCCTCTGCCCCGCACCCCCTTTGTACGGTCTCAGGTTTGCTATTTAGTTTCTCCCAGTTTAGGTTTCCGTTTGTAAAGTACTCATACCTCGTTGCCTGTTTTTGTCACCGCCACCTTTGTAAATAAAACATCACTCGTATCATCAGTTTGCTGCATCTTGGGTCCTCCTTTTCCTCCACACCACACGGCTCCCTCCGCCAGCCGTGACAGGCTTACTGATTTGCTCTGCAGGAAGAAATGAGCAAATAATAAAACAGGCGATTTAAAAAGAACAGGCTGTGTTTACAGGGCCAAAGGCTGATTGCTGTATGTAGCTGAAGTAAAAAGATGAGAACTGCCTTATTTTTTTAAAATGTTATTTTAGTATTATTTTAAAACTCTTTTATGCAATATCAAAATTAGCGACTTTTGATCAGTTTCCACCATCACAGTGTCTTAAAGCATGTTCAATCATCCAGGTAAGTAACTCCCAAAAGGTTGATTCTGTTCACCTGGTCGTTGCATTTTCAGTGTGAGAAATGTTTCATCACTCATCCAGGTGACTTCTTCAGTTTCAGCGGACTGAAGGTTTCCCCAACCTTATAAACAGTACACGGCACAATGACTGAAACTGATAATTTGCATATTAATGATCAAGGAGCTGACCTCACAGCCCATTGTTCAGTCAGAGGGCTAGTTTCAGTTATTGTGCAAATGTACTGTTTAAAAGGTTAAAAGTAATTAGAAATATCACAAAGCAGAGTAGCCACATGTGATTAAATTTTTTACACCTATTAGTAATGCTGATGAATCTATGCTTCATATGCAGTCAGTTTTAAAATGAAGTTCAAATATGTTTTGCAGCTCCACACAGAACTTGTTGGGCAAAAGTTATTCAATAATTGTTCTTTTGATAGTAACGGTTGTTGACCCCAGGATATGTCTCTACACTCCTTACATGGAATGACACAAAATTTTGTAGACCCTTTATGGCTTATTGTCACATTTGTAATGCCTCTGGCTGAATGTCATGAAGTGTACTTTAGAGGTGATCCCTTTTGCTTCATCTAGGTCAGACTTTTGATCAAAACCGATGAGATTCACATCAAACACGGGCAATGATGTCTTGAGCTTTTCACTGAAGTTAATGCATGTTGCATGCTAACAGTACGTACTCAGAACCCATAGTTCACTTCATAAATCCACTACAGACTCACATGCATAATTTGTGACTCTCCATAGGGTAGTTTTGTCTTAATTCAAACTGCTAATTGTGTCCTTATTGGAAATGATGATAACAACACACTAGCTGCTGCATTTAGCAAACATTTAACACTTGTCAAGCTACTGACCAAACTCGTTAGATATTCAGTGTAGAAGGTTGTGTGCATAAACTTTAAACAGCAGCACTTCAAGCCCTTATAGAAAACTTCTTCTGTCAGTCTTGATGCATAAACATAGTAAACATTATATTGTTTGCGTGGGTTCTCTGCAGGTACTCTGGCTTCCTCCCACAGTCCAAAGACATGCAGTTAGTGGAGTTCGGTTAATTGGTAACTCTAAAGTTGTGAACGTGAGTGCGAATGGTTGTCTGTCTTTATGTGTTAGCCCTGCGACAGACCAGCAACCTGTCTAGGTGGTACCCTGCCTCTTGCCCTAAGACAGCTGGGATAGGCTCCAGCCCCGCTGCGACCCTCAAAAGGATAAGAATGGAAGAGAATGGATGGATGAATCTGTAAGCACTGTCATTTTGTGCTAAGCACTTCAGTTAAAGCATTGCACTGTCATTTGTCTAAAATTTCATAAAAGTATGCCCTGTGAAGCTTGACTCACTAAATAACTGTCAGAAAAAAAAATCATACTGGAGTGTTTATTGAACCTTCTGACAAAAAAGAAAGAAATGAGATATCAGTTTGCATATGTGACTTTTAATTTCAGTATCAGTTTTACTGCATCTGGCGTTTGTGCAATCTATTGCCCAAAAATGTAATGTGCAATTAATTTTAAGTTTTGTTGATGATGATTTAGAGGTCTCAAAACACTGACATAAACTCCTGTATCAAATATAATATGTTTGGCATTAGAGTTAAGGAACTTGGGAAAACAGATGTGCACTTATGAACCTGATTAAACTGATCAAACAATAGGCATGTATGTGAAGACAAGCTGAACTTAAGTTGCTGATGATGCATTTGCACAGTGTCAACCAGAGTCATGCATGCATTAACAGCTCTGTTTTGTGAATGTGTGTATTCTCCAGGGCTTCATGAAAATGAGGACATACGCGTGATGATGGCAGGTTCCAGCATGCTGAAAGTTCGGTCTACAAGTTGGCAAAGGAACCGAAGCATGCGGCTGCTGGAGGACGGACTCACCGTGTGGTGCGAGTCCAAGAGCTCCCGCAAAGGCAAAGCCCAGCAGACATGTAAGTTTGTCTGAAATCCAGCTTTATGGTCAGAGTACTCTGTAAGGAGAGCTCAGTGTGTGGCGGGGTGGGGGGCTGGCTTGAGCAGACATCATGACCTAATGAAGAGGAGAAGTGGGGTAGTTATGAATAGGAGTTGAGGAGGAAAAGGAGCTTTGATTGTGAGCATGAGTGAACTAATACGATAAATAGAAAGGAAACTTAAGTAATGGAAGAGTGTACGTGAGAACAGCGCAAACTGAATTATATTTAAAGCAAGCAATGTAAGCGTCCCGCCATTAGTCCAATAGAAACTGAGATGTGATTCAGTGCGCTCATTCAGCCTGCACATTGTTTGGGGTTGTTGAGCTGCTTTATCTTGGCTCTGTCTTCTGCCCTCTCCCCTACTTTGCCCATTTAAAGACGGTTCTAGTTTCTCTGGTAACTGAGGAGGGTAATCATGTGATCTGTAGTGGTTATGACTTACCAATTCAAGCTTCCTAATATACATTTAATAGTCTTACTGACACTTAGACCTCCAACAGAAATGGGCATGAGCTCTTTGATGGGATCAGTTTATAATTTACCAGCGCATAAAACTGGATTTAGCTTCTGAGACTGAAAAGTAAAGCCAGTGCAGAAATTTCTTAAATGTGCATTTATTCCTTTAGTTTCAGAAAGCATTAAGATTATTTGAAAGTCCTCAATAGAACATTATGGTATCAGTAGCCTAATTTAAGTATTTTTTTAACAGAAAAAGCATGGTATGCTTCAGGGTGTGACTAACTTGTGATAGGCCCTTTAAATATCACTCCAGTGATTGTTTGACATGTGGAAGGAGAGTGTAGCTGCTCTCTAGAAAGTCAACACAGAGGAAACATGCCTGTAGGTTACCCTGGTTGAGAGTGGTAGGTCGAGATTCCCCCATGTTTGAATGTTTCACCTTGAAAAACAAACGTCAAGCTAATGATCAATGTCCAAGTTTAATTGAATTGAGTGTTTTCTGTTATAGCGGGTAAACAAAACTGATATTACATAGAATCCTATAGACTCAACTCCCACTTATGCAAGTTTGGGCCTGTTATCACTCTTTGCACAAACTCCTTAAGGTTATGTACACAAGGTGAAAAACAAGATAAGTTATAGTTGGAGGTTTGCAAGTTGCTTAAGGGTAAAATTAAACTGCAAAAGCAGATGAGATTGTTTTGGGGTTTTTTTTTGCTGTTAATATTTATTTTCAATTCTTTTAGCGATCGGACCTCCTTGAGTACCTAAAGCATCTTTTGCAAAGCACCATTTTCAGTAATAAAATAGTGGGGAAGAAGTTAGTAGACTTTATACTTAATTTCACAGCTCATCCATTATATTATGTAATGTTATTATAATGCCTTGCTTTTCAGCCCACTGTTTTAAACAACTAGTCATGTAGTAGCTATATTAGGATGTTGTGCCAAAGCACACAGGGGAAAGATAGTAATGTCTTTTATCTAGTTATTCAGGGAATCAATTCATGGATGTCAGCGCAGTATGTAGGACACAAATCTTGTTCAGAGCGCAACTCTTCTGTCATGGCATCAGAGGGTTGGACTGATGGCCTAAATTACCGAAGCACAATTCCTGGAAGAGTTAATGAAAGTAAAAGAGCAAAAGAGACTTCACAGCAGCATCTGTTCAGTCTCCCATTCCATTTAGGTCTTTGTAGCTAATTCTTTCTGTTGAAATGAAAATTTACTTCAAGGTGGAAAGCTTTGAGCACGTAATATGAGATCAGCTTTGTTTTCTCCCTTGTTGCCTGACCTTTGGCTCTCCCACCTCTGTGCTGTTTGTGATCTCCACCCTTATGTTAGAATGCAGTTTAATCCTAACCCTTGCCGCTTGTCTCACAGCGTGTGTGGTTGGGCAGGTTTGTGGGTCAATGGGTGTGAAGGCCGTTTTGATTGTGCCAGCCATGCCGCAAATAGACACAGAGCGGCCGAGCTGCAGCGTGTAACACTCCATAGAATGATGACATCAAGCAGCGTGAGAACAGAGTGACCACTTAAGACACTGGCAGGCTGCTGAGGACCAAATCTCTGTACGGGATAAAGGTCTGGCTCTCTTCCCTCTTTCTAGTCTCCCAGGTCTGATTTGATCTAATGTCTGAAGTTCAGGGTTGCGTGTGATCCTGGCGTAATATACACCACCTAAAACTTCACACTACACATAGGCACACACCCACATGTATATGTTACTTTTACCATGGCTCCGAGATGACCACAAAGGAAGAATGCGGAGTAATTTCGAAGAGGTGGATTGCAGAGGCTTTTATGACCTCTAGCAAGAGAATGAGGTTATTGTCAGAGAATACTTATTGCCCAGCAGGCATCTCAGTGCAGAAGCAGAAGAGCTCCTGTGCTGAATAAAGTTCTAGTGTTAGAATAAACTAGGAGACACTGTGTGTTAGTGTCAGCCTGTTTCCTCCCCTTGTTTATAGTTGTAAATCTGAGGTTTTTTCCCGGGCCAAAAATGAAGACTTGCAGTGCAGTGCACTTATGCTCTTTAGGATGTTGAATTGTTGAGATTCAAAATGTAAAAATGCATATGCATATTTTGGGAAAAAAAACGCCTTTCCCCTTTTTGAGCTGGAAAAAATAAAAACAAATAACGTAAATCCTATATTTCCTTACTAAAGTACAAAGAGCATATAAAATGTTAAAACTTACAATGCTTATGAATTTTTAAGTTTTGAAGCCAACCCCTTGTGAATATGGGAGTTTCTTCTTCTTCTTCTTCTTCTACTTCTACTACTTCTACTATTTCTTCTACTTCTTCTTCTTCTTCTACTTCTTCTTTGGAATGCCAAAAGCTTTTAATGACTCACTGGTCTGAACTGTGGACAGACTGGATTCACAACCGGCTTAACAGAGTGATGTTGTGCAGAATGCAGAACATGTTTGCTACCGTCATGCTAAAATAAAAAAGACCTCGTTGCTGGTTATTTATATTCTTTTTAGGTGTGGTCCTTTGGGTGCAGATATGTTTTGGGGCTGTCTTAATATTATGATGATGTGATGTACCGTACATCCAGCTCCTCCTTTATTTCCCACACCCCTCCCATTTATCCCAGGTTGGAGCTGGCAATAGGACACTACTTTTGACCCCTGGTGGTTGGGTTTTGTGTTTCCTCCTGATTGTGAACATGTAGGGCAAATGTGCTATTTGCTGTGCTACGGAAAATGTATTTACGGTAATTGAGAAATCCCTTAATTATTTTTTACTTTTAGATTAAGGAAATAGCCCATTTGAACTTTGCTGAATATAATAATTTTCTTGGTAATTCTTAGTCAGGCAGGTGGAGAGCCGCTGCAGGTGGCATCCACACAACCTTTTGAAAAATAATAATAAATAAATAAAACTTTGAATAAATAGGTTTTAATTTTATAGGGAGGGGGGGCACAAGACAAGATTTCATATATATTTTGCACTATATTTTATCTGATACTGAATGGCCTCTAGCAGCACAGTTAGATTTCTTTTTTTCATGTCTCATACTTTAAATGAAGCCTGATTCTCAAGCTGTCAGTACAGGAACCTCACACTGAAGGTCTAAGTCATTACTCTCATGTCATTTTTTGTTTTTTTTGTTTTAAAATTAGTCTGCTGACGAACATGTGTGGATATAATATGTTTCGCAGTCTCATTAATGTGTCACTCGCATTCTCTAAAAACGCCTCACACTTGACCTTTAGCTGCTTCTTGTGCAACCATGGTCTCCTGCTGAAGCAGTTTACTCATCGATATTATCGCTCCTGTCCCAGTTGCAGTGACGGAGGTGGAGTGTGTGTGTGAAGGCTACCAGTCGGAGGCACTGAGGCGGCTGTCTGGAACCCTACCAGAGAACCAGTGCTTCACAGTGGTCTTCAAAGGAGCCAGGAAGAGCCTGGACCTGAAGTGCCCCACTGCAGAGGAAGCTCAGCACTGGGTGCGAGGTCTCCGCATGTTAAAGGAGCGAGTGGCCAGAATGAGTCAGAAGGAAAAACTGGACCAATATCCTGCCCAATTTCCAATATGCTAGAATAAATATAGCGTAGCTGAGGCAGCATTGCTATGGTGACTGACTCTGCTGTCACATGTACCGTCCTACGTACACAGCATAGCTAAGGTGAGAGGTAATTGCTCGACAAAAAAGCCCTGTCTAAATATAGGCCTGCTATCACTCTTAATTATAATCTCTCATAGCCAGAGGAAAATAGCAGTGTAGTGTTCAGGTAGAGTATAAGATCTTCCCCGTTGCTCTGTTTGTTTCTCATTTTGTTTTCATTGTGAAATAAAACTCATGTCAAGTGCAGCAAGTGCTTTTCACTTAATGTGGCTGTGCAAGGACACCATAAACTGTCAACAGGTTAAAAATTGACATTGAATTGTAAATGGCTTTTGCTTTAATGGTCCAACACAATGTGAAAAGCACTAAATGCATAAAGATGAGTCAGTTGCTGATAGTTATCGTGTCAAAAGGCTATAGCATTATCAGTCTGGAAAAACACTAAGAGACAATTCCAGTATCTGTTTTGGAAGATGATGCTTTACTTGACTCAGTTTCAAATCAAATTCATGTACCAAATATGCATTTTGTCCTTTAATTCTTGCTAGAAAGGGTGAGTATGAAAAGGAAAAATACAGACCCTTTCAATAACAGCAGGATAGAATAAAAAAGAGATCAAATATAAGAAAAAGGAGGTTTAGCAAAAATAACCTCCCTTGGGAAAAGAGCAGGTATTAAGTGGATTTATAACAAATAAAACCCAGTAACATCCCATATAAAAGTACCGTCTTAACAGTTTGACTCTATGCTATAGTCTTGCTTGATTTCTTAACTCCCTACACTTGGATTCGGGGGTACCTCAAGCGAGCAGATCAGAACAACGACGGCAAGATGAGCTACGATGAGGTCAAACGGCTGCTGCTGATGATCAACATTGACGTGAGCGAGCAATATGCCCGCTGCTTATTCAAGGTCAGAGTCATGTGATGTTTTAGTACCTGTATGCTCATTAAACTGCAGCACTGAGTGTAAAGAAGTGAGGGAATTACAGAGCTGTAGAGTTGTTGCTATCTGGTTAAGGAGGTGTCATTTTACTCGGACACCCTGGAGTCCAGAGTCTGTGTTCAATTACCAACCCCAGCAGCAAGCCAACCACCAGCCTCACTCCACATCTTTACCCCCTCCCTCTTATCTTCCCCACAACAAATCACGAGCCATTTATTTCTCTTTTGTGCAGGGATTACTACCTGCTATGTCCCTCACTTCACTATTATGGCAGAATTGTTAGTGTTATTCTTCTTCTCTGTGCAGCTTACAGTGCAAAGAAGCATGTTTTCAACGTAGGTGCGCACAGCTGCGTTGAATTATTATAGAGGTGCTTTTCCCACAGGGAGTTTGATGCACTCCCACAATAAAATTGAACAGCCTTTGATATTGTCTATTTTCTTCTCTGTGTGTTCACTTTCTTGGCTCTTTTTAACACACACCTTTTCTGTGCATCTCAGCGGTGTGACCAATCTGGCGATGGCCGCCTGGATCACACAGAAATTGAAGAGTTCTGCAGGGAGCTGCTGCGACGGCCTGAGCTAGATGCCGTGTTTAGACACTATTCAAGTAAAGGTAGCGTGCTCTCCACTGCTGAGCTGCGTGATTTCCTGGGAGATCAAGGGGAGGACGCGTCGCTGGATCATGCTCGAAGTCTTATACTCACCTATGAGCTCAATGACCGGGGTAAGTTGTAAAAGCAGTCATTAAAGGACTCAAAGGAGGAACCCAAAATATTTATATATAAATACATTCTGAATGTGACTTTTGATGCCGTCTCCATACAAAAGAAATAGCGATTTAGCCTATCACCATAAAATCTGAGGCACAATCCTGCTGCTGTGCAAAAAAAGCAATCCAGCAGTGAGAGCTCGTTGTTTTAAGAAAGAAAAGTTGTGCTTTGCTTCGCTTTTCTTATCACTGAGTTATTATAATTCAGCCATAATGACAGTACTGATTATACTGTATGTGCACTCACTAACCATTTTATTAGGGATGCCTTCTTAGTACCTGTTTCGGCCTCCTTCTATGTAGCATTGATTCAAGAATGTTCAGGAAACAATCCTCATTTTTGGTCATGATGACATTCCTGCAGATCTGTCAGCTGCACATCCAAAATAGAAATCTCTCCTTCCACCACATCCTAAAGGTGCTCTTTCCGTGACTTTGAGAGTGAACTCATTGTCATGCTCAAGAAACAGTCTGACATGATCTGAGATTTGTGACATAAAGGGGCATAAAGGGATAGAAGTATTGTGTTTGAGAGAAACATATTACAGAAAAAAAGCTATTTATTTATTTTAATCTTCTGTCCCTCACAATGGACATGGGGTCATGTTTAATTACAGAATGAATGATATTGGTTCCATTTCTGAAAAAAAAAAAAGAAGGAAACAAATCTGAGCATTAAAACATCATTTTAACATGTAACCTATCAACATCACGCTTTTTATTAAACTTCATTGTGTACACCTAATACTTACCTCAACCGGGCTTTTTAGGTCTCATCACCCAAAGCATTAATAGTGATCAGGAATGGTATGACAGAGAGGCTCCTTGCATGAGTTCCTTAGATTGCATTATATATATCTATTAAAATATAGATTTAGTGTGCATATAACTCTACACTCTAAAAAAGCCTTGTAAACCTTGTATGTTTATAAGAGGTCTACATGAAACGGTACATTTGGAGCCTAGGTTATGAGTTGTGCCTGTTTGTAATTTGTTTATCTGTCTCTGGTTTGTGCACACCAACATTGGTTTTCTTTTTTTCCTATAACCTAGTTATCTATTTTCAGAGGCCCACCTGTTTGGTGGTTGTGGCCAGTGTTGTCCTGTTTACATGTCTCATGCTAAAAACCAACTTCAGCCTAATTTTGGTGTCATTTAAACTGAGTTGAACTAATTGTTAAATACAGGAAAAGTAAAGCTGAATGCATTTCTACCATATTATATATCATTAATTATGTAAATCAACAGGATAAAAGAAGAAATCAAACTTTAAGCAACTTTAGGCCTGATTCTCTTTCCACAATTTTGAGCTTTTTTTTCCTCCATCTGTCTTCTGCTATCTAAATGATGGACATGAAAACGTGAGGTAGTAAGTTCTGCTGTCCACTGTAAAGGACACTGAATAAGTTTTGTTCATGAAAACAGTAAAATTACTAAACATATCAGAGTTGATACTCTTAAACTGAGGAAACCTTTTAATTTTCTTTTAGCAATAATGTCATAACATCTGTTTAAAAAAATCAAAATTATCCCAGCTGTCATTTGGGAAAAGGCAGACTACACCCTGGATTGGTCAGTACAACTAATTCCCTTGACAATAATTACTGTAAACAAGAAATAATATTAACCACAAGAAGAATGTAGTTATGACTCAACTGTATGACAGAATTTAGTTTCAAATTAAGACAAGAAATTATTCCTTAGATTGGATATATATATTTAATAGAATATAACTTTTTATAAACCTCTTATGTTATTGGGGTGCGACCGTGGCTCAGGGGTTTGGGAGGCGTATCTGTAACCGGAAGGTCGCCGGTTCAATCCCTGGGCTCTCTGTCCTGGTCGTTGTGTCCTTGGGCAAGACACTTTACCCTACCGCCTACTGGTGTTGGCCAGAGGAGCCGATGGCGCGATATGGCAGCCTCGCTTCTGTCAGTCTTCCCCAGGGCAGCTGTGGCTACAACCGTAGCTTGCCTCCACCAGTGTGTGAATGCGCAAATGAATGAATAGTGGTATTGTAAAGCGCTTTGGGTGCCTTGAAAAGCGCTATATAAATCCAATCCATTATTATTATTATGTTCATGAGAGGTCTCAATAAAAAAAAAAAAAATAGTACATTTGCAGCCTAGGTTATCTGAGTTGTGCCGGTTTGTGATTTGTTTATCTGTCTCTGGTTTGTGCACACCAACATTGTTTTTTTTTTTTTTTTTTCTAAAACTTGGTTATCTATTTTCAGAGGCCCACCTGTTTGGTGGTTGTGACCAATGTTGTCCTGTTTTAATGTTGCATGCTAAAAACCAACTGCAACCTAATTTTGGTGTCAATTAAACTGAATTGAATTCAACTGATTGTTAAAGACAGGAAAAGTTAAGTTTGATGCACTTATATCATAATATATATTATTAATTATGTAAATTAACAGCATAAAAGAAGAAATAATACTTCTGGCAACTCTAGGTCTGATTCCCTTTCCACAGTTTTGAGCTTTCTTCCTCATGCTGTCCTCTGCTTCCTAAATGATATACATAGGCTGATATGTTATGCCATTTCACGTCTTCCATGTATCCCTGCTTTCTTTTTACTTGTTTAAAGCCCTTCGTTATCCTGTTAAATCCACTTAAAGATTACAAATTGATGGAAATAAAATACCATTTATTACAGCTCAGAAGAACCTGCTCATGACACAAAATGGTTTCACCATGTACATGCTGTCTCTGGAGAATGATGTCTTCAACCCTAACCATGCCAGAGTTTACCAGGACATGACCCACCCCCTGGCCCATTACTTCATCTCCTCGTCACACAACACTTACCTTACCAAGGACCAAGTCACCGGTGCGAGCAGCACTGAGCCGTACATGAGGTATTGAGACAGAGAAGAATGCAACATTGGCCCTCAGTCAGTCTAGTGAGATATGTGCCTGTGGTTTCAAATGAATAAATCTGTCACTGTCAGGGCTCTAATTCAGGGCTGCCGCTGTGTGGAGCTAGACTGCTGGGATGGAGATAAAGGTGAACCCGTCATCTACCACGGGCACACACTCACCTCCAAAGTGCCCTTTAAGGAAGTCATTGAAACCATCGGTCAGTATGCCTTCAAGGTAAGAGATTTTGTAGCTTTCACTCATGGAAATATGCAGTTATGCGTTGTGCTTACAGCTGTGCCAACCCACTGCACTTCTTTTGGTTATACACCTGACTCTGAGGCAATCCTGTGGTATTTTGTATAGTATTATACTCTTGGGTTTTGCATTGCTATAATGTGATCTAATTGCATTTTAACGGCTTAGCATAAGAGTTTTCCTGTGTTTCTCCCTGCAGACGTCCCCATACCCTCTAATCCTGTCCTTGGAGAATCACTGTTCTGTGGAGCAGCAGGCTGTCATGGACAAACACCTCCGTAGTATCCTGGGCAAAAAACTGCTCACAGAGCCTCTCAGTGACCAGGCACTGAGAGACCTGCCTTCTCCCGAAGTACAACAACCACACACATAGAAGCACAGCTGGACCCATTTGCCTTTCTAATAAAGTAATTTATTCCAATGGCATTCCTTGCAGGAGCTTAAGGGGCGCATTTTGGTAAAAGGAAAGAAACACACTCCTCACCTGGGTGAGCTGGTGAAGAACAGCAGCTGCACCAGCTTCTCTTCGAGCTCTGAAGATGAACTAGCCAGCAGCATTAAGAGCACACCCATGAAGGATCCTGCAAAGGTCAGTTCAAGAAAGGCTTGTTATTGAGTCGTGGAAGCTGTTAACACAAACGCTTTAGTTAATTGACCAATTTTCTTTGCATTGCCTTTTCCAGGTCCGTTCGAAACTGTGCCCCGAGCTATCCGACCTGGTGGTTTACTGCAAGAGTGTCCCCTTCCGTGGGTTTGGAAATGTGTCTGAAAAACCGCCAAATGAAATGTCTTCTTTCTCTGAAAACGATGCCCTCAAGCACATCAAAGAGTCTGGTACAATAGTGGAGATAATTGCATCTTGACATCAGATAGAGAAATTCAAAAAGTTTGCCAGCATCGTGTCTTTTGTGCAGCTGGTTCAGCTGGTTCTACAGAAATTATAATTAGCCCTCAACGTATCATGGCTTGTGGATTTCTGTCTTTTTATTTACAGGGAAGCTTTTTGTAAGACACAACAGCAGGCAGCTGAGCCGGATCTACCCTTGTGGCCAGCGCCTTCAATCATCCAACTATGATCCTCAGGAAATGTGGAACTGTGGATGCCAGCTGGGTTGGTACTCCACACTGAAAGCTACGCTTTTTAAAAACCCAGAGACGTGTTTTATTTCTGTAAACTTACTGTCATGTCACATGTAACCTGCTGACATCTCTGATTCCGTTAATTTAATCCCGTGTCCCTCCACTTTCCTCTTTCTGCCGTTAAGTGGCTCTAAACTTCCAGACGGCTGGGGAGCAAATGGACCTGAACCAGGGCCGCTTCCTCGCAAATGGTCACTGTGGATACGTCCTCAAACCCAGCTTCCTGTGCAGCCCCACATCCAACTTTAACCCAGAAAACACGGGAGGAGGCCCCGGTCATACCCCGACTCAGCTGACTATACGAGTGAGTAACTGTTACTAAGTTAAGGGAAATGAACATTATAGATAGATAGATAGATAGATAGATAGATAGATAGATAGATAGATAGATAGATAGATAGATACACAAAAATCCAAAGAATTTAAATTCATCATGAATATTTTTTTTTAAAGCATATAGATTTTAATAACCACAATATATGTGATGAAGTTTTTCCAAAGTTTCGTTCAGATGTGCCTACCTGTTAAGGAGGAGATAGACGTTATAGTAAGATTTCTGTACCGCTGTTCTAAACTTAACATAAAAAGTAAGGAAATTAGTGTTTGGTTGATTATTTCTTTGTGGTAACAATACTTCTTGGTAATAAATCTTATATACCACTGGAAGGATACCACATTTGTAAGGAAAATGCATTTGTGGGTTGAGCAGTAGTGTTGAGAATGTGGGTTGCACTCATGAAAAACTTGCCAAATCTTCTCTGCCAACGCCAAACAGCTTATTCTGCTAATAACTCTTGTTTGGTGTTATTTGTTGGATTGGATAATTGAATTATGAAGAAACAAGACATATTGGTAGTTTAACAGCAGTAAATGCTGGTTGAAAAATGTCATCCCATCCCACAGCAGTGTGCGACCAAGCTGGTCACCAACATGAGGAGTTAGAGACAAATAAAGAGACTTTCCAACGGTATACAGGGAGTGCAGAATTATTAGGCAAGTTGTATTTTTGAGGAATAATGTTATTATTGAACAACAACCATGTTCTCAATGAACCCAAAAAACTCATTAATATCAAAGCTGAATGTTTTTGGAAGTAGTTTTTAGTTTTAGCCATTTTAGGGGGATATCTGTGTGTGCAGGTGACTATTACTGTGCATAATTATTAGGCAACTTAACAAAAAACAAATATATACCCATTTCAATTATTTATTTTTACCAGTGACACCAATATAACATCTCCACATTCACAAATATACATTTCTGACATTCAAAAACAAAACAAAAACAAATCAGCGACCAATATAGCCACCTTTCTTTGCAAGGACACTCAAAAGCCTGCCATCCATGGATTCTGTCAGTGTTTTGATCTGTTCACCATCAACATTGCGTGCAGCAGCATCCACAGCCTCCCAGACACTGTTCAGAGAGGTGTACTGTTTTCCCTCCTTGTAAATCTCACATTTGATGATGGACCACAAGTTCTCAATGGGGTTCAGATCAGGTGAACAAGGTGGCCATGTCATTAGTTTTTCTTCTTTTATACCCTTTCTTGCCAGCCACGCTGTGGAGTACTTGGACGCGTGTGATGGAGCATTGTCCTGCATGAAAATCATGTTTTTCTTGAAGGATGCAGACTTCTTCCTGTACCACTGCTTGAAGAAGGTGTCTTCCAGAAACTGGCAGTAGGACTGGGAGTTGAGCTTGACTCCATCCTCAACCCGAAAAGGCCCCACAAGCTCATCTTTGATGATACCAGCCCAAACCAGTACTCCACCTCCACCTTGCTGGCGTCTGAGTCGGACTGGAGCTCTCTGCCCTTTACCAATCCAGCCACGGGCCCATCCATCTGGCCCATCAAGACTCACTCTCATTTCATCAGTCCATAAAACCTTAGAAAAACCAGTCTTGAGATATTTCTTGGCCCAGTCTTGACGTTTCAGCTTGTGTGTCTTGTTCAGTGGTGGTCGTCTTTCAGCCTTTCTTACCTTGGCCATGTCTCTGAGTATTGCACACCTTGTGCTTTTGGGCACTCCAGTGATGTTGCAGCTCTGAAATATGGCCAAACTGGTGGCAAGTGGCATCTTGGCAGCTGCACGCTTGACTTTTCTCAGTTCATGGGCAGTTATTTTGCAACTTGGTTTTTCCACACGCTTCTTGCGACCCTGTTGACTATTTTGAATGAAACGCTTGATTGTTCGATGATCACGCTTCAGAAGCTTTGCAATTTTGAGACTGCTGCATCCCTCTGCAAGATATCTCACTATTTTTGACTTTTCTGAGCCTGTCAAGTCCTTCTTTTGACCCATTTTGCCAAAGGAAAGGAAGTTGCCTAATAATTATGCACACCTGATATAGGGTGTTGATGTCATTAGACCACACCCCTTCTCATTACAGAGTTGCACATCACCTAATATGCTTAATTGGTAGTAGGCTTTCGAGCCTATACAGCTTGGAGTAAGACAACATGCATGAAGAGGATGATGTGGACAAAATACTCATTTGCCTAATAATTCTGCACTCCCTGTAGGATTTATTGCTAAGAAGTATTGTTAGAAGAAAAAGGAAGTTTCCTTCCTTTTTGTGGCAAGTTTATTTTTCATAGTGTCATTTAGTTCTTGTTATTACTGTCCATACTTCAATTTTTTTCATAGAGGAGAGGCCATCCTCTGTTGTTCCTCTGGAAGAGTTCCCTTATGTCTAAACTAGAGTCTAAACATAGAGCTATTGTGTGCTATCCAGATTGTCAGATTTTGCAAAAAAGTTGCCTCCAATAGACTTTTTTTTATACATTTCTAATGATAATTTCATGCACACAATGATGAATTATGTTTTGCTTTTTCAGATAATATCTGCACAACAGCTGCCAAAAATCAACACAGAGAAGGCGAGCTCCATTGTGGACCCACTAGTGTGGGTGGAAATTCATGGGGTGGCTATTGATAAAGCAAAACAAAAAACCCACCGCATTGACAACAATGGTAATATTTATTTATTTATTTATTTATCCACAACAATAAAATTTTAAAAATACATTTTTATATGTATTTTATTTTTTGCAGAGTGATAATATATATGTTATCTATGTATATTTAAATTCAATGCAGGCATTTCTGTAAATCAGTGTTACTTTTATAATGCAGTGACAGGAGACAAGAGATGATGTCAGAAAGCTTCTTTGTACCTTATTCAAATCTTGGAATATATACTTGTGTAGGAGTCTTTTCAATCCAATGCCATGATTAGTTTGTTTGAACGGTTTAATGCACCAGATGGTGTATTTACAGCTCTTGTGCGCCCTCTGCAGGTTTCAACCCTCGCTGGGACTGTACTCTGAGCTTCCAGCTGCAGGTCCCTGAGCTGGCCCTGGTGCGGTTTGTAGTGGAGGACCACGATCATGCTGCCAAAAATGACTTTGTGGGGCAGTTCACTTTACCTTTTACAAGCTTTCGCATAGGTGCTTATTAAGATTTAGTCTACAGGTCAGTCTTCACTCTCAGATGTTCTTTTTAATATGTGTCATACTCTTTTTTTTGTTTCTTCTCCCCACCCAGGTTATCGACATATTCACTTACTGAAGGCAGATGGTTCTAGCCTTTCTCCTGCTACACTCTTTATCCATGTCAAAGTGACTCGCAGAGGTGTTCCTGTCAAAACTATGGCTGAGCGTATTGCCGCTGCCAAAGGCAAAGCGTGACACACATCTGAACAAGACAATCAGATATCTGGACAATGAAGGACCTTGGAAGGAGGAGCTCCGAGTGTAAACAGACAGAGACAGAATGCTGCCGTTGTCTTACAGTTCAGACCCCAAGTGGTCCAGTTTGCACAAAACCACTTCCCAGTGCTTGAAGAAAGGTGTCTGTCAGAGATGGACACATGCCCTCTGGTGACTGTAATTCATAACAAAAAAATGTAGAAAAAGGGACTGTTAGAGAGAATGAAGATCATTTATTTTATGTCATCATTTTATTTTTTAACATGTTTTTTTAACTTGAAGAATAATGATCGCTTAAGTAAAATAGCACTTCTTAAATTGATGCTATAACAGAATTGCAATGAGATGTAAACCAAGTGTAACTAACTGTGTTTGACAATATACATAAACATCAGTGTTTTAGATGTTATTATTGGCACCATTAACTGTGCTGTAATACAGATTTAATTTTGTGTTAGTGAGTGCCCCAGGGCGCCATGGCCCATGCTGCCCAGGTACAAGTACTTGATACTCCAGATATCTGGGCACTTTTTTAAATTCTGTCTGGAAGACAAATTCTAACATATTCTTACATCTTCCAGCAGAACATGACAGACTTAACTTGCAAAGATAAGCTTTTTTCTTAAATGTGTTGTATTTTATCTTAGCATCATTTCACATATGTTCAAATGTGCTTGTTTAAAATCATATTTGACTTTTAACGATACAGTATTTCCATATAAGCTTCTTTCATTTTGTCAACTTTTGTCTTCGTATTCAGATCTAGAAAAAAATGCTGTTAAAAACTAATTGCATCAATCTAATACAACCACTAATTACTCCAGGCTACAGTGAATCTTTTAATACTCTTATAAGGAGGTTCACTGATAATAAAATGGTCCAGCGATGAAAAGTAATTACTGTAATTACAGTTTTAATGGTCACGCTGGTTTTTGAGAAGAATGTAATATGTATTTAATAGTGGGTGAAGTAAAACTTTGCTCTCTTAATGTTTAATATAGAAGCTGTGGGATGCATTTGAGTGGTTATGTTTGCAAGAAAAATGTTTTTATAAAGCACTTCTAACAATTTTTTTCACATGCTGTCAAAAGATACAAGTGTCTGTTTTAGTTTCAAAAGTCCACAGTGTTGTGTGTGGACACCTGACACTTTAATAAATGCATAACCAGAAGGTTCTAATCTGTGAATTTTTGTCTGACTTTTCTGTGGTACTCTAAAGCTGTCAGCCTAAAACATGATAAATCTTTATATTCCAACATTAGAACTATCAATGGATATGTCCCTGCCTGATTAGGCCAAAAGTAAAGACAAAAAAAATGAAAACTCTTAGCAATATTTATGAAATTTCACATTACACAGCATGGCAGCAATTTCTCCAACAACTGGACTTCTTTTGTTTCCGAGCATCTCCGTGAATTATGAGTTAATCCACCCACTGAATATTTTGTGGTAAACTTAATTAAATACAAAAACACACACACAGTGGGTTGTGAATGTCAGTCAGCAACACCACAATGACAGAAAAATGAGGTCAGTATTAGTAGTTTTCCCCCTTCAAGAAATATGTTGCTAAAAAGTCTAAAATTAACGCTAAAATCATCACAGATATGTTTTTAACATCAGCAGAAATGGTTCAAAAATACACCTCAAATATATTAATATAGTCCCTGTTGATATTTAGGTCAAAATGTTGCATTGCTAACAAAAAGTAATCACACACGGCTCTCTGAAATAATCATTAGCAAATATAATCATGTTATCGTCTCATATGACTGCCACGATTTCTTATACTGTGTATGTTGCAACTCTGTGGGTATTTTGTCCAACTGTTGTTGCCGTAGCTGTAGCTCCATTGCTGTAGTAATTATTGTTAAACACCGTGTCACTACTTTTAATGTATTCATGCAAAACGTCAATAGAAGAATATCCTGTTAGCTTACTTTATGCAAAAAACTGGGTTCTTTAATGCTCCTATCAGGGTTTATTTATTATGAAAATAGATTAGATGTGGGCCTAAAAGGTTTTGGCTGCTTTGGAGGCGCTAATCACTACGCAGACTACGTAAAAGAACAGCTAATGTACATTTTTACCTAACTGTTAGTGCATTTTAACTGACTTTCAAATAAGAAATATCAACGCCACAATGCTTAATCTACTCAGATGGTCTCATTAAATAATCCATCTAAATCTGAACATGACTTTGCCTTCTTACTCACCCTGCTGTAATATTAATTTATTAGGCCTCAGATTATCTTGCAAGATTCACCATCTTACACGTGTTTCCACTCCAGTGATTTCATTTGCCTTTGGGTTGTATGGGCGCCACATGGCTGTTTGTCTTTAGAGGGAAAATATATTAAATACACAAAAAAACTATTTTTACTGGGGCTGTGAGAACTTAAAAATGGACGCTTTAAAACGACAAACCGTGCCCGCTCCATTACGAGCCTTCTGTTTATCGTAAATATTTGGAAATGATCGGGTAAAAATACACGACCATGGCTACGCCTCCACTGCACGTTTCAGCCAATAGCGTCGAGACTCTTTTAAAGGTGTCAAGGGGCACGCGGTGGAGTCTCACTTCCTGGTTGAAGATGGCGGATGAGAATGAGACAGCACCGATGCCGGAGAAAGAAGATGTAGAGGATCACGCACACTGCAGCGACTGTGAAAATGAAGAGCACCACTTTGACGATGGGTAAGGAGGCAGGCTTACTCGGTCGGTGGCGTAAAATACGTCACGGCTCTGGAGATTTTAACAAAATTAACTTAAACTAAACCTCGGTGAGCAGTCGGGATAGACGGCCATCCTTCGACGTTGTCCAGCCCATTTTCTTTCATCCTATTGGTTAGTAGCAACGTTCGCTTGCTTGTTCTTTCATCCGATTGGCTGAGAAGGATGTCTTTTCCAATATAGGCTGGACTTAGCGTTTTCCTAAGTATATGGTTAGAAAGGAGAAAGCAAAGTGCGTTTAGAAGCCAATTTTACACCAAGACGCATGTTTCTGTTACTCATAAAACTTGCAGAAAAAATAAACTTTTAACTAAATTGATAGTTTCCGGTGTTCTTCGCATGCCGTTGCTGTGTTGACGGTAAATGATGCAAATCACGTTTGCGCCAGCTGACATGTAGCGTATTAGCTTGCATGCTAGCGTACCTGGCATTGTCTGTGTGTGTGTGGATTCGGTGCAAGATCAAAAGTGAAACAAGCACAAACGTGCATGCAAAAAGCACTCAGCTTAAACATAATATACCTGGGCCCCGGCGTTGTGAAGTGAGGGCTTTGAATTCCCTCTTTAGTCACAGAATTGTTCACGATCTTAAAGCAGCCTAGCTCGGTTGCTCTTACTCAGTACAAGCTTTGATAGAAACCCTGTTTTTTTTTTTTTTATTGTATTTTTTTTTTAAAGAGAGAAGTGGTGTCACATATGAAACCGCGTGTCCGCAAAGCAGCTGACCTTTTGTTTTGAGTAGAACAAGTGGAATAAGAATACGTCTCTGTAAGATAGTTTTCGCAAACATCTGATCACTAACTGGAGGAAATCTGACTCCACAGCCACGCGTTTCCGTTTTTAGAGACACAAAGAAGCGAATAAAGATAAAATCTGAGAAATAAATTAACCTAATGTTGCAGAATTCTACCTCAAACCCACGTTGCTGTATGGCTAAAGTAGGGTGACCATATTTTGATTTCCAAAAAAGAGGACTCTTGGCTCAGTCATGAAGGACTTGCTTAAAGAAACATATTTGACATATTTAAAAGATTCCTTCTCTGTGCAGTTAATGGATTGTGAATTGTAAACTATGTCATATAGGCTTTTACAAGTCAACAAGTGCAAAAAAAACCTTAAAAGCCCCTGAATTAAATAATGGTACAGAAATAATGCCTCATCTGCATAAGAAAAATTACCAGTACTGGGTCTGTACGAGTGAAATCTCTTTTGCAGTTCGTCTGAAAAGATGCACTTGCGATTTGGGATCTTTTAAACAGTTGCTGTGCGCTGTCTGTCCCGTCTGTGAGCGCAGAACAACTCAGAAAGCAGCAGTTTGGGGATGATGTCACACACATGGGTCCTCTGTTGGAATATAGGAAAACCCGGCCTTTTTTTTTTTTTTATCAATCTCAAAAATCCCCCCGGACAGAACGTGAAAAGTGGACATGTCCGGGGAAAAGAGGACGGTTGGTCACCCTAGCTAAAGTGAAACATATTCCCCTGCAGGTCTTTGAACCTTCCTGCACTCAGAAACAATTGTTTGGCCCCTTAACTGCTCTACCCTGTTGAAATGGAAAGTGGGAGAACAAACCATTGAATGTTTTGTTGTCCATTGTTCCAGTCACTTGCTGGGCTCTTGTACATACAGTACATAAACACACACGCGCAGATACTCTTCTTCTAGATGTCATCTGATTCACCATCTGTGCTGGTGTTTCAAATACAGGCTGCGTACTGGCCTGCATTTCTCCCCTCTTGGACACTAATGAGATTATCCTGTGTAAGTATGTTGCCAGAAGATGAAGTAGCTGGCTGGAGATATGTGGCTTTTCTGGTTGGAGCAGATCAGAAGAGAGGGTTATTCTGAAAATCTGCACTCACTTCTAAACATCCTGCAAACAACTTGGGAATTTCTGTATGTTTTAGCTGAAGGACTGGTTTTATTGTGTTTTTAGCTGCCCTAGAGCTACACCTCGTGTTGTTAGTTTAAACACACAGCTACTCCTCGGCTAACAAGGCTTTGCATCAGCAATGAAATGTAAATTGTGTTGGAAGTGTCGGTGGTTTAATAAGCTTGGGTGTTTAAAAGCAGATCGCAGAAAATAAATTTCCACCATGATTTTCTTTTCTTCTGAGATCAGTCTTAAAAAGGATGCCATCTATTTCTGTCCTGTTCCAGTGAGAGGGGTCTTGGGGACGACACTGGCGCCAAGAAGAAGAAAAGGAAGCAAAAAAAGAAGAAGAAATCTGGTGCCACAGAAGCAGCTCAGGACCCCCTTGCCAAGGCATGAATTTATGCATTTCTGTCTTAATGGGTTATAAACCTAACCTAAAAGGAAAGGAGAAACGGTCCAGTTAAGGTGTAAACTACTAAAATCACAGTTTAGATACAGAATGGTTAAAGACTGTTTAGATAGGATCGACTTCTGTTTGTTGTTGTCTTGTTTGATGTATATTTGTGTTTACTTCCCAAACAGGTGAATTCGTTGCCAGCTGATAAGCTACAGGAGATCCAAAAGGCCATTGAACTGTTCTCTGTTGGCCAAGGTCCAGCCAAAACCATGGAGGAGGCCACTCGGAGGAGTTACCAGTTCTGGGACACACAGCCTGTGCCCAAACTAGGTATGGTTACAGATGGCGTAGTTCTGTATTTCATGCCAATATGTAGCTTATAGGTCAAATCTTTAGGGATTGATAAAAGAATGTTTTTGTTGTTGTTTTGGGGTTTTTTTTCTGCATGTGGACAAAAGTGGGCTTACACAGATGGTCAGTTAACACAGAGTGAACAGAAGGGAAAAAGGCTTGTGCTTATGACTCAAGTATGCAAAAGCTCGGTACAACAGCATTATTTTGCAATCTGTTGGTGAAATGTGCCTGGAATTGTGAAAGGAATTGATGATTAGGCATGGTTATGAGGAAGCTGCACATCTATTTCTCTCATTTCAATATACTGCAGATGTGCTCTTTTTGTTTGCAATCTGGTGAATCGGGAGGCCATTTGAGTACACTGATCTCATTTCATGTTCAAGTATCCAGTTTGAGATTACTTGACCTTTATTATATGACATGGTAGCCTACTGGAAACAGCCATCAGAAGATGGGTACACTATGGTCATAAAGGGAATCACACTGTCAGCAACAGTACTCAGGTAGGCTGTGGTGTTTAAATGTTGTTTTATTCTGAGGGGCCCAATGTGACCAAGGAAGCTTTCCCCACACTGTTGCTTCACTGCCAGTATCCTGAGCTGTTGGCAACATAAATCTATGCCGAACTCTGACCCTACCATCCGAATGTCACAGCAGAAATTAGGACTCATCAAACCAGGCAGTATTTTTCCTGTCTTCTGTTCTGCAGTTTTGGTAAGCTGAATTTTAGTCACAGTCTCCTGTTCGTAGCTGACAGGAGTGGCACCCACTGTAGTCTGCTTGAAGGTTTGACTGTTGTGCATTTAGAAATGCTCTGCTGCATAGTTTTGTTGTAACAAGTAGTTAATTGAGGTCCTGGTGCTTTTCTATCAGCTCAAAGGAGTCTGCCTCTATGCTCCTTTGACATCATCAAAGCGTTTTCTCCCAAATAACTCACTGGATATTTTCTGGCCATTCTCTGTAAGTCCTAGAGATGGTTGTGGGGATAATCAGTAGTAGATCAGCAGTTTCTGAAATATTCAGACCAATCCATCCAGCACCAACAACCATGCTACAGTCATAGTCACCTAAATCGCCTTTCCTCCCTATTTTAATGCTTGTTTTGAAATTCAGCAGGACATCTTATCAATGTCTATCTGCCTACATGCACAGAGTTGCTGTCAGGTAAAGGGCTGATGAGAGATTTGCATAAATGTTGGGAATGTGTACCTAATGAGGTGGCCAGTGGATGTGCCATTGCTTTCTGGTCTTCTAAGAGTGACGGTCTAAAAGAGTGTATATAATTTGCAGGTTTTTGTGCTTTGTCAGACTTCTGTTTACTTTTCCTTCAGGGGAGACGGTGACATCACACGGCTCCATTGAACCTGACAAAGACAACATTCGAGAAGAGCCCTACAGCCTCCCGCAGGGCTTCAGCTGGGACACCCTCGACCTAGGGAACCCCGCTGTGGTAAGAAAGCATATAAACACTCACAGCAAGCATGCACAGGAGGAATTCGTCTTTCAGTAACAAAGTCCTGGACTCGTGGTGCTTTGCACTACATTTTGTTAAGAAACTAGTGTTTTGTTTTTTATTCCAAGTTTGTCCTCTCAGTAATTATGTGACTGTTTATGCAGAAGTGCTTGTTGTTTGGTCAGAGTGTAGTAGCAGTCCAATCAGAAACTTTGTCCTTTTGTCAAATGTTCATTGTAGAAATGTGGTTTGGTTTTGTTTTTTAATTTGGTGCTCTTGACTTTTTAAGATGACTCTTATTCTTTTCTTCTCTCCACAACCAGCTCAAGGAGCTTTACACCCTTCTCAACGAGAACTATGTTGAGGATGATGATAACATGTTCCGATTTGACTATTCTCCTGAGTTCCTGCTCTGGTAATTTCTCATATTTAAATATTGTTCAAATATTAATACAAGTGCATAGAAATGTGTGGCATTTTTGACTGACCTTGTCCTCCTCAGGGCCCTGCGACCTCCTGGCTGGTTGCCTCAGTGGCACTGTGGAGTGAGGGTTAACTCCAACCAGAAGCTGGTTGGCTTTATCAGTGCCATTCCTGCCACCATCCACATCTATGACATGTAAGTAAACAGAATAGTTTGGCGGGGGGGGGGAGTCGGTATGTTATTCTCCGTCCATTATTTACTTCCCGATGGAACTTGTTTTGTTTCTATTACTGGCCTATGACTAGTATTTCTAATAGATTGTATTCAGTGTGTTATTGAAATAAATAAATGTCTCATGATTGTTTTGTTTTTTTTCTGCTTTAGAGAGAAGAAAATGGTTGAGATTAATTTCCTCTGCGTCCACAAGAAGCTTCGCTCCAAACGAGTCGCTCCAGTTCTGATCAGAGAGATCACCAGACGGGTCAACCTGCAGGGAATCTTTCAGGCAGTGTATACTGCTGGAGTGGTACTACCCAAACCTGTGGGCACATGCAGGTGGGTGTGACAGGGATATTTTCTAACCCCCAAGCCCTAGGGTTAGATTTCATTCACTGCTTAAATTGGTACTTAATGACGTTTCCTTCGTGCAGGTACTGGCATCGCTCTTTGAACCCTCGAAAACTAATTGAAGTGAAGTTTTCCCATCTGAGCAGGAACATGACTATGCAGCGGACCATGAAGTTGTACCGCTTGCCAGAGGTTGTTGGCGACTAACACAAATTTTCAGTCACTTTAGAAATCGCCTCTTTCTTCCAGCATGTCTTTTAATGTATTCGTCCTTGTCATCGCTCTTTCAGGCCCCAAAGACTTCTGGTCTGCGGCCAATGACCAAGAAGGACGTGCCCGTGGTGCATCGCCTCCTCCGTGAATATCTGAGCCAATTCAACCTGGTGCCAGTCATGAATCAGGAAGAGGTGGAACACTGGTTGCTGCCCCAAGAGAATATTATTGACACTTATGTGGTGGAGGTAAAGAATCCAGAAAAAATCTTTGAGGGGAAAAAAAACCCCTTTAAAATTCTCTCCAAGTAACTAAGGGTTACTTTGTTGTCATTACAGAATGATGGCAAAGTGACAGACTTCCTGAGTTTCTACACTCTGCCCTCTACCATTATGAATCATCCTGTGCACCGCAGTCTAAAAGCGGCATACTCCTTCTACAATGTGCACACCACCACCCCCCTGCTCGACCTGATGTCTGATGCCCTCATCTTGGCCAAATCGGTGCATGTTCAATCTTTAAAAACATGTTCTCTGAAATGTTTACTTTCAAAAACCTAATAATTTTTCCTGTTTCTTTATTCAGAAAGGGTTTGATGTCTTTAATGCACTGGATCTAATGGAAAACAAGACTTTCTTGGAAAAGCTTAAGTTTGGCATCGGTGATGGGAATCTACAGTATTACCTGTACAATTGGAAGTGTCCCAGCATGGGGCCGGAAAAGGTGCGTTTCTGAAATGACTTGTTTCTTTTAAAAGATTTCGTTTTGGGCTTTTTGCCTTTTTAGTGACAGGTTTGCAGTGAAGAGTAGACAGGAAATGGGGGATGGAGTGCAGGAGAAGATAGGGCAAAGTGCTGCAGGTTGGCAAATGTGGGCTGCTGCATTCCTGTCATATGGGCACCTGCTGTAGCACAAATATGAAACTATCTTAAGGGAATTTTAATGTTTCAGGTTAATTTACCAAAAGATATAATTGTTGTCTGTATTAATTTTGGGTATAAATTGTTCTGGTATCATTGTGCTGCTCACATAAGTATTTGCTTTTTATGGTTGTTCATGCAAGAGACTGTTTAACCTGTCACTGCAGTTGGATTCACACTTGTATTGCAGTTTTGTTTGTGGCATCATGTATTTTATTTTATTTTTTTAAAGGCTAATTGTTCACATCTTTCTCATGCATCTAGCTTTTCTGTTACATTTTCATCCAGTCTCATGCAGTACTACTACAGATGCCTTACATGTGCCATAGTGACTCCTGCACAAACCCAAGCTACATTTGTGACTGTTTTCATAACTGCTCCGTTGCTTCTTTTCCAGGTGGGATTGGTTTTGCAGTGACATCCCTTCTAATGCAGAAAGCAAGTGGCACCATCAGGTGAGGAGGTGGCACAATCGCACTGGCCACCTGACAGATGAACTGATGACCTCCTACTTTAAGAATGGAAACCCACCGCCCATTTTTACTTTTTGACCTTTTGAACTTTGACCTGCACTACCGCTGCCAGGCAGGGAGGCAGGGGGGAGTCTTCAGCTCTTCCCTCCTTCCTCGATCACATGGACCTTAAGCCATTGTAGTTACCATCCCAAACAACTGTACATCTGAAAGCTGTCTTGATTGTACCATACTCACAAGAACAGTTTGCACAGGTTACTGGATACCAAACGCTCATTGTTGGTGACAAAGCATACCGTATGTGTAAATAATGTCAAACATAACTGCGAATTACACCCTAACGCATACAGACTAGAGCCTACTGTTTGTTGGAAGTGCTTTTTGCAACTACAATAATTCTGTCATCCTTAAGTTTTAGAGATAAAAATCAAAAGGATCAAAATTATTTTAAAGAGAAAACAGCTGAAAAGGTGAGATAATAAATACCAAAAGTGTACACAAGAATAAGGGCTTCTGTTTTAGAGTTTCCTTGTCAACAGTTTTTTGTCGTTTGTATTTTGCTTATCAGAGTCGGTTCTGGCAGTAATGGAGGCATTTGAGCAAAGCTTGAAGATGAATTCCAGAGAAGGCATTTATTTTCTGGAGTTTCTTGTCATTAACTTTCTTCGCCACAGCTTGCTGCACTAACTAGAACCCAGTTACACAGACTGATTAACAGTTCAGACAAAAAAGTCAATCATTTTCTACGTGGTTAGACTGCAATGGAGAGGTTTAAGGCATTCTGATCAACATTTATAAGCAGGGATACAATTTATAAGGACACCTTAAGTTCACAGGGCTCCAGTTGCAAAATCCACCTTAAGAAGTCCTTCGATTTGGCTCTCACTGTATACAAGTCTTAAGGGCAAGGGTTTTTTTTAAGCTCAGTATGCAGATTTTGCTTGAGGGAATCACACAGGATGTCTTAAAGAGTCAAAAACTTAATGTATAAATGTTGCAAACTGTAATAGACCATAAACAGTTGGAGACAAGTTTACATATTTGATGAGCTGACATCACTGATAAGGTACTTTTCCCTGCTACAAGTCCACAATATTATTAACAATCATAAAATTTTGCACCTCACACATCATATTTAGCTTACACTGACCATGCCATTAGGTAGAGTAGGTGGGTGTTGGAACTGGACCTGTGAACAGCAGTCTGGACTTGCAAGACCTGCAGCGTGGATGGATGATAACTGGGGAAATGCCCCAGTTAAAATATTTTGTAAAATGTTGGTTCTATTTGCAAACGGATGTAAAAAAATAAATAAATAAATAAAATAAAAAATGAATGGTGCAGGAAATGCATGAAAAATATGTAGATGTTTCTTTTAGGGTTGGAAGGGTGTAGAGCAGGGGTCGGCAACCCTGGGCACGCGTGCCACAGTTGGCATGCGAAGGGTTAAGTGATGGCAAGACCATAGCTGGACTGGCCACCGGGCATACCGTGGCTTGATGGATTTTTTTTTTTTTTTTTTTGGTAACGGTATAAACAATGAAAGTGGTGGATTGGCCAGATGCTGGTCGGTGTGTAGAAAAAAACAAAACAAAACTCATTTGTTTGGTGGTGGCTATGCCGGAGCCTCCACAGATTCATTAACATTAATAAGTGGTGGAGGCCAGCAGGTGGATGAGAGAAAGGGGAGGCAGGAGAAGGAGAGACCCGAGGCGGCCGCCGGTCCGAGTGTCAGGTGAACTGAACTTCAGGTAAGAAGTTATGACCTGCAGTCTGTCTGGGTCAGATATAAACCAAGTTTAGGTGGAGTTTATTTTCGTTGTGCTGACTTTTTACAGTCAGTTACAATAACTCGTACTGCGTGCTAGCTAGCATGACGGAGTGTCTATACAGCTGGGTGGGTGCTATGATGTTACTGATAGTGAACTTTAATTCACAAGCTTAGTAGAGTTGCCAACCATCCCATACAAAGATGGAATCGTCCCGCATTCAGAGAAAATATTAGGCGTTTGGTGTTGAGCTGAGAAGGGACGCAGTTTGTCCCGGACTTCAGCTAGAATGGAAAAAGGCACAAAGGTGGATTTATTCTGTTACTCTGCACAGCTGCCTCTTCTCTCTCCCCTGTTGCTACTTCAATCATGAAACTGGTCAATCATAAGCTGATCGGCTTTTCTCTCTTGTTTGTTTATCGCCCACTTTGCGCCAGAAAGAGGAAACCGCCGGATGTCGTGCTAAACAACAGCAGCACGTTTAAGCTTGATCAGCTGTTGTTAGAATTTATTTAATATTTCTTTCTAGTAGCTGATGTTTGCTGGAGCCACAGCTGTAAAACCTGCTGGTCATGATATCGGTTTGGATATCTGGTGAGAGGGAAACATGAAGATGAAACCAGGAGATGTCCTTACTGAATCATTAGAGCTGAAGAGCTGATGGAGAAACAAGTTTACCTTTAAGGTGACATGAATGAGTTGAAGGGTTGGGTTGAATATTAACAAACATGCCATATTGGCCCAGTTTATTTCTCTTATCATTGTTGTGAGGAGACCATAAATAGCGTTTGTATTTTCTGTTGTACAGTTCATTTGCTATTGTGGAGTTCTTGTTATGGATAAAAAGTGTCTTTTTTTTGTTTCAAAACAGCTGATAACTATTTGCTGATAGCTGCCAACATCTGCGAACAAATATTCTATAAAGTGGTTCTATATATTGTGTAACTGTTCATACAGAGCGTTATTAAATTTATTGCTAATACAATCATATGGCACACTGACTTCTGAGGAAATTTTAAATGGCACTTGTCATCAGAAAGGTTGCTTACCCCTGGTGTAGAGCTTACTGTGAGGTTTTGGTAAAGTCTGATTAAATGGGTGTTAAATATAGCTGTACTTAAATAATTTCCTCCCCAAATACACAAATGAGGGTTTTAAGAAGCTTTGAAACATCACACAATGTTCCTCGGCAAATAAGTGTTTTTTAAACATTTAATAAAATGTCTAAGATAAGCCGGAGCGAGGAATTCTGTAACTGCAAAGGTGGAAGGTGTTTACCTTCTAGGCAACTTTTTAAAACCTTATTACGCAGAGACAGCCCAATTGTAAGATAATTTATTAGCATTATTGTAAGGTCCTTACCTTACAATGTAAAGCACCTTGAGAAAACGGTTTGTTTTTGTTTGTTTTTTTTGTTTTTTTTAATAGTTAATTTAATCAGTGGTTTAACAAAAGTAAAACACTGCAAAGAGATGTTGTGGATCATGTACACTACCCTGCTGAAAAGACAAATTTTATGCTTTGGCCATGGAACTTTTACAAATAAGATGAACACTGCTTTATGTGAATAAAGCAGCAGCAAAACACAAGGACGATAAAAGCAGCAGCAATAAAAACGTAATAAATTCATTAGGACACAGTAAATTTCAACTTAAAAACATAATAAACACCAAAGGAAGCTGTCACGTTGAACTTGACGGTAATTGGTCGAAATATAATAACGCGTCCCAAAAGGGAGCTTCTGATTGGGCAGTTTCGCCACCTGTCAGTTATGTGGGCGGTACTGATCCGAGCTGTTAAGTAAAGGCTCTGGTTTTTGATGGAACCCAATGAGGAAGTGAACGCCGTGACTGTGCCGAGTGGTTTGGGAAGGGGCGCAATAATGATCGCTGTGAGCATTATTTGTGCGGCGATTGTCATATTTTTATTACATTATGTCTTCGGCGGCCGCGGGCCTGATCCCTTTGAGAAGGACACTCGTGAACCGCTAAAGAAGAGAGTTTACGACAAGAAAGAGAAAAATAAAGTGCTGAAGCAAGGTGAGTGAAAGGTCCATTACACGCGGAGTTATGCAGGTCAAGTGTCAGCCTTTGCATTTGAACTATTCAAGTCAACTATTTGACTCATTCTTATTTATATTTGTTTGTGGATTTTTATAAGTCAGCAGACAGATGCTTAGCCAGAACTGAAACTAGAAGTTGTTGTAAATTGTGCTAATTTCATGCACTCCTCATATAAACATATATAAATAGATATAAGATGAGATCTGTGGGTTTGGAATGGACGTTGCAAAGTTTATAAAAGTGCAAGATTCCTTTGGTACTTTTGCCAAACCAAGACTGCAAAAAAAAGGGAGCAGCCTAAAAATCTCAGATAATCTCTGCACAAATAAAAAAAGGAAGAAGGAAATCTGGACAAAAACTGGAGATCACAGTCTACAAATTTACAATAAACATGACTTGGATATTTTATGTTATTACATTGGGAAAAAATATGAGGAAAAAAAGTACTACAAAAATGTGTAAATGTCATACTATAAACTAATAAATAAGTCACAAAAAATAGTTTTTTACCCCTCAAAGTTAGAATCCTATAAATATACCCAGTCTGCTGATTTTTTTTTTTTTTTTTACCCCATTAAACTTCCCATTTTATTTGGTTTGAGAAATTGTAGTTATATAGTAAGTTGTAGTAATAGCCTGAATACACCATGGTATGAAAGTGAGCAAAACAGAATATCTGGAGTTTTTGTGAATCTGACACCAATTATGTTTTAAAATGATTCTTATTGGTAGTGCATGACTAGGATTCTCCAATTTATTACTGTTATGCTAAAACCATGCTGGTGATTGAATGGTTTGTTTCCACTTCTTTAGGTTTTGTGGCCAATAGAGTACCGGAGAACCTGGATGCCATCGTCATCGGCAGTGGGGTTGGTGGGCTCGGACTTGCCGTGCTGCTTGCAAAAGTTGGAAAAAGGGTTTTGGTTCTGGAGCAGCACAGCCGGGCCGGAGGATGCTGCCACACGTTCACTGAGAAGGGCTTTGAATTTGATGTTGGTGAGATCAGTGACTCGTGTTACCTTATTATTCCCTAAAATTAAAATATATGTATTTTTTAAAGAGGAGAGAAGATTTGACAGTTTTTGCAATGATGATCTTTGGTTTGGTGAATACTTTTCGATCTCGATTAAGGGCTCTGAAGTCTCCTCTCTGTGATCTACACAATCATCCCACAGGAATCCACTACATTGGCGAACTGTTGGACCACAAGCCGTTTCGATGCATGCTGGACCAGATGACCAATGGACAGCTGGAGTGGGAGCCCCTGGAGAACCCATTCGATCACGTTGTGCTGGGACCTCCAGAAAACCGCCGCCGGTACCCCATCTACAGTGGCAGGACTCGCTTCACAGATGAACTGAAGAAGTGTTTTCCAGGAGAGGAAAAGGCTATTGACGAGTTCATGAAGCTGGCCAAGGTAGAATCACAGTTTAGTTTGTGCCTCTGCAACTTAGTGACTTTTATTAGCATTGCAAACGTATTTTTTGAGTAATAAGTAGGCTCATATTTTATTGGGTGGACCTTTATTTGTTATTCCAGCATGTGAAGACCTTTCCTCCTGGGAACTGTGTGTTTATGCACTTTTATTAGCCAACATCTGTGGATGTTGCACAGATAATCAGCTGATAACTCAAAGGTCGGATTCATGAGGCAGCATCTTTTTCTTTTTTTTTTAGCTGCAACATTACACAACTTCACTCAGACTGAGTTGCGCCAAAGTTTGCCCTTCGGCATGCAAATACAGGAGCAGTTTTTCCTTGGTGCTTTTGGAGGGCACACTTTTTAATTAACCTTCTTCTTCTCAATTGCTTTAAGTTATGCAAACAGTCTTTGTGTCTCTGGTTCAGATCTTTTGAAACGTATAATAATAGTTTCTCTCACAAGAGGATTTTTCTAAGAGACTCTTTATCTTTCTTGGAACCGTGTCAGCGTTAACTAACTTCTCCCAACAGATACAGCTCAATATTGTAAAACTGATCATTTTTGCAGTACTTTTGGTCTATTTTACTCCACAAAACAAAGTGATCCATTTTTGGGAAATTAGAGCATATCAAATATTGATAGCAATAACAATACATTATTAATTTATCATAACGTTTTATGGAGTAATAAGGAAAGGTGCACTTGGACTGGCCTCATGGCACCTTATGGCCAAGTTTTTATGGCCTTCTGGCACCACCCATCTGTTTCACAAACATACTTCTTACATTTGTCCATTCTCCTGTAGAAGTATAGCCAGGAATATATTTCCTTGCTGTTGCCACATGATATGTAATGAGTATGAATATTATGTAAATTTAGTGATAATTTAAAAATATTTAATTATCACTAAATGTATGTAATTTGTAATCACAGGAGACAAGACTACTTTGCTTACACTTTTTTCCACTGTGTGTTTCATGTTCAGAAAACTGGAAACGGAGTTTGGTTCCTCGCTCTTCTGAAGATTCTCCCTCTCCCGCTGGCTAAGTTCCTGGTTCATACCGGCCTACTCAGGCATCTGTCTTTCTTCTTCAAGATGGCTCCCCGCAGCCTTACAGATGTGGTCAACGAGCTGACAGAGAACAAGGACCTCAGGGCTGTCTTCAGCTACATCTTTGGCACCTATGGTGAGCCCAGCTATGGTTTTAGTGGTGTAATCAGATCAGTTCTTCGCTATGCTGTTCTCACTGTTGGTTTCCATCTCTGATCTGCAGGTAAAATTCCCAAAGAGGCCAGCTTTGCCATGCACAGTTTGCTAGTCACCCACTACCTGAATGGCGCCTGGTACCCTAAAGGCGGAGCTAGTGAGATCGCCTACCATATGATCCCCATCATTGAAAAGGCAGGGGGCGCTGTTCTGGTTCGAGCTCCAGTCAATCGCATCTTATTCAATGATGCCAAGGAAGCTTGTGGTGGGTCCTCAGTTTCTCTACACACAGTTAGCTCAACATCCCACAGAGGAGGTGATTCACTGTGTTTGTGTTTTATGGTTTCAGGTGTCAGCGTAATGAAAGGTCAGGAGGAAGTACACATCCATGCTCCTCTGATCATCTCTGATGCTGGCATTTTCAACACATACCAGAAGCTGATTCCCAAAGACCTCCAGACCATGCCAGGTAAGAAAGGACTTTATTTGAAGGAACATTGAAGATGTTTTTGACAGGAAAGTGGCAAGATAGTGGACACTGTCTTTGCTAAGCTTCAGGCTCACTCCTATAAACAGTCAGCTTGACTGGTCATATTATAATAAGCAGGTGTCAACTGAAAGACCTCTCCCAAACCACACATCATACTCACCACTGAACTGTTTGCTCTAGTTACAGTGTCACACTGTGTTTACCACAAACAAAGATAGATGCCCATGTGCAGTCCCCACTCTTTCTCAGCAGTCTACCTGCTTTTATACATATAACATTGGACAAGTTACCCAAGAGAGAGAGGGAGCTCAGTTTTAAGAGAAGCCATCTCAGATTTTTTGCAATTTAATTACCTTCCCTCTGAGCATAGTCGACAAATAGTGAGGTCTTACTATCACCCAGTACTGACAATAACTGTGATTTTTAAAAATATATATATAAATATCTTATTACAAATATAACTTAACTAACATAACTTTTGGCACAGCTTTCAAAACATAGACTTACAGCATGATAAAAGGTCATAGGGTTAGCAGACTGTGGACTTGTGTGAGCACAGTGGCCGGGGATGAGATCAAATTCCTGCCAGAGTTGGCTCAGTCTGCTCCTGGGTCCAGTTACAGTTGAGGAGGTAAAGTTGATCAGGGCTCCAACAGACTTGTAACTGTAACTAAGGATTTTCTTTATTCTGATCAATTAGAAAGCCCCAACATAGAAAAAACATCTTGCTAACAGTTCCTTTATTTGTATGATTTGCAGCCTAAACCCTGGATTTTCCTAACTAAAACACCAGCGTGTCATGATATAAAACGGAGAAAAGTACCCAGCCCTCACATTTGAGAGGATAAATTTGAGAGATAAGTAAATAACAAAGTTCGTTGTTCGCCCTTTGCTGATTGAGTCACTGAGTAATCATGTCAGCACTCAAAGACCTTAAAGAATAAGTACTGATGCTGATGCACAGTGCTACTTGTTGCAGTACTTGTTTTTCCCTCTAATCAGGGGAATGACTCATGCTTCTAACATCAGTTTTATATTGCTTTGATCTGTTTGTAAAGCTGTACTGTGTGCTGTGCCTCTGCTGCCTTCCAGCTATCCAGAAGCAGCTGAGTATGCTGAAGCATGGTGAAGGTGGTCTGAGCGTTTTCATGGGTCTGAATGGGACGAAGGAGGAGCTGGGCCTGAAAGCAGACAACTACTGGATCTTTGCTGAGAACAATTTCGATGAACTGTACGATGTCAAGCTTTTGTTTTCATTCCTTTTACAATTAGGACCAAATATAGACTTTGGTATTTATAGCCAAATCAGAATATTACAGCATAATAATGAGATACACAAGTATAAAATCTTACCTGTACATTTTTTTTTGCCACAGCAAGAAAGTATCAGAAATGTCTGATTTTTCATGGTGAATGATAGAGAGAAATGTTCAGAATGCAGATGTTGCAGATGCCTAAAGGTAGTTTTTGGTCCAGTCCTTAATGTCAGTATAAATTCAGAAGAGTCTCTTATTTGTATTTTTTTAAGGGTTATGAATTATATGAAGAAAGACAGAGAAGAGGCAGCAAAAAATGTACCTCTCCTCTTTGTCGCCTCTCCCTCAGCTAAAGATCCTACTTGGGAGGCGAGATCACCAGGTACAGAATCACAAAATCTCAACTCGATAGATTATTTTATTTTATTTTTTTCAAAAACAGTCTCATTTTTTTTCTTCACATTAGGGAAGTCTACTTTGAGTCTGGTCACTTTTGCCAAATATGAATGGTTTGAGGAGTGGAAGGATGGCAAGGTGACAAACAGAGGGCGCGACTACACGGAGCTGAAACAGGCATTCATTGACACCATTCTAGAAGTAGTAATGGATGTTTTCCCCAAGATCACCAGAGACAAGGTAAAAACTCTTCCCATGTAGCTTCTAGTAGATGGGCTTAATGATGGAATTTGGCACTTATGTACTATATAAAGCAAAACTTCGGTTACAACCACCTTATTTATATAACTTAATCAAGAATGCACTCAACAGCTATGGCCTTTGGCTCCTAAAAATAAGCTCTAGGAACAATCTGTCTTCCATTGCTTCAAACTCTCTCAGTCCTGCAGAACGTGCTTTCTTTTTATTGTGGCTGATCTCTCATGAATCGTGGTGGAGCAATTCTCCAAAGGGGAAGAATAGAAGTTTGTGTAAGAATTCTTTTATAATCTAAAATTCTCTGCTGCACAATTTGTTAATAATTGCTCATTTTGAACTGACCATCAAAGCAAAATCACCATTTTAAGACCACTTGTTGCTGAGTGTAGTTCACGAGTTTGATTATATCCCCACTTTATGTACACACCACCTGTTTATGGTGGGAAAGTTTCAAGGGTGGCTAAGAAGTCACATTGCAGAGCCGTATTAGTGAAGCCAAAAACAGATTGTTGTTGTTTTGTCAAAGAGTGACAGTGGTGTTGTATTGTGACAGATCTAAGGAGGGAATGGTTCAGGCTGCATAAAGTTGGAGGTTTGAAAAACAGCTAAAACATCTTTCTGAAGCCAAACAGTTCATGACTAATACAATTAAGACCTCTTTACACCACAACATCGGATTTGAATTCAAATAAACAATATGTTAAACAAGTGCAGACTTTCAGCTTTAGGCCAAAGGTTTTTGCAAACGTTTTTGCATTAACTGTTTCAGAGGCTCAGACATAATTAGATAATTGCCTGACAAGCAGTTTAATAACCAAGTGACTTCCGTATGGAACTGTATCACTACTTTTTATTAATAACGTGTCTGCTAATAATAACCCAAAGCATACTGCAAAAACAACCAAAGGGCTTCTCAAGGCAGAGAAATCAGACATTTTTCAAAAGCCAAATCAGTCACAACCCAACAGAGCATGATTTTTAGTAACTGAAGACATGCATTTTAGGTTAACTGGTGATCATCTATCTGTGTTAGCCCTGTAATAGATTAGTAACCTGTCCTAACCTGTAGTCCACCTCTTGGCCCATGACAGCTGGAAAATAGGCTCCAGCCGAGCTGTGACCCAGAATGGGACAAATGGAAGAAGACAGATGGATGGAAGCAGTCTTGAACTCCTAGTTAAATAGTTCTGTGCAGCCATATATTTGTTTTTTCTCCTTGTGCAGATTGAATACATTGATGCTGGTACTCCCATCACAAACACACACTACATCGGAGCCCCCAAAGGCGAGATCTATGGCGCAGATCACGGCATCAGCCGGTTCGACCCTGAGCTGAACATTACAGTGAGAGCTCAGACGCCACTGAAGAACCTCTATCTGACAGGTGTGTGTGAATCTGTGTGTTTAGAACATCCAAACATCCAGTCAGTGTGCTGTGATTTACTTTGCATGTATAACACTTGATGCCTTTGTTTCACAGGCCAGGATGTGTTTCTGTGCGGTTTCGCCGGTGCCCTCGCCGGAGCTCTCACTTGCGGCTCTGCCATTCTCAAGCGAAACCTCCATCTGGATACCATCGCCTTGGCAAAGAGGACAGCATTTATTAATACCAAGCTGAAAGGGGAGTAACTGCCTAACACCATTCAGCTGAGAGAGCGCTTCATGCAGCACTTAATCAGTGCTGTGACACTTTTGCTCATCAGTAACATTAAAATACTGGAAAGAGTTTAATCTTCCATAACACTTGGAGAACTCATATTAATTTACATTTCTCTTCCGCGGTTTGGTTAAGTTGTCTGTAATACCAGATTAAACATGTCTGAATAATGTGGTCCTTATAAAAGCCTACTTGTACTTACTCAGGCTTTAACACGACTCATGTAAATGCTTTGTGAGTCATTCACAGACAGAATTAATATCCACTGTGTTGTGTGGTATTTTATGCTAATTTTCTTTTGCACATAATGTGCCTAATTATGACATATGTTTGATTTACTTTTTTTTTTTTTAAACAGTTCTTTCATTAAACATTAAACAAGGGGTGCAAATAATAAAATGGTTACAACTGTATCTCTGGTGCACTGTGTGCACTGTGTGTTTTATGAGCAGGTCAGATTAATTTCTCATTGTACTGGGAATATTTCTATTCCCAGTACAATGGGAATTAGAAATAGTCCATGTAAAGCAGACCCACTTCAGTAGTAATTATTAGGATCTAACCCAGCTTTGAGTGAATGACTAAAAAATGGCCACTTGCCAAAAGCTCTTCTTTGTTTATTTGTTTTGTTAATGTCCAACACCTGAACGCAGCATGCTGTGTACAGTGACATTTGACAGCAGCGTGGACACGTGTACCAGGAGTGGGCTTAGCTAAACGCAAGTTTTGTGCTTTCTGATTAGTTGGCGATTAAAAGGGGTGTGATTTTTCTCATAATTTCTGTCATGCTGGTGACAGTCACGCAAAGACATTTTCACGTCGTCGCCGGGTGGTGGCGAAAAGGGCGCTGAACACTCTCAGGTAAAATTAAAAAACGACAGTAGCTATTTTAATCATAATTCAGAGTTTATTAATACATAAAAACAACGGTGTTACAGGTGGTTTGAAGCGGTGCTGTGACAGCTGGTTATTACCGTTTGCAAACCCTCAGTTTACTCGCAGAGCCTCATTAGCTAGCTTACTGTGACTGCAGCTAGAAGGGCGTGTGAGCCGTTGTCACCCTAAAAGTGTGTCTTTCGAGCAAAGTTCAGGTTAATTTACCCTGAATTTCAAGAACAATGAACATCGGCACTCAACCTTTGTGCTATGAGCTCTTGGCAGAAGTAGGACAAGGCTACTATGGTAAAGTGTACAAAGCCAGAGAGGTGGGAGAGAAACAGCGCCTCCTCGCGGTTAAGAAGTTCACCATCCACGGAGACACGTCGGAATCCGGAATCCCTGCCTTCATGATCCGAGAGGTGGCGCTGCTGCGCAAGATGCAGCACTTTAACCATCCCAACATAGTCAAGTAGGTTTATATGTCATTTACAGTCCTAATACAACACAGTGTGACATAATCTATCTTTAACATGAAACATGAGTTCAAAGAAAGGCCTGTTTTTAAAAAAAAAAATCTATTTATAAAAAGAAAAAAAAAGGTATTTAGTGCTTCAAAATGTTTTAATGTTAAGCACTATCACTCAATGTATAGTTTTTTAAATTAACAAGACTGGTAATTACCAAAATCGATTTGATGTTTCTGCAGTGCTTAATTCACCATTATGCACGAGCTCTTTAATCCAAATGCTATTTTTTAATGCTAAAATATAATTATTGTTTTTAGCTAATGCGTTTTCATATTCAGTTCAGTTCATTTTATTTCAAACATTTCAAACATATGCTTTCACAATCATTACAAAATATCCTTCCATTATTTGTTTGAAAAGGAGTAGGCAGAAGTATTTACTTATTTGTCCCTGCCCCCTCAAGTTTTACCTCTCATTCATTTAATTTTCTTTTAGTCTTAAATTAAACAAACAACATAAGAAACAAAATAAAACAAAACAAACATACATAAATCAAAAACAAGAAATAAGCAAGCCCCACCACGGTATAGTTTCTTTCATATGAAAAATACAGAATGTGTAAATTTGCAGATTCACAAGTTATGGAAAAACAAACAAACAAAAAAACCAACCCAAAAAAGAACTAAAACACCATTTCCAGCAACATTACCGTCCTGGGTTAACCCTGTTTTCTTCATTCTTATACTTATTTAAAATGAGGTTTTTATAGTTTAATTTTTTACTTTCTTTTATTTACAGAAACAATTTTACAATTTACAGATTTCTTTTGGAAGCAATTTATTTCTTACTTTATACATTATTTGCACTGTTTTAAGCTTCACCAAGTCTTGGAATTTAATAGCTTGCATTTTGACAAAGAGTGCATTTGTATGGTCCCTGTACCCCACATTATTTATTAATCTAATGGCCCTTTTCTGTATTATAGTTATTGTTTGTGTGTTACTTTTGTATGTGTTTCCCCAGACCTCTACACAGTAGCTCATACATGGCAGTAGTAAAGCACAGTATAGAATGTGCATTGCTTTCTGATCCAACATATGCTTTGCTTTCCCCAGGACGGAAATGCATTGTCAACACATATTTCTACTTTGATGTTTCTCTTTTGTTTTCCAAATAACATAAATCTGGTTTTATCTAGATTCAATTATAATTTATTTATATCAAACCACTTCTTTAATATCGTTATTGCCTGTGTGACCATCTCCAAAACCTGTGGCAATTCCACACCTGAACACAGTATATTTGTGTCATCTGCAAATATTACAAACTTTAAAATCTGCAATACTATGCAGATATCATTTATGTACATAATAAACATTTTTGGACCCAGTACTGAACCTTGAGGTACTCCACAAGCTATATCCATCAAATTAGATTTATATTCATTTATTTGTACATATTGTTGCCTATTCCCTACATAGCTTTTTAACCAGTCCAAAACCACTCCCCTAAACCCGTACCTTTCCATTTTTTTTATTAGAATTTCATGATTAACAGTATCAAACGCCTTCTTTAGATCTAAGAAAACTCCGAGCACATACCCCTTATTATCCATACATTCCGTTATCTTTTCCATTAAATCTATTAGTGCCAAAGCTGTTGATCTGTTGCTTCTGAACCCATACTGACTATCTGTCAGTAATTCATATTTTTCCACAAAACTGTCAAATCTTTTTATGAAAAGTTTTTTCAGTATCTTAGAGAACTGGGGGAGTATTGACACTGGTCTATAGCTTATAAAATGATGCCTTTCACCGGTTTTGTAAATGGGAATAAATTTAGCAACTTTCATTTTTTGTGGAAAACCCCCTTTTTGAAACGACAAGTTGAATATATATTTTAATGGTTTTACAATACCATCAATAACTGTCTTTACTGTTACCATATCACTATCATTCCAATGTGTACTGGTTTTGTTCTTAAGTCCTCTAACTATGTCATGAATCTCTTTCTCATTCTTAATGAAAAAATATTTACATGATATTTTTTCATTAAGAATGTGTTTTCTTGCTTTTTTAAAAGATGTTCTTATTAGATGTGCATTGTAATAAAAGCATTGTAATATAGAACTTACCTTACGTTTGACATTAAACTGGATTTGCAACTAATTGGTCACTTAGAAATTACAGCAATAAAAAAATGGCTACACCCTAATCTGTACTGACATAGGGAGAGAGGCACCTGAACAGGTAACCAGGTGTGACACAAAGAAGCAAACCACACTGATGTCTTCCAGATGCTCTAATGATGATCTTGAGTTGCTACATTTGAATTTTTTAGATTAAACACACTGATGATACACTTTTACATGTAAAATCTAAGTATGAGATGCTATTTTTCCAGTTTGTTAGACCTGATGTTATTTACTCTGTAGCTTCATTCTGTAGCCTCTGAAAGCTCTTCGTGTTACATGCACTATGCTTGATTTGTTCCTTTTAATTTTATGGGAACGCTTACAGGGTAGCATTGGAAAATCATTTCATGGTTATCTGTGTACAGTCTTTCAATCCTCTATTATTGTTAACATCCTGCCACAACTCCTGTCTAGCCTCACTTTAAACATCCCTTTGTCCTGTTAATTTCAAGCTTTCCACAATTCTAAATTGATTTTTGGACATTTATCCTAATTTGGTTTCATTTTACTTGTGCACTAATTGTGTGCATTGACTTGTTTCAACTCTACCGCTGTATACTACTCTGCAGGCTGTTGGATGCATCTGCTGTACCAGTGGGCGTGAGCCTGGACCTCACACTGGTCCTTGAATACATTGACCAGGACCTGTCCACCTACCTCTCAAAAGCTCCTGCTTCTGGACTGAGCCGTGACTGCATAAAGGTGTGAGTCACGATCTGATATTGCTTTGCAGTCAAAGCTCACAGCTTGAGATAGAATCGTAATTACTGCCATGCTGCTCCCAGGATGTGATGCAGCAGTTGCTGCAGGGCCTGGACTTCCTACACATGAACATGGTGCTGCACCGAGACCTAAAACCAGAAAACATCCTCATCAGCAGCCGTGGAGAAGTCAAGATTGCAGACTTTGGACTGGCACGGATCCTCACCTTTAATATTGCTCTTACCCCAGGTGTAAGTGAGACAACAGAAATTTGATGTTAAGCATTACGTTTCACTACAATAATCCTATCTTCACACAGTTTTCTTATACTCGGCACTGTTCTTGGGCCTGAGGTGAAAAAAAACGTATTCCTTTTCTTTGCTTCTTCCACCCCCACCTGTAACTTTATGTCTTATATTCTCTCCCGTTTCTGCTCAGGTGGTGACACTCTGGTATCGAGCTCCTGAGGTGCTGTTGAACTCTGTTTACATGTCCTCGGTGGACGTGTGGAGTGCTGGATGCATCTTTGCTGAGCTCTTCCTCTTGAGGTAAGAGCTGCTCAGACTTTGTATCGCTGGAAGACATATTTGACGCTGGAATGTTATTCTAAATTTGGAGATAAAACCTTCTGTACAGTTGTGAAAATAGAGATGAAGTTGGCGTGTGATTTGAGCTGAGCTTTGTTCCCACAGGCCGCTGTTTCGGGGATACACAGAGGTGCAGCAGCTGCAAAAAATCTTCCAGTGAGTGTTTTTGTTTTTTGTGTATATCTTTAAAAAAAACGGGGGGAGAGCTTCTTTGCTCTGCACTGCCTCTCTGCTGTCATGCAGGGTTGTTTGTAACAATAATACTGAAAATGCACCAAGAAACACAGGAAGCGGTCAAGCATTTGAATTTTCATCCCTGTGGTGCATGTCATCGTTGGTCCAAACCCAAACCAATCGGGATAAAGCCAACCCAGAACCAAAGTAGGCCTTTCTATTGAGGGACTGGGGGCTGCTGGAGGTTAACTTTCTCATTTCTTAGTTTGCTTAATCCTTTATTGCTCTTCTTGGGTCTTAGTCTCCCCACAGAGATGGAAGCAGAGGAGACAAAGAAGAGACAAGGTGAAATTAGAAAAGTCTATAGTCAAAGATGCGGTCAATGCCAATTTTACCAGTTTTACAGCTGACTGCAAGAATACGCAAGAAAATTTGTCAAAACATTAGTAACCCCCTCCTCTAATCCACGCAAGCCATCCTCCTCACCAAAAAGTTTGTAAACATATCCAAGTTTGTTTACCTTTGTTGTATCAAGGACAATGAAGAGAACTGTTAACCCTGTTGATTTATAACATAGTCACATGGGCTGTATGCAGTCTTGCTTTTGTCCAGATGCAACTTTGCAAACTTTAGCCGTGGCCTTTAGAAAGAAGAGGGAGAACCCTTCCATACAAATCATACCTTTTCTGATTGTACCATACTCTGTGTTTTGTGCTGCTGCACAGTTGTTCCTTGCTTTATGTTTTTCAGGGTGATTGGTTTGCCTGGTGAGGAGGACTGGCCCACAGACAGCCCGATCTCATATTCAGTCAACTGGGGACCTCAAGGCTCTCTGACCAAGCTGCTGCCCAACCTGGGCCCAGATGAGAATGACCTCTTGTCTGTGAGCAGATCTGTGTTTGTGTGTTCACGTTGCACTTATGACAGCTGTGTCCACATCCCCTCCGTAATCACTCGTTCAACACAGTAGAAAAAATAGAATAGTTGAATTTGTGAAAAAAAGGGCATGAGATGTACACAGCCCTGCTGTCAGCGCTATGAGGCTGTTTTTAGTCAGAGCGGTGCATATTTAGCTTATGTTGCCATGGCAAACATGTTTGCCACATAATGTTTACCTTGTTTATCATCTTAGTTTAGACTGTTTATATTTGCAGAGCATTAAAAAACAGCGGAGTTAAAAAAAAAGTTATTTTTTCAGGACACATTGATGCCACTGCATTTAAATTCAGGACTGAAAAAAAATGTGCGTCATTCTGATGGAAACGTTACATTTTAAACCTAATGTCATAGCAGTTCTGTTCCTGTTACACAGCTTGCAGCCAGTGTTCCCATATCCACGCCTCTACGGAGTACCCAAACTGCCCAAAATAAAAAAGGAAATTAATTAATTAAAAAAAACCTTGTCATTAATTATTATGCCATTTATTAAATTAATATTAAAACTCACGATAATTTTTTTCTAAAATTTCTACTTTTATATTTATTCCCTTTCTTTCCATTTTATTTTGTTGAATTTTTTTAAATTCAAATATATTTGCATTATTCCGCCTAATTAAACAAGGCTGTTTCATCTCCTGAAATTATTTAAAGAATAGCCCAAAAGTTAACCTACTGATAAACTTTGAATGATGGCCCCTTATTTGCATAAAGAAACAGAAGTGCATTAAAAATTATACAATTTAAAAACATTTGAAAAAAAGTACAAAAAGGAAAAAAAAATACATAAATAAAATAAATATATAAAAATAAATAAACTATTTAATAGAAATATTAATTATACAAATTAATAGTAAACTGTATTGTAATTACACTCAGTAAAGTATTGTAATGAGTAATTACATTTTTTAAATATTTATTTATTTGGCATTTTTGGTCCTCCATAATGTGCAGTGCTTGCTTGCTTTTGTGTCTTAATATAAGTAATATTTTGTTCTTTGGGTTGCTGATTTGAATAAGTGATAATTCAAAAATCTGAGATTAATCAAAGGCAAACAACTTTGAGAATGTGGTTTCACAAAGTAGGGATAGTAATTGTCTGTAAACCGTTAGTAAGGTGTAACATCTCCTCACCTGCAGCAATGTTTGGTATTCACACCGAGTCGCCGCATCTCAGCCGCCAAAGCCCTGGCTCATCCTTTCTTCATGAAGCCCTGAAGATCTCGGTCGAATGAGGAGAGGAAGAAAGAGCAATTCAGCTGCTGCTCTGAGCTTCTCCCACCTACATAATAGTTTTGTGCCATAAAATCCACCGTCAACTTTGTTTAGAGCGCAGTTTGATTATTGCCTTTGAGAGGTTTTAAACTGCAGTCACACCATCATGAGAGACTGTGGTCAGGTCTGAGGTTTCCACCTTTTTATACATCAGTCAATTAGGATGCCTGACTCGCCGAATATGGATGTTATGGCACACAACCTTGAAGACAGTGGGTCGTATTTCGATAAATTCGATAAATTTCAAAACATGAAGCGGTTTTATTTTACACTGTTATAATTTCTTATTTCAACTTCATGTGTTTTGTGTGTGTTCTTTGATTTACAGAGTGTGCTTGTTTTTTGTTGTTTGGTTTTACTGTTTCGTTACATGCTTCAAAAACCTATTATGAGCACCTTTAAGTTTGTTGCTGTTTCTTTAACACAAAAAATCGTTCTAGAGTTGATTGAATCGGAGGAAATTTCACACTTATTTTTGATATTGTTGTAAAAATATTTACTGATAACTGATGGTGTAATCAGTATAGAGCACACTGGTATTTGTGTGTGTATTAACAGATTGTTTTATTTTTCTACACAAGTTGCACTGTTCATTTCAAAAGCATTCCTATAAATAACTGTCTCTTACATTGGGCTGAGTTTGAATTTTGTTCCTTGCTGTGTGTTCCACTTGCACTTTCAAAGTGCGAAGACAAGGGGGCGCTGTTATAACACTTTTTTCCAACAGGAAGGGAGCCGTTACAGTGGAGCCTGCCTTCACATTTACAGGTTTCACAGTAGGGACAGGTTAAAGGAAAGCCCTGAACTTTTGACCCCTTCCTTGCTCTGGTATATTCTGAGGAAACACTTGTACCCTTTAAGGGAAGAATCACTGCAAACTAATATTATCCTGAATGATCACACTTATCCTTTGGAACATTTACATCATGATGGGAAAATTCCTTCCAAGAGGGCAATGTCCTCCAGGGAGCCAGTGCTGGCTCAGAACCTTATTAAAACCCTTGATGTTGTTTTATCTGCTTAGTCACCTGTGTGCCGGTCGGTGAGATCTAAATCAGCCTCTCGCCTCTCTTGGATGATCTTTTTAGGTGTAGGTGGTGAAGTTTTGAAGATCCCTAAGAGAGGAGCAGGTACAGATACTAAAAGATACTAAAAATGCATCCATATGAGTCATTATGAATACATACAATTAAGAATTAACTTTTTTTTCCATTTATGTATATAACTAATTATTTTCCACTTTGATTCAGTTAATTTAAGGATTGAAGTGCACAGGGTTTCTACATTACACAGCAGTTTCAGTTCACTGCGTTCAGCTGGTTTGTAGTAATTAATATGGGGAATTTGTACCACGCAGGCGCAATATAAGACATAATTAACATCTTCAAAGCAGGTTTTAACTGGTGTACATTCCTGAGGTTATTACTTCAAAAGTGAAATAATAATAAAGCAGACATAAAGTGAGTCAAAGGCTTCAGAGGTCATTTAGAGGCTGCAGCGGTTGTTAGAAACGTCTCTCGCACAGAGCAAGGGGCGTCCCCCGGTGTGTCCATCTATTTATATTCTCCCCCCTTAATACGGTGCGCCATCCACAGCTGCCAGTGCGACTACTTTTGGAGTGACAGATCGTTGGGGAGGGACCGCCGGGGCTGAGGAGGGCTCTCGAGGCGAGCAGTACATGTAAGTACAAATGAAATACTTAATTCTGCCATTCTCATCTTCAAAAGTACAAAATCCTAGCAGGAGTCAGCTTGGAGAATATTTCAAAGTAGGTCACTTGTTGCCTGAGTCACCTGTTCAGTCTGACTTGGGGAGACACGGGTTGTGCATTGCACATTAGGGAGAATGGTTATAGTCTGGGTGTTCATTCACTTTAAATACCCCGTGGGTAAAAAAGTTTCATGTGGAAGAGTAAATATTGCTGTTACGCACAGTTTACGCATTAATCTAATGTCTGTGCCAGAAAGTTACTTCAGAAATGTACCAAAAAAGATCGAGTGTCCGTATTCAAAGTGCTGGAAATTACTTCTTGTCGTATAATCCGTCAAACTTATCTTTCATGAATGATATCAAGTCACAAAGTACTGACCTTTATTTATCTAGCTAAAAAGTTTCATTGACATTACAACTGGCCATAAGCGCCAAAATCTAAGATAATAGTTGTATGAAATACTTAAATCAGCTGTGTTGGATCAAGGACACATCTAAACCCTGCAGGACACCGGCCCTCGAGGCCTGGAGTTCGACACCTGTGCCGTAGAGTCATAAATATAAATGCAAAACAAGTAATTTCTTGATTTCATATAAAACCCCTTCTGCTGATTACAGTCTATTTACCAATATAAGCAAAGACATTATGCATAAAAAACACGGAAACACTGGGGAATCACTTTTTGGCACAACACTGGATTCATGTAAAACTTAATATTTGCGTCCTGTAAATAAGTTAAATGACTCATTGTTCAGCTCTTTGGTAGCTACATATGTAGGCTGTTACCCTATGCTGAGTTGTTTAGACAACAAATGAGTTTTGATATAAAAAAAATGTTCTCCCCAGCGTGAGGACTTTGCCACAATGTGAGTTTATATCTACATATAAAAACAGACGCGTCGTGTGTTAAATCTCACGAGGAGCTGATGAGGCTTACAGTAGGTGCACGATGTGAGAAAGCTGCTCTTCCTCTTCGTTCTCTCTCCCTTTAATATATTCAAAATCTTAACACGTTCTTTTGCTGCTGGTGTTAATATAAAACATCCCCATCATGATTTATAATCATAGACTGTTTTTGAAATGCTCCTCTGATAATTTGCCCTTGAATTATGGAGATTCATTAGACGAGGTTGGTGCAGGTAGATGAACAGGGCAGGTGTAAGTGGCTGAGGGCTTTATCTTGGCCAGCTTTTAATCTGGTTTACTTTCCTGCTGCTCAGCACCCAAGGCCTATTTTTTTTAAAATGCATACATGTTTTGCTTTTGATTTTTTTTTTTCCAGTCTGTCAGAAAACTAGCAGTTAACTTAAGCATATACTGAGTGTGGGTCCAGAATTTTGGGGTTTAATTGCTACAGAGAAAGTCATGGCTGAAAGATAACACTTTACTGTCTCAATTCAACAATTAGAGGCTGTTTGTTTAACCTTCATCGCCTATTCATTTGAATATTATAGCTTATGAGTTCAGATCCCTGGGGCTGTGTGCATATCCAAAGCCAGTATCAGCTAGTGTCACTGGATTAGAACCCCATGATCCTCGCTGAGCCTCAGTGGTGCTCTCCCTTCCAATCGACAATCCTCCAGCTTGTCACATGACACATCGCTCTTTACACCTTTACTCATGTTTTCTTCACAAATGCGTACATGAGAGTGGCATCAGTGTGAGTGGGGATGCTGGAGTGTTGCTCTTCCTGGGTCTGGACAGGTAGGTGAGTCTTCTGTGTTGACTTCTTTGTTTAAAGGATATGTGCACGTGTTTCGAAGTGACAACACAAATCCTTCAGCTGGTTGTCTCATGCAGGGATCACGGCATCTAAATAGAGCTTATTAAAGCTCTCTGTGGCATGGAAATTTGGGATCTGCAAACACTGCTGACAATGTCGCCTTCAGTTTAGTCTATCAAATGTGATATCTGGATATTCTGAGTGGGTTTTTTTTTTTAATCAATGAAAGCTGGTTATGGATTTATGGAGACTTTTCTCTAATAGAGTAATTTGTTGAATCTATATCCGTTTTATCAGTGCCTCAGTGTTTTTTATTTTTAGTCTACAAGTATAGGAGCAGTGAAACAAACAAATTAATAATAAAAGTTGCATCTTATACTTTGTGAACTCTGCTGCTGCCAGCAGCATTGAGCCCTGTGGCAGATCCATCTGGCGGACTAAGTCTGTGGCTCATGCCGCTTTGTTCTCGCTCTATTGTGCTTCCTGCACCAGGAATGCTGACATCCACAGTTTTGGAAAACACACAGATACATGTGCAAACACACATTTATGTGTGCGTATATTTGTGAGCACTCGTTTTGGGAAACTAGCAGACAGTTCGTTGTTCTTTTTAAATTTTAAATGCTATATTAGAATATTCAGTTTTGTTAATGTTGTTTGTCACAATGATGCCATCAGGGACTTTCTCTTCCTTGTACGTATTTGGAATATTATAATTCAAACAGGTTGCTATACCAAATGTTAAAAAAATAAATAAAATTGGAGCCATAGCTGATAAGATTTTGTTTGTGTTTTTGATGCAAAACATGCTTCATGTTGACAGGTCATGGTAAAATACCTGATGGAATTTGAAAAAGAAACAGGACTTGTTCAGCTTAGCGGAAGAGACCAGCACGCCTGCAAACTGCCATCGAGACCTGGACCTGGAGAGGAGTTGAGCTGTGGTGTTGAGTTTCAGTGCAAGGGGAGATTCCTGCATGACAGGCTGGAACGGGTCATCTTACACAGACATGAATATAAGAAAAGGACTTTGATAAGACTTTGATGTACGCCACTTTTAGAAGAAATGGTTAATATGTAATGAAGCTCACTGGTGTTGTCGCTGACTTTTCTAGGAAGCCTGAAGGGCACTAATGTAATGTATAGTGAAATGTTTCTTATTTAACTAATCTATTTTTTATCTTTCAGGAGAAATACCTCATTCACTGTGGGACAGGCTGGATTTTAACCTTGGATTAATGTAATCTGTGAGGAAAACCAAAACAAGAAGCTCATGGAAACAGAATTGTACTGGAAGAAAGTTTGGCTCTCATGTTCTGCCCCAGCTGAAAAGTGGAAGAAGAACAGCTCATCTGTTTTTTGTTCCTATATGCTTTTTGAGGAGCAAACAACCATCTGAGTCCTTCTATGATGGAGAACGCCGTCCTGGAGCCCAGATCGGAGCGGATTGCCCGCTACAAGGCTGAGAGGAGGCGAGAACTGGCCGAACGCTTTGGCAGCATTGACGAGCTTCCTTCTAAGTGGGTGAGAAGGGATGAGAAAAAGGTTCATGAGCCAGCGAGCCAAGCGCATGGAGGAATGTTAAGCTCCCATGATCTGAGTGAAAAAGTGAACAGCAGAACACAGGATGTTACAAATGGATTAGAGACTCCTGCTGAGCCCGACTGCCTGAGAAGGTGAGCCATGTCAAGGGTGAAAGATGACTTCATTGAATGCCTTGAAGACTTAAATTTCAATCATAGCTCATTGTCATTGTTTTATTTTAGAATTACAGGAATTTGGCTGAAGTCTTGCAACAACTTCTTAGTGTGCAAAAACGATACAATTAGCACTTCAGGACACACACAAGAAACATGATAAGCCTCTTTGATGACCTTAGATACAGCACTGTCTTCCTGCTGTGGCTGCACAGGGTAGCAGGTGCTGCGAGCCTAATTTGCTCAAAAAACAATAAAACCCTAATTCTGGCAACATGACCATGACACTTGTCACCTGTTCACAGCTTTCAGAACTTGACAAGTTGTTGATACCTTCAATAGTTTGTATCATGGTAACTGCTAAGAACAGTGTGTGGCATCATATTAATAGTCAGTCAGATGACAGCGAGCGTGCATGTAGTGCAGATGGTTTAGATTTGCAGGTGGCTTCTTCTCTTCTGTGAAACCATGAAAAAAACTCACATATTTTTGTGAGTTTTTGAGACTTCTGCATTATTAATATGAACTGTGACAAAAGATTATGTTTTGTGCTCCTCATGTCATGTCCCCCATATCTGCAATCTCACCTCCTTCCCTCACTCATACCCTCCCCTCTAGGCAGGGTTCCCAGAACTCTGCTAGCATGCAGAGTGGGGAAGAGCCTCATGTCCCTCATGGACTCGACGGCCCACAGCTCCACACTCGGGTGTCCGTGGGCCAGTTGAGAAGTGCTCTTCTACAGCAGACGGAGAGCGGAGCACAGCCTGAGAAAGCGTAGGGTCGCCTGCATGCGCGTGTGATCCGGCCTGTCACTAACAGACTGTGTTCCACTGTGTGATAATATTTCTCTTCATCTCAGCATCTTCTCCCCTTCTTACTTTCTTCTTATCCTACTTTGTGTGTGGATAGTAGCTTCCCTGATGCTGGGCAAGCCACATCCTCTCTGGATCTGGCTGTAAACCCGGGCTCTGAGGGGGGTCGGCGACGCACTCGGCGTTACCTCCCTAGCTCGTCAGGCGGTAACAGAAAAACTAGCGAACGCTTCAGGACACAGCCAATCACAGCCAATGAGATGGAGGAGAGCAGTGGGTAGGGACTGTTTCTTGTGGGCATGATAAAAAAAATAAATAAATAAATGGGAAGATGAGATGCCTGGCATGGCTAGGACTAAAGAACATATTGTTTGCTGTGTTTTCATATATTTAAAATAGTGTACGGCTAACATTTCATGGGAAAACTCATTAGGAACAAAATATCAGCCTTACCTGATGATACAGTACCACAACTTTTGTCTTATAGGAAACACTTATTTACCCTTGAATGATGCTTAATATTTGTTCCCCGTGATAAGAATGCACTAACCCTTCAGCTGAGGTGTGGCATGTGGAGCAGCTTTACATAAAAAACCAATGGGCGGTGTATTTTGCATGAGTTTATCTTCCTTAATAGCCTCCACAGTGTTGCTTTACCCAGCATGCAAAACAGCACAGTGTGTTGACTGTCTGAGCTGCAAATTGAAGCAAAAAGACACATACTGTAAACACCAAGCTGGATCCAGATCTCCATAACAACATTATCTAAAGAGTCAAGCATATGTCACCAACCTGTTCACCTGATGACCTCATCCTTTTGCTATTTTCCTCCGATTCTTCTAGGTGCTTGGATCCAGAGAACGAGGAAAACAGCAAAGGTAAAGCTTTCTCCCCTATGTGTTTGTCATCATCTGTTATTTCCGTGTGCTTTGCTGGTACACTGTCTGGTTGAGAAGGAAGTAAAAATGACAACAGGGAAAACTTACATGTAATATATTACGTGAGGTATGAAAGAAACATAAACAAATTGAAAAATACTGTGTACAATATTTAATTCTTGCAGAGGGCTTCCAACTTGCACAGTTGCCTCCATAAATTCATTTAATGGCTCAGGAAATAAACTGGGTTATATTTAGAGGATCACAATGCTCAATCTCTTCTGTAACGACAGACCAAACCATTTGGGCAGTGGAGCGGTGTTATGTACATCTAACTCTTGACCCCGTCATAAAAAGATGACAAGCAAGTCTTTACAGAGATTGACTCACTGAGAGTTTACACCACAGATAATAAGACCGCAGACACGAGTGGCCTTTATTGCTGTATGGATGTTTAGACTGTTGTTTTCAGGTCACACTGTATATCATTAAAATTGTTCTTCACAACTTTTTACTCACAGCTATCATCAATACAGAGATACCCCCAATTCCTAGACTTAGATGCAGTGTATTTAAGCACAGTTCACTAAGAAATTGCACCTGTGTTTGCTCTGTCTGCACCTGTGTCTCTTCCTGCTGTTAACTGTTTAAAAGTTTGATGAACCAAAATCTCTTAATGGCTGTTTTTTTAATTTTTTTTAATTTTCAAATGATGGTGTGTATTTTTCCACAGCAGATGTAAAAACAGATGACAGAGCCAAAATGAGTGTGGCAGCCAAGATGTCTCTGTTTAAAGTGAGTTTGAATTGTTACCTGCTTTTTTTCTTTTTTTTTTGTTAGAATGTGAGATCCCACATAAACTCGCCTAAACACACACAGTAAATGCAATCACTCTACGGTGTTAAAATTAAAGAAATGTATTCAATCCTTTATCATCTCCTGTCACCTCAGCTGCTCAACTTACGGTCTGAGCGCTGAGCACGCAGAACACTACCTGGTCCTGTTGAAAGAATATGAATGGTCAAAACAGGTGCTCTCCTTGGATCCACACTTTGGTTTGATGCTTTAGTACTTATTAAAGGAAAGACCAAGTCTGTAATATGATAGATACAGAGCCTTATCTTGAAGCTCTTTAAGCTCTTTAGTCTCACACAGATGATGAAATGCACTGTGGATTTTTCCATTATTCCAACATTTCAGCTGAGGCACACTTTTAGCAATAAGGCATCAGGTGAAAATGTGCCAGACACTGTATTAACATTAACAACCACAGCAGCTGTGGTATAATTAGCCTGCTGCTCTGTAGAGGCAGCAGGGGAGGTAACTGAAGCCAGCAGGTCTCTTGTTACATTGTGACCTGCAGCATGCAGCAAGTGGCCAAGATGCTGCACCTTAGAGCTCGCTGCTTTATTCACCGGCTATCTGACCTGCTTTACCTCCCTCCATCTGTTTATACAAATAGAACAGAGGACATCTCGAGGGGACTTTTTACTGCCATTTTTGTGGTCTCCCTCATTATTTATGCAACAGGTGGAGGCTGTAGATTGAGGCTCCTATTTGACCTGAATGTTGTCGTCCATCTGCATCACAGACTGGGTTCAAACTGATTTTTTTCACATTAATGTCCTCCCCACATCCTTCTCTGTAGGAGCTGGAGAAGTCTTCAGCCTCTGAGGCCTCGGCATTCCTCAAGCCTCGCTCAGGCTGCGTCTCTCATGAACGCAGGAGCCGGCGTGGCAACGACCATCGCTTTCTGACACAGCCAATCACCTGTGGAGAAATGGTGGCGATCAGGTGGGAGAGCTGTAGTGTTACCAAAACCACATCACATAATTAGCTATTTGACTTGATTGACAATCACTAAAAAAGTCATCTAGTTTTATTTAAGATTATGCATGTGTAGTTTTTACGTTTTAGTTTTGTGGGAATAAATAAATACATGCTTGATGATTTAAAAACTTAAAATGTTTAAAAACTTCAACTTATTAAAGTCAAATCTGTGAAAACAAGAGACCTTGCTTCAGTGGAATTAAGTACTTACTGTATGTCTTATTTAAAAGTAAGAACTTCTAGAAGCGTGTCTTATTTAAGCAGTTATTTTTAGGCTCCTATGTAAATGAGTAAAGAGAGAGTTGTTCAGTGGTTAGGGGGTAAAAACCCCCCTGCATTTTTAGAATCAGTAGTTAAATGTGACAACATTTTCTTCAAAGCTTTGGTGACATATCTCTTCAAAATAGCCTTTTCCCCTACAAATTAAACTTAATATTGCAGCTACATTAAAGCTAGTCTCACCAGATCACTGAGTTTTTTCATGTTATGTTATGCTTCTTTCCTACAAAAACAAGTAGACCAAGAAACAAGAAACAGTTTAAACTGTCATAAACCCATGCACCATGCAAAAACATGGTTGGCTCATACGTTTCCCAGCCTTTCTGTTTGGTGAAACAAGTTGCAAGGAATTTGTTCTGACACATTCCTGGCCAATAAAGAGCCCCTGATTGGCTCAGTGTCACCATATTTGCTCTTATAGATTTCTCCCATGTGTTTCTGTTCAGGAGTTTTTCGGTGCCTGGTTTCGTTTGGCTGTAACTCCTGGCAATGGGTCACAAATATATGCTTTTTTTTAAAGGAATGAGATTGTTGGAAACCAAACCAAAATTGGGATTGGATCTAGTTTGTTCAACCAGAATTATATGAATTTCTTAGGGGCTATTTTCAGTTACACATTTGCTGTTGTAGGGAGTAGCAGCAGCAGGACGATGTCTGTCAGATTGACTAAAAATAACCTGTGTGTGTTCATGGTAATGAAAAAACACCCACCGTTTTCTCCACTGCTTTTGCACAGCAGTGTAGATCAAATGTGTCCAAGGCATAGGAGATTTTGACTAAACATAAATTCTTCTCTGACTTTATGGTGTCATGTTACGCATCAGCACTCCCAAACCAGCACCACCAGTGGAGGTCCAGTCTGTGCAGGCTGAGTCAGAGGAGGATGGCGACGAGAGCTGCAAGCTGAGCATGAGCGAGAAGCTGGCCCTCTTCAACAAACTGTCCCTGCCTGGGAGGGAGGGAGCCGGGCCTGCTGACGGGCCCCCAGAGAGACGAAGGCAAAAGGGGGCTCGGTACCGCACGCAGCCCATCACAGTGGAGGAGGTCAGTCTGGTGGGTAGAAAGCAACAGAACAATAAATGGGAAACAAATGTATTTAGAACTTCATAGACCAGAAAAGGGGCAGGAGTGGTTATTAATAGCAAGGTTAATTTGTTGTCTTTCTTCACTTCTTGCCTGCTGTCCTCTAAGTAAATCTATTATTGATCTTCTTTGCCCCTTTTTAGCTCCAGAAAGGCCCTGTTCAGCTTCCTGCCCTCTGTTTGTCCCCTCATCTGTCCGACAGACAGCAGGACTCGTCTGTCAACCTGAAACCCAGTGAGGTACGTCTTTCACAGTCCACATCAGATGCTGGCACTGGACTCGGAAAATCTGGTCCGACTCAACAGGGACCACAGTGCTACGACTCTGAGCCAGGCTTAAAAGGAATCCTGAAGAAGAGTCGCTCTGCAGGCTCGGAGTGGAGCAGGACAGAAGCCAGTCAGGTAGATGCATCATACAGCCATGAACAGAATGGTGGAGGCTGTAGAGAAGCGGCGATACACGGGAGCAAAGCGGGAGGTGAGAGGGAGGGAACTTCTGCAGCACCACAGAGAGACAGACGAGAGACCTCTGGTATGGAGGAAGGTTCGCAGTCTGCTGCTCCCTGGAGGCAGAGGGCTAGAAACAGGAGGGAAACCATTGCCTGCACACCAATAAGAGCCTTGTCAGAGCAGGATGCTCCACAGCAATCCTGCCAGTCCAAATATGAACTGAGCTTTTCCTCTGAGAAAAACAGCGTAGACATCAATGGAAGAGCCAAGTAAGTCATGTAAATAAATGACATGATCTGATAAGAACTGTAAATGTTTTTCTTCTATAGAGTCAAACTGTTGATATTGCTGCATATTGGAAAGGTTTGCTAAAGACTTTGAAACGTATATTATTGTGACATCTGTGAGTTAGATAATAAAAATGATTCTTTACAGTTTTCACCAGAAATATTAAGTTTTCAGCAGCTTGTATGTTGTTCTTTGATATGTTATATACTTCATACTGTGTGTAATGTGTCTTAAAGGCAGGAGGAAGACCAAAAGGCCATGAACAAGATCCATGACAACACCACAGATATTAAAGCTGTCCGGGTCACCTCAGAAGAGTGTGCGCCTAAAATGCAGGAGACAACCAACGGCAGCAGAAGTGAGGTGAGCAGCAAGGTTAACCACGTAAGACATAGACCATTTAAAAAAAGAGGTTTTGTCAGCGTTTACTTGCATGTCATTCTGTCTGATAACACTGAACGAATTCTAATAAAACTTTGTATTGGTGTAGAGTACGGTCATGTTATAAATCCATTAAAATTTAGCTTACATCCACCAGTTTCTTCAAGGTCAACTTTATGAATTATTGATAGTTATTGACAAAAATCGGTGAAACTCAGGAACTATGATTCTTACAAGAGTTGTGTGTCAGCATACTGAAAGTACAGCAGAGGATAAAATATCATGTCACATTTAACCTTTGACCTCTCCTTCAAGGTCAATAGATAATCTGAAGGTCAAAGTATATAATAATTATATACCACTATTTAAAATATTGTTTCTTGCTGCCACTGTTTGTAGCGACGACATATAGGAATAAAGGGAATGATATATGGTTGTAAACAGTGTGTTACTTTTGAGATCTGACCTCTTCTCCAAGGTCAGATAAGGTCAAATATTCATAAAATGTCTTTGATCTTTAAAACTTTGCTTAAATTCTGCTTTCTTTGTTTGTATTGGCAACATTTAAGAAATGATACTTGTATATAGGGACTCTATATTATAGTTTAACTGAATGATATCAGGCCCTGCGACAGACTGGCGACCTGTCCAGGGTGTACCCCGCCTCTCACCCTATGACAGCTGGGATAGGCTCCAGCGCCCCCCGCGACCCTGAAAAAAGGATAAGCGGAAGCGAATGGATGGATGGATGAATGATATTAGACAATTCTATAAAAGCATTACAGAAGTTTTGCAGCATTTTTTTCTCTGAAAGAATTCAGTGAGAAAATCTTTGTTTGCATCACAGAGGTTACAGAGTTCACGCTTCTTGCCTGGTTTAAATTGAGGCAGAGGTTACATTTGTGGTTACATTTGGGTATTTGTCATACCACTGAAACCAGATATAGCATCTCTTATCTGCAGCACTCTGAATGTGGTATGTGCTGAATGTCCTGAGATCAGACTCGAGTTACCGCGGAATATATTGAGTCCAGTGAGTGTTTATGTACCAGGATGGGATTGGCTGTCCTATTACATGACGTGGAATGTAAACACACTGATTATTTGGCACTTAAATGATCTCAGCTTCACCATGCCGACACTATGTGTGGGATTTGTATATTAATCATTGTCCTACTTCCTTTTTATGTCTGTCATTTTTATACTTCTGGCAACATTTATGTTTGTTTGAATTCTTTTAAATGCATCTCCCTGTTTTCCATAGTATCATGTGCAGGAACAGTCAAAAAACCCTCATCTTGAGAATGACAACCTTCAGTGCTGGGTAAGCCTCAATCTAATGATTCAAAACCCATCCTCCCTCATCTTGATTTTGAAACCACAGCCCTTTAGATTTTGAATAGCTTTGAACATCTGCAGCCTGCCCCTCTCTCTTCTCTCCCAGGAGCCCGTCTTTGCCTCTGTCTATTCTATCAATACGCCCCAATATATCATGTGTTTTAATCAGGTAATTGTGTGAGCCGGTGCATGGCATTGCTGCTGTTTGATTTGGAGTGTTTTGTATGCTGTGAAAGGCTTTTGTCATCTCACAGATTCAGGCGGATGTGATGTGACAACCCTGTCACCTTGTCTCAAAATTACAATGCGTCACATCACAGCTCTCAGTTCACACTTTCCATTTAGGTGTGTGCTTACCAGATGTTCATTTTGGTCATGAAAGTTATATCTTACTCCCGCGTTTCTTTGTGCATGTTTCTGACCTAGTTCTAATGGACAAAAGTAAATGTGCATTGTACAAAAACTCCTTATAATATCTAATGCAGGGCAGGATTAGGCAGAAAGGAACAGACTGAATGAAATGTTACACATAGAAAGTTTAGCTCTATGTAAAATCTTTATATTTTGTATCTTCTGTGCAATCCACTCTCACTGTCCTAGAATGCAAAAGTCACCATTTCTGTGTTTTGCTTTCACCTCCAGACTAACCTCTCCTTTGAGGCACAAGAAGTCTCCTCTCCTACGAACAATCAGAGTCAGCCTCAGTGGAGACATAAGGTGACGCACACCTGCATTTTTTTCATATTTGTGCGTGTATCTGCGGAAAAGCTGCATTGTAACGGATGCATTTCTCGGGCTCTGTAGGATAAAGGAACTGAGATTCAGATGACTGAATTTGGAGAATTGAAAATTGAAAGCAAAGAGCAGGAGGCTGGAAGCACGGCTAAGACAAGTAACTCACTTATTCTCCAGTTCTCATACAGTTCTGCTGAGCATATTTTGGCCTTGTTTATGAGGTTTTTCTCTCCTGTGTTTGCAACATCTAGGCCTTGCATCTGGTGAATCACAGAGAAATGGTATCGCTCACAGCAGGAGACACTCCACTGATGCTCCATCATGCAAAAATGAAGGTCAGAGCAGTTTTACACCACGAAAAACAAGCAAACAAATAAACAAACAAGTCTGTGTTGAGACTCAGTGCTTGTTTTATTCATCATCATATGGACAACGCTGGTTCCCACAATGTAAAAGCTCATTGAGGATCCAAGTATTTTAGCGTTTTCATTTCTTTCCCCCTCAGTGACTCCACAGAGTTCTTCACCAACAGTCACTACTCAGGAGGTAAAGGAAGAGATGCCTGTTGATGAACCAAACATGTTTGATGGCAGTTTCTACTGTGATCAGTCACCTTCTTCAGCCTGCCCCCCACCTTGTGGTGGAATTGCTGCCTCAGAGGGTGAGCAGGACCTGGGAGTCTTCTGCCAGACCAACACACACATGTAAGCATAGTTTTTTCCTGCAAATGTGAGATTAGATTGAGTCCTTGCAATTTCTAAATAGTAAATGCAAAATATATTTGTGTATCTAATGTAGTTTTTATGCTAAAGCTAAAAGGAAAAGATTAGAGTAAAAAAAAAGTTTCCTGCAAATTTATATTCACACACACAGTAGCTGATATCTTCAGTAACTCTGTATTGTCTGTGTGTGTTTGTTTGCAGATTGACCTCAGCAGTAGCAGAGCACAGGCGGTCGGTACGTCCGTCCCGTCGGACTCAAGGCTCCAGAAACCCTCTGAGGGCTCTCGCAGCCAGAGAGGACATCAGGCAGGACTTCATGGGAGAGAGAGTCAATTCATCAGCTCAAGAGAGGATCCAAGCAGAAAAAAGTATGCTAATTTATGTTGTTCCCTTCTCTTGTTACTTTCCTTCTTTTATGTTGCTCAGCTACCTGATATTGCAGGTTTTTTTCTCACTATAGAGTCTAAGAACTCGTCTATAGCAGACTCACCTTCCTTAAGATCTGAAGAATCCTCCTTAGATGCCGAGACAGCTAAGTCTTACCCGCCCTTCAGCAGCCTGATGCTAATTCACATCAAAGGTCAGGAAAGGTTTGGTTCATCTGTGTGATGATCTGCTTGTGGTCAGGTGTTAAGGTTAACCAACACCTGTGATGACAGGTAGGCGGCATGTTCAGGTCCGCCTGGTTGAGCCCTCAGTGCGGTCACTGAACAGTGGAGACTGCTTCCTGCTGGTCACTCCAGAGCACTGCATCCTGTGGAGTGGAGAGTTTGCCAACGGACAAGAAAAAGCAAAGGTACCACCCAGGACAATGTTATGGTGTAGTAGCAGCATGTATGACACATAAAATTACAGGGAAAGGGTAAAGAGGTGGATAATACAATACAAAATAAGAAAGTAGGATTAAAATTATTTCCCATTGCCAGGAAATATCTGACCATCCCTTAAACTTACTCCTCTTAGAAATTTACATGGGAAAGGATGTTTTAATAACTTCATACATATACCAAATTGGTTTACATTTATGCACAACAAATAAATGCATAAAATATTACCCTTCAAGACCCAAAGAGCATTCTGTGCATAAAATGCAGTGTTTGCAGTTCTTGCAGTAAATTGTAAGCATTAAACCTTAATGGACTCATAAAGGTTGGCTACAGTTTGTGTGTTAAATGCATAATAAAGGACAGTGACGATATGAATCAAGAACGTCATACATCACAGAGTTCAGTTATTGATTATCTAAGTATCACAGTATGTACCTTTACTTTTAAACATTAACTTTGGTTGCGTTTTAAATGTATTTATATTTTATTATGGAACAGTGTACTAAACGTATATGGGGACAAAGTGTGGAGACAAAGCACTGAATGAGTAATTAAGTCAACATTTTGAGATAATAACCCAAAATATTTCCTTACAAGCTTCCATAAAAAGGTAATATTATTGAGAGGACGGTGCACACTGTCATAGACTCTTTTTAATAGTTATTTGTACGTTTCTATTATTATAACAAAGGTTCAAATATCTGTTTGTCTAAAACTATAGCTGATTTCACACATGAACGGGTTGTGACACTTATGAATTTATTTCTTTTCATGTGTAGCACTCAGCCATGTTCTTGTTATTGGAAATATTTTGGTTTGGTGAGGCAAGTTTCCTGCAAGATTTCTAATATAGGCCAGCAAAGACTGCAGTAGTAAAATAAAAAGAAATTACAATATGCTTTTACTATAGACTATGTTCTGTTTGGGTTAGCATAGCAAAAAGGTCCTAGGTTCTAATCCACCATCTGCTCAAGGCCTTTCTGCGTGGAGATTGCATGTTCTCCCTGTGTCTCTGTGGGACTCTCTGGGTACACTGGCCTCCCTGTGACCCTGAATGGGATAAGTGGCAGAAAATGGGTGAACTATATTCTGTTACTGCTGATTATCATATTATTTATTTATTTTTTGTCAGGCCTCTGAGCTAGCTTTGTTCATCCAGAACCAAAGGGACCTTGGTTGTTTGGCTTCCCACGTTGTCCACCTGCAGGAGGGCATGAACTCTGACAGCAGTGTGGCTGCAGACTTCTGGAGTCTCCTGGGAGGAAGAACACAGTACAGAGGTTGGAAGTAAAACATGTACTTTTCAAATATATCAGAGAAACACATTTTGAATTGCAATTTTTCTCCTTTTATAATTCACCTGTTGTTTTTCATCCAAAACATTAGAAAATGTTTTTTCTTTTCTTTTACTCACAGGAGCTTGTGCTTCAGAGGAGGATGAGCTCTATGAGCGCGGTGTGGTGGAGTCCAACTGTGTGTACAGGCTGGTGGAAAACAAACTGGTGCCTCATGAACAGGCTTGGGCCTCCATCCCCAGCATCACCCTGTTGGCCTCCTCTGAGGTCTGAGCTTCAATTCTCGGCTCCCTAATTACTTATATTGTAGTTGTTTTGGTTTTGGGTTTGTTTTTTTGTTCATTAAATGCTTGATTGTAGAAAAATAATGGAAGAGAAGTTAATCTCTGACTCTGTTCATATCTCTTTGTCATGTATGCCCAGGCCCTGGTGTTTGATTTCGGCAGTGAGGTCTATCTGTGGCTCGGACAGGACGTTTCCCTCAGGAGGAGAAATGTTGCTCTCCAGTTGACTCACCAGGTGTGGGTTGGAGCTTATGACTACAGCAACTGTCAAGTAAACCCACTGGATCCCACTCAGTGTAACCCTGCAATTCAGCTGTAAGTCACTAATATATTACACATAAAAAAGGAGCCTGTCTGTATACAACATTAAGTTTGCTGTGCATTCATAATATGCACTCTGTAGAAAGTAATTCTTGGTTAAGTGTGCCCATGTGACATGCTCTAAAAACCCTGCTTGATGTTTAAAGTCCAGACTATATTTTGACATTTAAAAGACATATTTTAAAGCAAGCAAGTGGACATGAACTACAAAATACTTGCAGAGAGTAAAGGTCTTCTCTCAGTGTACCATATTCCACAGTCAGAAAATATATTACAACTTGTGTATATTAAACAAGGTCTTTAAAGGGCTTCCTTTCTTCATTTATTTCAAGAGGGGTTTTTTTTTTGTTGCAGTTTAATGAGATTTAAGCTTTTAAAGTATATATATATATATATAGTGTGTGTGTAATTATGTCTCTTGGGAATGGATGTCTGTAAAGCTTGAGTCTGGACTAAGACAGACTCTCTTTTCTATTTTGTTTAATGCTTGTGTTAGTTCTTTTATCGGTTTCATGGCATAACTTTGTCCACAGACGAGGAGAAGGCCGTCCCAGCTGGGCTCTGTTCGGCGTCCTCACTGAGAGCAACGAGACAGCTCTGTTCAGGGAGAAGTTCCTGGACTGGATGTGCAGGGTTGGAGGCAGAGAGGAAGCGGCTTCAGGGACGGATCAGACGCAGGTTCATATCACATTCAGAGATATGATGCGGCACATGCAGTTTTCAGACACTCAAACTAGTGTGTTTCAGTTATTGCACTGTTTGTGTAAAATTATAGATGTGAAGAATATATTTAGATCAATTAGTTTTATTAAGTTTCCAGCTTGATAGAAAATTAGTCTCTATTAAAAATTTTTACTAAAAAAACAACAAATTTTTATTACTGGAAATATTGACTGGAAATATCTAAAACCTATTTATAACTAGCTACCTTTTATTTCTACTGAAACTCATGTGCAGATATCTAAATTTCAATTTTGACTTTTGCTTTTTAAAAGTGATTTTTTTTTAAACCACTGAAATTCAGTGTCTGCGCTTCCTCTCCATAGTCCATCCCAGTCCAGTCATCCCAGCCGCTCTCCCCTCCTTCAGACCTCTTGAGTCCCTGCGATGCCAAAGCTCTAGTATCGGGTCAGTGCTTAGAAGGTGACGGTTTGGTCCGTACTGTGCTGGCTGGGGTCGATGTCCAGAGAGGTCATGGTGTCATCATGCTGACGGAGGAACGTCAGATGGAGCTTAACACAGTAGCGGTGGACACCTGGCACGTCCAGGAGTTTGACGACAGTGAAATCCCAGTGGAGAGCAACGGACAGCTTTATGAAGGAGACTCTTATGTAATCCGCTGGAAGTACAGCATCAGTACAGCTGGTCAGTAACCTTTTTTGGGGTTTTTTTCTAATAGATTGTACTTTTAATGCTATGGCAATATTTTGACTGAGACATTTTAATAATGGTTAACACTCTCTCTTCGTTACAGACAGCACAGACAGCTCAGATGAGTGTGGGACGGATCCAGCACCAAAGGAAAAGACGGCCTTCTTCCTGTGGCGAGGCCGTCACTCCAGTGTCAGTGGACGGGACACAGCTGCTTTCCTTTCCATCGGGATGAGGAACCACGAAGAGTCGCAGGTAAGCTCATAGCAGTCAGATTAGATCCCCTTCTTATATTAAAGTAGAACCCTGGTAACTGTTAACTTTCACAGCAGTGAAAAGCTTAGTTTTATCCTCACAAAGAACGCACGCACTTCACTTAGTAGAAACATTGCATTATGCGAGTATACCCAAACAAATTAAGAGAAACAAAGAGCACAAGCAAAAGTCTTTTACTTTATTTTATTACAAGTATTTTTTTTATTGCAATGCAAAGAGGCAGTGTAGGAGGAGAAAATAAGCCTAAATGACTGTGTAGAAGTGAAAGAAATACATAAATAATTTAACAGACAATAAAAATGGCACCAACAACAACAAACACCCAGCAAAAGCTTCTGAAACATTTTAATGTTTATTAGAGTATATTTCAATACACAGAGGCATATGGTTGGTTTACAACTGCAGTAAAAGTTGAATGTAGTTTAGAGAAAAGTGGCTTGTTTTAAAGTCCATGGAGTATTTAAAGTATTAAGAATGAAAAAAACAAAGGTGATGACATTTTACTTTGTAAACCACACTACCACTTTTTGTTAGTTTGTTACTAGTTAGATAGTTACTAGTTCTGCCTACCTGCCCACACATTGACCCTTTTGAGAACAGATTATTACACAATGTTAGCCACAGAAGTTGAGATTATTTCTGCTGGCATGTGCACATCAAATTCAAATTTCAAATTCAAATTTTTATTTGTCACGTACACAGTCATACACAGTACGATATGTAGTGAAATGCTTGGACAACTGCTCGTGACCTAAAGAAAACAAAAAAGGAAAAGGCTATGAATAAGAAAGGAAATAAATATGAAAAATTAAAAAGGGTAAATTTAACTAGGAAGGAATAAAATATAAATTAAGGTTAAAAATGAAATAATTGTACAACACAAATTAGAATGAAGGGTAAATTTAACTGGGAAGAATAAGATAAAGATAAATATATAAATTAAAGTTGAAAATAAAATAACTGTACAACAAAATACACAATACACAATATAGAACTATATAAGAATGTATGAAGAAATCTAAATATAAATAAATATATACACAATAACAGCAGCTGTACAAGTATTAACCGGAAATGAAGAATATAGTGACCAGTGTTGTGCAAAACCAAAGTCCAGAAAGTCCAGTGTGTGTGTGTGTGTGTAAGAACCATATGTGTGGGTCAGTACTGTGTGGTGGTGTGATTGAGAGACCGTATCGCCTGCGGGAAGAAGCTCCTCCTCAGTCTCTCTGTGTTGGTCTTCAGGGAGTGGAATCGCTTTCCTGACCTCAACAGAGAGAACAGTCTGTTGTTGGGATGGCTGAGGTCCTTCACGATCTTCCTGGCCTTGGTCCAGCACCGCCTGCTGTAGATTGAGTGCAGGTCAGGGAGCTCGGAGCGGATGGTGCGCTCAGCTGACCGCACAACCCTCTGTAGAGCTCGTCTGTCCTGCATGGTGCTGTTCCCGAACCAGGTTAAGATGTTTCCCGCCAGGATGCTCTCTATGGTGCACGAGTAAAAGTTCCTGAGCACCTTGGAGGGCAGTTGGAAGTCTCTCAAGCATCTGAGGTGGTAGAGACGCTGTCGGGCCTTTTTCACCACGGTGTTGATGTGACAGGACCATGACAGGTCCTGCGTGATGTGAACTCCGAGGTATTTGAAGCTGTCCACTCTCTCCACTGGGCACTCGTTGATGACGGGGGTCTGGTAGTTCCTCTCCTGCTTAGTGCTGAAGTCCACTATCAGCTCCTTTGTCTTACTGACGTTTAGAAGGAGGTTGTTCCTCTGGCACCAGTTCTCCAGATTCCTAATCTCCTTCAGGTAGGCCGTCTCGTTGTTATCAGAGATCAGGCCCACCACGACGGTGTCGTCAGCAAACTTGATGATGGTGGTGGAGCTGGTAGTGGCCACACAGTCATATGTGTACAAAGAGTACAGCAGGGGGCTCAGAACACACCCCTGGGGGGCTCCAGTGCTGAGAGTGGTGGAGGCTGAGACATGTCCGCCCATCCTTACTGCCTGTGGTCTGCCAGTTAGGAAGTTGGAGATCCACTGACACATAGATGAGCTGAGTCCCAGATGCTCCAGCTTGGTGGTGAGTGTGGAGGGAATTATGGTGTTAAATGCAGAGCTGTAGTCTATGAAGAGCATTTTAACATAATTCCCCCTTCTAGTGTCCAAGTGAGTGAGTGATGTGTGGAGGAGATGAGAGATGGCATCGTCTGTGGAACGATTTGGACGGTAAGCGAACTGTAGTGGGTCCAGTGTGTCTGGTAGTGAAGAAATGATGAAGTCTCTGACCAGGCGTTCAAAGCACTTCATCACTACTGAGGTGAGGGCTACAGGGCGATAGTCATTGAGAGAAGCAGGGTGGGGTTTCTTCGGGACAGGAACAATGATGGACTCTTTGAAGCATGTGGGGATCACCGACTGAGATAAAGAGATGTTGAATATCTCAGTGAACACAGGAGCTAGCTGGTATGCGCAGTCTCTTAGGATACAACCTGGGATGCCGTCTGGTCCTGCTGCTTTCCTGGTGTTCACTCTCTTGAAGGCTCTCCTTACTTCATGCTCGGAGATGACGAGCACGTTTCCGGTGCTGGCAGTATCTTCCTGTCTGCAGCCGTTAGCGCCGCTAACACTAGCATTGTTGGAGACCTTAGCTGCAGCCTCGAAGCGAGCATAGAAAGTGTTCAGCTCGTCTGCCAGAGTCACGGCCGCGTTCGTCATACCGGTTGTTGGTGCTTTATAGTCCGTTATTGTCCTTAGTCCCCGCCACAGGCTCCTAGAGTCACTCTGTTGGAGTTGTGACTCTAGTTTCCTCCCGTAGCGCTGCTTCGCCTCTTTCACCGCCCTCCGCACGTTATATGACGCGGCTTTGTACGGGTCCATGTCCCCCGTCATGAGTCCCGTGTTGTAGGCAGCGGTGCGGGATCTCAGAGCGTTGCGGATGGTTTTATCCACCCACGGCTTCTGGTTGGGAAACGTTGTGATAGTCTTTGTCTCCACGGTATCATCCGCTAGTTTCCCGATGAATCCCACAACCGCTTCCGTAAACACGTTGACGTCATCGTCGGAGCTGTTTCTGAACATGCCCCAGTCTGCGTCATCGAGTGCGTCCTGTAACGTGGCCACCGATTGATCCGTCCAGCGCGCGACCTTCCTCTGAACCGGAACTTCCTGTTTTAGCCTTTGTTTGTATTTTGGCATGAGGAAGATGGCGGCGTGATCAGATTTGCCAAACGGGGGGCGGGATTGTGCCTTGTAGCCGTCCTTGACCGTAGTGTAGCAGTGGTCCAGTGTCCTTTCACCCCTGGTGGGGCAGGTGATGTGTTGATAAAAGTTCGGCGCTGCGCGTTTGAGGTTGGCGCTATTAAAGTCCCCCGTCACAATAAGCGCAGCGTCCCGGTGTTGTGTCTGGTGCTGTGTGAGTGCCTCATGCAGCTCGCATAAGGCGGTGACCGTGTCCGCTTGTGGTGGAATATAAACGGCACTTACAATGACCGATGTAAATTCCCGAGGTAGATAAAAAGGACGACACATGATGGACAGTAGTTCCAGATTTGGTGTGCAGGAGCGTGTGAGAGGAACAACGTTCGCACTGTTGCACCAGTTGTTGTTCACCATTAAACACACGCCGCCTCCCCTTGACTTCCCCGAGTCCCGTGTCCTGTCCATGCGGTGAACCGAGAAGAACTCGGCCGGCTGGATGGCGTGGTCCGGCACCGCTGGGTTCAGCCATGTCTCGGTGAAGCAGAGGAGATTGCAGTCCCGAATGTCTCTCTGGAACTTTATCCTGGCCCTGAGGTCGTCAAGCTTGTTCTCCAGTGACTGGACGTTGGCGAGCAGGATGCTAGGCAGAGGTGTGCGGTGTGCACGAGCTCTCAGCCTGTTCCTGACGCCGGCTCGCTTCCCTCTAGGCCGCCGCCGCTTCCCTTTGTTCTCCCTCGAGATCTCACTCGGCCAGCTCGGATCCGGAGTTAAAAACTTCGAATTGTGAGTACATTGTATACCAATAGAAACAAGAGTGTCACTGTCATACCTAATGTACCCAATGGTGATGATTTTGCCGATTTAGAAACGCTGAAAACTAACTTAAAAAACAAAGACAAAGAAAAAGTGGTCGGAGCAGTCGTGACGGCAGCCGACCTCACCGGCGCCATCTTATGATCTTATCTTATGATACATCGGTGGTGAATTTATTATGAGGTTCCTTTAATAGCCACTAGTGTTCGAACTCTGGGACGAGCAGTATTATAGTGCCAGTCTGTTGTAGTGCCGTTGGCCCTGAAAGGCATCGAAACCTTAAAAGCACAAAAATCCAGATCCCGTAAAACAACTGAAGTATGAAAAAGCTGCAAAAGCTCACAAAGGACATATGAAATGCAATTAGAACACATTCTTGCATCTTTTTCTTCTTCACAACACCAACAAATCCTTCTTAAAAAAATAATATTACAAGAGTAAGAGGAACACAGGACAGAGTTTGAGAAGCCAGTACTATTGATGATATTTCCAGCAGACATAAGTGCATGCAGCTGTTTACCATCTTTTGTGTGGTGTGTTTTGTAAGGTGGTTGTGCCTCAGGGAAAAGAGCCCCCCTGTTTCCTGCAGCTTTTCAAGGGAGGCTTGGTCATTCACAAAGGAAAGCAAGAGGAAGCTTCCATCAACACAGGTGGAGTAAAATCAGCTTGGTTTTCAGTCCATTTTCCTTCTCTTCTTTGTTTGAATGTTGTGATTATCAAAACACAGAAAGCTGGCGTCTGTTTTGTGTGCGAGGGGAGCTCCCAGAAGAGGGTTTTCTGTTAGAGGTGGACTGCTGCTGTGCGGGTCTGAGGTCGAGAGGCTGTGTTGTCCTGCTAAATGGCCAGCAGGGAGTGCTCTATCTCTGGATTGGTTGTAAGGCTCACAGCAGCACAAAGGAAGTCGGCAAGAGGGTGGTGGAGGTCCTCACTAAAATGTGAGTCACATGTTCTTATTGCGCTTTTTAAAAGTTCTCAGTATCAATTTTTTTTTTTTTTTTTTTTAGCTTGAATGTACTTTTATTTTTTGTTTGTTTGTGTGTTTTAGCTGTCCATCAGAGGTGGGTTTAAGCAAAAGCAGCCCTGTAAAGGTGCAGATAGTACAGGAAGGTTCAGAGCCAGAAGACTTCTGGACAGCACTGGGACAAAAGGACAGGAAGGCCTATGACTGCATGCTGCAAGGTGCAACGCAACACACACTGTGCTTTGCTGTGGACTGTAAGCCTTCAAATCATAGTAAGAAATAGGGCTGAACGATTATGGAAAATAATCTAATTGCGATTTTTTGCCCCAATATTGCGATTGCGATGCGATATGCGATTATTTTTTAAGGTCTTTGTCTTCTCTATTATTAAACAAAGACAAGCAATACATCATATAGTATGGCCAATACTATATTACATTAATTTTAAACTGTTCTTTCCTGGAAGACAGACCTCTGTTATGATGACATGAGGTGATGCATGAATTGATGACTGACATTTTTATTTAACTTCTTCAATCACAACAGTATATTTGAACATACACAATAGTTTATTTTTAGCTTACAAACATCTGAGCATAAAGTGCTGACAAGGAACCCTGGTGTAAACATTAAAATGAAAGTCAGTACAATGTGCAGATTGCAGAAATATACATAAACAAAATCAGTGGCTTTACCACACTCAGTTTTTCGACATCTGTGAACTACTAGACAGTCATTCAATTAAAAAATAATATTAAATAAATAAAACTAATAAATAAAAAATACACACATCTTACTGATCTCTGCAGTCAGTAACATTACACATAAAGTGCAAACATAATAGCAATTGTATAAACACACACACACAAACACGCCTTTAAAATTTAAAGGCGTGAAATTGGACGGTCTAGTTTTGATTAGCGTCACCGCTGTCTCGGTGGAGTTTAATAAACTCGGCCGTCTGCTTCTTGCTATCTAAAATATAACCAGACACTGGTGTAAATTCTCGACTGTCTCATACTTCTGTTTAATAAGTTTTCTGTTTGACGTTTAGTCAGCTGTGTGAAAACCAAGGAGGAACCCACCCGGGGGATTAATAAAGTTTTATTTTATCTAATCTAATAACTTTAATCTCAGCCAAACCGATTTACTCACGAACAAACAAAACACTGAAAAAAGCCCAACAATAACATTTTTAGGTTGTCTAAGTGACTTATATATCACGTTTAACCCGAGCAGCGAAACTCCGCGGTGATCTGAAAATGATGTGCCGGGAGTTGTGCCGTTCTCGGCCGCATCAGTAACCCTCGAGCTCCCGGCTAGCTGTCGAGCTGGTGGGTAGCAGACGCCTCTGAAAACGTCGAAGCACTTTTGCAAATATGGGATATCTTGATAAACCGAGCAGATATTTGATGTTTACACAACTACTTTCTCGCCTGAAAATATTTTAAAAGTTTATTTTGTGACCCAGAAAGATTAGTATGAGTAATTTTAAAACTTAGTAGCGGCCGCCATTGTTGGAAACTGGAGTTTGGCTGGGCCGCGCTATGAATTCTGGGATATGGTAGTAATTTGGACAGCCTTCGGCGCGTCGCTGTGACGTAATCGGTCTACAAATGCGGCCTCAGGAGGATGCAGCCCATGAATTTGGACATGTCCAGAGTATAATCGCAGCCTTTGCGGTTAGAAAATTGCACTTGATCATGTCGCGATATTATCGCAAATGCGATATATCGTTCAGCCCTAGTAAGAAACAACTCTTTTGTAATGGCAGATCCAGGAAAGTATAACTTCACGCCTCGCCTCTTCCACCTGAGTGCCTCTTCTGGGAGTTTCCAGGCCGAGGAGCTGCAGAGTCCGATGCAGATGCCGGGGCTTGTGATGGCAATGCCTTTTGTCCAGGAGAGCCTATACAGTGTACCACAACCAGGTGAAAACAGACACAAAACAAACTAAATTCATCTTATATTCAACTCTGCTTTTCAGTTTCTCACCTCTGTCATTTTATCTGCAAAATAAACACATTTAAAAAGTAACAGAAAATTGCTTCCCTATACACTCATCTATTGTTTAACTTCATCTATCCTCCCCCCTGCCAAAAACATCAGTCTAATGTAATTCCACTTTATTGCCCAATTTCCCTCTTTGTTGTCTGCGTGCCAGCTTTGTTCCTTCTTGACAACCGTCTGGAGGTCTACTTGTGGCAGAGAGGTCAGCCTGAGCAGACTGAGAGCTCCTCAGCCTGGAAACTCTGGCATCATGAGAGGAAGTGTGCCATGCAGACAGCGCTGCAGTACTGCAAAGGTAGTAAGAACTGAGGGAGAGGAGTTGGTTTCATACAGAACTTGATAAGTTTTAAAATGTATTGTTTATTCTGTATCCCAGAAATAAACCAGAGAAGGCCACCACATGCGTATCTCATCCTCGAGGGGGCTGAGCCTCTCACCTTCACTAATGTCTTCCCGCGCTGGGAGAAAAGCCTTGAACCTCATGCACAGGTATGAACATGTTTATCCAGAAATGAGCTCAAATGTTATAATTTGGTTTAATTTTAACAACCTCTGAATCTCGTCTAATTAATATTTCTTCCCACTTTAACATTAAACATTAACATTACATTAAAAAGCATTCCTTTTTAGGGCTCATGTGCAAACTTTAACTGTGTCATAGAAGAAGGCGACCTTGTAGCATCTAAGATAAGTTAGCCAATGAGCAGCACCTTTTCCAACCAAGATCACAACACTATGTGTGTTTGGTACTTTAGATTTAATTATGCTCATCACAAATGATACAGAGGTTGGATAAATTCATAATTCATGTTGATGCCTGGGGATAAAAAAGATTCATTGCTGAATAACCTGCAAAGCTTTCCTTCTTTCACTCTTATTTTATTGCCTTGTCCTTACATCACAGGTCTCAAAATGACTATAACACTAAGGAAGTGAGGGTCTAATTGTTCCTTAAACCTCATTTATATAAGAAAAATTAAGATTAAAGTTGCAGAAGTGATATCTGTGGTTTTAAAACTTTAAGGCCACACACAAGAATCAAGGTTAATTTTTTGTTGTTGTTTCTCTGTGAATTTTAAAAAGGAAACAATTTTTTTAGGGGGATCTCGGTGACTAATATTTTTTTTTACATTTTTTTGCACATGGTTCAAAACTTTAAACCTCACCTGTGGAGAACCTCTCATATCTGAAAGTGGTCAGCCCCACCATCATGAGTCCCCTCAGTGTGGTCATTAGTTAAGAAAGGGCACCACGTGTCAGTCACAGGTCAAATGTGGCAACACAAAAAAAAAAACCCCACTGGTATTTGGCAAAAAATTATTTGTCAGTAACTGAGGTAACAAATGGCTTAAATACATCTTCAAGCATTGTGGAACTTTACAGAATACACATTTAATGTCTATTTTTTTGCCATGTCTCTCTCCTTGGGTGTGACTCAGGGTGATACAGGGCGAGCGAAGCTGACCTTGGTGCAGGACACCCTGGCCCAGCTCATGAAGACCCAGTATCCTCTGGAGGAGCTGCTGCGGAGCCCCCTTCCTGAAGGAGTGGACCCCCAGCGCCTGGAGGTCTACCTGTCCAATGAGGACTTTCAGGTAAACTGATGGATGATGTCACCATCTTGCAGTGATGTCCCCTGACCAGCAGGCTTCAGCCTTCACCAGATTTTCCAAATGAAAATGCTGAAGATGCTCTCATGTTTATAAGCTAATGATAAATATAGAGCGGAAGTTTTGCCGCAACTTTAATGTTTACATTTGTATTGGATTTAAAAATTGATTTCTACTTTGTCTCCTCCATAAATAAATTACTTCAATTATGTTTCAGACTATTTTGGAAATGAAGAGAGATGAATATGCCTCCCTCCCAAGCTGGAAGCAAATTGATCTGAAGAAGAGCAAAGGGCTGTTTTGTTAGACAATGAAATAAACTGGAGGCTGACTGATGCTGTGACAGCAGAGACTTCCTTGTCTGCTGCGAAAGGAAAATGGCATGGGGGGGACATAAGAACCATGTTTCCACACAAAGAATTGCTCACAGCATAATACAACTACAAAGAGATCACTTTTATTTATGTCAAATTAGTGTGTGGACTTTTTATTGGACATTCTTTAAAGCTACCAAATGGTTGAGAGAAAATAAACAAACTTTTTTACTGTCTGTGCAAATCAGTGAAAGATAATAAAAAAGGTTATATGGGAGTAAAATAAAGACATCAGTAACAAACATTGGAAAGAAAACATAGGAGTGCTTACAAAAAGATTAATGCTAATAAACAATGTAAACAGACAAAAAAAGGCTAACCACTTCCTAAATGTTTCCTCCTTGATCAATATCTTTCCACCAAAATGTTCTGAGCTGCAGTTTCTCCTCAATTTTGATTCTTCTTCCCTGCTTAACGATTGCCGCAAGAACCTTAAAATAAGAGTACATGGCATTGTAATCTGTGACGTGTACTTTACAATCGTGTCACACTGATGTGTTCATTTGTCTGGAAGCCTTGTGTGCACAAAGCTTTGTGCCATGTGTATTGTAGCTGTGGCCAATGTGCTCATTGTGGCTGGGAGCGATGCCTTATTAAGGCTCCTTGGGGATTCACTATTAGCTATGCATGAAGGCACAGGTAGACATGCTCCAATAACGTCCCTTTAGCTCAAAGCAACACGCTAATTCAGTTTCGCCTCAATCAACACACTGTTCCAAACACCCTCATAACACAGCAGTACACAAAGACATACTGTATCTCTCAATGATGCATGGAAGCCCATTATTTATTAAAGGAAAAACAATCTATGTAACACATGTATTGCTTAAATTTTGATGTGAATGTGTCAGTCTACTTTAATGTTTGTGGGTTTTTTCTCTTTTTTTGTAGTATACACATAGAAAGGGATGCTACAGCTGGATTCTACAGCAATTTTTTGTTATTTGTTTTTAAGATATCACTCTCAGGTTGGTTCATTGTCCATCTCTGACATAACCCCCCCCCAAAAAAAGACCCTAAAACAAAACAGAAACAAGAGTAGCAAACAAAAAGAACCCCTAGTATTTTGTTAACATGATCACATTGACAATGCTAGCATGCTAATATTTAGCATAATGTGGCTGCGTTCGAAACACTTTTTTCATTTTGTTGTCAGGATTTCTTGACTTACTGTCTAGCAATCACGAAGTCCAGAGTCACTGGAGAGAAAATGGTAACATGCTAATAATAGCATGCTAATCTTTGTTAATTAGGCTAAGTTTTCCCATCTAGAGTAATTTATATTTTACAATATGGCTCTACGTCTGGAGAACAACTGTCACAGAAAATAAGGTTCCTAAATGACTACCGACAAGATTGAGTCCGACACTGAACAATGCAAAGTGATGTGCACATGTGCAGCAACTGTAACAACAACCTTAAACATCATGTCCTATGCAAGATTTGCTAATATATGTATAATAGACGAGCAGTCCGCATTAGTGGGCTGGCTTTAAATCAGCCATTCTTGGCCTGTGTTTGATAATCATCTTATACCAACTTTCATGGTAAGTTGTTGAGGAATCTCTCAAGAATAAGTCAAAGAATTAAAACATTGTTTGGGGTCTTCTACAATCTGTCTGTACACGTTTCTTTTTTGCCAAACAAACTACTGAGAGCTTAATTGTAAGACCAGCATTGCAATATCTGAATTAATATTAATATTTGCCAGTGTGGCTAGAAACTTTCAAGAGGAAGAAACACAACTAGAAGAATCTTTTTCTGTGGTAATAATATCTAAATCCTTTGCTGCTGATCTTAGAAAATTCACAGTTGGGTGATTTTTAACAGCATAAGAGTATCTGAGGGATTTAAAAAAAAAAAAAAAAAAACGTCCACGACTAGCTGACCTACAAAATTGGAACCATCTCGGGTTAGTCTTCAATTCACCCAGTGTGGGTTCACTGGCTAATGGGTATTATTTTCCTCAAAATGGATTAGCTGACTAAGCCATCATGTGACTATGCAGGCCTAGTTAGGCTGGATTTAGGCCTACCGCTCAGTGATGGCACACTCAAAGACATTTCAAAAGACATTCTGCTGTAAAAATATCTGCTGTAGGGTTACATAAAAATGTATGTGTGTCAGCCTGAGAGATCTACTTTGAAAATATCACTATGCAGGTGTAGTAGGGTAGGTGTGTAGGTGTAGTAAAGTTACTTTAAAAATATTTCATGGTCCTTGCATCTATGATCACAACCTTTTATCTGGAATGAATAATGAGTCTGGGTAGTGTGCCTTTTTGACTCTTCAGACGAACCAGGTGGTTTGCTTTAGATGGCCTGTTCTCTCTGAGCATCAGCTACAGGTATGCATCGTTCTGGTTCAGAAGCTAGTGCTGCTTCTCGCAAAACCACCATGTGATCTTCAGCCGCATGGAGTGACTGGTCGATCCAGTCTAAACTGCCGGACATGTGACAGGCGTTGCGGGTGACCAGGACCAGGTGGCTGACAGAAAGGAGGAGAGCGGTGGCCCTGAGAATGAATAAAACAATCATATTCAAATCAGTGAGCTGCTGAAGGAAGAAAAGCATTTTTATCCCAACCTCTATCATCCATTTGGCCATCTCCAAAATTATTACAGATAAATCAAGTCATGTTGTTGCTCCCTCCTGCCTTCTTCAGGCACCTAACTAATCACTGAAGCTGAAAGTCTTTTGCATTAGGCTATCGAAGTCACACCTCTCTGGAAAAACAGATCAAATTACCTGGCATCCAAGAGGATTGGATCCAGAGGAGGGTACATAGATCTGACTACGTCATCCACCCTGTGAGACGGACAACGATAAAAGATGGTCAGTCCATCTTAGTTACAAGATAAAGTTATAAGGAGTGTATCACGTTACCTTGGGCTGATCCGCTTAGCCACAGTGATAATATCACTCAGGCTGGCCGGTGCTTTAACTTTTGCCCCTGAGCCCATCGTCATCGCAACCAGCTTTTCAGTCAAAGTGTGGCATATCTATATGTGGAAGTAATTGTAACAGCAGCAGTTAGCCAAGTTAATAACATCTAGCAATTAGAAAATTACATAAATGTCATTAAATCTCAATATTTAACTTTAACTTTGATGCTTAGTAGACAAGTTGCTTTTGTGACTTAAACGAACGGGAGCTGACAACCGAGACATTCTAAAGTCAGAAAACCCTTCAAGACTTTGATATGCCTACTTAATCTAAACAGACATATAAATTAAAGTTAGAGCTAAATCAGTAAGTTAAATATTTCTGTTACCTTCAGGATAGAGATACAGTGAGACACCAAACCACTGTTGGAGAAAAGAAAACTCAAGAAATTATTTGCAATCCCTGACAGAAAACAGTACATGCATAAAAGCTGTAAACTTCTATAGTTCTACAATGACACGTGTAAGACATACGAGGCATCCTCTATCCAGTCCTCATTCTCTAAGATTGCTTCAATGTGAGGGTTAGTGATGACTACATCATCCAGCTCCAGCTCAGAAGGTTCGCTCTGAGTCTCCATGGCTCCAATCAGATCCACTGTGGGTCTGTGAAACAACAGAAGTAAGAGGAAGCTGAATAAAGACTCATTACAGCAGAGAGTAACTGCAGATTGGGGATTATTTAGTATTTACATATATGTGTTGCAATATATCAAAACACTTTTTAAGAAATAAGAACTTTTTAAAAACCAAATGACTAAATGCTGAACAGACACAAACCATGTCCCTTAAAAGGAGGTATTCTACTCTGTAAATCAGATTTAATCTGATTAAATGGTGATGGACTGTTATTAATTTAAATCATATTAAATTCATTTGTTAAGGCCAAATTATATTCCTATATGCCTAGATTATTATGATGAAAGGCCTGATTTACACTTACCACACACTTTATTAGATAAACATCTTCAACTGCTTGTTAATCCAGATATCTAATCAGCCAATCACATGATTGCATTGCACCCGTCACTGCATTTAAACATGATCAAGACGACCTGATGAAGTTCAAACCGAAGACCAGAATGGGGAAGAAAGGTGCTTTGAGTGATAATGAACATGGAATAGTTGTTGATTCCAGGCTGGCTGGTCCAAGTACTTTAGAAACCACTGTTCTACCGGCACTTTCTCACACTACCATCTTTAGGGTTTACTAAGAACAGTTCAAAATTTTTTTTAAAAAAAGGGAAAATATGCAAGTATTCTCTGGAAGAAAATACATTGTTGCTACCAGAAGTCAGAGGAGACTAGCCAGACTGTTTTAAGCTGACAAGAAGGCAACAGTAACCCAGTTAACTACTTGTTACAATCGTGGTATGCACTCAACATATGGGCTACAGCAGCAGAAGACCACATTGGGTACCATTCTATCAACAAAGAACAGGAAACTGAGGCTATGATTGTCACAAGCTCACCAAAACTGTCTGTCTCAATTTCCATTGTGGCATTCAGATGGTAGGGTCAGAATTTGGAGTAAACCAAGAAAGCATGGATCTATTCTGCTTTGTATAAACATTTCTGGTTAGTGATGTAAGGGAGTGTTGGGTATTTATTTAGGCACATTTTGGGCCACTTGGTACGAACTGAGAGTTATTTAAACCGCACAGTCTTCCAGACCATCTCCCTCCCTTTATGACCACAGTGTACCCATCTACTGATTACTTCCAGCAGAATAACACTAAGGGAATGGGAGATTTGCATCATCTATGTGCAGCTGACAAATCTGCAGGAAATGTGCAATGCTATGATGTCAGTATGGAGAAAGATCTCTTAGTAATGTTTCCAGCAACTAGTTGGAAAAAAGTAACACAAAAAATTCAGGTAGTTGTAAAAGTAAATGGGGTCCAACCCAGTATTTCCAAGCCTTGTCAAATGTTGGTAAGTCCCAAGACAAAGTGAAAAAATAGGGTGCACTTCTAAATTAATAAAACCGGATGTTTTTTTATTTTATTACTGTTCTATGTATATAACAAAAATGCCAGATCAAGTCTGTGGAAAATTACAGTACGGATATTTCTCTTGCTTCAAAAAATTGTGGTAAAAGTTTTGTGACCCTGAATTCAACTGGAAGAAACTCATGTCTCATAGATTTAGAGGCTTTGTGCTGATTCACTGACTTTGAGTCGAAGTGGTGTAGCAAGTCGTGCGGGTGGCAGTAGCGGTGTCTGCACACCACCACCAGGGCAACGAAGGACGCCAGGAATATGGTGGCCAGTACCCCGATTGCCACAATCACCACTGTCTCCATGGCGACTCTGGCTCCCACAGCTCCTGTAGATGGCAACTCGTCGAGGGGGAAAAGTGCCAAAGCTCAATTACAGATGGGCGCTCATCTGTTGTGGAAAGAATAATTGGTAGGTTTAGTTTGATTGAATGAAAACACAGAGGAGAGACATTATCACAACACTTCTGGATATTTCTCTCACAAATTTTTGTTGCAGTACAATTTAGGCATGCCAGAGAGGAGAATACAATAAATGTTTTGTCTCTTTCTAAACTAGGTACACCTATAATACACACATAAAAGAGAACCTTATCTAAGCATACTAAGTGCACTTGCCCCTTTGTTTTGCACTTCAAACAGTATTTGTAATGGGAACAGACTGTTCAATTTACATAGTCTTATTCCAAGACTGGGTAAACATCTTCAGTAGCAAATCACAAAGTCAACAGCTTAAAAGTTCCTTCGTGGAAAAAGCCTGTTAAGACTCATTTTGATTAATAGTGTAACTAATATACATGCAGACATGTCGCTAAGCTCACAGTCTAAACAAAAGTGAAAATCTCCTGACCTCTACTTACCGACGTATTTTTGGATCATCCACAGTTTAATATAGATGGCATTTAGCCTATCAGATTGTAAAGTATACACCCTCTGCCCAGTCTAGTCACTCATTAACTTCCCCTGCCATACCTGGTAACTATTATGTGTGCAAACTCTCTGTAGCGCAGCTGTCACTGGATAATAATGCAGGTCTCTAGGTGCGGCACAACTGATTTGTTATTTGTGAGGTGGCTTAAAAAGCAATGATTTGGTTTTGTAAATGGTTACAAGCACAGCTTATTAGGCAGGGCAGCTGAACTTTCAACATTACAACATTGTAAACCTGCATATTTGCCTGGATGATTGTGAGTGTGTGCCATGGAATGCTGTAATTCTCTAATCAGATTAATTTGTGTTACACTCACCGTATCATACAGGGCTTTCTCCTGCCTGAGAGCTTTTCTGACTCTTTGTCTTTTCGCAGGCCAGTGGTTTCTGAAAAATCAGTAAAGCCTTCTGCTAAAAGAGAAACAGAGGTAAACAGATTGATTTGAGGTATTTTGGGGCATGGAAAATCTCTACAGAGTCGCTCCCACATTCCTTAGTGCAGTCTGTGTTAATAGGAGCAGCAGCACAGCTTTTCATTACACTTCAGTGAAAATTTCTGACAGCTACAGTAACTAATTAGATCTCAAAAGTCAGGCAAAAACCGTAAATATGCTTAAAAGCAAAAACTGTACTCAAAGTAGCCCTCTATAAAAAGTCAATAAAAAATACCATGCCATTTTTTCCCCCTCTTAAGTAAAATTGTAAGTACAGAGCCAGTTTAGAGTGTGAGTAAAGAGCTTCCACGGGTAATACAGCATTTCGGTAATGAGGAATAATCATGTCTCAGTCAGTACTTTAAAACTGCACAAGCTGTAACTCTTTAAGGGAAACTGTTCGGGGCTTCCGAAGAGGAAAAAAGAAGAGCAACAAAACTTAAACACCTAAGTTAAAAAGTTACTGGAACTGGTGATAATATTATGAATACTACATATAGTCCATCTAAACATAAATCTAAACTGACTGACACACACACACACACACACACACACACACACACACACACTACAATGCCTTCATTAGAACAGCCGAGAAGAGCAACGCAATTAAACATCACCACTGCAAATGTGAGTTTGGGTTCCCTTTTCATATTCATGCTCTTATCGTCTTTTCTTGAACAAGAGATCAATGAAGACACACCTCTACTCTGATTCTCAGTTAATAATCAAATCCCAATAAAACTTTTCTACTCTCGGTGTTTCACAATTAGAAACATCGACTTTCTAACTTTTTAAATAAGGCTAAAACTTAGTAAATACTTCTAAGGTTACGCTTTAATACCCAGGCCACTTTTTGATCTAAAAGAAGATCGCAAATTATGCATTTCCCGGTGACTTACCTGGACATTTTTGTCCTTTTAGTCGTTTCCTGTGAGGAGACAAAACAGTTTACGCTCCGCCGCCGGGAGCGCGGAGACGGCACCGACATCTCCAGACCTGGCACGTGAACGCGCAGGAAAGCAGCTCATTAGGCGCAGCGCTGAAGCTGTCGGTGAGTGACTGATGATCAAACTTTTCCCAGCGCGCGCCGGACAGCGTAGCGTTTAGTCTCGCGCGCATGCGGAAGGCTTGAACCGTGTGTGCGTGCGGCGCGCTCTTGCTTGGCTGTTAAGCTGCTTTTGGAAATATATCTACAGCGAGTGTGACACATACGGCTGTTCAGCTAACACTGGGTGGCGTACCCTCACTGCTCATCTAACACCTGTGCGAAGGTGACTCGGCACACCCGTCAGGTCCCGTGCTGAAGTTACTGCAGTATCTGAAGCTAATTAGCAAACTAGGGCTACTAGTGATGCTGTTACCAATACACCTGTAAAGGTAATTAATTACATTTATGTAAGAACTTGTTGCGCGTTTTTCTTTATATATGTATCTGCATATATACTCATAGGCAGGAAAATATTTGTACTTCATCGCATTTAGTATATTCAGTTACAATGTTGATATCACGCAGCTGCGGCATTTTGTCTCGAAACAACTGTTATCTGCACATTTCGACTTTTTTCTTGAAATTTCGACTTTATTCTCAAAAAGGATCACTATATTTTTTCCCCTCTATGTGGTCCTAATACTCTTTAATACCAAAGTGCTATTAGTTGAAAACATGTGTCAGCATATTTTCTAATCGTTTTTTATTTGATTTCATTTTTTCATTTAGTTCATTTTTAATTAGTTTACAGAATTTATTTTCTTGTTTCAGTTTAGTTGTTTTATTGTTTCCAAATGTTTAGGTTTTTTTAAAATTAGTTTTTAATTATTATTGTATGAAGGGCACATATTAGTAACAAGATTTGGGAAAATCAGTACAAGTATTACAATAAAACAAAATGATTTGAAAACCATTACCTCAGGCTTGTAGACAGTCTCTAAAAGTATCCGTCAATTCCTCGTCAGACAAGTGGTAACACAATTATTTACCAAAGTAATGGATACTAAAACTAAGGATATTTTTTCTTTTTCTTTTTAAATTTTAGCTTAGTTAGTTTTCTAAGTTCACAAATTGCTTCAGTTTAATACTTTCCCAAAAACCCATCAGAAATGGTCTCAGTGGAAGAGTGGCCGTCAGGAAGCTATTCTAAAGGAAAGGAAACGGGGAGACAAGCATGAGTTATGCAGAATTCACTGGAATGAATTGGAATGAAAATCCGTGTCAGCAGGTTTCACAGAGTGCTGAATCCAATTTTGAATTTTATTCATGTCATTATCATTGTATAAGTTGGAAGTCAGAAGAGTGGTACAAAAATGAGTGTCTGTAAAGACAGTGGAGGCGCTGTCAGTGCTCTTTGAGATCCTGTCAAAAATTATAGAATTATGAATGCAGGAAACTACAGTCAGTTTTCGATCCATCATGCAATACTATCTGGAAAGCATCTGATTGGCCACAGCTCCATTCTTCAGCAGTAATGACTGTAAACCAACAGACTCATACCTGGATTTAAAAAAAGAAACATAAAATGGAAGACTGTGGATTGGTCTCCTCAGAGCCCAGACCTCAACATTATTGAAGCACTGTAGGATCATCTTGACAGAGAATGGAACAAAAAGCAGTCAACATCCAAAGAACACCTTTGAATGTACTTCAAAAAGCCTGGAGAACTATTCCTGAAGACTGCTTGAAGAAATGGCAAGAAAATCTGCCAAGAGAGTTCAGGCTGGTTTGAAGAACAAAATTGGTCATATCAAATCAAAGTGCTGTTGTTTTATACACTGTATTTCCATGTATTTTTTGACGTTTCAGTAAATTGCTGAAAGCAAAATATAAAGAAATGCAGTGTTGCTCAAGACGTATGAACAGTATGGTATAAAATCTAAATTTATTAGAAATATAGAAAACAAACTGAGGAAATAAAATAAAAGTAAAGATGAGATAAGACTTGAAAGCAGCAATAATTCAATTGTCCCCATATTTAAATAGCCACATGAAACTGGTGATGCATCTTTGGGCTACATAAATGAATATATTCATATCTTTATAGTGCAGATCAATACAAATACTTATCAGAGACAGTAATGTATTTAAAATTAAAAAAGGCCAAGGATCATACCTCACAGTCTGCCTATATAACAGCCTACACTTTGTAAAATGGACTATTCTCCATAATTAAAGTGTTTAAACTGTTGCCGTGCTTCAAGTCTTTATATTTTTACACTAAACACTTCTACACAGTGGGCTTTTATTTGGGTTAAGAAGGATCAGCGCTTCCGTTTTTGGTTTTAAATGTGCTCTGTAAATAAGTCTCTAGCTTCGCTCACCACTGTATCTGCATTTTAGACCCTTGCTGTGTTTTTCATGGCCAGAGAAGCATAGGTGGAACTAATAGCATTAATTAGCAGCGGCTTCATTCCAGTCAGTCGTCTGGAAAAGCAAACATGTGCCATAGTGTGGCTCTGTTTAACAAACAGCAGACTAAAGCCATAATTAATGTAACCACAGGAGTTTTGTGAAAGCTTTTTGCCGTTACGTGTCAAAATGCTGTCCGTTTTGCTTTGTTTTGTCTGACTTTTGGTCAGTTACACATTTCCCTATTAAAATCATCATAAAATGTAAGGATTATCTTTCTTTTTAAATATCTAATTACAACTAGTTTTGAATATTGAGTCATTGGTGTGCTTTCTCCTTATCGAGTTGAATAAATACATTTCCTTTATTAGTGACCCGTGAAACAGCATGATCTCAATTTTAGCCGGAAGGCTGTTTTTAAAGAATGGCATTTAAAACTTTTAAGACAACGTGGATCTTAAGTCTTTAAAGTTTTCAAGAATCCACAATACCCTGATAAATGACAAATCCCCTGATGATATGATCTACCTGCAACTTTTGCAGCTCTTTCAGTCCATACTAAAGTTGTAGAGGGCCATTTCTCATCCCAGACTTGGAGAATAATTAATAGAGTACAACCTTAAGAGGCATGGCCCCTGTGCAAAGTTGTAACATGTGTTTTTTGTCATTCAATCCAACACTGGTACTGCAGTCTGGTGGTGTTTCTCATATATTAATGTCTTACATCCACTGTGTGTTCTACTTTATCGGAGCTGATCCATACCACTGGCAGAGATGATTATTCTGAATTTGGAAATTAACATTAAAAGCAGAGTACCTCAGCATAGAGCCAGTAAAAGCTGCTTTATGTTTGAGCAATCCTGTCAGTCACTGCCGTGCATCATTAAGTGTTTGTGCTGCATCCTGGTATAGCTGCATCTTTGAAGTTTATCCCTGCACAGTAGTGAATTCACTGACTGGCAAGAGAGAACTAGGCCAGCTTTTGGCTAAAATAAGTCTTTTTATTTTTGGACTCTGAGCCGCAGTATCGATTTTCTTAGTTTCACTAAAATATTTTTCATCTCAAAGCCACAACCACAAAAAGTCGTTCGGTATGTGCTGCTCATTCATCTACCTTGCCTGAGGGCAGCTGCTTATCTTTTCTCTCATGGAAGTAGAGTACTCCAACTTATGTCTGTTAAAGCAAACTTTACTCTTACCTTTGCAATACTTTATGATCATTATCAGCCAGCTTTGAAGTGGCACCATGTGTAAGGTTACATTTAGCTGCATTTAAGCGTTTTTCTCTCTCTTGTGGACATATTGTGAGGCTAAGGTTCTGTCTAGTAAGACATTCACTGATTTTTCTAAAGCTACCTCTCAAATCTCGAATCTTAAACGGCAATTACTGTGCTATCAAAATGTGGGAAGGTTTGCCTGCTGTTCATAATCAGAACCAATGGACTGTATCGTAACAGAAATCTCCATCTGCTATGTTTTTTTCCTGAACTTGTAACAAACTGGTGCACCAGCTGTAGAGTCCTGCTGCCGGCAGGAGGTTGTAAAAAATGCACAGTTCTCTTGCTACTCTTTTGTTTTTTTCTCCTCACTATCACCTTAGAACATGAGCCGATTCCTGACGATAATGAAACACCGTGTTAGTCTTTCTGGTATTGTCCTTGAACCCTTAACATAAATGTAAAGGAAGGGTAGTAGCTGGCGATTATCCACCTTCAGCTGATTGATATGGAAGGAGGTGGTGCTTTCTTTTGCAGCCCCTGTGCCCTTTCATGACTCCTGTGGCCCTGTGCAGCTCTGCGGGCAGGGGATGGAGGGTCATTAAGGGTTCACATGTGGAGAGGAGGGCGTCTGTCTTCTGTAATGGATGGTTGAGGATTGTCTTAGCGAATCTGTGGATCTAGAGCAGCACTCTGGTGATTTTTATTTATTCCTCGCTGTCTCCTAATCGGAAACGGTGGGAAACATTTTTCACCATCAGTGGTTGACAACAGTCTTTGTGTTTGATGCCTGCTGCTGAAAGAGCGGCTATACAAATATGTTTCCATCAGCCTCCCTTGCAGGTGCGGTTGTTTAAGCAGAAAATCTATTTTGTCAATTTTTTGCAGGGTTATTTTATATTATTTTATTCAAATTAAATTCAGTGCTTTCATAAACGGGTATATAAAATTTGTTTTCATCCTTTAGATTTAATCAAATGCTCTCTCTATACGTTTTCAAACCTAATACTTTTCCTTATGTTTTCCCATATGAATTGAGCCATTGCTTTCAAACATGCTCGGGCCAGAAAATGAGAATGTGTTTGCTTGGAAATAAAGATGAAAAAAAATGTTACAAGCACCTCCAGCAATATAATGGAAAATGTTATTGTCCAGTCTACCCCCTATTGTATTCTCTATGCCTGTCTTGTGTGTTTAGCGGGGGTGGTATTGCTTCCCAGATTTAAGGAAAAAAAGTTTTGTTTTCTCTGTTTTATCAGCACTCTGAAGCTGGGAGGAAAGCATGGCAGCACCATCTGTATCAGAAATGCAGGGGAAGCAGAAATACAACAAGAGAGGCTTTACTTCAAAACATGTTGTGCAAAAGGTAAGAGTAAAGTGCAAACCCAAATGTCCCAGTGACCTGAAGTGGTTTGAAAATGCTCGTTACATGAGATGAGTTTATGTATTTTAAGAATCATTACACATTAGACATGTTGGCCAAAAAAAAAAGAAGTCCATAACAACTCCACTTCTATCATCAATACAAAGAGGATTGAATGTATTTGCAGCTTGCAGTTTTTATTTTAAGTTACAAGATTTGTGGATCTTTCAGTTGAATGAGATGGTCTATTGATTTCAGCCAGTAGTCACAAATTCTGTGTCGTGCCTATAACAATTTAGTGAATTACTTGCATGGGAAAAATGTGGAGCCTGTACACCTTGAAGGGGCTTGTGTCAGGGCACTTTTTTCAGCCACTTGGGGGCAGTGAAAACAAGTTGGGAGCACACACTGAACACTCCGGTGGAGTTTGTGCTTGTTCAGCCAAACGGGGTCGTTGAATAATGTAGCTGTACTGTGATTGGTCTAGACATATGTGTACATTAATTTTCTGAACATATAAATGCCATTTAAAAAGAAGCAAAAACAGCCCAAACAGTGAAATGCATTCCAACAAAAACAAGCAAGTCAGTCCAGTCTTTAATGAGCTTATATACAATGGAGAAATCTTTGCTTCATGCACTATACAGTGAAGCAGAGACTGAAACAGGATTACAAGGAAATTAAGGACCACTGCGAGAAGATTATCAGTGCTGACAGACTGTTACATTACATCAGAGTCATCATTGGTGTTGAAAATAAAAACTGTAAAAATATAAAGGCTTGGATGGTATCTAATTCCCCAGGGACTTGAACAGGTGTTACCAGAACAGTTTGTTCTCCTAAGCTACTTTCAAACCAAAGCCAGACTCAATGTTTTCCTTTAGAGAAGGTACATTTGGTGTCATTCATACAGAAGTTGCTGTTGCAGGTAGTTCAGGCCTCTATGTTCCTCAATTCCAGCTGTGACTCAGATGGTAGAGTGGGTAATCTATCAATTGGAAGGTCAGTTGATCAATCCCCCAGCTCTTCCAGTCTGTATAGTGAAGTCTCCAGTCTGCATGTTGAAGTACTGAACCCGTAGTCTCCCCCTGAATGCAACTTTACATTTTGATGCATTTGTATGTGCACATTAGAAAAATATAGATAAAAGCTCTGGGTAAATGAGATTTGTAGTAGAAAGTGCTCAACTTGAATAGAAAGCAAGCTTTAGTTACCTCGTCATAACAATTTATTATAAAGAATAAGTTTGATCTTGAGGTCCCTGGTGCCAGGGCACTATATCTGTTATTAATGGTGGAAGGCTTTGTTATATGGACAACAAGAATAGAATAAAGGTTTATCTTTATTTGCTGTGTTTTCTTCCTGAACTGAACAGAATGTTTCAGCTCATCATGTAAACTATGGCTGGGCGTGACTGAATCACTGGAATCGATATATCGAGTATTTCCACACAGAGCTACCATATGATATACTTTGCCTTTAATGACCCTATTTTGTAAGACCTGTGCTGCTTATAAAATTCTTTTAGCTTTTCAAATGTTTAAAAAGACAATTTTCTGTGACGAGGAACTTAAAAAGAGAGAGACCCAAAGAAAAACTTTTTTTCTTGAATGTTCCCAGCTTTACTCCAGGGATCTACAGCCCCTGCTGCTCCAAAGGCTTACATGGCTTTCTGATTTATAAGCAGCTGGAATTGCAGGAAGTTCTCTGCAACTGAGAACAACACAATGGAGCTTGGTAGGGTGGGCGTAGATAAAGGGTGCAGGAATCGGTGGAGGATAGGACATAGAATTGTCCTTGAGAATCACAGAATGGAGCAGGCTTTTAGCCAAACGGCTCTGCTTCTTTATTGTGCTCATCCTAGTCTCCTCAGTAGTGCAGAAATCCCTTTTTTGGTAGGCAAACAGAGAAAAAAGGCAAGTGTTTTGTTGCTTTTGCTGCAGATTAAAGGGTGATTTTAGGGTACTGCATGATTCTAGTATTTGTAGATTACATGTATTTGAAATACCATCATGTGACCTGACCTTAAATACTAAAAATGTGAATTGCCATCTTGTAAATACCACCAGAATAAAGGTTCTTTTTTTAGGAGATTCATTTGAACAAACTGGCTCAGGAATAAACGAGGCCTGGCATATTTGAGAGAGGGTCATTTCTATAAAGGCTTCTATTGATATAAGGTTTCACAAACATGTGTCCATGTGTAATGATGATTTGTCTAACAACACCACAGTAATTGTGCAATAAGTCCCTCAAGCAAATTTTGGTTCAATAAAATGTGCCTTCAATGTTACCAGGTTGCCTTTTGTCATATTTAGTCTTTATTGATTAGAGAGACCAGATTCTACATTGGTGTGCTTAACAGCTTTTAGGGTGTACTTTTACAAACGTGAAAATGAAAATATCCTCACAGTAGAAATGATTGGATTGGGGTGTGTGTGTGTGTGTGTGTGTGTGTGTGTGTGTGTGTGTGTGTGTGTGTGTGTGTGTGTGTGTGTGTGTGTGTGTGTGTGTGTGTGTGTGTGTGTGTGTGTGTGTGTGTGTGTGTGTGTGTGTGTGCTTGCATGTGTGTCTCAGCTACTGAATCTGTGCACAGGGCAGTTAATATAAGCATGGTGTCTTCCCTACATTTAAAAGGGGGAAAATGGGTTTGAAGCATCCTAAATTTTAGCAAGGCACAGGAAAGCCAGGAGTGTGAGAGGTGGCACTTATAGTAGAAAACTGTTTACATATCTAATGCATAATGCAAAAAAAAATCTGTTGTAATGCACCATGGCACTATTTAACTCTTAACTCTGTCTTCTGCACTGTGTAAATGATAGTTGTTTTATTTTGTATTTTTTTTTTTTTTTTTAAACGGGATAGAGCCAGCAAGCTGACGGGACGATTCTTCAGACATTTTGGTCCATATTGACATGATAGCATTACATAGTTGCTGCATATTTGTTGGCTGCATATCCATGATGTAAATGCCATTCCCCCACATCAAAAAGGTGCTCTACCGGATTGTGATCTGGTGACTGTGTACAGTGGCGTGCAGTGAACTCACTGTCATGTCCAGGAAACCAGTTTTAGATGATTTGAGCCTTGTGACATGTTTTGTCCTGTTGGAAGAAGCTATCAGAAGATGTAGCTCAGGAGGCAGAGCAGGTCATCTACTGATTGGAAGGTTATTGGTTCGATCCCTGGGTCCTCCAGTCTGCATGCCAAGTATCCTTGGACAAGATACTAACCCCAAATTGCTCTCCGACGTGTCCAATGTGTATGAATGGTAGTTAGGAATCACTAAGAAACTTGGAAGACAGTGCTTGTGTGACTGGGTCACTGTGGCTTTGAGTATTCCGGGAGAGTAGAAAAGTGCTATATAAGAAGCAGTCCAGTTATCAAACTGGTGGACATGGTCAGGAACAATACTCGGGTTAACTGTGGCATTTAAACAATGCTTAGCTGATAAAAGTGACACCTCACATGGGCTTCTGCTTGCATAACCCATCTTCAGGGTTTTTATTGTGCATTCAGTGGATTTTTTGACCATTATCTGTAAACGCCAGAGATGTTTGTGCAGGAAAATCCCAGCAGATCAATAGTTTCTAAAATGCTCAAACCAGTCCGTCTGACACCAGTGATCATGGCTTTTCTGCTTTCTCATCTTTCCTACTAGTTAAACAGGTGCACCTAATAAAGTAAATTGTAAATGCTTGTTGCCATCATAAATGACATCTATCTTAATAGTTTGATGCCAGTGTGATATGTGTGTAGATGATCATTTTAGAGTGAAACCAGCTATTTTCTTTATTGCGCTGCTGCTCTCTGAGCCTACTGTCTCTTTGTTTCTCTTTAGGCTGAGCTAAAATCTACTTTAAAAAGGAGAATTCAGTTTTTTATTGTATATTTGTGCAATAATATTAAAGGCACTGAGTCACATTTAATGTGAGAGAATACAATAATAGACAATTTATCGTCTCACAGAAGGAAAGCACAGGTGTATTAATTATGATCATTTTGTGTTTAGTGGAGGTTCTGATTTTGTGCACTCTGCAGGTTTTCTGCTCGTGTATTACAAACCGGTGACCCACCAGACCTAAATTGACCCCTTGCTTTGTCTGAGGACCAAAATGATTAGTGATTGGCATTTTGGCATTAGTATTTTATTTTATATTATATTTTTAGAAAAATGTTTACTTTAGTTATCTATTTGTTTTCTGCATTTACCCATTTCAAACATAAAAACAACTTGAAAGACTTGTATGAAGAAATAAAAGAGGAAAGAAAAGGCAAGTCCACTAATTAACATGGGCCTGTGCCACCACACAATCAGCATTATAATAGATGGATAGCACTACATGAAACATGTATATTGAATTAATGTTACATTTTAGTTATGAAAATTGACCCGAAAATCCTTTTGAGGACAATTTAATGATTGATGTCATCAGTCACGTGTCTCCTTTAAATGCACACTGTATATAAGTTTTAAAAGATGCATAGAGAAACTCTGGTGCCGTGTTTAAATCCACGTTACAGTAGTAGAACTACTCATTTCAGATGGTTAATGCGGTCCTGCCTCTGCAGACATTCAGTTTTTACGCTCTGTTCACTCATCTGAGGCGAAGCCTGCTGTAATTCGACGTAACCAGCAGAAAATTCACTTCACATTTGTAAAGCTTACATACAACGTAAGTCATTTATCAGAGGAGGTTTCTTTAGATCTTCACCCGACTGTGGTCTTTGTGAGTTTCTTTTTTCTTAATAAACATTATCATGGGGAATGCAGTTTCTGTGAGCCAGAGGCAAAAGGCTGAAATGTAATTTTGAAATCTGAGTCGAGATCAAGTCACTGCAGACTTGGAATATCTCAAATATGTTTTTTATTAAAGGCAGGGAAATTATAGGACAAGGGCGTCCTGGAAATTGTTCTTTGTTCAGCGTCGTATAGAGCCTCCAGCTTTTTGAACTGTCCACGTGCTTTGACCCTGTCCTTTGTTCCTCCTGACTTCACATGGGATTTCCAGCTTGCAGGCAGAACTGTGTGTTTTTATTAAGACATCTGTCTACTGTGTTCCCCAATTAGCCCGTTATTTCTGTGAGCTCTGTGTACATTTTCCATATTTCCAATTCCTCAGCAGTTTACTTTTGCTTTTTAATAGACACTATGACTGAAAAGTAATACAACTAACAAATGAATATTTCTACTTACTTTCTTTCTCATTTCACTTCATTTTCTAACTGCACGTCTCTGTCCATTTATCTTTTTTAATGATATTGCCTCTTTTGTATTCCTCCCAACATTTACATCTAATTGTATTAAATTGAATCAAATTTGATATAAGGGATTACTCCCGTCTCGATTTCTTATCACTGCACCAGAGAGCTGAGAAATTGCTTCCTGCTTAGATTCTGTCCTTTAATCTTTAAGCAATTTCTTGCTTCCCAAAACCCGAAGGGAGAGTGAGAAGATGAGAAAGCCAAGACTTTAAATTGATAGATCCACTACTTTACTATTCATATAGGAAGTTAGAGTGGATGGACCTGCACGGATGGATAAATTAACATAATGCAGAGTTAACCCGAAATTGGTACCATGCTTTTAACCTAGATTGCTTAGACTAGACTAGTAATAACCATAATTATCCAGTATGAATACATTAAAGCTTTGTGAAATATAAGGAGTAAGAAGATGAAAAAAATATTGGAAAATTCAAAATCACTTGTATTGCCAGTCAACATTTAAAAGTTGGCAGCTAGGCCTGCGTGAGATTTCTTTACCAACTTAATAGCATTACCATCTGTTTAGTATTCATGAAAGTAGGTTGGATATAGGAACTGCTGACATTTGTGGACATCATATGCTTTAATAAGTAAAATATGTAACTGGAATTTATCCTGAAAAATAGAACCCAGTTTAATAAATGGGGGGAAAAACCAACTTTGGAGACTTTTAATTCCTTAAGGAGAAGTATGATACAGTATTATAACTCTGTATGTGAACCTTTGCATTCACTATATGGCAGAACTGAGTTGTTATACCAAAATTGCTGCTCAGCATTTCCTGTAACTGTCTATTATTCCTGCACATCAGATAGGAGGGATTTGAGCTGCTTGTTTCAGACTTTCTTACAGCATTTGTAACCTTTCCAAAACATCAACTTTATTCTGCTGTAACCATTTTTTAGTGGAATAGCTTGTGTGATTTGTGTTGTTATAGCACAACTTGCATTACCTTTAAGTTGTTCATTTTTCCTTATAATTTGCTGGTTTAATTCAAAATTGAGTGATGGCAGGTAGTGCTGGCTCATGCATGCATGCATGCATCAGCACATAAACAAATCATAAGAAAGCCACTTACGGAATGGTTTCAAAGAAGGAAAACGCTACTAGACTGCAGTGTTTTCCTTTCACTGCTTCTCATTTAAACCTAAAAAGTTGTGTTTTAGCCTCAATTTAAAATAAAATATTTCTCAAACAATCTGGCTCTTAAAAGGGAAATCTTTAGAAATCTGCAGATGGACAGCAGTCTCCTGGAATTATACAATGTTAGAGAGGCTTTTAGTTGCTTTGAAGCTGTCCTGGGTTCCTTTGTGATCTCCCAGACTGCTGCAAGCCCTGCTCTTGAAGTCATATTAGTTCGCCGACCACTTCTGTGGAGGTTAACAAAGGACTTTAACTTCTTTCATTTGTGCACAGTCTGATTGCAAATTGGTCGAGACTCTTTTGTTATGGTTGTATAACCTTTTCCAGCCTAACAAAAATAAGCCACTTTCTGAAGTGACATGCCACATCATTAGATATGTGTTGTGAAGATTGGACTTTTTTTTTTTTTTTTTTATGGATCGGTGTTATCTACTTAAAAGCAGGGCACCCACTCACACGTCACTGACATTCCACTGAAAACGCTTAATCCTAATTTTACCTTCACATTTATCACTGAAGGTTTACATGCCTTTTCCACTTGTGTATGTTGGAAGTTTTATATCTTTGTCTCATATTTTTCCACCCATTTATTGCATCTGTAGCCACAAGTACAGTTTGCCATCTGTGACTTAAAAGAAAATAAAAACACTGGCAATGTTCTGTGTGTGGTAGCTCAGTTTGTACCAAATACTCAAATCATCCAAATAAATGTGTATTGATTTCTTGGTAAATCGCTGCTGGTACGCTGCTAGTTAATGACACTGCTGGACAGGCCCAGGCTCAGCTGTAATTCTAATTAAATGAAATGGATGATGGTCAATAGCTACTGTGGTGAAGGTCTGACTGAGTGGATATCAGATGTCCTAATTAACCATGTTGCCAGACAAACAGTACTGTGTAGAAGACACCCTGCCATCATAAGCACTTAAGCTCTTTAATAAGATTCTATTACTGGACAGAGCAGCCTTAGTCCTGTTGCTATACTCTTGGTTGACTGCCTTGGTAACTGTGGAGCTTGGCTGAAGTGAAAGGGTGCTTGTCGCTTGACAGTGGAAACGATGTTTATACCAAAAACCTTTCTCTGCAGTGCTGACGAAATCCACTCTATGGTCTATTGATCTGGCCTGCAGTTTGATTGATGCTGTCTTTAAAAATTCATTAGTTTGAGGCATGGGGGAGCTGCAGGGCGGCACTCCTGTAGGATACATTTGTCTATGTTTACAGAACCAGCAGCATTCAGTCAGTGGCAAGAAAAGAGGCCTGACAGGGCCACCCAGGGCCAAATGAGTCACAGTCACTGTTTACCAGCACACATTAAAACACACAGTCCCACAAGAAACTCGTGCCATGCTCATTTAGTATGCACCTGCATATTTATAAAAGGATCTTTTTGATTGCTTTGTGTCTCATGGTTTTCCTGTGCAGTTATTGCAGGCTCCCTCTGTGCATGCAGCTGTTCTTAAACTGCAGTCAAAATATTAACATTAAAATATTAATGTAAAGGAAAAAAGTCATTTGGAGACTTTTGTTGTTCAGTTATCTCTGAGTCTCACATCATAAATCAGCTGTAGGGGGTTCTGTGGAATGCTGTTCATGTGTTTTGGAGCTTTTCACTAACATTTTTAGAGTGGTACTCATTAGTAATGCTAAGCATACATATGATGGAAGAAGGTTTCATCTCAGCTTTGTTGCTGCAGAACTTTCCTAATTGGCCCTGGGATGTTATGAAAACTCTCAAAGGCTGAGTTGAAGCTCTCCTTCGTTCCAAATGTTTTTGTAGTCAACAAAGCAACGTTCATAGACAGTGATGCACGAAAGGTGCAAGTGAATTGGAATATATTAGCAAATGTAAAAGTAACCTAAATGAAAAGTTTTTTTGGAAAGATTTTCTGTATATAAACTACTTGCTTATCAGCAGCTAAAGTTTAGCAGTGCAAATGAAAAATTTCTACTAAGTATTTGTTAATCTGTTACTTACAACTCAAGTTTTCCATGCAGGTTACATACACGTTAGGTATGAATGCAACATGTCAAGTGTTTTTCCTGCATGCACGTCAAAGGATCAAATTGAATAATCCCGAGCATGAAGAGAGAAAATTTAAAAAGACTAAAGTTTACTGCACTCAAAGCTTACATTTTTAGTTCTGTTTTGGGCTGTGTGAATATTTTACATGCATTTATTAGATGATGAGATCTCTCTAATCTTAGAAATAAAACTGCACTTGTGGCTGATCCCCCCATAAAATGACATAACTCTGTTGCTAACACAGATCTCACCAAAGTTGTTCCTAATTGTCTTGTAGTTCGTTCTCATCTGGTGCTGGTCTATAGTCTTGTCCCCGATGTCCTTATTTTTGGGATTTTCTTCTTAACTCATTCACTGCCATTGACGTCTATAGCCGTCAATTGCAGTGAATGAGTCAATGGGTTTAACTCATTCACTGCCAATGGCTGGCAGTGAATGAGTTAATATTATAGAGCCTTTACAATATAAAACTCTTCTGAGATCGTTGTTGTTGTGAATTAGCACTTTATTATTACTAAATCCTTTTATTGAGGCTAATTGCTAATTGCTTGTAAGATCTCTCTTACAAGCAATTTCATAAAGACAATTAATTATTAGTCAAAAATGTGTTTGTTTTTTTTGGGTTTTTTTTTGTGGGTGTCAGTTCTCAGCGTGTTTTCTGCAATAAAAGGGGGAATCACCAAAAGCATCATATTTTTCTGTGTCTGGTGAAACCACTGAGGGCTGGCAGTGAGACGGAGTTAATCACCTAAAGAACAACACATGCTGTGCAAAATAGTCAGACTTGATAAACAGGAACATTAAGACGTGCAAATGAAGCATTTTTCTTCATTATAGTTGTGTTATTCAAATATTACTGATTGGTAACGGGTCCAGTTTGCACTTAGTGGTGAATAGTGAGTGAGTATGACAGAGCACCGGAAGTAAGACAAGTGAAAGGACGGAGGGTGGTGATGTAGACCGTATCTGTGAGTAGGAATGGGTATCATTTAGGTTTTATCCGATACCGGTGCCAAACCAGTACTTTTGAAACAGTGCCGGTGCTTAAACGGCGCTCGAACCGGTGCTCGAACCGGTGCTCGAACCGGTGCTCGAACCAGTGCTTAAAGAATAGAAAACACAAACTTTGTCCAAAAACCTCTCATGTTTAGCTTTAGCCTTTTTGGCCAGGGTGAAGGGAGTATCTGCCATCAAACAAGAAGACAGCCGCATGTAACTACGACGGTCTTTGCTAGTTCACCTTACATGCATTAATTTAAAAAAAACGCTATACGTCGCCAGGTGTTTCATCAGATTCGAGGTGTTACCTCCTTTGCACAGTATCACCTTAAAGCACTTGTTGTAGGCTGCTGAGTTTGCATCTTTTGCTGTGAAGTACAGCCAGACTTTTGACCGCTTCACCTTGGGCATTTTTAATCTGTCGCTCTGCTTTAAAAGAACATACATACCTGGGCCCGCCTACTATCCTTGGAAAGGTAAAATTATTGGCTAGAATCCAAAGTGTATGACATCTCAGGAAAAAAAAGCACCAAAATGTGCCATAATGGCTCCGGATACCGATACCGGTACCCATCCCTATCTGTGAGTGAAATAGTCAAAGAGAAGTAAAAATGGGAATGACAGACTTTTGCAGGCCTAATTATCCTACTGCTTTAATTATACTTGTAGCGAGTATCACATTGAAACCCTACACCCACCCAGCTACTACCATAGACAAGTGCCCACTCTCACTTCCACATGAAAGCAGAGACTGAACAGAAGGCGAGCCCTGCAGTCTGCGCTTGCAGCTCCCCCACAGTGGATTCTGGGTCAGGTTGTATTCACCAGTGGAGCAGAGGGAAAGCCTCGACTGGCAGGGCACAAAACACTACAGAGCTGCTGGCTTTTTGAAGCAGGGAAATGAGAATTTGCCACTGCCTGAGCTTGCATCACCCCTGCTCTTCACCCACTCCCACGGTGGAGTGGGGAAGAGTTCAGACACACCGTTTCACTCGGGCTTTGTCAGTGCAGACCGCAGCCCACGCTTTGTTCTTCAGTTTTGTGTGGATGTAGTCAGTTTGAATAGAGAATTACACAATGAAGAATGCGCAGTTATTTATTTGCATGTTGCTTTGCTGACATGCCATTGTAATACATGGGATTAAGGGACGAACATGACTGCATGTGCATGCATTTGAAAAGCTGCCTCTGGCGAACATTAGAGTGCCGTTTTCATCCTCATGACTCAGTTGAACAAAATGACACCTCAGGCTTCAACTTGTTACACAAGAGACTTGTGTGAGAACATAGGATGGTAATGACTTATCTTTTCTGCAAATAGGACTGTGCATATCATACTCTCATAGGTAATGCAGGTGTGCTCAGGGGAAATAAATCTGTATGGTGTACATGTCTAAACACTGATTAGTTGCTTGCAGAAGGGACAGTATCATCTCACAGAGGACCAGGTTGGAAAAAGGAGATCTGAAAACGGCTCAAGTCTTGACAATAATCCAACATGTTGCTAGTATGCTGATTTATTTTTCTGACATGAGCATCTGCAGACTCGGACCAATATTTACAACCATCTCCTTTCTTGTCTTGAAACAGTTATGCCGGTTTGAAAGATTTTAAAAATTAAAATACACATTTTAAAAAGACGCACTTGGATCTTTGAACCCTGAACTAAAACTATTATGTACAGTACATTTTTGTGTTTGTTTCACCTCTACACTTATAGCATTGTTCAAAACTATCGATACAAAAATCAGAAATTCAAGTTTGTTGTTGTTGTTTTTTTTTGTTTTTTTTTACTTTCTGACAGGCACCGTTTAGAACTCAACAGGGGTCTTAATTGAATCTATCACTGTAATAAAAATATGTTTGCTTGTCACAAACATGTTGGTGTGTCATGTGTCTGTAGGCTAATAAGAACTATGACATGCTCTAATTATCACTGCACTGCAAAGCTTTAGTTCATCTATTACAGTAGCAATGCCTGCTATCTAATATTGCTGCCAAGGGAGATGCTGACCCGGAGGCTTCTGTTTTTTAAAAGCCCAAATATTAGCAAAAAAGCTTTTATTCTCTTCCAGTAATTGGCAGTTGGTGGCAGCGATGTGCAAAGAAAAAAAAAAAAAAGTAACAACCCAAGAAAGGCAAGTATGAAGACTTGTAAGGTTGCAACTAAAGTATATACAACAAAGCCCTAAAAGTAAATGTGTCCTTTTTAAAACTGTAGAATCTGAGGCCACATTGAGATTCTGTCATGACTTGATGTAAATAAAATAAATAAATCTATATTTGCACTACTCAAGCAATTAAGCACCATTGACACTCACATGAACTCTTTTATAGAAGCTGCCACATTTCCTTAAGCTTTCTTTCCACTAATGCATGACTTCAGAAGACACCCAGATAACTAATTCAACCTACAGCTGTTGTTCATCTGTTATTTCTCTCAAGTTTTCTGCAAAAGATTTCTTAGCACTGTGATAGTGAGAAATGTGACATTGAATGTAAGGGAAAGTGTCAGAAGATAAAGTGTTGTTTTGAGCCAAGAGAGGCATCAAATCATGACTAGAGTGAAACATGCAGTGCATTGCACTATAAAGCACTTTACAAAAACTGGATCAGTTGCATCCAAAGCATGATTAGTCAGATAAAAAATGACTACATCATCATGAAATCGATACATAAAGCTTTGGAAAAGAGAGACCAGCAACTTCACTGCATGTAAAGCATTTGTTAAATACATATAGAAAGCTTTATATCTGCACAAGGATTAAGTAAAGCATGCCTAGTTTTCTGAGATGATCAGATACAACCTCTAAACCACAAAAGAAGGAAATGAGGTCAAATGTTGTGATGGGCTAAGGAACACCAGTATTTCACAGCAGATGACGGGAAAAAAAAGACTTATTACTGATGAGTCCCAGTTTGAGGATCATGGCATTAACAGAAATGTATTAGACTCACAGTAAACACTGTGTTTTACCGGTGTGTGGGTGCATACTCTGGAATTGAACTACCTCTTTTTTCTGTAGTCATGCTCCACCTTTTTGGTAGTGTGGTTATGGAGAATGTTTTATACTCCAGCAGGATAAGTCTAAATGCATGTCAGAGAATTGCGGAAGTAAACCTGAATACAAGACATGTCTGTCAAAAATGGACAGAATAAGTTCTACAGACATGATATTGTTTGTATTTCAGGTTCCTATTGAGGAAAAAGTTATTTAGTGACAATTATCTTTATTGCTTTAGTGCCCAGCTGTTGTTAGTATGCAGCACTTATCTAATGGAGTATGACTTTAGGTAGCCACCAAATAACTGAGGACTGTGCAGAAAAATATACTCATCAAACCCTTATTATTAGTGTTCATGATATATATGTATCTGTAATGCTGTTTGTTTTTGTTTGTTTTGTAGAAATTTTGTTTATAGTTTGTACACACCAGGTGAGGTAACTGTTGCACTTATTGATACTATCTGTATGTGTGAATGTCAGGAGGTTTTAGTATACAGTTATGTCTAAATTGGAAAAGCTGGGACCAAATTCTCCACTGGTTTTGAACATGTGACATAAACTGTGAATGAATTAATTGTGCATTTGTGCTTTCTTTCCTTGTGCTCGCTAGCTGCATAAAAGAGCTGTGATTGGCCCTGAGCCCTGAGAACCCTCCTTATTCAGCTTACCTCAGTTCCACTGCCAAATTGTGAGCCATAATACACTGAGAACATTGAGCATTCCAGGCTTGCTTCAACAACGAGGTTTGTGAGGTTTTGAGGCAGTTTGTTTCCATGGATTCAGCTTAAATCACATTTGTTAGTCTGTAGTATTCTCAGGTGTTTGAACGCTGTTGTTTATTAGTGTATTATTATTATTATTATTATTATTATTATTAATGCTATAAAGTGTAAACCAAAGTTTAATACAGTTTTATGTTTACACTGAAAAGTGTACCAATCAAAGTATTAATCAAAAATGAATTGTATTATTTTATAATCAAAAATATTGACTAAATAATTCTAAAAAATGATTTACTAACTAATTTTTGAAGCATTTTTGTTTTTGATCTCTCACGTCCCACTTTTGAATCACTCAATAGTTTAAGTAGTTTCGTGACTCATAAAAATAAATCAGATACTTGGAAAGGAGTGAAGGGTTCATTTTGCTTGAGCTTTTGTTCGACTCTCAGAGATACTAATGAAGGTTGCTGCACATGGGTGATTAACTCACAGCATCACAGCACCACAGCACCTTTGAGGTCTTTGTTCCAAAGAGTGAAGGAAAATGACTTTCATCGCTCTCTGTAGCCTCCTCAAGATTTCCTATTTATTTTTCAATCTTTTATCTACATTACAAACTCCTTCCACTCAATATCTGGTAGAGCTAGTATGTTTTTACCCGTTTTCTAAATGAAGCAAATGCACATAAAAAAATTCTTTAAGATTTTATTTTTTTTATTTTTTTTATAGAGGAATGAGAGCATAGAGGGCAAAATCAATGCAGACATTAGATTGCAGACATTAGACATTATCTACAGAAAGTAGTAGTTTTGGTAATGGGATGTCCCCTCTTATTAAACCAACCTTAAGGGAAATAATTAGTTGATTCCCTGCTGAATTAAGTTTGCTCACTTACATTGAAACAGTCTTTTAATGGTATTTTATTTTAAGCAATAGAGATGAAATATCAGCCAAAAATCCAGAAAAAACATGCATAAAAGTTATAAATTGATTAGTAAGTGATTGAGCAATATAAGTATTTGACCTTCCACAACCCAGCCAGAATTCTTGCTCCTACAGATGTGCTCAAAGGTTACTATTGATCTATTACAAATATTCCTGATATCAACTCATTATGCTGCAATTATTTAGAAATAGAAGAAATATAAACTAACTATCAGCTGCCCACAGTCTGGAGCTTAATGCTGAATTTTCAACAGAAAATTCAACTTATATTGTAATAGTAACAGTAGCTTTACCAAAGTTATACAGGTAGAGTTCACACATTTGCACTTTGGACTGTACAAATTATTGAATATTTGTGCTCTACGTGTTTCCCTTCATATCCTTAGAGTGCTTTTTTTTTTCTCTCACTGAACTTCAGTTATTGCATATCCTCTGAATTTCACTGGTTGTGAATATCAACCCCAGAGTTGTGGCTCTGACAGAGGTGAATCTAGGAGGGTACAGAGGTTGGTGGACTGCTGGAGAGACGTGCCCTGATAAATCACATCTGTTCTGGAGATGTGAGGCTGCCTGAACTGAAGCGTGACTGAGTGTTGAGGGGAGAACAGCTGATCAGGAGTGGGGGGGTTCAAATTCAAACTTTTGACTCCTCCTCCTCCACTTCATCTTCATTCCCTTGGGCATATGTTCTTTTGTGTCTTTGCAAACAGGAAGCCACTGTAAGTACTTTTAAGGTGCATGCATGAGTAAATTCATCTCTTTTTCCAGAGTAGTAGCTGAGGTGAACAGATGGAGCATCAGGGAGCGTTACATAACGTCTAATATCGAGCATCATGAGGGTAAAAAAGTGGCTCAGGATAACTCGATGTGTGTGGCTTGGTGTGAAGTTTACTTTCAGCATTTTAACATAAAATCTACCACTCCAATAGACACGCTGTGAACTTTATGTGGTTCATGTTATACTTATCCATAGCAGCAACACAACACCTTCTCTTAGAGTCTGACCTGTTTATTAATGCTGGCTCGTGGCACCACAGGGAAACCATTTAATATCAATCTGAAGATCCGACCAAGGGCTCAGTCAGGTTGTCTTGGGGTGACCGTACCACTCGATTCCTTTTAGTGGACGTGGCAGAATCCGGTGTTAAACTCTGGCTTAATTATTGTACTGCACAGCTCCTTGGACCAGAAAGGCTAAATTAGCAGAAATACCTGCCTGTGGTGTCACATTAATTGTGAGGCGAACACTTGTCGCTATAAGAGATAATTTAAAAGAAATAATCTTTTTGAAATATGAAGAGCTATTTTAAAGTAAGAGGGGGCACTGAGGCTTTTGCAGACTCACGTGAGTTAAATGTGCCTGAACTCTGTAATGGTTCCTGCATGGATTGAATTTCTAATAAGGCTGCCGACAAAAACCTGGACTGTTTGTATTGTATTATATTGATATTATTTGAATTTCAGCTTGAACAGTTATTTAAATAACAAACACAGTTGGATCTCTGCAATATCAGCATGAACTATCTGGCAAAAGAAAGCCAACAAACATGCAAAATATGGTGACTGCAGTCTTGTTTTTCTTTTTCTTTTTTTAATCAAATATGCAAAAAAAGTGTTCCAGGAATTTGAAGCTCCCACCTAAATGCTTTCTATAAAGGATATACAGCTGTAGAAGCAGCAGTAAGGTTCACTATAAGATAGCATTGTATTCTTCATAGTGACTGTGCAGTGGTGCTGTTTTTGCTGCGCGCTCAGCTGTGATAATTAAAAGACTCCCTCCCCTCGTGTCCCACCCCCAGAGTGCTCGCTGTTTCCTACACAACTCAAAGAACAACTTCTCTGCGTTACCTAACATCGAGACATCGAGGGCGGGAACACTCAAAAATCCTGCTTCAGACACTGAAATTAACTTTAATTAAAATTTAATTATTATTATCCTTATTATTATCACCAGCCTCTTCTGCTGAAGGGGAGTAATTTCACCTCACAAAAGCAAGTTAGTAGCTTCAGGATTTGTAATCATGAAGCGAAGACTCGTGACTGAAAAATATGACTAGCAGGAACATTCCACCACACTGAAAAAAATATGTTGTTGGATTTACTTAATTCAATGGTGGACATTTGTTGCACACAGATGTTTTGCTTTGGCAGCAACTTAAACAATTGAGTTAAATTAACACAATTTATTCATGTTCAATAAACCTGTGCAATTTGTGTTGATAAAATGTGACTTAAACATGTTTTGATGAAGTAATTTGAGCTCTTGAAATATTTTAATCCTTCACAATTTTCTCACTTTATCCCAACACCATTCAATAACTTTTACCCAATACTACTTGGTCACTTAAATGCTACATGTTATCTTCAAATTACATTTTGCTATTATATTCTAGTATCAAATACACAATTTTCAAATGGAGGCCTTATAACAGATTGTATTGTTCTCTTCCAAGATGGTTGCTGGCATCCACCAGTAACCTTTCAAAACAAAATGTCTAATTTCACTGCATTGACAGTAGGTAAAGAATTAAACTCACATTACTCCACTACTGAATCTATATAAACCAACAGTTAAATAATGTCAGTTCTTCCGTGTTCTCTGGAATCAATCACAGCAAAGAAATTAGACTGTTTCTTTTGAAAAATGTTGGGAAAGAACAAATCAAAACATTCTATTTAAGGCCTCTGACGTCAAGATTCAGTTAAACAACAATTATAACTAAACAATTTGAGGTAATGTTAGTTTCCATTAACATTAAATTAGGTTACTGAATTGGCAAACACCTTCCTATTAACACTACCCATTTTACCCCAATAACTAAAGAAATTAGCACTTGCAGGTCAAAACCTTTATTCAAGAGACGCAAAAATAACATTGATACAGTGACTGTCAAAAATTACAGCACTGATCATACTGTGACATCTTGGTTCAAAACAGCACACTTAGAAATATTCAACGTTCTTTACTTCAACTGAATGAAACTGAAAATACCATTTCACACGACCCATATGGGATATTTAGACTGTATAACTGTTCACGCTACATCTCTTCACTAGTAAAAGAAAGAAAAAATACAAAGAGAAATTTAAAAATGCTGCCAAACAGACAGAGAACTTGTACAGAGCAAAAGGAAAAACAAACAAGAACAAAAACGGCTCGTCCTCATGGCAGTTGCAGTGTATATAAAAATGAACCCTGCGATCTGTTCCTGGAATTGAGCTTCAAAAATGCAGCAGAACAAGTGTGAGATTTAAATGTCCTCTCACCTAGAGCTGGTCACCTGACATGCATAACAGTGAGCTTTCCTTGCAGGAGCAGTTTTGTCTTAGTTGTGAGCTTTTCTTGAGAGCTGAGTTGCATCCAACTCCATTACTGCCCTTTGAATCACCTCAAAAGTGTAGCAGAGCTGTGATGGGTAACTCATGTTGAAGGAATAAAAAAGGTCCAAACAGCATGGCTACTGCAAAGGTCACGTTATCCAGATCTTGAAGAACTACTATATCCTCGATGATGATGCCAACATCAGAAAAGTCATTGCCTGGTGCATCTCTGGAGACAGATGTTCATTGTGGTTTTCTCAATCTGTGCAGTGGCCTCAGTGAAGTCCTGGTTAAACACAAACATTTCTTTAAGATTCCTTTTTAAACTCATCTCTTTTGAATCTGCCAGTTCTAATGTTAGAGTAATTTAAACCAATGCAAGCAACATAGTAAATAGCTATAGCCAAAGAGTGGCCTGCCATGCTGCCATTCATGGTCTAACAGAGTTTCTAAGAGAGGGTGAAAAACATAATAATTTCAAATGCTTTACATTAGTTTTTGTTAGAAAGACACCGGCCCATCAGAAATCCAGGTTTTGTCACTCAGAAGATGTTAGAATTTAGACTTTCAGCCCCACAATTTGGTTAGCTGTTGGTCTTTTTTTTTTTCAAACAAAAGCTAATATAAATATTGGTGGGATTTTCCTTTGTTCACTAGAATGACAAATTTAAAGTTTTTTCACACTGATGTGACCCCTAATATAGGGGGGTGGGGCCTCAAGAGGGGGCGGCCGAGTTCACTACCAGGCCTCATGTGAACTTCAAATTATTAAAGAGGACTACTGGTCCTAACTGGTCCAATGAGGATCAAGTGGATAACTAAATGCATTTTTAAATGTTGCAAAGCCACAATCTACTCATAAAACACTCACCATGAACTCCTGCGTGGAGAAGATGTTGCAATTGTCTTTCACACGGATGCGGAGCACTTTGATGAGACTCCCTTTGAGCATTAACATCATCCTTGAGTATTATAACAAAGAAAACAGAGATTTGTGAACTTTTCAGTAGCACAGAAGAAAATGATCCCAGACAAAAACTTAAACCAGTCAACATGCAACACCAGCATCTACAAAGAAATATCAAAAGTTTCTGTTTGACATCAACTTTATGGATATATAGTTTCCAGAACATTTATTTTTTTAAAAAGATAAATTTTTCTCAGTGGGCCAGTAAATGCATGACGAAAATTATGGCATCCTTTCAGTGGAATCAGTACTCACGGGTAATAGTTGACTGTTTCAATGGATGCAGCATAAAAATCTTTTACTGACCTAATGCAATACATATACACTTTGTAGTTAAAGAATTTTAAAGTTCTTACTGTCATCATGGCAGCTACATCCTTTAGCTTTGTGCCCTGTTCCCCCGATCACTTTGCAAACACTTTCAGCAGACTGTAAGAGAGAAACTCAGCTCCGTCAGAAACCTTGACTGTATGCATGGTTGGGATGCACTGGAATGCTGCATTTTATCTGAAATAACATTTTGAAATTTTGAAATAACAGCAGGCACTGTGCTTGGTTAATCAGTAATGTTTTGTTGAATAAAAACTGTGTTTCCAGATCTTATGGGATTAAAAAAATCCAAAGATGTTTGTTTCTGATTTGCAACCCAACAACCCACAAGTTACAACCTCATTTCAGTTCAAGTGTGCATTAATGCGAGTCCAGTAATCACCTTTCTGGCAATACATACAGGTATAAGTTAAACCTATGGCAGATTTTGGATTTCTCAGTTGTATTAATAGGGTGAGTATGCATGCACCTAATAATTATAAAAAACCTATTATAATTAAGTTACAGAAACCTTAAGCGAAAATAGAATATACTTTCTTACCATAACACCTTGAACCCACAATCCATCAGCTGACTCCTGGTGAAATGCAGAATAGAGGTCGTCTCTCAATGTGCAGCAAAAAAAACAAAAACAAAAGGACAGCAGGTGAGGGCAGGAAGGGTAGGGATGTAAGCTAGCATAATGCCGCTGATGATATTAGCTAAAGCTGTTCAATGTCCAAAATCTCACTAACACCACGGTGCAGTAAATACACAATGTAACTGAAGAGTCAGTTGACAAATCTATTCACACAGAAAACCAAATTATGTTATGAGTGCCTCGTAATTAGGTTTAATGTGATATTACGGCTCTTGTGCCAAAGACAAATTCAAATGAAAAAGCGCCAATTCTTTGACAACAGATAAAACAGCAAATAAGCTAACGGCTCTTTTTTAGCATGTTACATGGCGACACTCTAGACGTTTAACTACATTTGGCTGAAATATGGTAAATATTAATTCAAAAAATCAAGACATACCAAAAAACGTAGAGTTGGCTGCTCGACTTGACTGAGATGGATGCATTTTTTAAACCACGATCCAAAGCCCGCGAGATGAAATCACGCGTGGTTTCACGAGATTTAACGTTGCTATCTTATTGACTTACTTCACCTGAACATGATATGAACAATTTAATACACCCTTTCTGCATATCATGTAGTTTTTACACTATATAGTTACATTTATCTTTAAAACATGAGGCAATTGTGTTAAATACATGCAAGATGCTTACATAAATCCAAGAGATGGCCAGTCCCTTTTTTTCAGTGCAAAAGGTTTAACAAGAAGTTATATTAAAGTTTGCCTCTTTATTATTTAAAAAGTAATTTCCAATATAATATTTACTTCACAGTATATATTTTTAAGCCTTAGCTTGAACAACTTTACATATCTGAAAAGTTGTTCAAGTATCTCAAAGGAAAGGAAAAGCATCAATTATGGTTTCCACTCGAACATATTATCTGTCTGTTGGAGTTGCATAAATACGGTCTCCTCAATCTGCACATTTTTTTTTCTTACGCGGTCTTTTTGGCACACAGAGAATTAATGTAACCATAAAACGTCCTCTTATTTGGAATACAGTTCATTTATATCATTAAACTAATGGGAGATTTTTTTTCTTCTCTTATGATAGTCAACTCTGGTTTAATATGATACACAGGAGATTTCATAAATAATGATTATTTGTAATGGATTGAGAACATTTTAGGAATAAGCTGACTGGAAAGTGTGCACTACATCTTATGGACATTTTTTCTTGTCTTCATCCTGACTCTGCCTGTTTTCTACAACTGGGGCCTCAACTGGTTTTGTTTCCAAATGAGAATTCATATATTCATGCTAACTGGAAAAGCAGATACGAGAGCAAATCTGAGCATGTAGCTATGAATATTATTTAACATGTTAGAGTCATGCTTATTCCCATGAGCTTCCATAAACAACCGACTGAATTAAGTAGCTATATGGTTATTGACAGTAAATCTGTTTGCTGAAATTAAAATGTGGACGCCTGCTCGTTTAAGTGCATATCACCTTTGGGGAAATAAGAGAAATAAAAGCAAAGACAAGGATGAGGATATTTTGGAGTGAGTTAAAGGCAGACAGTAAAGGTAACAGTTAGTGACAGAAAGGCAGGGAAGAACATTTGTCAGACTGCAGGGTTTCCTCTGAGGGAGGTCACTAACCCTGGCGTTTACCTCTGTGCAGCTTGATGTCATTTGCATGTTCACACGTTCGCATGTCAATTATCAGACCTCTAACAGCGCTGTCACATGTCGACTGTGGTTTATGTCTACCCTCCCTCTGAGGAGAAAGACGAGACGGTAGGAGGAGTACAGACAAACAGTAATGCAAACTAGAATGATTAAAGATTTGTATTTTCTAATTATGTTTTTGTTTTATATCAGTTTCAGTGTGCTTTATTATTCTTATGGCATCTTATTAAAGGTATCTTCTGGATTTGGTAAGAAAGTAAAATGAATGTTCATTTTCTATGAAAAATTAAATGTGTGCATCCTGGAGTGACACCTACTTAAGACAAACATTTTTGGCTAATATGGATACACATATTGTTAAAACAATAGTTTAATAATCTTTCATCCCTTCATCTCACTGTGGGTTTGTGATTTTTGTGGGTTTTTTTTTCTTTTTTCTTTAAAGGGAAATCGGCACCTGCAGGACTGGTGATATGTTCATTGTCCACATGATACTCATCCAGGCTTCATTTACACTGTAGATGAAATCATGGCGTCCCGCTGACTGATGACTGTTTGCACAGTCTGGGTAATAAAACCAGTTTACCCATCACACCGATTTTCTGTGCAATACATATTTCCTCCAGGTGTAAGCAGTGGCTGGCTGCCTTGGAAAAGCAAATGCATATTGATGCATGCAGAATGATTTCATTCTTAATGACTTTTCTGCTTCATTCTTCTGCTTTGATTGAGCTACAAAAAAATCAATATACACCAGCAGCCTTCCTCCTTTCATATCATTGCAATTTGTCTTTACAAAATACATCCACACATGCTTAATAGACAAATACATAATGTAGCACTTATTCCCACAGTGATTTCAGCTATTCATGGTGACTCATGCTCGCCACAGTAATGAGTGAGACACCTCATAAAAAGGATGAGAAAAGCATGCAGGCCTTTCAGCCGTCCTCTGGCTCATCCTCTCATTGCCTGTTCCACGGATATTTCAGCAGTGATATTTCAGCCCTCCACTTTAATGCTTTTGTTGATGGCAGCTGAGCGTTTGTGACACACACCTGAAGATACAGGCTAGCAGTCATATCAAATGTCAGGACTGGGGAAATGGTTTAAGCATAAGCCGCTCCTTCAAACCGCATCTCTGCTCTGTCCTTTTGATCTTCTCGGATTATCAGTGATGTCTCCCGGTTGGTCTGCATCAACGACAGCCTGTTGGTTGCTGATCTGATTTTTAGTGCACGGTTGAAAGGAAGCCTGTAGGAAAGCATTGAGTTCCTGTTTGAGTTTTGGATGAAAGCCCACATGACAGGCTCACAGTGTCTTGTGTGTTGTTGTCCATAGGTGGGCAGTGTTAGAGAGGTAATAAAAGGTAGATCCAACCCACTTCTCCCCCCCTCAGAGGGATAAGCAATCTGATTTTGCTGCAGTTTTTCCTGGAAGATCCGTCTCTAAACCGGAGCATCCAGGCAAGAGGCCAGAGACTCAGGTGCTCAGTGCTCAGTGAAGCAGAGAGGAGCTCTGCCTGTGTGTCACTTTGACATGAATGTACTGTTTCTGACTGTGTGTTGCCCTGGATGTGTAGTTATGAGTGTAGTTTTGAGTCGTACTTTGGAAACTGTATTGTTTTCTGCAGGGCTGTGCAACTTAAAAGGTTGTAAACCACAGCACCTGCACCACATGCTGTCAGTCAGGAGTGTGCTTTTTGTTGTGGTGTCTGCATAAAAGCTTTTACATGTGCACTTCAGCTGCCAGCTTCACTTGTGAGTGAACTGTCCCAGTGAGGAGGTTATTTCTCAGGGGATTCCGACTCTGACAGTGGGTTGCTCTTGCAAGCTGAGCCCAAGAACCCATGGGACAGAGAGAGACTGTTTTTAAAGTCTCCCCAGGCTTCATAACATAAAGTAGTGTTTAGGATAGTTTCTAAAGAAAGAGGTTATGATTGAATCAGGCTTTGTGGTATATCTGCAGAAAGCAGAATCAAGGGGAAAAACAGCTGAGAGCCATATTACAGAGAAATTGTAGCAGAGATTTTGGGTGGTGTCCAAAATTTGGGGATATTGGTTTCTACTTCCCCTCCAGTGCAATAGAGATAAAGGAACAAAACTGAAATTATTACCTCTTTCAATAAACCCAATAATCCCAAAGTGGAAGATTTTAGGGAATAATTTGAGTTAGAGCATTTATCTCTGTTAAATTTAACTAAAGGCATTTATGAATGAACAATGGTAAAAGTTTGCACCGCAAAGTCTTGAACCACACCTCAATTCTTTGCTTAGCTGGGAAAATTGGAAATGGATGCAATGCTATATTGAAACGTGCACAAATATGAATGGAAATACAGTATATGTATTTCAAACAGAGTTTGTACAGTTCTAACAAGCTTGAAATTCAATTCGGATGTACCCTTCTTCCAGGCCCAACCGACTCTTCATTTATTAAACCTTTTTTAACATGTTTTAATGCTTTGTATCTTGTTCTATTTAATCTCAACACCCCCTAAAAACAGTCAGTGATCACTGTCGGGCTCCCTCGGTTTTTATTACCACTGTTCATTTTAAAGCTGTTTTTAAAACCTTACGATGTAACTACAGCCCAGCCCATGCAGCAGTATATTAATGACCTTGTATTGCAGTTGTTCTCCTGACTGAAGTTTGGTCCCTGACCATCGGGAACCCTCGTGTTAACGTTTATCGAGTGGAAAAAAGTTAGCGTTCGTCCTCCAGCTTCTCTGTGTTTATGTTATGCTAACATAGCTGTGTCGCTAGCGATCACATGGCACATCATTATATACCAGCTAGTCCAACTTCAGTAACCATACAAATGTCACTGGTGTTTCCTTTCCTGTTTTCATTTATGTCAGAAGTTATAGCAGAGCTGCACGTTTAAATTTTTTCAGAAATCTCTCAGTCAGAACATGATATATTATCTTTAGATGGAAACTAGCGAGCTAACTTCTAACTCCGTTAAATTTCATAAATTCTGTTTTCACGGATGCCTGGATGTTAAACTTAATTGTTAAACCTGGTAGAGCAGCCACACTGATCATTTTATTGCAGATGAAATAAATTAGACAGTTTCTCTAGCTCTCAGTGATGCCGCAGTGTTTGTTTGACTTGGGGACCTGCAGTGGAGTTTGGGCCCAGACATGGCTAATGACATCAGACTTAAAGACCGGATATTGAGAATGACTACCTTTATTCTTCTACAATGCCAGGACTCACTTAGGCAAGCTTTAAACAATAGTTTGTTTGTGTTATATTATATCTGTGTGAAATATACCTGATGATAGTGTTACAAATCGGCATGCTAGTGTTCTAGGGTTAGGGCCCTGGTAAGGCCAATGCAGGACTGATAGTGTTCCACTGAGTGTGGTGTTATCTGGGTATTCTTTTAATGTACTGGCGATGTATTTGGGATCATTGTTATGTTGGAAAATGAAGCCATTGCCAATCTGATGCTTTTTAGCATGATGGATCAGAATCTGACATTACTTCATTCATATTTCCATCAATTTTTACCAGATCTCTAATAACACTGGCTGAAATGCAGCCTAGTGTTTTGGGATGCGTGTTAAGCCATTTACCCTGCTGTGTCTGGCTGTGCAGGTGCTCAAAGGTTATCATGGCACTGTTGGCCCATCCTCGCCTTTGTTGCTCATTCGCTGCGAGTCATCTCTGCATTCCCTATGGTCTGTTTATTGTGGTTTAAAGCTTAGTTCCAAGTCGCATGCTCAGATCTGTGCGCCACATAAATCCTTTGATGATCTTGCGTTTGGATGTCCGCTGCACAAACATTGCTCTGCTCTGCCAAGCCTGTCATTCTGTTTAAGCTGCAGTGCTGTTTATGAGAGAGAGAAATTTACCGCAATAATTGGACTTGAGGATGGGGATTTATAAATATTACAATGTGCTGAATCTTTACCAATAACTGGTACTGCTATTTGCTGTCATGACCCCCCCAAGCTAGGAAAGATTAAAGATTGATCCTCTCCAACTGTACTGTAAAAAGAAAAACTCTGTGACATCTCTGTGCTACTGTGGTTGATCAAGACAAGATTTACAAATATTATATGGGGAAAGAAAAAAACCCGCTCAGACACAGGACATTAACGGAGTTGGCAGCCCAAACAAGCATCAGCTTGCTGTTTGGATTTTCAAAGCAATTATCTGATTTTCTTCCAAGCATCTGAGCCAGGTTTATACAACTCTGAATCTTCACAGGCAGGCACTACAATCCTGTACGCACGTTGACAAACAGCTCAGTATCAAGTATAAAGTAGACACATTTGTAGTAATATATAAATTGTATATCACTGACGTTTCTGTGCATTTCTCTGATGTCCAGTTCATGGAGATTTATAGCACAAACAGTACAGACCTTTCAAATGTTCATATTTCTAATCCTTAAAAAAAAACAAAAAAACAAAACCCAAAAGAAAATCACTCAAAAGCATGAAATAACATAATAGTGGAAATTTATCAGCCATTCCTCAGGTTTGCTTCTGCTCATCAAATAACTTTTTCCCTCTGTAAATCCTAGTCTGTTCTGCATTAACATTTTTAAATTCAATGCAAAGAGCCAACCAATTTATTTCAGTTATTTACTTATAAACAATTTCGAATACGTTCAGTGGCAAGTAAAGTTTGGTTTCTAATTCATGTTAATTATTTTAGTCAATTTCCTGCGGTGGCCCCGAGAGTTGTGGCTCAAGAGTTGGGCGTTCGCCTTGTAATCGGAAGGTTGCCGGTTCGACCCCCGGCTCGGACAGTCTCGGTCGTTGTGTCCTTGGGCGAGACACTTCACCCGTTGCCTACTGGTGGTGGTCAGAGGGCTCGGTGGCGCCAGTGTCCGGCAGCCTCGCCTCTGTCAGTGCGCCCCAGGGTGGCTGTGGCTACAATGTAGCTTGCCATCACCAGTGTGTGAATGTGTGTGTGAATGGGTGGATGACTGGATGTGTAAAGCGCTTTGGGGTCCTTAGGGACTAGTAAAGCGCTATATAAATACAGGCCATTTACCATATGAATCATGAGATTAAAACACACTTACCTAGCATATTTTGGTTCCTGCAACTGGTCCGTCGGGTTATTGTTTCCCCAGAAACACTTCCTTTGTGCTTTTGGAAATCTGTTTTTTCCTATTTCCGTTTCTGTTTTTCCTATTTCCGTTGTGTTTTGTGTGCTTTTGCAGCGTTTTTCTTATTGTTGGTGTTTTCTTAAGTTGCAGTCCGTTTGGCCTCTCAGGGCTACTGTAATTTTCTCTTAGACTACATCACTATAACTACTACTCTTTAGACAGCAGGTCTAATATCTGAAACATTAGATTTACTTTGTCATAATCTTCTTTCGGTCGGTGGCTTTAGAAGTCACCAAATGGGATCACATGCCTCCGCACCTAACCCTCTGCATATCCTCCTTCACTAAGTGCATGAATCGTCTCTGTGGTCTTTGTCTTTTTCTCCTGCCTGGCAGCGCCATATTCAACATCATTTGCTGGGGTTAAACTGGGTCAGAATGATCTGGAATAGCCTTCAGTTAATAAGTAATTAAATGTGATAGGTTGATACAGGTTACTCTTAAATTAGTTAATTTTGTGTGTGGGTGAGTGTGGGTGTGACTAAGTGAACGTGCGCTGCAGCTTGTCATTGCTTCCAGTGAGGGCATAGATATATTTGCTCAGTAATAAGAAAATAAAGATGTCCCACAGCTGCTAACGGATTCAGCTCATCTTTTCTCCTTCTCATCTTGTGATGTGTTTTTTGGTGTTAAAATATGAAGTGCCAGGTAATTTCAAAGCGTTCAATTTCAGCTCAACAACCAAACACCGAAACTGTCTGTGAGCTAAATGTATCGTTGCTGTATTTCCCAGGGAGAGAAAAATAGTAATGAAGAGAGGACAGGAGTGGAAGACCAGAGTGCCTCTCTAACTTTGTCTCCATACTGCTCGACCTGAGCTGTCCCTGTGATACACTGCTTTCTAATCTTCTCCATTCTGGTCACTTCCTATGAAAATTAGCTTAACTTCAATTCTGCCACCTCCATCTTCACCTCCTTTTTGTCAGTGCCACTGTCTCCAAACCAGACATCATAGCAGGTCTCATTACCATCTTATAAATCTCTCCTTTCACTCTTAGTGCTGTCCTTCATTCACAGATACCTCCTGACACTCATCTCCACTCTTTTCCCACCTCTCTTGTGCACTGTCTGTTACTTTTAGATAACTGACCCTAGCTATTTTAACTCTCCCACCTTCACCACCTCACTGTTACACCTGCTTCCATGTCCATTTTCAACTTCTTTCCTTAGAACCTAAACATAGGTAAACCTGCTTAACTGAAGAGTGATCGATGTAATTGAAAGATCTAATTTGAGACAGAAGTCAAGATTCCAGTCCATTTAAATTGAATTGTAATTAATATTATTTCATAATAAAATCATATTTTTGAACATTTTATTAACTTTTTAAAAATAATTTTAAATAATGTATAGAATTAAAATACTTTTGAAATGTTTTTACGTGATAATAGTAATAATAAGTTATAAATGTTTTATAACTTTTATTAACAATATAGAAAGAACAGATTTTTGCTATTTATTGTTATTAATAATTATATAATGCCAGACTCTTATTTTCATGTTGATAATGATGATGTGTTTGCTGGTTTATTGTTTGTTGTTGCTATCATAACATTTCTTCTTTATTTATTGATTTATTTATTATAAAGAGCTGATCAGCTGTTATAGCTAGAAAAGAACAAAGAGTTAAAATGATGAGAAATGGTCCTCTAATCTCATCTTAATGTGACATGAACTGTTGATCATTGAATTGTATGGTACGGGCACCCTGCATAGTTTCCTTGTCTTGCTTGGGTGTTGCACTGTGAGGATTTGGATGTTAATGCACTGGTAATACTTATTTGTCGATATTCAGTATTATATTACTGTAATACAACAGTTTCAATTTTTGTGTACTTTTAGGCACAATGTGGCACCATTGCTTAAACAGTATAGTCTTACTAAAGCTAGAATTTTGACATTCTTATATTTATAACATGTTTCTGAGCTTTGTGTCATCCTCCGCTGATCCCAATAAACATTTTCGACTTTACCGCAGCTTTTCAAATTAAAGCAAATCTTTGCAAAAACTGTGCAGAAAGCATGCTCAGCAAAAATATTATCTGTTTGCTCTGAATGTTGAATTGTTATCTTTGTGTTGATGGATGATGAGGAAATCTGTTTGCGACATAGTATTTAAATGCTATTCATATTTTCTTCATGATTATTGGTGTGAGAGCAGGCTGCTGCCTTAAGACAAAACTCTCACAGGGACTATCACAGTGTGATGGGTCTGACTGACTGACTCAGAGCTGAACCGTGGCTTTGCTCTGACAGGACCAAGAGAAATGGAGGAAGCAAGTTTCTGTGGCAGATGCTGGGCTGTCTCATATTGTCTCACATGGGACTTAACACATTTAGTACCCCATGGGGCTCAACAAAAAAAATAAAACAGGCGCATCCCTCAGCTGTTCGATAGGAAGCAGTTTTGTTTTTATTTTTTGTGTTTGGTATATTTTAAGACGGATCCCCGTCGTGCCCTCCTGGTGCCCCCTGAGGCTGACTGCACACCACAGATTGCTTTCTGCTGGCTCTCTGAATTACTGTTAGACTGGAAGAGCCTGTGAGCAGTGCCTGTTCCAGCCTTTTCCACCCTGCCGTCTCTTCTCCCGCTTTATGGTGAAGCTGCCCTGACCAGCTGGTGGAGCTGGGTAGCTGCAGGCTGCCTTGGACTCCGATCAAGTATTGATGTCTGGCTTTTTGTGCTGGCTGACTCACCAAAGACGAGCTCTATGAGACAGAGAGAGAGAGAAGCATTCTGGAGAGGATGGTGGTTCAAAGGAAGTTTGCATAAAAATTAAAGAGCTAATTGCAGTGTCTTGTGCCAAGATTTCTTACATGCATATTTAAATAGAAACTTTTACCTAACTTATTGAAATACACCCAAGTCCGTGATATACTCGAACCATTCACTTACTTCAGATTTGATCTTCAATGTATTTGTAACATGCGTGACAAATTTTCTCTTTTTGAAAGATATACCAGCAGAAGAAAACTGCACGAAATCGCTTACTGTGTATGCCTGTGTTTACCCGCTAATATGTCCAGGCTCATCAGCGGCGGGTGCTTTGGCAAAGGAGTGTGCGAAAACTAATCATGGTTGCTGACCTTTTCGAGTTCCATCATGCTGTGCATGGATAATCTGTAGGCAGGCTGTTGTCAGTGTGCATGGGTCAGATGAGGAGGCTAAGGTTCCAGAACTGTTGGTTGTTGGTTTTCTTTACTAACAGTAACATAATAAACTTATAAAGCATAATTGTTTGTGTTAGTTTGCTCTCAGAAAAAGTAAATTAAAAAGACATAGTGATCCTATTTCAGAATACTGACCTTTAAAAAGTGCAGACTGAGCTAAATTGCAGCACTAATAATCCTGAAAAAAAGGTTATTTTTACAGAGTTCCCTCTGTGTTGACAAAAGATGTACATAAGAAACTTTTAAAACTCTTTAAATGTAATCCACATTACACTAGTGGTACACCATTGTGTTTACTGCCAAGTGGCAAACCATCGGGACTAAAAATGAAGCCAATGCAAAAGTGTCTACTCCTCCAATAGCCACGTCAGGCTGCCTCTAGAAGCAAGTTAATCCCCATAGGCTCACATGTTAAAGTGCAAAACTTAAACGATGAAACTACAGTAACATGTTTGCATCCCGGTTCAAAAAATGGTTATAGTCTGTAGCTTGCTTACCCTCTCATTACACCAATGTTTAATTCTTCCCTTTGGATTTGGCTTAAAGTTACTGACCTACGTGCAGTTGGTGCCTTTTGTAGAAGTTTTACTGCAGTTATCTATGATAACAGTCGTGGGAGATATGTGTTCCAGTTTTTGGTATTGCAGCAATTTATTAGTCTGTTACTTTGTGTTTTTGAGTAACAGACTATTAGTTATGTCACAGTAGCTAAATCCTGTATATACAGTTGACGGTTTCCAGTGAAGTCCAGAATGGACCAAACAAACATTGGCTCTAAAAGGGGGAAAAATGGAAAAGAATACAAATGGTTACAATTAGCAGTTTTACCTTTGTGCTGGTCCTTTTCATTACAGACTAAACTTTCATTCACAATGCAAAATATCTCCTTTTTTTGTGGAACCAAACTAGAGCTTTACAAACTGTTTAATGTTCTTCTGTTTGAAGTGAAACAGTGTTGCTGACTTAGTAGATTGATGAGTTGATGCTCGCTGGTTTGTATAGTTTGCTAATGACATCAAACCTAATGTACAAACTAATTCTCTTTAAATTTCTTCAAGCATTTTTGTTTTTGTGGTGTCTCCCCACTTTGCTCCTGTGATATTTTCAGCAAATAACTTGCCAAAACAAAAAGATAAAGAACGTTTCTAATTTTCTGTATGATGTAATATATGATATTGTTGTCTCCTGAGCAACTATGCCATGCTGTTTTAAGTTGCTACCACAACTTTATATAATCTGAACTTTAAAAAAAAAAAAGCCTACAGCTTACATAATCGAGCCATCATTCTGCCATTTTCATAACAATTTGTTTTGCTTTGTTTGTATAGAAATTAAAACACTTTCATTTTTTTCACGTTTCTTTTTTCATTTTTTCTTTTCCCATATCTTTCACTTTCTTGTGCAGACTCCTGCATATGTTTACCTGTCTTTTTTCTTTAGTGTGATACAAGTTTCTGCATTTTATTGAGAAATGTTAACGTGTTTCACTCTGGCAGACCTATATTTACATCCTGCTTTGTATCTCCTCATGTCGTACTGATGGTGTTTTTGTACCTGCTGCAATTTAAATGGTTTCACTTTCGTCCCTTTCACCCCATTTGCTCAATTCTTCTACTACACCATATATTTTCTTTTCTGCCATCACTTGTGGAGTAGACACCCAGCTTCCTCAAGGAATCATTACACATTCTTTCAAGCTTGGCACAACAACAAAAAATAAAATCTCAGGCTTCTTTACAACCATCTAAACAGAATGAATTCATAGGTGTCTGCTCTTATACAAATGCCTCTTTGCAGTGTTTGATGTAAAAATTAAACTTATTGCAATTTCATAACATTCATGTCATTATAGTACAGTTAAATTGTTTAGAATATATTTGATTGCTGGAATCTACAACTTTTTTCTTTTTCATTAGTTCAAGGAAAAGTCTTTATCTGTAAAAACCACTAAAATCAGTGAGACTACACCTATACAGTCATATGAAAAATTACCAACTCGCAGACTGCTTCCACAGGGTTTAAGAGGTTAAGTCAGATACAACTTAACCTAATAATGAATAAGACTGACCACTTCTAACAGAAGTTTTTGTCATTTTACTGGTTTGGAGAACTGTTGTGTTTTAACTCAAACTAATTAAAACACTATTGCAGAACCTCGAGAGCTGAGCATAAACAAATGCTTTCAAATCTCAATGAGCAGAACAACGTTGTAAAGAGGGGGTCAAAATTTCTCTGTAATAAAGTAAGGGCCTGATAATGTCACACAGATCAATGTATTGTTGCTAAATGTGGTTCGACAAGCTACTGAGTCAGGTGGTGTACTGACTGCATCAGTTTTAAAGATTTATTGGTTTCTTTTCTCATTTAATATTATCCTTACTGAGTCAACACACATATAGACAGGATTATTTTTATAGACGCAAGGGTGAAAAGGTAATGTGTTTGTGGTGTCCGATATCAGCCTGCTTTTGTATAATTTCTTTAGGGAAGTAACCAGATGATATTGTGCGTGTATCGCCTCCTCATGTCAGTGATGAATCAACTTGAGATGCAGACGGACACATGCTATGTTTTGCGGTAAAAACATAAATCACTGTATCATATTCTCAGCTCAGAGACCACAAATGTGTGTATTACTTGAAGGCTACACTGAGGGTTTAAATGCCTTTTAGTTCCTGTCTGTTACCTGGAAAGTAGAAGTGCACCTCTGCCACACACAGACACAGGATGGATGAAAAGTGTGTGCTCGAACTTGAAAAGTGAAAGCCTTTTACTTCAGTCTTCATTGCAACATTTATTTGAAATATTTATTTCCAAATGTGATGAATCTATATGAAATTGTCTTAATATATGAAGGCTGCAAAACAGTTTTTGATGTTAGTAATAAGCTGTACTGTGGTTAGCTGGATGAACTCGAACTAGCGACCTTTTACTTAACTTGAAGTGAAGCGAAAAAGTGGTACTGTACTTGAAGTGGTACTGTAAGCTGGATTTTGTTATTTTAAGAAGAGGCTTAGGGTAGCTAATGTACTTTAGGCCCGCTGGCCTGAGCTTCACATTTACCACATACCATCTTCATAGCTTTGAAATGTGTCCCAAAATGTTCCTTTACTTTGTTACATCATCAGAGAGTAAAAACTCTTTGTGAGCATCTTACAGACATTTCCAACATTTCCTATTTCACCTTTACTGTAGGCACTGTCTTAGTTTATGAGCATCCACAAAAGCTCGAGTTTTCTTTGATGGGCCGAATATTGTTTCATTGAAATCCGCAGATGAAACATGTCTGCCTTTGGTAATGTTTATGCTAATACAGGATGAGCTGCAACTGTACTTGACACTTTCTAAATCTTGAAGTCTACATTAAAACCCTTCCACGTGGCTGCTTTTTTTTTTTTTTTTTTAAACAAAAAGATGGGACAAATCATCCCCTTTGTGCTTTAGGTGGTGACTCACACTGTGAAAAGTGATCAAAAAAAGGTTCAACCAGGAACGAAGACACAGAGAGGCAGACACTTCTGCGTCAGATAGATTTCGGGAATTCTCTGTGAGGCTTTTATGTTGTTTAAACTCCATGCTGGGTGTAAATTTTCCACTACTGCTGCACAAATAATCCCCAGGGTTGCAATAATTAAACCAGCAGGGGGGAGTGAAAGAGGATCAGTGTTTCCTATGTGGCAACAGAAGCATCCCCTCTGTTGTCAGACTGGCTGACCACAGCAGTCAGGAGCTTATTGACAACATTTATGGCTTCACGTTACTTAGTGCTGTGCAAAAGGCATCTTGTTATTGTGTAGTTTTACGTGTAATTTCTAAGAAACACTTCAGTTGTGTACATGTAATGTGTGCACCTGTTTGTGATCAGGTTATTGGAGGTTATATTTGAATTAAAGAATCATTCTGTGTTTCCAAACAGACCGAGAATGTGAAATCTCTGCATTATTATTGTAAGCATAACAATGTAGAATATTTGAGTTTGATGAAATGGTGCCATCACATGAATAATTCATGGTGAAAACATATTATTTCAGTAAAAAGATAAATCAGTATGTGTACACGCTGATATAGAATCTGCATTTACTGCTGCCATCACTGTAGAATAAGGTGATTCTAAGATGATAGTATCCTGCAAGCTGAAAATACTCACTGATGAGCTTCACCTTATACAGGCACCCTGTAAGGGTACACAATTCTGGGAAAAATATGTATATTAAAATAGCTTCATCAATGTTTTGAGAGAAGAAAAATACCTTAAAATGTTTGTTAGACCTTAAGGATAAACAGGGTGCGAATCAGTGAATGTAGCATTGCTGTTTGTCTGCAGGAAAACTCTGTGTAGTTATTGTGAACTAATGAGTAAATAGAGGCATTTGTTTGAATTGTAAAAAAAAATAATAGATCACTCGAGTTTCTGTCCAGCCAATCAACTATACCACTTTACTCGGTACGCCATGCTTTAAAAGGGTTGAGCCCTCTTTTGCCTTTGTTTTAGCCTCAGGCTTCTGCTTCGATGGGTTGTGCATGTTTTGGCTTTAACGAGTGATGATTTGAGATACTGTTGCCTTGCTATTGGCTCGAAGTAGTCGGACTATTCTCCTCTGACCTCTGGCATCATCTTGTTTGCAAGTGGTCAATATATACACATTTATTTATTTTAGCTTTGTTTTTGGAGCTGGCAGCTACTCAAATGTCAGGATCTTGATTTCTGTCTGCTTTCCATTTACAGTTCGAGTAGCACTGAGAGATTGGATTTGAGCAGATTTTGGTTGCATGCATGAAAAGTCCTGAAGCCAATTTTGAAAAATTCAGCTATTGTCTGATGGATTTTGTTTAGTTTTTTAATATTTACCTGCATCAGTTGCTGGCAGTGGAAACGGGAAGTTTTTTGTCTGGATGTTTTCACTGTCTATGCCACAGACCTTGAAAAATTGGTTATTAGCCCACAATGCTAAATACACACACATATGCAGACACATACTCAGATTTCTGAGCTTTTCTGGTTTAAAAACCACCATTGCAGACAAAAACAAGTAAATGAAAGCTCTGTAGGTGTGAACTAAAATGGTAACATTACAGCAGTGAAAGGTGATGTATATAGATAGATATCTCTATCTGTCTGTCTGTCTGGCTTTGCATGAATGATTCAAGGTTTCTGAGGCATTATATAAAGGCATAGTATATATTTCAAGGTTTTCCCTCTGTATTTCTCTTCATCCCACTTGGCATGGCTGTCAGTAAAAGTAAATTCTTCCCATTTATCCTGAAGTTTGCCAGACCTTTAACTTCACAGAGAATAAAGAGTAAATAGCATGTGGTTGAAGCTATCCTTTAAATATAAACTGCACCTGAACTTTGTTTTTGAATATGGCTTATATGCAGCCAGGTAATGCTAATCAGATTAATTTGATTAATTGATTATCAGCAAGTGTGACCACTGCTATGAAAGCAAATGTTTGGGCATTATTCCGGTCTGCATCACTGAGGTATGTTAACACAATGCCACAAAAATTGAACACATTTATAGATGTTTGGAAGGTTTACCAGGAATATGGTAGCCTGGGTCATGCATAATTTATGGTTCTGTGATTATGTCTGTTTGCTTGTCTATTTCCTGGTGGATTTCATGCAGAGAGAGGTTTTCATTCAACACAAATATGCTCCTGTGCAGTCCTAGAAAATCCCAACTGCACGTTGCTGGATGCGGATAATGCCGCGTGTCAGCTGAATGCTTGACAAGTGAGCGGGAACAGAGAAGGGAGTAGCAGCAGAATTTACCAGGATTTGAAAAATACCACATGAAAAGTACAGAGTGGCTTCAGTGGACACTTCATTCTGTTTCACTGGAGCTCTTTGCATGTTATAACTCCGCTCTCATCCGCAGCTTTCTGATGAACCAATAACAACACAAACAAGAGTATCCCACAGATCAGTTGTCTCACACTCTTTATATACTGCCACTATCAAGAACACGCTCTCCTTGCAGTGTTGCATTTTAACAAATCGCAAGACTTCTGGACCAGAGGAGACCAAAGTTGAGGTGCTTGGTTATAATGCTTAGTAACGTGTATGGAAAACCCAAAGAAAGCATATCAGCACAAGGTGCTACAATTGCCCAGTCAAAGTCCAGAACTCACATTAATTAAAATGCTATTGCAGAACCTCAAAGAGCCAAGCATAAACAAATACTCTCAAATCTCAATGAACAGAGCAACGTTGTAAAAAGAGGGGTCAAAATTCCTCTGTAATGGGAAAAGAATCAAGGTGCTGCGATGACCCAATCAGCCCGATTGAAGTGCTGAGAGATCTGAGCATAAACAAATGCCTGCAAACCTCATTGAACTGAAGTAACATTGTACAGACGAGTGAGTCGAAATTCCTCCACAGTATTGTGAGAGACTGATAAAGCCCTTTTTACAAAGTTGTGTGTGACTAGTCATATTTTGACCATCATAATAGCCCTGGGGCAGACCCAAGACATGCTGAAGAGATTATCTCTTTGTTGGCCAGGAAAGGCTGAGGAGTTGGCCGGGGAAAGAAAAGTCTGGGCTTTTCGGCTTAGGTTGCTGCCCCCTCGACCTGGCCCCGGATAAGCAGAAAAGGATGGATGAATGGATGGTCATATTTACGTGAGTGTGACTGTACCTGTGGTACTGCACAGGTACAAGAACCGTAAATTGGAATTTGTCACAGGTTGTAACAGAGTGCTTAGTCATGTGTAGAGATGAACTGTTGTAATCTGCTACCTGTACTGTAATGCTTGTGTTACTGTTTTATATGCTGCTTTAATTGATATTCGGCAGAAAGAAACTGTGTAAAATTACTTAAAGTTTGTGTTTTCTAATCATTTTATTTCAAATTGTTATTCAGTCCATCTGAGAGTGTGTGTATATGATCCCATTTTATCTTGGCAAAAAGGGGCTTTTTAATCAGACAACAGATATTATTTAGAAAAGCTTTATGTTGAGAAAACTATCCCAGTTTAAGATTTCAGTCGCTTACGATAAATCCAAAGAAGCACAATACAGGGCTACTTTGACTGCTAAGGCTGAATACTTTTGAAGATTTTTGGTACAGATCACATGTATATTAACACATTATCCACTTGAAAATGGAAAAGAAAGCTGTAGATAATAAATTTAACCCTAAATTTCCAAAGTATCATCTGCAGACAGAGAAGCATAAAGGAGGACATTTACCATAGCCGGCAGTTATTTAGCTCAAACTAAAATTGTAATTCAGAGCTTTGGTGGATTTATGAAACTGCCATCTCTGTTGACTGTTTGTACCTGGTCAGCAGAGCTAGGATAAGTGAAAAGCTGACAACCAGAAATTTCCTAAACTGAAAATGAAATGGGCTTGCCATCAATGCCTTCTGTGAATTTCTCACACAGAAAGCTTGCTAGAACATAAAATCTGCAGTAGATCCTCTGAGTCACATGATTTATTCATGTCATTTTGCTGTCAATTTTGCAGACTCTGGTATGACTCACAGGACTTCAGATGTTGGGGCAAAATCTTGTCATGCAAAGAGGAAACACAAATAGAGGCTTTAATCACAGAGCCTTGAGCATATACACTACACACAGATACACACTTCACTGTAGCCTCAAAAGGTGTTATGATGCAGAAGAAGGCTACAAATGAGTGACTTTGTGATTTGTAAAAGTCAACAGACTCCGACGGGGAGGTGACAGAGCTCTCCTTCTAAATCTGGGCCCCCATTAACCCGCTTGGCTGTGACTTCCAGTCTCCTTCGCTGCCATTCTGTGTGACTCCAAGGCTAGTGGGATGCCCAGACAGGGCTCGTGATGAGTGGGGCTGACAGTGGGCCAGCCCCAGCATGTTATCCAACATCCGGCTTGTTTTCCTCCATCTCCCTCTCTTCTTACCTCCCTCCGGTTCTGCATCTAACTACTGAATCACAGATGAACATCAGCTGATGGAAGCAGACAGCCTGTCTGACTGCCTGCATGTGGACGTACTAAATGTCCTGACTTTTACATACTAATGCAGAGGTCAGGGATCATGAGTGCTGCAACACGTGACTATTAGAAAGAGAAAGGATGTGCTAGCATGCATGTGTATGTCGTTAATCTACATTCAGTATATACAGACTGTTCTGGAGAAAATTTGTTTACCTCTTGCGATTTTCTCTATTTCTGCATCAGTATGACTGAAATCATCATATGATTTTTACACAAATTCAAAAAAGTAATATAGGAAAACCCAATTAAACAATAATTTAACACTGTTATCCATTTATTGAAGAAAAGGTCCAATGTTGTCTATTTATGAGGTCAGAAAGTATGTAAACCTTTGCTTTATATATCTTGTGTAACCCACTTGCAGCAGTCATAATGGCAGTCAAACATTTTCATTTAATAGTGATTAGTACTGCACACTGGCTTGGAAAAATTATTACGTATATCAGTGTTCAGAACATCTTCAGTTCCAGGATTTTGTTTATTTGGTTTGTTTCAAAGCATCATTTTTTTCTTCTGTAACTATTTTTAATGGTTTAGTGGGGGAAGTTGTGTTTCTGCATGACCCATGTTCTTTTTAGAGGCAGATAACAGAAGTATGTATGACATTTTCCTTCAGAATTTCATTTAAACCCCCATTGCTCCATCAGTAGAGTGACAAATCTTCCTTGGCCAGATGCAGTGGAACGGGGCCGGCCCACGACTCTCCCATAGCCAGGTTTCACAGATGGAATAAGGCTCTGATGCTGGAATGCAGCGTTTTCTTTTTCCAAACAGAACACTTCTCATTTTAACCAGAAATTTCTACTTTGGTCTCTGATATGTTTGCAAAACATTGTTGAACAGCCCTCTGACTTCTTCATGCAATGTTTAAGCCTCACTAGCCACTTCATCAAGTACTGTCTCATCAGCCAATCATATGTCAGCAACTCAATGCAAACCATGTAGACATAATTACAAAGACCTGATAAAATTCGAACCATGCATCAGAATGGAGAAGCGAGGTGATGTCAGTGATTTTAAGTGTGGCTTCATTGTTAGTCCCAGACAAGCTCGTCTCATTATTTCAGAAACTGCTGGTCTGCTGGGATTTTCCCACACAGCCATCTCTAGGGTTTAAAGAGAAAAGGAGAAAATATCCTGTGAGCAACAGCTTTCTATGTTTATATTCATTCCCTGGATGAAGAGCATGTAGTTATTCATAGGTTACAGTATGTCACATCTTTACTTGGAAGGCAAAAAAAGACTTCTTTAGCCTGATAGGTTTCTGGGAGAAAATATCCTGTTGGTCCCGTTGACAACTTAATATAAGAGGAAGGCAACACTTGAATAACCACTCATTACAACTAATATGCAGAAGAGCATCTCTAAATGGACAAAATGTTAAACAACAGCAGGAGACCACACAGAGTGCCACTATTACAGAGTACTGCTATTAACAGGAAGATGAGGCTACAGTTGACACAAACTTCGAATGGGTCAGAGTCTGGTATAAACAACAAGAAAGCATGGATATATCCTGCCTTGTATCAATGGTTCAAGCTGGTGGTGCTGGTGTAATGGTGTGTGATATTTCCTCACGACACTTTGGGCCCCTCGGTACCAAGTGATTGTTCGAATCCAGACTCTTTAGACATGTTTAAAGAAAGAGAAAAATAATGTTCTTTACTTTTTCTAAAGACCTGTTTGTGTTCTTTAAATTGAAATTTGTAGATTTTTTTTCCTGTTTTGAATAAAACCTTGTTTTTGTTTTTATCCTTGTAGAGCTCCAAATCTCTTTATTCATCATATGAAACCTTCACCCTTAATTAAACTCTATGGATGAGGTGAAGCTTCACATTCATAGAAAACCTTTTTAAGCAAAATGTTTTGAGCAATGATGGTAGGCAATTATAGGATGCCATCAAGAGCTCCTATGCTGTGCACTTTTTCTTCCCTTTCTTCCGTACGTCCTTGTGCAATCTGAAAGAGCAGCTTCAGTTTCAGCACTCAGGTGTATCAGAAAATGATTTGCTAAATGAACAAGTTGAATGTGCATGCTCGAACACCGAAGGAATGGTAGAAGAGAAAACGCATGTGCAGACGGGCAGAGAGGCGTCATGGGGAGAAGAAAATCTAATACGTGATGTGGAGTGACACGTTGCTTTTATGTCGCAGTGCTGTAGTGGCAGCACCCAGCGGTGAGCCTGACACCCTGCTGAACATGAGACGTTTGGTTTAAGAAACTGAAACTGGGCTGAGAGAGGGAGATGAACAGGGCCTGTCACCAACATCATCATCATTATCATCATCTGGGCCAAAAGTACTAAACGCTTATCTTCTTTTGTTATCTTGTTTTAAAACATGTTTTGTTTTTTTTGTTTTTTTTGAAGGCCGTCAAATGCTATCATGTCAAATGCTTCCCATCTTTTTTTCTTATATACTACAGATGTGTTGCACATCATGGTATTCAACCAAACCAAAAAATGTAGTTAAGTTTATTCAAATTCCGTAGTTTTATATTAAATTGTTGAGGGGCAAATATAGAATGAGTTTTCTATTCCTTCCCTGGATGAATTTTTCAAGAGCATGCAGGGTTTTGTTTTTTTTATTATTATAGTTTACATTATGTCACATTATTTTACAGATGCGGAAGGCGAAAGAAGACCTTTTTTCTTCAGCCTGACAGCTACAGTGGGGAAAATAATTATTTAAACTCCTGCTGAAATTGTATGTTGGCTCACTTACAAAGAAATGAACAGTCTCTAATTTTATGGTAGTTGAACTTTAATGAAGGGAGACAGAATATAAATCAAAAACGCATTGCGTGAAATTTATCAATTGGTTTGCATGTCGCTAAGTGAAATGAGTATTTGATCCCCAAGTAAAACATGACTTGGTACTTAGTGCTGTGCTGCCAACAAGGGTTTCTCTAAGGTTTCCAAATATCTAAATTCTTTAGGTTTCTAGGCTGCTGCTTGGCAACTTAAAGCTTCAGGTCTCTCAGCTGATGTTCTGTAATACTGAGGTCCAGAGACAGTCTAGGCCACTCCATGATGTTTTATATTTCTCTATTAAAATGAAAATCTGGCTATTCCTTCCTTTTTTTTTAGCAAGTTTAGCAGCGGATCAAATAATTATTTCCAGCCAATGTATTTTTTAAAATCCGATTTCTATAGTCAAAATGCCTGATAGTTGTGTTGAACAAATGTTTAGCCACTCCGTTTACACCTGCAAACACATTTATTTTTTATTTATTTATTTTTGTTTTGGTAATCTTGCCTTAATCGCAGCAATCTGTTCTTCTCATTGACATTTCATATAAGTTTGAGTAAGATTTATTACGTCTAACCTATAAGAACTATTGCTGTTTGTCACTATTGCTCGAGAACACTGATCTCAGTGATCCTGAAAATGACCAGCAATGGCTCAATGCCACCACTTGCTTTTACTTTGACAGTGAAGAATTTCTTGCCCTTCTAAACCATGGTCATCAAAAATATATTCAGCTGTCTGAGCTTTTGTACACTTTCATCCTGCTTGCAGTATAAGGTGAGGTATTCTTTTCAAAATATGTGTAAACATTGCCAAAGTCGAGCCCTGTCATGGTTGTGATGCAGATCTTTTGTCCTCTGGGGCTCTCAGATCATCTGCTGCCTTCTCACCTTATCCTTATCTCCTTTTCTGTCCCACCAGTCCTCTTCATGTCCTCATCCATGAATGATTTCTGAAGTCTTCTGCTTTCCCTCTGACCTAGCGGCTTTATATTCAACATCCTTTGTCCTTATATTGACTATCCTATATACATGTCAAAACAACCATAAAAATTCTTGACTTGAGTTCTCTATCTGAAATACTCATTTCTAATTATGTCTATCTTGGTTGCTACCAGTGAAGCTCTTAGCATCTTCAGTTCTTCCACCCCCAGCTCAGTTTTCAGACTTTTTGTTAATGCTACCATCTCTAAACTATACATTGAAGCAGGTCTCACTTGCTTCTTTTTCTGCCACAAATTACCTCTGACAATCTCGAGCCACGTCACTCTGCCTTCACTCTCTCCTTCACCTCTTTTGTACACTGTCCACTGGTTTGCTGTTGACCCCAGGTATTTAAAGCCATCTACCTTCACTACCTCAACTCCTTGCCCCTTCATTGTAACACCCATTTACTGACTTTCATTAGGTTTCTCTCCAGAGCATACCTCCACCTCTCCAGGTTCTCTTCTACCTGCTCCCTTCTCTAGCTACAGCTTACACTGTCATCTGCAAACATCATTGTCCACGGTCACTTCCGGCTCTGGCTAACCTTCCCTGTCAACCACTCCATCGCTATTACAAACAAAAAGGGACTGAGAACCACTCCCTGATGTAATCCCATCGACAGTTTAAAATGGTGTAATAACTTAATTCACTATCTAATTTTAATGTTGAAAGTATGGATATCTATACCAAAAGGGCTTGCTTCTCAGATTAAGTAGAGATTATAAGTTTAGACCTTTTTATATGACTGCTTGCTTTTAAAAATATTCAACATATCCTCAGTTGCCACTTTTAATTCTGAGTTCAAAACTGCCTTAATTATGTGGTGCGTTAAATTTAACAAGGTTCTGAAACACTACTCAGACATTTTTGATTATACTGACACAATGGCATCACGCAGTTGCTATCGAATTGTTGGCTCCACATCTATGAGGCAAATCTCGGATTCCATCGCATCCCAAAGGTGATCCGTTGGCTTGAGGTCTAGTGACTGTGGAGGCTATTTGATTACAGTACACTCCCTGTCATGTTTGAGATGATTTCAGCTTTGTGAAATGGAAGCAGCCATCACAAGCTGAGCAAACGGTGGATATAAAGGTCAGCAACATTGCTCAGGCAGGGTGTGGTTTTTAAGCAATGCACAATTGGTAGTTTTCTATTCAGTTTTATTTATAACGCCAAAACCCCAACTATGATACAACCCTTTATGATGAAGCATTTGGCGACAGTCGGAAGGAAAACAGATTGAAACTGCTCACAGAACTGGGCTCAGGGAGGACCAGCCGTTTGCCATGACAGGTTGGGGGGTGAGACGAAAAAAAGAAGAGAGCCAGAGTTTAATACTAACTAATGATTAGATGTAAAGTGGTGTCTGAACACAAAGTGAAAAGGGATGAATGAAGAAAAAACAGTGCATTGCAAGAAGCTAATAACTAATAAATTAATTGCTAATAATTAGTACTGAATTACACTCAATGTTTGATGCCCCCCACTGCACAGTAGATTTACCTTATTCTTGATTTGAAGACAGAAATCAATTTTTGTTTTGTTTGGCTGAGAATATTAAGGATAATAGCTAGCATTAGTTTCAATCTAAGCAGTAAAAGTTGGAATGGCATCAAAAATTGACAGCCGCTTTTTTAAATGCTCCAGCTGTCACTGTGACGATGGCAGGAAGTGTTATTTAAAATGAAATTTTCTCTGAAACAGCAAATCTGGCAGATCGTTTGTCACGTGGTTTTAACTATGAGGCCCAGTCGTCTGAGGGGAACGCCGAAGGTCAGTGCTTTTTTTTAGTCTGAGTGCTTTTGTGATCTATTTTCAGTAATTCCATTTTTTCCTAAGTGCACATCCAGTGTCTGTCTCTCCTTCTTCACTAAGAGGGTCCCCCGCTGTGAGTTCACCGCTGATCAATTTAATTACCAAAACAGTCTTATATGAAAAGGTCAGGATGTGGAAAAATTGAAATCCAAATATGCTTATCCTCTTTTATTTAATAGAATAGATACATTAACTACAAAAATTAAGTTGTTTACATTTTCTGTCATCATTATGTTTTACTTTGTCCTACCTGTACATGTAAAGTCGTGCTTTCTAACAGTAGACTCTTATGGCAGCCCATGTATGTCAACAGATGCTCAGTTTCTCCTGCATGGCCACTGACTAGAAAAATCACCTGTCAGAGCAATTCATGGTGCTGCCTTTCAGGCCGATGGCTTGCTGTTATCGTGTGGTAATTAGAAATGACAGCTGTCACAGATTTTTCCATGTGCTGGTATCTGGTTTTTGTGCTTGTCAGCTACTTCTGCGAAATACAGACACATGTTAAATGCTCAGCCTGATGATTTGTAATTTGCTTTGGCTTCTAGGTTGCTTTTAGTGCTTACAGGACCTGCTTGAGTGTAAATCCTGTAAGCCATACTGACTTTATTAAAAAAAAAAAAACCACACACAGCAGCTTCTATAAGAAGAGTTAGTTGTTTCTGACATGTGTCACATGACTGGGATTGCCTGTAAATTGTTTCATATAACAGAAAATGTTCCTCTGTTCTGTTTGCTCTTCATATTCCAAAGGAGAAGCAGTTAATCAATGGATGATGTATTAGAGAGCATTATGTCTGATGATGTTGGTAGGGCTGCGAGATGAGATGTGACCTCCACAGTAATAGTTTAGGCGATCAACTTCGCACTGTTTCTGAAGCTGTTTTGGAGAGCAGATTCATGGTTCAGGGGTATGTGATGGGGCTTGGTGACCCAGACACAATTGCTGGTGTAGTCCACGCATAAAGAATCCAGTGTAATACCAAAAAACTGCAAACCTGGGTTATTGTTCCAGTGTGGGCATTTTATTAAACCCATCATCATGCAGTTTTACTTGAGCTCCTTTTTTGAGAAACATTTTGCTTTTTCTGTTTTCTAAATTCTTTGAAAATCTCCTCTTGAAGGTAAGATGGAAGAAAAGAGATCATGTGTTTCTTTTTTGTTCTTCTTGTCTTGCTTAAAATATTAAATATGCTAATGAGGCATTGGGTGTGTAACAAAATTTCAGTGCTGCATAAAGTCGGCATCAAAATTCCTTCCTCATACCTACATAAACCAATTCAGCTTGTCTTTAAAAATATCTTTTAAATATATGCAATGTAAAAGGAATCTTGACATTACCAATAATTTTGTGTTTTGCTAGTTTTCAGGAATTTTATGTTTAAACAGATCAGTATGTCACTGTTTGATTACATTTGCATTAATTTGTTAAATATCTAATAGACGAAGTAGAGTTGAATTACCAAATAAGCATAATTCAGATTTAAGTAAAATTTCTTTCCGGTAGCTTAATGAAGATTTGCTGTGGAAGCAAAATATTACAAACTCTCAGTGCATGGAAAATAAAATTGCCTGTGGTGCGTCGTCTTAACGGTGTGTGGCTTTTGACGGTCTCTCCTGGAACTCATTCACACACAAAACCCCAACAATGGCTATGTATAGACTAGAAAAAAGACAGCCAGAGGCTGTGTAAAGTGGGTGTAAATTTTGGCTGGCCTTTTTAAAAAGCTGTAGTAATTGTGGGCTTTAACCCTTTCCAAATTCAGACATAGGAGACGTGTGGGAGGACATAGTTTTCACATGCTGCTCAACAAGGCTGCGTACTGTTTAAAAACCTTCATCTTTTATGCTTATTTTCTGTTCCCAATGCATTGATTGTAACCAAAAGTAATTATTTTGCACATCAGGTTGTTAAACTCCACTTTTATTTAATAGTTCTACTTGCTTGCTAAAAGGCACCTCATAGCACAAAATACAAAACTGGAGCGTAGTCATGCAGGGATAGAAAAGGGCCTTCCACAAACTGTTTCCACAAATTTGAAAGTATTTAATTGTCACAAAGATCTTGCAATATGAATCTTAAGTGGAACAAAGAGGCCGACTCCATAACATTTCCCATGCCACCAAATTTTATAGTCATCACAGTGCAGTCATATATTTGCTAAACTCACTTGTCTATCAGACAGCATTTTGTCGCACCACAGAACAGATTTCCATGACTTCAGAGTCCAGTGGTGGTATGTTTTTCACCTCTCCATCTGATGTTTGGTATTGTACTTTGATGTAATAGAAGCAGTTGCTCTTTCTTGTGTTGTTGTAGCATTATGATACATAGCCAAACAGCACCATTATCAGAACTTGCTCCACCCCTACTGTATACTTATGTGCTCCCTGACGAGGTATACACTTTAATTAATTTTAATGAGCAAACTCTGGTACCAAATTGTTGAATTATGCCACAAGATAATGCTGTTTCTCTTAATTGCATTTTGAAGTACACAGTCCCTCATTGCCTATAAAATTTTAGCATGTTGTTTAACCCTACTTGATAGTATGTGATGGAGTCTGTTTCCAAAGTTTGGCCATATGACACTGTTAACATCACCAATCACATTTTCTTCATACGTGTTTGGTTGTGTTGAAATCTCCCAATTCTTTGAATCTTTGGGCTGAAGGAAGGACAATACTCGGTGTATTTATGCTCAATCAACAATCATTTATTTCCATACAATTCAACACTTAAGAGCATAAGGACCATCATGATGGGGAGACATGCCTGAAGAGGGTCACAGCAAGTCTCAAAATGGTGACGGGTTGCTCAGCTTTTTATAGTCTCTAGTGGCCCCCATCTAGTCGTAAAAGCCAAAACATCACATTCTTTCTCTGTTACAGCGCCTAAGTTATGACCTCGGCAGTTGTTTCTCTGCTTTCTGTAAGGTGGGGGTATGGAATGTGGTCTGTCTATCTCCCCTGTCTTAGACACAGAGTCTCCTTCTCTTCATGATTCAACAATAGAACATGTCAAGAAAACAGTGTAACACATTCCCAGCAGATCAAGGATACAGAGTGATGCACATTTATCTAATGAACTAATATGTGAATATGTTCTGTTAACTCAAAAGTATAATGAGAACTAAACTACATACAGCTCACACACTCTATATTAAAGGGTATAATATGATCTACAGCAGTATTCTAATTCAACTACTTTGATTACATATATAAGGTAACATATGATAACAGAATAATATCACAGTTGGTATGCAGAGCTGTAGCTGGGATTTACATATATAGATCTAAATTGACTGGTAAACAAAATGCTTTACTAAAATTTAAAGTTTTATGCACCTATATATATTTACACATCGATAATAAGTCCGTTTAACGTTTAATTTTATTCACTTACTTTCCGGTCATATGGAACAAAATTTGATCTATTTTCTTTCTGAGCATCAACTGACTGTTGCAGTCCTTGAACACACATCAGATTTTCTTGTGTGTAACTGAGGATCTATTCATGCTGTCAACAGTGAGGAGTCGGGGGTTGCGTGCGCACTGCATGGGCTTGGATGGTCTTTTTGATCATGTTTTTCTGAGCCACGCTGTGGTGCGCTGTGAACAAAGACAGAAGGTTACGTGAGCAGCCAAATTGTTGGTGAACATTCAGGGTGAAATTATGTTTACTTTTCTCTGTAGAGATGGTTGAATCAGTCATCACATCAGAACAATCTAGATTGAATGAGATAGGTTGGCTGACACAGAAATTGCTTCCAAATTACCTTTGCAGTGACGAACAAGTTATCTGAAAACGATAAAACAATTATTCTTTACATATTGTTCAGTCAAAAAAGTAGTTATTTTAACTTATTATGTATTATCAAAGGTGATTCACATGTTTAGAATGAAAAACATTGTGTGTTAGAAGCAAGCAGCCCTATTTGACCATTAAGGAGCAGCAAACTTGATGGTCCAGCTGCTGCTTGACCAAAGAGCTCCTCAGGGGTCCCAGGTTACGCAACCTTTAACCCTTTAGACCCTAGGCTACTGATTGAAATATTGATGTAGGAGGAAAAATGCAGAAATGTATTCACTAAAAGCTACAAAACTGTAAGGTCAAAATGATCAACCTCAGGCTGTATCAATGAGAAGTGCTTAACAGTTTAGCTTTTGCTTATCATCCATTCTAACAGAGCAAAACATTATATTTCAAATATCTGTTAAAGTTCTCAGTCATTCAAATCATCGTAGTCTGAGGAGCTTGGAAAGAAAAGCATCTGGACTTCTTCGAGTTTCTTGAAGATGTTTCACCTCTCATCCGAAAAGCTTATTCAGTTCTAAGAGCAACTGGTGGAGAGTCCCAGATTTTAAGTCCTATGGGAGTGTCCCCCAAGAGGGTCCTCTACCTAATCGCATGAGCCAAGGTGGGAAAATGGATGTGAGTGGGTGTTAAGGCGTCTGGGAAGGGACCTCAAAACTGGATTGTAGATGGCAGACAGTTGGTGTTGTAAGCCACCGCCTCTGTTCAAAGATGGTCGTTCACAGTGGATATAGAACAGAGGCGGTGGCTTACAACACCAACTGTCTGCCATCTACAATCCACTTTGGGTTCTCCTGTACTTGTCTTTCTGTTAAGAGAGTTTTTCCTTCCCACTGTCGCCGAGTGTTTGCTCATAGCATGTTTGATTTTGTGGAGTTTTCTCTGTATTGTTGTTGGGTCTTTGCCTTACAGTATAGAGCACCTTGAGGCACCTGTTGTTGTGATTTGATCGTATAAATAAAACTGAATTAAATTATATTTCCAAGTAATTGAAAAAGATAAAAGTAAAAATCTGTGACACTAATTGAATTTGTAATTTAATGAAACTAGTTTAAAAAGTTCTCAACTATACACAGAAACTTTGGGGCCGCTTTAAGAAAAAAAATATTATTGATCATTTTGAGAAAAAAGTTGAAATGTTGAGATACTACAGTTGTTTCAAGCCAAAACTACTGTACCCTCTACAAAATCCTTTGTATCGATGAGATAGTGAGACAAATTGATTAGCCATCTTGTCATATCTTGTAATACAATATACATACTCTTTACTGCACGAGGCTGTAATCATCAATATCCTTGCATCTGTCCGTTATCAGCCATTTCATTTTGTACAAATCCAACCAACTCTTCCACGTTTCCCTTCTGACCATATGTAACAAAGAGAAGTAATCTCCTTGTAACTAAAACTGATTCTGAAGTATGATCTCAGTAACTCATGTACACAAGGCATTTTGTAGAGGGTTTAGCATCCGTGGCAGGTTGTAACTGTAATATCCACTTTTCACAGTTTTTTTTTTTTTTTTTAGAAATTTCAACATTATTCTCAAAAAGATCAAGAATTTTTTATTTCTTAATGTGGCCCTAATACTCCGCCATAGTTTTATAGTGTTGCTTTCGTTTGTTTTTATTATATTGTATGGTTATGTGTTCATGCTTTTATTTTGAAAGTTTACAGCTCCCTATCTGCATCACCCTAATTTAAAAAAAAAAAAAAAAAAAAAAAAAAAAAAAAAAAAGAGAAAAAGAAAGACTTGTACCTGTACAGGGGGTCTGGAACAGGAGCGTTGGCAGAGGGTGTCACAGCTGAGAAAGCTGCAGCATGTAGTAACAAACTTTAATTGGAGCAATGGCAAAGAGGCCATGGTAGGGTTTGTGAGGGATCGTGCAGGCAGGGGAGGCTATTGTGGAAGCTATTCACAATGATTAAAGTATAGTGACATGAGTGGAGTAGATGTATGGGACACATTATGGTTGGTAGAGTCTGGGTAGATTTGGAGAACATTTTGGCATCTGTCGGTGGAACAAAGAGGTGAATGGATGATAGCAAGAGGAGAATAGCAGCAGACAGACCTCAGACCTCTGCCCATCTCCAGCCCAATACCAAGTTTTAGACCAGACCAGAGATCGGTTTCAGAACCAAAGAGGCCGCCTCGTGCGCAAATGCTATTTTTTAGTAATGTAAGATAAATCTTTGCTATTTTCTTGGCTGGCCAAACACTTTTTTGCTGCTCTCCATGCAGTCAGAAAGGGTACCTTGGCTCACACTTGCATTAAAATGTCCAACTTCAAAAATAAAATGAACTGTTGTTAGCTTTTGTTTTCATAAGAGCAGAGACTGACAGATGAGTGCCGCATTTGCTGTAAGGTTGCTGTTGCACTGGTCTTTTGTGGCAAAGCAGGAGCTGAGCATGAAAGCGAGGTTGTTGTAGATAGTCCTTGTTCCCACTCCCACCTATGGACACAAGCTGTGGGTAGTGACCAAGGGTGAGATTTGCAGATACAAGCGAAGGGTGTCTGGCTTCTCTCTTGGAGATAGCGTGACATCGGACATCATGTTTCCTGGATGCGTGTTAGTTGAGCTGTTCAAGCATGTCCAAGTAGAAAGAAGATACTTCAGAGGGATTATTTTTCTAAACTGGCTTTGAAAGCACCTTACTGCCCTCCAAAAGAGCTGGAAGAGACGGGTAAGGAGAGGGATGTCTGGGCATCTCTATTTGAACTGCAGAAAATGGATGTGTGGTTTCAAATGCTAACTAACACTTCCATAACAACTGCACATGCAGTGCATTTTTTTTAATATACCTCTTGTACCTCTCCCCAGTTTGGATTTCTTTTTTTAATCTATAGATTTGCTGATACAGGCAACTAAAGCTAAAAGCTGCTGGACCTTAATTTGTGTAACTGAACTGGACCTCTCTACCTTGTTTGTTTTGTCCAAAATCAGCAGACGTAGAAAGTAAATCACTAGGTGGTATCAAGGCCATGTCCATTTTTTTTGTATACAGCTTATGCTTACATTATAGCTATTATAAACTTTCACAAAAACAGTAATCCAATTATTGTGTCAGGCGATTAAATATATTATATGCGAGCCCCTATAAAGCCATTAGAATCATTAATCTTGGATGGGTTGCTTTTAAAAACTGTCAAATATCATGAATTAAATTACACATAATCCAGTTATGTAACTGAATTAATGATATTTACAATATATATGTCAATAGGAAATATTTTTATAAGAACAACACATCACATAAAACCTCAGTCTACACTATTTCACCACCAACACAGAGAACAAAGCATTTTTGTGAAAACTGTATATGACAGTTGACAGTGTGCAAACACGAATTTATTTTGAAGAAGCTTCTAAATCCATCAGCCAACATGATTGTAGGTACTGTGTATTTCTTCCCACTATTTTAGGAGGCAGAAAAAAATAAAACAAAAAAACAACAAAATTTGGGGCCAAACTAATGTTGTTTATACTTTCACTCCTTTCTTTAGTTGTAGCTTCAGAACCACAGACAGCGTTTATTGTGTTTCTGTGTGTGTGTGCGTCACTCCTAAACAGTGATCTAAAAACTATAATAAAACTATATTTTATATAATAAGATTGAAAAGAACATGTTTCATTTTATTATCTATCATTCTTTTTTCTCTTTCACTCAGATTATAATTTGAACCCCTGAACTAAATACGTATTGTATTTCTCAGACTTTGACTTTGAAAAGAGAAACATTCATGACAAAATAAAGTATTGGGAGAAAAATACTTCAAAGTTAATTTACAGCCCGTCCACAATTTATGTTTTCAGTCGTATGCTAAGTGACGCAGGGAGCCCAAAAATTGTCTTATAGAAGCATTTTATATGTATGTAGTGTTTCTGCTGTTGAATAACATGATAATAGTAAGATAATAATGTGGAAATAAGCAACACAATACTTTTGTACCTACTTGGTATCAGGTGTGGTTTTCAGCTGAGCAATACTAGACTAAAATTTTTAGTAGTGTGCTAATAACTGGTGGTAATAACGTGAAGGAAATTGTAACAACGTCTCTGATGCATAGCCATATTTTGGTAACAATTATATAACTTACTAGTAAAGAAATGGCAATTTTATATATTCTAATACAAACCTTTTAATATAGTGTCACCAATGTGGTAATGAGTTCATAATAAAAAGGCAATATAGTTTGATGCTTTTACATGTTAGGATACCCCATATTATAATGGTGGAATGAATCCTACCTTCTACCCTACAAATTTATTCTTTGTTTGAATTTATTACTAATGTAATAATAGAGTAATTATTGTGTTTAATGCTGTGGCTTACTACACTGAAACATTTCTGGTAGTTTCTGTAGAATAACCATAAAAAAAAACAGTAAGAAAAAAAAAAGACCATATCTGATCAGGGCTCCTTTAGCTTAACTTTAACTTAACTTTAGCTCTCAGTCTGTGTCTGAACTTGATTCTTTTTTTAGCTTCATTGTTACATATTTGACACTTTTTCATTATCTCTTATGTGGTTACAGTTGAGGGGATGTGTAACTTTTTATGAGTTTGGTTGTGACTCCTAGCTGGGACTGCTGCTTTAATAACACTTTATCAGCACTGATGTAGAAACCCATAAAGCAGCAAGTAAGATTGGACTTCAGCTGCACGTCTTCCTGGCAGCAGTTTCAAGAATTATAGTCATACATTGACTCACCAGTCTACTCTGAAGGCAAATAGATAGATAATATTACTTGTATATGAGTAATAGGAAAGTAAGTGCTGGGTGCTTGGTTTGTCTTGGAGCTATCACAGTCTATAGGTGAAGGTAATGGGACCAAGCTGATGTGGCACAGAGCCCATTACGTTCACATCAGCACGTATCTTCTCCTACACGTTGTTCTCTTTTTTATGATTCTGCACTGCTCTTTGTTGTTGCCAAGGAACGGTATCAGATGAATGCTGGCTCTTATCTTGTCACACTCCTAATTTCCTGTGGACCGGTTCTCCCCTGTGGCTGCTGTGGTGTGTGTGTCTGTGTGCCAGTGCTGCTCCCGCTAAGACAACAGTGTACTCACACGGGGTAGATAGGTCTGTAATGACTGGGTAAACAAATGCAGAACATATGGAGCCCTCCATTGCCAGGAACACCACCAATCAACAAATGCATCTCACATTTCATATGCAGATCCAGGAGGACAAAGGATGTGTTTTGATGTTTGCATTCAAAAGGCCTCAGCAAAAATACAGGTTTCATAGAGGCACGTCCACTTATGCTCAGCACTGAATGGTCCCATTCCTCTCATCAGTGTGGTGAACACAGCCGGTGTTTTGTTAATGTCGGAGATTTTGCAATAGGCAGGTGAGGCCCATTTTACTATATCTCACTGGAGCTGAACGGTGAATGCTATTTACACCCTGGCCTAAGGCAGATAGCACAGGCAATTTTAAATCTAACCATAGATAGATGGATAGATAGCAGGAGCTGTTTTCAGGGAATGTTAAGGCGAGAGTGAGTGAAAACAGGTGATAAAAGCAGAGTAATGATGTTCCAGTTGTGGTGTCTCCCGGATCAGCAGCAGGGAGCCCAAGATTGAATGAAATCCATCTAGTGCAGCCGGATATTCTCCCACTTTCCTGAGAAAATTGAAAAGAATTCAGAGAAAACTACAGCATTTTTCCCACTTCCCATAAAAACACTTTAAAAGAGGTTTGTCTGTCTCTTTCTTTCTCTGTCTGATCTGTAAGCATAAATGTGCACTATTTGTCCATAAACATCTGAAACCATACTTATTAAAAACTTGGTCGATCTTCCCTTCAAGGTCATATCCTCGTGCCCCTCTGGATTATTCCAGTATATTTTCTCCCTGGAAGCCTCATCTTTTTTTTTTTTTTACCATGGATTTACACACAAGATGCAAAAATAATTTTCTGTGTACGACTTACCTAACTTTTGTGTCTGCGATCATCATTACTGATGATAGCCTGGCCTCTGACTACAACCAAGAAATCCAGCAAGAGCAGTGTTAAGTGAAAAAATCCAAAGTGTATGCCCAAAGGTACTGCATCAGGTCTGGAACATGACTAGAAGCATGCTCTTCTTTGACATGAATCAATTTGTGAATTCCCCTGGCTCAAACTGTTGGTGGCAGATTCCACCGTAACGTTCTGTGGCATCAGAGGGGAAAAACACCTAAACATGCATTTTGCCCGTGCCTAGTCCATTAAAAGCACTTTTAAAATAAATTATCCCTGCAATGCCAAGTGTATCATACCTAATACATGTGTTTTTGAGACCTCTATATCAGCATTGTGATTTTTTTGTAAAATAACTTTAACCCTGTTATTAGTTTCATTTGTTTAAGCTCATTAAACTCATATAGAAATTTATATTTAGTTTCCTTTGTTTTAGCATTTTTTCAGAAGATTTAACAAACAGAAATTCTCTGGCAATTATTTAATAGTTCAGGATTTTCATGGGTAACTTTTACTAATAATGACAAAGACAACATTGTGTCATTGTGTTAGTACACTGAAGGAGATACAGAAGAGCATGGTGGAGGCCTGAATTCAAATCAGTTATGATTTTGATTTTTTTTAAATTATATATTTTATTAGTTATAAATTTAAATAGGCCGAGGCATAAAAATGTGTTATTGCAACTCCTATACTTGAGAAAGTGATAAGGTTAGCAATAATGTGGAGTTATTATTTATTTATTTTCTTAATCAATATTGAATATAATATTGTTCCTCAGACTTTGCTTTTGTTAAATAATTACCTGTTTGTAGCAATGGCAGCCTTTTAGAACTTTGGTATTCTCGCTGTCGATTTGTTGGTCAGTTCTCTTTTTATACTGCAAAAATCCCCAACCTTACCACCACAGAAGCAATCCCAACCATCACATTTCCTCCTCCCGAGGGCTGCATGTTATTCTCTTTGATCCATATTCCTCAGACTTTAATTTGTCTTACCCTAACATTTCAGTTTTTTAGCAATTTCCCACATGAAATATCCTTTATTTCTTACAAGAATGCTCTTGCAAGCTTTGGGGGGAAAAAAACCTTTTTTTCTGAACATATTGTGACTTTGAGACAAAGGGTAGCTGCAGACACTCCAGCTGTGCTAACTTACTTGTTATCTTGCAGTTGGGGACAAAGTGAAGCCAGCAGAATAAAGAACCAATGGTGGCTGAAACTAAACCTTTTTATGCCTTTTATAAGTACATTAAAGATAAGTAGTCATTTATTTATTCATATAAATATAACTCCTTGTAGTTGTAAGATAAGTAATTTATTAACTAATTATAGAAAGCACAAACCTTATTCAGCAATATCAACTGTGTGAAATGAGTTCCACCTCAGTAGACTCATTAAAACACTTTTCAGTGCACTTGTATTGATATTCTAGTATGTTAATATAAAAGTAGCAGACTTTAAAAGAGGCATTGCACATAACAAAATCGTTTACTTATCATAATAATATTGCCCTATTGACAGATGACACACTCAATGGCCACTTCATAAGGTACACCTTCTCTCCTATTTGCCTTCAGAAATGTCTCAATTCTTCATGGTACAGATTCAAGTGATGTTTCTGAGGTCAGGGGGTAGGGAATTCCAAAGTTGAGGGGCCGAGCGACTAAAACCCTGCCCCCCATGGTAATAAGACGAAAGGAAGGAACAGAAAGAAGAAGAGGAGAATCCGAGGCACCGGGATGGAATGGAGATCTGTACCAAATCAGAAAAGTATGGTGGGGAGAGAGAATGAATAGCCTTACATGTATAAAGGAGTATGATGATGGAATCACACAGTTTCAGCAGGCTTTTCTGCAGCACATCTGTAATGGGGAATATCCTGTTCCAACACATCCCAAATATACTATGTACAGTTCCTTTAATTCTGAATTTATTTAAAAAAACTAGATGGACACAGAAGGCATGGTGAGTTTGTATCATACAGCAAACATAAACAGAATATTAAAAAGAGGAGACAACTGAGAATTTCTACTTCTATAAAATGAAAAACACTGTTTAAATCCTGTCTATGTGAGGCTGTTTGTGTGGTGTCAGTAAGGCTGCTCAAGTACAGGATCTGAATATTTATACATCTCACTTACACAGTTCACATTCGTTTATCTACACATCCTATATTTATGAATACACGATTACATTAAAATATGCAAATGCCTGTTTAAAACAAACAACAGAACTAGAATGAAAACAAGGGAATTAGAATGAAAACAAGGGAATTTGAAAACAAACAACGGAATTAGAATGAAAACAACGGAATTTGAAAACAAACAACGGAATTTGAATGAAAACAACAGAATTAGAATGTACAGAACAGAGTTTGAATGAAAGCAACAGAATTCTAAAACAAACAATAGAATTTGAATGAAAACAATGGAAGTTTTAAAACCAACAACAGAATTAGACTGAAAAAAAAAAAAGGAATTAGAATGAAAACAACGGAATTTCAATGAAAAGATAGGAATTAGAATGAACAGAACAGAATTCGAATCAAAAAATGGAAATAGAATGAACAGAACAGAATTTGAATCAAAACAATGGAATTTGAAAACAAACAACGGAATTTGAAAACAAACAACGGAATTTGAATGAAAACAACGGAATTTGAATGTACAGAACAGAGTTTGAATGAAAACAACGGAATTTCAATGAAAAAGAACGGAATAAGAATGAAATGAATAGAATTTGAATGAAAACAACGGAATTAGAATGAAAACGACGGAATTTGAATGAAAATGACGGAATTAAAATGAAAATGACGGAATTTGAGAACAAACAATGGAATTTGAATGAAAACAACGGAATTAGAATGGACAGAACAGAGTTTGAATGAAAGCAACAGAATTCTAAAACAAACAATAGAATTTGAATGAAAACAACAGAATTTGAATGAAAACAAAAGAATTTGAATTAAAAGAACAGAATTTGAACGAAAACAACGGAATTCGATTGAAAATAACGGAATTTGAAAACAAACAACGGAATTTCAATGAAACTCCCTAGCAGATCATTACATGGAGAAACCTTTGGAATGCAAGCATGCTGATCCACACAGGTATGCACACATGGGTATTCACAGACGCGGACTAAAGCTTTCTTGGCTGCTGCCTCAAAGCACACTGTGCACTGTCTATCTTGCGTGCTGCACAATATCGTTTATTACTTAGTAAATACTGATATCTATGACTAGCTAGTTTATTGTGATGGTGCTTTGTTTTCTCTATTATTATGTTGCTCTTTGTTGTTTGCTGTCTCCTCTGTTTGTTTTTGTTTGTTTGTTTGTTTGTTTGTTTTTTCTCCATACAGGGGACCCAGGAGTTTTTTTTTTTTTTTTTTGTCTCTCTTCCCCCCCCTTCTCACCGTCTCTTCTCCCCTTGGGTTTTCTTTCTTTCTCTCCCCCTCTCTCTCTCATTCATTCCCCCTGTCCTATTTATTAAAAAAAAAAAAAAAAAAAAAAAAAAGAACGGAATTAGAATGAACAGAACAGAATTTGAATCAAAACAATGGAATTTGAATGAAAACAACAGAATTTGAATGAAAACAACGAAATTAAGCGTTACCCCTTAGCCGGACTTCTTGGGTCTTGGATATTGAGATTTTATGTCTTAAAAACCGTTTATGCAAAGCATCTTCCACTGAAGTGGCTCAAAGTAAAATATAAACACTTTGTTTTTTTTATTTTATTTTAAAGACGTCTCTGCTTGATTATCAAGGGCTTCAATAACCCCTTGATGTATGATTAGGACATTTAAATTGCTGATTTGAACAAGGAGCTCTCAGACAAGTAAAGGAGCAACGCTATTCTTTATCAACGCTATTTTCTATTGTCTGCGTCAGCGAGGCTGTCCAGTTCATCGGTTTGTAATTGCTCTCCAGCAATCACATATCAGGCCTGGCCTTGTGTTTAACCACTTACTAGATTACAATCTGTTGCAGTACACAACACAATAATTGCATTAGTCAAGCCATATTCCCATGCTAACCAGTCAACTGTACATGAAAGCAGACCAGCCATGCACCACGGAGTAATAGTGATTTAAATATCAATAGTCAATCACTATTTCAAAAAGAGTAATCTTTCATTCTCGTTATGCCAGGTAAATGAAAAATGACGCACCTGAAATGGAAATTTTGAAACACGAAGTTTCGTCTTGCATGTAAATTTGCATAAGTGTTATTTATGTTTGTTTGTGTGTTCTTGCAGAGGCTCGTTAATAGCACTCTCAGTCAAGATGTAAATAACTTCTGGGTAATGTTCCAACCTCTGTCCCTTTATATTTCCCCGCCTTGCAGTGCTGATATAATAATTACTGTGTCCTGCACATTTGGAAGCAGCTTTCATCCATAAAGGGTTATTAAAACATCCTTGAGCTTGTGTGGATTTAGCAAATGGCCTGTTTGAGTTTATGCAGACATTATGCATTCTGGTCACGCTCTTGATTCATGCTGACATCTTTTATAGGGTTTCAGTGTGTGGCTACATTGCCCTCCTCATGACCCTTATTGGCTTTTCTCCTTACAACTCCTATTGATATTTGCACCCACATCATCACAATATATAGTATTGTGTGCTGATGAGAAGAAATGGTGAAGGCCATGTAAAACTGTGTGATCTTCCCAGATAAAATTCAGATTCATGGTGGAAAAGAGGAGAAACAGCATTTTATTTGCACACCCTGTCATACTGCAGGGTGTGCAAACTCAAAGCTGCAGTAACATCTTTGGGAATATGTGTAGTCATGTAATGATATAGTTTTTGTGTTTGGAGATCCAGCATGTGCAGATCTGATGTAACGTTAATCCTGTGTTGGAAGATATTTTCACTGACTTGACCATGTGGTTCACAAGGTATATCTTAATATCTTTGCAGGCTTGTGGAAACTAGGTCTGCTTGTGCACTGCAATCAATAGCCACCTTTCATATATCTGACCATCCTGTGGTCAGATAGTTCCTGTCTTCCTAAGTCTAACCAGCTTCAAGAAAAATACTCTACTTAATAGAACACTTACAACTAAAGAAAAAGATATTTGGTAAATCAGATGCTTTTATCTTTAACGAGACACCAAACACTGAGGGCAGGTATGTATTCAACATCTTAATTGCACCTCAAGGAGAATGAAATAACTCTAGCATATCTTGCTGACACCATTTTCTTGAATTTATGCACAGTCTTATGTCAGTTGTCAAAACACTTCAAGAGTATGACATTACCAGAGATGTCATTCTTTGATCCAGACAAATCCTACCTGCTGAAAACATATCAGGAAAAACAACCTGCCATCCTTGTTTATGCAATTATTTCACATAACCTGCATGACGCACATCATGAACTCGATTGGGAGTGCATTCTACGTATCCTTTACTGAACTTAACGCATTCATTATATATTTTAGTCGGGTGTTTTTCATGGGAGTGGTGTGAAAAAGAAGCCAGATTGGCTTGGCCATGGCGCCCTGTGCCAATCATTGGAATTCCTGGTTCTCTGCAGCCATCTACAACTCAAGACACTTCTCTTTCTACAGGCAGTTTTTTTTCAGGCAGAAATGCATAAAAAATAAACCATAATTAGAAAAAAACATCAAAACACTAATTATATTACAGATAATTCACTTTGGGGAAACATATAACATTTTGTGATTGACTAGTAATGTTTCTTTCAGTGCCATAATTATATTTGAAGTTCCAAAAAAGGACAAAAAAAAATTAAAAAGTTGTGTTTTTAATTATGTCTTTTTGCTGTGTGGTCATAGTATTTCAGTCAGTGGAAAAGCACAGGTCTAATTGACACAAATTATTGATGACAAATGCAAAGTGATGTTGCAACCCACCCCCCCCAGATGTCCTGTAATAACAAAAGTTGATTAGCTTGAGGATTTGCAAATAAACTTAGCATCAAACAAAGACCTGTGTGAAGATGTTTGTGCTGCGCACTCAGTTTCTGTTGTCATAGGAGCAAGAATCTAAATTCATCAACCAGGTTGAAGAAGCATTCAGTGCAGCCGATGAAAGGCTGACCAAATACAGACAAGTGGTCAACCTGGCATTGAATTTCCTAAACAGGTGAGCTTTTCAGTCACAGTGCATTATATTTATAGCAAATGGTGCCAAGAGTTACATTCTGCCATCCCTGGCTTCTATTCAGTACCTCCTGTCAGGAACTGGCTTAAAGTAGGTGACAAAGGGGAAGTCCACACAAGTCTTTACTTACAAACAAAATAACTCATTCAACATTAACCAAAACACAAACAGCACCACCAATAGGTTGATGTCGGATGTCTGAATGTTGTAACTCGCAAGGAAATGAACAACTACTTCAAACTAGGCCTATATGAAGAGTTTGAATTGTGTGTGTTATTGAGTGGCCAGACACACAATACAAAAGAAACCAAACAATTTGACTGGCAAAACTACAGAGATCAAAACTGTGCATTTCACGAAAAAACAAAACACACAATGTAGCGTCAGGCCACATTTCCCATGAATTTCCGAGAAGATGAGTTGGGTGCAGTACAGATTAGTCTTCCCTCCTGGTCAAGGACACAGTGGCGTTCCCTTTTTATCTTCATTGTGTTGTTTCCTTTCACCTTTATTTATCAGCGGGGTCTCTTCCATTCTGCCCACCAACACATCCGGTGATAAATTACACTGCCCACGAATAACTGCTGCTGTACGCTAGTATGGCACTCAATAGAGTTTGTGCTAGCGGTGAAAGAAGTGTATGAAATCTGCTATTATAGGTATATAGCAGAAGGAGAATACATGTTGTAGTTGAAAATCTAGAAACAAACTGTTTTTCTTTGGTCACATGTCAAAGGTTTTTCCTCTTATAGAAATTATAGCTGTTCCTTCATTATATGTTGGCAATGCTGCATATAGATTTAGCACTAATGATTTATGACAGTTCTGTATAATAAGAAAAAACCCAAAGAATCCAATGATCCCATATGAAAAAGCGCTTGGTGACTATATGAAGAGTTTAGATGGGGCTTACTGAGTGAGAAACACCCTGCAAAAATCCCTTGCAAATTTTTAGAAAACACCACCAATGTGTGTTTTCTAAAAATTAAAAATCTTAGCAGGACTGCACAGATGACCTCCTCCCTATAGCCTTCTTGACAGGTGTTTGAATTGATGCTTTCAGATAGGATGTCACCGCCTGGCGGAGTCCACATGGTGACATCTGCTAATCATCTGTCCAGTGCCTGTTCACACATCCGCCTGTCTATTCGAGGGATCTTATCTCTTGGTGCCCTCCGCCTGGCTCCGATTCATTCTCACCTTCTGTCTATATCCATGTCTTTCACACACTCCCACCTATTTCAATTTCAATCTCGACATCATTTTTCATCTCTGCTACACATTGGCTGCGTTTCGATGCAACTTCTTATTACTCACCTCTCTTGCTCTGTCTTCTCTCTCCCTGTCTGTGACAGGCTGATCATTCGACTCAGTGCTGCTGTGATCGAGACAGTGTGACTGCACAGACTCACAATCAAGCATAATTCCGGTTTATTATAACTGGATTTTGGTTTATAGTTTCTCATTTTGTTTGTATTGGGCTTTATTATGTTATACTGGTGAAATTGATTCTTCAATCCCGAAGAAAGAAATGCGATGAACAGTTTTTATAGCTGTCAGAATTAATATGCAACTATAAAACATTATTGAGGACACTCCACTCCCAGATGCATTCATGTGACCTTCTCTGATAACCACACTTACAGATATAAGAATCAACTTGTGATATGACATGAAATCCTCAAAAAACACATTTCTTTTTTTTCTGTTTAGCGTAGATCCTTTTGTTTTCTAAGGTCTGAAGAACACAATGGGGCCTCTTCAGGTTTGTTATGATCCACCCATGCAGCTCACACTGGAACCTCCACACAGGCATCTCATATTTGTATCTGTGGAGGGCCCAAGGCCTCTGTTATCTTTTTTGGGAATACATAACAGGACTTTGCTGTTCATTTCAAGACTGAAGGTGAAAGAGTAATGACATGGTAGGATAAATATAAACAGTGCTGCCTGCAGGACAGCTTTCAGAATTGCTTGACACGCCAAATGATCAGTTCGTGTTCATGCCTGTTCTCATCAATATTAGGCATTTTATTAATTAATTGTTTTTACAATGTCAAGCTCTGCAGCTCTGTTGCTCATCCAGAATATTACGTAGCTGTGGCTCAGGAGGCACAGTGGATGATCTACTAATTAGAAGGTCAGTAGTTGTATCTCCAGCTTTCCTAGTGTGCATTTCCTTAAGTATTCTTGGGTAAGATACTGAATCCTAAATTGCTCACAATTTGTCAACTGGAATCTGAGCACTTTTAACAAAAATAAGTTAGGGATGGGTATCGAAAACCGGTTCTTATTGAGAACCGGTTCCCACTGTTTCAATTCCTTGGAATTGTTTACCATTTTTGCAAACGATTCCCTTATCGATTCCAGTCGCCCCGAATGACATCACCACGTTGCGGAGCGTCATTTACCTGGCAGGAAACATGGCGACTCAAACGCTAAAAAGTTTGGTTATACTTTACGAGAACGGATGACAACAGGGCAACTTGCAATACTTGCAAAGTAGATATTTCATTTAAGGGAGGAAACACTACGAATATGCAAAAGCATTTGCTCACAAAACACACGATGACCTTAAATGAATGTCGTGTTTTTAATTCCGCTCCGGACTCGTGAATCTCAACCCAGCAGCAGCGGTAACGTTTGTACGTCCTCTCCCGTTAATGCGGCAGGTAAATAATCAACTAACAGTGCATATTATGTTAGCGCGATCTGCCTTATTACAAAACCTGCCATTACTGTGCATTTAGGTGACCATGATGAGAGAGACAGCGTCTGGCTCAGATGCTGGCAGTTCTTGCTGCAGTCTACCAGTAGCGTCTCCTTTCAGGCCAGGATAGACGAATGTCACCGAGCAGTGACTAAGTTTGTGGTAAAAGGCTTGCACCCATTTGCCACAGTAGATGCCCCCGATTTTCGGTAAGTGAATGTGTTTAATCGTAGGCAGGGTCATTACTGGATATTCTTGTGTAATTGCTACGGAATAATTTATGTTAAACTTTGTTATTGCTACAGAAGAATATTTATTTTATTATTTTACATTTACAATTTTTTTCCCCGGGGACCCTGTGGAGAGCCATAGGCTGGATCTCTTAAGATCTCACTGTTGGGTTTGTAAGGCCATGCTACTCCTAAATTTATATCTTGTTCAAAGAGAAGATATAAAACAAAGTTCTAAGCTAATCGACCTTAGTGTTCTCCTTTTTTAAAAAGAATCGATAAGAGAATCGATAAAGAATCGAATCGTAAAACAGAATCGAAAATGGAATCTGAATCGTGAAAATCTTATCAATACCCATCCCTAAAACAAGTGCGGATTTCATAGAATAGAATATATAGAGATCGGTGAATGTGACTTTAAGTTGTATAAATCCTTGTTCTTTTTTTTTTTTTTTTTTTGGAATATCTGTTCTCCGCCAGTCAGATTTTGGTGACCACCAGTTAGTGTAAATCCTATAGGACTGATGAGATTGAGTCAAAAACAGCCTCATTTTATTCAGGCTTTATATTTGTAATTGCTAAACTGCACCTTAGAAATCCCAGCTGAGTAAATGGGAAATGTTTTTTCTTTGAAATAAATTATTGTAATTATTGGTTTTGATACTTTCTTGTTTAAATGGTTTAACTGTACAATCCAACTGAGTCTCTATGTATGTTTGTATCTGTATGTTTTGTGCAAAACTGCATACGTTTATATGAGCTAGTGGATGGATACTATGAAACCCTTGCAATGAATTGCTACGGATGCTGAGCTTGGAAGAAAAATAAAACCAAAGTCTATGGACAATTGGACATGATAACAATGGTGAGACTTAGTGAAGTGGTTGGAAAACATTGCACTTTAGGCTCATTGGCTTGATAATTGTGCTGTTCTGTCCTCAGGGATCTTCACTATTCTGCTATATATGCAGTGCCAAGCTCCATGTGGCACTGTAGCAAAACAGAATGAGCTTTATTACATATTTGAATTGTGTGTGTTATTGAGTGGCCAGACACACAATACAAAAGAAACCAAACAATTTGACTGGCAAAACTACAGAGATCAAAACTGTGCATTTCACGAAAAAACAAAACACACAATGTAGCGTCAGGCCACATTTCCCATGAATTTACGAGAAGATGAGTTGGGTGCAGTACAGATTAGTCTTCCCTCCTGGTCAAGGACACAGTGGCGTTCCCTTTTTATCTTCATTGTGTTGTTTCCTTTCACCTTTATTTATCAGCGGGGTCTCTTCCATTCTGCCCACCAACACATCCGGTGATAAATTACACTGCCCACGAATAACTGCTGCTGTACGCTAGTATGGCACTCAATAGAGTTTGTGCTAGCGGTGAAAGAAGTGTATGAAATCTGCTATTATAGGTATATAGCAGAAGGAGAATACATGTTGTAGTTGAAAATCTAGAAACAAACTGTTTTTCTTTGGTCACATGTCAAAGATTTTTCCTCTTATAGAAATTATAGCTGTTCCTTCATTATATGTTGGCAATGCTGCATATAGATTTAGCACTAATGATTTATGACAGTTCTGTATAATAAGAAAAAACCCAAAGAATCCAATGGTCCCATATGAAAAAGCGCTTGGTGACAGTGTGGGAGAAATAACAGACATTTAATGCAAAGAAATCTAGAGTTAAATCAGGTTGAGGGAGGGTCGCTGTCTGCTGCTACTGCTTGAGGAGTGGCATTCTATAGTAAAGATAGACAAAACAGCAAAAATATAACAACACTTGGCAGGTGACATCAATAGCTGCAGATCAGGAATATGCAGCACCATGACCTAGACATACCTGCAGAAAGGTACAGATTGAGAGGACAAAGCACAAAGTAGAAGAGCATAAATACATAAAGTTAATGACCTGCAGTAGTGGTATATAAATTCACAGGGAGTGGAGGAGATGACGGTGATGCACACACCATCATGGGAGGTCCCCCTGCAGCTTGATCCAGCAGCAGCTTAATTGAAAAGTCATGATGCACTCTTCAAACTTCTAGGAACCACAAGATAGCAAGCGCTCTGCAGTGTTCTCTGTTGTCTAATACTGATGTTATCAAGACATTGTAGGGTCCTGATCATTCATTTGCAGACTTTTGTTGAACGACTTGCATTTCATCTCGTGCAGGGAACTAAAAAACGATTTACTGCATCACGTGAACTTCTGTGATGTAGGAAATTGTCAGATATTTTATTAGAAAAGCCACCAGAATGTTAACTTTTTACTTTTCTGTTAAGTATTTCAATTCCCTTTATTTGGAAAAATACAACATTGTCTCAGTGACGCCTTGAATTAGAATTGACTAATTTATTTGATTGATCCCATGCCCTCAAGTACTCTACATTACAGCCGGAGACATTTCAGTGAAAATACTTCACTGAAAAAAATCAAGTTGTCTTATATTTATGTAATTGCAACATCAAAATTTCTGTTTAAATAGGTTTTGTTTGCTTAATTACATCTCAATAGGTGCTTAAGCATATTTACCGAGCAAGCAAGCATGTCTGTTGCTCACGCATTTATTAAAATCTGAGCCTCTCCTGCTGGTTTTCTCCCAATTTTTGCTCCACTTCTTGTTTGTGTGTATGTATGTGTTTTTTGTTAACTATATTCCAGTGTCTCATTACGATTGGTTGACGGTTTATGTTTTATTCATCATGTTCCTGATAAGTAACAGTGCCGCCCAAGTCCTCAACTAATCATGTTCTTCTAGGGAAGAGTCTTTTCCATCATTAGGTTCACCTGTGGTTCTCCTCATCTGCGAATGCTAATATGGAAGTGATGAGGTTAGTTACACAACAGCCCTGGCTGTATCTGTAAGTGCAGGTTGAAGGATGAGACCTAATCACCAAATCAAGTCTGTCATCTTCTCTCTGGTCTTGCTTGAGGCGAGAAGGTATCGGGAGTCCCTAATTGCCAATCAGGGATAACTAGAGCGCTGTGGTGTGGGTTTGCTGAATGCAAGACCAGAGAGAAGGTACAAAACAGAGTGGAAGCTGACTCACAAGTGCAGGAATCAAGAGGTAGCTGAGGAGAATGAGGTCTCGGAGAGGAGTTTTTATTCTCTATGTCAGACCGGGTTGTGTCCCTTTGAAGAACACTGTTGACTGAGACTCTGAGCAGTTAGGTTTCCTCTCCTTGAGCCATCACGCTAAATTTGATTTTTTTTGTTTTTAAATGGTGTGGCAGACTCTGGACTACTTGAAGTAGGATGCAGTTTTTGCAAACATAAAATATTCTCTGTATATATGTGTGTGGGAGTTGCATCATTAAGTAGAGTTATAGTGACAGTTCCCAAAGAAAGAAGCTTTGAATGTGTGTGTGTGTGTTTGAGTTTGACAGTCTAGGTGTTTGTTTTTTTTGTTTTGTTTTTTGTTTTTTTTTAGTATTCCTATTAAATGTATTTATAAAATCTAGGAACACAGCAGCATTGTAACATGAAGACTGCTCCCTCTGAGTCGGGTGGCTGTCATCTGTTAAATCTGTGCTTTATTTCATTTCTTTTTTGACTTGTTGGTTCAGTCAAGAGCAAAAAGTGCTGAGTGGATAATTTCAGTTGGTGTACTTGATAATATTTTTTTTTATATGTTTTGTAAAATAAGAGTGGCACCCAGCATTTCCTTAAAAAAAATGCTCCCAAGGGAAATTTGTAACCAGACAAATATATGCATGGAAACAAATAAAAGATTTTGGGCCATTAGAATAGCTGTTCATAATTACATTTATTAATTTATTTATTTATCTAGCATGCTTTCCATAGCATACTTCTTTAGTTTAATAATTACATTGATTAATTCTTTCATTCACAGATAATTAAATGGCATTCTATAGTAAAGTGCGTAGTGATGCTTGTTTTACTATTTTGCTAAAGCTGTAGGTTCAGCTATAGGATCTATTCTTTAAATAAAATTGGAAGTGTTTAGCTTGGGACTGTTTTCTGACTAATACTCCTGACTACTCCTGACTAATACTTTCTTAGTCCAGCACAATAATGTATGGTGCGTTTGTTCGTTATAATGAAGGAACACATCGGCCGAGAGTGCAACGGTGCAGCTCACTGATGTGTTTAAACAGCAGTGGAGCTCTGTGGCACAGAGGAATAGACATATCAAACTTTGGGTCAAAACAAAGTGCTTCTTACCCTGTAGTTGGGATTTGTTGCAAATACTGAAATCAGATCTATATAAGAAAAGTAGAGAAATAATGATAATTATTCAAAGGAAAACATTATACAGTTTCTGATTGGTATCAGCCAATAGGAAGTTGGAGATTAAATAAACAAACTAATCAGGACTCTGTCTAGAGAAAGTCACATCTATTTAATTAATGCTCTCTTAAATCGTTTTGTTAAAATAAAAGCAAACTGGAAAACCAAGAGTACATTGTGTGTGTTTCTGATTCCTCTCATTGCCAGTTTAACCAATCAGTTTCCTAAAAATGTTCTTGTCACATAAGTTCTCGGTACAGGTTGGTATTACGATACAAAAAGCAATGTGTACGTACACAACTAGGAAACAATTAATAAAAAAAATCAAAAGATATTTTCATGGAGGCAAATGAGATTAGAAAAATAAGTAAAAAGGAATTCAACAGGGCTTTTTCATACAAGCCAAGTTGGCTCTGTAAATCACATTGTGTTCTTTTCTTGATACTCTAGATGAAGCTAATTTTGCTGAGGGATTAATATCAGGGTCTCCTATTAAACCAGAAATTGTGCTGGTGAGTGGGTGGAAGGAGATCGTGAAACAACTGACTTGCTGATGGTTAACTGTATTTACTCTGATTGGGCAGAAGGATCTTGGGAATTATGGGTATCCACGTACTGCTTGTAAAATCCTATTAAGTGCTCATTATCTATTGTATTAAACACAGAGATGCGCAAAGAGCTTTTCCCTTCTGCTTCTCCTGTTACTCTAATATGAACACAGAGATTCTCATTCAATCCCACCCATGTTTGATTATCTCTGTGTGGTTTTATGTCATTTTAAAAGCTAATCTTTTTAGCTATTAACTTTTTTGCCACCGGAAGTTTTGCAACTTTGTGTGTCTCCCTGGAAAAGGGCAACTTTTGCTTTGAAGCAAAAGTGAATTTCACTTTTTAAAAGTTTCATTAAAGCTCAGAGGCTAGTTAGTGTTTGCAGACACGTTGACATAGTTTATACAGCCAACTGTGGCAGGTGCTAGCGACCAAAGCAATCACAGGTTGTTTTTTTTGTTTTTTAAAGCATCCTTTTGACAGCTGATTTCAATCAATCATCCCTAGCTACTGATGTTTGCCAGGGGGTTTCTCACTTGTCCCACGGCTGTGTGACCTGGGCCTGATCAGCACTGTGCTTTGGTTGTCTTACTAACTGATTTGTCGAATGAAAATACTGTCAAAATGACAACCAAGTTAGCCGATGATGTCCAAATATGGGGGAAAAAATATACATAGTAAAGCTGATGTTAAAGTTATATGATGCCATGGAATAAACTGGCCTTTTTGCTTTGAATTGACTGAATTGAAGCAAAGGTTTTCAGGTTCAAATTTTAAGACAGCGATTGTGGGTTTATAATTGGATTTTATTGGAGGCTCTGTATAGTTTTCATTAAAGAACTCCTTGTTTATCAATTCATTTACTGTAAAGTCCTCATGATTTTTTTTCCTGCTCTAATTTAGCCAGTGTTTAACTGTTAATGCGAGGCGGTGCTCATATCAACAGCAAATTTTCGACAGGATTTCACATAATGGAGCTCTGGTGCTTTGCACTTCAAAAGCTTCCACAGATTGGCTGTCACTGGTCTGACAGCCAGCAGCTGAGAGCCACTTTTGCCCGCCTGTGAGAGAATATACGACAACCAGCAATGCCATGTTTGGCAGGATTTTATATGAGTGGCTCATGAATACAGGGAGTGCAGAATTATTAGGCAAATGAGTATTTTGTCCACATCATCCTCTTCATGCATGTTGTCTTACTCCAAGCTGTATAGGCTCGAAAGCCTACTACCAATTAAGCATATTAGGTGATGTGCATCTCTGTAATGAGAAGGGGTGTGGTCTAATGACATCAACACCCTATATCATGTGTGCATAATTATTAGGCAACGTCCTTTCCTTTGGCAAAATGGGTCAAAAGAAGGACTTGACAGGCTCAGAAAAGTCAAAAATAGTGAGATACAGTGGGGCAAAAAAGTATTTAGTCAGCCACCGATTGTGCAAGTTCCCCCACTTAAAATGATGACAGAGGTCAGTAATTTGCACCAGAGGTACACTTCAACTGTGAGAGACAGAATGTGAAAAAAAAATCCATGAATTCACATGGTAGGATTTGTAAAGAATTTATTCGTAAATCAGGGTGGAAAATAAGTATTTGGTCACCTCAAACAAGGAAAATCTCTGGCTCTCACAGACCTGTAACGTCTTCTGTAAGAAGCTTTTCTGTCCCCCACTTGTTACCTGTATGAATGGCACCTGTTTGAACTCATCATCTGTATAAAAGACACCTGTCCACAGCCTCAAACAGTCAGACTCCAAACTCCGCCATGGCCAAGACCAAAGAGCTTTCGAAGGACACCAGGAAAAGTATTGTAGACCTGCACCAGACTGGGAAGAGTGAATCTACAATAGGCAAGCAGCTTGGTGTGAAAAAATCAACTGTGGGAGCAATCATCAGAAAATGGAAGACATACAAGACCACTGATAATCTCCCTCGATCTGGGGCTCCACGCAAGATCTCATCCCGTGGGGTCAAAATGATCATGAGAACGGTGAGCAAAGATCCCAGAACCACACGGGGGGACCTGGTGAATGACCTGCAGAGAGCTGGGACCAAAGTAACAAAGGTCACCATCAGTAACACACTACAACGGCAGGGAATCAAATCCCGCAGTGCCAGACGTGTCCCGCTGCTGAAGCCAGTGCATGTCCAGGCCCGTCTGAAGTTTGCCAGAGAGCACATGGATGATACAGCAGAGGATTGGGAGAATGTCATGTGGTCAGATGAAACCAAAGTAGAACTTTTTGGTATAAACTCAACTCGTCGTGTTTGGAGGAAGAAGAATACCGAGTTGCATCCCAAGAACACCATACCTACTGTGAAGCATGGGGGTGGAAACATCATGCTATGGGGCTGTTTTTCTGCCAAGGGGACAGGACGACTGATCCGTGTTAAGGACAGAATGAATGGGGCCATGTATCGTGAGATTTTGAGCCAAAACCTCCTTCCATCAGTGAGAACTTTGAAGATGAAACGAGGCTGGGTCTTCCAACATGACAATGATCCAAAACACACCGCCCGGGCAACAAAGGAGTAGCTCCGTAGGAAGCATTTGAAAGTCCTGGAGTGGCCTAGCCAGTCTCCAGACCTCAACCCCATAGAAAATCTGTGGCGGGAGTTGAAAGTCCGTGTTGCTCGGCGACAGCCCCAAAACATCACTGCTCTCGAGAAGATCTGCATGGAGGAATGGGCCAAAATACCAGCTACTGTGTGTGCAAACCTGGTAAAGACCTATAGTAAACGTTTGACCTCTGTTATTGCCAACAAAGGTTATGTTACAAAGTATTGAGTTGTATTTTTGTTATTGACCAAATACTTATTTTCCACCCTGATTTACGAATAAATTCTTTACAAATCCTACCATGTGGATTCATGGATTTTTCTTTCACATTCTGTCTCTCACAGTTGAAGTGTACCTCTGGTGCAAATTACTGACCTCTGTCATCATTTTAGGTGGGGGAACTTGCACAATCGGTGGCTGACTAAATACTTTTTTGCCCCACTGTATCTTGCAGAGGGATGCAGCGGTCTCAAAATTGCAAAGCTTCTGAAGCGTGATCATCGAATAATCAAGCGTTTCATTCAAAATAGTCAACAGGGTCGCAAGAAGCGTGTGGAAAAACCAAGGCGCAAAATAACTTCCCATGAACTGAGAAAAGTCAAGCGTGCAGCTGCCAAGATGCCACTTGCCACCAGTTTGGCCATATTTCAGAGCTGCAACATCACTGGAGTGCCCAAAAGCACAAGGTGTGCAATACTCAGAGACATGGCCAAGGTAAGAAAGGCTGAAAGACGACCACCACTGAACAAGACACACAAGCTGAAACGTCAAGACTGGGCCAAGAAATATCTCAAGACTGGTTTTTCTAAGGTTTTATGGACTGATGAAATGAGAGTGAGTCTTGATGGGCCAGATGGATGGGCCCGTGGCTGGATTGGTAAAGGGCAGAGAGCTCCAGTCCGACTCAGACGCCAGCAAGGTGGAGTACTGGTTTGGGCTGGTATCATCAAAGATGAGCTTGTGGGGCCTTTTCGGGTTGAGGATGGAGTCAAGCTCAACTCCCAGTCCTACTGCCAGTTTCTGGAAGACACCTTCTTCAAGCAGTGGTACAGGAAGAAGTCTGCATCCTTCAAGAAAAACATGATTTTCATGCAGGACAATGCTCCATCACACGCGTCCAAGTACTCCACAGCGTGGCTGGCAAGAAAGGATATAAAAGAAGAAAAACTAATGACATGGCCTCCTTGTTCACCTGATCTGAACCCCATTGAGAACCTGTGGTCCATCATCAAATGTGAGATTTACAAGGAGGGAAAACAGTACACCTCTCTGAACAGTGTCTGGGAGGCTGTGGTTGCTGCTGCACGCAATGTTGATGGTGAACAGATCAAAACACTGACAGAATCCATGGATGGCAGGCTTTTGAGTGTCCTTGCAAAGAAAGGTGGCTATATTGGTCGCTGATTTGTTTTTGTTTTGTTTTTGAATGTCAGAAATGTATATTTGTGAATGTGGAGATGTTATATTGGTTTCACTGGTAAAAATAAATAATTGAAATGGGTATATATTTGTTTTTTGTTAAGTTGCCTAATAATTATGCACAGTAATAGTCACCTGCACACACAGATATCCCCCTAAAATAGCTAAAACTAAAAACAAACTAAAAACTACTTCCAAAAACATTCAGCTTTGATATTAATGAGTTTTTTGGGTTCATTGAGAACATGGTTGTTGTTCAATAATAAAATTATTCCTCAAAAATACAACTTGCCTAATAATTCTGTACTCCCTGTACGTATTTGCAAAAAATGAGAGAGATCCTTGTATTTCCTGTTTTGTTTTTTTCTTTAAAGTTTTTTTCAACCTATAATTTGAAAGCATGAAGCAATGCCAGCATGCTGACCGCATACAGCTGTGATGATAATGACACATCAAGCCTTCATTATTTCAAGGACCCATAAATGAAGAACCTTGGGTCACCACATATATGTAACATCATGCTATGGCTCAGCTGAATTGAGGCAATTACAGCTGGTAACCTGACTGTTCACATGCCTCCCCTATAGAGAGCAGGATTCATAGGTCAAACACAGGTATGCCTGGCGAGGGCTGCTGAGGCTGGAGTGAGAATACACCAGCAAGTCTCACATTTATCATAAAGAGTACACTGTGCAATAAATAACACACAGCTTGTGCTTAATATGTTGATTCAACATAACAAAATCTATTTTGAATCAGTAGATGCCTGTAAGTTATTCGAAGTTTGATATCTGCAGGCACCATATAGCAGTTAAGACTAGAATAAAGATGACATATAAGCCTGGTTTCATCTTTCATTTTTGCAGTTTAAAAATTCTCGTTTTATTTTCAATTCTTCTATCTTTCCCTTTTACCTCCCCTCTTCTCACTTTGGAGTCACTGAGCTCCAGGATTAGATTAACTATCATTTATAGCAGGCCTGGGAGGCTATGAAGAGCAGACTCCATCAGATGGCGAGATAATGGTGCTTTATGATAGATCCTGGCTAATGAAATGCCACTGACTGTAATGAGATCAGTGAAAAGTGAGCTTTTGACCCCCTGAAAAGGGTAGGGAGCATGTAGAGAATACCTACTAAGGATGTTCTTGACATCTAAGATTTCTGCCCTCTTGCTTCCCTCTTCCTGTTAAGGACACAGCTCTTCTGAATTCATGACGGTGGGTGTGAAGAGATAAAACTGCGAAAAATGTCCCATGGTTCTACAGTAATGCAGAGTTTGGCTGCACACTTGAGCTGAAGCAAGGCTCAAATCACACATGCAAAAAGCGCACACAGTTGAAATGCCAAAATGCTAATGCCAACATTTACCAGGGGCTGAGAGGTGGGGCTGTTCAAACAGTTGTGGGTGTTTGTAAGGTCAAGAAGAAGATTACGCATTCACTCTGGGCCTCAGAGGTTCACATGTGTGAACAGTGAAAATACACAATATCATACCTGACAGCAGCAGGCAGCGCGTGAAATGCTGAGGTTGTTAGAACTTCTGACATTTACACTTTTAATATGTAACATGAGCCTGCTGTACATGTACAGCAATAGGTAGATTAATTTCACACATATTGGACCACATAGTTAATGCATGTGTAACGATTCTCTGACACGTTCTATATTCAAGATGCACTTCTCTATACAATCAACATATTGATTTTCAATCTTCTCTAGGTTGTTTTTGTTTTGTTTTTGTGCTTTTTCCTTTGTGGTGAATGCCGTTGTGAATCCTCTGAATTTCGAAGGCAATCAGTACTCAACTGCATAGTGTCATTGCCTCAGGCTGTTGGCTTTTTGGAGGACTGCATACAAATCTGTCTCTGTACTTTGTGTTGACTGTTTACCCGTCTTTCTACATAGATACGCAAATGTGGGACTGTGAATCCAGCTCCAGTCAAGAGCGGATATCCTTTTTCTAAATTTCTGCCTTGTTTCTTTCAATTCATTTCATCAAGGTAAATACCCTGGAGTATTAGAAAGAAACCCCAACAATCCCATATGACAAATCACTTGGTGAGAAGGAAAAACTCCCTTTCAACATGAAGAAACCTCCAGAAGAACCAGACTAACGGAGGAGCGTCCAGCTCCAATGACCACTTAAGGATGAGGAAAAGAGATGAGGCATAAGTTTAATTATTGCTAATGATTAAATACAGTAGTGGTGTAAAAACAGAAAGTGAAAAGAGTGTGAGAGTGAAGCTCCACAGCAGCCTAAGGTACAAAATATATCGTTTGTCAGGTGTGAGGACATCACCTTTATTTAAAGCGGCACTTTTTCTATGAATATGGAATCACACCAGTCATCATGTTACATATTGGCTATTTTCTTTTCTGATTGCATACACCCATCTTATTTTAGTGCATAAAATATCCCTGCCTTTTCTCCTTATGTGTTTCAGGTATATTGCAAGTCATCAACCTCTCCCATCTTTTCTCATTTCTGGACATTTGCCATCCCAGCTTGTCAAAAAGTTGTGTGACAGCAAAAGGCACCCGCGAGCTGCCATCCTCCTCTCATCATCCCGTAGAGCTCAGCCACATGTTGGGTCTCTGTAGATAGGTCAGGGGTTGGGAGAAGTCATCTATAGCTTCAGGAGGTTTCGAAAGGGGCTTATGCACAGCTGACAAGTTTTCATTTCCACCTCTTCCCCCTCTCCTCACTCAGCTTCATTTTCCATCACTGCTGTCATTCCCAGGCTAACAGCATGCATTTGCTTCCCCTCGACAATATATGTTTTGCTTCTCAGAAGGAGACAGTTTAGAAGATAAATTGGTCTCATTTCCCCCTCATACAGTTTATTGAAGTGCCAGACTCTCTTATTTTACACACTTTGCCTGTGGCTATTTAATTATGCCTTTTTCTGCGCTTGTTCAGTTGCAGACTAGTGTTTTAAAATCCACCTGACCGGCAAAAAACATCCTTAAAGACATTTTTTAAAATCAGATTAAGTCTGTAACAACACACAAATTGATAATAATAATAACAATAATAATGAGTAATGAATTTCTTCTTACAAAGTCTGCCTGTCTCTGTCAAAAAGCTCACCTACTGGCAGCAGAAGAAAGTAGAAGAAAGACTGAAATGGGCTCTTTTTCCCCCCAAATGATTTCTTTTATTGTCAAGAAGTCATTTCCGTGGTAAATCTCTTTTTGAAAGGGACAGGGAGAAGTCACAGAGAGTTAATATACTATTTTAGAGACTTCTTTAATTGAAGAGTCGTGGCAGGATTAAATTTTATTTTGTCCAGGGGAGCAGCCGGTCCTGGTGAGGATACAAAGGAAATTGATTTTGTGCCCTACATCCTTTCCCACAGCTCCTGGCTTGCGTGTGGATGGCACGGCACTGTGTCATGTCAGGGTGAGCCAGGATGCAATATAGTTCCCTCCGCTTCTTTATCTCTCTGTGTGGAAGGGGGTTTGAGTGAGCATAGTGGGTAGAAAACCACATCTCATTGGCATCCCAACACCTTTTTTTCTCTAATGTCTGTCACAGAAGTCTGTCGCTATCTCTTGAACTGTGTGGTTAAAAGATATGATAAGGAAATTTGGCACCCTGAATTGAGACCATTCCCGGATCTCATTTCACCATGTTTTATGGCTGTGGTTTGAGCAATCTGTGGCCTCTGACTGGTCAAAGTTGAATGTGTTTTTATGAAAATAAGTTTCAGGTGTTAAAAAGTTTACTATTTCCTGGATCACACTGAGCACCATATTACAAAAATTTCTGTCATATTAGGTTTAGCAGTTTAATGAATAAAAGAAAAGAATTGGCAGGAATCTTCATCAGAGCCAGAGGCCTCAGAAAAGTTGGAATTGGATTTCCCTCTGTGATCTAAATACCTATCCAAATGGATATTCTATATTTGCTATGTTTGTTTAACTGCTCCATAGAGAAATTGCATTTCCAGACCTCACTCACACTTAATATGCTTTACAGCTACACTTCATCATCACTCAGCTGTTCTGTCTCAAGTTCAGATGGTCAGAGGATTGGTTTTGAATGTCAGCTATGCCATCCCTCTGAGGAAGCCCTTTTAGACTCATTGAGCCTGAGGGGAAATTGGCTCAAATGCACACCTCAGGGCAAGTTGGCCTGCTCGTAATATCATGTCCAGCAGTCACCTGGGGGAATGTTGACAGGCTAATATGTGCGAAGCTGACCTTTTGGTTATAGTTAAAGGGTGTTTCGTGTGGCCACATGTGGCAAAGTAGGCTGTGCTGTGTCTGTGAAGAGAGGCTGATGTTCTGCACGTTACATTAGTTCATCTGCCTCACTGTCACCTCCTTCACACAGTGTTTGCTTCTTCACAAATGTGTGAAGTACTGACACCCTGCTGAGTGCTAGATGTGCTGCTGTCTGGGAGGAACTTTAAGTGCACCAATAACAGCGATCCAACACGTCCTTGAATGCTGAGATTAGTGGAAAAGTGCTCACAAAGGTTTTGTGTTCAAACACATATTGTGTGCACATTGGTGTACACACGACAGATCTCTGGGGACAACATACTTAGGTACTTTTCTTCAAATCATTGGGAACTGTGAATTAGAAAGTTGTCCATCTCTCACTAGAGGCCCCAGCATCCTTTGAGATTGTTTTCTTTGGGAATAATCTGTGAGCTGTGCTTGAAAAGGACCAATTCACTCAGTCTGGATGCTGTTACAAAAAGTAGAGAAAGGGTAAGTCAAATACAGATAGAAAAAACACACCTTCTCACAAAGGATTTGATTCAAACTAATGCACTAGAGGGTTCATTTGTAACCACATAAATATAACACGGGGCCTTAATAAGGCTTATTTCACTTCCCATATAAAAGTTTGGATTTATGAAAGCAAATTCAAACTGAGAATGTGCGTGTTACTGAAACTCTGACAGATATCAAGTGGTGCACACAGTGAGATGGTGAAATGAAGCCAGACTTATCACAATGCCTCAAGTCACACATTTAATTTCAGTTCAAGTTACTTATTAATCAAATTTTATCAAAAATATTAATGTTTTTGCTTGGGTTAGTGAGCTTTAACTGCTTCCCCTCCTGAAGCAACTGAAGAAGTCAAATCTAAAATCAGTCTCCTTGCTACAGTGGCTTGCAAAAGTATTCGGCCCCCTTGAACTTTTCCACATTTTGTCACATTACAGCCACAAACATGAATAAATTTTTTTGGAATTCCACGTGAAAGGCCAATACAAAGTGGCGTGCACGTGAGAAGTGGAACGAAAATCATACATGATTCCAAACATTTTTTACAAATAAATAACTGCAAAGTGGGGTGTGTGTAATTATTCAGCCCCCTTTGGTCTGAGTGCAGTCAGTTGCCCATAGACATTGCCTGATGAGTGCTAATGACTAAATAGAGTGCACCTGTGTGTAATCTAATGTCAGTACAAATACAGCTGCTCTGTGACGGCCTCAGAGGTTGTCTAACAGAATATTGGGAGCAACAACACCATGAAGTCCAAAGAACACACCACACAGGTCAGGGATAAAGTTCTTGAGAAATTTAAAGCAGGCTTAGGCTACAAAAAGATTTCCCAAACCTTGAACATCCCACCGAGCACTGTTCAAGCGATCATTCAGAAATGGAAGGAGTATGGCACAACTGTAAACCTACCAAGACAAGGCTGTCCACCTAAACTCACAGGCCGAACTAGGAGAGCGCTGATCAGAAATGCAGCCAAGAGGCCCATGGTGACTCTGGACGAGCTGCAGAGATCTACAGCTCAGGTGGGGGAATCTGTCCATAGGACAACTATTAGTCGTGCACTGCACAAAGTTGGCCTTTATGGAAGAGTGGCAAGAAGAAAGCCATTGTTAACAGAAAACCATAAGAAGTCCCGTTTGCAGTTTGCCACAAGCCATGTGGGGGACACAGCATATATGTGGAAGAAGGTGCTCTGGTCAGATGAGACCAAAATGGAACTTTTTGGCTAAAATGCAAAACGCTATGTGTGGCGGAAAACTAACACTGCACATCACTCTGAACACACCATCCCCACTGTCAAATGTGGTGGTGGCAGCATCATGCTCTGGGGGTGCTTCTCTTCAGCAGGGACAGGGAAGCTGGTAGAGTTGATGGGAAGATGGATGGAGCCAAATACAGGGCAATCTTGGAAGAAAACCTCTTGGAGTCTGCAAAAGACTTGAGACTGGGGCGGAGGTTCACCTTCCAGCAGGACAACGACCCTAAACATAAAGCCAGGGCAACAATGGAATGGTTTAAAACAAAACATATCCATGTGTTAGAATGGCCCAGTCAAAGTCCAGATCTAAATCCAATCGAGAATCTGTGGCAAGATCTGAAAACTGCTGTTCACAAACGCTGTCCATCTAATCTGACTGAGCTGGAGCTGTTTTGCAAAGAAGAATGGGCAAGAATGTCAGTCTCTAGATGTGCAAAGCTGGTAGAGTAGCTGATAGTTGTGGAGCACTATTTCTTTTTCCCTTCTAATGCTATGCACATATCACCAAGTACAATGGATTTAATTGTTTAGTTTAAAATGTGGAATCAACGCCAGCAACAGCTGGGTCACATCATTACACTCCATATCTTTATTATGACTCCTGATCTATAACAAAACTCACCTATAAACTCACCTTCATTTGAACTTCCGTCTTTAGTTTCCAAATCATTTGAAAATGGATTGTTGCCATCATTTGGCAATCAATCAACCAGATTGCTGTGGCTGTAAATACGGCAGTGATGCTTGTGGTAATGCTTCATAATGGATACACTGATGTTGCTGGAGAACTACTACTTCATGAGATTGATTCTTTATGGCTGAATGTGGGCGCATAGAGGGCCTGATATGAGGCTGATCCATGTGCACACATTTCCAGGAAGTAATTAATTGTGATTGGGAGAACTGAAAGATGTTTTAAAGTGTTAATCAGTAAGTTAAATATCAATAATGGGTACTAGGGTACTGTTTTCTTTTTAAGTCAGTAGCACTGACTCAAAGTGTGTCTCGTAAGCTTATTGGTGTCCTAGTTGGTTTCTAGCCAGTTGGCTTACAACTGTTTACAATCTAATTTTCACTGACCATAGTCAACAAGGGAAGCAGCTATTTTGCTGGTAGTGTTACACTACCAGTGATTTATGCAAAGAACACTGCATGCAGGTGTGCGCATGTTTTTTGATTTTTTTGTAATTTAATTATCAGGCTTATCTGTATGTGCACATACACTTTTATTATGTATCCTGTACTCTGTTATTAATTAAGGCCTTGAGTCCTTTCAGTGTACAGCAATATAGATCAGAAGTGCTCTCTTGAGTTTCTCCTTAGAATGAAAAAACACCTTTAAAAAAATCCATTAGCGCTAATATGAATTGATTTTTATTACTTTTTATATTAATGGCATTCAAATCTGATTGAGTAGGGACTTGTTAATGTGAGCTGTAGCACAGCTTTTGAAATATTCTTCTTCAGTTGAAGTTATTTCAACCATCAATCCTACCATAGTCCTAAAGCATAAAATGCCTCCTTGAATAACAACTATTTTCTTTCACATATACAGTTTTTCTTTCATTACCTTTAAGGACAAAATAGAAATCCTAATATATGTTAAAAAAAATGGACCTAAAGATATACATACCAACCTGCAGTTGGTATTAAGCTTTTTTCAAAACATTAAGGGTGTTTTTCAGTAAAAACTATCCTCCAAGCCAGAATGTAAGCAAACCAATTCTACTTTGCAAACTGGCAACTGGTGCAATGACTGCTTGGCTGTGTGTGTGATTAACAGAACAGCTTTATCGTCTCGGTTGCAGGATGTTGCAGAAGAGCTCTGGTCAGTGCTGTCTGATAGGAAAACTATCTCATACTTCTGACAGTGGTTGTTATTTGTTTGACGGGCGTCAGGGGAGAGAGAGAGATTACTTTTAAGAGTCCTCACATCCTGCCAGTAGCAGGAGTGCTGACAGCTGATCCCTCTGTAGGAGTGTGATGCTCCAAAAAGCAGAGGGTGCTAAGATGGCAGTTGTCAGAGAGGTTAGCGGTGGACCGACTTTCCCACCATATGATTATGTTGGTCCCTTTAGCCGTTATCCTTCCACAGCTTCTGTTACCTCAGAGATTAACTCCACCTGTTAATATCCATTCTGGACGATTAGTTCATAATCAAAAAATTGCTGCTGTTATTTCCATTTAAAGTGGACGATATGATAGACTGTTTACTATGGTGTGCACAATGACACAGGTATGTGTTATTACAGAACTAATTAGTGACATGTAAGGGCTGATTTGTTGAGTGGACCTGTGAATAAGACTTTAAAAAAGCCTCATAACCAATATGTAATAAATGAGTGATGTGTAACATCCAATCTATAATATTTAACTCAAAAAAAGTTTTCATTAGATTTAATTAGACATAAAGTCTTGCACTCAGGATAACAAAAATTGTGCCATTATATTTCCATGATAGAGTTAAGTTATATAACATTAATTTCTGATATGATGCCAAAAGTATTAAAGTCAAGATTAGATGAACTGTAGGATTTCACCTGTGATTTTCAGGTAATGTCCCAAACTCTTGGTCCCAGCAGTCATATCTTCAATAAAATTTCCTCAGATTAATGGCATTTTACAGCATTCAGAGCCCCCAATCCTCAAAAAGGAAAAAACAAACAAAAAAACTTCTGCTTTGAGTGTTTTTTTTGTAGTAAAACTAAAAAAACAGACACTGCATCATTTTTTTATACATTGGACCATATCTTCCATGGATGGATTAGCAAAAATTATTTAAGCAAGTTAAAAAAAAAATCAAAATGCAGATAAATGAGAGATCAAACTTATAGGATAAACAGAGATGGGCAGTAACGCGTTACAAGTAACGCGTTACTGTAATCTGATTACTTTTTTCATGTAACGAGTAAAGTAAGGGATTACTATTGCAAAATCGGTAATTAGATTACCGTTACTTTCCCGTAGGAACGCTGCGTTACTGCGTTACTAAAACCGTGATTTTTTTTGCGAGAATGTCTCATGACAGTGACGTAAGCAAGTGCGACGTTGGTGACAGCAGCTGTGTGCAGATCAACAATGGATAATATATCGAGTGCGGGAGAGAGTATGAGCGTGCAGCGTTTAAAGTGTGGAAGTACTGACCTTACTTTGAGTTTGATTCCATAAAAAGTGACAAAAACATTAGCGTCCATCGTGCGTGGGAAGAAAACTTCTTTTTACAGCGAAAAAAACCCCTAAACTTCCAAGCAAGCACCGAGTAGCTACGACGTGATGGGAAACTCACAGAGACACTCGCGCGGATTCTTCAACTGACCGCAGCACACCTGCACCAGGGTAACCCTCCGCCTACCCTGCTCCTGCTTTACAGGTGAAAATAGAGCAAAAGGACCGCTGAGTCTTTGACTTTATTTATTTTCTGCTGTGTTTTACTTGCATCTGTTTGAAAGAGTGAGTGTAAACACAAAAAATATTTTATTTTATGTGCTGGAATGTGCAGAAAATAGGTTTAAATGTTAAACTAATTTATTCAAGTCAGAGAATGTTGCATATAATTAAATTTTTGCTTGATGCATAAAGTTAAAAGATTAAAACTGATAAAACAAGTTTTAAAAAGAGACTTTTCCATTTGATTACATTTTGTATGATGGATTATGTAGAAAAAGTAGAATTGGGCTGAAAGATCTATCGCTTTATCACCTATTCAGGTTGTAAATCGTGTTTTTAAAAAGTAACTAAGTAACTAAGTAACTAAGTAATTAATTACTTTTGAAAATAAGTAATCAGTAAAGTAACGGGATTACTTTTTTGGGGGAGTAATCAGTAATTAGTTACTGATTACTTTTTTCAAGTAACTTGACCAACACTGAGGATAAATAATGTGGAATCTGGAATGAAGAGTAGCTAGTAAGCAAAATCAGGAAAAAATTGTGTTTACTGATAAATAATAAGAATTTCCCCACTTGCATTATCAGATTTTATTGGGCGCTTTGGAAGTAGAATCAAGCTGTGAATACAGCATTTGCATATTTGACTTGATAGCAAATGACTGTGTTTAACACATCTAGCTGCTGTCGAACAGTATGGGCTTTTAGAGCTGCGCTGCTGCCCAACTGATGAATTTAAGTCTGTAGGCTTGGATGTCTACCTACACCGGAGGGACATGTCTGTGTACTAAATGGCTCACTCTGTTAAACAGCCAGTCACTAACTGTGCTGTTTGTTGCTGAGCAGGTAGTGTAAACAATGAGCTGAAGCTCTTTGGAAGGATCTGTAAAGCCTATGGGAGCCTAGGGCACACAACGACAGCAGGTGTGCACTGATTTCGGCTATACTATTTCCATATAAAATAATCATTTAGAGAGAAAGTTAGAAGTGTCGGAATTTCTTTCTTGTTTTTTTTTTTTAATCACACAGTAGACAACCTCTGTCTGGGTAACAGACCGTAATCACAACACAACGTATTTGCAGACAGCTCGTTCATGGGTCCAGCTGCTCTCCTCTCTGACACTCACTGAAAAGTGTAGACACACTTCTGCAGTAGGAAACCAATGTTTGCGCTCAAAGGACATTACAGGCAGCTGTGTGTAAAAAAAATAAAATAAAATAAAATAAAATTTAATACAGTTTGCCTGCAAATGTACTGTAGCATCATCACCCTAACCCATCTCTGTTTTTGTCCAAACTGACATGATATACCTGAATACAAAAATTTAAAGCCAAATATCTTTCCAACAAGAGAATATCTAAATATGAGCGACTGACCAGCTTTAGTGCATGTTTTTGGTTTGGGTTTTTCAGCATTTTAGCATTCTTGCAGCGAATCACAATCAGATTATTTACAAGTTTGAACCAAAAATGCAAGACACTATAATCACCTTTGCACATATACAGATGCGTCATGCAACATTGTGTCAGTCACCTGGGATAATGTCATTTTTTTTGTGTTATTTTCCTGTTCTATTGTTTCGCCAACAACACTGCTCCTTAACCAGCAGTTAGCAGAGTTTAAAAGGGTGATGGCCTTTCTGTTATTATTAGCTCTAAGGTCAGACTATGTCAGTTTGTGGCAGTCAATGGCAGGCTAGGACAGTTTGTGCCAGGATGTCTGGAGGCTAGAGAGTTCGACAGGAAGAGCCTAGAAGACTGTAAGAAGAGGACAGGTCATCACTGACTCCTACGCAAACACATCAAGAATAGCTGGCTACATTAACTCTGTCCATTAGTGGCTGTCTGTTTGCAGACAGGAAATGACTGATTTGGGCAGATGTGTGGGATTTATTTATATCCTGCCATGTTTGGCTGCTTTGGTTGCTGGTTGCTTGTCAAGCATCATGTCCAGGGTATCTGTGATAGACATGGATAAGCTGGGCGAAATTGTGAGTGCTGTGTAAATGCATTTGATTAACATGTAAATGTGGTTAGTTGCTGTTGTATGTGAGGGTGTGTGAACCAGAAAGACAAAGAGGAACAAAGGATCAGGAACTCATTTGGTTCAGGGCTCTGTTTTTACTGTTTTCCAGCATAAATAATCAACGGAGTGCAAAGCCATGATAGCATTAACAAAGGGACAAAGAAGGGAGATTTTTTCAGATCTAGAAAAAAAAAATCAGTTTCTAATACGCCCTCATAAAAACCAATTATTAGCAGGAGAAAATGAACAAAAACCTGCCACGACAGTTAATTACGTAAACTTAAGTCTTTATTGTGCAGTAACCCTACAATATAGCTCCCATTATTAAAGCTTGAAGTTGGTTTTATTAGAGGGCTGTGGCTGTGAAGATAAAGAGAATACAATGCAAACAAAGAGAACCAACTATTCCCTTTACCCAGACAGCAAAAGTCACAAGCCAAATGTATAAGGTGAAGACTAAAATTCTATTATATGCACAAAAATTGAAATATGCATGTATATTCTATTCATAAGATTAAGTGAGTATTCATGGTCTGGTTAATGGATTTTCATCATTATCGAACCTGCACTGCAGTCCTCATTTTCTAGGCATTACCCAACAGAGGCACATGTGAGAACACAAATGTCCCACTCATTCAGATCAGACTATAAATACAAAATCCACATGATGTTCGATTCTGGAGATTTGGACTCACACGTGAGTAGCAAAGGTTTGTTCAAAGAGAGGAGATTGCCCAATACTCTATTCACCTGACAGCACCTTTAACATAGTGTTCCCGGTAGTGAGAACACATCTGACGCAGACCATCTCCTGCTGGGAGCTACACATGAGAGAGCAACTTTGCACAATCCCCTGTCTTGATGTTTTTAAGAGTTTTTATAACTGAAAACAAGTTTCAGTGGATCCATGTGCAGGCATGACAGGCATAAATCCTCTAATACATGTGCCTCATCTGCAGCTCACTTGAAGTGTCAGGGAAAGAAAGGGCAAATGTTATCCTTACATAAAGCAGTGGCTGTTTTTTAACCTTCATTCTCATTATAAACTGCAAACTCTTCTCTACAACAGAGTCTCGCATATCATCAGATAAGAAAAGGTAATCAGTGATTTAGTTCTTAGCGGTTTGTTATCATTACAGATTTTTAAAGTTCTTCTGACTAGGAATGGGTATCGTTTAGGTTTTATCCGATACCAGTGCCAAACCGGTACTTTTGAAACGGTCCCGGTGCTTAAACGGTGCTCGAACTGGTGCTTAAAGAATGGAGAACACAAACTTTGTCCAAAAACCTCTCACATTTAGCTTTTTTTTTTTTTTTTGGTAAAAAGATAACAATGTTAGGCTTTTCTGCAGCTATAGGGCATTTATGGTATCCCTCTTGGCTGGAAGCAGTGCTTAAACAATGGAAAAAACACAAACTTTGTCTAAAAACCTCTCATGTTTAGCTGTTTTACACTTTTTCTTTGGTCATTTTAGCCTTTTTGGCCAGGGTGAAGGGAGTATCTGCCATCAAACAAGAAGACGGCCGCATGTAACTACGACGGTGTTTGCTAGTTTACCTTACATGCATTAATTTAATAATGTGGTTAGCCTACTCAACGTAAATTACACACGAACAACATTAAGCCACTGACCCAGAGAAAAACGGCTGCTGCTGCCGCCATCATCATCCGTCATCATTTCTGCTACACTGGCAGGGCTATGGCTAAGACTCTCCTCTCTGGGTTCTTGGGGGATGTTGATAACTCCAGGTCCGATAACAGGCACCACACCTGCAGTAAATGTGCTCGGTGTGAGGTCTTGCAGCAAGCTATCAAATACGGTGCATTTCTTGGCTTTTGAAAAAACGCAATGCTTCTCCAGGTGTTACATCAGATTCGAGGTGTTACCTTCTTGTTGCAGGCTGCTGAGTTTGCATCTTTTGCTGTGAAGTACAGCCAGACTTTTGACTGCTTCGCCTTGGGCATTTTTAATTTGTAGCTCTGCTCTAAAAGAACGTACGTACCTGGGCCCACCTACTCTCCTTGGAAAGGTAAAATGATTGGCTAGAATCCAAAGTGTATGACATCACAGGAAAAAAGAAGCAACGAAATAAAGCACCGAAATGTGCGCTGCTTTTCGGTCTGGTTACTATCGTTTATGTCTGAACCGGTGCCCATCCCTACTTCTGACTAGTAGCTGAAGTACGCAGGGAAATGATGTTGAATATTCTCTTAAATGCAGCTTTGATCAGCGTAGAATAACATATTTATATTTGGTATTATTTTTATGCATGACACAGCCTCACCTCACCTAATTTATTTACAATCCAAGTGACAAACCCCACTGCAGCTGTCACAGTTATGACCCGTGTTTGTCATCCACATTAGTTCACTTAGGGAGGATGTTAGAGCGGATGATGGGTAAACGTTACATCTGATTTGGCACAGAATGAGACCATGGTGAGTAACTAATATTTATGATTTTAGTATAGACAATTTTACTCAATTTGGGATGTTTTCCTAACCCTTAGTGCGCTATTTTGTACTCATAGCATTTTAAGGATTATTTTGTGCTCAGGTCTTAAGATTGAGGTGGAAACTGCAAATAATGTTCAGTTCAGTGGAAAGATTATTAATCAAATGCATACATGAGTAGATTAAGATATATTTATTCATCCAACTTCAAAGCAGCACCAGATGATATATTGGCTAAGATTTTGTTAAAGAAAAATACATATACAAGATTAACGTTATCTTTAAAAACAAATATGTATTTCATTTATGTTCTGGTTTCAAAATATACTCTAGTGAAAGTTTCATCTGTTCTGCAAAAAAACCCTCAGCAATCATGATTGCATCACGAGTGTTCCTGTGCCTTTCACAGTCTTTCAGGAAAGAAGTGAATATCATGGTTGACAGCAGTCTGAGTCACAGGAATGTTAATGCTACCGATTCCATCACTGACAATGATGATTCAACACACTTAGTTGAGGTTAAGGGCTCGGAGGCAAAGATTTGTTCAGTCTGGCACTGAAGATCTCAGCATGTGGGTCATGGGGTGTTTTTTTTCCGTGACAGCCACCATGCAGTGATTGAAAGCAAAGCATGCCTGAGTCTAGCCACAATGCCCACCGACATGTTGACATTCTAACCCATACAGTAAGTACTGATTAGTCACACTGACTGCATTGTTACATAATTCAAATCACACACACACACACAGACATATCACAGTATTGTGTTGATAAACTCTGTCCAGAGGTATCCAGACGACAACATTTTCATTTTCTTCGGGGCCACAATTTGCTGTGAACACACACACACACACAGACTCACAAAAAGCAAATGCTATCAGTCACACTTTGCTGTTAATATGATTTCACAGGAATGTTGCCTGATTGACGGAGTAAGCTACAGAGTAAAAAGTCTTTTTGATATCTAGGACAGTGCCCTGGGGTCTCTCTGAGTGATAGGTGACCTACTGTTTGTGTGAGCATGATCCTTCCCAGTTGCTCTGCTCTAGTTCAGGAACTGGAGATTTGAGAAGACTTAAGTTCCTCCCGGGTACACACACAACACAAGCAGAGCTGAAAAAAACAAGAACCAGATCATGTCAAGGGAGGCAGGAGCCCTGCCTTTGCACTGACCCAAATACTCCAGAATCAGTCGGTTTTCACTCGTCAGATGTGTAGTTAAATGAGAACGGTGTTTGAACATGCAAGGATGTACCGTGTGAACACATAAGTGAAAAAAACACGTTGGCTCGCTAAGGAAGGATGATTGATAGATGTGGATTTTTCCCCCCTGACATTTGGTTTTCTCCAGTTTCAGTGACATTTTTTTTTCTTTTGAACTTAACCACGGAACATAGGAGCATAGTTAGGTTTGGCTCACGAGGAACTAAATCTAGCTTCTGTCTGCTGCCCTTTAATAAATTCCATATTTTAATTGTATTCTCATCATTTGCACCTAACAGCCCCTGCTTTGATGAATAAAATCTAGCATAGCCTTTCAAAAACACTTTGGCACGAGACATATGCTTATAAATATTTATTTTGTCGATGCAGCTGCCATCATTTGACATCATCTTGTTGACACACATATTGGGTTTTTGACCTGATATAAATTTTTGCAGGAGAAATTCAGCCTAATGCAATCATGAACAGTTTTTTTTCCCCTTGCCCCATCTTTCTCGCTCTGTATTGACAAACTATCAAAACGTGATTAAAAAAGAAAAGAAAAGAGATGAGTGCCAGGAGATAGAACCTGTAGAAATATCACAGACTTTTGAAGATATTAGTTATTTCCCTCCCCTGCCTGAGCCTCTCTCTCTCTCTCCCAGTCTTTCTTGCAGTCTTTTGTCTCTCTCCAGAGCCTATATTAACAACCGAGGTGCAATATTCTGACAGCTTTGGTTTAGTTTTGTGCTCAGAGTTGGTGTGAATGGCAGGAGGAGATGTTTACTGAAAAGAATGACAAAGATAATGTCTGTAGCCTGAATTTATAAGCATATTAGTTTTAGATTTTTTTTTCCCCACCCCTTTGTGCTGCTGCCTTTTTACAGTTATGTCATTTCATCTAGAAGACGCCCTTACCTGTTCTGATTTTTGTAAATAAGGTAAGTGTTGGTCACGGACTAACTGGTCATGCAACACGCAGCACCTGTATAAAAACGGCCAAAGCCGACTGTACTTCCTCAGGAGGCTGAGGTCTTTCAACATCTGCAGGAAGCTCCTGAGGATGTTTTACCAGTCAGTGGTCGCAGGAGTACTTTTCTATGGCGTGGTGTGCTGGGGGAGCAGCACAGCAAAGCAGGACTCATGCAGGCTGGAGAAACTAATCAGGAAGGCGGGCTCTGTGGTGGGCATGAAGCTGGACACTCTGGTGACAGTGGCAGAGAAGAGGACCTTAAAGAAACTGATGGACATTATGAACAATGCATCCTCAATCAGGCAGCAATACATCCTCTGCACACGGTCGTAAACAATCAGAGGAGCCTATTCAGCGACAGGCTGCTTCTCCCAAAGTCAAAAACCAACAGACTTAAAAACTCCTTTGTCCCACAAGCCATCAGACTGTTTAACTCCTCACTGGAGGGGAGAGGGAGGGGAGACAGGGGACAACTGAGCTGTAGGTGCTTTCTACACTGTGCAATATTTGTTTTTTGTTGTCTTTTTTCTTATATTTGACTGTGCAATAATCACTGTGCAATATACTCACTCAAATGAGCAATCCTATTCATCCATATTGTATATTCTGTATCTATATATGTGTATATATGGTGTATTTATGCTTATATCCTTACTCTCATTCCCCTTAATGTATCTGTAACATGCAACTTCTTTCGGTGCTTTGCTACTGGAAACTGAATTTCCCGCAGGAACCCACCCGAGGGATTAATAAAGTTTCATCTAATCTAATCTAATCTAATTTAGGGGAAACATTTACTGGACATGTGCTGCTTCTACAGTGTCAGTCGCTGCAGACCTCCAAACTTCATGTGGCTTTAAGATTAGCTCAAGAACAGTGTATAGAGACCTTCAAGAAGTGGGTTTCCATGTCTGAGCTGCTGCATCCAAGCCTTATATCACCAAGCACAATGCAAAGCATCGGATACAGCTGTGTAAAGCACCCCGCTACTGTTCTCTGGAGTGAAGAATCCCACTTCTCCATCTGGCAATCTGAACGGAGTCTGGGTACTTGTCTGAATACAATGTGCCAAGTGTAAAGTTTAGTGGTGGGGGGATTCTGGTGTGGGGTTTGTTTATAAGGAGTTACGCTTGACCTTACCTTCTAGTGAAAGGAAAACTTAATGCTTCAGCATACCAAGATAAGTTTGGCAATTTTATGCTCTCAATTCTGTAGGAACAGTTTGGGGATGGCGCTTTCCTGTTCCAGCATGACTGCGCACCAGTGCACAAAACAAGGTCCATAAAGACATAGAAGAGCGAGTTTGGTGTGGAAGAGCTTGACTGGCCTGCACTGAGTCCTGACGTCAACCCAACAGAACACCTTTAGGATGAATTAGAGTGGAGACTGTGAGACAGGTCTTCTCGTCTAACATCAGTGTCGGACCTCGTAAATGTGCTTCTGGAAGAATGGTAAAAATTCCCATAAATGCACTCCTAAACTTGCATAAGGTACAGAGATATGATGAAAGTGATTGTAGCTGTAATGTTTTATACTTTGTGATTTTCTTGTGTGGACAAACAGTCCGAATTATCCAGCACTTTGGGATATGTGCTCTAATAAATCTTGATTACAGACTTTGGTCCAGACCCTTTGATCTCCTAAAAGCTGCAAGTCTACCCTGCCAAAGAGATGTGCGTTTTGGTTTGAATTTGTAACAGCGTCAGCAATGTAACTATCACCTTCCTCTAATACCAAAGGTACATGGCTTGAAGACTAAAAATCGCTGTCTTCTATAAGATTGCAGGTCAGTGAAATTCAGTCCTATTTTTTAAACATTGGTAATATATATGTGCAAAATATGGTTATTTTGATGTGTTAGATGTTGTTTAATGATTTTGGTAATAGAGTCCACTGAAGATTTCCTGTGGGGTTGTGTAACTTTTGAATATATATTTTATTGGTCCATTTTGCAGTTTCTTGTCCCAGCTCTCTTTATAATAATAATAATAATAATGGATTGCATTTATATAGCGCTTTTCGGGGCCCTCAAAGCGCTTCACAATTCCACTATTCATTCACTCTCACATTCACACACTGGTGGAAGCAGCTACAGTTGTAGCCACAGCTGCCCTGGGGCAGACTGACAGAAGCGAGGCTGCCACTAAACTGTAAAGTCATAAATACAGTCATAAACACACAGATGGGCACTTTTATCAAGAAAGCCTATAACAAAAGAAAGGTAGTATAGCCAAAATATATTACTTTGTAGCCTTACAGTATGTCAGGTACATTAAAAATAATAACCTGTGTGGCATTACGACCTAGAGTATCCTCTATCGTGTGCTTGTTAAACTCAGCTGTGCGCAGAAAACAAGAGGGCATTTTAAGGTCGGTGTAAAGAGGTTAGAAATTCACGTTTTGACTTTGTCACATCACAGAAAAATATGTTATCTACTAGCCAGCCAGATTTGAATGATTAAAAGAATTTTCATGGCTGGAAAATGTGAAAAAAATGATCAGTGTCCATGCTCTCTGTGCTCTGCAGGGAAGACTGCAGGGTTACTTTTATAGGCCAAACCAGAAATTAGCACTGCCCTGATTCACTGGAATAAATTGGATTTTTCCATTAGGTTTTTGAGTATTTCAGAAAGATATCTCTATGGGAAACAGTTTATGATACATGTTTGGACACTTTTGATTTTTGAAGCTTTAAAACCTAATGTTATTCAAGTGCACCCAAACATGAACAAAAAAAGTTTTGCTTACTTCAGCGGTAAGGGTACTTGCAAGGATTGTTTTACTTTAAACACATGTGGTCCGCAGCAATACTTGGGTAAGCTGTGGAGTTTAAATAATAATCCTACGGGCCCCAAATGTGCCAAAAAATATATTTCCAACAGCATTACTCCACCAGAAGCCTGATTTGATAAAAGGCAGCATGGATCCCTGCTTTCATGTTGTTTATGACAAGTTCTGAGGCTACCATCTGAGTGCTTTAGCAGAAATCAGCACTCATTAGACCAGCCCATATGAAATGTAGCCTCAGTTTCCTGTCGTTAGATGACAGTAGTGACACCTGGTGTGTGTACTGATATAGATAGAAAGTGTTACTGTGTATTGAGTTGCCATCTGAGTTGTTGCTCCCCATGTTCCACCATTAGCAAACTTTATAACTTAATGGTTTAAATAGTCATTGTAGCGGCAGGAAATTTAGCTAAGAAGACTAAGCTGTTCTGTAAATTCTGCCATTTGAAGTAAAATCATTTGCAGAATATTGCCATAGCTAGCTCCAACTCTAGACTGTGATAATAATAATAAGTGTAGTAACTCAAGAAAACCCCCGATGCTAATGAGCAGTTAGGAGAGATATCCTGCTAAGTAAGTTTGACGTTGCTGGGTTATTACACTTCTTCACAGGTTGTGTCTAATAATTTTGTACTGTGTGCTTGAAAACACATCTGGTATTTATTTATTCATTTTTTGGTGATTTTATTTTCAATTTTCAGAATATGAAATGAAAACAAACCCCAAAACAAACAAAAACAAACAGGCTAAGATGCGTTACAGAAAAAACAATTAATTCAGACAAACATGCTCTTCACAAAACACCACAGGATAGAGTACCAAAAGTTGGACTTGATGAGAGTTTACTAATCTGGGTCCAGTTTAGCCCAATCTGGTCCTTGCAAAGTGTTCCAAAAAGGGGTTCCAGACACTCAGAAGAGAATCTATTGATTCTTTGCTGAACTTTTCCAATTGTATTATGGACATCGCGTCTGTTTCCCACAAATGAAAAGAAGCAGGAGTGGGGGACTTCTATTCCCTCAGGATTAACCTCTTGGCAACAATCAAACCTAGTTCCAGTGGCTGCTGCACTGTAACTGGAAGTAGCTCTGATGCTGGAGAACATCCAAACATTTCAAGTTAAGGTTCAGGCTGTAGAGGTTTCATATATGCCTCAGAATATATGAACAAATATTTAAAACCAAAATCTGTTAATGAGGGACAAGACCAAAAGGCATGGAACAATGCACTTTCTGCCAATCTACACCTGCCACACATTGGGGAAATGGAAGGATAAATCCTGAGCAGTTTGACCTGATCTGTTATTTGATTTCATAAGAACTTGATTTTTCTATAGATTGATAGTAGATAGAGGAGGCTGTGGCTCGGGTAATAGAGCAGGTCGTGTACCAAGAGGAAGGCTGATGGATTGAGTCCTAATTCTTCCAGCCTGCATATGAAGTGTCCTTAGGCAAGGTATTGAGCCCTGCTTTGCCCACCCCCGATGCACTGATTGGGGTGGTGTGTGTATGTGTGTTTTTGTGATTGGTTGCTTCAAGTGCTCAACTGAGTAGAAGGGTCCATTTAGTTTATGTTGATTTTTTTTTTTTGTTGGTTAAAAGTGCTCAAAATGTGTTGATTTGTTGAATCTCTCATGTATACAGCGGAAGTGATGAGGTTTGCTAAACACCAGCAGAATGAAACTCTCTAAAATGCATGCTTTAAAAAAAAAGAAAAAGACACATTACAAGAAAAATTACTCTGTAGTAATATGCGTGGTAGATTCTTCTGGTTCATACTTTGGAGTTTCGTCTTTCTTATCGTTGTCTCTTTATATATTCCCAAATTATGAGAGGTGCCTCAGTGCCTCATACATCCTCATTTGTATCTGTCAAACTTTAATGAATGCTTAGGCCATGAATATTGCATGCCTTAAAGGGTAAGCATATGCAAACTGAATGGTAAGAGACGTGTAATTTGTTATGTTATGTAGGGAACAGTATACATTATGCTTTCTGGTACAGGTACATCAAGGGAATAGAATTATATTGTAATTGTATTATAATATAATGCATTACAAGATTTTGCTTAACAGGAGCTGAATGTTTTGACATTTAAAAAAACATCAGACAAGCCGATGACGGTATATCATATTAATTAGTACTCTAATGGGTGCAAGCGGATTCTGCTTCTGAAGCGATAAACAAATGATGACTGATACAGTCAGTACAAGGGTAAGGTGTCAGCACACAGTGTGCTAACTGTGCTTGACGGGGCTAAATGCAAGAGACCTGTGGTTCTGCCTCTCTCCACACAGACCTGTCAGGATCATTTGGAGCCCAACCCTGTTTTGCAGGCGAGGCGCTTTGTCAGCAACACTGCATTTGGCTTCTGTTCCCAAAGGAAGGATTCTGCCATATTACATTCATTGAAAAGAAGCAATAAATGAATAGTTTGTTTACTTTAATCAAGCTCTGGCTCGAACAGTGAACAGAGCAGCACAAAAGCAGAGAGCTTGTTATCTGAGACAAAGTTTGAATCCTACTTTGCCAATAGATTTGATGTAAACTGTCTTATTCTAATGTTTCAAAGCTAGTGAAAGGAAGTAAATTGTTTTTTGTTCCCTTAAGAGTCGCGTCTATCACTGAAAGAAATGCAAAGAGGCACTTGTTTTACTAATGAGACTTAGATATTCACTGTGGAGCCTTCCTGAAAGGACAGAAAATGCGTAGGGCCAAGACCCTTACACCCCATAGAAACGTGCCCTTCAATCAGCTCAGAGTAATCTCCAGTGTGCTCTTGTCAAAGCCAATGCTGTGCAGATAATGGAGGATATTTTAATAGAGAGTAGACAGTGTGATTTTTAATGCAGTTTTACTTCTTAATTTTTGTTAAAGCTCCAAAACTCCTGAATTTTTCCAAACCTGAATATTCATTCTGTAGAGGGGAACTGATCGGCATGTTTTGCCAGGATATCAGGCTGGATCCTATGGATATTAGCCTAATGTGTTGACAGAGACTAATTTCAGTTGTTAGCAAGGAGACTCGCCTAGCTCTAACGGCCTGCGTATGGATTTTGATCCCACTAATCCTCTGATGATGTAACCAGCTACCAACCCTAACAGTTAGGTGCAATCAATGACCACAGCCATTAACAGCCGCTCTCCTCAATAATCCTTGCTCTTGGTGAAAAGGCTAGGTTATTTAGTGGTCAGGAAAATAGACCCCTGGGAACTTTGTATTTTCAGGGCTAGAAAAACCTGTAAGAACCATTAAAAGATGTAATACTTATACACAACCTTTACTGTTTGACAAAGAGTTAAAAGGGAAGTTATTTGAGCGTGAAATACAGATAGGTATTTTTTATTTAATTACTTTAGTGAGGGAAAAGCAAAATCATCAAATCATTTGAATCTTATGATCAAATCACATAAATCCTATCATTTCTTAACTAATCAATTCTATGCCTTAGCTAGTTTTCTTCGACCACTCTTGGGATGACTTGAGAGAGAAGAGTATGATCCGGCTGTAGATGCAATCTTCTCCTGGACACGCCCAGTGAAGTCCAAATGTGGAAGCAGTAACTCAGTACAAAGTCCTCCAACTTCCTCAAGGTTGCAATCCAACACAGAAAGTTGCTTGGCTATGCTAAATCCTCATTTTAAATAAAAAAAAACTGCAAACCTTTTTTTTTTTTTTTTTTTTTTAGATCCATCTGCTCATGATGAGGTCTGGGGAACTAGCAGTCCTTTATTACCAATACATCACTTTTTATACTCTTTCACAAACTCTGCTCCCATCTCTCCACTCCTGATGAGGACACTCTTGGCACACCATTGCACCATGCTTACTTTCTATATTTCACACTTTTTCTGTGGTTGCCATGAGGTTGCCAACCAGTCTCTAGGTCTGTGTGACTGAGATTTACCTTCACCTAAACGGTTTTAATAATCAGTCCCAAATTCTATAAAATCAATAGTGGAAAAAATGATTTTAAAGCTCAAAGCCTTAGGATGATTTCAGGCTTCAAGAATCCTCAAAACATCCTGCCAATTGAAGAACTCTTGAATGGAGAGACTTACACAAGTTTACATTAAAGAGAAAGTACACAGGGTGAAAACTAGGTATCAGACTAAAGAATATAAAAGGTAAAATTGGTGAAGACCTGGCAAAGTGTTTGCACAAAAACCCCAACCTTAATTTTGTGCCTGTTTGTCAGTGATTGCGTTCAGTCATCTTTGTCTGTGCAAATTGCCTCTCACACCCACCACAAATAAGCAGACAAAACAATACTGACACATTTTACAAGTGCTTAGTATTTTTTATCATAAGAAGAGGTCGTGTTTGTTTCATGGAAAGTCACCCAGCTTGGTAATGCTTTGGGAATCTCAGCTGAATTGTTCTATTTCTATTCTTTTGAATTTCATTAACAATCAGAACTGCAGCATTAAAAAAAAAAATCTAGGTTCTCACTAATAAATTTTTGTAGCCGTGTTGGTGATTTGCCCATTGCTCAGCAAGTTAACATTTCCAAATAATTATTTTTCAGCTTCAGCTCATATTTGTATTCGTGCTCAGCCTCTGCTCACATAAGCATCTCCAAAGTGCTGACAAATTGTACCAGAAACTATTAACCTCCACAAATTTAAGCTGACAGCAGTCATATTCATTCATTATTAATTACTTATCACAAATTAGACTCTGTCAACTCACCAGAGACAAAGATTAACACTAATATACGTAAATCCGTTCAAACCGCTCTCAAGCTTCATACGGGAGATGCTTATTAACCCTGATGGGGCTTTAAATCTTCACAGTGTTTGTTTACACAGTGAAAGCCGTCACTTGATGATTGTATAACAGTCAGATACGGCTAATGACATAATGATCTAAATTGTTAAAGAAACGGAAAGTCCAACATTTATCAAATCCATTAGGAATCATTGCATATTAACATGAAACTGTAAGCGAAGATGGAGGGGATGAGAGTGGAACGTTTTTTGAAATTTTCCACCAATTTGATTTCCACACATTCTTGAGAGAGCTTTTTGTCTACTCTTTCATGCACTCAGAATCCATAAATGCATGTTTTAAGAGGGGTTTCAGATGAATGCAGTGATCCAGTTAACACCATATCCTCAGGCAGGCCATTACAGAGCTACAAGAGCTCAATCACGCTTTCGCCACATTTTTTTTGTCACATCGCTTTCTGAGCTGTTTCCATTATCTTGACAGGAACACTCAACACTCGGGAGGGAGAAATTGGCTTTCTCAGCTCACATACTGTCGCTCAGTGCTCAACATTTGCTTCTGTCTGACCATACTGTCGCAAACTCATCATTTATTTATTTATCTAAATATCAACTATGATGAAGTGGGAGGAAAAACGTTTGTTTCGCTGTTTCTCTCTTGGTTTTACTGCACTATTCTTCAAGGGCCTCATTAGATATCAGGACAGGTGTGTGTGCGGACTTAAAAGCTTGTTTGTGTCCCTGCTGGTGAACATCAGCCAAATCTGGCAGAGAAAAATGACTCATTTGGAGAGCCATCTGTCTGTCAAATGTTTTCTTGCCTGTGTGAAAGACCAATAATAACGGAAAGATCACATTTCTGGGTCGAATGAGGTTTGACGCCACCAACATGTGTCCAAGTTTTTTCAACTTTAGTAAGCAAAGTCATTTTCAGTTTTTCTCTTTATGTGGAACTAGCAGGAACTGATCACTCCTCAGTGTTCCTTCTTTCTTAGACTGTTTTTCTTTTGGCAGGCTGAGAATTCATTGAGGAAGTGTTTTGTCTTGTTTTCTTCCTTTGATCTCAGAGGCAGTTAACCATAAATGTCAAAGATAAACTTTGCATTTTTATCAATGAACCTTGTTTGTACTAAGCAAGCTGGCAAGGGAGGAGTGTTGGTTGGATGTAGCGCTGCAAATTATGAATCACTTGGCTGACAAGTTGACGTGTTCTTCAAATTCAATTGTATTTTCATATGGCACCAGCCTACATTGACACCAACCATTGAGGAACTTCATGTTTTAGAGTATAGAACCTATAACAATATAGAGAAAACACCAGTGATCTTATACCAGGAAGCACTGGGAAACAGTGGGAAGAAAAAAAATCAATGGCAGATCCAGGCTCACAGAGGGCAGCCATCTGCCATGACCAGCTGAGGTGGGGGAAATGAGAAGAGAAAGCAAACAAGCAGAGAGAACAGAAACAACAAACCGTATAACAACCCCCCCCCCCCCCCCAAAAAAAAACAAAAAAAAAAAACTTGGGGTTACAGTTTTAAACCTGCAGATGAGGTACTCCAGAACTGGAGATACATGCAGAAAAGTGCAGAGAAATATGTCAGAGAACATAGCAAAAACCAAACAAGAGACACAAAAGTAAAATCATCAAGTGGTGCCATATAAATTCATATGTAGTGAAGGAGTAGGGTAAAGAAAATGCTTGGTGTACCATATGCAGTATCTGCAGCAGTTTCACCTGATCCACCAGAAGCTATGAGCAAAAAGGGAAAAAAGAAAAGTTAAAGAGTCTAACTGTCTCTTGAAACCAAAATGGGAGATGGTTTGACATGAGAGGAGCCTTTGGATTTTGGAATATCTGGGAACATTTTAGCTATAAGAGTGCCACTCTTATAGCTAAAATGCTTCATTGACAAAAACAGCTTTGAAGTCTTCAGGATATGACGAGGCTTGGTCCCTCCTTTGTATGTAAGGAAAGATTTTGAATTTTTTTTTTCTTGATTCAATGGGGAGTCATTGAAGAGAAGTAAGAGCCTGTTTCTGTTCTTACTTCTTACTTGTTGGAGCTTTTTAGATTAGCTGGAGGCTTTTTATGGAGCTATCAAGACAACATTTTTCAACATCACTCAGAGACAGGATGTTTTTAGAACATTATACGAAGGAAAGAAGGCAGTCATAAAAACGTATGTTCTTTATAGTGAGTGGACACATTATTTTGATCAGCTTGGACTGAATCTTGGATCTGATAAACCAGTTTGGTTTATCAGATGTCCTGTCATGGTCCGGAGTCTGTGACTCCGTGTTTATGTTTAGTCTATTAGTATTCTGTGGTTTTGGTTACCTTGGGTGTTTGTATTCTTTTGTTCATGTTCCTATGTTCTGTGTCCCCCAGTCTGTGTTAAGTTGGTGTGTTATGTCATTGCGTGTATGTGTTTCCTGTTTTATTGTGAAGGTCTGCGTCTTATGTGAGTGTTTTCAGTTTGCCTCCCTAGTCTCGTCATGATAATCACTCCCAGCTGTGTTCCCCACCTGCGTGTAATCTCCCTGTGTTCTCTGGGTGTATTTAAGTTGTGTCTTCTGTCATGGTAGTTGCTGGTTCGTCTGCATTATTTTCCTCGCCGCCATTCTGTGTTTATTCCTCCAGCTTCTTGGTCATTCTCCCTGCAAGGTACCCTCGTTAGTGTTCTGGTTTCGTGTTTAGTTTAGTTTTCCCAGTTTAGAGTTATTACCGTTCTGTTTCTCGCCACCCCTTTTGTTGTTCTTATCCGGTTGTAAATAAAGCTCATCCTCCACTTAAGCAGTCTGCATTTTGGGTCCTATTTCATATTCCACACGGCTTGCCCCGGCAAACCGTGACATGTCCATCATGTGGCAGATTGTTTAAGATGTAGTCACTGCCAGATTTTAAACATGTAATTCAAATCTCACCCAGAATATTTTTCTTCTGCATTTGCTCTATTTTACAACCTTCTGGGGTTCTATATTGTTTTTATTGTAACTTGGATTTGTTATTGATCTGTTATTCAGTGTATTGCAGGGGTGGGCAACTCCAGGCCTCGAGGGCCAGTGTCCCTGCAGGTTTTAGATGTGTCCTTGAACCAACACAGCTGATTTAAATGGCTAAATTAGCTGAAATTGCCCACCCCTGGTGCATTGTGCCAATTCAATACTAAGTTATGAGATATAAGTTTTCTGACTATTCAGTTCAGTATATTCAGTCTGATGATTCACAGTGTTTCAAGCTGTTTTCTGTTGTGAAATATACGTTTAATCTTAATTTTAATTGCATTTCTCAGTACGTCATCTCAGTCTCTTAGAAAACCCAAAAGTATTTCGTGAGCAATTCTCACACACACACACACACACACACACACACACACACACAGAACAGTGTATACACAACATTGTCATCAGTATCACCCTGCCGTGACTGACCGAAGTTGACTAAGGTCGGGCTATTGGCACGCTGGATGTTGGCACACCCGTAGCCAGCATCCGAGCTCTTGTTGCGGCTTTGGAAGTCCATGAGAGCACCACCTCTGCATCCTCTGACTCCTTTTGGTTTGTATACACACCGACTTAATTATTTAAAAGTGGAACCATGTTTAATTTGAGAATCCACCATTAGGGATACACAGCTGGATACATATGAAACTAAAAACTGTTGTTGTAGATAAGTCATAGATAATTACATTTCCCAAGAGGGAATGTTTTTAAATGAGTTTCTGACCAAAAAGTAAGTTCTGTGAATCACAGCTGAGTGCACTAAATTTAGTTTGATGAGTTGTTTGTTCATGTGCTGAACTCTAGTTGGTGGATTTTTTTTTATTATCTTTGAAGAGAGCCAGAGATGCTGCTTCTCCCTGCCTTCAGTTTGAACAAAACAGAAAATGCAAGATTCCCCCAAAATATCCAAATATTCTTCTGTGGGTTTGACACAAAATTACTACCGGGTCTGTTAAACTATACAGAATGCAACCTCTAATAGGAAAATGTTAGAGACAAATTTACCCGCAGCAAAAGCAGAGGCTGTTTACACCGAATATTGTTTCTCGCCCCCAACTATGTCAGACATGAGATGAAAGCAAGGTTCAGATGCAAACAAAAGGCACACATGCAAAGAGAACAATACCAAGTATGATACGCTGTGATGATTTGCTCTGTCATCACTCTCTTGTTTTTACTGTACAGACGATAGTGACAGAAAAGTCACAAGGTAAGTGAAGATGATAATTACAGATTATCTGACATCATGCTGTGTGTCACCAAGCTAGGCGACACATTTTGCTGACATGTTGCTGACATATTTTGTCAGTGGTGTCAAACATGCATTGTATCTGTCTGGGAAAAAAAGAGACTACAGCACAGACAGCTGCAGTTGTCCCCTTTCTGTCATGTCTGTGATTTTAAAAGCCTCTTGGCTCTGATCTAAATGGCTGGCAGGTTTCTGTCTCAGATCTCTTGACTAAAGCCTTAGTCATGGAAATGAAACGGTGGAAATGATCCTGTCCCGCAGAGATGGTTCTTAAAAAGTCTAAAGACCTTATCCACATCATAAGCATGAGATTTGAAACCATTTAGGGAATGTTAAATGTGCCAATAAATTCTTGTTTTTCACTTATGGAGGAAAACAATGACATTAGGTCTAATAGTTAGAAGTAATAACTCTATATCAAATATATTATGATATAAAATGAAAAACAAAGCATTGTATTTTTCTATAAAATGGTCTTATCTTCCTCTTAGCAGCTACAAACACAGGTCTGTGTGAATGTTTGTTTTTCCTGGAGAACAATGGTTGGTGTAATGTGAGCGTTTCTGCTTCATGCATAGATTAGAGCTTGACACACAGTGGAGCTGACTCCGTAACTCCAAACAATTCAGCATATGGCACACACCCTGTGGAAGCCTCGGAGTCCAAAACACGTTTTGTTTGTTGAGTCTCAAATATCTGTGGCTGGCTTTCACTGCAAAAATGCAACAAACACCAGATTCCTTCAGTAGAAAACATTATAAAACAAGCTTAGATTAGATTTTTTTTAGGTTTTGTTTTGTTTTGGGGTTTTTTTTTAACCATCAAATGAAAATCAATTCCATAGTCTTATGTAGAAATTTTTGCTTTCACTGGAAATTAACATGATCATGCAGATAGGAGCCAGAAGGAAGTATTTCAATGGCTAAATTTCACCTGGCGTGTCACACTTAGGGGTTAAATGGCATTTTATTGAGTCTAATTACATTAGGAATATTTAACCAAATCCCTGCATTATACATGTACATTTAAGTGGAATTGACTATTTTAAATAAAGCTGTTTTTATTATTTTCGTCCAGTGGTACGACTGGGCTGAAATATTGAAGGTTGACGTAGTAGTGCAGAGCATTTTGCAGCATGCTTACACATCCCACTTGATAATGGTTAGAAGGATATTCTCTGGGCCAAAGGGAGTCTGAACAGGATGTCCTGAACTAGGTATTAGAATCAGTAATATTAAAATGATCAAGGCTTGGCAGGAAGGTGTTTTTGTGCCTGTCTTTGTAATTCCAGGAAGGAGCAGATACAAGGTGAGGTCGGACGTGAACGAAGAGGATTTGTAAGGAGACAGCAGGACTGCCATGTTGCCTCTGGAAGAACATAGTCATAATAATCATTTGTTATTATATAGTTTGAAACCCAGAAGTTAGAAAAGTAGACTTGAAGTTGGAAGTTTGAGGGTATGTAATGGTTTCTTTCTGCTCTCTGATAATGTATATTAACAAAAAAAAAAAAAAACTTAAGCTAAGTTAAACTAATGATTTGTCACTGTGTGTGTGCACTCTAACAGGGGATTTAAATTTCTGTGTTAAATCTATGCAACCATAAACCCTTCTGAAATCCTAAGCTGCAAAATGACATGCACTCCTGTAGAAATGTAGCCACACGTTGGTGCTGATGTAGTCCACATGGGTATAAAAGCTGCGTACTCTTTCTAAGGCAAGTTTATTCCATGCAGGGGAAGAGGTCAGCTGGCTTCAGAGCTCTCCGTGGGGCTGACTCTTGAAGTGAGCTGTGATCTCCACATCCAATCAGAAGGTTAAACGCTGTATTTTCTGTGCTATTATTACATGATGCAACCATGCTGAACATATCCTTAAATTTTGAATTGGATGGCAAGTTTTCTGTTGGGTTATGTACACCGCTGCTTACAGCTCCCATCAGAACTGAGCTGGAAAGGAAACCAGTGTTAGCGCCTCAGTGAGGGACTGTTCCACAACTGAGGAAGAAAGAGAATTTGTCATTAAGCAATCTGCTGCAAATAAAAGATTATTCTACAAGCACAGTGCGCTACACAGTCGTGGGTCACAGAATGTGATGGATGACACAAACAACTCATTAATTTTAAAAAACGCAAGTTTTTTCTCTAATATGGCAGACAAGCACTTAAGTGTGGGACTCGTTTTCTTTTTGTTATTTTGTGGCAGTTGTTCAAAAGGTTGACATAAAACTGCCACTTTTTATCTGTGCAAATTCCTGTAGTGTCAGGAAGAGACAAATGAAAGATGTAGGTGAGACTGAATGAAAGACACTATGGGGGATTTGTTGGCTGCAGAGCTAAACAAATACGGGCATTTCCCCAGCTAGAAGCAGTGAATCATACAAATGGGGAATAATGACACACTTGTGCTGCATAAAGGTCACAAAAACGATTGACCTTTCCTGAATCTACTTTAGAAACGTGGTTTTGGATACTTCAGAATTATCTGTAAAGTGGTTCATTTGAGGCACGCAGCAACCTTTAGTATGTTGTTGGTAGAAAAACAGAATCTCTTTCTGTAATCATCAAAGCACCAAGCAAAAAAACCTTCCAGTTCTAATCCAGCAAATCCCACTTTGAAGGTACTCAAGTGATTTAATTAATCTGAGAGTGTGAAATGTCTAAAAAAGAACAAAAAGTCCAGGGCTCCTCTTAATAGGTGAATTGGCAGGCTGACAGACAGGCAGATGTTCAAACAGAGTGTGCATTCTTCTTTTGTGAGGAAGGGGCTGCTGTGTTTGGCTGCTTTAAAAACACAGACGGTGTGATGGAGATTAGAAGCAAGCTGTGCAATCAGTGTTTAGTGGGTCGAGCAGACAGGCAGACAGGGGGCACATTTTACATATCAAAGACGAGGAGACGGAGGGAAGTGAGGGAAACATCAGGGCTGGCGATCTCAGCTCCAATCCAGATGTCACCAGCCAGCGCAGAGGCTCTGTTGAGATATTTAGACATTCAGGTGTGTGAGAGATTTGTTGACAAAGAGTAGTTTAAGCAAAGTGAGCGTCTTTATCTCCAAATTAAGAGCTAGTCTTTATCAAAGTTTAAGCACTTTGTTGACCATACATCCTGAAAACGACTGCAAAGTGTTTGTGCAAAAACTTGCAGAACTGTGCAAAAGTATTAAGCCACCCTTCATTTCTTTATTTTTTGCTTACGATGAGGCACACTTGCTTGTAACTTTGTTTTTGGCTGAATCTATAAAAAATGCCAAAGATGATGCTGTTTCACCTTTTGGACCAACAAGGTGAAACGATATTAAGTGAATTAGCTGTTAGCTGAAAATGTAGCGTATCTCTGATTAGCATGCAGTCCTAATAGATTTGAGGAAACTGGACAAGCGGCAGAGAACGGAACAAGTATCAGGCCTAGAAATATCTACAGGAGGTAAACAGTATGACAGACATGAAGTCATGTCCTTAAGAAATAAGAAAAATCCAGCAAACACCAGAAACAGGACCTGGGAGATACATCTGACCCTTCAGCTGATCCAAATGAGGAATCCAAATTTGAAATTTTTTGGTTGAGCTTGTCCGTATGTACAGAGGAGGTCAGGAGAGAGGCACAACGGTGATAGCCCTACAGCCATCTGTAAAACTCGGTGGAGGCTTTGTCACAGTTTGGGGATTTCCTTTCCACCAGCGGTGTTGGGCATCTTGTCAAATTTGGTATGAACTTCAGCAGGTCATCTCGGCCATGTCTTCATGCCTAAATGCACTGTTGCTCTCATGTGTTTGGTGTATTATTTGAGTTCCCTCCCCAGACGCCTTAACGCCCACTCACATCCTGGGCCATCTGACCTCAGGAGTCCGCATGATAAGGTGGGGCCAGGTTTAACAAAGATTGGGAGCCACACCCAGTTTCACACCTTGGCTCAGGCGATTAGAGGATCATCAGGGGGTCCTTTTGTCCCTCTGTGGGGGGGTCACTCCCACTAGGTTTAAATCTGGGACTCCCCACCATTTGACCTTAGAACTGAAGAAGCTTCTCGGATGAGAGGTGAAATGTCTTCAAGCAACTTAAAGAAGTCCAGACGCTTTTCTTTGCAAGCTCCTTTGACTACGATGACCTGGATGACGGAGGACCTTCACAGACACATTTATAAGCAGTTGAACAGGTGTACCTAATAAAGTGACTGAGTATACATTTTGTAAGGAGTTAACATCTAGTGTCTCCAAAAAGTTGATTCTGTTCATCTGGGCGTAGCGTTTTGTGGGAGAAACGTTTCGTCACTCATCCAAGTGACTTCTTCATAAACAGTACATTTGCATAATGACTGAAACCAGCCCACTGAAGGAACAATGGCTGGGAGGTCAGTTCCTTAATCTTAATTATGCAAATTCTCATGATCATTGATCAACAACCACTGACCAAAACCCACTGATCAATGACCATGAATACCATTCACAGAGAGTTGGGGAATGGCTGCAATCACAGCATTGTAAGATGGCGAAAGATGTACCCTTAGGCCCCCTCCTCGATTCAGAGATGGTCTTTCCCTTTTCATGTAAATGGCCTCTTTTACGTTAACGACTTAACATCTAGTGATTTGTAACGGAGATTAGCTCAAAAAGACAGTCCTATTTGCCATTTATTGTTTACATGAATACATGATTGTATTTTCAATCCACGTTAATATTAAAATGATTAATGCAAGCACTAATATATTAATAGAGTCCATGCCACATTTTTGTTCAGGGCTTTAAAGCAGTTTAATCCAACCATACTCAGAATTACCTTATGCTTGGTGTTATTAAGTCCTTCCGTTATTTTAATTGTAGTGATTAACCACACCTATGTGTCAAGCATTACCGGGCAGGCAGGCAATCAGACAATCCAAATGTCCTGTGGGCCATTCAGTACTTTCTTAATCATTTCAGAGCCTCATCCTAGTAACGTCCCGAGAAATTGACCTCATATATAAGTTGACGACACCCATCGGCACAGAATTAATGTTATTATTCTCCATGCTGCGGAGCAGCTACGCAGCATTGGTCGTTAATATACGACAACAGGGATTATTATATTCCACGGAGCCCTCGAGGACTCTGTGCTCCAAGGGTGGGCTGAACAGGGCAGCGGTGGGAGGAAACAGAACAAATGCAATTTAAGTCCAAAGAAATTTTCTCCTGAAAACCCAATTACGTCTCTGTGGGAAAGACAGGGTGATGGGGTCATTTTGTTCTTTCTAATGGAACGACAGAATGGCTGCGTGTAATGATGGGGTCTCTTTTTATTCTCTTGGCTTTCACTCACAGCCCACATCACTGTCACACTTCTTTCGTCACACACACACACACACACACACACACACACACACACACACACACACACACACACACACACACACACAGCCTGTACAACAGTACATTGCAGGAAGATCGTGATTAAAAGTCCTCCAACATAGTGTGATTAAAAAGTAAGAAACTTTTCAGTGTCTGAAGATGGATTTCGAATAATGTCTCAGAAAAGTTCTCTTGCTTTTGCTGAAGTCTGTGAAGTGAGGAATTGAAAAGTGGGAAACATGGGGAGAAGGAGATGTTCAATCTATTTGCAACTAGCCTCTGATGTCAAGGTGTGTGTGTGTGCTAGAATTTCTGAGATCATATTTCATCAACGTGCGTGCTTGCATGTGACAAGTACAATTTCACAGAAGAGGTGGCCTCAGACAAATGATTTGTCCGGGGAGGAAAAGTGCTTATCAGGCACAATGTAACGAGCAGAATGCAGCTGTAAAAGAGCAGAAAGAGACCAAAAAGAAGTACATCGAGGAGGGCAGAGAAGGGAGTAAATAGATAAATGGGGCACAGGGGGGAGCCGTTGCTTGTATTTACAAGTTTAAGTCCCAGAGTTTTCATTTATGAATGCCAGCGAGAGTTTCATGTAATGTAATTACGGTGTAGCGGTGCATGGAATTACTTTGGAAAGGAGATGTGTGTGTGTGCTCCATTTGATGCTTTGACAAATGAACAGAAACTAAATGTCTACCTTTAGGCACACAGACTCTCTTATACACACCGTTTGTTTTCAAGTATCTCATTATTACTCATTTAGTCTTTGGGGACTGTGCCTAAAAACAACAGTGCGTTTGTGAGTGAATACGCATGTGAAAGGTTAACAGTGTCATTAGGTTTCATTCATTGCAAGCTGCTTAATTGTGGTTTTATAATCACTCTATGATGCTAGAGGCTTGAACTTTAATAAATCAGCCCGCCTCCAACACTTGCTTTGCAATTGAATTCCCAGACGTGCTTAAGCTCTCACACCTACAAAAATGTGATAAATATTCACGAAGCCTTTGATTTTTCTTTAAACTTTGCAAGTTTTCACATATTTGTTGAGCTACAACATGAATGCTGGAAAAACATTCTTATTAATAGCATTTTATTGATTTCAGGTAGCCAGCTTTTATCCAACTGAAGGAACAACACAACAAGCAGCACATCCCCTGAAGCTGACAGGGGTACAACAGAAAATAAATTGCACTGAATATTCTACTTTGCAGCCATGATGATTTGCAACAACTAGAAGAGGCTAATTCTTGTTTTTGTGATCATTACACACAGGAAGATATTATATAATACAGCTGCATTCGTGTCAGAGGTGACATAGCATCCTGTTTGGGACATCATGTCTTTGAAGAAAGGAGTGCAGTCGTGTCAGAGTGTCTCTTGTGTGCTGCTGTGATGAACAGAGCTCAAAGCTATTGATTTCTTGCGAGGGGACGGGAGGTCATTGTGCTAGGTTTGCACCAAAGTTCTCTTTCAGCTCTAGATGGACGTCCAACCTTCCAGTCACTCCCTCCACCAGCTGTCCCCGCAGAGCAGAGTAATTTTCCAGGCCTCCAAGCATCGGATTGCCTCGTAGGTCGTGGGTAGGGTTGCGACAGGGAGACGAGTATTGATTGGTTCAGCGATCTTTCGCTTGGTTATGTTAGACAGAGCAATGAGATGGAGGTCCCCAGAGGATGTTTGCACAGTGCGTCTTCTCCAAGAAGAACTATTCATTCCAGCAGTCCAGTCACAAGCGCCAGCTTTAAGACCCAGTATTTACACAATCCCCACAAGCAGCCCATGGGCATGTATTATGGTAATATATGCATGGAAAATCAATACGTCAGCCATTCATTATTTTCTTTTTTCTTTTTTTTTTTTTTTTTCCTCTAAATGACATCAGAAACAGCAGTATGCGACATTACGTGATGGCAGAGCTTCAGTTCATCCTTTGTCTTTTTTTTTTTGTTTTTTTTTTTTTTTTTTAATAAATAGGACAGGGGGAATGAATGAGAGAAAGAGGGGGAGAGAAAGAAAGAAAACCAAAGGGGAGAAGAGACGGTGAGAAGGGGGGGGAAGAGAGAGAAAAAAAAAAGAACTCCTGGGTCACCTGTATGGAGAAAAAAAACAAACAAACAAAAAAAACAAACAGAGGAGACAGCAAACAACAAAGAGCAACATAATAATAGAGAAAACAAAGCACCATCACAATAAACTAGCTAGTCATAGATATCAATATTTACTAAATAATAAACGATATTGTGCAGCACGCAAGATAGACAGCGCACAGTGTGCTTTGAGGTAGCAGCCAAGAAAGCTTTAGTCCGCGTCTGTGAATACCCATGTGTGCATACCTGTGTGGATCAGCATGCTTGCATTCCAAAGGTTTCTCCATGTAATGATCTGCTAGGGAGTGTGGGGGGGCCACAGCCCCGTCCTCCAGGGTGTGAAGCGGGTATGGAGGAGATCAAAACTCCAGACATCCAGAGGCCCCCAGAACACAAGAGACCATGGAAGACCAACAGAGGGGCAGCCGCGCCACTGTTCCAGTAAGAGCTGAGGAGAGTCCCAGATGAGGGCTCGCCCAGCAGCCGCGGAGCAGAAGTCAGGGGGAGTTGCAGTGACGCGCCCGTGAGCTCCGCCGGCCCCCAGCTGTGCCTGAGTGACCGAGCCCCAGGCCGAGAGGCCGGGGGCACCCCACCTCCAAAGGGGCCCGAGCGAGCCCCAGGCCCCAGGCCCCGACAAGCGGCCGCCAAGGAGTGAGCCGGTGTGTACCCGGACGCCCACCCCCAGACACAAAGAACCACCAACACACCGACACCTGAGGGAGTCCGCCACCGGCAGGGGAAGTGGTGGTGGGTGGAGATAGGCCTCCAAACCTTGGAGGGCCTGAGGTGTCCCCAGAGAGGTGGCGTCTGATACCCAACCTGACATATAGACACAGACATACAGGCACACACAGACACAAACATCCATTCCCACCCTCATGCTCTCATATGCACTCACTCCACACTCAACCAACGTGGAGACAGACATAAAGAGACGCTGTACACACAATCACACTCCCCAAGCGTACTCTACAAACCGGGTCTAGGTACCCTTGCCCCTGGAGGGGGGAATTGCACCCAGACCCAGGTGGTGTTACCCTTTTCCCTGCAGTGGGGAGAGGTAGACCACCCCGACTCCGCAGCAGCAGGGAGGCCCCACACCCCAGACCGCAGTCGGACGGCCAACTCCTCCTACTAGCCCTCCCGCTCCAGCAGGCCGCAGAGAATGGGGGTGGGAGAAGACTCCAAACCTCCCTCCACCTGCTCATTGTAGTGTTGATGCATATGTGTTCTAAGGTGCAATTAAAACCCAGGAGGGCATGGAGCTACCTGCCAAGGAGCAGCAGGTAAGCGCATGGTCCCTCCTGCTAGCCCTCAATGACTAAGTGTATTTAAAATTGAGAGGTGGGCAACGACGTCAGGGGTGAGGTATACACCCTGATGGTAATTTGGACTCCGTGATTGTGCCCACCCCCAAGATCCTATATGTATGTGTAATGAGAGTGTGAATAATGTGAATGTCTAAGTTGTGGGATAAAATTGAGGCAGAGGCAGCCAGAAGGGGACAGAGGGGGGGGGTAGCCTCCTCTGCACCCTGGTGACATACCCCCACTCCAAGGCCCTGCATGTGTGGGTGGTTGTGGAGGAGCGGGAAGAGGGAGGCAGCTGGAGATGGGGAGGGAAGGAAGGGAGGGGCAGGTAACCCCTCCCTGGGGCCAGCTCCCCCGCTGACCCCAGTAGGCACTCCCACCCTCCGCGACCCGCCAGGGAAGGGGGGCCCAGGCCCATCAGACCGGGGCCCAGTGCAGTAGCGCCCTCCGGCTCCACAGAGCCCTGGACAGTCCACCCAACCCCACCACAGAGAAAACTGCACCCACCCCACCATCCACACATCTTCCAGATTCATTATTTTCAAAGCATGTAAGCAGTGGTTATCTCAATTGTAAACTAGACCAGTTGATATTGAAATGCTTCACAGAAAGATATGTGCTGGTGTTATTTGCCATCTATCTCTTTCTGACTCGCACAGGGTTTCTCTTCATGGATAAGGAGGTACAAATCATATGCTGCAGATGAGGTGCTAAAAATCTGCAGTTTAGATCAGCGGCCTGCCTCATTTGTACATAGCAATGTGCAGACACACAAACAACTCAACCCAACCTCCTTTATTTGTAAAAAGTAAAACAAATGAATAGCAAATTTTATACAGCAAGATTCAAACAACACCTAAAGCAATGCAAGTAACACCAATAATAATGAAATCCTGTTTTGGAAGGAACTGAACCAATATCAATAAATGCATTTAATAAATGAATCTAAAGTATTAGGCTACAAATCAGAAACCAGTTTAAAATAGACGTCTTTAACTTTTAAGTATATGCATGAGTGCACCATTCTGAAGAGGCAGAGGCAATTTATAGATATATAAAAACAGAAGGCAGTCTCACTGGCACTCTTAGAAGATGCATTTAATGGAAAAGCAGTTGAGGATCTTAATGATCTGGCGGGCACGTAAAATTGAGAAAAGTCTCTGAGGTTATTTAAAGGTGTGCAAGCAAGTAAAAGAAAGCTAAAAGTAAGCTGGTGTAATGTCTCAAGCAATGTGGTAATATGATCCATTTTCCTTGTCCAGTTGAATCCAGTGAAATGGAAATTGCAACAACAACTAAACAGCTAGTCGTGGGCAAGAATACGAAGTTTGGCCTCTCACTGAATTAGAAATGATCTCAGTTTGATATATTTAAAATGGAAAACTGATCATCCTGAAATGAGAATCAAAATTTTATTCAGTTTTTGTTTTAAGCTGTTTGCTAAGACTTACTGGTTGTAACTGTTAATCATCTGATGGTAATTAAAATGATGATTGTTGATGGTATTCGTAATATTTTCTAATGCTTCAGTCACACTAAGGGAAATGGCGGCTGTGGCCATGTGCAATGAATATTCAGTCTCACTGCTTTTGAAATAGTTGCTTTGAAGACAAGGGCCAGGTCTGCAACCACTCACAATAAGTTACCATCTTATAAATGTCTTTAGTGCATTAAGACGGCAATAAAGTGGTGATAAGACGGAGCCAGTCTCCTATCAGTTTGCGATTGAATGAGGCTAGGTCAGCAGTTACGTGCAGTCTGTGATAATACACATTAACTATTTAGATTTAGAGTCTGGCCTCAAAACCTTTGTTACTTTGGGACAAATTCAGTTGCCTCAAGGCGCTTTATATTGTAAGATAAAACCCTGCAATACAGAGAAACCTGAGAAACCCCGAAAATCAGATGACCCCCTGTGAGCAAGCGCTTTGGCGACAATGGGAAGGAAACACTTCCTTTTAACAGGAAGAACCAGGCTCAGGGAGGGACGGCCATCTGCCTCGACCAGTTGGGAGTGAACGGAAGAACAAAGGCATTCAGTAATCTTGCGTTTGTATAAAATATACAACCAGCTGAGTCGTGTCCCTATTGCAAAGAGATGTATCACAGATGCTTTGCACTCATTGCGCAGACTGACTCAGGCTGTTGTTGATCTGTCTGTGTTTATAAATCAGAGAAATTAGATACTTTGCAGTCAGTCTGAGTCAGATTGTTATTGTTGGGAGACAGGTTGTCGCCCATCAGTCAACCAGTCATGTGAAAGTGTTCGCCTAGAGTTGGGGTGTGTTGCATGCTCAAGCCCTGGGCAGATTTAGCAGTAGCAAGAAAATTAGTGCCCTTTTTCTACTTTAGTGTGACTGAGACATTAATGAATCAATTATAGAAAAAAATTAATTTAGGCCCAGAATGGTTCCTTGAGAATTACCATATTTAATACCATGTCTTTAATACCAGAGAATCCAGGCTGGCTGATAAATAAATAAATAAATAAATAGATAATAAAAATAAAGTGATTAACATCTTAATTTAGCCAAGACGAAACAATGGCACAGTGACCCAACCTGTCTAGTGCATGAATTAAACATTGTGATCACTTGTATCAAAATCTACACTGAGGTCTGAGACAAGAAGGACAGTAACCATGTTTGCATTCACAAAGATTTTAGGCCATTAACAGCTGTCTCAGTGCTCTGTGATGAACGTTAAGCAGATGGAAACTTTTTTAAGTAGCTGTTGTTGGTTGATTGAAACGCCCTTTCTCTAAAAGTGGAGAAAAGAAAGTAGAATGTAAAGTGAAGAGAACAGAAATGATGTAGATAGATTAGATTTCTTTGAGTGTTTTTACCACTGAAAAGTTGTTGGGAGGCACTTGAGTTAAGAGCTGACTTCATTATCTTTGTTGCAGCTTGGTAGATGCTATAACAGCTTTGGAATTGGAATAGTATGTGGAGCTCATCATACTAGTATTTTAATGATTTAGTGATTTTCTTTTTTAAGACGCCTGCTTAGTAATCTATGAAGAGATACAGAGAAACAGAAACAGTAAACACAGAAACAAATGAATTGCAACATTACTCTGTGATGCTGTTAATCTGGTAATCGCTCATTTTAACCTTTTAATTGTATTTTGTAGTTGGTAAACCGGTGCCATCTTTCTCAAAGGACCAGATCGCTGATAAATACTCATGGCAGGGGACATCCCAGAGGTGTTTTTTCTTTGCATATGCAAAACAAATATGCAAATGAGTCATTATTGAGACTAAATAGAGATGGATTTAGAAGACTGTCAAGTGCTGAAAAACCACTCGTCCCTCTCTCCGTTATAGAAAAAATTAAATACTGTGTTTAAATTTCAGAGTGGGCAGTGGAGAGCCCTGAAGAAGAATACAGTGAAAGATACAGAGATCTCCATACTCAAACTCACATATACACCTCCGCTGTGTGCTTAGCCCCCACTGCTGGAGCGCAGAGAAGCTCCCATGTTGCCGTGGTGACTGCGATGGAAACAAGGGGCTTGTTCTTGACTGACGGCCGCTGCATTTGTTTGTTGTGTGTCAGTGTGTCTTCAGATGCACATGCATATGCGTGTGGTTCAGTCAGGCACGTTTCCCTTTTAAACACCACGAGTGGCCTAATTAACCATTCATTCACAGTTGGTGCAACACAACACAAACAACTGGCTCGCTGTGGTTTATAAACGAACCAGTTATACATCAAAAGATCCCCCAAACAAATCCATCTAAAATAGAATAACAAATTAATTTACTTTTTTTTCATAGAAAAGAAATTGGTGTTCTTTGTCATTTAGGACATTTTCAACCCCCTCATTTTTGTGCTGTGGCATAGAAAGGCTACTAATGAGCCTCTCATTGCCTCGTCTTGTTATTAAGTATTAATGTTCCTGTTATTTTTAACATGTGGAGACATCAATTTTGGGGTCATTATAGCAGAGGCTCAGACCCTCACAAAACACCTCTGACTGTCTAAAACTGTGTGCCCAGATGTTACTTTAAATAAGCAGAGGAGGTGGCAGCGATGACAGTGCCACTGCTGGAAGGTTTTTACATTTGCCTGTGGCTGTGACAGAAAGTCTGTTGATCTATGCGTGTGTTAAGAAGGTTATATATATTTAACTATATTTTTGTGACATAAATAATTTCTTGTGAATCTCATTCCCTTCTCTTTTTATCCTGTGGAACATTCTTTTGTTTTATTTGTTGACTTAACTTTGGTTTTATATTTTTCTTTATATTTCTTGCTTTTGTAGGAGCTTTTCATCATCCCCAGTATAAATGTTAATTTCCAGTATACTGACGAATCAGGATTCAAGACGTGAACCAAACTTGTGACTTTAGCAGTGCTAGGGAATTTGGACTGCTTATTTAAAACAGTCATTTTGATTTTTTCACTCCTCCTCCTCCTCGTGTTGTAACACAGAAAACTAAAATAAATCTAATTTTCTGCTTAGTGACATGCTGTAACAGTTGTCAGACCACAATACACAAATCAGCTGTTTAATCGGCATAATTCAGGTAAGCTTCAGTTTGTTGGACTCGGATGTTATTCTCTGCTGTTTGATTTGGGCAAGCAAAATAAATAAACCGCCATCCAAACAAGATGTCAGAATTGATAACTTTTTCCACTATTGATGGTAGATCTGTTGCATACCATAAATCTATGGTCGTTAACTGGCAGGTTTGAAACCATAAGCGTCTGATGAAACTTTGGCAAATGAACTTGTTTATTGTCCCAGTTAGCAGCTTATGACACTCTATTTATTAGTAAATAGAGTGTCACTTCTGGTTTTGGCCTTGGCTCGGTGCTGAATTTGTTGGTTTTCAGATTTGTTGCTATATAAATATAATTGAATTCCCCTGAATTAAATTATGGAGCACAAAGAAGTAGTAAACCAGCACATAACCCCGCGTAATAAAAGCAGTCTGTCACTTTTGGACATTTCTGTTCTAGTCGCACTTGGTATGGTTTTCATATCCCTTAAAAGTCAGAAACTGGATTAGTTCATTTGAGTTTGACTATTTTTCTCAAACTAGCACATAAAACTATAAATGGTCTTTCAATTACCCCTTTCCAAATTTCAGTAATAATTGCACTATGGGTGGCTCTCAGCTGTTGGTGGAAAAATGATTGCTAAAGAATGCATGAATACGATATGAGGTTATTAATATTTATTAGCCTATTACATAAAAAACCATAATACTTCAACTTTATTGATCATTCAATCAATAGATTGTGAAATAAAATGTAAAAAATGAACCACAGCTAGCTACATAAAACTGTCTCACTCTCATCAGAACTTTCTTCTTTCTCCTAACTTATCACACTCTTTCTTTCTTTCAGTAAAGCTATTATTATCCACTTCTGGCAAATCATACACAGCATGAGAAGAGTGGCAAAGCACATGCGTAGTTAGCAAACATACAAGCGCACTCAAAGCTCTCAGTGCAGCTATATTACAGGAATAGAGTGTGTGAAGCATATGTAGGCTCTGTGTAAAGTGAGTGGGTGGCCGAAGCTGCAGATTGATGGGAGACCCCGTGCGTACTGTTAAAGCCAGTCAAAAATCCTTTTCCCTCCCTTCCTTCCTCGCAATAGGAAAATTGAGGCTTTGGTCTTCTCTGGATATGCTGACTCTGTATTTGATGATGATGATTTTGTTTTTGTTCCTTAATTGCATCCATGCTGTGTTGTGTGTTTATACTTGGATTTCATTAAGCCCTATGTGTTCAGGGTTGTCCTACACTTTCAATCTACTATTTCACCTGCTTTTGGTACAAATGCTGACCACATGCAGAATGACAGTTCAATAAATCTATTGTGTTGGCATAAGTTGATAAAAAACAATAAGCCCCACTAACCAAATTGGTGTGGTCGTGTGTTCTGAAATATACTGGCGTGAAGACGGTACACTGCGTTTGGATATGCTTGTTAAACAGGATGCCTCAGCTGACCACATTCAGTCTGCAATAACAGGTCATCTATAATCAGCTTCCATTCTCCAATAAACACATATTTATATTTTCCATCTTAACAGCAGTGTATCTCATTATCATCTCCCTCTCTCTGATAGCCACTTACTGCACCACGGAGTTATGGGATTGTTCCTGCATAGTGTCGCTTGCCAATGTGGTAAAATTACGGGCATTAACAACAGCCTATTAAAGCTACAATTGCATCGCACTGCTGGATTACTTATTGATATTTGGCAGAATTGCAGCACTAAAAATTTTAATGTAAACATAATAAATTCTGGGGGGGCGGTAATAAAAACACAATAAAGAGAAAGATCAAACAGCATTTATTATCATCTTAATATAATTTATATTTAGATAAAACTAAGATTGACAGTTAAGTGTAGTGGTGCATACATTAAACAATGGATTTAGTGTATACATGCACAACTCTTGCAGAATAATCAAGTTTGCTTTAAGCTCAAAGTTTGTGTTTTCTGGTTTTGTGTACCAAAGCGTAAATTAATAATAGCATAGCCTCTGCTAAGCACAAAATCACAGTAATTCCAGTAAAGATTTAGTCTCAAGAAATAAAAATGAATAAACCTCTTGTTTTTTTGTTTTAATCAAAGCCTCCAAGGGTAAAGTACATCTTTGACTCTTCTTTTCATGTGTTTGTGGTCAGAGGTCACTGTCTGTATGTTGTTATAGTCCAGGACTGTCTGGATTTCAGCGGTCGGCATTCATCTTCCTTAGCTTTGGTGGCAAGTTATCCTCCAACCTCCCACCGGCTGAAAGAAGTGGGCTGTGCATGGGAACCGGAGCAGGGGACAGCGTGGATGGCAGGCTGTGTTGGTACAGGTCTCCAGTTGACTGGGTCATGGGTTCAAAGCCCACCTTGAGAGACTTTAACCCTAGACGATTTGCTGCCTCGGGGCCAGGTGAGGAACTGAGACGTTGCAGCTTTAGGGGGAGGTCTCCGGTGCTGCAGGCCTTCTCTGAGTGCTGGGAGCTAAGCATAAGCACTTTCCTCTGAAGGTCCTCCTTCCCCGATGAACTCATCCTCTGCAATTTGCTTGGAAGTCGAACCCCAGTCCCTACATGATGGCCCCTTTCCTCAGTAGTGTTAATACAATCCACAGAAAACACGCGGTCACGTCGGGCACCGTGGCTCTCAGTCAGTGCGGGGGTAGGAGTAGACAGAGGCGATGGGAGAGAATTCTTCTCTTCATGCTCCTTGACACTGTACGGTGGTGTCGGCACCTCGAACGTGCTGTGGAACTGAGAGTAGTCGACCCTGAAAAAACCCTCTTCCAGGGACATTACTGGTAGGAAACGATGGCCCCATAAAACCTCATCCTCAGTGTATGACGTTCTTGCCTGGCATGTCATACCTAGAAGAGAGTGACGGCAGTAATAATTTTAATAACTGCTATTAAATGGGGTTTCAGCAAAACAATTATAGGCTGATAACGAGGAATCTGTAGGATCGGCATCACTGCATGCTATCTCTTTTCTCTCTCCTTTATTTCTTGTGATGACAGCTTCATGCTTTGCTCTGTGTGATTATCCAGTTCAGTTTAGTCACGTACTAGAAGATTTAAAATAAACCCACATGAAAGGGCTATTGCATTTCCCAGTTCATAAAAGTAACAAGAGGCTTTTACACCCTAATGTTTTTATTTTCAAAGCTTGCCATGTTCCAATACTGATGTACTGTAATGGAATATGTGAGATGAAGATCATTATATATATATATTAGGGGTGCAACGATATTCGTATCGATATTGAACCGTTCGATACAGTGCTTTCGGTTCGGTACGCATATGTATCGAACAATACAAAATTTGTAATTTATTTTATCAACTTTCCTTCTGACGATGCTGTCTGTGTTGAGCGCTCAGTGAATCTGCGTTCGACTACTCCGCCTAGGGTCGACAGTGCAGCCTAGGCGGAGTAGTCGAACGCAGATTCACTGAGCGCTCAACACAGACAGCATCGTCAGAAGGAAGAGCGCAGGGCAAGCTAGCGAGACAGAAGCTAAGCTCTCCTTACATCATGGACCTCCCCCACTCTCATTCAGATCTGGCGTTTGGAATTATTTTGGTTTTCATGTGACGTATGACCCTGAAGGTAAGCGAGTCATGGACTAAAGTAAAACAGTATGTTGGATGTGCCATGCAATGCTCAATTACATGGGTGGGAACTAGTGTGTTAGCGCAGTTAGCTCGTTAACGTGTTGGCCGTCTAGCCCCATGCACGGGTGATCGGCGGTAGCTCGTTAACGGAGATTTGCCGTGTTGTGGCGTTAAGGTCATTTCAACGAGATTAACCTGAAAGCACTAGTGGGAACACAACGAATATGACTGCACATTTACGCCGACATCATCCTAGTGCAAAGACAAGTGGAAGCAGAAAAAAAACAAGCAAGCATGCTACTAACTTTAGCCGAGTCATTTAGACAGCTGTTTAATATGCTGCTGAGAATATAGCCCAGAAGAAGCGGATAGTATAGCTTTTATTTTGGAAAGAGACATTTCTCTGTAATAAACTCTCTTTTCCAAAGATGAGTGATTCCTCAATCAGATACAGGGCTCGAAATATCGCTAGCTCAACGTCCCGGGGCTAGCGATTTTTTCAGTCGGGCTACCAAAATCTATCTCTTCCCTGCCCGTCGGGCTATTGTAGGAAGGAAAAATATATGTCAATGCTTTTGCATTCTTTCAGAAATGTAGCTGGGTAATTATGTCATTGGCATCGGTGAGCCACTGTCAATATGTGACATATTGAAATCGCGTTTGAATTTGCGCTTGTTTTTTTGCTTTCACTTTGCAATCGCGCAAACTGTGTATAGAGAGCGACAGCACTGATCTGTGAGTGATGATAATTTGCGCACCAATTCCTCTGACATCGTCTTATTAATCGTTAGCTTACTATGCAAACATGACAAGTGAAATCTCCCGCAGCTTAAACATGTGAGAGGTTGATCGCGCAGAGAATCGCTGAGCTTATGTGAGTGCGTGTGTAAAAGCAGCAAGATTTATATTTGACTACGATGACCTGGATGACTGAGAACCTTCACAGACAGATATATATTTTAGTTCTGCTGAGCCAAATAAGACAGGTCAGGGTGAAGAAGTGACAGCCAAAGAAAAGCTTACCACAAAACGGAAAAGTTATGACAAATCAGACTATAAGGCAAAAAGAAAGTGCAGCTTTATGGTTTCATGGACAAAAGAATTTCTGTGGCTGCAATATGACGAGCTAAATAACCAGGGCTGCACATAAGTGGTCCGCACGTGCGCATTCGCTGTCAAAATAAAAAACACGCACAAGGGTTAGGGTTAAATTTAAAAACTGTACTTTTGAGTTAAAATATATATTTATAATTTTAATAAATGACAAATTAAAAAGGCATGAACATTTTTTTTGTATCGAAAAAATATCGAACCGTGACACCAAAGTATCGAACCGAACCGAACCGTGAATTTTGTGTATCGTTGCACCCCTAATATATATATATATGTATGCATATATTTCTTTCCTGGATTTCATAAGCTTTGTAAGTTTATCTTTCCTTGATCTGGTAAATTATTTTCACATTTTCTTCCATTAATGGTGGCTAAAGTTGGCAGATGGTTTAGGCAAAGCTGGTTGTGATAATTGCTCATTTAAATCTGATCATCGTGATGCTCTTACATCAAAACAACATGGCATGTGTTCTGTCTTTACTTGTCTTTATTTAACTCTCTGTGTTGATTGCAGCTTCAGTCTTCGGCCAGCTAGAAGAAAATCATCTGTTGGCAAACTGGGATCAGTTTTCATCATGCTCTGGTGGAGGGCCTAAATTATAGATGATGTATTAAGCAAAGATTTCTAGTAATGGGGGTGCCTGTGCGTCTGCTTTGTGTACACGTTTTCCATTTGACCTGAGGCTTGTAAAGTAATTTTCTTGACTTTTGGATGTTTGTTGGAGGTCATTCGTGATCAATAATCACTTAGTTTGAGTTTCTTTTCTGATCCAATGGCTTTGCTACAACCTGAGCTCTTCTGTGAAACACTACAGTTGGCTAAAGAGTAGGAGTCTGATCCAGTCCCTCTGAGGGATGATATGTTCTGTGTTATGTCATAACCTGATGCTATTCCAGGCACACGACTCATCTTCATCCACAGAAACTCTTCACCATTTCTGTATTTTTTTTCTAATTGCCTTAAGGCTCAGCTTTAATTGCAGTTGCAAGTTTAGGATAATTTTCCAGCATTTTCTCCACTCTTACCAGTAAAAAACTGAACTTCAGTTGATTATAGTTGCACAAGACAACAGTAATATCAATGCAATGGAAGCTTTTGGGTCGAGTCTGACAGGCATGCTAGTTAAGGTTCATCATTTAAGCATACTTTAGGTATTCTGGTTAATGTCTACTGCTTTTTGCATAAAAATAAAAGCCCTCGGCACATCAAGACTTTATGTAAAATTCCTGACACTGGCAGAGGTTAGAGAGTACATCAACTTCATTTGCTGAGTGTTATGTTAGGGTCAGCGAATTTACATAGTTGCACGTCATCTGCATATTGTCAAGGGGCAGCCTAAAGATGAAGTCAATATACCATTAAAAGGACAAAAAAAAAATCTTATGCCATGTTGACTGCCCTTTAGTTTTATAGTTTCTTATATAGAGCTAACAAATTCTGCCATTCTCAGTTTTCATCTCATTAGGTTGCCAGAAGTCAGCACCAGCATGGATCTTGTGTGATGCTGGGTTCAAGCGACAACCCATGTGATCCTGTTCTATTGCCACACAGAAGAAACTAACTATAACTCGTTGTTTAAAATCAGACATAAACGAGAGCTTGGAATTGATTTTAGCTGTCAGAATTTTTTTTATCAGCAATGAAATTAAGTAGTTTTGTCACATTGTTGAAAACAGAAAAAAAAAATGCCTTGAAGACATAAACTAAAACTGACAAGAATTAGAGCCACTGCATGGTAATCTGTCAAGTCTGGTTGAAACAAAGTGAATGAGTAGGAGAGACGATCAACAAGCTGAACAGCTGTGTCAGCAGCAGCTGGATATACCGGGAAGCTGTTAATGTGTTTGGGGTAATGGGATGTGGGTTAGTGTGAAGATGCACATACGGAAATGACATTTTAAAAATATGCTTATTTTTATTATTGTTATTATTTTTAAGCATTCCTTTTCCATACAGTTGACAGCATATTGTGGACAATTGTAGGTGACACTTCCAGGGCTTTCCTCTTCTACTCCTCAGCTCCGAGTGCTGTGCACTGCGACACTAGACTTCTAGCTGCACCCTGATTTAATGGTGTTATCAACAGAGCACAGCCGTGTTGCCTGCCTGGCTTCTCACTTCCCGCTGATCCTTCCCTTCTGCTCTAAGCCTATTCAGCTCCATGGTTTCTCCTACAACAGTGACACAGGCAGGGTTATGGGGGGATGCCTAGAAGCACGGCTGAAAAGAAAAGAGGAGGATGGATTTATTTGTATTGGACTTTTGGGATGAATCATTGTGTTAAATATGCAACAGAGAGATCTGTGTTGTTGCTGAGGGTACTCCAGCATGGCTGCCTGTAGCGTACAGCAGCGGCTTTATACCAGTGTCTCACACCCTCTGAATTACTTCTGCGCTCAGATGTCATGTGAAAAATTGAGTGGAACTTCAACTAAAACCTCATTCATCAAAGTGACACACGCATCTATGACCACAGGGTTTTATTATGCATAGAGTAGACATAAACTAATTCTGCAGAAATAAAATATCCCTTGAAATTCAATCAGTGCGTCATTCTCATGTGTTGATGTCATCCTTGGTTTCTCCAGTTCTTGTGCTGTTCAAATATGCCAAACTGGGAAGGTGGGGAAATTAGATTCCAGATTATGAGTATCTATTTGATAGGAGCGTTATGTGGCTTGTTATTAATGTTGGACTTTACATTTAGATTGGGAGTGAGTAAAGCGGGGAGAGAAAACAAACAATGGGAAGGACACAGTTTAAAGAAATGACGTAAGATTGCTCACCGGTAGTTTCAACGATGCCCTCGAGGATAACGACAATTTCAAACTGTTCACTCATGAGAGAGCGCTGGGATAGGTCAAAAAAGGGGCTCTTGGGATTAATTTCATGACAAATGGTGAGAGGGGATACCAGAAAGAGCTGGTCTGCACCCGTTCCAAAGCCTACATCCAATTCGCACTGGTCCAGAGGCAGGAACTCGCCCTCAGGTGTCTGACGAGACTGAAAGATAAAAGTCACACATAAGTAGACGGAGACAGAGGAAAGTGTAAAGAAAGCAAAACAAAAAGATACAAAAATAAAAGAAAGAGACAGGGAAGTGATAATTACATTCATGTAGTCTTTAAAAAGTCAATTGAGTTCTTCTGTCCACCTATAAATGAAATATTTTTGTATTCTACTTGGTATTTTATGACAATGTTAAAATGCCCAGTATTACAAGTCCAATGGAAAAGTGTGGCAAGTTAAGTACCTCATTTGTAATTGAGCTGTATATGAAAAACTATTTAAGCTGCTTTAGCATGCTTGTACTTTCTGCCCATCTGCAAACTGCTTTGCAACCCACTTCTGCTCCAACTACTCCTTTCATGCTGTTCTCAATGCTGCCTGCTTTCTCCTGTGCTGGGTTTTGTAGTTGATGTCTACCTTCAAATCTAAAGGACAGCAGATTGAAATAACATCAATTAATTCGAGTATAGTGGTCCAGACTCAACTGATATTTTAAAAGCAGACCGATAGACTATAGAAATATTATTACTTTCATCTAATTAATAAGTGTTCCAAAATTTCATGAGTCAAAAGGTGAGAAAATGCATTTCTCTTAAAATATATAACTCTCTCACTCTATATATATAATCCCTCACTCTCTCTCTGTGCTATCTTGTTTGCCATGTCCACAGACTTTGCGCTTCACATTGATTTCTAGGAGAACTTGCAGGCAGACGTATGAGACAGCTGTGTTTGGACAGGACTTGCCCACAGAGCGTTAACTGGTGCGGAAGCATTTAATTGCCCAGATGATGTTAGAGCTCAGCACCGGGGTCCTGGATGTATTTTCTTCTTTCCTGTCTTATTCTGTCTAATCAATCTGTTCACCTTTTCTCTTCACATTTTCTCAATTAGCAGTCTGTTTCACCTGTTATTACAAAGTCTTTTAAATTTCAAGACATTTTCTGACATCCTGCTGCAAAAAACCTATCCGATTTTCAAAAGCTTCAGGGTGGGCCATTTATATGGATACACCGCAATAACATGGGAATGGTTGGTGATATTAAAGTCCTGTTTGTGGCACATTAGTATATGTGAGGGGGCAAACTCCTCAAGATGGGTGGTGACCATGGTGGCCATTTAGAAGTCGGCCATCTTGGATACAACTTTTGTTTTTTCAATAGGAAGAGGGCCATGTGACACATCAAACTTATTGGTAATGTCACAAGAAAAACAATGGTGTGCTTGGTTTCAACGTAACTTTATTCTTTCATGAGTTACTGTATTTACAAGTTTCTGGCCACTTATAAAACATGTTCAATGTGCTGACCATTGTCTTGGATTGTCAATGCAACCCTCTTCTCCCACTCTTCACACACTGATAGCAACACCGCAGGAGAAATGCCAGCACAGGCATCCAGTATCCGTAGTTTCAGGTGCTGCACATCTCGTATCTTCACACCATAGACAATTGCCTTCAGATGACCCCAAAGACAAAAGTCTAAGGGGGTCAGATCGGGAGACCTTGGGGGCCATTCAACTGGCCCACGACGACCAATCCACTTTCCAGAAAACTGTTCATCTAGGAATGCTCGGACCTGGCACCCATAATGTGGTGGTTCACCATCTTGCTGGAAAAACTCAGGGAACGTGCCAGCTTCAGTGCATAAAGAGGGAAACACATCATCATGTAGCAACTTCAAATATCCAGTGGCCTTGAGGTTTCCATTGATGACGAATGGACCCACTATCGTTGTACCCCATATACCACACCAAACCATCACTGATGTTCGACTAATGCCACTCTCCAGTGACATGCAGCAAGTGCTACGCTGTGGGCTCTTGCTGAATGAAGCTAGGATAGCCACTGATGTTTCTTCATTAGTGACAGTTTTCTTGTCCACATTTTGGCAAATCCAACACTGAACCAGTTTCATGAAACTTAGCAAGCAGTTTGCTAACTGTAGCATGGGAGATGGGTGGTCTCGCAGGGTGTCTTGCATTGAAATCTGCTGCAATGACCCGGTTACTGCGTTCACCAGATATCAACACAATTTCGATCTGCTCCTCACGTGTTAACCTCTTCGACATGTCAAAGGCTGTGAACAAAGAGAAACTTGTAAATAACTCATGAAAGAATAAAGTTACGTTGAAACCAAGAACACCGTTGTTTTTCTTGTGACATTACCAATAAGTTTGATGTGTCACATGGCCCTCTTCCTATTGAAAAAACAAAAGTTGTATCCAAGATGGCCGACTTCTAAATGGCCACCATGGTCACCACCCATCTTGTGGAGTTTGCCCCCTCACATATACTAATGTGCCACAAACAGGACTTTAATATCACCAACCATTCCCATTTTATTACGGTGTATCCATATAAATGGCCCACCCTGTATAATTAATGTGAAATATTTTCATAGCTATAAAAAATGTAGGAAGGGAAGATAAAAACAGGTGTGGGTGGGGAAAAAAAAAGTCTTGAGAATCAAAGATTATTTTGGCAAAAATCCACATTTAAGATAATTAGGAACAATATCTTCTTTGGCATCGTGGAGCTCAGTTAAAGTCAGTTATCAAAAAAAGATGCTTAAACTCCTTTTAAAGTAAATTAATGTCATTAACTCCAAAGAAAATAATCTGCAAAAAGATGATTTTACTCTTTTCACAGATTAATTTTTAGATTCTTTTACATGACACCCTGCCTTCTCTACTCTTCTCTCTTTTTTTGGGTCATTGTTTTACCTCAAACCAATTATTTGGATGCGTCACTCACCAGCCACCCACCTAACAGCACACACTACTCCTCCACCTCAGCTCCACGCAGCTTCATAATGAACTCCCACACAGACTACCACACAGCCTCACCAGCTTCTCTGTAATGCTTTCTGCCATTTCTGGATCTTTTGTTCTTGTTGTGAATCTTAATAATAATCAATACACTATTCACTAAAACACAGTCCCCTCTTTCACCCCTGCCCGAAACACCAATGAAACTGGAAATTGGCCATTTGTAGGCTACTTAACACACCCCTAACCTAGCTGGGTCATCTGTTTACTGATCTAAGCCATTCTGTTTTACTCTGACCCAAATGAGTAACCACTAATTTTGCTCTGGCTAGAATAGAAATTATCCACTGGAGTTAGCTAGTTAAGCAGATGCTTGCTCCATGATTTGGTTAAAAAGCCAGTCTGCAGACTCATTGTTGATGTTTTCAGCCCACTGGTCACCAGCTGATTGAAGAGCGCACATTAAATTAAAGACACGGCTGTTGAAATATATTTGCATGCTTAGCCTAAACACTTATCTTATCACTTATCAGTTCCCAGAGTCAGAACCAGACACGGAGAAGCTGCATTCAGCTTTTATGCTCCTTATATCTGGAACAAACTCCCAGAAAGCCTCAGATTAGCTGAAACACTCAGTTTATTTAAATCCAGGTTGAAGACTCACCTGTTCTCAGCTGCATTTGAATAAAGCACCAAATCCACACTTTTAAGCTTAAATTTCAAAACTTACATTTAACTACTGATTTTATCTACTGTTCTGATTTTATCTGTTTTGATTTTATATACTGTTTTGTTTGTTTGTTTGTTTGTTTGTTTGTTTGTTTGTTAATTAGTTTATTTGCGTGTTTTAATCAATTTTAAATCATGCTTTTTATTTGTTCTTGTTTCTAATGTCTCTGTAAAGCACTTTGAATCACCTTGTTGTTGAATTGTGCTATACAAATAAACTTGCCTTGCCTTGCCTTATCTAAGAGAAAGCTTTCTGCTTTCAACTTGCAATAGAAAAGGAGTGAGAGATGAAGAGGGGCTGTAGTGTTTGGAATGTAGCTAAAAGTAGCTGAAGTTGCAGATATGTAAACCTAAACCCTAAATCTGAGAGCAGACAGCTGCTGAAAGTTTCAGCATTCAGGGAATACTTCTGGTAAATGGTAAATGGACTGGTTCAAATATAACGCTTTTCTACTCTATCTGATCACTCAAAGCGCTTTATACAACTAATTCATTCACCCAATCACACCCATTCACACGAGCATTTTTTCTAAGCTGTTAAGTGCTCCCTATCTAACATTCATGCACATTCACACTCCGATGGATCGAAGAGCAACATGGGGTTAGTATCTTGCCCAAGGATATTTTTGATTGAACCACCAACCTTCCGGTTAGTTGCTGACCTGCTCTACCATCTGAGCTACAGCCACCCCACTTCTTAACAACAGGGAAATAAATAATGATGTGCTATTTGGCCTTGAAATAAACCAGACCAGGTGATGTGCTGATGCCGGTCTTGCTACAGGTGCTCGACAGAAAACAGCAGTTGGAGACCACAGCACAAACAACCTTTATTGTGACTCTGTGCAATGAACTTGCAGTCATGTTTCCTTTGAAATGGTTGCTTCAAAAATGGGGTCTGTGACCACTTAGAGTCAGTTGCCATCATTAAAGCAACTGTGGTGCATTAAAATGGCAATAAAGTGGTAATAAGAGATTCCTGGTTGAAGGAGTCAAGTTTGCAATTCCATTAAATTTTTTGTGATAACAGTGATAAATAGGTGGAAATTTACAAATTTCTTGCTGTCTGTTGCAATTTTGTTGCCATTTGTATACACATAGACTGCTTACATTCAGAGTCCAGCCAGAATCTCAAAGATTTGAAACAGAAATTAGTGATGTCATTGCTCCAGGACATCATCTTAACAGCAGAATCAGACAGGAACTCAAGCAGCTTTGCTTTCATGTAAGAATATAACTAGAATACGACCAGTTGAGTGGAGTCCCCATATTACATATATTGCTTGCAGAGTGTTTGCAGTCTGTTATAAATCAGCAATTACTAGCAGACCTTCATTAGTCTAAAGGGGACTACAATCAGGCCCAATCCAACCACGACTGTTTGGAGACAGTCTACCTTTTACCAGGGGACCTATGCAACCACACTGCGATTGAAAGTGGCTGCTGTAGTACTTTTAGATTGCTAAATGTGAAGAAATTAATTGGAATCATCTAAAAACTACAAAGGAAATTTCTGTCCTCTTCTTTATTCTCCTGTGTCTGGGCCATTAGATGAACATGTCTTCAAGAGAGCTTAAACACATAAGCACACTTTTTTCATGTATAGTATAAAGTTTATGGAATAAAATACACTTTGCTTGAGCGTTTCTCTTGGTTTTTGGTGCCTTCTTTAAATGTGATGAAGTTTAAAGTTAGCTAGCCTAAAAATATCCTAGTTAAGCTATAACTGAGCATGACGTGAATGTAGGTAATCAAGGCATTATACCGAATGGGAAAACTAAAGTAAAAGCAGAAACTGTTTATAAAATAATCCAAAGACGATACATCACATTTATCTGAAACACTGATGCTGACTAGTTTAACAAAATGTCATCAGGTAATTTTTCTGATGCATGCACATAGACTGCATATTAGTCTTAGCTAATGTGACGGTGCACAGAGATGGTTCTGCATTTTTTTCCTCGTGTAAATTATCTCAAAATGTTGCAGCAGGTAATCATTAATCCAAACTCCAAACAACCGTGCATATTAAACAGCATGTCTATAAACATGATTTATTGTTAGAATCTGTATTCGTTTTACTAGATAATAAAGTAGCTACTGCTGAGTTTGAAGTGCTGCAAAAATAAGTTTAATTAATGAAAATTTTCTTTTAGTGTGCTTCTTTGTACTTCCCGCCCCCCGCGCTACAGTTACTAGTCCTAGTCCGATTTCATCCTGACCTGCCGGTGATATTGTCCTATCTCCCAGATGCAAACTGTGAATAAGGTGCGAGTAAACAGGTTTTGCATTGCCAGAAAACACTGCATTCTATTTCTATCTCCTGTGAATATCAATGAGATGCTCGTCTGGATTTATGTCGGGGAATGACTTTCGTGTCGAGCGGGCATTGTTCACTTGTCAGGTGCTTACAGGCCACTGAATACTATTTGGCATTGTTCCTCCTTTGAGGGTTATCTCATGTTAGCTTAGGGAAATTCTTCTTTTCACTTTCTGTCTTAGTCGCTTAAGATTAAAAAGATGGATGACTGTATGCAAACATTGACAGGCAAAGCTTCTTACAAAGGCCCCCTGGCACTCTCCTAGACTCCTTCTTGCACAAAGATCCCGAGATAGCTGAGCTTGTCTGCTTTTTTTTCCTCCTGTAAATCTGACATGCTGTTTCAACCAATCAACAGATTTTTCTCTCCAAGCTCTCACATAGTCAGACAGGAACTGTTTTTATTTCTTCTCCACAATATTTTTGGGGAGAAGAAGCACTGGATGAGCACACAAACATCTCTCTTTGAATTTTTACCTGTCACGTCTGATTGCTCACCATGCCCATCAATGACTCAGCTACTCATTATCATTAGAAAAGCGAGGCGTTTTTTTTTTCCCCCTCTGTGCTTGCAGTGGAAGTGTCTCAGTGGTGTGAATGATGCTCATGGATAAAGACAGGTGATAAATAAAACTGATTAGACCTAAAGGGTCCTGGTCTTCCTACTCAACTCCACTCCTGCTCGGCCAGACCCTCATCAATCAGCAGCCTCAGTGGAGATGGAGGTGGAGGTGCTTATAGGCAATCAGATCGACCGGCCGACAATCCGTCCAAATCATGCGCGCTTTCAGGCTGCAAGTTATGCACAGCCTAATCATTAGATTTAGAAAAGCCTTGGTTAACATTTCATTCAAGCCAATCCAGCCAAGACTGAGTGAGATTAATTAGAAAAGTTAAATCACAAGTTAAATTAATTGGGAGAAACAACCTGAGGTAGACTGCATGGTGTTCTTCTGCTCTTACAAACGAGACTGCAACTGCAAACAACTGCTTGTGTTTAAGACTGCTTACGAACGGGTTTAAAATGAATGTCTGCATCTTCCTACACTTTCAGCTGTTGAAAGGCAGAATCGCTTAATGTAGCCAGCCTCTGGTAAAAGCATAAAAGACGGCTCAGTTTCTCTGCAGAACCTTTGTTGCACCATCGTCACCAAGATGTGTTCCTACCACAGCAACTCAAGATTTCATTTTTTCTATTTAAATGTGTTACTTTTCTCCTTTTATATAACTGAACAACACTTACATAGAGCTTTCATTGCTTCGCCTAAAAGCTCCCTTTATCCAGTCAAGCAGCCATTTCTGCTTTACTGTAAATCGCTTTTTACATCATAATCAAATACAGTTTAATACACCTCTGCATGATCTGTTAATGAAAGAGCTCAGAGGGGAAACCTCACTGAGCTGAGCAGGCACACAATTACACAATTGAATTGTGAGACCAGCTTTTGGTGGATTTATCCACTTTAGAGAACGTTTGTCTAAAGGTGCTCTTTTATGAGTGTGGAAATGTCAACTGAGAAGAGGAGAGTTTTCCTATTTAACATGTTTTACCGAGGGTAAGGTCCAGGTTACTTTTCTTTGAGACTGCATATTTTTGTTGTGTGTACTTTTTACATAATAGAACTGAAAGAAAGCTATTCAAACACACATGGGCGCATTAATCGGACACACATAATTGAGTCTTGAGGCACAAGAAAAATGCGGCTCATCCTGATAATGTGAGACCAGCTATTGTGCACAGATCAACTGAAAAGCTTCCAAAGATGACACCTACTCAGGGCTGTACAACAAAGTTAATAGAGGCTCTCTTCTACACAACAGGGGGAGATGAATGATGGCAGAAAGATGTTAATCTTGAAATTTCGTAAATTAATGGTCTTATTTTTACTCTAAACGCAATCTTAATGCTGCCGTTCATTTCTAACGTGCACATTAGCGCCCATAAACTTTAAGCTCGGGCCAGTTAAACATGAAACTTAAAGAAGCATATTTAGGTCTAACACTATCCTTTAATGAAGGAGACGTGGGAATCCGTTTAGTTTTGGACGAGATCAAAGTAAAATGAATTTTATTAATTGGAAATTCTCTGCAGTACATACTAATAGACTAATCAATCTTCTAATCTGTGTTCTATTAGTTGCAGCAGTGCAAGATGGGCTTCGCTGCTAATTGTGAATTGCCATGACAACATAAGCAGTGCGTTTGCGCTGCTCTAACTTTACTGCACAGCTTCATTTGTGGCATTATTAACATACAGCTTAACGGGCTCTGCATACAAGCATGAGAAATTATATTGTTAGGAAATTAATTCCTTTTAGTTATTGAAAATGTGGCGCTTACACCTGATTTTAATCTGGTTAGAGGTGCACGTTGGTTAAGCCAAATTAAGAAAGAGCCACTTTTGTGACTCATGTAACCCATTAATGTTGAATTGTAGTACACCCATGCAGTCCCTCAAAAACCAAAAATCTTCTGAGTTGAGATTAATTTTGGGCGATTGTTGAAACATGTTCACGTTTTTGAACATTCCCTGCAAAAAAGTGGTATTTATATTTTTATGCTGCAACTGCATGTGGCTGCTCCACTGTACACTGTGCACCGTTTAACAAATAGCTCACTTTAATTAGTTTTGGGATCCAATCTCAAGCCTCTGGCAGTGAAGTCAGACACAGCGAGACAACATGACCTCCACTGCTCCAACACCTCGCCTCTTCTCCAACTTCCCACACTAGACTCAGCACACGGCTTCATAATTAGTTTATTGCTAAATCTTAACGTGGAGATAATACCAAAGGATGCTTTGCTGCTTTCTCGGTGCGTGAAAATATGCAGTAGTAGTAGAGAGCGTACTGGAAAGTAACAACCTGCCACATTTGCCTGAGTACAGAGGCATGTAAAGTCATACTGATGAGGTCGCTGTAGAGGCTTAAGCTCCGCTAAAATTAAAATGAGACAAGATTAGGTGTAGCTTGAAACGCTGAGACCAGGTTGGAAAGCCATTCAATTCTCCATGTGGCAACTTTGTGACTTTGGCAGATATGGTGTCACAATGTTCTTGGCCAAAATGTGTGTTTGTTGTCAGCGTGCACCCTGTGAGTTCTTCTTGTGTGGAAAATTCTTTAACGAGGCTCATGCTTTTAGTATTGTTAGGAGCCTAAAGATGCTGTATTTATGCAAAAATAATGGTCCAGTGCTTTACCCCTGATAGAAGAAAGAAAAACTTCACATTACAGATCCGGAGCAATAGCAAATGCCTCAGAAAGAAACCTTGGGAATCCAAGCTGTACATCTGTTCTTATGTATATTTGAGAATGCACACTCCTACATCAGAATGTTCTGTCCTGTGTGGACTGAATTATTTAAGTATAGAATACAAACACACGAGAAACATGAACAGAGCAGACTTTCCAGCTCTTGGACTCGCTCATCAATACATGCAGGGATTCGAGGTCTGTTTTTTCCAGCCCTCTGCAGCCTGATAGTATAATTGAGTCTTTTCTTATTAGAAAAAAAAAATGGAAATCAATTCCAGTTCTAGTGCCTGTGTAACCTGCTGTGCAATCCTCTGAGGAGATATGCAGCCACGACTATTTTACTCCCTTGTATATCTCTGAAATAGAAGGCACCATTCATACAGTGAAAATATTAAGAAAAAAAATCTGCCAGGCTCTACCCAGCTGTTTCACTGCTCACCATCTCTTTCAATCAATGTCCTGCACACTCACACCCGCCTCCCGCCCTCACAGCTACACCAGAGTCATATTTTCAGCTTGGATGTTCCACCAGGATGCCCTCTGAGGCTGCTGTGGATGCCTTCCAAAGCTGCATTTCAGCTGCTTATGGTGGGACTTTAAATGTTGGCTGTCATTGGTCAGTCTTTTCCTTATTTCGTTTATAATGCAGGGATTCAAGGCCTTTTTCCATGTCCAGTGATCATCCACAGCAGTACTACAGGGCTCTTTCCAAACACAGCAGCAACAGCAATAACTTTTTGCAAGTTGAGCTGAATCCCTTAAATTCTAATTTTTAAGAGATGAGAAACAGCATATATGGCAGAGGATAATCACAAGGCTGCTTCCTGTCTGAACATCGCAAACACACTGTGTTAAATGTTGATTTTTGACTTTATCTAACAAAGATTGTGCTAAATTGTCCCTCAGTGCGGTGCCGATTTCTTCTTGGCTTAAGAAAGCAGTGAGCAGTGTTCCCCTCTGCTAATACGAGCCACAAACCTCTCTTTGGCTTCTCGGGCATGACCAAAATGAGAGGGAAAACCAAAAATTTTGCTCGTAGGTGTGAGCTGATGGCCCAAGGCGCTTTTCAAATGAAGGCTCGGTGTGTCCATGAATTCCAGTAGGAGGTGAGACAGACTGATATGTGATTTTTCTGTGTGGTTTTTAGTGTATTTTAGTTGGCAGAGTACAAAAGGACAAAGAAATAAAGCAGAAATAAGGTTACTTATTACTTTACGTTTGTTCTTTCACAACTGGGGAGTCTGACAACAGGCTACTCTACCTTTCTTTTTACATATGCATGAGGGGTACAGCCCAATTCCCTTGATTGTATCTGCGTTTCGGTCAATTGCGTCATTCTCTTGCATCTTATTTCCTCTCATGAAAACACAAGGCAGGAAAAAAAGGAACTGTCTTTTTGTCTGAGCCTTCATCTGAAGCAACGTCCATTTTTTATTTAATTTTTTTACATTTTTGTCTAGTGACAGGGACACAGCTGGTCTGTCCGTCACTCTGATTTCAAAGTACGATGGCAGCTTTTGTTCGTTTAGAGTTTGCACAAGTAATGTTACTACCATCAGCGCAGCGGCCACAGCACACGATATTTGAATGTGTTACCTGCACTGCATTTATATTGTGTTTATTTCTGTCAGACTTCACTGGTAGCATAAATAATGGCAACAAATAACTAATTTGAATCAACATTTAAAAAAAAAAAAATATTCTCTTTATTATTTCATATTAATCCCAGTTGTAACCTTCATATTTTTTCATTTTTGGGCTAATAAATCAAACTGTCTGTGTAATATTTATGGTAAGTGATTAAAGGCATTGCATAAGAACACTAGGGTAAAAAAAATCTTTATTAAAATGTATGGTTCTTTTGACAGTCAGACCTACAGTTGCATGGTTCTAAATTTAAATGATGAAGTAAATAAAAAAATGCTATTGATGCTGACTTTTCTCTTATTCTTCTATTTTCTCATTTTAATGAGCTGACAAAAGCACTTTCAATGTGGAATGATTTAAGAGTAAAGTGAAGACTGAGTCTGTGGATTTACCTAAATTCTCTTATTTAATTGTTCTCCAAACACTACAAAGACGAGAAGATGCTATTTAATATAATAGAAACCTTGAGAAATGTGCTGGTACAACCCACCACTGTTTAAAGACATTAAAAAAATGCCTTGCAGCACTGGATGAAGGAGTTGGTTCAGCTTCAAATCTTGTTTGATGCTTGTTTTGATTCCCACAGGAAATGGAGCTACGCAGGTGTTTTCAAATTCAATTCGGCTAAAGTGCTTCATGCAGAGTGGAGGGAAAGCTGATCGTTGTCATCTATGGTGTCCCACTTCTTTTTTTGTTTTAATGAGTTTGGTAAGAAATACTGCGCAATGAAAAGATTTAGTAAGGAAACGAACTACTTTAACCACACTGGTGGCAGCAGGAGAAAATACCCGCTCATTTACATCTCTGCATGTAAATGAGGCGTTGAATGCTTTATAAGTTTGCAAGTTACAGTTTATGAGAAGCAAGAGGAAACGCCTCAGTTCAAAAGACTAACGAGTAACGAACATCGTATTGCAGGCACAAACTTTCTGGGTTGATTTGTGTAGATGTCCAAAGCTTTTCCAGATAAATCTGCAATAGTTTTTAGTATTTGAACCCCACTGATACAACTATGTTTCTGCTTGCAGTTCAAATGATAGAGATTTACAGTTGAAGTTGAATTTTGATGCAGTGTAAGAACATTTGTTTTGATTTCTGAAGTTTGAGGGCTGTTCGCGTATTCCACTTTAGTTTCTTAAACTCTGCCTCTCTTTTAAACTCTTTCTAAACAAGTTAAATGATTCCACTGCCACTAATGTCTTTGGGTATCTTATGATGAGGCAAGACTTAAAAAAGGCTGTAGTTCAACAGCACCACCAACATTTCTACACAGGGACTGCACTAAAAGGCATCCAACTTAAAACAATACAACTATGGCAGTAGTTTAATTCAGCATCGTATTTGATGATAAATATTTACACGTATGTAAATCCTAAACAAGGCTTGTGGTCTGTGCACTGACTCACCAGACTGTTAGTTTTTTTCTTTGTGTGTGTGTACTCTGGCAGTGCTGCTACAAATATTCTGTCTTGGTAAGAGAGTCTTTGAAGCGAAAGAATAAGGTTAGACCAGAAAGCCCTTGAGCAAAAAATGATAAAAAAAAAAAAAATCTAAGAAGCACACAGTGGATGCTGTATTTATTGTATTTCACAGAGAGGGGGAGTGTAAAGAGGATGTGGGGTTGGCATAGGTCTTGGAATATATACTGATTGTATTTCTGGCAGTCTGGAAAGGAAGCAAATGGGTTTTACCTCAGCTCCATTTTAAAAAAAAAATAAAATTAAAAAAGGAGTTTCCATTCTTTTTAGTGATTTCATGTCTGTTCCAATCTCATTGACACTCCTGTTTGTTAAGTTTTGGATACCCATGTTATTAAAAAAAATTGCCTTCAGTTTCAACTTACTTAATTTAACACTGAGCTCCAGTGTACTGATGTACTGCAGTTCACACTATCACTGGTGTATTACGCAGGTGGAGAGAAGCCTATGGTTCAGTCTTACAAGGTAGGCGAGTGAAATCATCGCAAACATGTGCAATTTTACTTTCTGCCTATGGGGTTGTTCACTTTCTCCATGCTTGTAACTGTGGAATAGCACAGTCCTCCCTGCCTCCCTCTTTGCCTGAATGCATCATTAAGCTGACCAATGCTGTGCTTGATGTAGCTGTGCGGAGGAGAACACACACATAAACAAGCTCCAAGCACCTCTCTAATGCTGTTTGTCTTCTTTATGGCCCATTTTGCACATTGAACATGGATGTGGCTGAATGGAGCTCTATTACGATAATTAACACAGGGGGGCCTGTCAACCTTGGTGCTGTTTGTGGCAATTTTCTGCATTGCTGCCTGTTTTTAGAGTTTGAGGTTTATTAGCTGTATTCTCCCAAAATCTGCTAAGTTGAAGCCAAAATGGCACAAACCCACTTCAACAATGCATAAGCTTCTTCTTCTTCTTTTTTTGCAGCTAAATTCAAACACTGCAGTGCTTTCTAACTCTTTTTAAATTTCAGAAAGGAAATTAAAAAAAAATGCATCACCGTAAATACTTTTTATGTCTTAACACTCTCTCTCCAGAGCATTGTTTTACTGAGTCCAGTGATCTGCTGTGGTGTGTCAATCTCAGCTCCCTACTGATTCACTGAGTCTAACTTTCTATCAAACACAAGGGGGAGGGGCATCTGTCTGTCACATCTGCTTACTGATACACTTCTATCTGCCCATGTGTCACCAGTTGAAGCGGAGCTGATGCTGGACACAGTAGGGACCATGCACACTGCAGCCCCCCCCCCCCCCCAATGACAACACAGTCTTTTCTCTCTTATTTCAGTGGTTTGTGAGGCACCCATCTGGCTGCTGCTCAGCTTCACCATATATACTTGTTATATACTTGAGCAATTTGCAGCTTGTCTTTGGCCTCGTGGGCTTAGGTTAGAGATTCAGCGATGCAAGCTGTCATTCAAGTGTGCAGTCACGCTTAAAATAAATGACCGTGGAAGCTTAAGGAAAGTAAAAACCAAACAAAACACGGGATGCCAGCCTTCAAAGAAAGTGCTCCACGCTGATGAGATAACGCAGTGCTGCTGAAGCTCCAGTGTATCAGCAGGGAGTCTAACAAGTTAGTGTAAGTTAACTACATTGCATCTATTTCAAAGTCATGATTTGCTTTACTGATGAAAGGAGATGTGGTCTAAAACGAACTGCTCTTACTCTTGCAGATTTAGCTTCTTTTTAAATTTATTATTATGTTATTAGCCGAGTGTGTCGATATTAAGCTTACCTTTATAAGCTTGCACCTGATCTGTGCGGACACCATGTGGCTGTTCCGTAGGTTGCCCACACGGAACATGAGGCACAGTTTGCCGTCTCGCAGAGAAATCACCGCGTCCTGACTGAACATGAGCGTTTCTGCGCGTTTCTTGGGTTGGGACATTTTTATGAACATACAACCGATGAGAAAAGCGTCCACTATGGAGCCCAGCAGCGATTGGAACAAGAAAAGGATTATGCCTTCCGGGCACTTCTCCGTAATGTACCGGTAGCCGTAACCAATTGTGGCCTCAGTCTCGATGAAGAACAGAAAAGCTGAGGGGAAGTTGTAAACATTGGCCACACAGGGGGTGTAGGATGAGTCGTGGCCATGATTTAAATCTCCTCTGATGTACGCAATGACCCACCACATCGATGCCATGACCAGCCATGCGATGGTGTAAGTTAGGATGAAGATCAGTAGGTTCCATCGCCACTTTAAGTCTACCAAAGTGGTGAACAGGTCAGAGAGGTATCTGCTGGTCTCTCCACCGAGGTTTCCGTGCTGCACATTGCAGCGACCGTTCTTCTCCACGAAACGCTGGCGTTTTTTCTTGACCGGAGCAGAAAAAGATGAAGCCCGATTTGTGTTAACCACCTGATAGTCTTCGCCAAATTTTCTACGAAGTGCCGCCATTTCAGCTCTGCTGAAGAAAGTGGGGGAAAATACTTGCAGTTTAATCCATGCTTTGGTTGTTTTAGCCTCCAAAACACTGGTTACCTGTAGTGCGTAAAATGCGCCATGGCCACTTTAGCGCGCACATGAAATCCTATGAATAAAAAAAAAAAAGAATCGTGCGTATTTCAGTGCTTTTAAAGCACAGTCATCATCCTCTCAGATAAAAATTTCCACTGTTCTGCCAGTTACTTTACATGACATCTGAGGATCGCTGACTGTAGCTGTGCGCTCTGCTCAGCCTCCCCACACTCTAACTGGTGTGATACTCGCCAGTGGAACGAAATACGATGAGTTGTCTACCATTCACAGCCTCTGGTGGGCTGTAAAGAATTGGAAAAAAACGGAAGAGGGAGAGATGTGAAGAGAGGGAGGGAAGGGGCAGGGAGAGAGGAGGATAGAGTTACACAAGAAGGCGTTTGTGTGTAAGAGAGAGATGGAGGGAGGCGTTCAGTTTGACTCTTTTCTGTCCAGTTCATTCATACAGGTAGTCAGTGTGAGGCTTAATTGATATATTCATCAAAGCTTTGGTTAATTTATTCATTGATTCCCTTTGAGTAGTCATATTGCCTTTATATTACAGCTGCTTATCCTGCGTCTGCACTGAGACACACAGCCACACAAAGTAAAGAGACTGGAGACATTTTGTGCTTTAAAGTTAGATTGTGCCATCTACTGGATAGATAACATACATACATATTTATTTTAGTGGACTGGGCAACATGGGGGCTAGGGTATCACTAACATAACTGCTGATAATATTTGGTCTTCTGCTAGCCTGTGCCAAATTGCTAAAAACCTAATAATCTGAGATATAATTAGTAAATTAAGAGCAACTTAAAAGACAAATGGAGTAGCGGTTTATGTGTTAAATATTCTTCTTGAATGTCAGTTTTTATGCTGAAGACATTGGGTTTAGGACATTTTGAGAGATGACCATTCTTGGTTCCCTTTTGGCCTCATTTTAATCAAAGCCACAAAAGGTCTGCACTTCATGCAAGTGCCATTATCATTATTAACTAATGCATAATCACACTTTGAGTCACACAGATAGCATAGTCCTCCAACCAACCCTCACCTCAAGTGTCTTTGTTCAGCCCTTTCATTCGTGTTGAGACCCCAGTAGGAGTATTTCTGATATAAAAGAGCTGTGCCCTCTGAAAAACAAGATCTATAATCACTTTGTTCCTCTTTCAATGTATTTTTAGCACTTAATCAATAAATGATGTAATGGCCTGATTTTTCTGGAACTTGATTTTTTTGGTTTTTGATCCCTGTGGACTTTTTAGTTGTTGCTTCTGGTAGGCATGACAGCGGAACAAAAAAGATTTTTAAAAATATATGGCACCAGACAAAAAGTGCAATTTTAAGTAGCTAAAATGAATCCAGTCTAAGGAAACCGTCCAGCAAGAAATCCTGCTTTAAATATTGTAAGTTTTCAAGTAGATGTAGGCGTGTAGCATGGAACAGAGGGGTGTTTTGTGATTTTTCCCTTCAATTATTTTGAGAAAATTGGATAGAAAAAAGCACAACCTGCTCTTGCTCTGACAGTTCAAAGATTTCTGTTCAGCCATAATCAGTAGAAACAAGTACTCAGAGCAGAAATCTGACTGCTCAAGTTATCATTCATCACAACCTCAAGAAGAGACTGAGATAGCATAGATGTTCTTGTTCTAGCTCATTTGAAATTACTTTGTCACTGTAACATGAGTATATTTTTGCCCAACACGTGTTCTGTATCTATTGTTTGTCTTTGTATAAGTCAATCCCCTTTAATGATTTGTTAAGTAACAGCTTCTACAGCTTTATTTTTCTTTTATGATCTGTTCTTTTGTACTACGGGTTTACCTGATGGCTGCTGTTTTGTTGTTGTTTGTCAAAAGCACCTCTATTGTCCCTTTGGTGACAATAAAAGTTCTCTCATTTTGAAAGCAAAGGTAAGAAAAGCTGAGGGGTTTTATTATGCCAAGTTTAGACAAACACAATATCAGCTCGATAATGGCCCAACTTGAGAGATGTAGGGCCCTCGGCGAGAGGCAAGACAATTCTTCCCACTATTCTCACCTCACAGCATACTGAGAAATAGACTCACTTTTTTTCTACCTTTCCCTGCCCTATAAAACAACGTCTGCAATGTTGAAATGCAAATTACTATCCCAGATGCTAATATACATGGAAAAGTAAAAGATAAGCTGATGAAATTAGGATCACGCTGTTCTCTTCAGACAGCCCACAGCTATTCTTTACTTTCTGTTTTTCAATTTTAAGGCAGCCAATACTTGCCTTGAACATCATTCTTTATTTACTCTTTTGGTGAAATAAGTCGGTTTACACCCCTGCTCCAAGACATAGTCATGCCTGGATAAAGTTCACTTAGTTGGGGACCAAAGTAACTGCATCATGTCTCACAGGCAAAAATTTGTAACACATAATTTTAAATATTATAGTTATTTAATATCTGTTATAGTCAGAATATCCGATAGTTTGGTTCTATAGCACCGGTAGCATAAATAGTGCAGAGAAACACAAGTAATTTTAGGGTACTTCATGTTGCAAGTTAAAGATCCTACAATATTAGAGAGAGCCAAGCACTTTGTTACTGTGGAAAGGAAAATTTCCTTTGAACAGGAAGGAAGAGAAGACAGAAAAGGAGCATAGATATTTAAACAATCAAGACAAAGCAGGAACAGACAAAAGTTAGTGACATGCAGTAATGGCAAACAAAAGCACAGCATGCACAGAGTGAAAACAGCCATGTGACGGAGAAATGTTCAGTGCATCACGGAAAATCCCCACACCTAAGGGATGGTTCAGGGTCACCTGACCCAGCCCCAACTATAAACCTTATCAAAAAGGAAAGTTTTAAGGCTAATCTTAAAAAGTAAGAGGGTGCCTCTCTCCTAAACTTAAACTGGGAAGAAGGGCCTGAAGGTTCTGCCTCACATTCTCCTTTTAGAAATGTTTTGAAATACAAGTAAGCCTGCAGTCTGACACAGAAGACTGCAGGCTGAGATACTCAGTAAGATACATAATTTGTAAGTGACTTTAATTCAATTTTGCATTTAACAGAAAGGAAATTAGCTACATATTACAGCCCTCATATTAGGTACACCAGAGTAGTGAGTTTCAGAGATGCACAAGTGCTTTTTCTAGCACCTGTCAGTACTCTCGCTGTGGCATTGTGGATCCAATTAAGGAGTTTTAAGGAGCATTTTCGAACAACCAAATGATAAGGTATTACAATATTCCAGGCTGCACATAGCAAATGAACAACAAACAGGATGTACCCAATTTTGACAAAAATCACATAATGACAGAAACGAATCCAAGAAATTTTGCACAATGTGCAGGTTAAAGGAAACACTCTGTTCACAAATGTTGAAGTAAGTACTGAAATTTGTACGGTCAAATACGATGACTGAATGTTGTCTGAATTTACAGGCATGAAACTGCACATAATCCAGGCTGTTATGTTTTAAGACATGCCTAAGGATTTGTGCTGTTCTGTGAAGTGAGCCATAATGATAAAGGCTTTATATTCACCACATCAAGAATTTCATTTGTAGTGTCAGTTCTTCAGCATTTTTACTCAGTGACTATTGTGCAGTATTAGAGTCTGCTTTATATTATGCTGAGATTCCTCCTAATGGAAAAATCTAACAGAATTTGAGGAGAATTAATGGCAAACTGAAAGCTTAATCATTTGAACACAGAAAAAGATGACTCTACACTATCTTCAGGTCACAAATGCAAGAAAGGGATGAGAGAGAAGGCAGACCAGGATGAACAAAAGAGCAGTTATCAAAAGCACTTGGGAGTACTTCTGGAACACTCTGAAATATTTCTTGTGATAAAGGCAAATTCTTGTAGACATTAAATTGCCTGGTATGTTAAAGTGTTTCACCTCTTAGTTATAGTAAAAGGCAAACCTGCTCCACAGTCCCAGCTGTGGGTGATAAAACTGGCATGATGCAACAAAATGGAATTTAAACTGCAGTTTTCCAACTGATATTTGTTTTGAAAGGTACATTTTTATTAGAATAATAATAATTATTCTCATTATGAGCACGTTAGCTTGGAAACTAAAAGTGAGAAAAGTTTGTACACGTCACAGGTGTTGCATTTTATCTTTATATCAAAGCACATGAACAAACCAGGACAATAGAAACTCCTTCAAACAGATTTCTGATGAGATGAAAAACAAAAAACAAAAAGAGAATGGCTCATTTATGATCAGTTAAAAGTAGCGCTGTGCTGACTCGCACTGTTGAAAGGAGCAGCTGTTCTGGGTGATTCAGAAAAAAGCTTTTGAAACAACTTTAAATGACTCCAGTCAACACGGAGCCTTTGAAAATAAGTTATTATGGCCCTGCCTGATAATGTTGTGCTAAGCAAATGTTTATCGTAAAACAGAATGTTTGCTTGCTCATATTTGTGCTGCGAGTTAAATGAAAAGATTGATAGCACTTGCTGTGATTAATGAGATGCTACTGGCAGCAAATGTTTTACTCAGCTTAATGTTAAGAATGAAAATTAAAAGAAAGCAGCCAGCACCAGTCTCTATTAAGGTAACAAAGATGCCTCTTGGTGACCATCCCCAGGTAGCCTCTGCATCTGCTGAGCTGAGCTGTCCTCGTACACCTTGAAAATAACAACACCTACATTAGAAAGCTGTTGCTCTCAGCTCTATATTCAATGCTGCCACACTGATTAGCATTCTGAGCTTGAGTGCTATTCCCTGGAATTGGTTATTGGTCTTCCTTACAAACAGACCGCACACACTTTGGGTTGGCAATCACATCTTCCCCACTCAACAGCCCCCGCGGTTTAGGTGCTCAGTTACCTCCTGTTCACGCTGCACATCAATGACTGCATGCCCAGACATGGAGAGAACACTGGGAAGTTTGCAGAAAGCATCATCATCATCAGTGATCTTTCTGTGTGATGCTGCTTAACATCAACAAAACTAAACAGGCAATCGATAAAAGGCAAAAACGGTGAAGCTGAGATGGACAGTTTTAGATTCTTGGGAATTAATTTCACAGAAAACTTGTCATGTGATCATACATCTCCACCCTGGTCGGGAAAATTCAGAATAGATAGATCATAATAGATAGAAATAGAAATTATGGGTTTTATATTATATCCGTCTGCTAGGATTGGCTGGTTAAAATCTTTATCTTAACAAGCATAAATATATACTGGAGTCTGTAACACATAACAGTGTGGGTTTAGTATTGATAGTGTTTTCTGATTTGTTTCAAATGAGCAAATATATCTCTTTTAAAATCAATATATAATATACCAGCTGCACAGATTAACTAATGAGGGACTTGTTTCAATAGGGTGAATTCATATACAGCTGTGACCCTCGTGACAATGGAGGATTAGAGTGCAGACAGCCAGGATCGCCATCTGTTATGTGAAGGCATCGGGCTTTCCCAGTGAGAGGAATTGAAATCAGCACAACAAAGGAAATCTCCAAACCTTGGCCCTTAGCTCTGCACTTCTTCTTTTTGGCTTCCATCATTAGAATAGAGGCGATATTGGCGATAACATCCAGACTGTGTGCATATGTGTTCAGGGATGAGGTACATGCTGCAGAGAAAGAAGGAAACAAAGACGTGCAGCACAGGATGAATTATTAATGAGCAGTTAGAAGTGCTAACCATCTGTGTCATAAGATACACAAATTGCTTGAGATGAAAATGTCAGATTGGTTGTTTTTTTTTCTCGTGTTCCACCCTTCTTCAGGTTCAGACACGCTCACTCTTGTGTCTCCTCCACAACGAGGGCATTCATTGAACAGGAGTCCTAATGTCTCTGACCCTAATGTCCCAAACACTCAGCTGATAGTAGACACTGCGGGAAAGTTGAGCCATACATTGATGTTTCCAAACATTAGCTGAGACTGACATTGAAGATTCAAAACATGACTTTGTATTTACACCATATAGTTCCAGGGTGTCTCCTCAATGTCTGCAAGCTTGTGCGGACCATTTTAGATGTGTTTACATACTTTTTGTTTTGGGGTTAATGAGACTTTATGGCAAATCTAAGCAGACTAGAGTGAAGTATAGTTTAAAGGAATAGTTCAAAATTTTTAGAATGAAACATAAATTAATGTTAAACTTATTATGAAGTTATAAATCCAAGGCAGTTTGATTTGGGACAACCTTCAATATACCTAACAGTATATCTGACCATTGTATTTATAATTTTTGCATTGCCCCCATAATTCTTTTATTTTTATTTTTTGTGCTTTAATCATATGGTTGTCACTACTTAACACCGTATGCTTAAATAATCAGATTAATTTATTATTCATTTAATTATCTGGTTTGAAACAAATGCAAATTCTCAAATTCTAATGACTATTTTTCTACTAGACTGGGCTCATCAGGCCGACATCAACGCCATGCATATTTAAACACTCTGAGATGAGAGTGATTTCAAAGATATCACTGTCAGCCGTGTGGGTTGTCAATTTTGATATATGTAAAGATCAGACATCAAAAATCCATTCCCTGACCTTTTTTGCATTTTTCCACTCTCTGCATTTTCATTGTACCCCACTCTCTGAATTAATTGGTTCATTAGTGAAGGCAATTAGGAGCAGAGGGTGCGAGGACAAACTCTGATGTCCTTTTAGATGTATACAAAATCATTCATCCAGCAGGTCTGAGAGCTTCCAAGCACATCTGTCATGGTCCCTTTAAAACGCTGAGCTGAGCATCTGAGACTCGCTGTGTGAAAGAGCAGCCTCCGATATGTGAACCTAAGGAAGATTTATTGAAAACGAAAGTTGAAAACTGATGGGTGTTCTACCACTTTTCCACTTTAGTGCTCAATATTTTCAGAAACTAAGGTAGAATATTTATTGATATGTACTGACGCACTTGTTCCTCTACCTACTAATGTCACTCCACTACATGTCATATGTAAATTCTGTACCTACTTAAGGTACTGAGAGAGTAGTGTTTAAGATTTTGTTTACTAGATATTAATATACTGTATAACAGTATTCTGCTGTAAGGAGAGTCCTATTGTGTAATCACAGTCTACTGGTTTGAAATTTTAAGAAAGGGCTGCTATTTATCTTAGTGCATACTTCACACCATACCCTAATGGCAGTCTGAAGTCAGTACTCTTGCTTACAATCGGTGCTTTAGCATTTGTTCTGAACACATATTTTGCAATTACTTATTTATTTAGTGCTTTTTTAGAAAGAAAACTCCAGTAGATTTTCTACTTGCTTTTGAAAACATTACTCTAAACTGTTTTTGGTAACTGTGGCACTTTACCAATCTATATTCTTCTGTCCTATCTGGCTATTTTGTAATACCTTCAGAATTTAAAGGTGTTAAAACAAAGGCTTATACAGAAGTTGAAATGGTGTCTGTTTGATACTTTGCATAAAATACATTAATTATAGCGGATTCTCAAAAACTAATAAGGTTTATTTTGAAGGTTGTTGTTTTTTAAGACAATGAGTGATGTGAAAGTGAAAACCGAAATACTAGTACGGTAGGCTGTACGTGAACATAGGAGGTGGTTTGTTTTTTCTGTGTTTAGGACGCGTCCGCCTGCGAGACCCAGAATGCTCCGCGCCGAGCAAAGATGGAAGAACCCAGCAGCTGCGGGAGAACAATGTTTTGGCTCTAGATATTAAAAAACGGACAGCTGAGGGTAAACCACGCGAGCCAAAGCAGCAGGGTCATGGTCCTGCACCGGTAAGATAAATTTATAAAATCCAACTTTGGTTACAGGGTCGGCGGGAGCTGTGTTTGAACTCCTCGTACGGGACAGACAACAAAGCGGAGCGCAGCAACGTTACCGCTAGTTAGCGGCTAAGTTAGCCGTCTCGGCTAGTCGGGCGAGCATCATTGTTCGCTGGGGTTGTGTGGGCCGTTTGTTATGGGTCATGCCCGTGTTGTCGCTCCCATCGTTTACAATCGGTTAACTGTCCGGGAAACAAAGCCAACATTTAAAGAAGCCCCTCAATAATAGCACACGATGTAAGTTGTAGTCATTTATTTCATCTTCCGACTCAAAACAGCTTTTGTCCTTGATCATTTCTCCACCTCACAGATTTAGGTTGGCTTGTGTGTACCTCTGTGGTGATACCTGCCTCTAATTCAAATATTCAAACCCAGCGTTAAGAAAAAAGTACTTAACTAACTTTGTTCAGATGCTTTGAAAGAAATGTCTCTCTTCGTATTACAGTCGTTTTCCCATTCGTATTCGCATCATTCGGCGTTTTTCTCATCGTAAATCTGCTTGCTGTTATTGCATGGCGATATTAATTATTGCCTGCTCCTGCATCACAAAGAAGGGCCCCGCAAGAGTCGTTAGCCAGATGGTTAGCCAGGGAGCTAATTTCATAGAAGACGAACGGTAGTTTTCCTAAATGTCCATATGGGAGCACACAGTTTATCTGCTTTAGCGCATTAAAAAACCCATAGTTAAGTACTTCGACTAAGTTTGATTTACTTATTTATTTATTTTATTTACAAAGTTGGATTTTTGCTAGCTGAGTTGGTTATTTCTGCTAGCGTACCCCAAGAGGCTGCAGGCAGAAAGCACTCGCGGAGTGGTGAGAGACATGTTCAACATATAATTGTATTTTTGTCCGGTTGTATTATTATCCTGGGAATCATAATGTAAACAGACATCTTAGCAAATATTGGTAAAATTAGATTTGGATGTAAATAATGACGTTTTAACTCCTGATCTTGTTCAGATGCGTGCATTTGGTTCCAGCCTGAGTATGTTTACATGCACACTAATATCTTGGTTATGTGTTAGATGTAAACATCCCATTCTGGTTTCAGAAACTGGAAATACTACCTGGAGCTCTCTGTGATAGAACTTGCTTTGTGGTCTAGTACACGGTGGGTCAGATAATAAACGGGTCCTGTGTTCATGCATTATCCTCACTATGATCAAAACTGGCATACTAGCATGTGCTCGGATCTGTTCCCCTTGGTTGCTGTTGTTTATGTAGCAGCCACGTAATTACACCATCAGCCTTTCTAATACAGCCCGTGTGAGCTCTCGTTGATAAGCTCATTCAAATAGGATGACTGGGTCAGACAGCACCATCAAACAGATTAACATACAAGTTCAATCCTGTCCCCACTTCTCATGTTGTGACCAGAACAGCTCTGGCTGTCACCTTTTTGTCCTGTAAAATATCGAGCACGCACACAGTAATTGGGAAAAGAATTTTGCACAGTGTACCACCAGCTTATTTGCACTTGTCATTGTTCGAGACTGTAGCCTTTTGTTGACCCACAAATCGTCACTTTAATCCGACTAAGCGTCTAGTTGTGAGATCAGAGACCGTGACACCGATTCCTGTAGGCTAAGCTTAACCGGCTCCATAACTGTTGTCTATTGACTATTATTTGTATGTCCTCACATCCTGATAGCTAGTTATAGTTATCCTTTAAAGTTTATTGTGATTATGTAATATTATAGTCCTGCTGTCATTCTTTTCCTCACAGGATCACATTGATTTTCACCACATAGTTTTCCTGCCCGCCAGCCTTCACCATGAGCATCATTCAAGACAAACTAGGGAATGAATTCCTGCGCTGCAACGGGAGCATGGACTCCAGTTTTGGAGCAGGCATGATTATGTTCAGCCATCTCCCACCTGTCACCAGCTTCACACGGCTGGCTGCCCATTCCGTAATGCAGGACCTTCCACCTCAAGAAATGATCCTGAAGAAGGAGCGTGACTCCCCTGATTGCACCATGGACAACCAGGCTGGCAGCCTGGGATGTGCAGGTGTGGGAGACTATGTTCACACTATAGGTATCAAGCAGGAGAAGCTGACAGAGCACGATTATCGCTTGCCTCTCTACCCTGGTGGCCTGGTAAAGAGCACAGAGCTGCTGGAGGTGAATGTTGGTAACAACCAAGATTTATTGGTGCACGATCTCAACATGGGCAGTGTAAGTATTTCTGAGAGGATTGCAGACTGTGATTCATTTCTAGCAGTTTTGTAAGTGAGTCATACATGTGTATGATTTTTTTAAAAGTTGAATTTCTTCCCATTATCAGGTTATAGATACAAATATTTTAAAAAGTCATTTAATTTATTAAAGTAATCAATGGTTTTTCTTGAAGCATTTTTGAGCCTTCGCTGGACAAAACAAGAGAACAATCACTTGCGTTATTTTCTGAACTTATTCCCCCGAATGTACCAAAACAAAGATTTGCAATAACATTTAGAAATATTGAATTTTACACCATATATAACAAAGAAATTGAGCATAAAATCCTTAATTGTTTGTGTTCTAATCATAAGTTGGGCGTTAAATCTATTGACGGCATGAAATGCAAAGTAGTTTCTCTTTCTGGTTAGAAGGGTGACGTCATCCAGCCTCGGCATGAATGAGAACGTCGTGGCGAGGACACAGCTGTCTTGTTTGAGCACGTGCTTCATTTCAGATCTCCTTTGTGTTCATTCAGATACAAATATACACATCCATGTTCTCCTAACAATAGCAAGCCGTCAGAGTTCGCCAGTGTTGTTTATGGAAAAACAGCCAATTATTGTCTTCATTGAGCAGCATTCATTTAAAATTGATGTTTAACATTTTTTGTTACACAACATTGGGAGCCTTTAGAATCCACAGATTTTCATAGCAAGTTGCAGTAAAAGAGTGTTTTATAAATGTAATACTTTAAAAAAAAAAAAAAAAAAAAAGAAATTGCTTAATAATTATCATAAGATAGTGAAAAATATTTACATTTTACCAGATGTTTTTTTCCTTTTCTGGTAATAAACCAATGCCTACAAAATGTTGTCTTTTAAATACTCCATAGTCTAGACAAAATTGGACCCTTTTTATTTTGGTTGGACTTTCCCCAGATTGACCTAAAGACTGGGCTGATTTGAAAACAGCAGGTGCACCCACATTTGTCCCGTCAGCCTCCATATGGCAGTGAGGAGAGTAGTGTGCTTACTGGGAAAGAAATTGCAGGGCAGGAAGGCAAACAAATAGAAGAAAAGGCACTCATTTTCCTGTTCTCTGAATTAATGCCATTCGTTGCAGTGAAGTTTACTAAGAAGTTGTCATTTTGAATGTTTAGTTTGCAAAGTGTGCAGTTTCGTAAGAATAGTAGATGAAAAGTGGTGAGTTAGAGGCTGCTAAACCATAAAAGAACAATAAATTCTGCCCACTAGAACCACATCTTGCGCAATCACTTTCCAAGAGACAATTACAAGAGATTGTCCAAGCGTTTTGTTTGTTTGCATAAGCAGCAAACGTGGATCTGTTTGCGTGATAGTTTGAGACTGCAGGCCTTTAACCTTCAATCAAGTGATTTTTCTTGTCATGGCTCGCTCTCACGGCCCTCTCCCTCTCCTATTGTCATCCTCACAGCTGCCAAGTCAGTTAGAAAAGGAGCCCACTGGGAAAAAAGGTCGAAGGTCAAATGGTGATGGACAGGAGGGTAAACCAAGAAAGAAGAGAAGTGACGCAAAGGTTTGTCTTGTATTTATAAAACTGAATGCAACCATATTTTAGTTAGTCCTCATCACATCAATAATTATCACAAAGAACATACAAGTGTGCTAATTTGCTTTTGGCAGAAACAAAAAAAAAAAGAATGTCGGGGGGGGGGGGGGTGCATAAAAAAATGATTGGCACAAAGTATTTTGTCTATTTCAATCAACTTTAATCAAAGCAATGCAAAGTGAAGTAATACAATCACTTTACATTTAATACAGTTTTGTTACTGGACCAGAGATTTCAATGTATTTACAAACATCTGTTTCATTTCAATTCTGTTGTGAGTTACATGGAGCTTTAAGTGCAAGTTGAGTTTAATGTTGAAAAAATAGATTATGCATTTTGAGTTAGAAGATTTTACCAATTGCAAAAAAGTGCAATATTTTTCAGACAGTGATATTTTAGATACATTCTGTAGAGAATGTATCTAGAGAAAGATGGCTAATTGTTACCCATCCCCCTCTCTCTTGTATTGTTCTATAGCAGTCAGTGATGCTGAATGCAGATGGAGGTAACCTGTCTCCAGGATCCAGGCCTCACATGTGTGAACATTGCAATGCATCCTTCAGAAGCTCCTATCATCTACGCAGACACGTTCTCATTCACACAGGTATTGTAGTGTGTCGATTTCACCACAGTGCTTAGATTTTTCTGCTCTGTGCATTTCCTTGTGGGTTATCTCAGTGGTTAGCACAATAAATACAAGGAAGGAAATGATGATGTCATTTGGCAGATGCTGCATTGGCCCATGCATCGTAGCTTATTGCTTTTCTACTGTAATATTATCTTCAAATAGTTCTTTGTCCAGTATTTACTAAGTGCTTTGGATTAATCAAATCTATTGAATTTGCTTCATTTAATAGGCAAGGCAAGGCAAGGCAAGTTTATTTGTATAGCACAATTCAACAACAAGGTGATTCAAAGTGCTTTACAGAGACATTAGAAACAAGAACAAATAAAAAGCATGATTTAAAATTGAATAAAACAAGCAAATAAACTAACTAACTAATTAACAAACAAACAAACAAACAAACAACAGTATATAAAATCAAAACAGATAAAATCAGTACAGTAGATAAAATCAGTAGTTAAATGTAAGTTTTGAAATTTAAGCTTAAAGTGTGGATTTGGTGCTTTATTCAAATGCAGCTGAGAACAGGTGAGTCTTCAACCTGGATTTAAATAAACTGAGTGTTTCAGCTGATCTGAGGCTTTCTGGGAGTTTGTTCCAGATATAAGGAGCATAAAAGCTGAATGCAGCTTCTCCGTGTCTGGTTCTGACTCTGGGAACTGATAAAAGACCGGATCCAGATGACCTGAGGGATCTGGATGGTTCATACTGGGTCAGGAGGTCATTGATGTATTTTGGTCCTAAACCATTCAGAGCTTTATAGGCCAGCATCAGAACTTTAAAGTCTATCCTCTGACGGACAGGCAGCCAGTGTAAGGACCTCAGAGCTGGACTGATGTGGTCCACTTTTTTGGTCTTAGTGAGGACTCGAGCAGCAGAGTTCTGAATGAGCTGTAGTTGTCTGACTGATTTTTTAGGTAGACCTGTAAAGATGCTGTTACAGTAATCAAGCCTACTAAAGATGAATGCATGGACTAGTTTTTCCAGGTCCTGTTGAGACATCAGATCTTTTATCCTTGATATATTCTTGAGGTGATAGTAAGCTGACTTTGTTATTGTCTTAATGTGTTTTTCTAAGTTTAGGTCTGCATCCATCACTACACCCAAATTTCTCGCCTGGTTTGTGGTTTTTAGATGTATAGATTGAAGTTCTCTGGTGACCTGTAATCGTTTTTCTTTGGCGCCAAAGACTATTACCTCAGTTTTGTTTTTGTTTAGCTGGAGAAAATTGTGGCACAACCAGTCATTGATTTCCTCAATGCATTTACCAAGAGCCTGTACAGGGCCTCGGTCTCCTGGTGACATTGTGATATATATTTGTGTGTCATCTGCATAGCTGTGATAGTTTATTTTGTTGTTGTTTATAATCTGTGCCAGTGGGAGCATGTAGATGTTAAACAGAAGGGGTCCCAAGATGGAACCTTGGGGAACTCCACATGTGATACTTGTCTGCTCAGATGTGAAGTTACCTATTGATACAAAGTATTTCCTGTTTTCTACGTATGTTTTGAACCAGTTTAGTACAGTTCCTGAAAGACCTGTCCAGTTCTCCAGTCGTTTGAGTAATATGTTGTGGTCAACTGTATCAAATGCTGCACTGAGATCCAGTAAAACTAGGACTGACATTTTTCCACTGTCTGTATTCAGACATATGTCATTAAACACTTTGGTCAGAGCGGTTTCAGTGCTGTGGTTCTGTCTAAAACCTGACTGGAAGGCATCGTAGCAATTATTCTGTTTTAAGAAGTAACTGAGCTGTTGAGAAACTGCTTTTTCAATGATCTTACTTAAAAACGGGAGATTTGAGATCGGCCTGTAGTTGTTCATTTGTGTCTTGTCAAGATTGTCCTTTTTCAGTATAGGTTTGATTACAGCAGTTTTTAGTGATTCTGGAAACACACCTGATAATAAAGAAAAGTTGACGATCTGTAACAGGTCTGACTCTAAAGTCTTTGAGACCTTTTTGAAAAAACTTGTTGGCAGGACATCTAAACAGCAGGAGGAGTTCAGTTGACCTAAGATGTCCTCCAGGTCTTTGCTGTTAATAGGTTGAAACTGTTTCATGGTGTTTAAACAGTTTTTTGGTGGACACAGTACATATCCTGGATCTGCTGTTGATGTACCAATTGCTTGTCTAATTTTTTGGATTTTTTCAGTGAAGAATTTGGCAAAGTCATTGCAGGCCATGGTCGAATGAAGTTCAGCTGCCACTGACACAGGAGGGTTTGTTAGCCTGTCAACTGTAGAAAATAATAATAGAGGTTATCCCAGGCCATGAGCTTCACTGCTATCCTAACATTCAGGTTGTTTTAGATGCTCTTTGTTCGTGAAAGGCAAACACAAATATGATGCGAGGCCTATCCTCTACCTGTACAGCCTTTTATCACTACTCATCATAGGGGAACCCATGCCTTTTTTCTATAATTAAGCTTAATTGTAAATGTGTTGTTTGCTGCTTACAAGGGCACATGATCGCACTAGCTGCCACTTCTAAATTAAATCCATCTTCTTTTAAGGTTTTGTATTACAGTTTCTGGTTACAATAAAGCTTAATCCATTTGCTGATTGAAGTTCCTGTAAATAAAAATAAAATCCCTGTATGTGTGCATAAGTGCACATGCTGGTTAATCTTTCTGTCTCGTTATCAAGTAAAATATAATTTGGCTCCTCCAGACCTTGTCTGAGAAATGTTTTATTTCCTTTGTTTGCTCTTTGTCTGAATGTTTAGCTGTGGTGTGATAAATGTATCGTCATAGACGATAGAAAATTGATTAAAAGAGCAGGCCAGGAGCTAGTGTTAATGTGCCAGATCTCCTTTGGGGTGTACAGAGAGAAAACCCAAATTTCTATTGTAGAATTTGATGTGGAAGATCATCCCTGAAGTGCTAAGTGCAGAAGGGGCAGATTTTAGGAGTTTTCTGTTGAGCAGAAGTTTTTGACCTGCACAAACATCCAGCTGATTCTCCAAATTTTCCTCCTTCCTTGAAAATGAAATTCACACTTAGTGTTTTGGCTTAATGGAGGTACACTAGTGGAGATTGCAGAGGCATAAGTACAAGAGGTCAGATCAGGACTTCCACAGCACTTTCTAAAAGTGGCAGGTGTGCTGAAAGTCACTCTGTATTTTCAGGAAGAGGATTTTTAAGTTGAGATTTGAATAAATTTAAATTGAGAATGGTCTTTGATTTTTGTGCGCTGCTTCCTTTTTAATAAACAGACCTCATACATGCCTTTTATAAAAAGAAAAGTTAGAGAAGAAGTTTTTCTTTCTCTCTTCCTTAAAACAATGGGCTTTACTCTAAGAGGCAAAATTGAGAGAATAAGGTATGGTAAGCACCTCTGAAATCCAGTGCCGTGTGTTGCAATAGCAGTGACACACCCACACACACACATTTTGTGTTGAGTGAGCCAGGTATTTGTTCAAGCTGCCAGACTGCCAAAGTTGAATAAACACCTTTATGACACACAGACGGCTTGTAAATACTGTCCTCAATTGCGTAAGTTGTGCATGGGTACGTGTTATGTGTATATCCTGCTTTAAAGAACTATATCACATGAGTTATTATAACATCACAGTGATCATGTGATCTTATTTCAGGTGAAAGACCCTTTAGATGCACTCAGTGCAACATGAGTTTCATTCAGAAGTACCTTCTCCAGCGACACGAGAAAATCCACAGTGGTGAGTAATTTATGACAACTAATCATATGACCCAGGGGCCTAATGCAAACTCGAGTCATTATGTGTTTTTTACCACACTAAAGGATGACTAACCTATAGAGTGTCTGTTTTTGTGTAACAGGAGAGAAGCCATTTAGCTGTGACCAGTGCAACATGCGGTTTATTCAGAAATACCACATGGAAAGGCACAAAAGGACGCACAGTGGAGAAAAGCCGTACAGATGTGAGACCTGCCAACAGGTTTGTGAACTAATTAAAGCCTCCTCTTTGCTATCCATCAAAAGGGTTTATTGGTACTGTTGTTATTTTAAAATAAGTTGAGTCATTTTTAAATGCAACTCGTGTTGTTTCAGTATTTTTCTCGGACAGACCGACTGCTTAAGCACAAGCGAACCTGTGGAGAAGCCATAAAGAAGGGGCTGGATCCTGGCATGATGGACTTGAGTTGTGTAGAAATGGGTAATGGCAGCTATGGGATCACTCAGGGAAATGCTGGGAGTGGCGGTAGGAAGAGGGGAAGGTCTAAAAATTCTGGAGAGGGAGGGGAGCGCAAAAAGAAGAAGGGAGATGGAGGGGGGTTGAGGGCATCCCACATGCATGGGGCTGTATCTGGAGGCTATACTATCCATGAATACTCACTGGAGAATCAAGCGGTTTCTTCCTCTACTGAGCCAGACCCTAGAATGCAACAAGGCCACAACGGCCAAGCTCCAAAGATGGCATTCAAAAAGGCCAATCGTAAGGGCTTGGATAAAGCAGGTCTGGGACAGGTCAAAGCAGGTACGTTGGAGCAGGGTGGGGGTATGGATGGCCTTGGGCTCCTGCAGGGTAATGGGGCTAAAGTCGGAGCCGCCAGCAGCAATTACGATGACGCCATGCAGTTTCTGAAGAAGCGTCGCTACCTTCAAGCAGCAAACAATGCAAACGCCTCGGGACCTCCTGTAGCTGGAGGATCTAGCACTGAGTATGATGTAAGCATCCACTTGTCTTCCCAGCCTTCTGTAATCCAGGGTGGCATTTCTGGTGTAATGGACAGCGATGCTTCTCTTAGTCTTGACAAGTCAGGGATCCCTGATGAAGTGTTGCAGAGTCTGCTGGACCATTATGCCCAGAAACCTGATAACTCACACCAGGATGTTCACTTCGACATCAATGACCAACATGTGGCACTGAACCCTACCACATCTGATGGTGCTGACATCAGCCACAACACCAACACACCCAGCCCATCAGGAGACAAGACTGTGATGATGCATGAATACTCCCGCTTCCTGCTGCAAGCTTTGGAGCGCACCAGCCACAGTGCAGGCTTCCCTCTGGGACCTCCTGCCTCAGGACCCTTCACTGGTTCCCACCCAGGAAATCCCATCTACGCTGACAAGAACATCTACACTACGTCCCCACTGGAGTGCGGGTTTGGCCAGTCGCTGCCTTCGCTGTCCTCCTCTGTGCCAAAGTCTCACTTTGCGATGCTGACAGGCTCCTCACCACAGCACAGCTTCCACCTGGGCAGCCTGGAGGCCTCCACACACCAGCAGCTCACCCCTTCTCAGGAGCTCACCGAACAGATGGAGAAACAGCACTCCTCCACTCCCCCTTCATCCTACCAGATCAGCCCATCTGACCTGAGTAGCCAGAAGGACCACCCGCCTGTCAAAAATGGTACAGCGGCAGCCTACCCTCTGGCCCCCTCGCAGGATCTGGCCTCTCTGGACTCCTCTAAGCCTTCCTACCAGATTGAAAACTTTGCCCAGGCCTTTGGCTCCCAGTTTAAGTCAGATGGCAGAGGCTTGTCTTACGGCACTGACTCTGGCAGGGAGGTGGATCACAGGATACGGACACCTGTGTCTGAATTCTCAGGGTATAGTAGTTTGTTATCTGATGTCAATGAGCCAGTAAGTACAGGTTCCAAAACTCCGACAAGCCAAAGCTACAGATGAGAGCCTGAGAACGAGTAAATGCTCTGTTGTTAAAGTTGATGTCCTTATTTTAATTTTTCAGTGCTCCTATTTTATTATTATTATTGTTATTTTTTTAAGTGACATCTATATTTTAATTATACTGATGCTTTGTCTTTGTGCCCACTCCTCTTCCTGCAATGAGCCTGGAAGGCTTCCTGCAAATGCAAGTTTTTTATTATTCTTTTTTTTTAAGTATCTGTAATTTTAAGTTAAATATGTACTTTACTGTTTATTCTGGTCACATTAGTGACATTAGGTTTGGTCATTAATTATGAACTTTTTCAGTAAGTGTAGGGTAAGAGCCAGACGTATTTCTTTTTCAACGAGCTGAAGTGTTTGAGCAATCAACTTTACAACATAGAAATAACCACGATGGCAGGGATTAGCCCAGAATAAAACTAGCAAAAAAAACAAAACAAAATAAAACGTGTTTGTCTGTTACAAGGTTAAAGTATTACTCAGGAAAAAGTGAGAAAGGAGAGGCTTACGAGGTGCAGTGAGCACTCTTTTCAGAAGTGTAAATTTGCGACTTCAAAGATGATATTTCTTATGTTTTATTACTTGTTGAATGAGTGTGACATAAACTGACTGCTGCCAGCTCACTTGAACACTGAGAACACTTTCTACTTGGCTATATAGAGATTATGGTACTTTAATGTCAATGTGAAACTCATGTTTGCTTCAATAAGGGCCATATATAAATACATATATCTATATATATATATTTATAAAAATATATATTATGTAAAAGAACAGTTTCAATCATTCTGGGCATCTTCCAATCCAAATTGAGGAAGAAAGGGGGCTGGTTCAGGGGTCAAATGTTGTCCTTGGTGTATTTTTGGAGAACAAAAATGATGTTAAGGCTTTTCTTTGGCCAATAGAGGTTGCTGTTGGACAGCGATAGAATGGCCTTCCCCTTTTCCTCTTCTGTTCTTCCTCTTATTTCAATTAGCACTTTGAACCGATTTCTTACATTGAGTAAAGTACCACGTCGGATCAAGGAAGCTCAAACATCAGACATGTTGTATGCAGATGGGGGTTCTTGGGGCTGAGCATATGGGATGAGGGGAGGGTTGATATGGGAAAACTGGGATTTGATCTTTCTCCTCCTGTTTTTAGGGAGGGGTTAGAAATGCTAATATTTAATTGGGATAATGTAAATGTAATTCAAACCCCCTAGTTTTAGTTTGACTTGTTACTCGAGTTTATCAGCTTTGCTTTCATATTGACTTTAATGACAAAATGTGATAGTGATCAAGTATTTCTTCAGCTCAGAAACATGTATACACATAGAGAAATATGTTGTATACATTTAGAGCTTTTGCTTGTGCTGGCAGTACCAAGCCTGTTTGTCCTGTTAGAAATTGGGTGCCTATTCCTTAGAAGTACAGCAACAAAATATTGTCTCGTAAATGTTTAATGTAATTTCTCGCTAGTTTGGAAATGTACTTTATGTAAAGACAACAACATAACAATAACTGCGCTGTCTTCCATAGAAACGACTGGCCCCGAATGCTGGAAATTATATCACTTTGCTGACCGAGTCGCTGAACCCCTTTGTGCCCAATTTCATGGAATTGGGGCTGAATATTGCTCCACGTAAAATTAAGCAATCATCAAACATGGCAGACTGAATGCAATGCTGTAATATCTGAAATAATATGTTGCCATGTTGAGGCAAGAATTTGCCTCACGTATACCTCATATCACAGTAATCCAGGGACAAAAGGAGTGACGGTGTGACGTATGTAGCAGAAATGCTGTTGTGTGTGGAAAAACGTCATGATTCTGTGCGACTGTTTTAAAACATTTGTGTACATGACATTTGTACATGTGACCCATTAAGATGCTGTTTCTGTAAATGTCTCTTGCCAACCAGTGTTCAGTCTCTTAAGTTCAACCTCCTCTCGCCCTCACATCTTATTTTTGCCATATTGTTTCGGTGTTCTTGTTTACAAAAAATGTACGAAACACTACACATTACTGAATTGTTACCCCTGTATAAAATTAATTTTGCTACCCTTTTTTTTTTTTTTTTTTTTTTTTTTTAATAACAGCCAGATGTTTGCAGCTGATATCTTTCACTTTTATGTTCTTTCAAGTTCATGTGACACATTTCGCGAGGTTGATTGTCCAACGAATTAAGAACTGACAGTAGGAGAAAAATAATAAAAATTGTTACCAAGAAAACTGATTTGTTTCAAAGTTCTTATCAAATGTGTAGTTACTCATAATGAAGATCTTGGCACATTAGTGTAGTATAATGTATAAGAGGCTTACTAACGCTAGATAGAAAGATAGACATCACCATCTAGTGACAGCAAGCAGTTCTTTAAATAACTCATTTCTTTGGAAGGGGTGGGGCGGGAGTTGCATAAACAGCACAGACTCTAAAATGAGTTTGATAGATCATGTGTTTGTGACTATATGATTGTCATTTTTGACAAAGCATATAATAATTAAGGCTGGATCAGGTGACAAAGGTTTCTTCCTGTTGAAGGGGAGTTTTTCCTTTCCACTGTCAACAAAATACTTGTTCATAGGGGGTCATCTGATTGTTGGGCTTTTCTCTTTATTATTGTAGTGTCTTTACAATATAAAGCACCTTGAGGCCACTGTTGTTGTGACTTGGGACTACATAAATAAAATTGAATTAAATTGTGTTCAGGAAACAGATTTGTAACCAGTGAGTTCCTAAGGAGGCCTAATGGGAAGATTAGTTTGCTATTTGTTAATGAAAGATGAATCAGATTACATTCGATACACTGGTGTACATACACTCACGGGACACAGGTTGCCAGTAAATGGACTGATTCTTATGTAGCACTTTTCTACTCTCCCGGAGTACTCGAAACGCTGTATACAACATGCCCCATTCACACAACCACTTCTAAACTCAAGTGCAAACTAATAAATATTCACACACATTCACACCCCGATGAACACATCGGAGGGCAACTTGGGGTTAGTATCTTGCCCAAGGATGTTTGGAATGCAGACTGGAATTGAACCACGAACCGTCCACTCAGTAGCGGATCTGCTCTAACACCTGAGCCACACTCACCCCAGTACCAGGTTGGACCCACTTTTGCCTTCAGAACTTCTTTAATTCTTTGTGGTATAGATTCAACAAGGTGCAGCTTTAATCTGAGATGTTGGTCCAGGTTGACATGATGGTATCACAGTCCATTCATGATGGAACGCAGGTTTTCATGTTTATGCAACATTCTGACCTTTTAATCCAAATCCTGCATCAGGTTGCGAAACAACAGACCAGCTAACATTTTTCCAGTCTTCTGTTGTTCAGTTTTGGTGAGCCTGTGGAAACCACAGCCTCAGCTATCTGTTCTTAGCTGACGGGAGTGGCACCCATGTGGTCTGATGCTGGAGCCCATCTACTTTAAGGTTCAAAATGTGGTGTGTTTAGAGATGCTCTTCTGCATATGTTGGTTTTAATGTTTGAGTTACTTTTACCTTACTAACAGCTTAAAATGGTCGGGCCATTCTTGTCTGACATCAACAAAGTGTTTTCAACTAGAGAACTGCCGCTTGCTGGACATTTTATTTTTTGGACCCTTCTCTATAAACCGTAGAAATGTTTGTTTGGGTAAATCCCCAAAATATCGTCAATTTCTCAAATACACAGACCATTCCATCAGGTAACAACAACATCAAAGTCACTTTTATGACCTTTCTTTTCCATTTTGTTGCTTGCTTTGAACTTCGGCAGGTTGTGTTGACCATGGCTATATGCCTAAATCCACTCAGCTGCTGCCGTGTGATTGGCTGATTACACATTTGAGGTAACAAGAAGTTGAACAGGTGTACCTAACAAAGTAGCTGGTGAGCATATATGACAGAAAAAAAAAGGAAAAGCAGCAGTAAATGTAAATCGTGTTTTGTGGACAATTGAAGAATCCTTTTACTTCTGCTCGTCCACATTTGTCACTTTCCGTGACAGCTTAAATGACATGGCACGGATTGTTTTAAATGCCACGAACATTCAAAACTATACTTACTTTGACTGGGTTACAAACATCTGTGTGTTATTGATGATAGACTACTGTGGAAGTAAATGGATTCGAGGCACTGTGTGCTTCAGATGAGAATAACCTTTAACTTTACCTCAGGGGAGGGTGATACTTTTCATTTCCCCCTTATTACCTATGAGGGGAATTAAACTGCTTCCTTATATAGAAATGGGAACCAGACTGTTTTTCTGTCACCACAAACAAAACTTAGATGACTTCTAGGTGAAGTTTACCTAGGTTATGTTGTCCACACCCAGACTTACTAGCTCCATCTTGTTAATAAATTACTGGATTTTCTATCAAACAATGACAGATGTTCCCATTCAGTTGATTTATTTCAAACTTTGACGTTACCATAGGGTCATTATTGATGCTGAATTGTTGAAAGGAAGACCTAAATGTTGAAGCAATGAATTTGTGGGCAGAAGTGATTAAATTTTATTAGTAAAGTCATGTGTTGCTCGGAAAAGCAGTAACCTACAGCATTGTTGCGTTTGGCTGAACAGTTGTTAACCCTGTGGGAAGGTTGGCAAACAGGCTGTGAACTCTGTCCTATGTGCTCTTGTTGACTCCTCCTGCTTTCAGAGGATGCAGATCTGTTGGAAGGGTGGATGAGAGAGTGACGTGCATGATGTTCTTATCTGTAGAGCTGAGAAATGGCCGCCTATTGCATTGTGTACTCAGTGAGATAGCGTATGGGGAAATACAGCAATAAAGAGAGGGAGTGAGTTTTAAAGAGGCTGTTTGTTCTGTGGCTGTCTCCTTCACAGCGACAGATCATAATGACTTTGGGGACTCAGGTGTTCCTCGTGTCCATATTTCAGGTTTGAGAATAGGATGAACAGATCCCTACAAAGAAAAGAAAGAAAACAAATAGTCACTGTACAAATCTGACGTTTGTTTTGTAAAGGACAAATACACCAAATTATGTTAGAAAGCAAGCAACGCTACATGAAAGCTAGAGTTTGATTTTAGGGTATAGCTGTTTTTGTGAAAGTACTACTTCAGCTCGTGTTCTGTAAAATAATCATGTGTGTGATTATTAGGGCTGCATTGACAGATCAGTGAATGTCCTCATGTTTCTTGTGAGACTCACATGTTGATGTAAATCACAATGTAGGAGGGATGCCAATTCAGTGTGTCCCCACATAAAGAGGGACACCTAGTCACCATATGAAGACACTGCGGTAAATGTCCTTGTGAGGAGAGTCGTGGTGCTGGATGCCAGTCACTGTTGAATTTCTTGTGGTTCTAGCTTTTGTTTGGTAGTTTTGTGCCTGCTGCTTTTTGATCTCACCACTTGTTTTTAGATTGGGCTCCTGCACAGGAAGTATATTCTAAAATGCAATATATTTCCCCTCTTTGCTGTGTGAATTACCTATTTGCTTCTTCTGCCTCTCTGCTTTGTCAGTTTTAATCATTTGCATCAGGACTAGAATAAAAAAATGAAACGTGGTTAATGTGCAAACACAGTTAAGTTGACAATGATATGCTTTGATGCCAGCTCTTCAAATGTTTTCTTCATTTCGGGAACCCTAGAGGAAATCTTCAACCGGAAAATAAAAAGAAGGATAAATAAGTAAATCATTGCACGCTATTAAGAAAGGCTCACCTTTTACCAGAACCGAGCTCTGAAATAAGACACACTTTGTGTCAACTCTAAAAGGCTCCTCATGCCAGGCTGAAAATTAACATAAGGTACTGGAAAATGTTGCAATGTGAGTATTTGCATGAGATAAGAATGAGGTCGTTAAGGTGTGTGTGTGTTTATGCACTGCTGGATATTTGGTATGGCTTTCATTGAGGAGTGTTTGAGAGCAGAGCCATATAAACTGAGCAGTTGGAGCATGAAGAATATGAAGAAGGAGAATGTGAATCTAACTGGAAAACTGACCATCTTAAGGTCTGATAAAGGCATTTTCTTTTCAAACAAAACAAAATTACTGCCTCAATAAAGTGTAAGCATTTAAATACGGTCACTGAAACTCGTAACATGAGCAATAGTAGTTCTCGTAACTGAAATTATGGCACCATCGTTCACACTCTACAACTACAGAAGACAATAAAGACAATAAAATGTTCCTGCTCAGTTTCCTTAAGATAGAAACTTAAGGAAACTTTTTTATCTTTATAGTTGATCTATCTGCTTCCATAGTTCAGCAGTGTGTCATCCACAATTACCCAACAGTAGTAACGGCATCGCTGGTGTAATATAACGGTAACAATGCACGTCTCATGCCTCACTTCCGGAACAAAAAATGAAAAGCTGCAATAAATTTTCCAACGATGAGCTTTTTCAAGGCGGTATAAATTAGCAGCCGTGGCCTTGGTACTGTAAAATGTGAAAATCAGTGTTGGCTCAGAATGAGAAAGGTCAAGCTGTTCCAGATCTCTTTGTAGGTGTTATACAGGGATCCTTGACCGCAACTATTTTCAGCCATTAAAAGTTAGCAGAGTTGTGGAGTTCTTGTGACAGAGCTATGGAAACGTGGTTCTGTGGAAGAAGAATGTTATTTATGTAGTGTGGGGTTTTTTTTTTATGTTGTAAATTTGAATGCACAGGCTTCCTGGAACGTTAGCATTTTATTAGAGACATGTCAACAGGTAATTATGTTGTATGTGCCACAGAGGACTTTATGGCCACCTGAAGAAGGATTTATTGATCAAGATTCTTAATTAGTTGATATCGGTCTGAATTTCACATCAATAACAGATCAAAGGATGAGTCTTTGGCACTTGCGACTCAAGATTTCCACATAAAATAAAAGCAGTGGATTTTCTGTAGTCATCACATAAGCAGCCCATGTTAAGGATTACATATGATAGTCAGTGACAGTCACAGAAATCACTTTTGAAATTTTCACTTAAATAGAGTTTTCGTCTCTCTGTCTTAAGACATCCAGTCATCACTTTAAATGCATGTTCTTTCTGATAGTTAAAGGATAATTCTCCGTCAGACTGTCAGCAGGAGATGACAGGAATCTGTGTTTAAATCTGCATTATCATTATTTTCTCATTGGGAAATTGTTTCCACAGATACGTTGCTGAGTTTTGTGGTGACAAAGAGAGCTCATTGCACTGCATCTTGTTTGATTTGATGTTTTCTCACACTTGTTTTTTGTAATTGCACATGTCAAATTAGTGATGTTGTTTACTTGTGTTTTTTTCTTTCTAAATGTGTTTTCTTAAGATAGTGCGCACACTGAGCTCCTCATGCGTTTGACCATTATGTTTGAAATTCAAGTGAAGCTTTAGCTTTAGTATCTGTCCACTTGCTTTCTGTCTTTACTCGTTTTTGGCTGAATATTATTCCTGCTGTAAGAATCCTTTCAAAAACTATTCCAATATCTTTCTGGCTGTGTTCTTTGAGTCATTTAGTCCCTCTGCTTTAAATACAATTGCAATCATGTATTTCTAGCTTGCATAACTAGCATTATATGACCCTTCCCTCCCCCTCTTCTCCACCTCATCCTCATGGATGTTCACAGTCTGAGCCCTTTCATTGAGCAATCCTGCACCACTCCCTGGGCCTAGACTCCAGGGGATCCTGTCCTGTCTCCTACCTTTGTTTGAGTCCATAAAGCTACTTTTCATCTCTTAATCACTAAACACTGAAATATACTTCGAAATGATTTCCCCAAGTTAAAGATTTTCTTTGCTACAAATGAGTTGTTGGTAACGTAGATCTGAAAAAACTAAAGATAAGTGGTAATAAAAGCAATTTGTTGAAGTAAACTTTTAGGCTTTTAACTTCGGGAAAAATAGCAAAGGTCTGGGCAGAATTCCTCGTTTTGTTTACTAGCTTCATTGGATTGTCTGAGTGGTTACATAACAACTGCAAATATAATAGAATGCTGTACAGAACATTGCTTCTTTTCATATCCTGACAGGACCAATTTAGCCTGAATAGTCAAACCCATTTCGAAGTGCATAACAGCATGAAAGAAAGAGAGGATACTGTGCAGAGTTTCTGTTTTCATCCAGAGGACTCGGCACTCTTGTGTTCTAATTCTTTGAACGATGGGTCTTTTTAAAGGAAAAAAAACAAACAACTAAATATATTAGAACAAACCAACACAAAAAGAACACCACAAAACATAATGAAGAACTTAAATAAGAAACACATTTCTCATTCAGGTTTTTCCTGCACATCCCATCACTCCATCTCATGTGCTAGTTTCACATCACTTGTTTGCCACTGAGATCACAGAACTCTCATTCTTTTCAAAGTCAGCATGACCTGATCCTGATCCTGGTCCAGGCCTGTAGAGGCCAGAGTTTGATCCAAACCGGCTGAATTAAATGTGAGACAGTGCATCTCAATGGGAGGACAAAGAGAGTAGATTATCAAATTAAAAAGCAAGTGTTTCAAAGGGAAATATTAGGATACATTGAAAATCCATCGTGAGGTCAAGGTTTGCAGCTGAAGCACTTTCGGCTTTCATGTACTGTATGTGTCATATTCTTTCTGGAAGATAAGACTGGTGCTTTTTTTAGAAACAGTCAGTGAGGCTGTAAAGCATCCACCTGATATGTGTATTGTGGGTTGGTCACTGAGTCACATTGTAAGAGAGATTTATAGTCAATTGATACAATTGGTTAAATATGAGTGGAATTCCTTCAGTGTGTATTATTGTTATCTTACAAGTGTTTAGTTGAGATTTCAGTGGGTATATTCATTCTTGTAGGACTTTTAATCTTCTACTTTTATGGTTCTGGCAATTGGTCTATCAGCCTACCATAAAATTGTTACTAGGATAAAAGACTGAGTTTTCCTCTAGTTATATCCTGAAGTTCATCTAGTAATAGGTGATTTAAAAAAAAATCCTATCTGCCTTAATTCTTAAGTATAAATCCAACAAACTGCTGGAAACATTCCTGAGAGACTTTGGTCCATTTTGACATGATAACATCACACAGTTGCTGTGGATTTGTCAGCTCCATGATGCATATTTCCCATTTCACCAGGTGCTGCTCTATTGGATTGTGGTTGTGATTCTGGTACCTGCGGAGGCTAAGAAACAAGTTTGAGATGATTTGGATTTGGATTTTCCACTTATGTTACGCCCCACTTAAAAATGAAGTGTTGACTGGGGTGGGTGGTAACACAAAGTGAAAAAAGAAAACATAAACTACTGAAAAATAGATGTCATTAAACACGATTTATTGCACAAAACTACTAAAGTAAAAATGGTATAGAACATAGGTGTCAAACTCTGGCCCGTGGGCCAAATTTGGCCCGCAGCCTAATTACATTTGACCCGCAAAGCCATACCAAATTACTATTAGAGCTGGCCTACTGGTATTATACAGCTAATATATATATTGTTTAGTATTAAGCTTTGCTTGTTCCATATTCAGTTTTTCAGCAAAATGTGTTTGAGTCCATAAGAAAAGATTAATTCTTATATCTGGAGGAATAAAAATATTTCAATAAATATTAACGTTAGCCCGCGACTTTGTTCCAGTTTTGAATTTTGGCCCACTGTGTATTTGAGTTTGACACCCCTGGTATAGAAGATGGTATAGAAGCAAGCTGCTGGAAGCAGCCATCAGACGATGGCTACACTGTGGTCGAAAAGGGATTGGCATGTTCAGCAACAACACCCTGGTAGGCTGTGGCATGTAAACAATGTTCAGTTGGTACTAAATGGCTCAAAGTGTGCTAAGAAAACACCTCACATCCTTAAACTCCTCTTCTATCTACTAGCCTGAACATTTGATAGTAAGCAGGATGGATACATGCTTCCATGTTCTGCCACTAACATCTGCATGCTGCACCTGAAATTGCTGACCTGATCAGTGTTTTTAAGGTTAATACATACAACCTCATTATACTATAAAATCCCCTATAACTAATACTGAAATGAATGAAAGTTAAACGAATGTAAACGCTACCAAACTGAAACCAGCAAACCCCCAGTGGAAAATAACTGAAACTGAGGATTTGTCTCAGAGCCTCTGAGGGGGGCAGCCCTAATTAACATCGTCACCGTGACCCCTTTGTTGTTTGATGCATTTTTCTTTGCGACTCTTTCGTCATTGATAAGGCGCTAATTGCTCTTTTTCAACTTTCACGTCATTGCAGAGCTAAAATTAGACTTGCACACTCTACCAAAGTCTTCTTCTGTGTTGTTGCTGGCAATAACGTGGGTGGAGGCAGAGCCATTGCAGCTCCGGTACAGTAATGATAAGTGACAGGACAGGCAGCCAATCAGAGGAGGGGATAAAGCTTTTAACCCTGTCAAAGTCTGCAGCTCCCAGTCTGAGATCCCCAGCCACCTGTAGCAGACCAGAGGAGACAGCGCCTGAAGTGAACCGTTATACACTGTTACACCCGCCGGACGCGAACTTCATAACCGGCTAACCACCTCTCTGAGGAGCGGCTTTACAAACTGTCAGAACAACTTAAAGATGTTTCTCATTTGTCTGTTTGCGGTGTTTCTCTTTGGTTCTGCAGCCAAAGGTGAGTGAAGTTTACTTCCAACGGCGTTAGACACCGTGTAGTTACTGTTTATTGTTCATTACTTAATTTCAATTAGAATACGTGATTTATATAAGTTTTTAGTTATATTGAGTTATATTTTACTTAATTTGAGGCAAGAAGAATGTAATTGGGCATTCTTGTTTAATTTAATGGTTTGATTTTTCTAAGCACAGAAAGCTCGTGGGGCCGTTGGTGTTGTGTTTAAATCCTTAATAGTGCCATTACTTCAGCTATGATTTAGTTAGACTTTGATTTTTCTGGATGGGTAATGTGGTTTCCAGCGCTTGTGTGGCCAGGAAAATTGTAAATGTTTAGCTATTAACAGGCCATTATGACTGAGACTGATGATTAATGACTCATGGTCAGTGTTCGTGTTCGCCTTTGTTGTACAAATGTTAATAAATCCAGTCTTCGTGTGCAGTAACCAAACTCACCTTCTAAAGAGTTTAAGGCCATTTATTGTGAGTTTGTTTAATAGTCAATTTAGGAAATTAAGGTTGAATAAAGTGCATAAACTTTTTTCCTTGGGTATACTATAATCAAACCACGTGACTTATCCCCAGTAAGTGCTGCACACTCAACTTTTTGTTTTTTAACTAGACTTTCATTGGTGGGGATTTTCCCCAGATAGTTTTGAACCTGACTCAACTCCTTCAGTGTGACTCAAAGCTCTCTGGGGGTGGACTCATGCCAGGGAGAAGGCATCGTTCAAACACCAGGCGACCCCCTGAAGCGCAACACACTCCACACACAAAGTTTACTCTGTGCACCCTCCAAACTGTAGTGAAGCTGCTCAAGTTATTCTGAGAAAAATCTTCACTAGAGCCTTTGTCACTAAACTTAACTGCAGTTAAATAAATCTGTCGCTCTTTCTATTATCTTGCCTCTCAAGTGGATCTTTGTGTTTTAAGCTCCTCGTATGATGACTGAGAGTAATATTCGCTGTCATGTGCCGGAGTCTCACTTGAAGCCTGCAGGCTGCGTGTTTCTCTTTTCATGTCATGTGTTTACTTCTATAGCGACGCAGTTAAGCAGGCAGGGAGAAAACTGTGGGGAGCTGACGCACTTTAGCGAGTGTGAAGCGGCAGTAAAGAGTCCAGATGAAAAGACCTCCTGAAGGTTGTGCTCCTCCTCCTCTGAAGCTGCTGCCTCATGTTTTTGAGCCTCCTGTATGAAAGCAGCAGAGCACATTCAGTGCCTGTCTCTCCTCTTCCCGCTACTGCTTCCTCTCACGCCATGTGCTGCGTCTTGTCTGTTCCACGTGTCGTGTTTTCAGGCCAGTCATCATTAGGTCAGCATGGCAGACTCAGCAGTTAAGGAACAGATGTGGAAGTTAAAAAAAAGGAGTATTTTTCTATTGAGTTTCTCTTGTGGACAGTTTTTGATTCACACATTACTAACCCTGCTTTTGCAACAATCATTTGTCCTACAACACAATTGCCTCTAAGTTATTCTTTGCTTCTGAATAATGGTAATTGTTCTGCCATATTAAGCATTCCTATCTGTGCTACTATCTGCTTCACTTTCTCATTTCCCTCCATCCTACCTCTTGGCACCCGGTTTTATATCCACTTCTCATCATGTTTTCGCTGCTGTTTCTTCTCCTTCTTTCCCTCCTCTGTCACAGTGTCCCTGCTGTATCCAGATGGATTAGACCTGCTTCAGGGCAGTAAATCTCACTCTGTAATTGGAAAGCATGTGCTGGCGGAGCTTTAATTGGATATGATATGTGCAGAAGCCCTGCAAGTGAGCTCTTGCTCCAGGGAGCCATCTGTTACTCCCAAGTTGCAGTAAAAGAGCCCTGTTTGCTCACATACAGAGAATAGAGAACTCATGTCTGTCTGGCTCCTCCCACTGTGGATACCACAAATTGGTCTGTCTGATAAGGAAGGGGCCAAAGAAAAGACTAGAGTATGACATAATCTTCTGGAATGAATAGAAACTCAGATTAGATATCAGGTCAGGTTCATGTATTTATGTATTCATTTATTTAACTCCCACCTCTGCAGTAAATATGTTTCTATGCATGATGGCCAGCACATGTGGGTGTCAGGCATCAAGCAGCAGGAAGAGCTACCGTTCTGACCAAGATTACGTTTATATGATAATCCAGATGTAAGTAAGTAAAGATTTAGTAATAGACTTTATAACCTGTTTTTGGATCATAAAAAATAAAATGTGTGATAAAGAATTTAAGAGTTTAATGAAAGGACTTCAAACAATAATGACATACAATAATATACAATGCTATATTATAGCTAGCCTTTTAGATAGCATTTATTCAAGACATCCAAAATATAAAGATATTTAATATATTCATATATAAGACAATTAAAAATATTAAAGCCTTGCACCTTTATTAACCTACTGATAACCAACCAATAAGAAAAATGCATATTCTTGACTGTGAGCGGATGTTAGATGATGCTGCCTCCAGGTGGGGAATCTACATTTTTCCTTAGCATCCCAAGCCTGTGTGATTGAAGCTATAGCAACAGATTTTATATCAAGTGACAGCAACAACAACCAATCGCTAATTTAAGCTGTCTGGGAATCGACATGTTTTCTTAGAGACGTGTGGTTGTCGGGGGCTCAACAACTGACCTCTAGGCCTGTGTGATTAATGATCACAATCAAATTAAATTTAAGAATAATTTTTTTTTTCAACTTTTGCATTTGGGGGCACTTTTGCTTTCATTACAGTAATGCGTCAAAGTGATTCAGCATCATGCCCTTCTATGATTTAGGCTATCAGTTGCATAAATATTAGGTACACCAAGCTTGAATTACTGCAGTTTTCTATCTGAACCAATAAATTCTGGTTTTAAGGTATTGACGAAAAAGTGCAGTAATCCTGGGTGCTGATAGACTGGATTTATTATATAACTTGGAAAAAAAAATACTTGCAGTAGTTAAAAAGCTGTAAATGCAAATTGTTTGTTGCTACTAACAAAAAGTTGTCTGTTAATTTAATATTTGCTACTCTTATCAGTTCTGTCTATATACTGTAGACTGTAGTTAATCATATGATTAACTACTCTATCCAGCTTCTGAGGCATCTGTGTGCATCCTCTTATCAGAACTGTTAACATGAGACAGTTAGCTGCATGACTGACTGTTGGTTAATGAATATTAAAAGTCTCTCTGTGTCCTGTAAGGACGCTCCTGCTCAAGTGGCATCAGCTGTGTAGCTTTGATGTGGCCTCCCTCAGTCCTGGTTTTACCCCTCTGTGGATACAGCAAGAAACTGACCTGTGTGTGTATCTGTCAGTGCTCCATGACATTTAAAACAGCTTTTAAATACCAGGAGGTCATAAAACAGCATGCAAGACTTGTTCGCTCCCATTAACCTACAAAGTGTGCGCAGTAATTAGCTGCGAGCCATGGTCCAGTATGCCTGTAGCATTTTTGCCTTGGAACAGCATGTTTCAGATGTCATTTTAGATGATTTTAGGCGCACGACCACTGCACACACTATTGGCCAGACTCTTCTTTCTCCTTAATGAGATCCTGGCTTCTGGCTTCGGGCTCTTCCTGGCTATTGGGTCACAACCTGTCAGTTCATCTCCTGCTCTGTGTGCAGTCTTTGATCAGCTGGTCCAGCTCTGTGCTGCTGGACGTAATAGACAATTATTTCAAGACTGCAGTTTGCACTAATGAACTGAACGAACAGTTTCATAGCAACACAGAAGAGAGGAGATTCTTTGTCTGCAGCGCTGTACTGTTCCTTCTAGATTCCACTGGCCCTCGCCCAGTGTTATCGGCAATGACGACCATGTATTATCTGGGAGTGGCAGCATTGAGAGGAAGTTAAGGATGTGTGTTTGGGGAACAGGATCTAACGGTCTGTTCATGAGCAGGTACTTTATAGAAATTCTACTGCGTCACTAAAGCCCTGAACTGAAACATGAGCATCAGTGCCAAAGTCTTGTTCTGTCTCTTTCTATTTCTGTGAGTAAATTGAAGTCTGGCGAAGCTTCAGCGGCTAGAAACAAACATCTCCTTGACTACAGATAAACTTCCCCATTGTGCTTGTTTGATGTTAGCATTGAGAAAATAAAGGGAAAGATAAAGGTGGACAGTCACAGGAGCTTTTAGCGATAGTTTATTAAACATCCTTATTGGAATCGGAGCAAAGCCGGACCTTCTTATCCATATCCTCCCGAGTGTGTGTTCACAGGTCGACCTTAACCCCACTTGTCACCCTGCCTGTCCCAGTCATCTCTTTTATATTTGCAGGGGATTACCCGGCTGTAGGCTAAATCCTTAGAGACAAGGCTGCCTGTTAGGCTTGCAACACAGAGTGTGCTCTTAATTACTCTTCTTTCAACAATACTACTCACTGATTGTCTGTTTGGACTGGGTCTTGGGTTTTTGGTAACCTTTTCCATTATGGCAACTTGCCAACTGAAAAATAAAGGCCTTAGGCTGGGCCTTACTACACGTAGTTTGGAAATGATGTGGTCTGTGGTCAGGCGGGCACAATTTGTTGCTATTGTGCCATCAGTCTTCAGCCAGGACGTCATCGAAGTGTACTGTTCTGTACGGACTTTTTCAGACAATGTTTCCATGTGAATGGAATTGGAGAAGCGGCAATAAACAAACAATATGAAAATGAGGACAAAAAGAGAACCATCATATTTGTGTTTCTCATGACATATGCATTCATATCCGTGACACCCTATTGTCTGTTACTTCCCTCTGTCCATAAACAATTGTTTTTATGATGTGACCGTAGCATGAACTAATCTTCATTCAGATAAATATCCGAACACTCAATGTATCAGCAACGCTTTTAGATATCGTTAGCTTCATAGCATAAGTGCCTAAGTCATTGACTTAGTCAAATGACTTAGGCAATTATGCTATGAAGCTAACGATATTACCGTCCCTGCATTTTGGTTCCAGTTTCTTTCCAAGTATTAAGCTGTAAGCAAGAGATAAGATGAGACAGAGCTCTGACAAATCACGACTATTGCTTCTGAAAGCAAGATATTTCTTTTGTTTCCTTGTCATAAAAGCGAGAATGAATAACAGAAAATAAACAATAAATCAAACATTTGCGTTGGTATCTGCTGTTTGCCAAATCATTATGTTAAACTTAAATATCGACCCAGAATTTCACAATCAGTGCAACCCTACTTTAAATGGCTGTTAAAGTACACCGCTAAATTCAATTACTTTTTACTGCTGCCAAGACATTTATCTATAACTAATCCTCAAACGGACAAAGTGCTTTCATGTCTTGGTAATTAAATCTGCATTTCATTTAGTTATTGCCACATCAGTGTTTGTAAACAATATGTCCGCAGACGAAGCCAGATGTCTTTCACTGCCTGAGTTGTTTTTCCAGTTTTGCGTGGCTAAAGTGGCAGATAGTTATTAAATAACATGCAGTAAGGAACCTCTTGGTTTGTTTATGTGATTATGGCATTGCATGTGAACATACTTCCCATTCAAGTGCAGTGGTTACATTGCATTTATATGTATATATCCTTCTCCTCTGCAGCTCATGGTGTCAGTATTCGGTGATTTAAATTAAGATTAGATATAAGTTGTGATTTGATTTGTAAGATTTTGTATTAACCCAATCAAAATATTACAGCTTTGTTACAACAATGCCAGAAACCTGACCCCAGTGACCTTAAAATGAATAACCATTAATCATTGATAGTTAAGTACTGTTAACTAGCAACAGGCCTCTGGGTGTGAAAAAGGAAGAGACAAATTTGACAGAGAGGCAGTCAATTGATTTGGACTTTGATGTTAAAACTCCAAATGTCCAACTCCATCCTAAAATTGACAGACTAAAAAAACTGTTTTTGTGTCTATAGTTGATTTTTTGCATCGTAAAAGGAAGCGGTGCATTTTTTTTTAATTCATCCATCTCTCCAACAAGACTACTCGAGCATTATTGGCAGTGACCAAAATGCTAAAGTCGATGTTTCAAAAGTCAGAGCTGAGGAACAAATGGGTGATGTCATGGTGGTTTAATATACAGTCTGTGACTAACACTCACCATTACTTTGACAGTAAAAAGAAAAACCACTTCCCAATTGATGACTATTGACACATCAGATACAGCTAAAATAAACAAAATAAAATACATATTGTACTTTATAATGCTTTCTTTCTGGCGGCAGTGTAAGGCCAAGAGATTTCACATCTGTTAAAAATGATTTTAAAGATTGGATGACGTGACGCTGCGGTTGGAATACTGCGGTGGGTACTATTATCTCTCCATATCTCCAAATTTGGAAACTTATTTGACAGCATTGGGTTAGCATACATTTGCTTGCCAATTAGCTCTGAGCACAACTGTAGCTAATGTTAGGAATGGTAAATGGTAAATGGCCTGCATTTGTATAGCGCTTTACTCAGTCCCTAGGGACCCCAAAGCGCTTTACACTACATTCAGTCATTCACCCATTCACACACACATTCACACACTGGCAATGGCAAGCTACATTGTAGCCACAGCTGCCCTGGGGCGCACTGACTTTAGTTCCTTATTTTAAATGACATTGATACATATTTACCAAGTGTGACAAAGTGGAGAAGCAGTTGTAATTCTCTCCATTTGTCCCATATGTGTTTACCTTTTTTTTGCACATTGTACACATTATTCTGTTTCTATGTATTTGCTATGATTTGCTATTTGTCAAGTAACATTGCTTCACTCACTATCCCGGGTTTGTTTGTGTAAGCGTTTTGTTGCCGGCAAATCAAACATTCTGCAAATTAAGACAAATACTAAGTTATGTTTCTTTATACTTTATTATGTTACAGATTAAGTCATTTGTTCATACTTACTCTGTTTGTCTTTTCAGTCATCATGAGTGTCAGGTGTGGGGAAACGCCCGCTTGGCATTTCCTCATTTTAAAGTCCTGATCATGTCACACATGACATCATCAGGTCAAACCATGTGGAGGGGTTTCTTTTTCCAGAGAGATGCTTCCTTTTGTTTGTGTTAATGTTTAAAGGGATTTGTTGAATGTTTTTCCTTTTGTTAATACTGCCATTTAGTTGTGTAAATGTGCATATTAGAAGTGTGTAGAGGTTTTGTGTTTTTAGATAACCTGAGTAGAGTTTTAGATCCCTCAGTTGAGTGAGTGGTACTGGCTGGGCAATTGGAGGGAAATTGAGGGCCCTATTTAAAGCCAGTCTCTACCAGATGCAGGAGAGAGGAGAGGTGAGCTGTGTCACCAGAGCCATGTTATGTTGAGTTTTGTTAAATGAATTGATTTGGGGAAAGTTTTGTTAAGTTATACATTAAATTAAGTTCACTGCAAATAAATTGCTCACCTTGGAAACCCAAAATGTCTGCATAGTCTGCTTCCCTACCACCTTCCTTGACGTTTGAGTGTGACTACTTCACACCAAGGCGATACTTAAAAACTACTGCAACTCATGGAGACTGCCTGTAAACTTTCCAATCTGACCAGTATATAGAAATACTGATAACAAACGATAAGGCTCTTTGACAAAGTTTACTATGACTCCTTATACTTAGAATAAGTGCTACTATTATTATTATTATTTTTTTGCTACTTCTATGGGGTCAACAAGATTAATTGCAATTGTAGAATAATGCTGTGTGCTAAATTGGCAGTGCTACTAAAATGTTAGGAATTTGCAGTGCCTCAAATCAGCACGGAAATGTACCTGCTGCTGGCAGTGACATTAACTCAGCTGTAGTGGAGTCACGCACCTGACAGGATGGTGTGCTTAGCTGAAACTGGCTGTTTAGTTTCAGTTAAAGCAAAACAGTTTTTAAAAAAATGATTAAAAACTTTACGTACTTTTGATAATAAATATTATTAATAAATATTTTTGACATAAATTTGATGTGAGATTGTAGAGAGTTGAAGATATGCAGGAATGATGTAAAAAGGTACAAATTGAACCTTCATCTTTAGTTGTTCTTGGAAACACGTCTGCATTATATCTTATTAAAATTTCACTGAGAATGTAACGTCACTGCGTGACTGGCTGGATCTGATTTAAGAGGGTTTTTCCATTAATCTAAATCTCTGGTTATCCAGTAAGATTAATAAGATGTATTTAAGCCATGATCTTGAATATCCAGGAACTGATATGCATTTCGTAGCAATGATTTCATGCTCTGTTGCCTCATATATCAATATCTAGTTCTGCCACTCCTTTAATTTATGATCACTGAAAACGTCAACTGTGACAGTTGAATTTCAACTATAATTTGTTACTTCTTTATCTATTTAACTGCTCAATGTCTTATTTTTGTCTTCCAGTACATGACTTTTGAGGTTGGGTATAGGTGTGTGCTCACTGAATGCATCACAGGGTGTGTCATGTTGGAGCCTCTGGTCTTTCATCTTTAAATGAGCCTCGGTTACTAAGTGATAAAGACATTAGGTCACACACTGGCCTTGTGCACACAGTGTAATCAAATCAAGCTCAGGATCTGATATTAGTCTTGATTTTTTTCACCACTGGAGAAAACTATTTGTGTAAGGCGTCCACCCATCTGACTCCTGGCAGTAGAATATCTATCCTCTCTGGCTGCTGAAAAAACATGCTTTGAATGTAATCACTCATTATCAAAGACCGCCTACTGTTTGTACTGTTCCTAAAGAATGGGAACAGGCTAAATAAGAACAGGCGTCAGAACAGCACAGTGAACAAACAGAAGGCAGCTTGTTTACGGTAGTTCTTATCAACAAATTCAGTATTTTTTTCAACTGTTCTATGTGCTGTGTTTTAGATTTTTATTTAAGTCATGACCTCGTGTGATTACAGCTTAAAGTCCTTGTCCATCAAAGTAACAGGGTCAACTGTTGCTGTGGTGGACAGTCCTGTCGACTTTACTGTTTAGGTTGGCTCTCATTGTGTGATTTTCAGCAGGATAATTCTGCAAATTTCAGTTAAAAAAGGATCTCTGTACAAGTCTGAGATGGTTTTAAGATAAGATAAGATAAGATAACCTTTATTAGTCCCACACGTGGGAAATTTGTTTTGTCACAGCAGGAAGTGGACAGTGCAAAAGTTATGAGGCAAAAATTAGAATACAATAAGAATAAATACAGTACACAACTGTACAGAATAGAATAAAATAAAATACTATATACAGTAGAATAAAATAAAATAAATATACAATAAGATAAGAATAGAATACAAATACAAATACTATATACAACTGAGTAAAAATACAACGATGACAGAAAGGATTATTGCACTTAGTATTATTGCATATGTATGGATGTGTGTGCTTGATCAGTTAAAGTCTTTATTATGGAGTCTGACAGCAGTGGGGAGGAAAGACCTGCGAAATCTCTCCGTCCCACACCGTGGGTGCCGCAGTCTCCCACTGAAGGAGCTGCTCAGTGCTGTCACAGTCTGCTGCATGGGGTGGGAGATGTTGTCCATCAGGGATGACAGCTTAGCCGCCGTTCTCCTGTCACTCACCACCTCCACTGGGTCCAGAGGGCATCCTAGAACAGAGCTGGCCCTTCGGATCACCCTGTTCACCCTGTTCACCCTGTTTTGACATATGCAGAGGAGGGGTAGTGGATATGTTGTAAAGATGTTTAGCATGGAGCTACCAGGCAGGAGGAAAAGAGGAAGACAACAGATGAGATTTATGGATGTAGTGAAGAAGGACAAGCAGAAGGCTGGTATGACAGAAGAGGATGCTAGGGATGGGGTTTGGTTGAGATGGAGGTAGATGATGTGCTATTGGAGCAGCAACTAGCTGGTGAAAGAAGTGGAGTATTTACGACGTAAAGAAGGACATGTCCCCCAAGAAATGCTAGAAAGAAAAAACACACACACTTTAGTCAGTAGACATACCTGTTGGACAAAAACACAACGTCAAATTTTATTTGTGACTGAATACTCTTGAACATTCATTTATATATTGTTGATAAAATTGTACATAAGTAACACATTTTTGTTTTAAAACCTCATCAACTATTTTACTGAAAGGTGATGCAATTTGGTGTTTTCAGCATACTTGCCTAGATGCCACAGCAGCAGAAGTCCTTTCATTTTTAATCTAGAGTAAAGGGCATCTGGACTTGAAAAGCATTGATAACATTTTCAATGTCAATTTAATTCAGTCCACGAGTAAACAACTACCCGCTCCACTACAGGTGGGATTGATTTAAATAGGAGAGTGTCTTTTCTTTTAGACATTGGATGTTTAGCATTAAAATCTGGACTAAACACTTATGCCTGAATTATACCTGAATCTATGTCGTAACTTGGGGCATAACCGATAACCCCTCTTAAGCTTACACCACAACCTTCCACGCCATTCAGTCAGTGCGGACTTCATCGGTCCGACATGTAGTTACATTTCTTGGGAGGGGCACTTCAGGTTACGTGGAAGGTTATGGCAGATTTAAGAAGGCTTTTCGGTTGCATTGTAAGTTATGACGTAGATTTCCCACTAAAGAATAGTTGAGGCAGTATATATATATCTGTCCTATACATGCCCTTTTTAAAAAAAATCATTTTACTGTGGAAAGCTTTGGACTTGAAGAGAAGGTAAAAATCTGATTATTTTTGTGCTTTTGTGTTCATTCTAGGAGAAACAACTGAATCAAATCCAAGCAGTGCCCTCACAGACGGCGGCTTGACAACTGCTTCAGAAGTGACTAGAGCAACAGAAAGTACTACTCGAGAATTCACAACTGTGCACACAACTCTGACCAATGCAGAGACAATTAATCTGAGCACTCAGTCCATGATCACTACTAATACTATGGTTACTGAGAACGGTACTGTGACCACTGGCAGCCCAGCTCCCTCTCCATCACCTCCAACCACTGACGCAAGCATGTCGACTGCAAGGCCAGGGACGAGCAATCCTACCAGCGATAGCGAGACTGCAAATACAACCACGGTTCCTGTTCCAGCCACGAATCAAACAATGAGCACAAGTACATTGATCCCACACACAACTACCAACATATCTCTAAGTACACCACACTCCACCAATGGCACAACTGGAAGTACATCAATCACACAGACTAACAATGACACCACTAGTAGCACAGCAGTTACAGACACTGGGAACGGCACAATGATGACATATTCAACCACCTACACAACTCGTAGTACACCGTACACCAACAATGACACATCTGCGAGCACAACAGTGACAAACTCAACCTCTCACACAATTGCAAGTACGCCTGTGACCCAGACTAGCAACGACACCACTGTTAGCACACCAATGACCAACACCAGCAATGACACAACTACAGTTATGCCAGTCACAAACTCAACTACCCACACAATTGCAAGTACACCAGTCACCCAGACTAACAATGACACCACTGTTAGCACACCAATTACAAACACCAGCAATAACACATCTACAAGTGCACCAGTGACAAACTCAACCTCTCACACAATTGCAAGTACGCCTGTGACCCAGACTAGCAACGACACCACTGTTAGCACACCAATGACCAACACCAGCAATGACACAACTACAGTTATGCCAGTCACAAACACAACTACCCACACAATTGCAAGTACACCAGTCACCCAGACTAACAATGACACCACTGTTAGCACACCAATTACAAACACCAGCAATGACACAACTACAGTTACGCCAATCACAAACTCAACTACCCACACAATTGCAAGTACACCAGTCACCCAGACTAACAACACCACTGCCAGTACACCAATTACAAACACCAGCAATAACACATCTACAAGTGCACCAGTGACAAACTCAACCTCTCACACAATTGCAAGTACACCTGTGACCCAGACTAACAATGACACCACTGTTAGCACACCAATGACCAACACCAGTAGTGACACAACTACAGTTATGCCAGTCACAAACACAACCATCAACATAACTGCAAGTACACCAGTCACCCAGACTAACAACGACACCACTGCCAGTACACCATTTACACACACAAGCAACAGCACGGCTATGGTTACATCTCCCACAAGCAACCATTCAACTAACATTACTCCAGTCACACCCACAAGCAACAACACAACTTTTATTACAGCAACTACACCACTAAGCAACATCACAACTTCAACTACTGAAGAAACCAGCAACAGCACAGCAATTACAACAACACTCACCCCAGTAAGCTCTACAGCTGTGTTAACTTCAACTACTCAACCAAACACTACTAACACCTCTCCTGAGACTGCTGCATCTACTACCGCACCCTTGTCCTCAACTGCTGCCATAAACACAACACTCACAGCTGGAACCTCACCCTCTTCACCCACCACCATCTCCAACTCCAGCTCTTTCCCTCCAAGCACCTCCCCAGGCAATAGCACCGTACCCCCCAGTGGAAATGCCACCACCCTTAGTCCCTCAACAGCAAGCTCAGGAGGTAATACTAACAGCATGATACATGTTGATGTGTTCTTGTAAATAATATACTATATCATGGAGGTGAGAAGGAAATTCATGACAATCCATCCAGTATTTCATGAGAGTGCATACTAGGATATAGGTTAAAGTAAGGTATTGTGTTTATTAAATATGCATATTCACACAGTACCATACTTTAATACCCATATCCATGTATTTTCTATCTCTATTTCTGATCTGATTGTTTCTCTTCTTTTGATGATATAGTGACAAATCACACTGCAGTAACCGCAACTACAACTCTTTCAACTGAAGCTAGTGGCATTACAACTGCCATTCCAACCACCGTCTCTAACATCACAACCACCACCCTGCAACCAACACAGATCACTACCAGCAACCAAACCACTCCAGCTCCACCCACCACTACGCAGAGTCCAGTCATAGGTTTGTACCTTTAAATTGCTTTTCTATAGACTAGAATACACATTATGAAATCAGACATGCACCTTGACATGAATAATAATGTTCCCACATATCCTGGAGATATAAAGAAGCAACTGTTAGCTTGCAAAAAAATGTTATATAAAAGCTGTATATAACTTCTTTTTGCGCTCACTCCATGTGGCCAAAAAGGGTATTTTGTAATTAACAAAACAGAAATAACATTTGTTTATGGGATACATTTTCTTTTCTTGCTTGCCAGTGTGTCCAGCTGTCCCATGTCCACTTGAAAGCATCTGTCTTAATGGCACTTGCCAGTGTCTCACTGGTACCTACCTGCTGAATGGACATTGTGTACCTGGTAAAAAAAAATTAAAACATTTTATGTCTGTTCAGACAAAAAGTCTAATGCGTAAATGAAAGTGTAATTGGGTGTTAATAGTGAATTTGTCGCCTTATATTCTCTTTTCCTCTTCATCACGCAGCCCATGTGTTCCCAGGGAGGCTTCATCTTACCACCTTAACATTTCAAAATGAAATGTTCAACAGGTCTTCAAAGATATTCCAGATGACGGCTGCTGAAATTTCAGCAACAGTAGGTTATGAAGACAGAAACATGTTGGGTAGCTCTAGAATTTGTCAACTTAATCAATAAACTGTGTTTATTCTGTTTCACAGCTTAGCGATATCCTCAAGAAACAGCCAGGGTATATCCGGTCTGATGTTGTGCAACTTGAGTGAGTACATGTTTCACTTTCCTGTTATACAAAGATGCGATGCCACATGTTAAAAAAGGTGTCTAACCTCTGTTGGTTGTTTTCTATAAATCTCCAGACCAGGTAGCGTGCAAGCAACTGTAAATAATGTGTTTAGTGACACCACTGAAAATCAAACTACCGTTAATAACGCCATAAATGAAGCTATAAAAACTTCCACTGGACTTCTGGGTCAAGCTACATATACAAGTAAATGCTGACTACATTCTATACAAGTCAAGTGATCAGTTAATAACGTATCTTTGATTTACATAGCCTGTTCTGTTCTCGCCCCTTCTTAGGTATAAACCTGTGTGAGCTGAGCCCATTACCTTGTGAAGTCTCCACTACAGTATGCACAAATACAAATGGCCAGGCTGCTTGTGCCTGTAAAGATGGCTACATCTCCAATGTGTACTCAAACACTAGTTGCAAAGGTAAAAGTGACTATTTCGGATTATTACTTTTTCCGTAACCCAGACCTGTGTTGGATTTAAATGAGGAAACTACCACATGCTCTAGTATTTACATCAAGTCTTTAATGTTTTTTTTTGCCTTCACAACATCCTGCTGCAATAGTATTATACATTAAAGGCTCATGCATGGACCACTAAAGCTGACCACCTGCAGCTTTTAAGACTAAGCTCAAGCGAAATTTCCCGAGCTCGTCTACAGTCACGAGAACTGTAACAAAACCTTCTTATCCTTGCAAAAAAAATTCTGTGTGGGAATGAGAAGAAGAATCAACAGGGAGTGAGACTCACGTACAAGGTCAAGAGCTATAGCCTTTTCTCCATGCCGACCCCTGACACTTCCTTCATTTATCTCTCTAATTCATTTCTTTTTAATGGGGATGTTTCCCTGGAAACATGTGGAAGAATTGCAGCTTTGCCTCTGTGTGTAGGGTTGTGACCAAGGAGATCAGCTATAGGAAATACTGTTAAAGAATAAGACCGTAGGCCTCAAACAAATCCAGCATACAACTCGTAAACTGTTTAATAGCAAGCCTTTAAGTGAAGAGACTCCCAGAGTGCTCCTATTTTTGGATGTGCCATCATGAGCGCTAAATGTTTCTGTCCAGTGAATCTGAAACATTCATTGGTCAAAGCATTATCTCTAAGTTACAATTGCTATTTCTTTTTGCAGCGTGTCCAAGCGGACAGAGGCCAGTGGGAGAAGTGTGTGAAGCGTAAGTACACACATTTTTTAAAATTCTGTCTTCTGGTTTTGCACGTCTTCCCACTGGAGCACAGTATTAAAATATGGCTCCCCCATGTGGATTTATTGTTGAACTCCATTATGGTTCTGGGGAGTTCTGAAATGTGAATGTCACTGTGCTTTCTTTCAGATGTCCCTTTGGGTATGCTGGATTCAACTGCAATGACTGTGAGTATAACATCAGTATTACAAAGGGGAAATGCTAAAGAAGCAGAACTCATATAGACTGCACAGTATATGGACTGGTTCCTATATAGCGATTTTCTGCTTTCCCAGAGTACTCAAAGAGCTCTATACAACATGCCACATTCACCCATTCACACAAGCACTGTCTTCTATGTTTGTTTTAGTGCTTAGTTAGTGCTTTCTAACTACCATTCACACACATTCATACTCTGATGGATGCATTGGAGAGCATCTTGGGGTTAGTATCTTGCCCAAGGATATTTGGAATGCAGACTAGTGGGAGCCAGGGATCGAACTACCAACCTTCCGATCAGTAGATTATTTAAATATATATCTGAGATTTCTAACTAGGATATATTAATACCTAAGGGAATACTTCTGAAGTAGCCACAGGGATATGTTAAAAGTTCTACTGTTTAGTTGAATAACTAAGTGGCTCTAAATATGTTAGACAGCCAAAGGTTATACATAAGGGATTAAAATAAAGGGCTGTCAAAAAGTATTTACCCGCTTCCTGATTTCTTTTTTTTTTTTTTTTTTTTTTTACATCGTTGTCACACATGTTTCAACTCATCAAACTGATTGTAATATTGGACAAATATCACCAGAGTAAATACAAAATGCTGTTTTTAAAAGGTGATTTCATTTGCCATATCAAATCTTTGTGTTCCCCAAGACTTTTGGGAAAATATTCTTTGGACTGATGAGACAAAAGTTTAACCTTTCAGAAGGTTACTAGAGCTATTGTCCTAGTCAAATTCAGGTCCATGGCGTGAATTAAACTGGCTGGAAAAACCTCCAATGTGGCTGAATAAAAACAATTCTGCAAAGAAGAGTGAGCCAACATTTCTCCACAGTGAAGTAAAAGACTCATTGTCTGTTTCTGCAAATGCTTGATTGAAGCACTTGCTCCCAGTGGTGTTACTACCAATTATTAGCTGTTGTTTTCTTTATGTAGGGCTAGGTACAGTACGTTTGGTTAGTCCTTTTCCCTTAATAAATAAAATAATCTTTTAAAACTGCACTTTGAATTTTCTCGGGTTATGATTAGCTAATATTACGATTCGTTTGGTGATCTGAAAGTTACACAGTAGTCAAATTGATGAATGGTTTTGTAAGATGAAAGTAGAATACATCCAGTTTAAAATGAGTTTCAATAAGTACAAAATGATGAATAGTGTTGATGAAGGTGTTCTTGGGTCCATCTGACAGCACAATGTTTTTAATTGTGTCTTCACAGCGGCCCTGCTGGCAGTGGTGATCATTTCCTGCGTACTAGGAGGAATTCTACTCATTCTTATCCTGGCTTTGCTCATATACTGCTGCTGGTAAGAATATTATAGATCACTTATACCCCCCCCCCCCCCAAACATTGCTCATATGTACTGATTGCCTGTGATTCACACTGAAAGATAATGAAGTCGCTCTGCATCTTACAGCTCCAGTTATCTGTGCAAATGGTCGTTTGTAGCTTGGACTAGATTGGCTGGAAATGGGCAAGTTGTCATTTGCCCAGAATAATAAATAAAATGGCTATTAAAAATCTTTAGGACTCGGGGCCAAAGTTGTGATTATATTCTGCACTCCTGTGAAAAACAAAAGCCTCAATCATGTTAATTTTTCTCTATGAAAAACTATACTTAACTAAAGACTTAGTGTGTCTGCAGAACTGAATCCAAAACTGTTGGACCAGCAGACGGAATAGTTTTTAAAAACTGACACAAATTTTAAGATTTTAAAAAACCTCAAGACTTTGTGTATATGCGGCAACTATAGCATTAGCAAGCACGAGTAACAAAATTGCTCAGCTGCAGTTAATAATAAACGATTGTTGCTGTGGGAGTTCACTGCTTGAATTTAAAAAATAAAGCAAGATATAAAATAGAACATAAAATGTGACTGTTGTTCTATTTTCTGTATGTCAGGAGGCTGTGCTCAAATAGAAAGCAAGACATTAGCAGCAGCCCTTACTCAACAGAAGACTTAAACCAGCCCTGGCCTACTGGCATCATGCCCATCCCCCGTGCCAACAGTAAATGGGATGGAGCTCCTCCTATAGAGATGACAGAAGGGGGCAGCAGTAATGTCCTGGTGGACAAAAGGCATCAAAGCAACGGAATGGTGAGTTACCGCAGCTGTTTTTCTGCTGTCTCAGTTATTTACTGCTAATCCTCAGTCTGAAAGTCCTGCATATTGTTGCTTACTAACTAAATCAAATGTTTGTTCATTCAGTTGCTTCATTATCTCACATCTAGATTGCATCTGCTTATTAACCCACTCAGTAAACAAGGATTTGCAGGTTGAAAACAAAACAAATTGCATGGAGATGGAACATGAAACAGTACTTATATAAAAAAAGTTTTTACTATAAGCCTCATGCACATAAATACATTTAAACAAGTGCTTTTTTCTATGCTTAAGAACTTAAAATATTTACACACTCACATGGATGTACTGGGGACAACTTCAGTAACTTGTCCAAAGATACTTCAACACACAGACTGGGAAAAACCAGGAACTGACCCACCAATCTATTGATTAGTAGGCAACGATCGCTAGCTCTCAACCTACAGCTGCAACTATGTGTGGGTAGAGCTTGCTTTCTGGCAGATTTAGCTAGACTAGACCTTTGTTTTTGACCTGCAAATTAATAACTGGGCACATAACCTTCTTGCATCACTACCCAGATAAATCAGATGCTTTGATGATGCATTTTAACTCCTGTGATCGTAAATAAAGTGCTAGCATGTAGCCCCCTGCCACGCTCCCTGCTTTGCCTGACTCCCAGTATGTTGCTTTAGGGGTTTCAGCGGAAGCAGAAAGGATGGAAAAAGGTAAGGCATGGCTTTGCTTTTAGATTCTTGATTTGCCTTGATACACCCCTGCTGATAACTTAGAGATGCCAGAGTGAGAAGGTGATGGGTTTTCTGGGTGATGGGGAGCTTTAACGGGGATTTCTCAGCAGTGCGCTTTCATCTTCACACTAAATCCAGCATGTTCAAAGAAATTCATCTGACAATATTTTTGGGAGTAGTGATAAATAATTTTTCAGTCTACACTGGTGACTGGGGTTACCTTTGTGTGTGGGTCTTGAGTTTTGTGGGTTTAAAAGTGTGTGAACCTATGAAGTCCCTGCTTCTTTATGAAAGTGTCACACTCACTCCTTCTACTGACTTTTCAGACGGGATCGTACGATCTCAACCCAGAAGAAATGATGACCTTCAAAGGTAAAAATACATCTCGTTACTCGTATCTGGTTCAAGGCCATGAAAATCCTTACTTCTTACCTGGAGACGAGAAGAAAAACTGAAACGAAAACACTAAAACCTACAAATGAGCGAGGAAGACGGGATCAAAAAGAAGTAACTGGTTTGAAACTCTGGGACTACAGATACATATCCTGAGAAGAGTTATTTATAAAGATACTTTACCCTCTGAGCTTATCTGCATTAATGATGAATCACAAATGACATTTAAAAAAAAAAATCTTGAAAATTACCAAAGAGATTCATTTGTGTGCATCATGTCTGCTCTTAATGGTTACAACCAGTGGATGTCGCTGTTGCTCCTTACATTCATATATAGTATAATAACAGTTTTTTTTAACAACAGAGCTGACTTTTAATCCTTATTTTATGCTTTGATGAATTCAAAAAGAATTTTAAAAATGAAGCATCTTATTTTGCTAATTGCACTAAAGTATATAATAAGTTTACTATTAGTTTTTATATAAATCAGAGGTAAATTGAATGTGGGTTCTTATGGGGTACCTGCTATTTTTCCTAAAAGGATGTGATTTTTTTTTTTTGTATTAAGCAAATCGTGAATGACTAAAGGGGCTGGATCCCTGTTTGGGAGTATTTAAAGGGATTTATGTTGTAGCAGTCTGTATCTGTTGAAGCTACACTTGCAAAATGTGCCTGTTTAATAGTCTGTTTGATGAATAGGAAACATTGTGCTAAGCTGGCAAAAAAAAGAAGCCTGTCTGCTTTTTTTCGATGTGCCAAAAATCATTTGTAAACATTTTTTTAAGGATTCTGTATAAATTATATATATTTATCTTTGTGCTTCTGAGAGAATGGACTGTTTTATAAGTGTGTGTTTTTGTAAAGAAAAAGACTGTGTGCACACATCCAGCAGAAATAAATTAATTTAAAGAGCCTTGCACTTGGTTTTCATCATTCACATATGTGAGTCAGTGTAACTGTAGATTTTGTTGTAAAATTATAAATATATGTAACCAAAACAAAGAATTACCAACTTGGAATATAGAGCTACAAGAATATTATGGCTGCATGCAGCTTGCACTAAACTCCCACTAAAAGCTCACGTTGTCCAGTCCAGAAACTGTTAAATATTATTTTAAACCAGGTGTTTTGTGCACAGTGGAATTAAAAAAATGTGGGTTATATTAAACGACTGTAGGTTGTAGTCGATTAACAATAAGTAGCTGTTTTTGTTCAAGAGGACTTCAGTCTTTGGGACCTAGCTGCATCCATTAGTAACTTACATATTCTCGCCCCTTCTTAGGTACTTACATGTCACATGTAATGCTTTCTTTTCTTTATTGTAAAAAGAAAAAAAGGTTTGTGGTAATCTCTGTTTTATTTTCACGCATTTGTCAAATGTGCAACCTCTGGTGTTGAGAAAGAATAGCTCCGCACTTTAATAATCTCAACCAAGAACTTCCCTCAAGGCATTCCTAAGAAATCATGTTCAACAGGAAGGCACAGACAAACAGCCGACCTAAAAAACACGTTGCCTCCAGTCATCGCTGTTGTTGCCACTGAGGCATGCGAATGAGTAATTTACAACAGATACATCAGCGTGGCCTTATAATGAGGAAATAAAACAAATATAGTGACCCAAGGTGTTTTATTTTTGTATTCTTGATTTTGTTTTTATATCACACATCGACCAAAGTCAATAATAACAGTGATCTAGCCTCTGTTTGTTTGTTAAGAAATTATATGCATAATTAAACATTTAATTAAAAGTATTGCTTTTGCAAAGATAACCACTGTCATAATTTAAGCTGAATAATATTACAGCTGCAGAAGGCTGTGAGATACAATTTAACTGCTATATGAATCTCGGTGTTGATGGGACTATTCTTGGAGGTAGATGCAGATGCACTTTACCTAGAAACTCTCTGCTCTGTATATTATGCTGCACTATGTCACATAGATTGACGAGGTGGTTGCTGCTGTGGTGTTGCAGTTAGTCGGCAGTCAGCCAAGCTCTTAAAAACTGGGATTTGGTTTGCTGGTGCTAAATCTGGCTTTGCCAAACCTTAATCTCGGGCACTGGGTCACTTGAACAGGCTGTGGCGAGTATACAGGAGGAACAAATCAGATGCACATCCTTGATGATTTCCATGTAAAGATTAAACATGTGTGTAGAATCCTGATCCTTAATAGCAATGCCACGTACATGGCTGGAACTTAACTAATCTGAGAGTGAAATAAAATTTAAATATACGGTCTGGCCCAATAATATATGTGTATATAAACCGTAATTCACAGAAGGTTGGGCCATGTGCTATTAAGAATAAAATGTGGATTTATGAAATTTACAATCATTTAATTCAGTGTTTATCTACATTTTACACCTTTTAAACCTGTGTTTGTATGTTATTGGTGCTTACAAATGTTTACAACCATTTTATTATGGAGCAGTGTCTCCATTTGGTTGCCTTCATTGTCAGTTATGGTAATAAAGATGATTTACTTTTAAGTCGTGCAAAATAATCTTTTAATACGTTTGATTACTTTGTTGCATTAATGAGAATTTAGGTGCTTAGAGGCTGAGTAACATGGGTCAATTACATTGATTGCTCAAGTCATGGATTTTGTCTTTTGGCTTCATCGTCTTCTGTTACTTGCAGCAGTTGAGACTGATGTGTTTTGTCAGAGCTTTTGGGACAATTGATTGAAATTAGCAGTCAACGTCACTTTAGTCTGCGAAGCAGCAAAACAACTTAATATTGCTGTAATGGTCTATTTGATTCACCTTTTATTGTTTATTTTATTTATTTTTTATTTTCACTTGCTAGATATGGGACAGACTTGAATCAGGAAAAGAAAAGGGAGAAAGGAAGAGGGGGAAAAAAACAGTGGAGAAGAGGGACGGGGATAAAGGGCAAAAAAACAAAACCCAACTAAATAAGCAGACAGAAAAAAATAGATATATCAATCACCTGGATCACCTGTTGAGAAAGAAAAAAGAAAACAAGCAGAAGAAAACGAGAGCAATACAATAAACAACATCACGATGATACATGGGAATATAACAGTAAATACTAAATATTAAACATTATTGTGCAGCACGTAATATTGACACCGCACAGTGTGCTTTGAGGTAGGAGCCAAAAAGGGTGTAGTTTGTGTGTGTGAGTACCCGTGTGTACACCTGTGAGCATGGACGCGCTTGTATTTAAAAGGTTCCTTCATTTCAAATTTTCCACCACTTTTTGAACACAGCCATGGAACTATATACTCTGGTGCTTCTCATCTGTGTAGGAATGCTTTGTATTTTACAGCCATTACCAGCTTGCCAAATCCTGGCCGAGTCTGCTGCAGCACATCCCATCAGCCCACAGGCTCAGCTGACTGATCGATAGACCACTTAGCGGCCGTGAGCTACACATCCCAGTCATTTGACCTGCTGGAGCTGTGGGAATGGGCACGCAATTCAATAAGCATCGAGCCACTGAAACAACTGAACTGGACCGCCAACTTGAGGAACTTCCTCCTCCCGGATAGATCCACATACATCTGCTCTGACTGCAGAGTAGGTGCGTGAAAGCTATCGTCACACACTCATGGTGAGATCAAGATGTGGATTAACATGGAGCTATTGATTCCTTCTTGTTGCATATAAAGAAATAGTTGAATTAACTGAAAGCTTATCCCTTGTATATTTCAGGTTCTGGACTCACCTTAAATGTGAGTCTGTGAATATATCGTTTTAGGATCAAGAATATTTCTGATATATGTATAATACAGTTTTAGTGCAGAGATACATTTAACATTGCAATGAATCTATTCAGCTTCAAAACTCAAAAACATAAAGAGCTGATTCAATCTAATCTAACTTGAGATCACCACCTTCTGCAGCTTTGTCGAATTTTAAGAACAAAATAAGCAACAAAGTGTAGCAGCGTTGTGGTTTTGTGGTATTCCTCACAGATGGCCTTTAAGGTCATCCAGTCCCCTTACAGTAAATGATCCTTTTCATTCGGTCCTTTTGAAAATGAAGGTATTTTATATCAGTTAATAAAAAGACTGACATTTTGAGGTTGCACACTTTTCCAAAGACCGCACAGAGCATCAGATAAAATGAGCCGCTCTTTCTTTCGTTTACGGCCAGTTATTCTGTCAGATTCTCAAAGCCCTTAAGTTCAGCTATTTAACATGAAAAAATAATGATGAAAGTTTATTTTCAAGTTCATAAAATATGCAAAACCTGTCTTCTGTGTATAATATATCGCATGAGCAATGCAATTCTAGGACTTCACGCTGAAACAATAGTGGAACTGCAACATATGAAGCAGATGATTGTTTGCAAACACTAAAATTTACACTGCACCATTGCCAACAAACCAGTCTAATAAATTCCTGCCAGGAGGCCCACAAAGGAAGCTGAAGCCACCTGCTCTACCATTTTATCCATTTTATCATTGTGAATGAGCAGAAATCAGTCGCTTTCTGTCTTCTCCCCTCCTGTCTCCCTTTCCCTTCTCCTTCTTTCTCTAATGCCGTTCGGCAGCAGCCTGTGAAGGACATGAAATTGTGGAACATTTCCCAGCAACGTTGTGTGTCTGGCATTAAGCTGCCAAAGTATATAAATAAATGAAAATAAAAGAACTGCAGTCTTCCTCTGCCTCGCTTTTTGATAGAATTATAACTTTTGATAAAGGGGTCCCTTAACTTGAGCTCAACATTTTTTTTTTTTTAAATGTGAAAAGAAGTTATTATTATTTTGATTCAGCTTACACCCCTCCCTTTACATGTTATATCACCTGTTTCTGGGGCAAATTTAGTGGACGTTGTGCACACGGTAGTGATTGTATACAGTGAGTAATAGTTGTTTTGTTTTTTCATTTCTGTGTTTTGCAAGTTGTGGTTGCTGGTTTGAATTTCTTTGCGGATTTTTTGAATCATTTTCTGGTCAGAAGAAAGCATACTTAAACAAATTTCAAATGCAGGTTACCAACTATCTATCAGAGGTGGTGGAGCATGCTGCTACACCCGTCAGCTACTCTGTCTGCTGCGTCTAACCATGCATCATCATCATCATCAAGCAAGATAAAGTGTTCCAAAATTATTGCTTTAGCCTTGTTTCTTATAAGTTCCCTCTGACAAAGTGGTCAAATAATCTAATTTGTTATCCTTTCATCTTGCCCTCGGTATCTCAGGCTTTGGAGAAGGGCTCGGCCTGAGTGCCAGCAGATAATGTACGAAGGGCCAGACAGACAATCAAATTGACGAGTCCTGGAGGAAGAGAGAATGGTGAGAAAGTTGTGGCGCCGGGCAGACGTTAGTCTGAAAGGACGTTAAGCCTTCTTCTAGATGGCTCTTCTAAGCAGCAGAGATCTGACTGAAGGGAGAACAGTAAATATGCATATCTTCTTCCTCATTAATCACCTGCCACTTATAAGCCAAGTGCAGACTAAACTAACCTTTTAAAATCCACACGCCGGACGATAACATTATGACAAAATTGATTTTTTTTTCTTATCCTTAAAATTAATCAGTGTTTGAATGTTTAGCTTTTAGTGTAAGATAAATTAGGACATTTTTAAAAAGTATCTAGTACACAGTCATATTGTGACATCCCTATCCCTGACGCTTTTATCTCTGGTGTTTTGGGAATGGTTCTGATTGAAACTGCAGTTCAAATAGGAATTAAGTATGTTTTTCTGCTTGTTTGATAAAGTCATTTCTCAGTTTCATTGTTTACTTACTTTATTCAATTTGGGTTTTTTTTCTATTAGTGCAGTAATAGAATATATTTCACCTCCATTCTAATTTAATTCACTTCAATTTTCAGATTTTCTCCATATAATTAAATGAACTTTGCTTAATGTAAACTGTAGACATTTGTCAGATTTTATCAACGTCAACTGAACGTTGGTACATTTTTGGCTCTTGAAACTGCTGTATTTTATTTTGAAATGATACGTTTTGTTTGTTATGCCTATCCTGTGGTACTAATTATTAATACATGAATTAATTCAACAGAATATCTAAAATTGGAAGAGGAATGCAATACATTTTCAGGATATTATAAAGCAAATGACTCAGTTTTCTGAAACTGAAGTCACTACCTCCATTAAACCAACATGGAACATCCAAAATCGCAGTTTCTTGAATGGTCACTTGAGGCAATGAAAGAAAGTCAGTCTCTGCCATTTATTTATATGGGATACACTGTCATTCGAACTGCAACATAAGATGGGGAACTCCCCATCTCACCCCTTAGTCAGTGACACAGCCTTGGCCAATCGTGTGACCAGCTCCACCCTGCAAAGGTGCCAGCTGTTACAGCTGTGCAGTAAATTTCACTGTCTGATTGTTCTCTTCAGTTTTTTTTTAACTTCATTGGGCCTGTTGTTTTTATTTATCTGGTTGTTTGTGCATCATGCAGCTCTTGGTGGGAGGTAGTGGTGCAGAGATGAGTCATGCTCAATTTAGACTCAATTTTTAACAACTATGCGTAATAATCTACTGCTGCTTTAGCTTTTTGGTTCCTGCAGTCTGCTCTAAGTGTTACATAAGGCTGAGTTCTCATAGATTAAAACAAAGCAAGGCAAATCTGTGAGGAAACAATGAGAAACTCTCATGTACCAACTGTTTTGTTGGGTGGCTTTTTTCGAATAATTAAAAAATTACTACTAAATTACTTTCCTGATACTGATAGCGGTTTAATCGTGTGAAACTTTAGCTGTATAGGAGATGCTAACGCTTTCTGTCTTTCGAGACACTTATAGCACTCATATAAAAGTATGTTTTACATCTTATGTTGCTCATAGCTTTGCTGCTGCCAAAAATGTAGCTTCTCATACGCTACTTGGCAGTTGTGCTGTTTAAACCAGTTACTCTCGTAGTTCAGTTAAGTTTAATTTCTTATAATGTCTTCCATCATCTTTCAAAAGGTTAGAATTTCTATTTTTATGGATATTTCCTGTTACCAGAATGTATTTAGACAGGTTTTTACTATGGACAGGAATTTGCTATAAAAGAAATTACACCTGTTAGTACCCACTGTTAAATGATTATCATAATTATATTCACATCACTTTCATTTTTTCCACTTGAATTCACAACATCACTTGCCTGTTGTTGTTGTGATTAAAAACACACAAAACCACATATTTGTTTGAAAATGTGTTTTATATTTCTGACAATGTTTCCAAATATTTAGAAGTGATTCATAGCAGTTTCCCAAACTCTTTGTTAATTTTTAAAAATCGAATTTCATTTCATTTCATTATTCATTCTTCTCGCATGATGAGAAACTCGATGACAGAACACGTTAACACAGTAATATGGGTGGCTCTTGGTGCTTTTTAAAAAATAAGTAAATACAATCTGTGCCCCAGCACAGTCTCAAAAGCATGAAGGAGATTTTAGGAGACAAGCAGTTACTCTAGGAAAGCTGGACAAGGCTGTAGAGATTCCTTTACCCCTCAGCAGGACTGATATCCTCTCCTTTGTGCACAGAGGATCAGAATGAGCATTGCCAAGCTCTATAAAATGACCTCCAGAACGAGACTGGTGTGAATGTTTCTGACCAAATAATCAGAAAAAGATCTTGTGAGGCTGACCTGAAGGCCTGATGTGGTCTAGTGGGCCCTGTGTTCACTGCCCGGCACTGTGGAGCCAAATTTGGCATTTACTATAGAATACCAGAACTCGGCAGGTCCACCAATGGCACCCTGTGAGAGCAGCTTCAACCTGAGCACATGTGACAGACATAAAAGTATCTGGAGAAGCTGTAGAGAACATTATGCTGCCTGTAACATCATTCAGCATGATCAGTTTGCTGATGGTCTGGGGAGGCATACCCATGGAGGAATGCACTGACCTCTGCAGATCAGGCAATGGCACCCTGACCACTATCAGGATGAAATCCTTGGACCCATTGTCAGACCCTACGCTGGTGCAGTGGGTTCTGGGTTCCTCTTGGTGCACGAGAACCTCATGTAGCAAGTGTACGCAGGCAATTCCTGGAGGATGTAGAAAGTGATAATACTGACTGCCCTCCACACTTGCCTTACCTAAATCCAATGCAACATATCTGGAGCTTTATATTTTGGTCTAATCAGTGCTGCCAGGTTGTACCTCAGACTGAACAGGAGCTCACTGATACCCTGGTCCACCTCTGGCGTTTATACAAGCACAGTGGGGCCTTGTAGGAGCTTTGTAGGTTCATCATTTTCATTTCTATCAAATCCTAACACATTATCCAATCCATATCAGTACTGATATCCAGCTTGATTTTTTCCCCCTTGAGATGTGGCGTGTTTTCAAAGTGCTCCTTTACTTTTTTGGAGCAGTCTATATCAGAAGAGACTGGAAAAACATCTTCAGCTTCAAAATTCTGGTTGCATCTGGACACAGCATGGAATAAATTCTCACACAGTTTCCTGCATGTGTTCTATTATCTGATGACAGCTCCATCCCTTTGGTCCCGTTGGAGCAGGCTGAACACAGAAACCCAGTTTATGGCCTATTTGTGAGGTCAGGGGACAGCTTAGCCCTCCTGCCCCTCCTCTCACTGCAGAGCCGACCCTTCCTGGTCCTCGGAGAAGCAAGTTAACAGATGCTTCTTAATCAATTTGCCCAAAGAATCACAATGACCTTTCAGAATCCCTCCGTCCAGATCACCTGCTCTCACTGAACAGCCCTGGCTGCAAAAGGTCAGAACTCAAAGCTCTTTAATAAGTTTATTTCACAGATACTCACTGGGATAATAATTTATTTGTTAATAATACCAAAAAAAACCAAACAAATAAAATAAAAAAGATCATATAGGAGAAAGAACATGCACATAACATATTTAATGTTTAAGATAACATATATTTTGGTCATTATCCCAGTGAATGTTTGCTTTAATATCATTAAAAGCTCAGTTAGTGGCAATATTTATAAGACATCAGAAAGAAAAAAGACATTTTGGTATTTCCCATTTATCATTGTACGTTTGATTTGACTGCATCGTGTACGCACATCCCTGAGAACAGATGGAGGTCACCAGTTCACTGTGATTGAATTAAATCACTTGTTGGCATGTTCATGCCATATTTGTACATGCAGTTCACTTCTTTGTGTACTGAGAGCTGTAAAGGGCTGCCCCCCCCCCCCCCCAAAAAAAAAAAAACCCCAGAAGAGATCCACAAACACGGACTGGGAACGCCCCCAATTATCATAAGAAAGAAAGTCTGTGTGTGTGTGTGTGTGTGTGTGTGTGTGTGTGTGTGTGTGTGTGTGTGTGTGTGTGTGTCCACTCGGAACAGCATGCATGCAGACAAAGCGAGCAGCCGCTCCCTAACTGGATGTGGGCTCAGCTTCATCCTGCCTGGCTCTGAGAGGAGGGGGAGGGGAACTCCCTGTTAGTGGCAGCCAATCAGATCCAGTAAGTAACCACAACATGTGACAGTGAAATTGAGTCAAAATAAAAGGAGAAAATATTATATTGAATAAAACAATATGTGGATTGTTTGGCAGCATTGTGTTTGTGCCATTTTGTTCTACTGCTATTACTTTCTTGACAAATGAGTCACACAGCTAAAAATATAGATATTTTTAAAATCTATCTTGAGATGTTAAATCAACAAGGCTATAACCAACCCTAGTTGAAAGACTTTGAAAGTGTGTAATCAGACTGCTCTATCTGCCTGTAGATACAATTTTGGCTGCTGTAGTTTTGGCTCTGCTTTTGGTCTCCACCAAATTGTTCCCTTTTACCTGTTGTTAGTTACAATGTGTTAAAACACAAGATGAAAAACAATAGAATTTGGTGATATTTCTCAATACGTAACCTTGAAGATATTGCACAGTATTTCACCCATTGCTAATTAAGTACAGCTTTAATGGCATTTTCAACAGAATATTTTCATTCATTATCACATACTTGTGTTTTTTATCTATTTTTTTCTTTTCTTAAATAATGCAACTCATATTACAAAGGCTGGTCTATTCTAACAACCCCCTGAAAAAAGAAGATTAGATAGCAGACTCAGGGGCATTGAGTATGAAAAATGTAAAATCTTAACCCCACTCTGGCATTCTTTACTGATGTTGTTAGCAGAAAGAGCATCAGAAATGTAAAGGGAGGAGGATGGGGAGGGGAGGGCTGAGAGAGGGCACGAGGCAGAGAGGGAGAGGCGCTCACTCAGTGGTAGCAGGTTTGTGAGACCAGCAGCCAGAAGAGCAGGAAGAAAGAAGGAGGAGGGAGAGGATTCAGAGCGAGACAAACAGTGTGGCTGCAGTCAGGAGACACAAACGGAGAGAGAGGAGGAGATACGGAGAGAAGCGAAGGTAAGAAGGCAGCTTCTGTCCACATTGATCTGTTTAACACCTTTCTGTTTTTCAGAGTGAACGTAGGGTATCAGCTGGAAGAAAGGATGCTCTGCTACCCTGTGCGAGCTCTCCTTTTCTTCCTCTGTCTGCCAGCTGACGGCACGCTGTATGTCGGGAGAGCAGAGCGCTGTAGCACTGCAGGGTGATGCAGAGAGATGGAGGAGAGAGGAAGAGGAGGGGTGTGGGGGAGGGAGGGATGGGCAGCATTATGCTCTACAGACATGAGGAAGTAAGAATAGAGAGATCAGGTGGAAGAGAAGTGGAAACAGGAAGAGATAGCAGACATCTGCCTCCGTTTTGCTGTGTAGAATTCAGGAAGTGGGTGTAGGGGGATTTAGGAGGGGGGAGCCTTTTGTGTGACAGTGTGCAGGAGCAGGAGTGTGTCAGCTGTCAACATCAGTAGTTTCCCTCCATGTTGGAGATGATATAAGTTTCTGTCTGGCCACACCCTCTGCTTGCTCCTGTGAGATGAGATTAGATGATGGGAGGTTTTTGTGGTTGCGCAGAAGTGATGGTGTGAGCCTGGGAAGTGTGTGTGTGTGTGTGTGTGTGTGTGTGTGTGTGTGTGTGTGTGTGTGTGTGTGTGTGTGTGTGTGTGTGTGTGTGAAAAACATTTTGGATGTTGGCCAAAGATGCTTAGTATTGCCTCCCATTACTGTCAGTTCAGTGGATTAGCCGTATGTGAGCGGTGTTCATTCAGCGACAAGCCAAGCCGCTCAATCATGTGCTCACCGAGATGTTGCTCTCAGCTCTATGTGTGTGTAGAGACCAGCACGGATTCTCCAGTGTGTGTGTCTGTGTGTGACTGCCTGTGTCTTTATGTGTGGAATACTGTAGTGGAGCACACACAGCTGCAGCTGTATACAGATCGAGCCTTTAACCCCCGGCATGATTCCTCTTTACAAGTTCCTCACATCCATTTTTTAGTGACATGATACAGAAATAATATACTGTAAAAGCACACTGGACAGACAGAGACCGAATGCTCCTGAAGCAGGGCTGACCCTTGCCATCTGGCAAACTGAAACAGTCTCTGAAAGGCAGCACACTTAGAACAGCTCGACCAAGCATTTGTTGCTTTAGTATCTATACCGAGGCATATTACAGCAAAGTAGACAATGCATTTTCATTAAGCACTGCTATGTTCAAGAGGGGGTTTCTAATGATTCCTACACACAGGCTTCACAGTAAGCACTGCAGCTGGCCTATTTTGTGTTGTAACAGCTTCGGATATACACAGAGAGCAAGGGCATAGTCTCTGTGCACAAAAACAATAACAAGCAGCACCACGATGACTGAATGGAAATATACTGTGACAGGAATCAACAGTCTGAATGATTCCAGATAATACTGTATGAAATATATAATATTTATGATGGCAAATCAGTTCTTTGTTATTGAAAATAATTACCAAAGAGAGTTTTAGCCCTGTTTGTTGGCCTTTAATGGAAATATAATTCTGTCAGTTGCATAATGAGCAGCTTATTTCATATGTGAACAGACTCGTGTGTACCTATAAAACACCTAGTTATGAATTACCTACAAAGAACCTGGAACCTTTGAGAACAAGCAGGATATAAATTTTACATCCATACCTTCCAACTTCTGCTGGAAATCTTTTATCATACATGTCATGAAAATGCACTTTTTTTTCCTGAAAAAGCCATTATTTAAATGTCTAAAAGAAATCATGTTTTCGGAAACTGTAAATTTAGGAGGTAATAGCAACAAATTAAATAATAATTAAATAATTAAAAGAATTAAATTAATTGTTTGCGTCCTTGGAGCAGTGAGAAGTCGTCTTGTTTCCATGTAAAATTAGATTTATTATTTTAAATTGAATATATTTAAAGTAAGACTGATTTGAAACAATTTTCTTACATTTTATATTGAAAAATCTTACAAAACCCTGGATCCTTTAAAGGAAAGAGGAAAGCTCTCCCTCTGTTTGTTGCAGGAGAGCAGTGGCTGCTCTGTAGCTCTCTTAGGGCTAAGATTTTGCTGGATGAGGCGTCACAGAGACTCGAAGCGACCTGATAAAACTCTTGGCAGTGCGCTGAGTACTTTGAGGGCCAGTGACTCTCATGGTGAACCGCCTGATATCATGCCACCCCCGGGGCTCGTGACTGAATGCAGAGGAATAAAAGGCTTGTGGACCAGCTGTGTGGTTCTAACAAAGATAAAAGATGAATCAGGACAGAAGAGAGGAAAAGTGAGAGCAGGATGTGGTGGGAGGAAGATAGAGGATGTCTGAGTATGTTGGTTGTGTGCTCACGCGGGGTGTAACCTGTTTGTTTTCTGTTAATGTGAGTATCACTTTGGATAGAAATCACTGAAATTGCTGTTTAGAATATTTTTGATTTTTAAATGTTTTATTTAAGGCAGGATTATGTTATTAAAGCAGTAATAGGAATGTTTGCATTTTAGCAAAGTCCAGAAGAATACTATATGACGAAAGCTGTTATCTGGTCAGCTGACTTTTGAGCTGTGGCTTCACCACTCCATCGTGTTTATGTGATCTGCAGTTAAGCTCTTAACTAGATTTCAAGAGACATCAAACGTCATTTTTGCTGGAACAAAGTGCAAAAAACGTAATGTCTGAGTCTATTTCTGGATCAGTGACGTTGGGCGATTTGGTGATTGTAGTCCTGCTGATGTTTTGAGCTACAACAACATGAACTCAACTGTGCAGGATTTCAGAATTCAGGGTGTGACAGAAGAGGCTGATATAAATATGCATGTTGACGGTGGATCTTCTGGCGCATTTCATACCAGGCCTCAAGATATCAAAATGAGAAGAAATTTCAGACTAAAATACATCATTACAATGCACAAGACATCACTGCAGTCTGAGGTTTTGCCCTTAAATCCACATTAAATGTTCACAATGTTGTTTAAAATCTCCACCAAGTTTACACATGTAGCAGGTTTGTTCACTCAGCATCTTCCGGTCTCCTAGGAGTGCTTGCTTAATGGGCTGGGTTTGAGTTGTGTTGTGAATGATACAAACTTTGACCAGAATGCTGAATGTGCAGCATAAACAGTATCTTTGGATTTGCTTTGATTAAAAATGCTTTCTTTTTTAATCAAAGCATTTTTAAAAATGCTTTTTAACCCCCGTGACCTTGAATTTGATAAGTGGAACTTTAAACTTTGTGAATTTGATGCACTGTTCGGCTGTAAACGTCTTGACAACACTGACCTTTGAGGTAGCAAAGAGTTAAAAGCAAACAGGTGTTATAAACTAATGCGTAGCATAGTATATGTAGTATGTGTACTAGCTTTTAGCTTTCTGGATTAATCCTAAGCTACTAATACTGTAAGACAGCAAATGATGATTAACTTTAACATACTGGTTCTTTAAAACCAGGTTCTATAAAACTATTGCATATAAATGATAGACATAGCCACCCATGTGTAATCCTCTAGCTTTGAGTTTGGTATTTTGACTGTCAACATATTTTTGGCAAACAAAACCTAAAAAAAAACTAAACTGCTTTAAAGACAGCTCAATACAGAACATAAAGAAAGGATCTCCATCTGTGTCTGTGTGCCTTTTAGTGCATATCCTTAAACATTAATACAATGTAAATGGAGCGTTATTGATAATCAATCAGCAGACGGTCGCTATGATGGGGTAGATTAACTACTGAAACCAAACCTGTGTTTTTACTGGAGAGCAAACATGTTTAATTCTTTTCAGTTTTTAAAGTGGGATATTTTAAAAATGCAACCCCTGAAGGAACTGAACAGCTATTTGTGGTTTTGGCTTGTGTACACAATTTTTCATCTCTTTTCAGAGCTAGTATTTAAAAAACAGACTTTGATTAGCATAATTTTAGCAACAATCCATTTTCTAAACCAGTTAGGCAGCTGGGGGTTGTGTGGAGACTGGGGCCTATCCTAACTGCCACCAAGAGACTGGGTACCCCTGACCAGGTCACCAGTCTACCACACAGGTCTAATGAGGTGACACAGACAGCCACAAGTAATCATATCCACACCTACAGTAAATTTAAATTCAACAATTAGGTAATATGCATGCACAGGAAGGCCTGACTTAATGAAGAAGTTAATGAAGAAAACTAGGAACCTTCTATTTACCATATAATTGCTGACATTAGTGCACATAGTAATAATGTATATTTTGATATCTTAGTGTAAATGTTTTAGCAGGAATACATATGCAGTGATTGTAACAAGAGCAGCAAAGGGAGATGCAATAAAGCACGAGCTTTTGATTGTTTGAAAGCTGCAGTTTCAATCGTCAGTTTAATTATTCAGAAACATATCACTTGGATGCAGTTTTTAGCAAATTAATCTTAAATTCATGAACACATTTTCTTTCGTGCCAAGTCGCTTTTGTTTTTGGATTTTGACATTGTGCGTGTTGGGGATAACAAATGATCTGAACAGATCCTTCTAATTACCAATAAAAGGCAAACATTCATGTAACATGCTGTAAGCTCTAAACTGAGTCAAATATTTGGAAACAAACGTCAAGCTCCAGGATCCTGCACACATAGCAAGTTCTACATACCCGGGATATCTTTCCATTATTTGGAATCACTTACCGCTACACGGTAGATCAAGATACGCAGTCACACTAAGCTGGTCATCAACTTACTTTGCCAACCCAGGGCTTTCTGATCTTAGGTATGAAAGTAACACAGCTGCTTCAGATAAATCTACATGTGAGCGCAAAAACACTATATAGTAGCTAAGTGTTAAAAGAACTGTATAAACGCATGGTTATGCTTTAAAAGTTTTGGTCAGTAAAACAGAAAAAGAACTATTATGTTAATAAAAATTCGGCCTGTTTGATGGCAGGAAGAAAAGCTGGCAAAAATCCTAATTTTGTGAGTAAACAAACTTATCAACATTCCAATTATTATGACAAGGAAAACTCAAGTACGCCATTAAATTCATTCTTAAATTTGCATAAGACAGTTTTGTTTTGTTTTCCTTCCAGCTGGAGCCCAGGTCGTGTTTAACTGAGAGCGAGTAAGAACTAACAATTAATAAATAACACAATTCAAATATAGGCTTAGTTAATGTTCAATTGATATAATAGCTAATAATTAATAATAATCCAGTAACTATCCATGCACAAAGGTCTGAAAGATCTGACACTATTTTCTGAAGTAAGGGGTGATGTCATACTTGGTGATAGCTAATCTCTAGCAATAATAATAGTAATTATAATATAAGTTATCATGGCAGTGTAACCTGGTAAGAGCCCTGAAATTTTCTGGATAAAACAAAATCCTGGTTTGTGGTACAGGCCTCAGATCAAGTATCAATCTTTGTATGCTAATGAACCCAACAATAGTCATCACATATCAGTTTAGTTACATGTTTTGTTTTACAGTGTTTTTAAGGTCACTGTGAAGTTGTTCACAACCTTTTCCAAGTCAATTTAAACAAAAAACAAGCCCCTCTAAAACCCACTGTGTTCCACCATCAGCACTAATAGATGAGCTTGCAGGTGAACGCTGAGTATTTAGCAGCTGCAGAATTAGATATTTCCCAAAGCAGAAACCCCAAATCATCAAAAGAAAAAAAATGCAGTCAGTTTAAAGGAGATTTGTGGATTTTTGGATCTGTATTTTTTAGTTTTTTTTAGTTTTATTATCAGACACTGGAAGTAAAAGTGAAGTAAAATCTCCAGTATGTCTGCGCGTTCAGTTTTGCCTGAGTCAGGCTGCAGAGTAGGAACTTAATTATTGATCCCACTTGCGGGAACTTTTCACTAAAGTAGCTTGGCTGCCTCCATGAGATGTTTGCTACATGGTGTCATGGCCATTGTTGCTGTTCTGACTTCTGAAGTGGTCCAAATCACACACAAAAGAAACAAAAAAATCAAAAGGAGACAGTGATAAAAGCTAAAAATGATAAAGACATCTATCAAATGTGCAGGACTGACCCTGTAATTCTCTACAAGCATCAATACTTAAGCACAGTCTAACCATATATTTAATATAAATGAACTGCTTGCTCATTACAAAGGAGGATATTAAATTTTCATCAAGTAGAAGATAGTTGTGAGGAGATGAGAGGAAACCTTTAAAGCATTCTTTGATGTAAAAATGTATCAGTGAAAACAGTGACCACTAAAGCCAGTCTATCATTCCTAGAAACACAGAACTGGCATTTTGTTTTCTTCCTGTGAGTTAAGAAGTAAAATCTAGCTGACATAGTTAATAACAAAAGGTTGTCTCTTGTGTTGACAGTACAGAAAACAGTGCAGCCCCCTCCCTCTCTGCCTCCCCCACCTCCTGTAATATCATCTCTGTTCATTATTCATGAGCTCGCTGCTGTCTCTGCTGAAGTTAATCAAATTCTGATTGTGAACCATCAAAGGCCTTGAATAGATTTAAAAAATGCTTTAGGAGTGAGACAGAAAGAAGAAGCAAAAGAGGCAAAGATGATCACACTTGCAGAGATTCAAGATCTCTCTGTACATAACAACATAATTCCAATTTCTAGATGCATGGCCCAGGTGCACATGTCAAAATACAGACGGAAACAGAAGATCCGTGTTCAGGTGTGATTTATTTAACTGTAAGAACAGCGCAGATGAAGAGAAACTGAGCCAGCTGCAGCTTGTTGATGTTGCTCTGTCCTAATTCAAGAAGTCTTCACTTGCGTGCTGCATATCAGTGATGATATATTTAGGTTACAGACCCTAAGAATACACTGCTGCTCTGTTAGCACACAGGAATGAATGCTGTTCTATGTCACTGCAGACTCACCTAATGACCACGGGTTGGCCACTGTAGTAATCCACCGCTTTGAATTGAATGCTCATCGCAACGTGCTAACATCCTCACTATGGTCACTGTTGGTGTGACTACCTGGTTTTATATTAGCATATATCCTATAGCATTAGCATTTACATTTTCTAATAGTGCTAAAGACAATTTTAAGTCTTTTTGTTGCAGTTTTGCCACAGTTTGAAGGGTTTAATTGTATTGCTAAGATATTACACTGTAAAATCGAATTAGGTGTGAGTATTGCAATAAATAAATAAACACGCAAGCTTGTTGTATTAGAAAAACTAAAGTACAGTTTACTTTAGATATTTAAGTTACGGTAGTACTTAGAATAACTTTATTATTTTGAGTGACGATACAAAATGAAGTAGTAAAGCTAACACAATAATTTTAAGTTCAGGGAACCTAAAGGAAAGCTTTGGAGTAACTCAGCTTTTGAGTACATGACACAAATTCAAGCCAGTTTAATCACTAGCCCTATATGACAAGCTTGTTAACTTTCCACTGAAAGAATTCTAGTACTCTTTCTATCAATATAAACATTAAATAAAAAATAATGTAAATCTAAAAATACATTTAGAACACTCACCAGGCTCAGTCGATGGCACTAGAACTTTTATTGCCACAAGTACTTCAGCCAAGATTCAAAACTGGATCGATCTAGTGAAGAATAAATAATTATATTTCCATTATTACTGCAGCAAAAACAAAGATATATATATTTAACCAGGAAGACTAATCTGTCTCTGAACACTGAACAAGATCCAGCTCTCTAAAAAACGTTATATCTCACCTCTGCTCTAAGCTCCTTATCCCCTTGTATTTCTAATCTTAGACTTGCTATTCATCACCTGTCCTCTAGTGACTACTGCTGAGGCCCAGTCACTCCACCGCCCAGCCTCCACCTTATGTCAGTTGACCCAAACTGGACTGGATGGATCCTCAGCCTGGATTTTGAAAATCCACCTGCTAATTTTAGCTTACTGCTTTCACCCCACTGGCTACTGTTAAACCTGCCTCTGGAAATCCACTGCTTCACACCTGTTTCTTCAATGTGACTGAGATTATACAGTAAAAAAAAAAAACAGCTAACATGCTGTGCTAACAGTACAGAAGCCAACGTTACTTCTTGGATTTATTTTCACTGACTGGATTTGTGGGTTGTGTATGTTTAGAAAAACACATTGCTTAGGTGTTACTACTTTTAAAGTATGATCATCTTTGATAGGTAGACAGACAGATTGATATATGGATTGATATTAGGGCCTCATACTGTGAGATATAGGCCTACTGTGTAAAGTGTTATTTATGCAAACAGTGAGAAAAAAAACAAAGGAAATATGAAAATTAAACTCTATCTTCTAATTTGCCATTTCCTGACATGACTAAAAGAAGTCCCAGAGTTCATAAATGTCCAACATAACTATGAGAAACAACTGAAAATACTAATACTCTTTGTTAATGTTTTAGCCACAGACTGCGGTTTTGACTTTGCTGCAGTTTTCTGTTGTTCTGTCATCAGATTACAGTGTGACATGAGTGACTCTGTGGGTTTTTTTTGTTTTGTTTTTTTCATATTGATCCAGGTTTCCAAGTGAGGAAATATGGAGAATATTGAATCAAGTGACAAAGTTATTGATTGGCTGGGACTGCAATAATGCAGCAGTCTGTGCTGGGCTTACACTAAATAGATCTTTGAGTCACTCACAGGTCTGAATACTGAAGAGTGCTGCCTTCGTTTGTTACTTTAACTTTTCATTTAGCCCTGAGAATCCCAACTAAAGTTGTTGCGCTCATCTGTCTCATTTATGATGGTAAATTCCTCAAGACAAACTGGGATAAGCACTGCTTGTTTTGTTTTTAATTAAAATAAGCCTCAGTTGTTCTGAATTATATTAAAAGACTTGTGACAATAGATGGCTTTTGGTTTTTATATCACTGAAATTATTCCTTCAAGCAAGGAAGGGTGGCTCTTTTTTATGCAGCAAGGAGGACAGATTTACAACAGCATAGTGTACTGTAAATATGTGATAGGCATCCCTTCGAGTCCTCGTATCAGCAGCTTCTTCCTTAGAGGTTTGACACACTGCTTGTTTCACACAGGTTTGTGCCAGAGTATCCCACTCTGCTCGTTTCACACATACCAACACAAGCTCAGACAGCCTAACGAGAGTCGGTGTGATTAATAGTACCAGCAGTGACTGTTTATCTTAGTAGTACTGCCCTATAATGCGAGCAGACGTTCAGATCCACACCTACACATTCACAGATGAGGTAACTACACTGCAAAATGGAAATTGCAACCCCGATTTATTGCTTAAAGTAGAAAAGAGGATGAAGTACAGCTATAATTACCAAACATGGGTTTCTAGGTACGTCAATCCTACATGCTCACACACAAACACACCCTTGCATTAATTTTTTTAGGAAGAAAGAAATTCTTTTTTTTTAATCACTCAATTAAACTTCTCGGAAAGCAACCGCCAGAGTCCAAGTGGAAGTGTGAGGAAATACTACTTCTATTTTCTCCCCTCCCAGGTTTCCCCTCCTCACCTCACTGACCCATGAAAGAAGCCATGCCGGTTCTCACAGCAGGAGCGGGTAAGAAAAGCGAGCGCAGATGCTCAACACATACTGTCCATACTGCTCAAGGCTAGCTGTGCCCCATCTGTTCATGCTAATATACATGATGGATTTTCTAATTCATGTCCTGTGCAGGGCTACATGAAACGTTGGCCCTGCTGACCTCTCAGCTGCGGCCAGATGCCAACCACAAAGAGGACATGGTGTTCCTCAAAGATGTCTTCAGTGAGAGGAGTTTGGGATACCTGATGAAGGTGAGGAATTATGATTCTTGTGAGGATGGTTCAAGCTTTACAAATGATAACTTGTAATATAATTATTTGGATAACTAATTTCTAAATTGAAACATCTATTATTTGTTTATGCAGTAAAGGTTTATTTTCTTTTTTTTGGATTACTACCTGACTTCATGGAACAGGAAATTGGTATCTAGTTTCTTTGTGAAACGGTGCAACTACAGTAGCATCATGCCAAAATGCTCCCAATGTCTTTATAGTCTGTCTATAGGTCTACAGATGGCATAATTTTATAAAAACAAAACAAAACTCAAAACAAATCCTAAAATTTGATCATTTTGATGTGCACGATAATAAAAGTGCAGAATTTGGAAATAAAACCAGATCACACAGCTTTCATCGGAGGTCTGCTCTTCATGGAAGTATGCTCCTGACATAAAATAAGCATCTGAAGACATTTGATCTCAATTATATGAGCATTCAGTCTGAATCAAAAGCATATACCAGTTATTTTTTTATTTGGCTTACTTTCGATGTGGTAGGTCATTCTACTTGTAACATATTACAGCGATGGGTAGAATAGTCAGGATTATGTACACTGACCATAGACTGTAGATAAAAGATGGACATAGTTTCCCATAATGCAGTGCATCAAACTGGCTTTTAGCCATTCTTTCTACTGACATACAGAGGGTGACTGTTTTGGTTGTATAAAAGTACTTGGTAAAAGGATCCAACTCACTTGATCTATGATCTCCATAAAGGCTAAAGCAAGGTACACTTTAGGGCAGGGTTGGTTGAACTCCAGGCCTCAAGGGCCAGTGTCCTGCAGGTTTTTAGATCTGACCCTGGGTCATCACACCTGAATAAAATGACTAGTTCATTACCAGGCCTCTGGAGAACTTCAAGACATGTAATTTAGCTATTTAAATCAGCTGTTGGATCAAGGACATGTCTAAAACCTGTAGGACTTTGGCCCTTGAGGCCTGGAGTTCCCCCACCCCTGCTTTAGGGCATGGATACCTTGGACAAGTTGGTTCAGAACTTGAACCAATCATGGTGGCTGTGTTCATTTGTTGTTGTTTTTTATATCTAGTTGATTTGAGCCCAGCGGATTTATGCTTATGTTTTGTGGCTGTTGGAAAAGAATGGCATGAAGCTGATACATGTTATGGAATATCATATTACTGTACTTCACCTTTTGGCCTAACTATGCAGCACTTTATTAAAATTCTTCCTTCTATACACTGATTGTGTTTTTTCCTAGATTCACGAGAAGCTGAGACAGTATGAGAGACAGAGCCCAACACCTGTCCTCCACAGTGCTTCCTCTCTGGCAGAGGATGTAAGTTCCTCACACAAACACACGCACGCACGCACACACACATACTGTAAATTACTTTTCCACTTGGGCACAGCATTCAGTCACCATGAGTTAGCTCCGACAGAGAAGCAATGTGGGTATGAAAAGTGAATTTTAATGTTCTCAAAGTGCTGAATCATCCCAGTGCTCCTCTAATGAAACTCCATATCCTGCTGCTCTGTTGCTCTCACCAGTTATCAGAAGAGCAAACTGCTGACCCTAGGTGCTTTCCACTTATCTTTCCCACTCTGCATCTCTGAATCTGTCTTCTGTTGTTCTACAATAAACTGTGTGTGTTACTAGTATACACATCCAGAGTTCATGTGTATTGGGATTGGCAGGTGGCAGAGGAGCTACAGAGTGGTTCGATGAGCACAGAGGAGAAGGAGCTGCTGAATTTGCTACTTTCCCCTCATCTTAAGGTAAACACATTTTCAATTAGTGGAGATTTTGTGGCAGTGACACACAAACTCTGATTTCATTCACCTCCTGTTGTGCTGGGTTGTTTCACTTGCACTCATATCAAACTGAAAATTCATTTCTGATGCAGTTCACAAGCTCGGGCAGATGTCAGACTGCTTTGTGTGCTTCCCGACAGCTGAACGTCAGCACTGTAATCTCAGCATGTATGTTTTCTGTCCCATCAGGCTGTTCTGTCAGTGCATGACACTGTAGCTCAGAAGAACTTTGACCCTGTTCTGCCACCGCTGCCGGACGACTTTGAGGACGATCTGGAAGAGGAATCTGTAAAGATTGTCAGGCTGGTAAAGAACAAAGAACCTCTGGTGAGTTGTGACGTAAAGTCGAGAGTGGGAATGAAACTAGAGAGCCTTCAAGAGAAGCAGATGAAACAGGAAAGGATTATGGGACGGAGACCTTTGGCCTCTTCTGCTAATGGAGTTGTTACTTCTTTGTACTCTAGGGAGCCACCATCAGGCGTGACGAAGCCACTGGAGCAGTGATAGTGGCTCGGATAATGAGGGGAGGTGCAGCTGATCGAAGTGGTAAAATGCTGTTCATTTTCTAAAAGCTTGTATATCTTATAACTACTATAACAATATCTGTGGTACCAGCCTATGAGCAAGAGGATGTTATATGATTATCAGGGGAGAAACTAAGAGCATTTTTTAAAGGTTCTCTATTTTTATTTTCAAATAAAGATCTATCACGTTATAAATTTAATCAACAATCAATTCACAAGAAGAAGAATTACTTTTATAAATGATGTCAGTATCTGTCTTTATAAAACCAACAATTGAGTAAAAGTGTACTCTTTGCTGCGTTTCTGTTGTTTTTAATAGTCAGAAAAGGGGAAACTGTCATGAAGAAAAACAGGCCCAGCATGAAACCAAACTGCTGTTGCAGTAATGTAGCGTAGCCTTGACCCAGCATGATGCCTCAAGAGCCTCCTGATTTTTACAGTGGTGTGGCTTCAGTTTTCTTCTTGCAACCAGCGAGAAGGAGATAAATAATTTCATTAAAATAAGCCAAGAAAACTTGATGTTCTAATGAACCCTCTGGTAGAAAGATTGCATCAGGACAAAACATTCAGCACAGTTGTTGGAAAAGCAAAAACCTCTTCATTAGTAAGTCATCGTGTACAACGTGCAGTGGTTACACCAGGAAAATATAAACTACAGAATGAAAGTAAGCAGTGAGTAATCTTTTTTTCTTGCTGTCAAGTGATGAAAAAATGCTCATCAGTATAATATCGTGGGCTCTGTGCTTCTATCCTGAGGGAGAAATATATCGACCCCCCTTCTCTCGTGCTCTTTGGTCGCATTGTTGTGGCTGCAGATAAACAGATCGCAGCCGAGGACAGAAGCTGCTCGTATCTGAGGATCTAACAACAGCGCTGATCTTAAGATACAAATGCTAAACCCCACAGACCCGGGAAGCACACTGAAGTCTCTTTGAACATCATTGATGTTTCTGCCAGCTCATCCAGCATGTACGCTCTTCACAGGTTTGGTGCATGTAGGAGATGAGCTGAGGGAGGTGAACGGGGTCTCTGTGATCCACAAGAGGCCTGATGAGATCAGTCAGTTGTTGGTAAGATGGACAGAAGGACATGTGAATGTTGGAATAACTCCACTAAAAAAACAAATGTCTTTTATCCATTAAAAATAAAGTTCACTGCAAGTTGACAGTTAAGCGTATTATATTTCAGTGTTTGTCTTTAATGTAAGGATGCAGTCATAATCTTCCCATGCTCTTGTTTATTTGTGATCCAGTCCCAGTCCCAGGGCTCCATCACTCTAAAGATAATCCCCGCTATTAAAGAGGAGGACCGGCTGAAGGAGAGCAAGGTGAGATAAAGTATGATGGATGGATGGGTTTCCTCTGATCTGCACTCAGTATTCAGAGTGCGCAAGGGAGAGAAAAAACAAAAAATGAAACACCTTTTATTGTGCTACGATTTACACTGAACAAAAATATAAACGCAACACTTTTGTTTTTGCTCCCATTCCCCATGGGATGGACGTAGAGACCTAAAATTCATTCCAGATACACAATATAACCATCCCTCCCAAACAGTGGTCACAAATCAGTCCAAATGTGTGGTAGTGGGCACATCTGCTATATTGAGATAATCCATCCCACCTCACAGGTGTGCCACATCAGGATGCTGATCTGACATCATGAGTAGTGCACAGGTGTACCTCAGACTGCCCACAACAAAAGGCCACCCTGGAATGTGCAGTTTTGTCTCACAGCAAAATGCCACAGATGCCACAAGCAATGAGGGAGCGTGCAATTGGCATGCTGACAGCAGGAATGTCAACCAGATCTGTCGCCCGTGCATTGAATGTTCATTTCTCAACCATAAGCCGTCTCCACAGGCGTTTCAGAGAATATGGCAGCACATCCAACCGGCCTCACAACCGCAGACCTCGTGTAACCACACCAGCCCAGGACCTCCACATCCAGCAGATTCACCTCCAAGATCGTCTGAGACCAGCCACCCAGACAGCTGCTGGAACAATTGGTTTGCACAACCAAACAATTTCTGCACAAACTGTCAGAAACCGTCTCAGGGACGCTCAACTGCATGCCCGTCGTCCTCATCGGGGTCTTGACCTGACTCCAGCTCGTCGCCGTAACAGACTTGTGTGGGCAAATGCTCACATTCGATGGCGTCTGGCACGTTGGAGAGGTGTGCGCTTCACGGATGAATCATGGTTCACATTGTTCAGGGCAGATGGCAGCTGAGAATGTCCCAGTTCTTGCATGGCCAGCATACTCACCGGACATGTCACCCATTGAGCATGTTCGGGATGTGCTTGACCGGCGTATACGACAGCGTGTACCAGTTCCCACGAATATCCAACAACCTCGCACAGCCATTGAAGTGGAGTGGACCAACATTCCACAGGCCACAATTGACAATCTGATAGACTCCATGCGACGATGTGTTGCACTGCATGAGGCAAATGGTGGTCACACCAGATACTGACCGGTTCTGGGTCCCCAGACCCCCAATAGCGCAAAGAACTGCACATTCCAGGGTGGCCTTTTGTTGTGGGCAGTCTGAGGTACACCTGTGCACTACTCATGATGTCAGATCAGCATCCTGATGTGGCACACCTGTGAGGTGGGATGGATTATCTCAATATAGCAGATGTGCCCACTACCACACATTTGGACTGATTTGTGACCACTGTTTGGGAGGGATGGTTATATTGTGTATCTGGAATGAATTTTAGGTCTCTACGTCCATCCCATGGGGAATGGGAGCAAAAACAAAAGTGTTGCGTTTATATTTTTGTTCAGTGTACATAATATTCAGTCTTTGTGTGAACTGCTGAAAGTCCAAATCCAAGGAGATTTCAAATGTGGTTTTTGGCATTTAAGCAACGACAGTGTCTGTTTACACTGAATAAAACATGAAAGATGGTAACCCTGTGGTAACCCCATTTAATTTCAGCAAATAATATTTATATTATATTTAAATTTTTAAATATAATTGTGGTACAATCACCTTCTCACTTTGCCCTGTGTTTTACATCCAGGACACTCTGCTCAGATAACTCTAAACCCTAAAATATGGTGTTTCCACCACCTTGTGCATTTGACTCCAGGTGTATATGAGAGCCTTGTTTGACTACATCCCCTTGGAAGACAAGGCCACACCCTGCCAGGAGGCGGGACTTCCCTTTAAACGAGGAGACATCATTCAGGTTGTGACGCAGGATGACCCCACTTGGTGGCAGGCCAAGCGTGTGGGAGACAGCAACCTGCGTGCTGGACTCATCCCATCCAAACAGTTTCAGGAGAGGTGAGAACGCTTAGAAGAAGGTCTTGTCTTCACAATTAAAATGAGCCTGATGTCACAGAAGCTGAACGGTTCACCCATACACCAACGGATATTTATTTTACCCAGACAATAATCTTTTAAATCCACATTCATGTGTTCCACTTTAAAGGGTCAACTGTGATTAGATAGAGCATCAGATCATTGTGGAATAAATTTAGTTGAAACTCTGACTTGAATAGGCATGCGCTGAAACTCTAAGTGTCAAAATTGCTGTTAAAATGATCTCAGCTGATCTCCAGCCAAACACCGCAGCATCTGGTGGATTAATAACCATAGCTTAAACACTGAGAGAGATATGGTTCAGAACTACCTAAAATTGTTTTTTTTTTCATGTTTGGGACAAACCGATTAGGGTAAAACTGGATTACATTGATTGTCACTGAACAAAAGTGGCATGAGCTCAGGTCTGCTCATCAGGGATGGATTACTGAATAGGCCCAGATGTCTTTTTGTAGTGATTGTTGCCATTTCTTGCTGGATAGGCTGGATAGTCCAATCACAAAGTAAGCACAAAAAATGTGCAAACTGCTGTCTTATTTGTCTCTGCCCTCATAATAAAGCCATCCATCCATGTGTTGTATATTCCTCTGCCTTTTCAGATTCACGTCTTTCAGTCCTGACAGTCCCCCCTTACTTTTTGCTTACTCTCTTTCTGCCTTTATCGTCTCTGGTTCTTTGTTCCACTGCACACTTCCCCAGGCGACTGGCCTACAGGATGAAAATGGGCACACTCCCGAATCCAAAATCCCCTAAAAAGTCTCTCTGTAAGTTTCTGCTTCCTAGGATTTCAGTGCATCTTTTTATAGTAACAATTTATGACTGACACTATCTCTCACTATCAGCTCTCCATTCTCTACTGTGATTATATTGTTTCACTGGCTTTCATTTTTCTAACCTTTTTTTGGTTATTAATTAGAACTCTCACAGCCATTAGTATCAACTGTACATTCCCTAAATGCTGCAGTGTAGACAGGTTTTGAAAAAAAGATTAGAGTTGGAGGGGAAGAAAGACACTGGGAGGGATCACACATATGAATTAATCTCTTTCATGTTCAGTCCATCTGGCCAGTAAGCAGGCTGCAAATTCAGCTTAACTCAGACTCTGTAACAACAGTCGTCCGGTGGGAAACAAAGCCCTGTTAATATGCTGCGCTTCTCACTTTTCCAGTTGATACTATAGTGGATTCATGTAAACAGCCAGGTGAGTGGATGATGTGAGCGGTGGCTCTTCGTGGCACATAAGCTGCAGGCGATCCGATTAGGCGGGAGCTGCGTGGAGACAACAAGAGCTTAGCAATATGGCAACTAGCCCTGCTATGCTGCACAGCAGCAAACCTGCGAGGTCTCTTCTGTCTCAGCCTCCATCCACACTCCCCCAGCTCTCTTTATTAATTCCACCCAATCCCAGCAGGGGCTTTAACATGCGGGTCCCCCTCCTCGTCTCAGAGTGACGTCAGTTTAAGGCCAATCTCCTAAATTTAGACTAGCTTTCCTCTGTAACAAATTTCCAACGTTCCTAGAGATTATCAGCACAAAATAATTTTTACTTTAACCATGCTTAACATGTTACTCTGCCCTTCACTGCTGCATCAGATGATCCAGGATGTGATAAAGGTTGGTATATGTGCAGCCACAAACACAGCAAAACAACCAAACACAAACTACAGAGTAATATTGCCGTTTGTGTGCATATTCGTGTGTGTGTGTGTGTGTGTGTGTGTGTGTGTGTGTGTGTGTGTGTGTGTGTGTAAAGCTTGCATGTGTGCTACTGGGGTGTGCATTTGGGATTTCTACAGCTTCCAGCTTAATTCCTTCCCTCCTACCATTAGTTACCAGACCAGAATAGAGATTCTTTGTGTGGCTAGTTTGAGTGTGTACGTGTGTGTGTGTGTGTTTCTTTTGTATCAGGTAAGGTGCAGGCAGAACAGCATCCCTGGAGACTTTCGTCTAGCAGAGATTGTTGAATAGAACAATACCTCCACCCCTCTCTTGCATCAACCTCACCTCTTATTATCTGTCTTTTGTTTTTCCATATTTGTCTTTACATGAACGTTTCCTGTTCCCCTTTAGTCTATTAAAGAAGCGTAGAAAGCACACATTTTGCTTAGGAATTACAGATGGGTTTGTATAGGCAGTTTGTACACAAGCTGCACATCTTTGGGGACACAGAGCTTGTTTGCGTGTGTGTACACAGAGATCTGTCTAATAGCTGACTCACATACAGATGTAGAGCCATCTCTCTTCTCTCCCTTCTACTTAAATCTCTTTATCAAGCCTTTGTTTAGTGGCTGTTGCCTCTAACAGCACATCTTCATCATCTCTTGGCTGCCCTTCCACTCTCTCCTCCTGCTGTCTGCCTGCCTGCCTGTTGCCCGTTGGGCCCGGCTTCCCCTCTACAGCTACCATGGCCCGCCCACCCCTTTCTTAAACTCTTCCACAACCCTTATTCCTCAACTCTTCCAGGTCTCTTACCCTATGCTTACCCCCCTCTTTTCCCTGCTTGCCTCCCTACAGAGGACTGTGACTGTGAGGGCTATTTCAATGGACAGTACATAGGTGAGAGTGTGCACATCTTTCTCCACCTCCTTCTCCCTATCTGCTCTGTGCCTGCTGCAGCCTGGCTGTGTGCTGGTTCCCTGGGTGCTTTGGGCTGGGGGCCAAAATAACTGCTTGGAAGGTTGTCTCTTCGGGGGCCAGGGTTGAGGGATAAGAGCAAGGGTGAAGGTTTTGAAGGTTCAAAAAAGATGGTTTTCACAGCAGTCCAAGAAATTAGATGAGGGTCAGTGATTCATTTCTGATAGCTGAAGAGACGGTAGATATGCATGTGAGTGAGACACTTAACTGCTACAGTGTAAAGTGAGGAAGGGCAAAGGAAAGTGTAGGGAGTACCGTCTCACACTCACAGCAGGTGTTAGTAACAGAGTTGCCTCTTTGAAGACTCCACTGAATAATTAGTTAGGAGAGAGTTTAGGGATGCATCACTGTGTCAGCTCCTGTGGTGCAGACTGTACAGTTCTACATTATGCAAAACAAGTTATTATTTTGTTAGAAACTTCCTGAAGGAAAAAAGAGAAAACAGCTCGCTACTTGGTGCTGTTTAAAGCACAACTTTCGATTTCAAGCTACTGTGCTTCCACAGCATCTCTTTCAATGTCATGGAAGGACAATTTGAAAAATCCACATTCAGGTGGGGGATTTTTTTGCACATTGTTAATTGGACGTTTATCCATACAATCACTGGTCACTTTGTTAGTGCTATTGCTGGGTTGGACCCCTTTGGCCTTAATTCTTCAGCGGAATAAAAATGAACAAGGAGCTGCAAACATACCAGCAATATTGGTTCATATTAACATGATGGCATCACATCATTGTTGTTCCAGATTTGTTGGCTGCATCTCCATGATGTGAGTCTCTCATTCCATCACATCTAAAAAAGTGCTCTAATGCCTCTGGAACTGGGAACAGTGGAGGCCAGGTCAAGAATCCAGTTTTAGATTATTTCAGCTTTTTGGCATGATATGTTTTGCTGCTGGAAGCAGCCAGAAGATGTGTACACTGTGCGGATAGACGGAGGATATGGTGTTTAAATGATGCTCATTTGGTACTAAATTAGATTTGGGATCCCCTACACCCTTACATTACCAACATCCTCCTTATTTAAGGCCGGATGGCTCCATGGTTTCATGTTTATGCCAAATTCTGACCTTAGCATCCTAATGTCAGATGCCAGTTTTACTAAGCCCATGTCACTTCCAGCTTCACCTTCCTGGTCTTAGCTAACAGAAGTGGCACCCAGTGTGGTCTTCTGCTGCTGCAGTCCATCTACTTCAAGGCTAAAAGTGCTGTGCATTCAGATATGCTCTTCTGCATACCTTTGGTTATAACGAGTGGTTATTTGAGCTAATGTTGCTTTTCTATTAGCACAAACCAGTCTGACAATTCTTCTTTAACGTCTTGCATCAACGAGACATTTTGTCCCAGACAACTGCAGCTCACTGGATATTTTCTCTCTGTAAACTCAGGAGATGTTTGTGTGAGAAAATCCCAATAGATCAGCTCTTTCTGGTATACTCAGACCACCTTTAATCCCCGTTCTGGTGCTCGGTTTGAACTTCAGCAGGTCGTCTTGAGCACGTCAACATGCCAAAATGTTTTGACCAATTAGATATTTGGTTTAACGACCAGTTGAAGTAGAGTACCTAACAAAGTGGCCGGTGAGTGTTTTTTGCAAATGTAACACTGACATAACATGAAAAAAAAGTAGTGCAAAAAATAATTGTGTAACTTTTATTTTTTTACTATATCTTTACCTCAGTAGGACTTAAATTCAACAAATGTGCTGGTTTTGTTCTTGCCTTTATTATTACTTTTATCATTATTATTATTATTATTATTCACTAAATACTGAAACTGTTAGAGAAAGATTTTTTTACTTGATATAAGTATAAATGAACTCCTAGCATACTGAGCTGGCTAATGTGTAGCATATAGTTCAATAATACAAATCTATAAAATAATCTAATAGCTAACAACAAAGTAGTTTATAAAATGTTGCTTACTGTATTTAAATGGACAACTAGGCCAAAGGTATGTTGCAATAAGCAATCTTTACTAACGTTACGCTTTGGAAGAGGGCAAAAAAGGAGTCCCCAATTTTCTTCCTGTGCTCTTTAGCCTTCCGCTGACCTTCACTCCCTCACCCTTCTTTAACCCAGCCTGACCCCTCATCTGCTCCCCCATCCTGTGAGCTGCTGTAATAAGTGTGACAACAAGGAGCGATCTAAACACAGCCCTTTCTCACTGTAACACAAAATACTTCAGTAAACAGTATTTGTGCTTCCCGTTAACCTGCTTGGAGCTGTTAAACCCTTCCCATTCTCATCCCTCCCCCCACCGCCTTCACCTTGCAGTGTTTGGATCCCCTTAAACCTGCCCCTCCCTCCTGCCCTGCATCTAACTAACTGTCCCTGCTGCTCTGGTTGGTGCACTGCTTACCCCTACCCTCAGAATCAACCCCTTCCCCCATCCTCTCCCCACCCACGAGGGCCCTGCTGCGTTGGACGCATTGCACACTCAACCAGGCACGTTTGTTGCTTGTTCACCCTGTGTGGAGGTGTGAGGCTGGGTTGTGTGATGCTCTAACGCCAGTTATAGTCTCTCCTAAGTGTAAAGCAGTGGCGCCCTCCTGTGGCCAGGTGTTTTCCTGGGAATTTTATTCAGGTACAGTGCCCGGCTCATTCCTGCAGGTACACATCACTGACAGGGGAGGATACAGACAGTCCTGATCATGGGAGATCCAGTCTTTTCCTTTTAACGTGGCGTCTCCCAGGGCCAGGTTGTCCTGTCTGTCCTGCCTCAGCACTGTAGCCTTGTTGAAAGCAGCATGCTTTTTCTTAATACATAAAAGCAAAATGGTATTTACATTGGGTCACTAAAATCAGTTTTTAAATGCGAAAATTATCAAAATATGTAATATAACAGACTTTCACCTAATATATTTACTGTCAGCTGCATGTGATCCAATTTTTAGTTTAAGCATGACATCCAATTGGCTTCTACTTACAGTATATCTCACACTATCAAATATTATAATTGATATATTAAATATATTTGATATATAATATATATATATAATATTATATATCAAATATTTAACTATTTGCACTTTCAATAGGATAGATCTATATTCATCCATGTGCACTCTATACAAAGGTTTTTAATGCATGATCTGTGGGTTGGTCTTTAATTTATCCAAAAGGTGTTTGTCCACAACTTTATCAAACTGCTGTGCACTAGTAAATGTTGTCGTACATCTGACCAAAGACCTCTTGTTTTCTGTTTCTTCTTCCTTCCCATCTGTGACCTCACTGTAGCTGGTTTGCGGAGGAGTTTCCGCCTGAGTCGTAAAGACAGGCAGGGATCATCAGGAGAGGGTTCTGATCCTGGAGAACCAGAGTTCCTGACCTATGAGGAGGTGACCCGCTATCAGCAGAGGCCAAATGAAAGGCCCCGCTTGGTGGTTCTGATTGGTAAGACTGAAAAGCACAAAAGGACTCCTTTGATGATTGCGACATCTAGTGGACTACAACTTGTGTTACAACATGCTGTCCTTTTGTTCACATGTATATTCACCATCTGTTTCCGAAAGGTTCTCTTGGAGCAAGAATTAATGAACTCAAACAGAGGGTGATTGCTGAAAACCCACATCGTTATGCAGTAGCTGTACCGCGTGAGTCACTCCACATTTTACACTTGCCTAAATGAATCGCCAAAACTCTAGAAATATCACTAAAGTACTCCTGTGTTCCCACAGATACAACCAGACCCAAGAAGCCGCATGAGAAGGATGGTGTAGAGTACCACTTTGTCACCAAACAGCAGTTTGATGCAGATGTTTTGAACAACAAGTATGTTTCCGTTGAATCCATGTTGAGTCGTGCAAGTTTGGTTTATTGTGTCTTTAAGAAAAGGTTTAATTCTTGCTGCACAGGTTCATAGAGCACGGTGAATACAAGGAGAACCAATACGGCACCAGTATCGAGGCTATCCGCTCTGTGCAGGCCAAGAATAAGATGTGTATAGTAGATGTGCAGCCTGAGGTAAGGGTCACATTACAGAGAACATCCTGTTTAATGTTCATCCAAAGAATCCACTGTCATAACATGTCACAATGAGTTACTTAGTCTGCAGGCAGCAGCACTTTACTGAGTACCTGAGTGGGCAGGGGCAGGCAGTCATGTCAGGCCTGCTCACCAAGCTGTTGACTTTGCTTCTTCCCAGCTCCTTCCTGACCTCTGTTTTCTCTGTTTGATGTAAACCTTCCACTACTCCAGGCTCTAAAGAGGCTACGGACATCGGAGTTCAAGCCTTATGTGATATTCGTCAAGCCTCGTGTTCCTGAGAGCAGACGTCGTCGCAGTGCAGCCACCTCCCCAGGAGGGGGCGAGCATGGCCGCATTACAGTGAGCCATGTTTCTCTAAGCAGTAACAGACGTCCTGTTAAAAGTTTCTTTTTAAATGTAGTTGGGCCTGTCATGCATTCTTTTGCTTAATAGATCAAAAGTATTGCACAATTCTTATCAACTCACAAGCTTTGTAAATACGCAGCAATCTCATTATACAAATGTACTATAGAATATCACTCCTGGAGCATTAAGCCAGTGCAAAACTGATGTGACACAAAAGATAGAAAATGGTCACTAACATCAATATATATTAGCGTATTTTTTCAAAGGACACTATCAATCCACAACATCCACTGTAAAGAAAAGAAAATTCTTTAATTGCCTTTCTTCAACAGGATGAAGACCTCCAGGAGATGCGTCAGTCTGCCATTCAGATTGATCAGCAGTATGGACACCTAGTGGACCGTGTCCTGATCAAGGAGGACTCGGCCAGTGCTTGTGCAGAACTGCGAGGTATTTTGGAGAGGCTGGAGAGAGAGTCCTTCTGGGTGCCTCTCAGCTGGGTGCGGACCTAAGCTTACCAACGCACTCCACAAATCGTTCCAGAAGAACTTCACAGTCTGTTCACCAAACCCTGCACTGGTCCTCTCCCAGAGAGCTGATATTCTTCTCTTCTCTAAAGGCCTGCTGGCCAGCCTTGGAGTCTGCTGAACTTCCTCTACATAGTCCTCTGAATGCTACAGGGCTGGTCAGTCAGCCAAAAATCGAGGCACCAAAGGGAGAGAATGATGTCAGAGGAATACCTCAGTTTTAAAGCAGGTTGGTTATTTAGCCCAAAAGTCACAGTCTTACTTCCTCAAACAATCACTACTTTGTCTTGTCATATTTATTCAGGTTTTGATTTCAATTTATTTAGTTCAAAGACAAGGATGGAAATTGTAGTTTTAAATGTTTGGTACTGCTCTCTTTTTTTAAACAGTCCCATATTTTTTCAACAGGTTCTCCAAAAGATTTCCACAGTTTAGACTGGCCAAAACAAACAAAAAAACCCCCCCCAGCTTAATAATAGATAAAAAAAAATGTATTTGTTAAGCTTGGAAAGAGTTTATAAAGTTAGGAAAAGCAAGGTTTTCATTCATGCAGAAATAAACCTTCAGGAAAATTGGATGTTAAGCAGAAAATATAGATTTACATAGTGGCAACCTTCCAAACAGTTATTTTGGCCCCCTCAGCCTAAAGGTTTACCCTCTTACATTGAGTTATTTTTATAGCCCCTTCTACATTCACTTTTCCTTCATCTTAAGTTGGATAAATGAAGTTTGCTGCCCACAAGGCTTCCACAGATAGAAAACAGAGGAAGCCCCGGCAGATAATTAGGTGGATCACAGCTCTACTGTATATGACCTCTTAAGAGCTGGCTGTCTTAAAAAATAATAATGGTAAATGGTAAATGGCCTGTATTTGTATTGCGCCTTACTAGTCCCTAAGGACCCCAAAGCGCTTTACACATTCAGTCATCCACCCATTCACACACACATTCACACACTGGTGATGGCAAGCTACATTGTAGCCACAGCCACCCTGGGGCGCACTGACGGAGGTGAGGCTGCCGAACACTGGTGCCAGTGTTCGGCACTGGTCACCAGTAATGATAATGATGATTTCTTAGAAAGACTGAAAACACGTTTGATTAGATGGGACGTGACTGTGCTGTGTGTCAAGAATGGTTTAAGTTGGTTTGAAATGATTACATTTTAGCAGTTATGTTTAAATGATAGAGTATCTTGTAGTTTATTGTGAGGCTGAAATACAAAAAAATAATTCCCAGCACAGGTGACAATTACAAAGAGACATCCAAGTTAATAACAGGTGGCAGAAATGAATGAATGCTTATCTTTGACAAATGACTCTTTGATGCCTGGCACTTCATAATTAAACTGCAGTTTTAATAAAAGTGATGAATACTGATATCAGCTAATAGACTTTTTCATCTTGAAGAAAATGTGGAGTTTCTCATTAACTGCAGCTGTTCTGGTAATTTATAGCAAACTAGTTACTTTGTTGAAAATATGGGACTCGTTAAAAAAAGCATAGCCCAAATGTTTTACTCCTCAAACTATTGCACTTCTAGCTGAGTGTGTCAGGTTTGGTCTCCCACTCAAAGGATTGCTCAGTCAGTCAGTTTATTGTGACTCCTGTTGGAGTACCTTTTGGTAGCATGTTTCTTAATTTCAAAGCTTTATTCAACTCAATGCCAATTGCAGAATGCTTCCTGTTTATTCCTACTGCTCATGCATCATGTAAAGTATAATCACACAGTGACCAGAACAAAATAAATACACGCAAAGTTAAGTGACTATCATTTGACACTAATGCATTCTTTTCACGCAAACAAAAACAAAACAAAATAATCAAACGGAATGTGAAAAAAGTATTTTCTACAAGAGTTTGTTTTTAAGAAATGCATGAAAAAAACTGATCATTTAACCGCAGTTGTAAATACTGTAAAAGTTACTCCTCTCGTGCCAACGAAAGATCTCGTAGCACTTCAATGCAACCTGTTTACCTTGGATCCCTGGGAACCCACATGAGTTTGTGTGTAAAATGATGTTGTGCACAAAGTCTGTGTGGATGGATGTCAGAGTGTGTTTACATGCACCAATCTGTGATGCTCCTTTACATGCAGAAATGGATTTTGTAGAGTTTTCTTGCAGATATCTGTATTTTTGACTGCAGAAGTGATGAGTACTCATTTGTTTTTTCATTACTGTTGTAATGTTGCGCTGAAAGACACTGTGTCCGGAAAATCTGAATTAGAACAGAACCAGTTTTTTTATTGAGTCAGAAAATAAGCAGGCTAGCCATCATTTCACCTTCTTTACTATGATGTCATTTTCTACTTCATCTGCTTCAAGTCATACAAATCTGAATTTGACAGTTCACATATCAATATTTTATATATCATACTTTGAGCTCTTCCAATATAAAGACCTATATAAAGTCTAAAATGGATTTAATTCGAACGTCAATGAAAGAAAAGGGTCAAGTTATTATTTTAATTACCAGCACTCATAATTTCTCAGCTGTATTTTAACATTTCCCTCCACTGGTTGTGAAAACATCTAGCCCAGTTTTTAATAGGCAAAAGCAAAATTCAATTACTAAGTCTTCCAAAGTAAATTCTCTTATAAAATTACCTCAGCTTATGATGATTTCTGGTAAAACACAAGGCAACTTTGTAAAAGAAATACTTCAGTAAGCTAACTAAGAGGACCCAGAACAACAGACTGTACATAAAAGATAGACATAGCCACTGACAGGCATAGGGATGGATATGACTGAGAACACTAAAGCTTAAATTACATCATGCTTCATCTTTTTTAATTCAAATGTGACCCTAATCTACAAAAATGAACATAAAGATGTGTTAATGAAAATCTGAAACTAACGACTGAGAGTATTAAGTAATATGAAAACTGTTACAAGCTATTAAATAAAAAGGAACGGGGCAGTTTTATTTGAACTCTATTGTGCCCCCTCCTTATCATTAGAAAACATTCATTGACTCTATACGCGAAACAATTTTCACTTAGAAGGAGAACCAGTGTACAGAAGGGGAATAACACCCAAAAGCTGTTTGTATCATTCTAAGACAGGCCTGAAAAATATCAACCTGTCCTTAAATGACACAAAATCAGAAAACCAATCAGACACTCAGACTGTGTCTCACTGGTGATTACAAAAAGAAATGACTGGTTGGAGAAAATTTCAGATAAACTGTCACTACTAGACTGGGATTTGATTGAATGTAAGTGTCTGTATGTGTGGTAAAAAAAAACTAAGCAGCTTCCAGAACCCTTCTGTCTTTTTTTATGCAATGAAATAATGTTTTTGATTGTTTTATGTGCTATATGAACCAAGAAACCTAGAATGTTGAGTTTGTATCCTGACATGTACAAAGTGCCATAATAAAGCTAGCTGATTCAAACTTTCAGTGTTTATTTAAATACAGTTTGGTGGGTTTTGCTTTTAGTGCTACAGCTTGCACTGACATTTTTAATGTCAAAATGTTGAATGTGTGCGTTTACCTGTCACTCACTCTCTTTAGTGCCAGTGCAATCTACAACACTGCCAGGAGTCCTGCCTTTGGTCCCAAAGAGCTCTCAACACATCGCATTTGTATTCTATCACCACTCTTTCTCCGGTGTTCTGATAAGTGGAGAGATTACTGTCACGGTGATAAATAAGTTGAAAACAAGCTAAGGTCCTGGAAAGGAATTTAAATGCAGTTCACCAGAACCTGAGCACCATCATTTCCATTCCTATGATGTGGCAGTGGAACTCAGGAACTAGAGATGTGCGTGATCATCAATCTAATGAAGCAGTTGAGCATAATGTTGATTAGAAAATCAAATATTTATTACAATGATGACAGTTTCTTTTTATGTGACGAAAACTGGAATTTTAAACACAGTATCCTCATTTCCGTCAGCAGTTGCACACTTCATTTGAATGACCAGTCATTTATTATAATTTAAGAACTGTCCTTGTGGGCCAGTGGAGAACGGCACCGCCTATCAACAATAACAATAAAGATATCACAAAAAAATACAACGTTAACTTCAAGCTGCACTAATCATTTTCTCTAATAAAGGCTATCACAAAATCACTTTTAGTATCTAAATGAGAGTTACAGTTTTTGATGAGCCTGTGTGGGAAAATCCCAGGAGATCAGCAGTTTCCTTTTCTTGTGTACATACCTAAATGCATTTCATTTCTGCTATCTCAATGGTTCTTAAAGTGTGGTACGCTTACCACTGGTGGTACTTGGGCTCCCTCTAGTTGTATGCGGGAAATCTGCCCCCATTATTTTAAGATTAAATAATATACCATGTTCTGATTAAGGGATTTCTGAAAAATTAAAACATACAGCTCTGCTATCACTTCTGACATAAATGAAGACAGAAAACTAAACAGCAGTGATGTTTGTAGGGTTACTGAAGTTGGGCTAGCTGGTATATAATGATGTGCAATGTGGTGGCTAGCTACCAGTGGTGGGAATAACGGCGTTACTTTTTTCAGTAATGAGTAATCTAACTAATTACTATTCCTATAGTTACAACGCCGTTACAGTTACTAATAAGAAAATGTGGTCTGTTACTATTTTTCAACAAACAGATGGTTAAAGCCAGTGCCGTAGCTCCGCAAACGCACATAACGCACACTGCGTAGGGCACCAAATGGCCGGTAGGGCACCAAAAAAATCAGGGTCGTAAAAAAAAAAAGTAAACCATATTAATACTATAAATATCATATGCATTAATATGGTTAAACAATACAAAAGCAACATAAAACAATTTTCCCGAGAAAAGGGGTGAATCTGCTTTGTGCCCTGTCTCCAGTCTCCTCCTGGTGCCCCCCCACTCCCAGTGGTCTGTTCTATAATTGGTAAACACCTGTTTGAACATGGCCTCGAAACGGCAACAGGAGTCGGGAGCGGAGAAAAGAAAGAAGAAGAGGAAGCGTGATGAAACTCAGGCGTCGCTTGCCGGTAAGGCAATGTTTAAATAATAATAATAAAAAAAGTTCATTATTGTAGCCCTTGCTTGCACGCTCATGTCCGTCAACTCTGTGATAGCTCCTGTTAGCAGTGTTCATACTGTGTTAACAAATGTTGCAAATGATTGATGTTGGGTAGTTTGTTTACGTTGTGGATATGAATATAGAATGGACTACTAAAAGCAACTCATCATGGTCACTCAATTGACGGTTTTCAGATAACGTTAGCAATCGTGACTCACGATTGCTAACGTTATCGTGATTCGTGAGACTAGCATTTCCCTCCTCAGGTTGCTAGCTGGCTAACGTCATGCATGCTACTGATTAACCTTAACTTTGGGATAGGTCAGTGATGCAGTCAAGTATTATTATCAGATTAGACAAGATTACTTTGTATGTTGCTGCATTTCAGGATATCTATAAAGACGCATATCTTATTTATGCCATTGACGTCTGAACACATAAATAGTTCTCGTCTTTCTTTAGGTTCATAGATCAAGGGCGACATCTGTTGGTGAAACTGTAATATGAAACCTATATCTTCCAGTAATATAGATTTCCTACTTGCGCATTTATATCAAATTATGTACAGCATGTTTATATTGCCATTTGCCATTATGAAAATCTATACATGTAAAATATAGTTAGTAATTTTTAAATGTACCAGTGACTTACTTAATTTATTAGTCTTATAATGCAATCTTTCGTAGGCCTACTGTAGATTCAAAATTGTATTTCTGTAAAATCCCTGAATATTTTCTCTTGTATGCAGGGTCAATGCTTAAATATGTTCAAGGAGGATCTCAAGGACAGGATGAACCATCCAGTAGTAGTGCCATCCCTGGACATCAACCACCAGCCATTGTAGACCCTGCAACAATCCCTAGCCAAGAAGAACAAGAACCATCAACCACCAGTTCAGGTACAGTTCCATACACAAGTACCACTGAGAGTCCTGTCACTGAGAGACTATCAGAAAGTGACACTGTGGAGACATGTGTGCCCCCTTCAACCGATCCTGCTCTTTGGCCAGCTCACATTGTAGATGCTGATCGTGTTGAAATTGTGCGGAGAGGTCCTTTTAATGTCAGCTCTGATTTTAATTTTCCAAAGGGGCCTGATGGAAGAGCATTTCACACTAGCCTTAAGTTCAAAATTCTTCCCAATGGAGAAAAGGTTCACCGGAGCTGGTTAGTGTACTCACCGCAGAACAATGCTGTGTTCTGCTTTGCATGTAAGCTTTTCAGTGTGAAGGATATAAAGCTGAGTACAGAGGGCTTCAGTGACTGGTCGAACATCAACATCCGTTTGAGGGGTCATGAGTGTAGCCAAGACCACATACAGTGCATGCTTAAGTGGAGAGAACTGGACACACGGCTAAAGAAAAGCATGGCAATAGATCAACAGGAGTTGACCTTACTAGAGGCAGAAAGGAAAAAGTGGCGAGAGATTCTCAAACGATTACTCTCAATAACTCTCTCACTGGCTTCCAGAAATTTGTCTTTTAGGGGCTCTTCTGACTGTCTTTATGAGCCGGACAATGGCAACTTCTTGAAGGAAGTAGAGCTTATGGCAACATATGACCTTGTAATGGCAAATCACTTGGCCAACATAAAAGATGAAGGTTCCCACACACATTACCTCAGCCCTGAGACACAGAACGAACTAATTCAGATTATCTCTTCAGAAACATTCCGCGCCATTGTGAAGCAAATCCAGTTGGCAAAATACTTCTCCATCATTCTTGACTGTACTCCAGATGTGAGTCACACTGAACAAATGTCAGTCATAGTACGCATTGTTTGTTTCCAAGCACAACCAGATATTAAAGAATACTTTCTTGGCTATATAAATGTGGAGCAAACAACTGGCCTTAACCTGTCCAATGTTGTCCTTGACAAGTTGAAGGAGCTTGGCATTCCATTTGAAAACTGTCGAGGACAGGCCTATGACAATGGGGCCAACATGAAGGGGAAGAAGCAAGGTGTTCAGGCCAGACTGCTACAATTAAACCCGAGAGCATTGTTTGTGCCTTGTGGAGCTCACACGATGAATCTGGTCATAGCTGATGCTGCCAAGTCCTCTCCAGATGCAACTGGCTACTTTGGGTATTTGCAGAAGTTGTTCAATTTCTTTTCCAGTGCCACCCAGCGATGGGCCATTTTAACAAAACATGTGAAATTGACACTTAAATCTTGGAGTGACGTTAGATGGGAAAGCAGGCTTCAAAGTGTAACTGCTGTCCGGAGTCAGACAAAAGAAGTGAGGGATGCTCTCCTGGAGGCCAGAGAAGCTGTAAGTGATGCAGTCGCAAAGGTGGAGGCTCAAGTGCTTGCTGAGGAAGTAGCCTCATTTCGATTTTTGATTTGCTCCATCGTGTGGTGTGAACTTCTTACAATCACAAACCAGGTGAACAAGTTACTACAGTCCAGCTCCATGCAGCTCGATGTTGCTGTCAGGCTCATTGACACTGCCAAAAGTAACCTCTCTAAATACAGACAGTCTGGGTTTGATGAGGCTGTGTCAGCTGCCAAAGAACTCTGTGAGGCCCTGAACATAGAACCACAGTTGAAGGAGAAAAGGCTCAGGAGCACAAAAAGGCAGTTTGCATATGAAGCTGTTGATGAGCCCCTCCATGATGCCCTTAAAAAGCTTGAGGTCACATTTTTCAATTGTGTTGTGGACTCTGCTTTAATCTCCCTACAGGAGCATTTGTGCTTAGGGCACCCAAATGGCTAGCAACGGCCCTGGTTAAAGCTGTGTTCAGCTCACCGCATCTTATATCAGTTGCACGGAAGTAGCTGTAAGTAATCTGGACGCTACAGCTTTAAGTAGCTGCGAGCGCTCCCGCGGACGGTAATCACGATCACTGTCTAGCACAACACCTGGAGCTAAGGGGGCAAAACAATCGAGTGCTGCTGTTTGACTGAGGAAGAATAAAGTAGGCGTGGTAAGCCAATCACATGGCCACTTAAAGACAAAGCAACAAGATATACCAGTTTTTAAATTGTGTTGATAGGCCACGTAAAACCAGAGTCATGATAAACAATATATATGCGGCGTTTTTTCCTCAATAGTTTCATCACGTTTACTGTCTGACAGTGCAGCAAGCACAGGGGAAGTTTTAGGAGTGACGGCGAGAGAACGAGAGACAGCAGAAAAAGAGAGAGAGCGAGTTTTGAGATGTGAGAGATTTGTGACGTTTAGCATCTTTGGAGTGTGTAGTTAATGTGTTTTCTTGTGTAGTTAGTGTGTAGTGTTGTGGATGTGGTTGTGTGTCAGAACAATGAGGCGACTGCTGTCTCCAGGAAGAAACAGGAGTTATACACCTGCTGCTGTCAGACCTGCAGGTATCAGGCTGTGATGTTCTCCTTTATAGTGGACAGAAATTATTTTTTTTGGAGTGGCACAAATAATTTGTGTGGCATCTTATTGAATGCAGAACAGCTGATTGTTCTGTAAATAGTTTGAAATGGTTATTTTAAAAAAAGGTAAAAGGTAAATGGATGCAAATAACTTGTTGTTTGCAAAACTTGTGCATAGGATTTTAAAATTGACAATTTATATTTGCATTTAAAGTTATGAAATATGATTCATTAATCATGTTTGTGGTTGTTACAGTAAAGAATATAACTTTTTCTACTCTGATTTTATGTTTTTTGTCTGATTTTAGATCACTTGTGTTAATACAGTACGTAAAAAATGAAAACATAACTGTAAATTCAGACACGTGAGGTTGTGCTGAAAAGGATGATACCAAACAAGGCAAAGTAAATCGTTTTTAAAGGTAAAATGTGGAGGGAAAATCAAAAGTAGTTAAAAATGGCCAATTATACCCTGGACCCCAGAGGGTTAAACATTTTTTTTAAAGTAACGCAATAGTTACTTTTCAAGTAATTAATTACTTTTAGAATATTGTAACTCAGTTACTAACTCAGTTTTTTTTAAAGAAGTAACTAGTAACTATAATTAATTACTTTTTCAAAGTAACTTGCCCAACACTGCTAGCTACACAGCTATGGTTAGCATAACATAAACACAGTGAATCTGAAGATGAACGCTAACTTTTTTCCACCTGATAAAAGCTAATGTGAGGGTTCCCGATGGTCAGGGACAAATGCAATTGCATGGCAGGATGCTGTAAATGGACCAAACTTCAGTCAGGAGAACAGCTGAGTCACTAATATACTGCTGCACGGGCTGGGCTGTAGTTACATCGTAAGGTTTTAAAAACTGAGCTTTAAAACTAATAGTGGTAATAAAAACCAAGAGAGAGGCCGACAGTGATCACTGAATTTTTTTATCGGGCTTATTCAGACTAAATGGAACAAGATACAAAGCACTAAAACATGTTAAAAACGAAACAGCCTTAATAAACACAGAGTAGTAGCAGAGAAGCAGGGTTCATACGGCATCACTTAAGACTGGATATCCCATCTGCTGTGAATGTTTTAATGCAGTGTAGTTGTTATTATTATCACTTGTCACATCTTGTTTATGACAAATAACATTCATACAAGAAATTGTCTCATGTAAACTGTATGTGGTGTTAAACAGGCCTTCAGTCATAAAGGTGTACTTCAACAGCCATATATTTTATGAGGTGGTACTCAATGTGAAAAGTTTGAGAACCACTGTGCTATCTGATTAGCTGAATACATATTTCCATTAACGAGCAGCTGAAGAGGTGTGCCTAATGAAATGACCAGTGAATGTGTTCCAACCATTTTTGTGCATAGGTACAAAAAGTGACTGCATCACCCAGCTTGAGTCCAAGAGTAGAAGACTCCCAGTATATGCAAATAAACACAAAATACAAAATGATAATTAAAGTTAGATTTTAGACATGAAAACATGTCTCACTTATGGTGCAGGGCTTCAAAATCGCAGCGTCTTTCTGTGGAGTCTCAGACTCTTATTCCCTTATTATTACTTCTCTGCAGTGAAAAGTGGTCTTCACACTAATTCTTCATTGCAGTCCCCATTCAGTTTCTGTAATTGAAAAAAGATAGGAAACCCATTATTGTGCCTGTGAAGAGCGGCTTTTTGGGAAGTTTTGCAAGAGTGCATCAACCACTCTCACTCTGTCTCCTATGCAATTACCTCTGTGAGCATCCTGTGACTCCTGAGACTGCTGCTGGCAGACCCAATTAAACCAGTTAACAATCATTCTAATTAGCAAAGTTGCTCTGCTGAGAAAATGGAGCTACGTTAGTTGAAGGTGTGCTGCCGCTGCACTCAGATCCACATTCATTACGGACAAACAAAAGATGCTGCGTTTCAAAGGCTCAGTGGTTAATATGGAGGCCGTTTACTCCTGCCAAGTGAAATCTGTTTTAAAGGACGGATTACAGGAATCAGCCTCCAACCAGAAGGGCTGTTGTTTACGGTTAAAAAAGCCTAGTGTGATGTGATGCCACCAACTCCATTACAAATTGCCTAAAATTTGTTGTTTGAAGACACAGGGGTAGATTAACTGGGATTTTATACACTGACAATACTAAAAAAGGAAGGACAGGAATTGTATTTTAGGAAAATATTGAATTGAAAAGTTGATACGTATTGTCAAAGCAATCTGTAGCTGCTTTTCCTCGGGAACCATGCACACATAGGCAGGTAAACAACCATGTCGGAGCCAGAAAAACAAAGGAGAAGAAAGGTGAATAGCATATGTTGCCAAATCATCTGGATCCTAAAATAAAACTTTCCAGTTATGATGAGCCGAGGGCTTAAAAGTCAAAACTATATAACTAGTTAATAGGGGTGCAACGATACACAAAATTCACGGTTCGGTTCGGTTCGATACTTTGGTGTCACGGTTCGATATTTTTTCGATACGAAAAAATGTTCATGCATTTTTAATTTGTCATTTATTAAAATTATAAATATATATTTTAACTCAAAAGTACAGTTTTTAAATTTAACCCTAACCCTTGTGCGTGTTTTTTATTTTGACAGCGAATGCGCACCTGCGGACCACTTATGTGCAGCCCTGGTTATTTAGCTCATCATATTGCAGCCACAGAAATTCTTTTGTCCATGAAACCATAAAGTTGCACTTTCTTTTTGCCTTATAGTCTGATTTGTCATAACTTCTCCGTTTTGTGGTAAGCTTTTCTTTGGCTGTCACTTCTTCACCCTGACCTGTCTTATTTGGCTCAGCAGAACTAAAATATATATCTGTCTGTGAAGGTTCTCAGTCATCCAGGTCATCGTAGTCAAATATATATACTGCTGCTTTTACACACGCACTCACATAAGCTCAGCGATTCTCTGCGTGATCAACCTCTCACATGTTTAAGCTTGCTGCGGGAGATTTCACTTGTCATGTTTGCATAGTAAGCTAACGATTAATAAGACGATGTCAGAGGAATTGGTGCACAAATTATCATCACTCACAGATCAGTGCTGTCGCTCTCTATACACAGTTAGCACGATTGCAAAGTGAAAGCAAAAAAACAAGCGCAAATTCAAACGCGATTTCAATATGTCACATATTGACAGTGGCTCACCGATGCCAATGACATAATTACCCAGCTACATTTCTGAAAGAATGCAAAAGCATTGACATATATTTTTCCTACAATAGCCCGACGGGCAGGGCAGAGATAGATTTTGGTAGCCCGACTGAAAAAATCACTAGCTCCGGGACGTCGGGCTAGCGATATTGCAAGCCCTGTATCTGATTGAGGAATCACTCATCTTTGGAAAAGAGAGTTTATTACAGAGAAATGTCTCTTTCCAAAATAAAAGCTATACTATCTGCTTCTTCTGGGCTATATTCTCAGCAGCATAAGGAGAATCATGTGCTAACAGCTGTCTAAATGACTCGGCTAAAGTTAGTAGCATGCTTGCTTTTTTTTGTCTGCTTCCACTTGTCTTTGCACTAGGATGATGTCGGCGTAAATGTGCAGTCATATTCGTTGTGTTCCCACTAGTGCTTTCAGGTTAATCTCGTTGAAATGACCTTAACGCCACAACACGGCAAATCTCCGTTAACGAGCTACCGCCGATCGCTCCGTGCATGGGGCTAGACGGCCAACACGTTAACGAGCTAACTGCGCTAACACACTAGTTCACACCAATGTAATTGAGCATTGCATGGCACATCCAACATACTGTTTTACTTTAGTCCATCTAGTTTCACTTCCTGTCCTCACTGATTTCCATGATTGTCTCCAGCTGGGTTCTCCACCCGTTTTCTCTCATGCGTGAATAAATTGTCTCAAGCCCCCTTATTCTTGGTTGCATTGTCCCTCACTGCTGTATCATATTCTGATTTCTTGCTCCTGTCCTCCAGATGTTTTTGGACTTTTTGTACTCATAATGTGCCTGCTGCACAGCTGAACAGTGTCGAAATTTGAAGTTCCATATAACCAAGCCATGAGAAAAGGCATTTTAATTAAATTGTATTAAAAAAGAGTGAAAAAATAAAATGTATGAGTCAGCTTTTTTAAGATTTTGGTGCTTTTAGATGGAGCCAGTCTACCCTACCCATGCTGTTTAAGAGAATATTTCCCATAAATTACAAACCATTAGGATCTTGAAATACATAAAATAAATCCACTTGAAGCCTAATGTTTTTTTGTTTTACAATTAAATATCCAGCAAAGCTTTAGTTCACAGAGTCATGTTGGGCCAATGCAAAATGATTCAATTATAATGAAAAGATAAATTAACCTAATTATCAGATGATTGATATTCTTTGCAAATAGAAGAGTAGTGCATGCTTTAAGGAGGTCTTTAATATAACATTTTGCATGCTCAAGTGATTTCAAGACTCAAGACGAACCACAAAGGGCAAATGCCAAACTTGGAGAAATAGTTAAATTATAGAGAGGAACCATGCAGGGAATTGTAATCAGTCTTGTGTCATTTAACTTGATGATTAATGATGTTTTTTAGTTTTGCATTAGGTTCGTGGTCTGTTGTGTGCTTGCAGTGGTACTTTTATTTAAACACTGCAAAACCTAATGAAAGCAAAAGGTGAAAGCCTTAAGCAAAGCAATGTAAATTATAAATGAGTATTTTCAGGAATGACAGAATATATTTTTTAATGATTTTTTACATTTTCTGTGGCTAGAACTAGTCCAGGTCTTTGAAACAGCTATAATGACGGTGATATATTGTGCCATAATTGAACCTGAATTCAATTACAGTTATATGGTGTTCAGCACAAGCATTTCAGTATGAGCCAGACTGGATGTAATTCAAGTTAAGTACCCTAGTTGAAGATAAAGTGGAATTTGGAGAATAGCTCTCTCTCTCTGGGTGAACTTTGCACTGAACTCATATTTGAATTACGGGGTTGAATTAGTTGAGATGCAAATGACTGAGAAAAGTAAAGAGTATTGACATATTAAATATTGAGAGATGAACCTTTTTAGGTTTAGAGACAGAATAAATTGGAAAAAGATGATTTTTATAATAAAAACCAAGAAACTGATGAGGTAATAGCGAATAACATGCTTCCACTTAGCACATCTTTAAATAGTTAAATTGTTGTCTAAAACTCCTTCATGAGTTTAAATCTTATCTTGCAGCATTGTCTTCTTTTTGTGGATGTTCTTTTTTCTTTAAAATTTTGTAAACAGTGATAATTTGCCATAAATTAAGACACCACCCATCTGGCACTTTCATCTGTGTGCTTGTTCTTCTTGATCTGAAGCTGGTGATGACAGGTGTTGTCAGTGAGTTGATTTCTCAGCTGCATAGTGGGTCACAATTGTTCAGGGACTCGCCGTCTCCTTGTAGAAGAAGAACAGCTGCTGCCAGATGTTGCAATTATACTAAAAAGTTTAGAATCTGTGTATATTTTAGTTTGTTAAGGAAGTCGTTAAACATGAATCTTAAATGGACCCAATTTAGGGTATTTTGGACTAATGTGATCTTAAATGACTTCTTTATATGCTGTCATTTTTTCTGTCAACTAAAAATAAATACAAACTGTGACACCAAGCATCTTAATGCCAAATTGCTTGTTTAATTGGTTTTTTTTAAAGACTCAATATTCTACATCTACAGCTATATATTCACCGAAAGAAGACCATGCCAGAAAAATGCTGGAACACATACTTATTCTTGAAAATGTGCATATGAATGCCCACAACTCTTTGGCAACAATCGGACTTTTTGCTGGTTTAATTTCCCAAAGCTCAAAAGTAATAAATATAAATAAAAGAGAGCTGAGTTAGAAGAAAGTATTTTAATGCTAGAAAAAGCTACATCTGAGAGGAGAGACAAATCTAAAGAACGCCAAAGTCACTGAATCCTGCTCTGATTTACAGCAGCTGTACACCACAATAAGAGCAATGATAAGGAAGTGCTATGTTAACATTATTGTGATGCACAGTCGCCTCACACTTTTAATCTACTGGTTGTTCTCTTTGGAGTTCAAAGGTATACATTTTAGGTTAACTGTGTGTTAACCCTCAGTTAGACTACCAGCATGTCCACCGTGTACCTCACCTCTGGCCCAGTGATAGCTGGGAAAGGTTCCAGCCCCACCACCACCACCACAAACCTTGAACTGGATAATTGGAAAGTGGCTGTACAGATGGATGGTCCATAAAGGTACTGTAAGGCTTTATAAGTCTGGAATATCTGTACTCGAGTCTCCATATCAACCAAATTAATATTTGGAATTCCGGCTCCAGAAACTTTACACTCACTCCTGTAGAGATTGGAACATTTTGCTTTCCGTCTTTCATTTGAGGACCTCCTAAGTGGACTCCATCTTATTTACTGACAGTGGATATAAATGCTTTCTCTCATGCTTACCAGTCTAACCTGGTATTGGGTGTGTTGATGAATTAGATATGTTAATAGACTGAGACAGTCTTCCCAATTTCTGGTTTTGCATTTTTATAGTCTTGTTTGAAAATACGTCTGCATCTGTTTGTAGCTTGAGAGTTTAAAAGACAAATTCCTGTCTTTAACCTTATTTGGCAGTGTGCTTCACTTGCTGCAGAGCCGTGCACCATGAGGGCAGAAACACTGTGATGAACTGGAATACAGGCTGTGAACCACGCCTTAATCATCTAGCATCAGTCACCAATCTCTGTGTTGCTCTTGCATTCCTGCCTGGCAGCACAATTAGAGTCAGCATCTGCTGAAAAGCCTTTCTGGAGAAAGAGAGCCTGTAATAGAGACAGATTAATACCCACGGTTTAAACTAAGATGAAAGATTTCTTTTTTTTTCAGTGTGTGTGTGTGTGTGTGTGTGTGTGGGGGGGGGGGGGGGTATTTGTCACACTTACAAGTTCAAGATCATCACACAAATTTAAATATTAGACAAAGTTAATCTGAGAAAACACAAAATGCAGTTTTCAAATGATGATTTAATTTATTAAGGGTGAAAAGATATCCACACCTACCTGGCCCTATGTGAAATAGTACATGACCCCTGAACCTAATAACTGGTTGTGCTACCCTTAACAAAAACGAATTACAATCAAGCATTTGTGATAACTGGCAATGAGTCTTTCACACTGCTGAGGAAACAAAACTGGCCACTTTTCTTTGCAGAGATGTTTTAATTCAGCCAGTTTAAGGTCATGCCAAACCATCTCAATCAGATTTAACTCCAGACTTTGACCACGCCACTGCAAAACCTTCCTTTTTATTCGTTTTTTGGAAACCTTCAAATGAGGATTTGCTGGTGTGTTTCAGATCATTGTTCTGCTGCATATCCCAACTGTTCATGAGCTTCAGGGCACAAACTGATGGTAGGGGATTTCTCTTTCAGGATTTTCTGCTAAAGACCAAAATTTGTAATTCCATCAGCAAGTCGTCCAGATGCTGATGCAGTAAAGCATGGCAGACTACCACACTGCAACCACTGTGTTTGACCAACGTTCTTTTTATGAATGCTGTGTTCGTTTCATACCAGGTATAATGGGAGTCAAACCTTCCAAAAAAGTTAAACTTTTCTCTCATCAGATGACAGAATATTCTCCCGAAAGTCTTTGGGATCATCAAGATACTTTTTGGCAAATGTGAGATGAGCTTTGGCGTTCTGTTTGGTCAGCAGTAGGTTTTGCCTTGGAACTTTACCATGGATGCCATTTTTGCTCAGTCTCTGAATTATGAAATCAGACCTTAACTGAGACAAGTGAAGCCAGCAGTTCTTTAGATGTTGTTCTGTTCTCTTTTGTGACCTCCTAGATGACACCATCAGTGTGCTTTTGGAGTGATTTTGGCAGGCCAGTCACTTCTGGGAAGGTTCACTACTGTTCCAAGTTTTCTCCATTTGTGGATAATGGCTCTTACCATGGTTTGCTGGAGCTTGAAAGCCTTAGAAATGGCTTTGTAACCCTTTCCACACCGATAAAGAGCAAATGGACTAGTAATATAGCGCTTTTCTATTCTAATTGAGCATTCTTTTTTTAAAACCTCATTCACTCAATCACCCACACATTCATAAAAAGCACGTTGTGTAACATACATTCACACTCCGATGGATGCATTGAGGGCAACTCAGGGTGAGGGTAACCCATGGATACTTTGACATTCAGACAGGAGAAGCTAGGAAATGACCTGGTAGATGAGCTACAATGTCAAGGATTCTCATCTGTTCTTGAGCTTCTATCTATCGTGGCATGATGCGTTGCTTTTAGAGATCTACTTCACTTTGGCAGAGATTTTATTTTTAAGTGATTTCTTGATTCAGCGGGTCTGGCAGTAATCAGGCCTGAGAGTGACCACTGAAATTGAGCTCAGCTCCCCCCCAGAATATGTAGTTAATCACAATTAATTCATGGTTTAACAAGGGATTCCTTTTTCACATAGGGCTGTTTCTTCTTTCTTAACTTTTTTAACTTTTTTCCTTTAATAGAGAAAAATGATCATTTAATAACTGGACTGTTTATCATTATGAATAAAACTGACAATTTAAATGATGTCTACATAAAGTGATCAGATATATAAAGAATCCCAAAGAGAACATAATTAAAGTTATATTAGCTGAGCTGCTCTATCGCCACTAGATGGCACAAGCAGAGCACGACACAGTCTGCTGGGTGACATGTTTCTGGCAGTAGATGTGGTTGAAGATGTTTCCCACCCTAAAATCATCTTGTAATGATAATCCTAACATCCTAATTGTAATTGCTTTCAGGCACTGAGAGCCATGTCACACTTGACTTTGTTTACTCACTTGTGCTTTGAGATACGAGATGAAATAAAAAGCCTGTAAATACATATTTCTCAGGAGTGATGCGTTTAAAGGCCATGTGTTATTGAATCAGGACTCAACATCTGGCGATGATAACGCACAGCAACGACCTACTTCTCTGCTTTCGGGCAATTTAATCTAATCTGTGCAGCCTCTTAGGTACTGTATAGCACGAAGGCCACGTAGTAATCTCCCCAGATGACTTTTTTCATAATGTAACCCCGACCAAGTACATTTTTCAGTGATGGATGAGGCACAGAACAAATGACTGCAATTGTGGAGGCTCTTCTTTAAAGGTTTCCCTGAAGCCCTCTGTTTCATTGCTGTGGCACAGATCTTCCTCACGGGTAGCGTTATTTATCACTGTCTGACACAAAACATTTTAGTGAGGAATACACACATACACACCACCAATAAAATACAAGCACACATAAACACTCACTTACTGTGACTCATTCCCCTCCTGGTTCCACCATTATCACTGTTTGTTTTGGGATTTGTGGTTTCTTTTTTATCACATTTAATTTAAAATCAGCAACAGAGATGTTTTTTTTTTTTTTGCTTAAACTTATCATATGAGATAAAAGTTGCCTGGACATGTAATGGCTATAGAACAATTATGCCATCTGTCTTACTGTAAAATCTTGTTGGAAAATGAAGCACAGCCAAGTGCAAGAAGATGGCAATGCTTTTTTCTTCCAGCAGTTTTCCCCAGTTAGATAATGTGTAAATGATGCAAATGATGGAACAAGTGGAAGAACTGGAAAGAAAAGGAAAAAAGCCAACATCCTTGGAGGAGGCAAAGAAAGAGAAGAGAGAGAAATTACGAGCGAAAGGTGCAATCCTTGGATGAGCATTAACTCAATGAGGAATGCTCTGCAAAAGTGCAAGTGCAACATTCATTCGCCAGCGCTTTTATCAGTGACAAATCAGTAAGGAATGAAAGCTAGCTGTACTTATCAGATTTGATGTAAAACTTGATTTTACCTTCACTGACATTCTTGGTTGCTTTACTCCAAGCACAGTTTCCCAGCAACAGCCATGTAAGTCAACAGTGGAAAACTCTTGTAAAAGAGTAAAGCGTAACAGAAAAGCAATGACTGCAATTGATTTTAATGCTGGTAGGAAGACACACGCTACTCTTAGAATCCTGAATGGAAATCTATAGAAGAATCCTGTAATGATAGCTTTTCTCCCATGAGAGTCAATCAGCTACTTTATGGCAGACCAAAGCCCTACCAGGACCTGCACTGCCATGTCCTGGGATCTACACTACAAAAAAATTAACATAACCAGGATACCATCTACTCTTACCCTAACATGAGAAATCAGTCTAAGTGGTCACTCAAAGGTGGTTATCATCTTGATAAAAATCAACCCAATCGGTCTACATGCCTGTTCAGATGAAAAAGGAGGCACTGGCAGCACATAACAAGTTGCAAATGGAGCAGCAGAGCGACTGATTTTATAAAGTAGGTTAAAACTATGACATTACAAAAATATGAAGAAGTTAGCTGAAAGCATCAGAACTGCTTCAGGCAGATCAGTGTTATGAGGAAAATCAGTACACCGTAGTGTAGTATTAAAAGTTCTGAATAAATGTGAACAAGCTTTAAGCTGTTTGGTCAGGAAGACTGGAGAAGTAGCACTATACTGAAAAAGGAAAAGAAATACAGCAAAAATGCGTCTGTTTCACAGAGTTATCATAGTCACAGCTGTCACTAACACACTGACAGACTACTAGTAATGCCATTAAAGTTTAGATCTTTCTAAGTTAATTTCTCTCAGCTGCAGCACTGTTGGTGTTTAACAGTCTGTAAAGGACAAATATTAGTTAAATATAGCCTTAGACTACATGCAAATTTGATAGAAGGTCCACAACTACAAAAAGATTAAAGGATCATATATTGAAGCATATAGCATTAAAAAAAGTAAAATTATTTGCAGCCAATAGCGAAGAAATGAAGGGAAAAGCGGAAATAAAGTTCTGCCAAATATGTTACCAACCCTTTTACTTTCTATGCACTGAAGTTCCAGGAATATTCCAGGATTGGTGACCATGTTTTCTATTGAACTGACTGATCAGTAGGCAGTGGTTTCATACCTGTTTGCTGCATAAGTTACCATGGAAATCTAAACCACTTTAATGCTGGAAACAAGGTTAACCCTGACGTTATCTCATTAAGCCCAAATCCTGCTTGATAGCACAGAACACAAGTCTGACCTTTTGCAGGTGCTCATTTGCATTTTCCTGTCTTTTTCTAGTGCCACCTGAGGGCACAGTGATCACAGCCATCCATAACAATTGGCTTTCAGACAATTGCATACAGAGATCTCCCCAGTTTCTTTACTGACAATATATAGTGCAAAGGATGAAATCCCCAAATTCTATGCTACTGTCCCCTCTGAAATATTATTGTTACATTGTTACTACACTCACTGGCAACTTTACTGGTTCATATTGACATGACAGCGAAATGATTTGTCAGTTATAGATTCATGATGTGGTCCCCTTGCTCCGCCTTATTCCCCAAGGTACTCTGTTGGATTGAGATCTATGAGCTCAGTGAATTCATTGCCGCCATCTGAATATGGGTACAACGTGGTCATAAAGCAGGGGTGGGCAATTCCAGGCCTCGAGGGCCGGTGTCCTGCAGGTTTTAGATCTCACCTTGGATCAACACACCTGAATCACATGATTAGTTTGTTACCAGGCCTCTGGAGAACTTCAGGACATGTTGAGGAGCTAATTTAGCCATTTAAATCAGCTGTGTTGGTTCAAGGACACATCTAAAACCTGCAGGGACACCGGCTCTCAAGGCCTGGAGTTGCCCACCCCTGTCATAAAGGGATAGACATGGTCAGCAACAATACCTGGGTGGACTGTGGCATTTACATGATGCTCAGTTGTTATTGAGGGGCCCAAAATGTGGCAAAAAAATATCCCCCACACCATTAAATCAGTAGCAGCAGCCTGAACTGTTGGTACAAGGCAGGATGGATCATCTGTTCATGTTGTTTATACCAAATGCTGACCCTACTATTGGAATGCAGGAAACTCTTGTCCAATTTTGGTGAATGATAGCCTCGGGGTTTAACACGTTGTGCCCTCAGAGATGTTCTTCTGCATACCTTGGTCATGAAAAGTGGTTATTTTAGTTACTGTTACCTTCTTATCAACTCTAAGCACTCCGGTCTTTCTCCTCTGACCTCTGGCATAAACAAAACAAACTGGGTATTTTCTCTGTAAACCTTAGAAAATCCCCACAGATCAGCAGTTTGTGAAATACTCAGAGCGGCCCATCTGGGACCAACAACCATGCCACATGGTTTCAGCAGGTTATCTTGACCATCTCTGTATTCCTACATGTCTGTTGAGTGGATGCCACATGATTGGCCAATTAGATATTTGCATTATCAAGTAGATGAGCCAGTGATGAGAATGAGTGATGACCCTCTGGAAAGCTCTTTTTAAACTCAGTCAAGTTAGCAAGCCTACTGAATATTCTCATTCATTACTAGTTACTTTTCAGATTAACATTTTACACTTAAGTAAATATTTAATAAGTTCAAATGCCTTATTAAACATTAAATCACTGGCTCCCTAGTAATAAAAGCATGGACATAAAAAAGCCTTGAAAATACAGAGAGCACTAATATCATGGCATTTCTTAAGTCAGTAGAAAAAATGCCCGGTTCATAAAGTGCCATGAGTTTGCATTTTCATCCTAACCAGTCAGTTTGCAGAATGCACCAATGAGCCAGGTCAAGATCTCAAGGGATGCTTCTATTGTGCACATTAACATGATCCAATACATGTATCACTTTATAGAACTGTACTTGCAAAGTCTTTCTGTGAATGTCATTAAGGGACTTTGTTCCAGGGCTTTAAATTATCAGGTCATGACGAGCCTGTAGCAGCCCTCTTTCAGTAATATCACTGCATAGACTCCTCAATGCATTCGAAAAACTCTCCTGAGGATGTTAGGGATGTTGACACATGATTTGTTAAGAGAGCTGGTCAGGTGGATGTGTATGTTGTTTCATTAGCTGAAAGGATTATTAGCCTTGTTAACTGCTCTGAATGCCACTGATTTCCCCGGGGCATGCTGGAAACACATGATGGGAGCATCCTGATGAGGCTGGGGCTTGTGATTAAATTAGTATTCAACTCCCCATAACCAATAAACCGGTCAACAGGTAATTAAATATGATTCAGTCCCAGGTAGCACTCGGGAAGAGTATACGCAAGATTTAACGATGCAGCATCAGAGTCCTAAAACAGATCATAGTCAGTGAGATGAAGTCAGCACTTCTCAAAATGTTGTGTCTGTTTTGAGTGAACAATGCAATCATCTTTTCAAAATTGCTTTTGAGAGAACAAATTTGTGCAGGTATAAATTATAAATCAAGGTTAAGTAAACATTTAACCCTGATGCCCTTGTTTAGCTTTGCTTTCTCACATCAGGTAACAAAGAGCCTCTAAGATTAGATTGGAAAAAGAAATGAAAAATCCCCAATTCCCACTTCGGGAATGACTTTTATCTGGCAGAACTAAAGGAAAACTCAAACTCTGTTTTTCTCCCTGAAGTTCTCTCTTTTTTTCTACAAACCTCTCCAGTGGATGTCCCACTGTCAGTGCCCAACTGTGTCTTTGTTCAGACTCCAATTATCTCTCATTTTCTCTTTAATCTACTCACTCTCCACTAGCTGCTTTTATCTCGCTAACATGAATGAAAAGTACCAAGTGATGTGGTGTCTGATCAACTGCGTTAACTGGTTTTAAAAGTGTTGCTTGATGTGTGTTGTCTGTTCACTGATGAACATAGTGTGGGTATTTATAACAGTGTGAAATAGTTTAGATGCTACTATAATCTATGGCCAGGCCTCGGCCTGCAGGAGCCTCGTGGGTGAATTCGGGGTGTAATGGACTGTCAGGTACAAAATTACACAGCTCAAAAAATTAAAGGAACATTGTGAAAACACATCAGATTTCAATGGAGGGAAAAAATCAATCTGGATAGCTATACTGATATCAATTGGATAAAAAAAGCTGTCGGGTCATTTGATGGAAATAAAAATGATCAACAGATGGCTGAATTGGAAGACACCCCAAACATCCGAATGAAAAAAATTTGCAGCAGTGATTCCAAATACACACACACACACACACACACACAGCACAGGCACCGTTACTGGCACGTTTTAATGTGCCACCCTGGAGCAGCAGCAATACCTGTGCAACCTCTATAGGTCCTCTGTAGGGTCCAGGTATTGGCGATTGCTGCAAAACTAGTGGGGAAAAAAAACAGTCAAAAAGATGAGGAGGGGAAGAAAATGTCATTGATCTGAAAAACGATTCCTGTTTTGGGAGTTCTCTCATTGCTCCTCTTCTTGTGCACCTGCTAATTTAATTAACACCAAAGCAGCTGAAACTGATTAACCACCCATGCAGATCAATATCCCAGAAGTTTAACTGACTTCATGCTATAGTCTGATTACAAAATGTAAAGTTTTTGAGCAGTGTCTTTAGACAGTGACACAATTTTGTACACTATAACAGTGGACTTCTTTTTTTTAAAGATGTGGTTGAAGTCCCTACTTTCAGCTTTCAGGGTTTAACAAAACCACTGCAAGTGCTTAGGAATTATTTTCAGTCTCAAAAATAATTCAACAATTGACTGACAATATGTTTTGTGGCCAGGCGAGGCCTGTTCTCTCATTATTCTTTGGCAGATCACATCAATAAAAGCTCTGGAGATGATTCAAAGTTTGATTTGGTAGCTAATCACTGGAATATGAGGTTGTAAGAGACGTTGATAAGGTCAAAGAGGCCTTGACAACAAACTTGACAGCTGATCCACTGTGCATACTCAGGTTAAATCATATAAATCATTTTAAAAGATTTTCTCCAGTTTCTTAAAAGTAGCTTTGTAGTACTTTTTCTACTTACTTAAAAATAACACTCACATGGTGCTATTTATCATGTATGACTTACTGCTTTATTTGTTGTTGGATCTGAGGACAAAGGAGGATAATATGTGAACCTAAGATAGACAAAAAACCTTTAAAATAGACAAATTGGAAATTACATGGAAGGCAAATATTGTGTGTGATTTGGGTGAGTTTGCCCTGCAGCTGTAATGACTCCGGTAGTTCTGATGCTTTGTAGCACGGGTCATGGATACTCGAAGAAGAAAAACGAAACAAAACTGTATGGACGGTAGAAAATGGAGCATGTTTTCAGAGGCGATCTGTAAATTTAATGTATTCTTATGAAGACTGGATAAAATTTGAAGTTATAAAAAATTGAAAAAACAGCTAGAAATCTCTCGAGACATGAATAAATAGAACGCCAACCTTGAACCAAGAAAAACAGGAAGAAATCATCAGCCGTTTCACCCGTAGGCAAAAAATTTGCTTCAAAGTTTCTTCCCTGGCCCAAAGCAAAACTAATTTAAATCCATGTTTTTAAGTTAATCTGCTAATGAATACTGAATTTAGAACAGAAAACCTCCCTAACAGAGGCAGTATTTATTGTACATCTATGTGAATTCTTTCTATATTTATAATAAACACTGACTTCAAGTTAAAGTGTAAGAATATTTAGCAGATAAATGGTTTAACTTTATCTTAACTTTTTAACTATAAGTCATTTTTTTCACAAGTTTAAGCTTGTAAAATGTAATTTTCTGACATCTAACTACATAACTTTGGGATTTGGACTCGCAGTAAACACTGGGTATGTCTGCTTTTTTGTTGATGCTTGTTTGGTTCCAGCTGTTCAGATAATGAGTGTTTGCTTTAACCCTAAGAATTCTTTAAAATTAACCTTCCATTCCCTCAAATTAACCCTCACATTTATACTCATGTCTAAAAGTAAACAAACCATGGCAAAAAACTGTGTCCATTATTACATTTGCAGGGTTTATAATGAGCGTACAGACAAATGAACTGTGGTTGTTCAGATCAGAGAGCCTTTGGCTTTCCCTCGTGAACACCAGCCTGAACAGATGGATGCACATTTCTTTCTGACACGGGATTTGTTTTAAAAATCCATATTTGTGTGATCTTGCTTTGACACACAAAACATATAAACAATAGGCTTTTTAGAAAGTGTTTTTCATCTAGAAACAAATGCATCCTGACATATTCGGGCACACAGCCCCGTTGTGGACTCTGACATTACAAAACCCCTCTCCCTTTTTGTGTTTGGCAGAGCTCAGCCATTTTCCGTTCTTGCTTTAACATGCTAAATTGATTCATGAAACACTTTAATGCACCGAAGCATTTGATTTTATTGTTTCTGCCATGCTCTTTTAAGTACTTGTGCAACCTTGTCTTTGTGTGGCTTCCCGCTCTACCAAGGCAATCAGTGTGTTTACATAGAGTTTCTGATGCACTATGGCTGACCTGCCGGCAATTTCCGATTCCTAAATATCTGTTAAACGAACTAAGACTGAACTGAGGCTGAACTCCAGCCTGCAGCAGCTCCGAGAAGACAAAAAGGCGTGAAGAATACTAATTTACGTAAACCAGAAGTAACCCTTTTGGAAAACAGATAACTCTGTAAATGTAACTGCTCCTTATCTCTGAATTTAAACAAAACTGGATGTCCCTGTGAGTATAATTCCCTCAGTGTGCCCATTAATCATTCTTTCTTTTAACTTTGATGCATTGCTAAAGTAGAATATTATCTCTTTCCTTTAACCTTCATCCCACAGACCCTGGAGGAAAACGCTTTTTTAATCATGTCTCACAGATGCTTCTTTCTATCGTACCAATTTTTACGACTAATGATTTCATATCATTGGTTTCTTTTGCCATTTGGTGCTTTCTAAAAATTAACTGATGTATTGAGATTCTTGGGGACACTCAATTATATATATGCAGTTTTTTTAAAATGGAGCTCTTTTGAGTCCATGTTACCGTCTCCTGATTCAATGTATCCTACAGGATCAAAGGAAGACTGGCACACTATCATCAGGAGGCAGACACAGATGCAGCAGGCACACATTTTCTCGTGCTCTGTGGAAGATGACGCCCTATAGCATTAAAGCTCTACGTAAACAACATTCACGCCACCTTATCTACACATCAATAAAATGATTTTAAATCATATATGTTACCCTAATTGTTACAGGTGGCGATAGTATTCATCGTACTCTGTTAAGTAAATTTTTAAAAACTTGAGAGTAAAAGCTCTTCATTGACAATTAAAGAGAAAAAAACTGAAATATCGAAAAGTGTGAAATCACACAGACTCTCAGTGAGTTCAAAGGTTCATTACAGCCACTGTAACGGTGTTAGATTTTCTTAAAAGCACTGATGCCTAGTAAAACCTGACCAGTGAGCTAAATTGGGTTTCGAGAGGATTTTTTTCAGCTGCTGTGGTGTGACTCCTTCTCTGTTCAAGCTTTTGTAATCATCTGAGACTGAATAGGGGAACATTTCTGTCGATAGTGCATGTTGCACAGATGTCAGCATCTCACCAGGCCACTGTACAATTGATCCAGCTTGATTTTCTTCAGGTTTTTTTTTTTCTGTAGGAGTTGTGTAGGTGCCTGTGAGCTTCGGACTATATGGCTGCCCTTTTCACAAATTTTGCTTATAACATTCATGGACAAAATCTCGTTGCACAGTCAGGGGATAGATCAAATATGTCCAACTAGTGGGCTTCAGATTTGCGCTCCTGTTGAGCGGTGCCCTCGAGCGTGTAGTGGGACAGCAATGTAGCTGAGATGAGAATTGCCAGTTTTGAAGCCATGATTCTCAGGCAAACAGGTGGATTGCCTGCTCCAGGCCTCATATGGAGAAGTCAAGCATCTCAGTTCTTGTTCATGGTCAGGAATGACAGGCTGTTTGATGTCATTTCTGCAGCCATGCTCACCGTCCTGGTCTCTTTTGGTGAAGTGGGAGCAAAGTTAATTAGTGGATCATCTTCTGTTCTAACCACACCTATGTCCAAAAGAAACACTGAACTGACTGAACCTTCTCAGAAGAATGTCCCAGCATACCTCTAGAGACCAGCTGAGGAGCTCAGTCAGTCGTTTGGGAGCGGCTCAGGGCAGAGCTGCTGTTCCTGCAATACAGGAACAAGTTAAAGAGGTTCGGGCATCTGTCCAGGATGCCTCCTGGACGGATCTCAGGTGAAGTGTTTTGGGCATGTCCAACTGGAGGGGAGACCTCAGGGCAGACCCAGGAAATGCAGGTTGGATTATGTTTCTTGGCTGAGGTGATTGCCTAAGTTTCCCCCAGGATGAGCTGTAGGCAGCGGCAGGGAGGGAGAGGGCAGCACAACTTACTGCTGTCTGGGATAAATGTTAGAAAAGCTATGTCAGATCTTATTCTTGTATTCTTATTATTATTTTAAATTCTCCAAAAGAATTTCTCAGATAAATAAAGAATAACTCATTGTATCTTACAGAGTTCAGAATGTCCTTAAAGACGACTCAGAGGTAACTTTCTACCCATCACAATAAATTACATATTAAAGAACTACTACTGCCATAGAGAACAGCAGATTGACAAGCTCAGAAACACAAAGCAAAAACAATATCTATTGGAATAAGTGTGCAGATAAGGAGGTAATTAAATGTCTCATTTTTAAACTTAAATAATTATATTCTAGTCTAGCAGTTTTTATTGGCTTGCTCAAAGGGGGTCATACGTTTTGGGCTGTTTTCTGTTGCTGTGATTTATTTGCTATATAAACAAAATTGAATTTAATTGGCTGGATGTGACTGGACTCACCGCTGCTGGGATAGATCTTATTTGCAAAAATCAAATAAATAAAGAAACATCCTGATACATTTTGGCACGCAGCCTACTTGTTGGCTTTAATTCTACAGTCTAGATGCCTTCTTTTGTTCAGGAGAGCACAGCATTTTTCTTCTTTAGTCATTAAACACTTGAATGCACTGAAGTATTTGATCTTAGAAATGATCTTAGTCATGTTTTTAGCTTCAGTGTGGTCAACAACATGCTTCTGTCTACAACCTTTAAGGTCTTCTGTTTTACATAATTAGCTGTAAATATCATGAATGATGCTCACGTTTATAGACCAAATATTAAAATAATCAAACCCAAACTGCATTGTAACTCTATTCTTATGATTCTTCCGTTTTATTCAATTGTTGATCATTATTGTCTTTATTCTTTTATTTTCTAACAATCACATGTTATTAAGCTGTCTAGACAGCTCTTATTATCCAAAACTCTGGATCAGAGTGAGAAATTTCAAAGAAAAATGGATGTTTCAACACGATATTTAGTACAAATATGTTTGTTTGGCTTTACCACTTTCGTTCCTAACCTTAACCAATAACCATGTCAGTAATTTGGTATGATCTTTATGTCTTAATGTTCTAACCTTCTTATCAACGCATTTTGCTTAAGGCTAATTGTTAGCATGCTAACAAGTTAAATTAAAGTGAAGGACTTTTATCCTCTAAGGATCTACATGTAAGCAATCAGAGAACTGCTATTTCCATCTGCAGTAATTTATAACTGCCCATTTTCCAGGACCTTTTTTTCTGCATATTAAAGGGTGGGGACCCTTTAATATGCAGAAATTAAAGGCATAGGACATTTAAAACCCCAGCACAGAACAAAGAAGGTATCAGTGACAGCATATATGACATCGATTAACTCAGGAATAGTAGTAAGAGAAGGATCTGGTGCGTATGTGGGTTGCAAAGCAGCTTACAGAGACGTAACGTCATTATTTCAGCTGAGGTTGCAGATGCCTGAACTCCAACTATCCTCAGTTTTCATTCCCAGCAACTCTTCTTCTGATCCTCTGTTTCCTGCGTGATGCCCTTGTAAAACACATTAAGTGTCCTTGCTGTTCACCGGTGATACGCAAACAGGCTTGTCTTGCTCATCCGTACCACAAAAACACCCCAGCCGCTGCAAAACAATGTTTTCATTTAATCATTTCACATTAAAAACACACACTGTATGCTGCATCACAAAATGAGAAAACGCTGTCCTCCAATAACAACTGAAGCTGACGTAGACAGAAGAAACAGCCAGTGTCGGTGCCGGCGAGAGAAGAGACACATTTATGTTTCCCCCTGCAGGGTAGCTGAGGACTGTGTTCGTCTGAAGCCACAACATGAGATACACACATACAGCAGGTTGAGCCACAGATGGAAATCATAATTCAAACAGTCTAACAAAGCACTTGAATTCATTCCTACCTGTAATGTATATTACCATGATGACAGAGACCAAGCCAGGATGATCATGGGCTAGAAATAAAAAAAAAAAAAACCCCAAACAAACAAACCCAAAAAACTCAGATACACTAAATCTTCCGAGTAGTATCACAAAAGCTTTTGGTGTGAAGCCACGATGTACTATGTAATGGTTGCTTTTGAGTACACTCAAGGTTCAGCTAAACCCGTACTGAAAAGCATGGGTCTTTCATTTTTAGCACGACATTCAACTACCTCAATAACATACTGGCCTACTTAGAACTGCTGAATGAGTAATATTCTTAAAGAAACGTGACATATATGCAGTCAATTGTGGACCTGGAGTTGACGTTTCACCAAAGTTCTTTTGAATAAGAGTTGCTTCAGGCATCTCTGCGTGGTACCCGTTTTTATGAAAGCCATAGAGAGAAAATAAAACACAATTATTTACACCATAACACAGCAGACCCTGTATCCTAACAAACATCCTAGCCAAATACTCCTCATGGTGCTTTTGTAATCATTTTTATAATCATGAAAATGGTTTAAAATTGTTAAGCTTGGGGATTTCTTTTGGCCGAGGACAAAACGATGCCATTCTTGATAAAATGGTAATAGCTGTCCAAAATTTCACCCTGACATTCTCTTAATGAAATAATGGTTTAACAACTCCCTGGCCGTATTCATTTACTGCAGTGTTTTGTACAAGGCTTGCTGTCTGGCAGGCAAATAAATCCTCTGGTGAAGTGCAGCAGCCAGAAGCAAGTCCTTTATTCACATAAATTAAATGTAAGCATACGGCATCATTTTAAAGATGCCTGTAAAGAAGGGCTTAGCACTGCACGCAACAAACTTGCCTTCGAGTAAACTCGTTAAACAGAAACTGAAAGGTGAAAAGAATATGCAAAATGTGGGCTCCTAAATGTTCACACTGTTTTCAATAAACAAAGCAAAAAATATTAAGTTTTTTTCTCCCTCACACTTCACCAACTCCTACTACAAAGATAATTAGCTGCATATTAAAGAAATGATAAACTGCTCATTAGAATAGATTTCAGAGACGGTTTGGTCACAACCTGAACTATGATTTTAAACAACCATACGTTCAATCTGTACATTCGAAGTTCAATTTCTCACCTGGGCCCTTGTTACAGGCCTGTGCTGCAGATGGGGGGCGGGGCAAATGGCGCACATATAGAGTAAAGCAACACTGCAGTCCAACGTATGCATCAGCAAAGAGAGCAAGAGAGATCGACGCATGCAGTTTGGACAGTCGAAACCAATTTTTGTACAGTTCGTTTGGCAGTGAGCAACATATTTGTGTTATTTTACATAAATATGCTGCACAGGGATGAGTCCCCTTTATGGGTTATTGTCCCACCCAGTCACATTTTTTGTGTGTGCGTGCATGTGGAGACTCAGACCCCACTGCGGGTTTGGCACAGCAGAGGCCACCCTCCTATTGCAGGGTGACAAAAAGTGCTGATAAGTCCAGCTGACAGCTCCTTCATCCCTATTAGTGCCTCAGACGGGGGGAGGGGTGTAACAGAGCAAAGCGCTGTCCTTAGACCAACCAGTGTTCTTGTCCTTGTCTCCTCCCACCCCTTTTTAAGGTCCTGCAGGATGCTGTAGCGAAGGATGTAGCGCCACCTAGTGGAGGCAGCCGCTGGATATGTGTTGCTCTGAGGGGAAGGGAGACGGGCTTCAGCAGGCAATCTCCTCCAGGGTGCCCAGCGTTGTCTGCAAGGGGACAGTCACAGTGTGGCTGATGGACTCTGAGTGGTTTGCCACAGGGTCACAGGAACTCTGGGAAAAAGAGTGAAAGGCCAAGGGCTAGGTCACATTATAAAGTGGCACGATCCTACAGGTAGTATTTAGAATGACCAAACTTCCACCTGAACTCTGAAAACTGAATTAGTATAAGTATGCAAGGTCTGATCAAAAGGTTTTTACTTGACCAATAAGATGCACAAACCCTCACTGGCTTAATGTGTTTTCATTTCCTTAATCTGAATTCAGGAAAACAAAACAAATGATAAATCTGAGGTTATTGTACTCGGCCCTAAAAATCTTAGAAACATGGTGTCTAACCTAATACTAACTCAGGATAAAAACAATTAGTGATGCTATAACAAGTTGCTTACTGCATTTATTACTTAGGTTGGACTATTGTAAATATCAAGTTGTTCTAAAAGCTCCCTCAAAAGCCTTCATTTGATCCAGAACGCTGCAGCGAGAGTACCGATAGGGACTAGAAAGAGAGAGCATATTTCCCCTATACTGGCTTCGCTTCATTGGCTCCCTGTTAGTTCAGAATCAAATTTAAAACCCTTCTTCTCACATTCAAGGTCTTGAATAATCATGTGCTAGCTTATCTTAAAGTCCTCATAGTACCATATCACCCCAACAGAGCATGTTGCTCTCTTTAAAAATAGTTTGGGAGGGCTCCCAGTTTGGATTTGGGAGACACGATGTAATGCACCTAGGCTGCTGGGAAATTTGCATGATGCACTGTGAAGTGCAGAAGTTCACCACTTTTCATTTTTTGTGCATTTATATACTACTTTGCATTTACTCATCAGCTATCATTAAAGTCTGGCTCTCTCTTTATAGTATGTATTTTGTCCTGTCTCTCTCTGCTCTCTTCTCTTTCCATCATCCCCAACTGAGTGTAGTAGATGGCTGCCTCCTCCTGAGCCTGGTTCTTCTGGAGGGTTTTTTCCTATGTAATGAACCCTCTTGATGTGAGGGGAAAAGTGCTAACCTCTGCACTCACATAACTGGGAGTGCTAACCAGTAGACCAGCTAATTATTCCATTATTAAAACTGAAACTCAGTCATGACTGGATAACTTTGTTAGCATAGGAGATATGGATATACACATGAGCAATTTTTTCAGTTTTAATAAAGTGCAGCAAAACAAACAATAATAAATACACAAAAACTAAATAATAATAATAATAATAACAAAATCAATTAGCAAACAAAAAGTAATGTCTAATAAGTTGCTACTGAAAGCTGATAATTCTCACTGACTACTCTGCAGATATCCTCCTTCAAATTTATATTAAATTAGGGCACAGTTTGACAGTTCTGTCCATCAACATCATGGTACTCCTTATACTGTCGCTGACATTAGTAACACTAAAGACAGTGGTTGTTGCTGCTTGGTTTCATCAAGACATCTCTTTTGGAGCTAAGCTTTCCTGCCAAATTGCCATGACATGGTCAGAACACAGTCTTAGTCTTGCTTGGGTGCCCTTTCTACATGCTTGTGTGGAGGAGCAGGAATAGTGCACGGTTTGATATGCATGATCGGAGTGAGTGAAATTATACCAGATTTACATGCTCCACTTCCAAAGAGCTCTCAGTGAAGACGACTAGCAAGAAAAAGTGTAAAGGTCACTCTTACCACGTCCTCTCCATGACTCTCCTCCTCCTCCTCTCTGCTTAGTAAGTCCAGTAGTCTGTCTTTCACCACCTGCAGATCAGAAAATAAAAATCAGAAACACTTAATTCCAACTGTTAGAGAAGATCTCTGAGAGCTCTTCTTGTAATTACTGACTGTAAAGAAACATTTGGTTTCAAGGCAAAAACGTAATTAGGTGGGAAATGTGGCAACAAAGTACGACATTACAATAAGCTCAGCGTGAAAGCAACAGCTTTCATGTTGAAAAAAGTTGCTTTAGAAATGCTTATGTCAGCAACATGAGGCCTTCTTATCCCCATAACCCCATAATATGGTCATTAAAATGAAGGAAAAATTCTTCAAAATGACTTTTTCTGTGTATCTGTAAAACCCTAGGGCAGGCGAAGACTGTTATGTGCTTATCAGAACCCCACGAAGCTGAAAGCAGCATGAGAAGCTCTAAAAAAAAGGCGCACAATAGAGTAAAGGTAATGGAAAAGTATCATCCCACAGTCCTTTATCTCAGCCAGAACCAGAGTGAATTTAGCTTTTGATCTGCTTTTTGTATCTGTGACATTGATTCCGTTGTCACCATTCACAATCAGGGCTCTGCCAAAAATCAAAAAAACAAAAATTATTAAACTCTATTGAGAGCAGGGCTGGTGTTCAGGATTTATTAGTCATTTCAACAGGTATATATGACAGTAAGAAATTTGAAACAGACCTCATACGCGTAGTCAAACAGCTCTAAGATGGTGAGGATGCTGGCTCCAATGAACAAACCCATCTGGCCACCAATATCACCTGTGGAAGGACAGAAGTACAGTACAGACACACCAAGAGAAATACAAAGCGAAGACACTCTTTTGTTTTTCTGGAAAGATCTTTGTGTCATGGTCAGGGGAAAGACTTGATTTGATTTACTTGCAACACGTAGGCACAGATAACGGGGACAGACAGGCAGAAAGAGAGACAATTTTTTTTTCATTGTGAAAACAGCCTGGTGTTATAAATTGCAAGAGGCATGTTGCTACTGGTGAAATAAAGGATGTGACCCAGAAAGTCGAGCGACACTGACAGATCCATGGTTTTGATGGCTCATCAGATGGTGCTGCAGTTTGTTGGACCAAACTGATACAAAAGATATGTTAGGTCTTGAAGGGTCATTAAAATGACTAAAAAATTGCACTTTTTAGTGCATTTATTGCCTTTTAGAAAGTAGAAAAAGTAGAAAGGGATCATTTAATTTGGAAATAGTCTATCAGAAAGCTCTGCACCAATTCTGAAGCTGCTCAGGAGGAAAAAGGAAACACAGCAGGGCACCTAAACAAAATGCAGGGCATGAACCACAGTGCTAACTACTAATGCCGACTTTATTGCTCTCTAAAACAGGTCTGCTATCCGTCCGCATCTAATATTGCTTTGGCACATAAGGGCAGAGATGCTGTCTGTGACGTCAGCAGCACCTGACTGAACGGCCATATTTGACATGGTTTATTTTCTTTGGTAGTTTTGACACCAGAATCCCAGAACATCTCAAACCATCACAGCTCGTCTCAAAGCCACTGACCTTCATAAACTATATAATATGAAAACATAAACTTTACTGAGCTTTCTGTGTTCAATCTCTAATAAGGAAACATGGAGATTATTAATAGCTAAATTTATGAGGTATGTTGGAATTATCTTTTTAAGACAAGATGCTCCATTACCAATAAGTAAAGAGTAATTTAGCTACGGCGAACATCCTTTATATAAGAAATAGAAATAAATCTCAAAAATACAGTAACCTAACAAAAGCAACACATTTTATAACTTAAATATGAATCAAGTAAACAGTATAATCTATGAAAAATGCAAGATTTTATACATGCGTTCTGTTTGTTTTCCATATGAAATCCAGGTTTGGAAATCAAGGTAATCAATGAGCCCACCTACCCAGCAAGCCTGCCACCTCATAGGCTTTCTTCTGCTCGATGGTCTCGTAGTTTAAAGCTTCAAAGAACACATCCAACACCAAGATGTTGTCTCTGTAAAAGGTAACAGAAGGTTCATTTATTTTTCCTAATAAAACCCCACTTCAGGTAAAAACTTCAGTTAATAATAGTTCATTTATTTCAAGAGTGACTAGAGGAAAAACAACTTGCTTACTACCTTAATTCAGCTTTCAACAATCCCTGTTATCTACAACCTTTATTTAAAGCAAGAACAGAGAAAAGGCCAAGTGGTTTGCGCGGGTAATTCGCAAGGAGAAACTGCTTAACCTCTTTACAGGCAGAGTTTGGTTTTCTCCTTTTTTTGTCTGTCTCCCCTTCAAATGATCAATTCATAGACACAGTAAGCTCAGCTCCTTTTTTATTCAGTTGTAAAATGTCATGTTGCATACGTTTACGAGTAAACAAAGTGAACAGTTCTAATTAATCAACAAAAGCACATTAGTACTCATTGAACTGGGTTTAATTAAGGTTAAAGATAACTATAAATTATAAACTGTACCACAGGATCAGTTATAAGTGTAGGAATTTTGTATCTGGAAGCCATCATGCTTTAAAAGAAGTTTGTGTGTTTATTTTTTTCTCCGAAAAACTCGTCCTGAAGGTTCTCATCTATATTAGACATTATGGTTGCATCATGTTGCCTTGCACCAAATGGCATGTTTTCATTGTTCACAAACCCATAACAACTGACGTTATTTTCATTTTATGATAATAACATCTAATTTATATTCACAAATCCTCAGTTATGCACAACATATTCTGAAATCATCAGGTTGCTTGGCAACCACCTACCAATGGACTAAAATTATCTGATTTTTTTTTTTTTTTTTTGCCTTCATGCACTTTCAGCTACTTATCACACCTTATTCTGTCAACATCTGCAAAAGCTGAATTACTGTATACACTATAACATCATCATGTTGCCTAACAACACCATGCTAACGGGCTACAATGGCCTATGTTTTGTGTCTATAACACCTTATACATACATAGTGTCATTTCCAACAGCAATAACAGGACAAACTGTAGCATGGTTATGTACTAATTACTATAATATAGCAGATGATAAGGAGCGTTATCTACTCACGTGATGTACTTCTCTGACTTGTTGAACTTTTTCTGCAGGTAGCGGGCTGAAGTCTTGCTGGGGATTTTGACCATGGATAACTCTTTGTTGTAGCGGGTCATGTTGCATGGCGTCCTGCACATGCAGTTACTGCTTTCCACGGCAGACAGTTTAGCTTCATAAAGATGTGGTTATGGAGATGGGGGGGAGCGTATTTAAATTTGAAATTTTTAAAAAAGGAACAGAATGACAGAGGATGGGATGAGCATGATTGACACAAGAAAAAAACGTTAGATTCCAATTCCTGACATCGTCAGAAATCCAATCTGAAGGCAGCAAATGGACCAAACTGGCTCATATCTACCTGAACAGTGTTTTCATAAAGAGTTTCATAAAGTATTGATTGTGGGTGTGAGGCTCCTGATGTGTTTTTGAATATTAAACTGACAATCTCCGCATTTTTTTAGGCCCTTCATCCCACAGGCATTTCATATCAAACTGGCAAAAACGACTCATCCCATTTATTTAAAGAACCTTTGCCCAGACCGAAGTGGTGTAATAATAAATTTCAATAAAAATGTCCAGGAAGTGAGTCATCTGCACAAAGCGGTCGATATATTAATCTAATATTGTATGAGAAAATCAACTCACCGTTGAGACTACAGAATATATATCTCTTATTACAAGATATAATAAAAGACTAAAATAATGTCTATACTATAGGAATTGTCCCCTGGGATTGCAAACCCTTTTCTTTGCCCTGCTCAGAGGATAGTGCTTTCTGGGATTTTTAGTGGGGCTTACTGTCCTTTCTCAGTTATCTAATGGTGAGTGGCCACAAAAGTTCATAAAAGCCGTTTGCTTATATTAAGGTATAGAGCAGTAACTGACTGCAAATACATCTAGACTTGGGCCCAAATGCTTTTTTAAACCACTGAGAGCGAGAATAGTGGACAGTGAACAGCATAGAGAACGAAGAGTGAGAGCAGCATTTGTGCAGACAAACAATGAATCAGAGAAATAAACTAGTTTGCTTGTTTCACTAAAGTGATGTTCTGAAGGACAAAACCCACCCACACCTCCACATAACCCCATTTTTATGTATGAAGTTTAAGTTTATCCAGTCCACAGTAGTCACTCTGCTCTCAATTGTGTGCGCACTGTAGAAGCACCAAAAACAGCAGTTCCCTGAGTGTCCAGCTGAAGCTCCAGAACTCAATTCCTGATGTTAAAATGCTCAAAATGATGTTTAACGTCACAGAAGAAGAAGAAGAAAAAAAAAACATGGTTACAGCCTAATACAAAAACAGTTTTGGTCTCTGCCTCTTCATAGGAACATACAGAGTGATTTTGAAACTCACCCTTTTTAACCCTTTTAAACTTAATGCCAACTCAGGCAGCTGTAGCTGATATCCATCTTTAAGACACTAAACTGGATCTCTAAATTGTGCTTGTGGTTTTGAAGCCTTTTCTGGATGATTATCTGGATACCTGGCTGCATTGTATTTGGAAGTATTGTATTTGTAGTACTTTTTTTTTACTTTGATACTTAGTAGTTGGCAGGATCTGTATCTACACGATGCACCCACATTGTTCACTGATGTAGCCTGCTAACCCGACATTCTAATGTTAACTGATAAATTCACCCTTTCATTTAAATGTGGTCACTTCTGACTACACATTATTGAGGTACTGATACACATTTTTACTTTTTTAATAGTTACTATAGTTTCCAACTGCAAACCAACACAATTATTTGACTGACGACTTTTACTATTCTTTTCCTTGCTCGTCTGGCATTATTATAACTAAAATTAGAGGTCACACGTGCTGTACGTACAAACACCGGCATAGAAATCAGCATAAACGCCTGCCCACATTTAAAAAGTTCTATTGTGTTATGTGGATGTTTACTCAATCAAGCCCTAATGAAAGTGAATGTCATAATTAGTGTCACAGAGAAGAAATTATAAAGCATCAAACATAACCATGTGCTCTGTGATACACCCTTTACCCTGACGGAGACAAAGTCCTGATGCAGAAACATCAAGCTCTACTCAAGCTTCTGCTTTGGCAGACTCGGAGGAAAAAGTACTTGAATACACCGAATGAGGTTGTGTGAAGTCCACAGCCTCCTATATAACACCGACTCTCTCAAGAGTGATGGTAATATCAAGCAATGTTTTTTCAAATAAAAGGTTCTCAGGTACTGAGACTGCTCACCCATCAATCTCTTAAAGTCAGATTTTCTAAAATTGTTTAAATAGAGCTCATTGAATTTTGCCAGAGATTACTGAACTCTTTTTCCCACAATGAAAAAACTTCTCTTTTCAGAGCTAAAAATCGTGGGAGTTAAAAAAAAAACTGTCAGAATGGAAAAGAAAGCAGAAGTTAACATAATCAGACCTTTTTTCTGACCAAGGCAGCGCTGTGGCAGGCCCGCAGATCACAGAGCAGGAGGCAGATATTCCCCACGGTGCACTAATAGCTGGCGGGACCACACAGTCACGTAATTGCAAGAGGAAATTCAATATGGCTTCACAGTGGTCTCTTATTCTTATTCAAATGAGACGTTATTGGATACATGAGAGCAAGGCCTCATGCATTCGAATGATTGATTTCTTTGTCTAAGCCTATAACCTTTGTCCAGCTTCTCCACTCTTTTTCTCATGAACATTTTAATCTAAAATGTGAAATTACTATAATGCATTTCCTTCTGATAAATTTCATAATTTTCATAATGCTAGCATTAACAGCTAGTTATACATTACCTGACAAAAACTACGAACATGCTGCTTTAAGAAGCAGCTACATGAGAAACTGAAGACCATTTCTGCCTGGATTTATAGTTTTAAGCCATCTACATTTCCTCAAAAGCAAAGATAAGCAAGTTGTTCACAGACAGCAGATGCAACTGTCTCCTATTAAAATATATTTTCAAGGCTACTTCAGGACTTGAGTGACGCAGTTATATGGGTAAAGAAACCCAATCAAACTCTGCTGTGTGAAATCTCCTGTGGTGGGTATAGCAAATTGGCAGTTGGACTTTAAACTTGAATTCATTTGCATTCAATGATCCAAGCTGAGTAAGTGAGTGTGTTGGAATTATGAAAGCCTCACTGTTCCAAAAATGAAGCCAATTACAGAAGAGAGAGTAAAAGAGCTGTCTGGAATATGCACCTAAGCCTTGTGCACTCCATGATCGTACCATGTAACTTGTGCTTTCGAGTGCATGCTAACAAAATATGGGCTAGTTGCACCGAGGGCTCTCGTGGTGTGGGAGTGCTGCAGCTTGGTGCTGATTGCCTCAAAGTTTGGTTGGACTGTTTTGTCTATTCCTTGCTTGCCAGAAATAATTTATGATGAGATGAGAAAAGGTGGGGGCTGAGCAGGGAGAAAGCTGTAGGATGAGAGCAAGTATTGCTGATGAACTCCCACTGGCCAGCAGTTGAGGTTGATAAAGGTCATCATTACTCATTGTGCTTCTGAATCTAGTTAATATTCAGTGTATCTATGTACTCGCACAGTGTTTATGCGCTTTTGTTTACCATAAAAATATATTAGATTTGAATTAACATGGCTATCAGTGGCTTTGGTTAACAGTTTCAGGTGTGCCATGATGTCTTAATTACTAGTCTTTCCTCCCCCCCCCCCAGTAACAGTGGAAATGTCTTGCATTGCAAAGGTCTTTGAGTCTTTAAACTGCAGTGGGACAGCGGAAAACCAAGCCAGACATGATGTGCATCAAAGTCACAATTCTTATTGTGTTTGTTCTGTTTCTCAGTTCCTTTCAAGAGGAACTTTTAGCCACATTCCCACTTCCTACATTTTTTGTTTTCCCACTGGTCCGCGTTCAACGGGGCACATCCAAAACTCATAACTTTTTTTGCTACGGTTCACAGGTTGAACAGCACATAGACAGTGGTGAGCTATAGGTTTTTCTGTGGCATTTTTGCTTGCCGTTCAGTGGGGATGTCAGAAGCGTTAAACTATTAGCAGAAAGATGCTCATAAATCCCTGGCGTATAAAAAAGGCGGCGCACATAATGAATGAGCTGCCATAGGTGCAACCTTGGGTAACATACCAGGGCACCACCATTTCTCTTTCTTTTTTTTTTAAAAGAAAAAAAAAAAGAACATGCTTCTGTGTGTCTTGATTTCCCTGCAGCCCTCCACTGACCTGTTTCCCATTTACTCATTTTCTAAGCATCTATTCAGGTCTATGTTTACCTTCTCGGGGCTACACCGTTGCTGTCCTTCATGCTATTTATTCTTGCAACCTAGCCTCCGTCATTGTTATCATTTCTTCTGTATGTAGTTCCATCATAGTGAGCTCCAAACACCAACCTTTTTTATGCATTTTAAAAAAGAAGACACATTGAAAAGGTGACAGATGATTTTTTTTTTCCTAATTAAAAATGGGCTTCTCACCACCACAAGCATTAGATTGTTGTTGTTGCATAGACTATGTTTAGTCAGATGTTGTATAATTGTCCTTCTTTTCTCTTGTCAATGTGTTTACATGCATTTATGCATAAACTCAGAGAAGGCCTTTGCTACTGTATGCGAAAAGATAATTACCAAGTGTCTGTCCTCATCTTCCTTACTGATGCATTCACTCTCTCAGGTACAACGTGGGGACTTAACGTTCATTGTATAGTTACATTAGCTATGGAGTAGACTTTTTAACAGTGCTGCCAGGTTGATTAGCTGCTGTAGTTTTATATTCCTTAAAGTTTGGTATTTAGGTGTTGTGCGTGCCTATTAGTGTTTCAATGAACTTGCTACACATAAGCTCCACCTTTAGCCTAAACTGAACTCTAACACTGCAGTCCCTGTCTTGCTAGCACACCCTAACATGACAATCATATATAGGAAACGGGGTGAGAAAACACCTTATGATCTAGCGGGCTTGAAAGGCTATTGCTTTTCAGGATATTTAGTCTAGATAAAATCACAAAAAAATCAATACTGCCTGGCTTGTGTGTCAATTTGGTAAGATATCAGACAGATGTATTTGCAGAAGCATTTTCATAGGAAGTCGTTGGATGAGCCTACACTTAGAGCAGGGCGATATGGCCAAAAATATTTATCACGATATATATTTGAAAATTTGTGATAACGATATAACCGACGATATAATTGATGCGAGACAAAATACAACTCCACAACATTACTAGCGCAAAAAGACAACCTTCCATTTATTTTCACTTAAACAAGAAGCTGGTTTTTATGTACATTAAAGCTTTATAAAAATGTAACAGTGCAAATGCAAATTCCTTGCTGAAAGTTTAACCAAAAGGCATTTCCAGTAGAAATGGGCTGACATATCCTGAGCATAACCATATATAATATCCACTGAAGTTAAAAAGAGGTGCTTTGCAACATTAAACTGCAGTGTGCAGTACGCATTTTTCGGACCATAAGGTGCACGGGATTATAAGGCACATTAAGCGAAACAAAGCAGTCAGATAAATCAAACTTTATTAAACTCATTCTTCTTGCTTCCTCCACTTCTGTACCATTGATTCATTAATGTTGAATTCTCTGGCAGCTTCTCTATTCCCATGTTGTTGCAGTATTAATGACTAACCTCGTATTGTGGATGGATTATCTCAGTTGTTCTCCTGACTGAAGTTTGGTCCGTTTACAGCACCCTGCCATGCGATTGCATTTGTCTCTAACCATGAAGAACCTTCACGTTAACTTTTATAAGTGGAAAAGTGTTAGTGTTCGTCCTCCAGCTTCACTGTTTATGTTATGCTAACATAGCTGTGTCGCTAGCGATCACGTAGCACATCATTATATACCAGCTAGCCCAACTTCAGTAACCCTACAAACGTCACTGCTGTTTAGTTTCCTGTCTTCATTTATGTTGGAAGTGATAGCAGAGCTGTACGTTTGATTTTTTTCAGAAATCTCTCAGTCAGAACATGCAATATCATGCTTAGGTAACTAGCGAGCTAACTTCCGCTAGCTTCCTGCTAGCTTCTAACTCCGTTAAATGTAATAACTTTTGTTTTCATGGATGCCTGGAAGTTAAACTTTATAGTTACACCTGGTAAAGCAGCAATGCTGATCGTTTTATTAAAGATGAAAGAATTTAGACAGTTTTTAACTCTAAGTGATGCTGCAGTGTTGTTTGACCTGAAGAATACGGAGTTTAGGACCCAGATTACTCCCAGATTTAAGAGCATCTTAGTCCGACAAATATGACAATAACAACGGCCGCTTGCATGTTCTGCAAAAAAATGTGCTTTGTTGTGTATCTGACGGACAAACACCAAACCAGTTCCACATCACGGAAGTTGCACCATTTTTACAAACCAATTCTGGTTCATCTGTTTCACTCAACAATCGGCCATGTGCGTATGAAAACAAAGGCACTGCGCATGCGCGTTTTACTCCCATTCTATCGCGATATTTCATTTTCCTATCGTTGCCTAACATTATACCGGTATTACCGTGAACGGTATAATATGGCCCAGCCCTACCTACACTTAATAAAACTGGCAAAGTTAATATAAATCTTGACTCTGAAAAAGTGAGCCAGGCCTGTCAGAACTTTTTACATGGTTGTGTCTTTTAGCTCAATGCAATCTTTCTGACCATCCAGGCATTAAATTGAACTCTTACACTGCAGTCCCTGTCTGCTCTGATGGTGGTTACAGACTTGATGAGCCCTTCACGCACAAGGGGAAATATTAAGATGACTCCTCTTGATTAATTTAAAAACTTCATAAGTGACACATACACTTACAATATAATAGACAGAAACTTTTGACGCCTTAGTGGAAGAGCAGCATTGTCTCTGCAGAGCCTATGTTCTCTTACAAGCAGGATGCGCAGTGTGACGGTGGCAATCAGTTGTTGTCCATGTGTTTTACCACATTACTCTTAACCTGAGCTGTTTCCCATTTAAAATTCTCTCCAGTGTTGCTTACTTTTAAATCAGGTTTAGCATTAAAGCTCTGTGTCAACAGAAAAAATAATCCTAATCCTTTGCTGAGGCAAAAATTATATGTAAACCAGCATAGGCTACATGTGTATCATCTTGAATCCCAAGTGTGTGTATCCAAACAGACTTACCAAGGGCAGGCTCAGCACAGTCCTTGTACTGCTCAGGTGTGCAGTACGAAGCATCTCCTAGGAGCAGTTTAAATAAGACACATTAGAAGAGGTGTTGACCCAGTGATGTTTAAACATTAAGTTCTTGAAACCCTTGCACCATAAACACATAGATAAATGAATCAATCTGCAAGGCACAGCACCTTTCCCCCTGCCAGACACATAATCCCAGGGCTTTTTAAATGCCAACACCTGATCCAGCATTGACTTATCATATCATTATGAGGCCTCTCAATGGAGTTAAATCTCATAAAACCGTGCTGAAAACTCTTGCTGATGAATTCGTGCTCAATACCACATCACCTCTACTTTGATGTTTTTCTGCCCAGTCCTGTCAGAACAGCAGGGGAGCTTACCAGGCATGTGCACCATCCTGCAGTTGCAATTCTCCACTATGTAGCGTGTTTCACAGTCGATCCTGCAGGCAGTTACACTGTAGACCTGGAAAAAGCCAGAGTCCAGAGCTTTCGACTCACACTCGCCCCATGGGGGAGGCAGGTAGGTCAGCTAAAGGTAGGAAATAAAGTGGAGGTTGGTTAAGGATGGATGTCTTTGGAGGCCTGTGGTATTACATAGTAATAATACATATAATGATGTAGGCCAAGACCTAAGAAAGAAAAGGACCTACACCTATTTATAGATTTTTATTGACATTTCTATTGTGCCTGTATGCATCATCAGTTTGAAAATATTCAAGATTTTTATGCTATTTTTTTTTGAAAGACACTTTTCAAAACCTGCAGATACTCAACAACCATCCACAACGCGGTCTGATAGTGACAGCAGCTCTACAAAACACCTTCCTCGGCTGCTGAAATCTAGCCAAGTCGGAAAAGCAGAAGAGCCTCGCAACAAACCAGGCGGTGCAGAAAACAATTCAACAGATAGTCTGTCTGGGAAAAAAACCCCACATCACCCAGACACGGGAGTACAACAACTCCAAATGTTCTCCTCCTGCTCCTGCAGCTCTGAGGACTGGGACAACAGATGAGAAACGAGGGACACCGGGCTGAGCAGCGTGGAGGCCCATCTGCTCCACAACAGAGGCAGTGAGGTCCAGCCGTGCACTGTATCCATCACTCACCACCCTCTGCTCCTTAGTTCCCTTCATTGTCATCACAGCGCATCCCAAGAGAAGCAACGTGCTCTGCCAAAAGACCACTTTTTTTTTTTTTTGGATGAGACAAAATGCTACTGCCTGCCAGGTGAAATTTGGCCACAGTCTGCTTGTTAGCGGTGACAGAATTTAAAAACTCTGCCTTGCTATCAGGTAATGTTGTATCTCGGCTTCCAGACAGACCTAATTCTGTATTTCTTGGAGATACAATCATTTTACCAGCAATTAGAACAATAAATTCAAACACAATCCAAACAACAATCTACCATGTTGAATGTTTCATAGCCCAGAAGCCTCTAGCCATTTCTGGGCAGGTAAGAATGTCTCCTGCAATAATTAAACATGTCCTGCATGATGGCTGGAGGAAGCGTGAGCAATGGCTACAAACACCCAGGCATTATTAATTTGTTAGAGATTTACAAAAGGTGCCCCTCATCCTTAACCTTTAAAACCACCTTCACACCTCAGCTAATCTTCACTTCTGGCCTAATTAGAGTCAGCTGAGGCTGATTCAAAATCTGATTATTTCTAGTACCGGTAATCACATAATCTAAGGTGCTCAATATCACTTTTCACTGCGTTGAGACCTGCTGACCTGATTATGTTTCATCTAATAAGAGCTGAGGCCTGCGCCCCAGTCAAAGTGTTACTAATCAATGTTCCATTCCCCTTGTTATACCCCAGCAATGCAATTAGGCTTTACAACTTAGTCAGCAAAGAAAAAAAAAGTTTACAACAGGGTGGGCTACAATAAATTAGTGCCGGTTGAGTGAGCTGAAAAGCAAATTTGAGAGTTGTGGCTTAAGCCTGACCTCAACAAATCAGAAGCAAGTTCCAAAATTTGCACTTATCCATGTTATTTTTCTTAATTCTAATGCTACCACGGCAAACTGCAGCATAATGACTTTGAGCAATGGAATAATAGTATAATGAAATATTTTTTTTATCCTTGGGAAGAATGACTCTGACAATGAAGGGGACGCCATGCCCTTTTAGCTTCAGCTAAAAGCCCACAGTAGGGCGATTTCTGCATCCGGGGAGCTTAAACTCGAAATTGCCCTGCTCCATATGAGGGCTCATTCATCCCTCACCATAGGCTATGTATTTTGTGCCTCAACACACTTGATTAAAGCTGCTTTGATCTCCGCCTAATATTATTAACCAAAAATGAGTTCATTTATAGTCTTTGTCAGTCATTTTAACATGAAAACTGATTGGTATCCATTACAAAGATTCACTAATCACCAAGCTTCTTAACATACTCCACAAGGCCTCATTCCAAATCATTGTCCCAAATTACCCTACACAATCATCATTATCCTGATTGTTTTGGGACATATTTTAAAATGCCCTCCAGGTTTACGGAGAAAAAGCTTGAAAAGACAGGTGGGAACTGCTCAAAGTGGTAGGTTTTTCCTCTCAGACTCCTGATACAAAGTGGAGTTCTGCATTAATTAGCTGGAGTGGTGTTTCCCACCGTGCAGGCTTGTGGAGAGGGACAGTGTTTTCGCAGCAGGCAGGCAGGAAGAGCAGGGGCTGTCTTCACCCTGCCAGTCACAGAACTGGGCTGACAGATGAGCTGAGACAGAAGCCCTGGAGGCTCATTGCCCAAGAGGCTGAACCATCCCTGGATAGATCTCCTCCTCTCCTTTCTGCCTCTCACTGAAGTCTCTCTTTGTTGCACCGCAATGAGCTGTGATTTAAAGAGGCAAGGTTTCAACTACATTTTGTTCACGATAAGTTCCTAACATTCACGCTGGAATACCTTACTGATTTACTTTGGCCTCATTTTCCAATGTGCTGGGCATTGCTAACATAATTTTGCTGGATTGGAAAATATAACAACAAAACAGAAAACAGCACTACAAGTCCTGTCTCCGATATATTTAGACCATTGTTTTTTTTTTTACTTTTCTGCATTACCATCGTGGCATATTTCACACACCTTATTTAGTTGTTATCAGATCCATAAATATTGCTGGCAGGTGCCCTCCTCTGCCTTCAGTAAGGTTGAGTATACTGTCATTGTCCAGTCTACTCAGTGATAAGACAGCAAGACATATTGTATAGATATGACATCTAGAGGCTGTGTGCACATGCACATATAATGTATCTTTGTAAAATGTGCGTTAAATATGTTCTTTTCCAATCTTAAGTATTTTTGGTGCCTAAATGATATCAAGTTCAACAGATGAGCCCCGAGCTTGTACGGCACAGAGAAGTCAAGTGCTTTAAACATCCTCCTCTCTTCTAGCCACTCTTCGTGTTTCTGTGTGTGTGTGTCAGCATGTGTGGAATCACACTGCTGATAGTTATTTCCTTTCCCGTGATGTGATAAGCACCTAGACGGGAGAGGAGGTAACATACTGACAGCATGCAAGGGATTGATAACAACCATCCAATTTCCTCATAAGATTTGAAACTGGAAACATCCCAGACAGTGATGATACAAACCAAAAAATACACAAAAAGTAGAACAACATGTTTACGACCAGCTTCTTCAATGATGAATGCCGACGCTTCACTGACTGATGAGCTGAACACGTTTTACGCTCGCTTCGACGCCGCAGCAATTAAAACAACAAACAGCTGCGCGCGCTCGGAGTGCACCAGTGGAGACAATGCATTCATCATCACAGAGCATGCCGTGAGGAACACTTTCAGGGGGGTGAACACCAGGAAGGCAGCAGGAGCAGATGCAATCCCTGGCCGTTTCCTGAGAGCCTGCGCTGACCAGCTAGCATTGGTGTTCACGGAGATCTTCAACCTCTCCCTGGCCCAAGCTGTGGTTCCCACGTGCTTCAAACAGTCCATTATTGTTCCTGTTCCAAAGAAACAACAGCCTGCTTGCCACAATGACTACCGTCCAGTAGCACTGACTTCAATTGTGATGAAGTGTTTTGAAAGACTGATGAGAGATCACATCACTTCTTCACTTCCTGCCACCATCGACTCACTTCAGTTTGCTTACTGGACTAATCGTTCCACAGACGATGCCATATCTCACCTGCTCCACACATCCCTGAGTCACCTGGACACTGGCAGAGGGAATTATGTTAGGATGCTGTTCGTGGACTACAGTTCAGCATTCAACACAATAATTCCCTCTAAGCTTTTCACCAAGTTGACGGATCTAGGACTCAGCTCATCACTGTGTCAGTGGATCCTCAACTTCCTCACAGACAGACTCCAATCAGTGAGGGTAGGAAAACAAGTCTCCCCCTCCATCTCACTCACCACTCACCACTGGCACGCCAGTGGAGAGAGTGGACAGTTTCTGATACCTGGGTGTCCACATCACTCAGGACCTGTCATGGTCCTGTCACATTAACACCCTGGTTAAGAAAGCCCGTCAGCGTCTCTTCTTCCTCAGAAGACTTAGAGACTTCCATCTGCCACTGAAGGTGCTCAAGAACTTTTACTCCTGCACCATCGAGAGCGTCCTGACGGGAAACATCTGCACCTGGTTTGGGAACAGCACCAAGCAGGACAGACGAGATCTGCAAAGAGTGGTGCGCTCGGCCAAACGCATCATTCAATCAGAGCTCCCTGACCTGCTGTCCATCTACACCAAGCGGTGCAAGACCAAAGCTAGCAAGATTATGATGGACCTCTCCCATCCCAACAATCGAGTCTTCTCACTGTTGAGGTCTGGGAAGCGCTTCCGCTCCCTTAAGGCCAAAACAGAGAGAATGAGGAGGAGCTTCTTCCCCCAGGCTATTCAGGCCCTGAACCAGGTGTAGGACTGGACTCTCCCACACACATCACATCACTATAAGACTGGACTCTCACACACATCACATCACCACACGCACTCTGGTTCTTCTTCATGCACACTTCCTATAATTTATAATCTCTTTCTGCTATTTGCACATTTTTACTGTAAATTTCTAAGTTAAATCTGTAAATTTTGTAATAACCTGTAAATTGTAAATACTGTAAAACCACTGTCATTTAATGGTCGGGCATTGCATTGCACAGCTACAGGCATTTCACCTTATGTCATACTGTGTATGGTTGTGTGTGTGACAAATAAAATTTGAATTTGAACCTACTGCGTCAAAAAGAGATATCAAAGGTTCCTGTCTATGAGGCACTATGTGATAAGTTGGGGGTGAGAACTGGCTGCTAATAGAGAAGCAGCAGATAAACTTGGAACAAAAAGTTAGGTTAAGTTTAGGTTATGTTTAGTCGATTATTTCTTTGTTGTAACAATGCTGCTTGGCAGTAAATCCAACACTGATTTCCAGAAATGTTCCTGAGCCCTTACAGGGATTTCCATGACAGAAGCATTTCTGTTTTTACTGTAGAGCTGCTTGAGGCCCCAAAGATAACAATACGGATTATTTAGCAGATCCCTCACACAGAGATTTCTCCGGATTCACAGAATATTGTGATGATTAGATAATGAGATGTTTCACAATTTTTCACAATTTTTCACTGAAGAACATTATTCTGAAACTATTCTCTGATTTATAAACAATGTTTTGTTGCAAACAGCTCTGTTCATCTTTACTTCTGAGAAATTCTGCCTTTCGAAGATGTTCTTTTTATATCAGCCTCTTACCAATTAACCTAATGGGTTAGAAAATGTTCCTCCAGCTGTTTCCTTTTCCACTTGCCTTTCCAGTCATTTGTTGTCCTGACTTTTTCGTGATGTGTTGTTGCCATCAAACTCAATATATTTAGCATAAAATAGTGCAATGTGTTAATTTAAATAATTGATATGTTTTCTCTTTTGTTTGTGAAGAGAACATGGGTTTGTGACATTCCTAAATCACTGCATTATAACTGTATTTAGATTTTGAATCAGTCTTCTTGAAATTAGGATTGTAGGTCTGAATTTTACCAGCTATTTAAGCACTAAGGGAACCAATTATGACTTTCAGCAGCTACTTTGAATAAAAGATTCAAATTTAAGTGTAACTTGATCTGGTTAACCATCATTTTGATTCAGTTTTGTGGATATTTAAAGCCAATTTCCTCTGGCTTCCTTTGTTGGCTTGATTTTCTGGTCCAGTGGGGTTTTTTTTGTTCATTATATGGTTTATCTAGTATCCAATGGCCTTGATTGGCCAAAATAAAATCTGTTTTTGTGTGTGCTGTAAACCTTAAACTTTAAATGCACTAACTGACAGCAGCAGTTTTCAAAAGATATTTCATTTCTCATGCCAGATGCACAGGCCATTCTAAAAATGAGATGGCAATGAATTTATCTTGACAGAAATCTGCCTTCTCAAAAAAGGGCAATCTAGTCAACTCCTGCTATTGAGCCAGACAATATATTTCTAAAAGCCTCACTGTGAGAGAGGAAAGGAGAAGGAGGTAGGCAGAAAGAAAAAGAAATAAGACATAGAGCCACAAAAGGTAAAGGTGAAAGACAGAACTAATAATCTCAGTAAACTGACAAGGCTCACAGGAGCTAAAGTAGAAATATATTCACTCTGGCAGTGTAGAAACACCTTTTGTGGAGTTTTATCAACTCAGGTCTCAAGAAAACAGAAAAAAGCCCAACTTTATGAAGAAGAGAATGGTGACGCTGAAAATGCTATTTACATCATATACAACTGCTGTGCCTGTGAGTCTTGCAGCCTTTAAAACTGGCCATGTGTGATGTGAGAAAGCTTCAGTGTGATTGAATAAGGCTGAGACTGAATGAAGATCCTCTCTTCCAGAAAGGTCAAAGCCAGTAAATGGAGGGAAGTTCATCATTTGTCTGCCAACAATCATCAAGAGACCACAGAGGCCAATTGAAAGTTCAGACTACGGGGACCCACATGGGCTTCCACACAAATCCACTCACACGCCTGCAGAAAATCTCACAGTCCTGTTATGGCAGGTTTTTTATCACATACTTTTTTGTCCCATTTATCACTGTGAGATATGCTTTATATGTGAAAAAGGAGTGAAAAACTGCACAAAGACGAGAGAAGATTTTAACTAACCATTAACTGTAGTTAGAGAGTGAGAGACACCTACCCTCTGCTCCTGTGTTGCTACAAACGTCTGGAAGCCAGGCGCCACACCGAAGCCCAGTTCGTGAATGAATGGAGGCTCTGCCTGGCTGTGGATTTGTACCCGCACACCTGCCTCAAAGGCTGTATCTTCTGGAAGAAAAGAAACGGCGAGATCTGTTAGTTAATGTAATCTCTTAATAAACAGAAATTTGCTCTGAATGTCGCTGGCTTTCTGAGTGGTTCAGGTAAGTTGTTTGAAAGCTGTTTGAACTCAAAAGCAAAATTAATGTTGGAAACAATCGTTCAGTGACGCATTTCAGGGATTTTGAGTCAAAGCCATAGACGTAGGATTGCCTTTATTATAATAAACACGCTTGAGAGGTGCTATGTGATTTGTTGTGACATCATAGAGACAGTAAAACAGGTTCAGTGCTGACTCCGTAGCTGAAAGGACTATTATCCTTTTATTCAGAGCACTTGTATGCACTCACACACACACACTCACAGAAGCAAGCACCAAATATTTATGGTCAAAGAGAGAGCGATTTTTGCAGAAATCGATAATGTTCTCTCTCCGTGTCCTCACATTCAGCCGCCTGCTCCTGGACATTCAATCACGGCATTCCCCTGCCAGCTGATCAGCCTGACACCTCGGGGTGCTCGGCAGCCAAGATACTGGAGTCGTTCGCAAATCGACATACTGCTCACACAGATGCACAACGGCATCAGCCCTCACTGATCCACTCATCAATCAAACATCTGCAGTGACTGATATGACGACGGCGTGGATGCAGTCACGTTTAGCAACAGATGAAGGGCTCAAACGTGCTTTTTTTCCTGCTCTGTGTTTGAGAGCATCAGTTGTGTGTAAAAGGGTATGAAAGAAACATTGGCTGTATGAGAGAGATAATCAGTCCACGTTTCTGAGAGAGTAAGTACAGGGAGGTGTGTGCATGTAAAACAAGATGAGAGATGCTGACACTGTATTCATGTATGGGGGAGGAATTGTTGTTGTTCTTCATCCTGTGCACTGTTGAATCTTTCACGTCTTTTGAATAGATCATCTCTTTTGTGATGACAGCCTTATCTGTAGCTAACAAATTTCTCATCAAAATTTCCACTGGACTAGGGTGATTTACATGCAACTGCAGCACAACATCTGTGCATGTTGTAAATACCATATGGTCAAAAGTATGTGGGGACATGAGCACAGAGGACGCTGCTGAGATTTGCTTGCATTAGAATACAAAAACATTGACATGGTTTGCAGCTGGTCTCGCTTGCAGTTGCTGTTTCAAGGGTTCTGACCTGAACGATTAAAAGTATAGCGTCAATCAAAAAGTGTATATGGAGTTTTGGGGATTTTTTCCCCCCCTCTGATGCTTGAGCCAAATTTGGCATATCATTGAACACGAATTCAGTTTCACGATGGTTTCATCTGCTCAAGGAGGGAAACTGCAGGGCTTAATTTTAATCTTCGGTTTGGCATGTTGACAGCTTGACAGCCTAGTGTGATCTAATAGGAAACACAAACATGTGTAATGTGAAAACTCGAAGCCTCCCCTGCACATATACTGAGATTGGACTATTCAGTGATGCGAGAAATCTCGTCTGTCTAGTTACATTTTTTTTAATGAGCATCTCTATCATAGATTCACAATTTTTCAGCTAGTTGATATTACTTTACATAATTTTAACTATTTTTTCACCCCACTGCTTAAGAACATGTCACAGAACAATAATTATTCAGTGTAGCATATTTGTCTTTATATGGTTATTTATAGTGGGACTTGTTAAAAGAGAAACACAATACCCAAATATGTCTTTTTTTATACTATTACTGTTATAATGCTGTAACAAATGCCCCATTAGCACTGTAAGACTGCACATAATTAGCCACTGTTGTCCAAAGACAATTAAAAACCATTAAAGAGCCCTTCTGTTGTACTGGATGACATAATCCTTCATTAAAATGAGCACTTAACAGTGTAAACAAAGAATTTCATCCCTGAGCTACTGACACTAACTATGCTGGCTGTTTTATTTAATAAAGGAGTATGTCACCCTGTGAGACTGTGTGCTGTCTAATGTCTTTTAATCGTATATATATGACAAAACTGTATTTATATGAGTAGCAAATAAACAAAGGCTGTCAGCATAAACAATAACTGCAGCATATATTCTCTGCTGGTTTTTATTTTGCCAAGGGACATTTAACAAGTTTTTACATTGTATTTCTGCAAGCAGTAGCTCAATAATATATATTTTTTTCCAGGTTCCCCTAATTTTGCATAAAATGGGTAAATTTTTATATTCATGAAATATTTCAAAATTAAATATTTCAAAATATTTCAATTGTTTGTTTTACTTCATTTTTCTTTTTGTGGGCTACAGAAATGAGGAAAATAAAGTTTCCATAGGGTTCTATACAGTGCAGTGAAAAACTAAATATAATGTTACTCCTCCCACAGCAATTAAGGGGATAAGTGACAGTCAGGTGCTGCTAATGAAATGTACTTGATTAACTGATCAACAGCAAGTGTGAGCACCTCTACAAAAAGTGATCAACTCAGTGTTTTTTCTTTTGTGCCTGGAAAGACAAAATTGGCCAGCAGGCTAGGTTGTCCACGAAACCAATACGTCGCTGTGAGTGCCGTAGGGTTTCCATCTTGTTCAACGATGGACTCGCACATTAGACACCGTTGTTTAAGATCATTCAATTTGCTTGATCCGAGTCTTCTTGGGCGTGTCATGCTTGATTCTCCAGTGGGCGGGCCGCTGCTGCAGCAGAAGGCGATATGGCAGGCGATAGTTGCTTGCATGCGGCAGATGTGGCCAAACCATTGTAGTCGTCACTTCTGGACCAGCTCTTCCATCGAGGGCTTTTGGTGACATTGACTACATATTGCACTGTCGCTGAGACAGTCATTAAGGGACACTTGGAGAATCTGACACCAACAACGCGTTTGGAAGACCTCGAGCTTGTTGAGGTCATGCTTGAGGATGACCCAGGTCTCGGATCTATGGAGAAGAATGAGCAATACCAGTGTGCGTGACAGGCGGATTTTGGTGATGAGGCCTCTTCTTCCAGAGGCGCCATCGGAGGGAGGCGAATGCTGCTGCTGCTTGACCAATTCTTGAGGGTAACTCAGTGTTACCTCAATGCAACACACAGCTGAATGTACCTCAAAGAACTTAGGCGACATTGTAAATAAATTGGGCCAAAATTCCTACAAAATAATGTGAGACACATAAAGTCATAGTGAAAGTCATTATTTCTGTCCTCTTTACAGGACTGCATAGCTCACATCATGTTTCCTAAGATTCATTAAAAAGTTTTTATTTTCGTCCAGTGTTTGGAAATATGTTCAGTTATACGTTCGAAGACTGAGTAGGGCTCCTTTGTTAAAAATCATTCCATGCAGTGGAATGGAGGAGATCAGCTTACTCATCTCCCTCTTAACAGTAGTTCAGGTCAGGTGAGTTGGCTGGCCAATAAAGCACAGTTATAATGTGGTCAGTATAGTAGTGGTAGTTTTGGTACTTGGGGCAGGGGATAAGTCTTGCTGGAAAATCTGCACCTCTCAAAAGCTTGTCAGCAGATGGAAGCATGAAGAGCCACAGTTAGAGGGCCAAGTTGATTTTGGACTGGATAAAATCTAGTGGACCAACCACTGCCAACATCAGGAAATGGCATGGCACCGAAAAGCATCACAAACTGTGGAAACTTCACACTGGACTTCAATTACCCCTGATTCAGGGCCTCTCCACTCTTCCTCCAGACTCTAGGATATTGATTGAGAGACGAGCTCTACAGACGAGCTCTACAGAGGGTTGTGCGGTCAGCTGAGCGCACCATCCGCTCCGAGCTCCCTGACCTGCACTCAATCTACAGCAGGCGGTGCTGGACCAAGGCCAGGAAGATCGTGAAGGACCTCAGCCATCCCAACAACAGACTGTTCTCTCTGTTGAGGTCAGGAAAGCGATTCCGCTCCCTGAAGACCAACACAGAGAGACTGAGGAGGAGCTTCTTCCCGCAGGCGATACGGTCTCTCAATCACACCACCACACAGTACTGACCCACACATATGGTTCTTACACACACACTGGACTTTCTGGACTTTGTTTTTGCACACATTGTTTTTTTGCACAACACTGGTCACTATATTCTTCATTTCCGGTTAATACTTGTACAGCTGCTGTTATTGTGTATATATTTATTTATATTTAGATTTCTTCATACATTCTTATATAGTTCTATACTGTGTATTGTGTATTTGTTGTACAGTTATTTTATTTTCAACTTTAATTTATATATTTTATCTTATTCTTCCCAGTTAAATTTACCCTTCATTCTAATTTGTGTTGTACAGTTATTTCATTTTTAACCTTAATTTATATTTTATTCCTTCCTAGTTAAATTTACCCTTTTTAATTTTTCATATTTATTTCCTATCTTATTCATAGCCTTTTCCTTTTTTGTTTTCTTTAGGTCACGAGCAGTTGTCCAAGCATTTCACTACATATCGTACTGTGTATGACTGTGTACGTGACAAATAAAATTTGAATTTGAATTTGAATTTGATTGCTAAATGAAGTTTACTTTCATCTGAAAAGAGGACAGTGGACCACTGAGCAACAGTCCGGCTCTTTTTCTTCTTAGTTTTGATGTCATCTCTGGTTCAGGAGTCCCTTGATATTAAGAATGCGACAGATGTAGCCCCTTTCCTGAAGACGCTGGTATGTGATGGCTCTTGATTCACTGACACCAGCTGCAGTCCACAGCATGTTAAGCTCTCCCAAGTTCTTGAACTGACTTTTAAATATTTTCATTTTTCTCTTCCAGTCAAGTTTTCATTCTCTGTGAACAGCCACCCTTTTCAGCAATGACCTTCTGTGGCTCATCCTCTTGATGGAGGGTGTTGTCCTCTCGAAAACTGTCAAGTCAGCCTCAATCTTCCTCAAGAATGAGGCTGTCTCTCCATATCAGAGTTATAAAACAGTCTACTTGATGATGATTTTTCTGCTTTTCTGAAGAGCAGAAACTGCAGCATGTCACCCTATTTTACCCAAATCTGCAAATTTCCAGGCAGACAAGACCCGATCATTCACTGAGATCAGTAGCAGACTTTCGCATTTGACAGCTAATAAATATGAGAAAACGACCTGGCTCTCTGTGAATGATGGTCATGTTCGGGTTGATCTTTTTACACGGGAGTGTGTCTGCTCCTCTCTTAGTAGCCCATCGCAGCAGCTGCACCATCAGGCGAAGCTAACAAACTGTGTGCATAATTTCTTCCGAGATTCCCTTCAAATCAAAAGTCTCTACAGGATGTCACAGTCAGCAGTTCTAGTACTCACCAGGTAGCTCGCCTTTCCAGAGTATTCACATATCAACTATCAATTTTATTTTATTCCAACAGGGGATTAAAATGTTATTGTAGCAGAAGCAGACACATATATATCTCAGAATCAAGCCATGGCAGTATTTTTATTAGCAATTAACCACGATTTTTCAGTTAATGTGTTGGTCTATAAAATGTGGAAAGAGCTAATCATCATACTTGTGCTGATTTGTGTTTTCCTGACAAAAAAAAAAAGACTAACTTCCCACATTGCCTACAAAAAGCAGCATATTCACGCAAATGACAAGCTGGAAAAAGCTTGACTTTACATTAGCTTTTATTCACACCCAGTTGTCTTGCATTACATAGCTAATAGAAACAAATCCAGCAGTGAAGAGCAACTGCATGAAGGTAATAAATGATGATAAAGAACACCAAATAAGCTAACTGTCCTGCAAATGAATGTTGCTTAGTTGTAAGACACTAGAATCAGACTGTTCGAGACCTTTATCTCTCATAACAAGACATCAATTTACACAGAATAAGATGCAGCACATGAAACAATGATCTCTTGCTGTGATTGAAAATGTGTTATTAGTAGTACATATGTGCGCGCATGTGTGAGCATAAGAGATCAGAGCAAATGGGAATGGCTGTGCTTGTTTGTGCTCCCATCAGTTCATCTTCCCTTATCAAAAGATGATCAAGGGGATCGTGAATAATGATGTTTGCTACATATGACCATAGCTTTAGCAGAATCACAGATCTGCAGTTACCATCTATTTCATCACTGCAGTCACACTCATTTGACTTATATTGCCCTCTGTGCAGTCAGAGGGCTGGACTAACTTAGGATGCTATCAAAAGCTACAGTCATAACCTGAATCCTGCTTGCTTTGTTTGACTGTTTAAATGCAGGTGGTGTTCTGATTTCACCTCCATTCCCCTTCAGGTTTCAGCTCACTATGGGCAAACAGAGAAGTAAGCAAAAGAAGACGATCGACTGATCTGTGCATGCAAGACTGTGGGTGCATGAATAGTGTGTAAAAGATATGATGAAAAAGTTCTACCACGGCCTATCACCTTCCTCTCTCTATTTCACCTTTCTACAGGATTTGTCACATTAAGGACTGGGCATGTCAGGCTTTATAAAAGGTCTGTATTATGGGTGTAATGTAGGAGAGCAAAAATGACTTGGCAGCTGGCAAGTGGAAGAAAAATTTCAAAAGAAAGTGAATATAAGAAGCCTTCACTCATAAACTCTGTATAATCATGTGAATGTCTTGGGGCGACCGTGGCTCAGGGGACTGGGAAGCTCATCTGTAACCAGAAGGTTGCCGGTTCCATCCCCCTGCTCTCTCTGTCCTGGTCGTTGTGTCCTTGGGCAAGACACTTTACCCTACTGCCTACTGGTGTTGACCAGAGGGGCCGATGGCGCGATATGGCAGCCTCGCTTCTGTCAGTCTGCCTCAGGGCAGTTGTGGCTGCAACTGTAGCTGCCTCCACCAGTGTGTGAATGTGAGAGTGAATGAATAGTGGAATTGTACAGCGCTTTGGGTGCCTAGAAAAGCGCTATATAAATGCAATCCATTATTATTATTATTATTATTATTATTAATGCTCATGTATTACACTTAGCGACTGACTACAGTTTATATTTGATGTGCTTGTTTCTTTTTATTATCATCTTGACTTTTTGCATTCCTCTTGGTCCAATAAAAAATGTATGATCGTCAGATGAAAACAAATAAGCTCTATTTCTTCCTCTCTTTCCTTCTAATCAAGCATCACTTCAACATTTAAATGTGTCCCTTTTTTTCAGTAAATACATACTTACTGAGACAGATGGTAATCCGAACATGATAAAGTAGTGTGCAAACAGTGCGGATGTTAACCTAGTCGTGCACATGCTTGTGTTGGGGCTCATTTACTCATTACTATATTGAGCTGTTTCTAGAATTACAATCAGATTCTTACAATGTGTGAACCTGACACTTTTATCTTTACCAAAGTGCATAATTTAGCAATTTAGAATCATTCTGAATTGCTGATAGGCCTGCTTGCAATCAGAAATACTGCCAAGACCCCATTTCTCTTTATAGGGAAACAAAATTACCTCAAGGTGCAACATGGAGAAAGCCACCAGAGACTATGGCTCAGTGGAAAAAGAAGGAAAAAATCACCTTAAAGCTGACCTGTAAAAAAATAAATTAAAAAAAGAAGCTACTTTCGGTTACTCTCTTGTCACAAGGGGTGGTCACAGTGGGTAGCTCCGCATGTTTGATTTGCCTTTCCTGACACAACCCAGAAGAGAATTTGTATCTCTAAATGGAAATGAACCAGCAACCTTTTGCTTGCCAAACAAATGTGTAAACCACTACAATAAGGTTTTATCTTTAAAATAAATAAATAAGGGCAGCACGGTGGCACGGTGGTTAGCACTGTTGCCGCACAGCAAGAAGGTCCTGAGTTCAATTCCTCCATCAGGCCGGGGTCTTTCTGTGTGGAGTTTGCATGTTCTCCCCGTGTTTGCGTGGGTTCCTTCCGGGTACTCCGGCTTCCTCCCACCGTCCAAAGACATGCAGCTTGTGGGGATAGGTTAATCGGATAATCCAAATTGCCACTAGGTGTGAATGTGCGAGTCAATGAGAGTGCGAATGGTTGTCTGTCCCTGTGTGTTGGCCCTGCGACAGACTGGCGACCTGTCCAGGGTGTACCCTGCCTCTCGCCCTATGACAGCTGGGATAGGCTCCAGCGCCCCCCGCGACCCTGAAAAGGATAAGCGGAAGCGAATGGATGGATGGATGGATAAATAAATAAGGAAGCTAGTGGAGCACAAATGTCGGATGGACATTGAGGGCTATCATGAGGGGCTATGCGCTGCTGCTCTCTGGCAAGTAGCTCCATGCCCTCCTGGGTTTTATATGCACCTTAAAACACACATACATCAAGGAGTTGATGTATGTGTGTGGGAGGAGGAGTTGGCCGTCCGATTGGGGTCTGGAATGTGGAGCCTCCCTGCTGCTGCGGAGTCGGGGCGGTCTGCTTCTCTCCACCCCAGGGAAAAGGGTAACACTACCTGGGTCTGGATGCAGTTTCCCCCTCCAGGGGCAAGGGTACCTAGACCTGGGGTATAGAGTACGCTTGGGGAGTGTGATTGTGTGTACAGTGTCTATTTATGTCTGTCTCCACGTTGGGTGAGCGCTGAGTAATTGCATATGAGAGCATGAGGGTGGGAATGGATGTACTGTGTCTATATGTCAGGTCGGGTATCAGACGCCACCTCTCTAGGGACATCTCAGGCCCTCCAAGGTATGGAGGCCTATCCCCCCCCCCGCCGGTGGCAGATGCCCTCAGACATTGGTGCATTGGTGGTTCTTTGTGTCTGGGGATGGGCATCCGGGTACACACTGGCTCACTCCTTGGTGGCTGCTTGTTGGGGCCTGGAGCCTGGGGCTCGCTCGGGCCACTCCGGGGGTGGGGTGCCCTTGGCCTGAGGCTCGGTCACTCTGGCACAGCTGGCTGCCAGCGGAGCTCACGGGCACGTCACTGCAACCCCCCCGGCTTCTGCTCCACGGCTGCTGAGTGAGCCCTCATCTGGGGCTCTCCTCAGTTCTTTCTGGGATAGTGGCGCGGCTGCCCCTCTGTTGGTCTTCCTTGGTCTCTTGTGTTCTGAGGGCCTCTGGATGTCTGGAGTCTTGATCTCCTCCATACCTGCTCCATGCCCTGGAGGACGGGGCTGTGGCTTTGTTTTTGATTGTTTTCTCTTTCTTCTTTCTCAACAGGTGATCGATGTGATTGATAGATGTATTTTGTTTGTTTGTTTTGTTGTTTTTTTCTTTTGCCCTTTATTACCGTTCCTCTTCCCTGCTGTTTTTATTTCCCTCTTTCTTTCTTCTCTTTCTTTTCCCCAGTTGAGCTGCAGCTCACAGCACAAAAAATGCCTTGTTGACCTCTGGAATCAAGAGGACTTAAAGCACAGACTTGTGAGCACATGTCCAGCATTTAGCGTCAGGAATAACTGTGACTAACCACAGCCCCAGAAAGATGATGCTGACTTCTATAGCATATATTCATGCGCTGTGCAGTTTCATATATAAAAATTCAACTTGTGTTGAACTAAAATCAATTTCTTAAATGCACTCACATTTTTCACCTTCCGAAATTCCCACCATGAGGTCCATTTAGCAACTTTTCTGGACTGTTTGATCATACCATATGATCTTTAACAGCTCACAAGTTTTCCAGCCTTCATGGAAAAGTTCACATAATAAGAGGTATGCGCTCGGAGTTTTCTTAGATCTAAAGAAGGCGTTTGATACTGTTAATCATGAAATTCTATTAAAAAAACTGGAAAAGTACGGGTTTAGGGGAGTGGTTTTGGAATGGTTAAAAAGCTATGTAGGGAATAGGCAACAATATGTACAAATAAATGAATATAAATCTAATTTGATGGATATAGCTTGTGGAGTACCTCAAGGTTCAGTACTGGGTCCAAAAATGTTTATTATGTACTTAAATGATATCTGCAGAGTATCGGAGATTTTAAAGTTTGTAATATTTGCAGATGACACAAATATACTGTGTGCAGGTGGGGAATTGCCACAGGTTTTGGAAATGATCACACAGGAATTAACGATATTAAAGAAGTGGTTTGATATAAATAAATTATCATTGAATCTAGATAAAACCAAATTTATGTTGTTTGGAAACCAAAAGAAAAACATCGAAGTAGAAATATGTGTTGACAATGTATATTTAGAAAGAGTAAATGAAATAAAATTTCTTGGGGTGATCATTGACCACAAGCTCTGTTGGAAGCCACACATTACTTATGTTCGGGGGAAATTGGCACGGGGCATTGCCGTCCTGGGAAAAGCAAAGCATATGTTGGATCAGAAAGCACTGCACATTTTATACTGTGCTTTACTACTGCCATATATGAGCTACTGTGTAGAGGTCTGGGGAAACACATACAAAAGTAACACACAAACAATAACTATAATACAGAAAAGGGCCATTAGATTAATAAATAATGTAGGGTACAGGGACCATACAAATGCACTCTGTCAAAATGCAAGCTATTAAATCCCAAGACTTGGTGAAGCTTAAAACAGCGCAAATAATGTATAAAGTCAGAAATAAATTGCTTCCCAAAGAAATCTGTAAATTGTTCATAGAAAGAGAAGGTGGGTATAACTTAAGAGGGAAATGGAATTTAAAAATACAAAGTGCTAGAACAACTTTAAGAACTATGTCAATCTCAATTTCAGGAGTTAAATTATGGAACAGTCTAACAGAAGAAATAAAAGACAGTCAAAACATAAAACAGTTTAAAGTAAAATATAAAAACCTAATTTTAAATAAGTATAAGAATGAAGAAAACGGGGTTAACCCAGGATGGTAATGTTGCTGGTAATGGTGTTGCGGTTCTTTTTTGGTTGTTTTTTTGTTTTTTTGTTTTGTTTTGGTTTGTTGTTTTTCCATAACTTGTGTATCTGCAAATATACACATTCTGTATTTTTCATATGAAAGAAACTATACTGTTGTGGGGCTTGCTAATTTCTTGTTTTTGATTTATGTATGTTATGTTTTGTTTTACTTCATATGTTTATATGTTTCATATGTTGTTTGTTTAATTTAAGACAAAAAAAAAAATTAAATGAATGAGAGGTAAAACTTGAGGGGGTAGGGACAAATAAGTAAATACTTCAGCCTACTCCTTTTCAAACAAATAATGGAATGATATTTTGTAATGATTGTGAAGGCACATGTTTGAAATGTTTGAAATAAAAATGAACTGAACTGAACTGAACATCTCTACATTTTTTGAATACTCAATCTATGTTTATGTTCATTCAGTACTCGGCTTCTCTGTTCAACATAAATGAATTCAACCGGATTCTGTATTCAGTCTTATGTCTGGCATTTTTTTGTAAAAAGCTACAGCAACATCAATTCAATTCATATTCAGATAGAAACATTGTAGACAAATCTGAGCAACAGACAAATCATACAGAGCTAAAATGCTGGCTTTGCAAAATCTTGACATGAAGAGTAATAATAGTTTCCAAGCAGACTGAATGAAACAGCAAAAAGCAGCAAATGAGCAAAGCATTCAGATGTGCCACCTATGCTACTGTAGCTAAGATGTGAAGAAAGATTTTTTTGACCCACAATCCTGTAAAAATACCCAACTAAACATAATATTTGGATGGCAGATTAATTAAAAATTAAACTGATCCCTTGTGTTTTTTCCCCTCATCAATTTAAGAAACAATACAGTTCAATCAAAGATGCAGTCTAAATATCCAAGAAAAAAACCCCACACACAAAAGATTGCACATGAGAACATCACACTGACATCACAAAAGGAAAAGATACAAAAAGTAAAGATAAAAGGATCAAGGACTTTCCAATTCCACTTGCACTTGGCTTAACCTGCTGCTGAAATAAAAAAACCTGCTCCCTTTCTCAGTGTTTTCACCATCGCTTTCATTTCCTAACGGCAGACAGAAAATGTACAGACAAGGCACGATTTTAACGGCGGACTCTGAGGCTTGTTTGGGTTGCACTTTCCTGTTTGCCACATATGATGGAAGCTAAAATCTGATAAGATGAATGGCAAACAGAGGGAAAATAGACAACAGAAGAAGACAGAAACTCCTGACTCTGTGATTCTTTGCAAATCTCTTACAATCTGCATCCCTTCAACCAGAGCACAATACAACTGGCTGTTTAGAACAGCCTATTTTTTTTACACAAGGGCTGACTTTATCTTAAAAGCAATCCTCTGTGATGATGATGAAAACACAAATATATCTGATATAAGAAAGGACTGGACTTCAGTGTCATCACAGTTTGCGGCTTTGCCTGTAATGTGTCTGAGGAGCTTTTCATTATTCTACAAACACTGTTGTGCTATTGAATGGACAGGGTGCTGAGTGCATAAAGACTGCTTGCTGACTTTAAATGGAAAAACGGATGAACTCTAGGTATTATGAAATTTTCAGAGGTTTAATGTAGTACTAGAGCGCTCTTAAAACAGCCAAAGCAAAAATATTTACTTAATAATCCAGTTCCTTCCCTCCTTACATTGACAAATTTGCTCACTGATGTACAGGTACTGTATGCATGCCAAACAAGCCTAAATAGCATACTCTGTATGAGATTTGCCAATTAGATGGGTAAAATGTTTATCAGATGACCCAGTAGAAGATGATGTCCTGGCACTCAGATTTGCTCTGACTGGGCTGTGCTTCAGTTTCTGGCTTGCTTAAAAGAACGTCCTGCACATGTTTTCTTTCTAAAAGCAGTTTGTCCTTATGCATGTGTTCTTATAAGCCCCCATCCAGTATAAAATAAAAACATAAAAAAGCTTGGCTGAAAACTCCAACCATATAACAGTTTTCTGTGGAAACTCTTTCGAGCAGCAGTTAAGCTGCAGGTAAAATAAGTACTGATGACGTCATCAGCTTTCTAAATATATTTCTTAAGATTCTATTGACATGAAATTCTCACCAGACGTTGGTAACAGCCCACCCAGTCCACACATGCAACAAAATCAAGCCATAAATTATTTGTAATAAGAAGAAATGACACAGGGAAAAAGCTTTGAGCACGCTTACTGAAATGTATTTAACACCTTGTACACAAGCATTTGTTGCAATGACAGCTTCAAGACAGGTCCTATATGTTAAAACTAATGGCATGCATTGTCCAGGTCTGATTTTAGCCCATTCTTCCATACAAGCAGTCTTTAAATCCCGAAGGTTCTGTGGGCTCCTTCTATGAACTGTGAGCTTCAGTTCTTTCCAAAGACTTTCAATTAGATTCAGTTCAGGCCAATCTTGCAGACTTATTTTCTTGCTCTGAAACCAATTCACAGTTTCCTTGGCTGTGTGTTTGGGATCATTGTCTTGCTGAATCACCCACCCTGATTTAATCTTCATCATCCTGGTAGATGGTAGAAGATTCCTTCAAATATATAAAGTGTGCCAGGGCCATGTGATAAACATCCCCACACCATAATGTTTTCACCTCTAACCTTCACTGTTGGTATGGTGTTTTTGGGGGGGAAATATGGTGCCTTTTTACCTCCAAACATGGACTTGTATTATGGCATCCAACGAGCTCGTGTTTGGTCTGGTCCTGGGACCAGACTATATTTCCCAGTATTTCACAGGTCTTTCTAATTGTTGTTCAGCAAACATGCTTCAACATCCCTTTTCTTCAAATGCACTCAGCCATTGCGACTCAGTGCATTTAGTCATCTGATCTTTTCACTCCTCTGCCTGAAATCTTGCGACTGGCCCACCGTTAACGGCTGGTTCATGGCGAAATGATCTTCTTTCCACTTCCTGATTATGGCTCCAGCAGTGCTCATTGGAACCTTCAATAGAAATGCTTGCTGTAACCAATGCCATCAGCGTGTTTTGCAGCAATAAGGTTGCAAAAGTCTTGAGTGAGCTTGGTTTTATCCATCCTGATGTGTTTCTTGTGTGACACCTTGGTAATGAGACACCTTTTTATATGCCACCAGGTGGGACTAAACCAGCTGGTATTAATTTGCACTAAGTGTAAGCATTGATAGATTTCACACCAGCTAAAATCTATCAGTGATAGATTTTAGCTGGTGTCATGAGCTTCCATGCCTTCCTGCACCTCCCTTCTTCATATGTTCAATACTTTTTCCCTGTGTTACAAAACTGAATTTATCCACATTTATGGTTTGATATTTTCTTTCCATGTGTGGATTGGATGGGTTGTTACCAACATCTGGTGAGAATTTCATGTCAACTGCATATTAAGAAATATATTTACTTTGAAAACCAGTGATCCATACTTACTTTACCTGCTGAATATAAGAGGAAAGAACAAAAAATGCTTGATCATGAACCACAATGGTGTCCTAATTACTCTAATTAATTTCCTGGTGAGAATTTAACTATTTAAAATCTGGCTGAGGACTCATTTTGCAGGCAGCAGTATGGATAGGAAAAACAGACAGATCCTGTCCATTTATGATTTCCTTCACTGAGCAGTTTGGTCAGTAACATGGCGAGAAGAAAGCTGCGTTTCCAGGCAACAGGCCATCTGTTTTCTCCCACCTCTCAAAGTTATATCTGTCTTGTTCATTTTTCAAAGAATGAAACACATTTCTTGCGATGTTTGTCCGTCATGATAAAGTGAGGACTATCATGGTTGCCCTGCAGCATCCTGGATACTGTAGTGTGCTAATAGAACCCCAGAGACCCAACTGCTGCACTTCTGGATGATGGACAGTAGAGGAAGCCATGGGAGGAAAGAAGGTGGGTTGTCTGGATGGAGAAAAAGATAACTGGTGGGAGGAGATGTGGAATTAGGGCCTGTGCAGCATGTTGCCATCATGTCTGGACAGCACAGAGACCTGGCTCAGTTGAGGAAGCAGCATGCTCCATGCTGAGGCTGACTCAGTGCATCCAGGCTAATTAAACCACAAGGGGATAAACAAGGGCACTGAAAACTGGAGCCTGCTGGGAGAAGGAGTTCCACATGCTGCCAGGGTGGTGGCAGAAGTACAGCATGTTCAAACTGAATTAAAACCTAAAGGAGGTTTGGGTGGAATCCTACAAAACCCAGTGTAAATAGAACGAGATAAGGAGTAAGAGGACGTGGAGTTTCTGATGATAGTTTTTTAATATCCAAAACTAATGCCCATCTGCAGAGCTGTGCATTGCTTGGCTAGCTGCTGTGAACTCCCCTGTCTACCCTTCCACTTGTTTTAGCCGTGAGCTGGTCATTCAATGTGCTACAATATGGCACTGCTTACAAAACAAGCCTCCCTTAAACAGTCACCCTGCATCAAAAATAAGATATTTACATGTATCTCACTAAATAGGATAATTTAAAGCTCCACTATTTTAGTGTTTGAGTTGAAAAGAGTTTGAATATGTATTATGATCTGTAAGACGTCTACATTCTGAAAGGAAAAATATGCCCACAGTTGGGCATAAATGAAGATGCATCAAATGAAAATATCCTGAGAAATTTGCTTAGAGCCTTTCTCAAAGAGAATACAACAGCAGTCGTGCAACAAGAAGTGCTTGATGTGGGCTAGAAAAGCTATATAAATAAGTCTTCTATTCAATTAAATCCTTGGGTATTGAGCTCAATACAGTGCAATACTTTTTACTTTTTAAAAAGACAGGAATGGTAATAACATTTTTCATCTGATTTACAAGTATAAACAAGAAGAGATTTATAGTTGTTTGGATTAAAAAAAAACTGATGACTGTCATCTCATGCATTTTAAAATTTCACATTCAGTTTTCTAAAACTTTGATTTGGAATTTTTCGGTATGAATCTGTCCCTAAAGAGATTTCATCAGGAGAAACAAAAAAAACCAAACACAAATTGCTTTTTTATTTATTATGTCTAAAGTAAATAAAGTGAATAAAAAAAATACCATCAGCCCAAAGGATCAGTTTGGGCTACAACTAGGGAAATAGCTTTTTAAACATTGCAATGATTTTTACCATCTGAAATTCACTTTGCAAGAGATCAGTTAAAATATCCCCATAACACAGACAGACAAATAAATAAACGATGGAAAGAAAGAAATAACTTTGAGAGTTGACTGAAACAAGTGGACTCTCAAGAAATCCACTTGTTTGAGTGGAATAGAATAATGTTTTGTAAGCAGTGTAAAATGCATTTTATGAAATATTGCATGCTAACGCTGAAGCTTAGAACAACACAGTTTTTGAGGTATTGAAAAAAAGAACACGAAAACAAGCTTTTACCAAAACCAGGAATGACTGACTCATAGGTGGATGAATCTAAAGTGCAAGTGTTGCACGAGTTCATACGGCATCCTGGATGCAATCACATCAAGGAAAGAGGTACAAATCAGTCAAAGTAACTAAATATTGCTGTTGCATGGATCATATAATCAAGCAAAAAGCTACAAGTGAAGAAAAAAAGCAGAGAACAAAATGAATCCTTCATTTGAAATCGCCCCGTTTAACTATAGTGGTCTTGTTTTTAACCTGGTACTGAAAGGGAAATCAATCAGTAATGAACTTATTTTTGAACATCATGGTGAGCATGTTTCCAGGCCTACCTGTGTCACCCCATACAGGCAGGTATTCATCTTGCTGGATGTCGAGCATGATCTCCAGGCCATTTCCAGTCCCTCCCTTCATGGTGGTGCGCAGCGTCTTCCCCTCCTCTGCTGCGTTGAACATATAGCACTTCCCATATCTGGTGAACACCTAAGCGAAGACAGAGAGAAGTGATGACTTACGATTTATTGATGATGATACAGAGACCTCAGACTATAAAAATATCACTGAAGTAGAGACATTTGGCGGCAAACCGAAGGGTCTAATTTAAAAGTGGATTTATTTCACACCAAAGGCATCAATTTAGCAATTAAATATATATCTATAGAATGATAACGAGCTGCGATTAGATTTTTCATGAGCCTAATGTTTCCCTCTGAGCTGTCAATTATTATGTATTTCAATATGAATCTATAAAGGTTTCAGCTTGGTTCTCCCTCTTATGATATGCACAGTTATGACACTGTCACTACACATCTGTGCACATTATCTCCCTATTTGGAGCAAGTCGGTCAACTGTGACATGTTGTCATTTTGCACGTGCACGTAAACATGTTCCACGGCTGCTTTTATGAACATGAACCAGTGTAAGTGTAAATCACCTTTGCTTACACAAGGTGGAATACAACAGGTGCTACATTCACTGCGCTAGGGAATAAGCAGTGGAATTAATAATACATTTCTGCTTTTGTGCTTTCCTTTGGATTTTCAGATGGATATGGTTTGACAGCATCTATATTGCTTTTGGTAAAATACTATTATTGTTTGCAGTTTGGTGCGTCTAAATGATAAAATATTGTGCTGCTGAACTTCTATCAGTTCCTGTTTTTATTCAAACACTATGTTTAAAATCAAAAAATTGCTCGGTATCAAACATTATAATAATAATAATAATAATAATAAATTTTACTTATGAGGGCCTTTCAAGTCACCCAAGGACACTTTACAGTAGGATAAAACACTTTTGGGGGCAGAGAGCTCCACAGCCTGGGAGCAGAGCAGCTGAAAGCTCTGCTTCCCATGGTGGTGAGGCGGAAGGAAGGTACAGCAAGCTGGATAGAAGAAGAAGATCAAAGTGAACGGGCAGAACAGGTAGTGGTTAACAGGTCAGAAAGGTAAGGAGGAGCGAGGTTATGAAGGGCCTTGAAGGTGAGCAGAAGAAGTTTGAATATTATCCGGAATTTCACAGGGAGCCAGTGAAGTTCCTGAAGAACAGGGGTGATGTGCTGGTAGGAGGGGGTTCTGGTGATAATGCGAGCAGCAGAGTTCTGAACCAGTTGAAGCTTATGGAGGGATTTTTGGGGGAGACCATGCAGAAGAGAATTGCAGTAGTCAATACGGGAGGTAACAAGACTGTGGACAAGAATGGACGTAGACTGGGTGGAAAGAGAAGGAAGCAATCTGTTAATGTTGCGTAGATGGATGTAGGCAGAACGGGTGAGATTATTGATGTGAGATTTATAGGAAAGTGAACTGTCTAGGATGACACCAAGGCTCTTAACCTGAGGAGAAGGGAAAACTGTGGAGTTATCGATGGTGAGTGAGAAATGGTTCGCCTTCAAAAGGTTGGATTTGGTGCCAATAAGGAGGATCTCAGTTTTATCCTCATTGAGCTTTAGAAAATTAGAGCTAAACCAGGATTTTAACTCAGTTAGACATTCTGAAAGGGAGGAAGGTGGGAGGGAGGAATCAGGTTTGCAAGAGAGATATAACTGGGTGTCATCAGCAAAACAGTGAAACTGAAGATCAAATTTGCGGAAAATGGTACCTAGAGGGAGGATGTATATCATGAAGAGAAGAGGGCCTAAAACTGAGCCTTGAGGTACACCAGAGGAGACGGGGAATAGACGAGAGTGGGATGATAGTTGAATAAACTGGGAACGGTCGAGGAGATATGATTGAAACCAGGCGAGGGGTGTGTCAGAGATGCCGAGAGAGGAAAGTCTGCTTAGAAGTACAGAGTGAGAAATGGTGTCAAAGGCTGAACTCAGATCTAAAAGGACGAGAATGGTGAGAAGACTAGAGTCAGCTCCGATTAGAAGATCGTTAGTGACTTTAAGTAAAGCAGTTTCTGGACTGTGACATGAGCGAAAACCAGATTGAAATCTCTCGTAGATACTGTTATTATTAACCAGGTGTAAATGAAGTTGAGGTGCAACCACTTTTTCGAGTATCTTAGAAATGAAGGTTAAATTGGAAATCGGACAGAGGTTGTTAAAGTTGTTAGGATCTAAAGAAGGTTTTTTTCAGTATAGGAGTGACTAGAGCAGTCTTGAATAAGGAGGGAACGATACCGGTGGTGAGAGAAGAGTGAATGATAGCAGAGATGAGTGGGAGTAAAGAAGAGAGGCAGGATTTCACAAGCCCCGTGGGCATGGGGTCAAGATGACATGTGGCAGGCTTTGATTTACATATGAACTCGGAAATATCAGATAAATCAGGAAGATGAAAAGTGGAAAACGGCTCAAAAAGGAGAAAAGGTTCTGGAGAGGGCGTAGACACAACATTTGATCTGAGTTGCTGGTGGATGTTTATTGATTTTCGTAGTCCAGAACAGCATCAAGGAGTTGCAGGATTCAGAGGAATAGATGTGTGGTGGTAAAGTGTTGGGGGGTTGAATTAGCTTGTTGAGAACTGAAAACAGAGTCCTTGTACCCTCATAAGAACTGATAATACCAGAGTAGAAGCTTTGTTTGGCCTTGCTGATGGAGTCTTTATACTGAAGTACGTGGTATTTATAGATTTCTGAATCAACAGTTAAACCAGATTTTTTTATATTTACGCTCTAGCTGCCGAGCTTTATACAGGCAAAATGTTGATTGAACAAATTTCCCACGTGTGGGACTAATAAAGGTTATCTTATCTTATGATTGCTGAGGTGAGGGTCAGCAAGGAATGAGAATGAACATGCAACAATCCTGACTGAAATGCAGAGAATATGGTTTGTCCTGGAATAAATATAAACAAAACTAAATAATTAAGCATCCCGTTTTCATTATTTTTAAGCTGTTCTTTTGTGCGCAGTGTTTGGTCAAATTGTATTTTTTTTCCATAGTGCACACACAGAAACACAACACTGACAGTTAAAACGTTGTTGTTTAATATGTCTACGTGAAGGTCAGCCTTGGCATTAAACACATCCTGCTAGAGGGGCACTTCCCCTCATTTCCACATCATCTACCTTTCTTTCTACAGGACAGTTGTTCACAGCTCTAATTTGCTAAAGCCAAAAATATAGCAGAGCCCACAGAAACACGCAACACGCACGAATCCAAAGGCAATGTTCTACATAATCACTTAAAAGCAGAGAGCGTTCGGCCTGGACTTGAACAGGGCTTCAGAGAATATGTCTCACAAACTTTTTACTCCTTTCATGTGTGTGTGCACAGGGAGGGAGAATAAACAAAACAAAGTCACATTCCTAATTACTGTATGTGGACAACAGCTTCGCCCTTCACTAATATCTCTCTGTGCCCCCTCCCGTTCATCAAAAACCAACTAATGGCTACAAGGCATTTATGAGTAATAGGCTGAGTTAAAATTGCAGCTTATTTGAGTAACAATGTGTGTTAGTTTGTGTGTAACACAAGCAATGATCGATTTGATGTGATGAATAGCAATCACTGTAACAACCATCAACTTCGAAGCTGATTGAAAGGAAGTGACAGAATGAAACAGTTTAATAAATCAGGAGCACCACTGTTCCCTGAACCCTAATCAGCAAAATAAAAAATATACCCATCAATATCACAAACACCTCACACTGTGATTTAGTACAATGCAACAGCACCACTGACTGCAGTCTTTAAAACTATAACAAAGCCTTAAATATTAAACACTTGTCTCAAATAGTATTGGCAAACCCAGAACAATATAAGCTATAATAATGGGCTACTTTAATAAAGTACACTGGTTTAACTTTGTAACTTACACCTGCTTATATTGTGAAAATGCTTTTCTAATAAAGGTGTAAAGTGGAAAAGAGGGTGCTTGTTATGATGTTCCCACACTCTCTTTGTGCCGTTACAAGCTGCCCATGAAAAAGCTGCAGATGAGTAAAACAAAAATGAGCAGAGGCCATAAAGCAGGTTGTGGTTGAACTGGGTTTGCTAACAAGCCCTAATCTTGTTATAAGTGAGCAACATCACACATATTATACGAGTGCCGCTTGATTTTTACATCACAGCGAATCCTCAAGAGTTTAGTGTTCTAACTCCCACACTGATATTTGCTCACAATTTGGAAACGGTCGAGATAATGAGAATCCTTTTGATTATCAGCTGAAATCTATGGTCATATGCAAATCTCCAGATAACACTCAGACACAGATAATGTTACCCCATACTTCCTAACGCTGACCTTCAAAACCTGAGAGATAGTTTAAACACCTTGTAGGGACTTTATTAACATCAGTGGCTGAAACAGTAAAATTTCATGGTTCTGCGTCCTTTTGGTCCAGCAGTTTGTGTTTTCTTGTATTCTTGTGGTATTTTGTATTATGGGTTGTGTTCTGGTTCATTAGTAGTCTTTAGTTATTCTGCTGTTAGTTTCTTATATTCCCTGTTTAGTTCCTTAATTTTTTTTAGTATTTTCTTCTTGTGTCTTTGCCCTCGGTGTCTTTCTCTGTGTGTCTGTGTTTATATAGGTTGTGTGAGTTCTTGTGTCTTGTTTCCTCCTCATGTTTCATTCTGTTTCCCCCTGCCTGCCATGCTTATCCATGTTTCCCCAGTCAGTCATGTCTCTGTGTCGGATGATCTGATATCGTCGTGTTGGTGTTATTCCTGGAACAACATAGTAAATGTTGTTCCAGGATCAACATTGCAAGTGACCAATCACATTCTTGTGACGTTATTCTTTGGCACGCCAAGCCATTCGTGCATTTATGAAATTCCAATGTTGCAAGGACAATATCAATTCTGCTTAGCGTTTATTAAAGGGTTAGGGTCAGGGTCCGTTGATCGGCGGACAAAGGCGGTTTCTCGCAGCTTAAGAACAGTTTTTTGTTTTATGGCAGTTTTTCCCAAAGTCGCAAAAGTATGACGTCACAACATTCTGATTGGTCACTTGCAATGTTGATCCTGGAACAACATTTACTATGTAGATCTGGGAACAACACCAACACAACGATATCAGATCGTGCCTCTGGGTCTGTCTGCGCCTCTGTGTGTTTGTTCCCATTACTTCCTGTTTTGATTTAGTAGTCTCCTGTGTGTGTGCGCCATGTTTTGCTTTGCTTCTCTTACTTTGAAGGTACCTCGTCTCGTGTGTTATGTTTAGCTTTATGTCCTCTGTCTCGTTGAGTGTAATTTGACCCAGTTGTGTTCCCCATGTGTTTCCTGTTCCCTCGTCATTTAAGCCCTTTGTATTCGTCTTTCCAGTGTCGCGATCTCACTCATAGTTGTGTGTTTCTCTGCGTCCTTATCCGTATGTTTTGTTTTCTTATTTATTCCCAGTATAGTTTTGTACTATTTTGCCATTTAGCAAATAAAGCTCTGTTTTTCAGTTTACTTTACTCTGAGAAGTCTGCGTTTGGGTCCTTCCCTGCTTTCACACAGCCAAATTATGACAAATGTAGTATTGAACATACATTACTGTAAAGACTGAAGTATATGGTAGCATACCCAGGTATACATAGGTGTGTCTAACTCTACGGTTCCACAGCTGTTTCATATTGATCAATAACACGTAAAAATGGGAACATTTTTCATCTCAACCCTCTCTCCTTTTATTTTAAGAGGGGATTTGTTAAAAGCAGCTGTCTCCTCAATGTCGATGGAGGGAGAAATGTTGATTGTGACTCCTCAAGAGGCAATTCAGCAGACAAAAATGTGGGATTCATGCCTCTTACTAAAAAGTACCATATTATTTTTTGACTGCGCAGTATTATGGGTTAACAAGGTTGTTACTATTGGTTGGAGTTATTATTAACCACAGCCTCTCCCACACAAACAGCGCTCCCTATTCAGGACTGGTTAAAAATTCAGTCATGGATGGTTTACAGACATGATTGATCGACTACCTGATGCCACACTGCCAAAGAGGTGGTGCGCTTCGGAAGAATATGAAGTACCACATTAGAGGTTCATTCACCTCTGCAAAACAGAGGTGCTCTAGACGCATATGTATGTGCACGAAACAAATGACAGAGAAAATCCCTGGAGCATTGTGACGAGGACAGCAGATAAATATTCATGGCACTATCATTCTTCATTTGCAGGTACAAGATGCGTCAGGGTTTTTCAGGTATCGTTCTGCGCTAGTGCGAACGTCTTGGTAAAGCCGGGATAATCGCTATACCAGTCAGCTCCGAGACAACTTCACAGCAATGAACTTGGTTTCATTAGCAGAAACCGTGTGTTGACATGCATCACATCACCACCATTTTTCCTGAATGAAAGCATTTTCTAATGATGCCTCAGATGAACTTCATTTACGCAGCTGTCTAAACCCTCCAGAGACTGAAGTGTTCCATTTAACCCTCACTAGCTAATTGGTGGGGGCCTGTACCATTAAGTGTAATTACCCAACAGTTATTTGCTATTCCGATACACATTTGTGTGTGCAAGTGACGAAAGCACAGTTTGAACTGAATATTTTCTTTAAAAAATGCAGTTGTTGCCTGATTGTCAACATCTCTATCTCTGGATTTTTTTATAGGAGCGAATTGCATTCAGGGGGACACTGCTTGCCCTTCTTTGCCTCTTTTTGTCAAGACTGATGTTGTTTGACAGACAGGACCAGGGTCGGGTCAACATCTCATTAGACCTCAACCAGACAGAAAGGCTCCTCTTCAGCCACTTGATGACAAAGACCCTGACAAATCCTTGACAGAGGGGTTCTGTTATTTTGCAAATCCTCGCTACTGACCCTGCCTGCATGTCCCCCGTCTTTGTCACTTCCTTGCTGAACTGCCACTTCAAGCAGAGATGTCACATGGTCGAAGGTAATGACTTCTCAAACCTGTCTAGAAACCAGAAATGTAAAATAGCACAGAAACCATTGCTCTGCATGACAAATGTCTTAAGGAGAATAGGATTATCAGTTCTCATTTAACATTTAATTAGCAACAGTGAAAAGGCAAGTAGATCAATTATTAACTATCGCTGCTTTCGGAAGTTTGTCACAGTTGCTCTTTGGAGAAAGCTGTCTGTAATGAGCATGGCAATGACACCTTTTCCAAGGTTGGTGCCAGTCGAGATAGTCTTAATTTATTAACAGTTTTAATATAGGGTTAACACATCACAGAGCAACTTGGAGTTCTGTATCTTGCACAAGGGTCCTTTGGCAAATATTACGTCAACGCTCACATATTTAACTTGAAAGCCTCACACATTCCCAGAAAGTGTACTTCAAGTTTCAGATGGGATTACCCTGCAGATGTGTTTTTGTATTGTGCTTGCATACACCAGATTCTTAGCTCTGTTCCAAACGATCTGTTTCAGTGTTTGTAGTTTTGAATGGAACGGGAACTCCAGCTGACCACGCCCCTTTAAGCAAGACACGTATAAGACAGAGAAAAGAAGCCAACGCTAGCAATGCAGCGCATTCAGTTTACGACTCTGCAGCTGTTACAGATCTGAATGGGATATTCACCGCACAATCATAGTTTTTGATACATGTGTACGTGTAGGCTGATTTTGTCGAACATGTCATGATTATAAATGGGCCATTTTAGTACACGGAGCAGCAGCAGAGTTAAAATCGATGCACTGGTCATTGCTTTTGCAATCAGTGACTTCTGTATAGTGCTGTAATCATTTATGCTGATGATTGAGGCATGTCTGACTAGCTGTCGTCTTTGCAAAACAATAGGTTTTTGCACAAAATCAAAGCGATCACGCCGTTTTTCCCCACTGTTTTTCTGGTCTCTCATCTTTTCCAGCTACCTGGGAATATCTATGTCCCTGCATAGACACATTATAGACATATTTGCAGACTTGTGCTTTAAAATGCAAACCAGACAGGTGAGAAACAAAGGCAAAACAACACAAGACTACACAGCATGCCATCAGTGATATCAAAGCATGTTTGATGTAGTTAGTGTGCAATACTGTTTTATCAAAGATTTTTATTTATCCCGAACATCTAGTATCATTATTGATCACATGTAATATTTAATATGGAAATGTCTCAGTTTACTACATATAATGTTGAAGCTTCTATATCGGCAGATTTGGATGCACATGAAAAATTAATTAATGTTTTTTTACTTAGTGTTGTTTAAACTGTGTTCATGTAATACATTTAGAGGAATTGCATTAAAAATAATGAATGCTAGTTTAACTTTATACCCTGCGTTGCTTCTGCTACACTTACACGAGTCAGTGTAGTGTACAAATTGTCAGTGCTCAGTTGATCTCAGTTGCTGCTGATATCGCATTAGTTTTTCCTCTATTCAAGCCAGAGGTCTGAGAGCCAACCTGTGAGTGAGAGCGCGCACATTTGGGCTGCCAATTAAAATGCCTTTTGACCAGCACAACACATCTCATTAGTATTCACAGCTGCAAGTGTGAATGTCTGGAAGACCAGAGCTGCAAACATGGCATGACCTTGCCTATTTGCAGTGCAACGCCTCCCACAGAGAAGAAGCCAAAGATGACATGGCCATTAGTGTCTATTCCTGTCATGATGAAAGGTCACTTGTTAACACTAACCACCAACAAATTACACTCTTAAACATGCTCCTGTGTAATGCAGAGCCTAGTAAATATGCATTCATAGCATCGACAAGTTGATCAGGTATGCCAGTGGAATATAATGAATACCAATACAGCAGTTCTATCACAACCACTGTCTCTACTATTTTTTAAGCAGCAGAGCTCATACCATAGTGGTGGTGTTTTAAGTAGTTTCATGCTTTACATACAGGCTGTTACAGGATTGCATAAAACTTGTAAAGTCACAGTATATGCAGGTAAAACACTGTACTTGAGAAATTCTGGCTGGAGGGGTGTCTTTAAATTTGTGACCTTGACTGAAGTGAATCTATGAAGCGCCTTGAGGCGACTTTTGTTGTGATTTGGCGCTATATAAATAAAATTGAATTGAATTGAATTGAATTGAAGTCAAGTGGCTGCTCCTCATGTTGGACTGTCACACACCCCTTCTAGTCTAAATTCATCTTCTTTTCTTCCATACAATTCTATTTTGTTATCTCAGCTTTGCAAATGGCTTGCTGACACGATGCCAAGTCAAAAAAAGAAAAGAAAAGGAAAATGGCACATTTACGCTGTAAAAAGAATATGTTCAGTTTTCTTCTTTTTTGCTCTAATGCCATTGGCTTCTTTCTTATCTGCTTCTGCCCACGTGGTGTCCAAACTATCAACATACCCTGAGGTGAACCTGCAATATTTAAATATCTTACTTTTAGCATAAGTGACACAGCAAAGCTATCTACTAAAAGTAAGTGTTTTGCCATATTACCTATGCTGGCCCTTGCTCAAGGTTTTTTTCCATTATTTGAATAGATTCTGTGATGCAGACGAGCCATTTTCTGTTGAAAATCGATAAACAGAAAGACCAGATGATGACTCCTTTGCATTTGTAATATTATGGTCTGTTTGAGATTGGATGTAGCTTCCTGAAGTGCTTATTCATCAGCTATTGGATGCTGACTTTGCTATTACTTTTCTGTCAGTTGTATTGTTTATGCAGCTTTACTATGAAATTCCCTTCCACAAAACTAAGGAAGGAAGAGCTGTATTCATTGTTATTTATTTATTTAGTTAGGATGACATTCCACTGTCAACCCTCTTTTATTTTTCCATTACAGTATAAGGAGGCAATAAGACACTTTTCTTATTCGTCCCATTTGCTTTGCTGGCAGGTGGAATATAAAGTGAAAAGCACCGAAGAGTAAATTGAAATGTTAAGCACAAGAGTCAGCCAACCAGTTTAATCAGCTCTCATGAAGCACCTCCAACTTTCAAGGTTATGGAGCTTTTGCACAAACTGTCTATAATGAGCTGCTGTTATTGTTTGACAAATCAATATCCATTATAAGTGAATTTAGATGGCGTTTTATGATAAAAACAAAGCATAAAGGGAGCTCGAGGGTAGAAGGAGAGATGAAGGAAAAAGGTGCTTTATCCTTATGGCTTACTGGGAGAGGAAGAAAGGAGTGAAGTTTATAAAAAAGGTCTTGCAAGGTGTGCACTTTCTCCGCTGTGTGGCAGCAGTAAAAGTGGTTGTACTGCTGTGGGGATAAATAATGCAGAGGGCTGCTGCGTTAGCGACAGGGTTGGCACTGAGCACGAGAAAGGAGGGGTTTAAGCACACACACACACATGCACACAGTTGCCTCACTCATCATTATGACTTTATGCACGCAACTCTACTACTTGCATGCCAAGCCAGCTTCCCGAAGGAACTTAAACACCCTTGCATCCTAAGCATATTTCATATCACATTAAACAAATTCTGTCATTTATGTGACATGTTCGGAGCTTTATGCTACACATTTATCATTGCACCCTAATGTCATTTTACCATGGCAGTCTATAATATTTTATTTTACAAGGCAGCACATAAGTGAGGCAGGGCAGAGATAGGACACAAAGGATTGCAGGGCTGCTAGCAGGATATTTATGCTTTTGGAGAGAAGGGAAAAGGTGCAGCGAACAACAAGGAAACGAACTACAAAGAGAACAAGAGAAATAAAAAGAAGAAGGGAAACAGAGTGAGTGAGACGCTGGTATCAAAAGACAAGCACCCCTTGAGTACAGAAAGAAATAAAACCTCTTTGGCCAAACCCTAACCAGGATTACTCGGCATTGTTTGCGGGTTCAAGAATTTCTCGGTCTAATGGCATTAACACTGGGAGAGGTCACAGAAATAAAGGGTCTGATCCCTTACGATGCTGCTTTTGGAAGAAGGGCGGTTGTTCTTTTCATAATGGCATTCTGTTTTAATTTCCTGTCCTATTCATCACCATCAAACTCCTGTCATCATGTGCCTTTTAAATAATCTTCATTAAGACCAGCCTGAACTGAATACCTGCTGTGATTCTTCTCTTCTTGTGTTTTATGCCAAAACTACCATGTTGCTACAGCGTGATTATACTGTTACTAAGAGAACACGCCGCAGAGGCAGCGAGGATCAGGATACACAGAACTGACAAGTGTGTTGCAGTGTAATCCATCAAGATATACAGAAGCTCCAGCGCACCTATCTCTAAAAGGCCATCCTATTGCCTCAAAAGGTGTCTTAAAGGAAGAGTTCAGTATTTGAGGGGAAATATAATTATTTGCTTTTCCCCTCCAAAGAAAAAGTGACATGAGATGATTGATATGGACCTAATGTCTCTGTCGAGATGGGAGTCTGGATGTGGATAATGTGTGTTATTTGAGGCAGGAAAAAATGGCTACGCTGACTCTCTTAGGGAAAGAAATATGTCCACCAGCTCCTGTAATGCTGAATTACTGTCATAATATATCTCTCAGTTTTGAGGAAAACAAGTGTAGGTACAAGTCTGAACTGTTGTCAGTGGGGATGCACCAAGTCAGCATTTGCTTTTCAAATACCAATTCTGATACTCAACATACAGTAAGTACAGATAGACCGCACCAGGACTCTGATTTTCCCAACTTTAAAATATGCTTGTGAAATCAGTGTAAAAATAACAAAGATCAACTTAACATAAGGCAACACATGTACAGATATTTTGCAGTGGCAGCAAACGAGCTGATGTGGCTTGCTGAAAAACATTTAATTTTATAAAAGGATTTACATTGGTCACTTAATGGCATGTAATCACATCAGTGCATAATCATATCAGTATCGATGCCACTGCTAATCTGGCATATTGGAGTTACATTCTTTTTATTAGCCAGTAATAAACCCTAGAAGGTCCTAGCAGATAGAAAAAAAAACGAAGATGAATTGTTTGATTTGCTGTTTCAGACTCTGCAGCGGTTTGAAACTGCGCCATATACCCTTTTAGCCTTAAAGTAAAAATTGAACTACCTTCATCGAGCAGAGCAGGACTGGCCAAAGTCAGACGTACTGTAGGCACCCAGCCAGATTACTACTAATAGGAGTAATCGCACAGAAATGTCCATCAAACCTTGTCTGCCCAGGAAAGCAGGGAGAAATCATTAATGAGGGTTAAACAGAATGATTGCGAGCGCTTTCGTTGGAAGGTAAGTTGTGTTTTCAAATTTCCTCCAGCCACTTATCTAGTCAACACATGCATTAGCACAAATGTAAAAACAACAATTTGTGATAATCGTTTTACCTCAAAATACATCCTCAGCCACAGCAGTAGCTGGACATACATGAACACACGTGTTGGATTCATGTCTCAGTGGCACAAACTTGGTTAAACTGTGAGATCTGTAAGATCAGACAGACTGGATAGTGTAAATAATTAAGTCAAATGAGATCAAACATGTTAATTACTAAACTTGGGGTACATGTTTCCCTGTTGTAATCTTCCTGTATCAAGATTGGGAACAAAGTGTAAAAGGATATTTGTTAAAAAGCAAAACAAAAAAATCTCTTTAAAGCTCAAAGTCATTTGTAGCTTGAAAATATCCTCATGAGAGAAAAACGTTTTGCTCAGTAGGCACTACGAGCCAGTGTATCTCCATTGAAAACAATAGAGAATTAAAGTATTTACACTGGAACTCTGTGCCCTGAGCCACAGCATTTCCTCACCTTATTATAGAGTATCATCCCCAAGGTCCTCGGGTTCAGATTGTGCCTCAGAAATGACATCAAATAAAAGAAGAGTTACTTTGGGTGGAACATCTTGGCCTCCCTGAATAATAATTATATTGCTCGCCTTCCCTCGAACCACACTTTCTTCTTGCAGGAGCAGAAAATTTTAAATATTAAAATGACATGTTCTCTTTCGCTCTTCGTCTCCCGTGGTATGTCATTGTGAAGGAGGTGTCCATATATAGCTACGGACTACGAGCTGTCATCTCATTCTCATCAATCACATAGCACATACCCAGTCATTATTTTTAAGAAGTCACCTCTCCCTGATGGCCGGTGGGGCTCTATCTCACCTGTCACAATGTGGCTGCCTCTGCCAGAGCTGATGCAAGGCAAAGTAATGGACCAGAGGTGAAGGACCTGTGGCAGCCCCTAATCACCAACAGAAAACCAAATCATCTGACTGGATGGCATGTCTCAACTCACAATGGTATATAGAGTAGATGCCAGTTCTGAGGGATTGCTAAGATGAACTGAAAGTTAACTTGTTGTGCTTTCCATATATATATATATATATATATATATATATATATGTATGCACACTCAAACTCACACCTCACACACATAATGCTGAAAACTCCAATTAAAGGTCAACATTTCAAATGTTCAGATCTACATATGAGCTGAAATCTCAGGGGCTGGATTGTTCTAAATGTTTAGTTTATGACATATTAGGAAAAAACACTTTTAGATGTTTATGATCAATGAGAAGTAATTAGAGGATAGCCAACAGAAGACAGGGGTAGAACTGAAGAGCTGCTCTGAGTCCCATTATCAAAGTAAAAAAGCATTATTTTAAACTAGCACACAAATCATGCAAAGCTACTTTAGTAACATCCAGGAATAAATTCATGAAGTTGGAGATGAGAATAATATGTCACATTTAATGCATTGCTAAGATTAGAATTTTTTCATCAAAAGCTGGCCTTGAAGATTGGATACTCCAATTTCGAGAATGTCAAGAAGAGCCTTTTATAACGAGTTTGCTCAGTGTGAAGCACATGAGCTCTATCTTCAAGCAGACAGTATTAATGCACATGTAGGACCTGGCAGCAGCTTAACCTCATTCCACCAAGATCTGACACTGAAAGGGCCGCCCTCGATCTCTATTCTGTTCATATTTTTGCAGATGATGTGGGATGATGTTTTTCTTTGTTTATTTGTTTTTGTTTTAGTGACACAAGGTCGCCAGCTTGCACTAGAGAAGTCTGCAACAGAGTGTGAAGCAGTTTGGATGAGAGTTAGCACCACAAAGTCTGTTCTCAGCCAGAAAAGGGTGGGATTCCCACTCCAAGTTGGGAATGAGTTGTTCCCCCGAGTAGAGGAGTTTCAACCTCTCAGAGTTCATGAGCGTGGGAAGAATGGAGCAGGAGACTGACATATTAATTTGTGTGTCATGTGCTGTTATGTGGAAGCTGCATCCATCTGTTGTGACAAAGAGAGAGCTGAGCATGAAAATTAGGTTGTCAATCTATGTTCCTATCCTCACCTATGGTCACAAGATGTAGAAGTGACCAAATAAATGAGGCTACAGTCACAAGTGGTTGAAATGAGCTTCCTCCAATGGTGTCCAGGCTCAGCTTTGTTCAGAGTACAGCTTCCAGTTTAGGTGGTTTGAGTATCTGGCTAGGATGCCTCCTGGGCACTTCCCAAATGAGGTGTTCCAGACATGTCTGATGAAGAGGATGTCCCAGAGCAGACCAAGGACACCCTGCAGAGATCTCTTGGCTGCCTTGGTCTCTCTATAGAAGAACCAAGGAGGGTGGCCAGGGAGAGGGAGTTTTAGGCATCTGCACTGCCCCCACCTGACCTGACCTGGACCTTCTTGGTGTTTGCATGGGCAGATGGATGGTATCCAGTGAAGGTTCTTAATGGCAACCAAAGGGCTTAAAACAACACGCCTTAGAGCGACATTTTTCTAGATTGCTAAACTAGTGAAGTAGTTAATCCCTACTTTGAGTAATCTGTAAATCACAGTTTACAATACAAGAATTGTGAAAAAGAGGGTGGAGTTTAACTGGCGGATAGTATTTATCAGTTCTGACTTTGACATTGGAGAAAGGGAAACTACTTTCTGCTGCTCTCTTATACACAAAGGGTTGCCACAGCGGTTCGCTCTGCATATTTGATGTGACAGATTTTTATTCCAGATGCTTTCATGAAACAATCCCCAAAAGGACTTTTGTCTCCTCCCAGGATATAACAAATGATCTTTGGCTTGTTATGCAAATGTTTTTCACATGCAAGATTCAACGAAGAAAAGATAATCAGATATTCACCATCACCAAAGGAAAAATTAAATGATTCTAGTGTGCTGAGCCATTTTTCTCTTGCACCGCAAACTGGTTTTGATTTTTAGGGTTTTTTTTGTAAATAGGAAAATATTGGATAAAACTGGTTCCACTATTCACGACTACCTCAGATAAAACCTGTTTTTGTCATTATCATGGAGTCTGGCATCTTTAATTTGTCTAATGCTTGCTGAAACATAGTCATTCGCATCAATCTCTGGTGTACTTTTTCAGTTAATTGTTAACTAGAACATGGTTACATGGTTAACAAAGAAGAAAGAACATGTAGCATTGTAGCTAAAACACAATCTTAATACTGTGAGAAATGTAACATAACAATGATAGATGGTGCAGTCACTAGCATGGCTGTAATTTTCTATTCTTATCTTTATTGTGCTGCAAAGTATTTTAAAACTAAACCATACATAAATATATATTAGTTGGAATTATCCAATGATTTCCCCTATACCAACCATACCTTATTTGATTTACAGATTTTGCAGTTAAAGTACAAAAAATATAAGTCAAATCAATCCCGTCTAATAGCAACATTATTTTCCAGTGAGTGCGATGTGGTGAACAAAAACCATCCCGGGTACACGCTGAAGGGCATTCTTTGTACATTTTACTAGCTCAGACTGAGCTGCTCTCTGAACACATATCCAAACTGGCCAAAGACGTACATCCCTGCTGAGTTTAATTGTAAAAGTTGCTGGATCAATGTACCGGATTACTACATCAAATAATTCACATGTGAATCCACATCCACATTTCTAAGGAAGCCCCCGGAGTTCATATGCCTGCCTCTGAAAAGCAAAGGCAGCTCTGTGAAACAACACAACTTCAAATTTGTCTTGCAAGTCTTACTGGTGTTTTTCAAAAAAATCTTTTTTATAGTGGTCAATATTCAGACTGCCAGTTGCTTACCTCTTTACAACCTGCACAGGGATTGTGTTTCCTAGTTCCCTGAGATGTCTACCTGTAACTCTTAAACTACTGAAAGATAAAAACACAAAGAAAATATGAAAGAGATTCAATCTTTCCTTGTCTTAGAGTCTCTGTGAATAAAATATTTTGCTTTGGCACAATGACAAGTTCGGTCTTTTTATTGTTTTAGTCAAAAACAAAAGAACAGCAGGCCAAAATAGAACTGAAAAGTCTCTGTTGAGCAAACAGCTTTCACTACACATCACTTTCCTTTTTGTGTAAGAGATGCTGCCACATGAATTAGTGATTTTGGCTTAGCTTCCCTGAAAATGGGGAAGGATGACCCTGGGATAACACAATTTAATATACTGACCTGACAGCAGCTTCCAGCCATGCTGGGGCAGCATTTCATATCTGCTGTGCAGTAAAGTTACTGGCCCATGAAATAACAGACCCAAATGAAATAACCACTGATCACAGCGACTGCTAATGATTTTGGAGTTAATTTAAAAGATCATGTGTGTGTATGGTTGTAATCAAGAGAGAGAAGGCAGGAGAAGCTGTGCGTATTGTCAGGTTTGTGCAATTCATTATCAATCAAGGGAAAGTGTCCAAGAAAATCTAAAAGAGATTACCAAATCAGTGCCTCTCTGGTGATTTTTTTTAAACTCATTGCTTCAGCCTTATTAAACAGAAAGCATGCCAATGGTGTGAGGAGTCCATTGTCTACAGAGGGGTATGTGTAATACCTGCTATTATGTGAAACTATAATTACTGCAAAATTAGAAAAAATAATAATAATCAACCACATGCCAAACTCATCTATTTGCAAGTTAGTAATTGAGCAGTTGGGCGTTTCCCCACAGCTACTCAATCAGCATGTAAATTAACATAAATATGAGGCTGTCTGTAACCAACGGGGATGCTTACAAATGGAGCATGAAAATTTTGTTTTTCTAACAAGCAGCTCATGATCAGAATTCACTGAACAGCTGACTTCTAAAGAATAAAATCTGCAAGGTGTAGAAAGATCATTTTTGAAATGATCCATTATATTCTTCCATTCTTCCAAGTTTATTTTGTGAAACATATAGAATACGGCAGATTTTTGTTTCAGTCACAGCGGTGCAGTCAGGTTCCTAATGGCCTGGAAATGAGCTCATCAGCAATACAGCAGACTCACACATTTTAACTCCATGGGAACAGTCAGTACCTGCCTCAAACGTACACGACCCGACTGTGAATTGCTCTTTATGTTTCAGCCTCTAGAATACTCTTGCTCAGTTCAGACAACTTGTACGTCAATCCGCAGCCATCCTCAGAAACAATATACAGTGCTGGAGGGGAGAACACACCAATGATTGAATTTACCAAATGCTTCTGTTGCATTAAAGTTGGCTCGGATGTTTACAGACAGCAGCTAGTTTCAGCTTTGATTACTTCCAGCGAGTTCATATAGTATTGGGAGAATACGCGTATTAAAGCATCCAATAACCATTCATTTTAGCTTTTTTTTTTAAGCCAGTAGGTGATCAGGAGACATTTTTCTTTCAAATAAAAGATCATAAAAAAGTGGGTCATAAGGGAACACAGTAAGTCTGGTAACCTCAAACCAATGCCCTTCACACTTTAAAAAAACAAATAAAACAGGTGTGGCGACAGCACTTTCTCCCTGTTGGTGATAAGCTCATTCATTATAAGCTTTGTAGGAGGATTAGTAATAGGGATGCCAGATTCCTATAGTGAAGCCAGAAAAACCACTAGGACAAATGGTGATGAGCCAGTGAGAGCTTTGTGTTGGATGAGTTTGCTCAACATTAGATTAACTCTGTGCTGCAGATTGAATGCTTACAGGATGTAGCTGGAAGTTGATATTCATTGGCTACTAAAACCTGAAATATACTGTCGTAACTACAATGTCAGGCTGAACAATGAATAATGGATAACAACATTAAAAAAACATAGGATTGTAGGATCCACTGTCCAAGTTTGTATCTATAATTCCAGGAGAGCAATATATGGAGAAGTCGAGTGATGACTTAAGCTCGAGGATAACATGTGCACTTCCACTCTGCCTTTCCTGGAAAATGCATTCACAATGTCGTATTTGATAGCACACATAAAAATAATAGAACCAACACAGCAAGTTAGAGGATTGCTTCCTTTTCTAACCTCCGAACACCTGACCAATCACAGAAGTAGATTTGAGATTGCTGGTTTCAGAGATTTAAATAGAGGGTTGAACACAAACCCCCCTAATCTGCAATCAGCAAGGTTCACGGAGAGGCAGTTTCTCAAACTATTCAACTGTCTGACAAGCATTTCTGGTGACATATTCAAACCTCTTAAACCAGCTCTGTTTTTCAAGAAGGTGCAAACAAACATTTCAGTGGGAAAGCACTCAACAAGCATTTTTATTAGCAATGCTTGTTGAGTGTTTTATCAGTTCACCTGCCTATTCATGCAATTATCCAATCAGTCAATCATCTGGCAGCAGTGCAATGTATAAAACTGCTCAATGACATTTTTAAAAATGAAACAAAACAAAAACCTTCAAGAAACCAAGAGTTTCAAGGATTAGTGTAAGACACAAGAGGAGAATGAGCAAATGCTTGATGCTGGATTATAAACGATAAGAATATATAGAGTAATATCCTTAAAATATAATACAGGGAGTCCTTTTATAGTATGAAAACTAACAAGATTTTAATAACTACCTTAAGGAAGCTTATAGACACTACAGACTAAAATATGGGGACTACTACTAAGGCCATACACTTATCTGTGGGTGCAGCAACTTTTCTTACAAAGCAGGAAATGCTCACTTCCCACAACAAACCTGTTATGTTAAACTTCACTCACACAGGTGCAGCTGCTTGTTGTTACATTGAGTAAAACCCTGGAGACGGGCGAGCTGTCGCAGATTTTAATCTTAACTCACAAGTGTGTTTACAGTTCTAGAGTTGTTTACACGCTGGCCTGATTGACAATATGTTGTTCTTTCTTTATGATTGTTCTGCATAGTCAGTGATATTTTTTATACTTTTTTATGTCCTTTATATTTTGATATTTTTACATCTTGATAATAATTCTGTTTCCTCCTTTGATATTGTGACTTCTTTCCTAAATTTGCAGCATTACTGATATCAGGACTTCTTCCAGCCATGATAACCATGTAATGTAAATTTGACATAGCTGGAGCTTTGAGGTGAATTGGCCACAATGGCAGAACACAATGTTGGGTTCCACTCCACTGAGCATAGGCTCACCCAAAGTGAACAGCTGAAGACCGTAGCCTGGTCTGATGAGGCTTGATTTCTGCTGAGGCTGGCAGATGGTGGGCTCAGAATGATTTCGTGAACCCAGCCTGGATAGTTACCAGTCCAGGCTGGTGGTAGTGATGGAGATTGTGAAATGTTTTGTGGTATATTCTGGACCTTCTATAAACAGAACTTTGTACCTTCTAATGGCTATTTTCTGCAAAATATGTGTCCATATCACAAGGCTAAATCTGTCTTTCAGTGGAAGTTACAGTGTATATATCCATGCAGATCAAAGGGAGGCTTCATGGTGTTCCTAATAAAATGGTCATTGGGTATTTACCAGCTTTTCAGTGTGTTTCATACTAAAAAGGCAGGGTTTAGGTGGTTTATTTTAAGGTGAGGCCAGAATCTGTTGGGTAAGCCCTGAATAATCACAAGGCATAACCTGCTCTTACTTTCACAAAGAACCGTTTGATATTCATATAGAGGATCAAAGGAGAAGGACACTTAGAAGCTATGTCTCAGTCTTTATAGTTGATGCTCTTATTAATCCCTGCACTCATAAAAGTAGGTTGCACTAAGTATCCCATATAGAGAGACTAGAAATGTGCAAGAGAAGCATATGATTTGCATAGCTGGGAAATCAAATAACAATATAGCACTAGGTCCTTGCTGCGGTACAGTTAAGGAAGCAGTGAGACGACAAGTGATATGGACAGCTAAAGTGTAATTGGGGAGCCATCTGCATAAATGTGTTCAGCTGATCTTGCATTTTCAATATGTCAAAGCTGTACAATGTCTCCCTGCATTAGAATCCATCACATAAGCGCTCATCGTGGAAGCTCCCTGTAAGTTCATTGCTGGGGGAAGGAGAAAAAGAAAAGGAAATGTCTATATTGCCTCATTCAGCTGCATGAAATTGAATAAAATGATGTGAAAAAGACGTGTTGTGATGCTGGGAATCACCAAGAATAGCTATGCCAAATACATAAAGACATTTTTATAGTAGTTTGTTGTACAAATAGGAAGTTAGTGGAAGAACACAGCAATATGAATTCTGATTAAATGATTGTGGGCTGTATGTAACGGTGAGCACAGCGAAATGACACGTATCAACCAGTCGTCATTGACAGTATCTCATGTGGATTTGTTGAAGGAGCACTTGTGGGTAGAATCTATTTTTGCATGCACTGTATGTGTCTGTGTGAGTGGTTTTAATGAAGTCAAATGAGTACAAATGAGTAGCTGAGATGATCATAAGCTGGAGTCTGAAGTGACAGAAAGCTGATATTCAGAGTGAATGTACGTCCACTGGTAAGCATTTTGTCCTAGAATCAATGTTAGCATCTGCAGCTCAAGCACGGCTTGTATTTAACATAATGAAACCTTTGGGATTTAATTTTCCAAAAACACATAAAACCCCCTTGTTTTGTACAACGTGAGTTTACAAAGTCAAACAAATGTTCCACTTATTTATTAGTTTTTTTTTCTACAGCTTTCTTCTATTTTCTGACAAGGAATTCCAGACTAAACGAAACAATAATGACGGTATATATCTTGAACTGTTTCAACACAGTGGCTGAAAACCCTGCTCCTCCTTTGGTTCTTACTAATCTGCATGATGTACTTTAAAATGCCTCATTTACTGGGAGGTGTTTTGAAGGTCAGGAAGCAGGAAAGATCCCAGTCGCTAGAAAAACAATTTTTTTGAGGAACATATCCAGAGATAATTAACCACAGCAAATTGAAGCTGCTACATCTGCCCCGATCTGTTTATGCCAGCGTGAAAAATTTCCATTCAGTTCTCTGCAGTGTGATTTATTGGCTTCTGCTACAACAATAATGGCTGCAAAACTAGTTTAAACAACAGCTAAAACAGAATAGATTACTAGTGCTACTTTCATATGCCTGTCTCTGAGTTCACAGTCTCACACTGGAGCAAGGTTTGTTCTTTAGAGCCATTGGTAACACTGGTCTGTCATGTAGTTACATCACGAATACATCAATACATCCAAACTGCTCCCCTGGCATTATCAACTGATGAACAGAACAGAACAGCCTCTCGCGTGTTCAGTCTTAGGGGGAAAAAAAAAACAGTCTCAGAGAATGTCAGCAACAGGGCAAGTAGTCCCTTGGCTTCCACCGTCAGCATATGAGAAACTGACAAATGTCAGGGCCTCCATCATGAGCTGCTGGCCTTTCCAAAACTGAGGGAGCCAGACACACCTGTTTCACCTCCAAAAGACAATGAAGACAAGAAACACAAAGATTCACAGAGACAAAGAAACTGTCACCTTCAGTGCATCACCTTCGCTAAATAAAGCAGTCATCACGCAACATTACCTCTCTTAAATCAAGGACAAACTCAGAATTTGAATAAAATCTCTTTGAATATCTACACGCACCTATCCCCCTCCTATCTCTGTGCACACATACACAAAGGTATTGATTCTGTTCTTTTTTTCGCCTGATGGCTGAACTTGAGACACTGGCTGAATCCACGCTGACGTAGTACGAAGTCATAACGCTTCTCCCTATAAGACATGTGAATGCTCAGAGGTGGAGAGCGAGTCCATCTGTTCATGTACACGTCCATCTGTTTCACAGATTCATTCTTTCTATCTACATTAACATCCACACTGGCCTATTTCTCTGACTGACTGACTGGGTTTTGCATCATACAATATAATTTAGCCGTAATTAACTATCCAAAGCCGTCTGCTTAGAAGTTATGGAAACTAAAGCATGAGTTTGCAGCTCTGCACAGCACTGAGAGCGCTGAAAGCACTGACCTTTCATTTTTAGGTCACAGAAGCCCAGCATCCCAAGCTTAGTGCATCTTTGTGGCCCTGTGAATTTTAGTGTGACATTTACTTGTTTTATTCTGCTTCGAAAAAATGGAATATTCAAGCACTTAACGCCAGTTGCAACAACTGGTCTTTATTAGCTGCTACGCTGGTTCTGAGAACAGACTGTAACCCTGAAAGACCAGAGCAAAGGAAATAGAAATGTCACCAACACTGAACCAGAGGCCTGCACAGAGAGTATAGAAACCCTCTGGCTGCCATGCAGTCTAACTTAAACATGAAATAATCCACAGGGAAATAAATAAATAATAGTTGTGAGCAGGGTAGGATTAGAAAATGATAGAAAACTTGAAAGATAGTATATGCTAAGCATATAAATATGAACATCAGTACACAGCGATTGATGGTTTTGGAGAAAATTAAAGTGCAGTTACTGGTTTGCTTGGAGGGGAAAGCACTTGTTAAAGCCTGAAACAATTGAGCTCAGACCTCAAGTGACATCAAGTTTAAATAGATTTGCAACCTCTAATTCAGCTCTTCATTTTTTTACACACCCAGTGGAATGGCAACGTTCATCTAATGTAAAGATCTATTACGCCCAAACTTGGTATTATGGGTATAGCCTTACAGGCGTATACTATATTGTAGACAGAAAAGGCTCAGATGGTGCAACTGCTCTAACAATTATGTCAGACTTAAAACAGGAAGTTATGACTTATGACTTATAGCTTAACCCCAGATGTGATTAGTGCAAATAAACCCTTGGTCTCAAAACGAAATTCAGCCTCCATAGTTGAACTTTTTCAGGCCATAATTAATATCAAGTCAGTGCCAATGCTGTCCGCTGTTATACATCATTAATGTATGATCTTCTGAAAGGACACAGCATCAGGTGAGTGTCTATAATGAGGTGGAATAAGTTTGGTATAAGCAAGGATACAATTTAGCAGAGACAAGGCAGCTTTTTGAAACTGCAGGTATTATTTTTTAAAAGTTCCAACATAAGTAAATGAATCTCCCGAGTTTCAATTCTATATGGCCCAGAGATTTTGATATGGATTGCAAATCTGATGGTGCAGCATTTATCATTGGTATATGGTAAAATGCAACACATCCGCCTTTATCATCACTGACAGGTGCGCAGGTGGTTTTTCTCACACTAACATTCATTATACTTTTGCAAAGCTCAAGCAAAGTGAGAAAAATGATTGCCGGCAACATTTAACTGGATCCAGTCCTGCAGGCTGAATAATAAACAAGAAATAAATAAATAAAAAATAATAATAACCTGGCATCTACTGGCTGATATTGACATGTATTTGTTGACTCATGCATGTAGGCAGAGCAGTGCCTTAGTGTGATGAATAATAATCTTTACTGGCAAAGAGAATGATTAATGAGCTTCCCATTACTGACACAGAGACCGTATGCAGAGAAATGTGGTCGTCTGCTTAGTGTAAAATTTAAGGGGTACAAGCAGCTGTGTGGGATGCATTAGTGTTTAGTATTGTGTGTCTGTGTGTGGATACAAGTCTACTCAATGTGTCTGAGACATCAAAAAGAAAACAGGTGCTCTATGTGAAATGTAAAGCACCGTATTAAACAAGGTTTGGGGGAGCAGTGTGCACTGGCTTAATTAGCACTTAAAACCGGCTAACATCACTGGGCAAATTATTCTCAAACCATCTGAAAACATGAATAAGGTGTTCAAAGTATTCTTTTGCTGCTACGCACAAATATGAGCCACATCCAGAGCAGGTTTTAAAGATAAGGTCAAGTCATTATTCTTTTTCTGTATTCGGATGCATCTCTGCATTTCTTAAATTCACTTCTCTGTCTGTTTTACAACACTACGTTGACTCATTAAAATGACCCTTATTTAATGAATGAACACATATAGTGACAGAAAACAGCAGCAGGAGAGCTCTACAGTCTATTTCATTAATCATTGTATCTCACATACGCTGGCTAATAACTAACCCCAATTACCTAAATGTGAAAGAGAGGAAACATCCGTGGTTATTGTAAGTCCGTCAAAGATGACATGTTAAAAAAGTGCTAAGGCTGTGAGACAGCACATGCAGAACACAAAGGACAATCAAAGTTATTTGCCTATTAAAGAGAAATGGCTAATTTTCTAGCAGGCATTGGCTTTGTTTTTATTAAAAAAAACATCTTAATTTTACTCCTTTGGTAAGAAAGACGTGAGAAGGCATTGAACACTGAACAGAATATTAATAACAAGCTCAAAGGTGGGTTCAACTGTTAGATAGGTTTATCTATAATTACTATAATCAGGACAGAGGCAAAACCGTGTGAATGCTTTTCATTTTTTATTTTATTAATTATTTATTGGTATTTACACCTTGAAATTGCTCCTGAAACATCTCAGGGAGGAAAGTTTGCAGAAACAACCCGAAATGAAAACTTGTGCATCTTGCTGGCTACACTACCGCAAAACTACTCGCCAGGCACAACCAACAACTTCTGCAAAATAAACCGGAGACTTATTGTCCACAAACAAAGAAGGAATCTCAAAACAACAGGAAGAGACTGATATATTGGAACATATGATGACTGGGGGGTCAAAACTGATGTCATTGAGACTGTCGGATTCTGATCCACCATCTCAAGAGCATCTGGTTGGGAAAGGCTCTGCTTTTTCAGAATGACAATGATCTCAAACACACTGGCAATCAGTGTTGGTCAAGTTACTTGAAAAAAGTAATCAGTAACTAATTACTGATTACTTCCCCCCCAAAAGTAAAGTAACTTCCCCCGTTACTTTACTGATTACTCATTTTCAAAAGTAATTAATTACTTAGTTACTTTTTAAAACCACGATTTACAACCTGAAGAGGTGATAAAGCATAGATCTTTCAGCCCAATTCTACTTTTTCTGCATAATCCATCATACAAAATGTAATCAAATGGAAAAGTCTCTTTTTAAAACTTGTTTTATCAGTTTTAACCTTTTAACTTTATGCATCAAGCAAAAATTTTATTATATGCAACATTCTCTGACTGGAAGAAATTGTTTAACATTTAAACTTCTTTTCTGCACATTCCAGCACATAAAATATTTTGTGTGTGTGTGTGTGTTTACACTCACTCTTTCAAATAGATGCAAGTAAAACACAGCAGAAAATAAATAACATCATAGACTAGCGGTCCTGTTGCTGTATTTTCACCTGTAAAGCAGGAGTGGCGTAGGCGGAGGTTTGCCCTGGTGCAGGTGTGCCGCAGCGGTCAGTTGAAGAATCCGCGAGTTTCTCTGTGAGTTTCCCATTACGTGGTAGCGCACTCGGTGCTTGCTTGAAAGTTTAGGGGGGGTTTTTTCGCTGTAAAAAGAAGTTTTCTTCCCACGCACACGGACGCTAAAAGTAAGGTCAGTACTTCCACGCTTTAAATGCTGCACGCTCATACTCTCTCCCGCACTTGATATATGATCCACTGTTGATCTGCACACAGCTGTTGCCACGAACGTCGCACTCGCTTACGTCACTGTCATGAGACATTCTTGCAAAAGAAAAATCACGGTTTTAGTAACGCAGTAACGCAGCGTTCCTACAGGAAAGTAACGGTAATCTAATTACCGTTTTTGCAATAGTAATCCCTTACTTTACTCGTTACCTGAAAAAAGTAATCAGATTACAGTAACGCGTTACTGCCCATCTCTGCTGGCAATGCAGTAAAAGCATACACACAATGGAACACTATTAGTCATGAATTGGACTCCCCAAAGCCCGGACCTCAACAATATTGAAGCAGCGTGGGATCATCTCAACAGAGAACAGAACAAAAAGCCAGCCAACATCCAAAGAAGAGATTCAGAATGTCCTTCAACAAACTGAGAGAACTACTCCTGAAGTCTACTGAAAAAAAATCTTTCCTAAGAGTATTCAGGCTGCACTGAACAATGAAGGTGTTCAACCTACTATTCAGTTTCAAGCTTTTGAGAATTGTCCAGACACTGTTTTTGGCTTACATATTCCATGTACATATATGTTTGCACGTGTTTCATAAATGCCTGCACCAATTTCCTGTTTTTGTAGCAAAAAATAAAAAATGCAAGAGACTTTTGTGCAGTACGATATAGTTTGTGGCGAAAGATGCTAGGACTAGAGAGTTACATAACATATGCAGTGGTTTTCAACCTTATACCATGTGAATAGCAGGTGTTACTGAAAAGAAAAAATAAATAAATAAACAATTAATATTACAGCAAGTATTAATAATATATATAAAAGTAAACCTCTGTGGAAACACCTTGTAGATTTCCTGCTCTACCTTAAGCCTCTTGGGTGGAGCTTCATTAATAAAGGAAAGTCATGTAGCGGTATTTGCCTCCAGCTATGTTGTCATTCTGAGCTCTCAGCCATTCTCACACAGCTGTAATTGCCCAAAGAGAAATAGCTTGATGAAGCGTTTCAACTTGAGCCTAAAAGTCGGCATGTCCCACGGAGTCATGCCAGGATGGGAGGTGCGATGAAAGCCTTTTCACAACCTTTCAAAGGCTTTGCTCTGATAGGTTTTCTGCATGCAGAAAGCACTCCTCGGTAAATGTTCATCTTTACCTGATGCAGACCTGCAAGAAGTTAGGCTGAAGTGAAGTTCTGAAGCGATAACAAGCGCTGATCCACTTCTCACTTTCTTTGCCTGTAAACCACTGGGGAGTGTCCTCCAATTCTTCCAGTTATCTCTGAGGGGAACTGCACTAACAGCCTGCTTTCAACCTCGGAGAGTGTTAACAGGAAACTGCAACCAGCTTGGATGTTTGGCCGTATCAGAACACTGATTTTTACAAGGACATGCAAACTCTTCCTCAAGCCCTCAAATTTATGTGGGCACAAAACAGACTTTCAATGCAATCCTCCAGATGCCATCAATAAACATTCTTGTAATTAATCACAATGGCTGATTTGCACAGTTTTGCACTGGACATATGGCGAGGCTTCATGTTTCCACTATTTAAAGCTCACAATAAAGTGTTTACACAAACTACCAATCAAAAGTTTGACGTGCACACTTTGTAACATATGGAATAAATAAATGAATCAATAATCATTTTAACAGAATACTGTATCCACATCGGCAGAGAGAGGCGTGTTTTAAAAAGCACTGCAAGACTGTATAACCCTAATATGACTTTATCATGTTAAAATGCTGATTGTTAGATTGTTTTAGATTTTATTAGATGATTGTTAGATTAAAAACAATTATATTTGTAAAAACTCATACCTGTATTCTTGTTCTGAAAAATTAAGGACATCTCGTGCATGAAACTGTCAAAAGCTTTTAGGCTGGTTTTGGACAAAAAAGTCTCTTTATTGAACAAAATAAAAAAAACAGAGCTTTAGCCAGAGAGACAGTTTGTAAAGTGTATAACTGAGGAAGAGGACAAACACATCAGAGCCTGATGTTTGGCTCCTAACCATTCTTCAACTAAGGGTAAGAGGTGGGGCACGCCCTGGACGGGTAAACAGTCCGTACAGGGTGCGTCACAGAGACGGGCAATCATTGAGGCTCACACTCATTTCCAAACCTGTAACAGCCTGGCAAACCAGGACCTTCTTGCTGTGAGGTGACACTGCTAACCACCACACTAATATGTCACTCAGTTACATTTAATAGCATTCATTTCTAATTAAATATAGATTACAAAATTAACTCCAAGGACTGGCTGGTGCAGTTACTGGTACTCAAATCTATTATGCTGCTGTGGGAACAGTTTAATAGGTGGATCGTATGATCTGTAGGAAGGGCCTGTTTAATTAATTCAGCTTCCAGAAATCACTTGAGGAATTAACAGTCGAATTGTCTTTAGAATATTTCATCTAATTGAAGGTCGCCAAGCTGTGATTGTTAAATTACTACTTACAAAAAGTAGCGTCTTAGAGGGACGAAAGTATAATTGAAAATACAAATGATTATTTATAACCTTGTTGATGTTTTGATTTTTTTTTCTCTTAATGAATAAAATGTAGCTTTCATTTAGAACATTTTGCTCTCTGTGTGACCCGTGTCTTTTAAACAGGAATTTATTCCTCAGAATATCATTTTAAAAAAGCAAGTCAGTCATTGTTAATGAGTTTTCAGCCATTTTTAAAACACTTTCCACAACTTGTGATAAAAATAAACTCGATCACCTTTGTGTGACTGTAATTACAAAATAATGCACTGATCAGGAAACCAGTCACGTTCTCTTTTGTACCTGCATATCTGTTAAAAGCTCAAACTAGCACACGCGTACAATCGCACAAATTATACTGAATGTAACAGGTAAGACCTTTAAACCTAAGTGGGAATAAATTCTTCCTTTTATCCATTTCCTTTAAAAAAAAAAAAGGGAAAGTTTTTTCTTGGCACAAAATCCATTCTTAGTGAGCAAGTGCCAGAAAAAAACTGACTAACCAATATTTGGTTTTCCCCTGCCATTACAGCCCAGGCAGTTCGGTAAACATAAGCACGATTTGCATACTTTCAGACACTGAAAAAAATGGGCAACATGGTGGTCTGGAGATTAGCACTATTATACACACTGTGACGCTGAATTTGATCAGCGGAAGAGAATGGATGGACAGATGGAATTGGAATATAGATTTGAAGATACAGTATTTTATTGTATGCAGTCTATGCTTACTTTGACACGTTGACTGCCTATGTATCAGACTAATTCTTTTCTTTACCATTCCATATTTAAATATTTATGTTTTAAAATTAAGTTGAAATGAAATATTCCTAGACAGACCTGAAAGATGGAGGCTTTACCTCCCATTCTACTTTGAAATATCCTGGGAACCATAAGTAAGCGAAGTGCTCCATTGGGGCAAAATGCTACTATGAGGTTTTTAATTAATAATATTATGCGGTTTTAATTAAATTTGATATTTTTCATATCACAGTCATGTTTGCAATAAGATGAAGTGCAATTTTCAGCACGACCGATCTCGTACAGGGGCAATTATAAAAAACTACAATAATTTCTAGTCAAGGTTGATCACTGGATGTGAGTCATCAGCCACTTTTACAACACAGAACTGGGATTGATCACAAGGACCAAAGACTGAATTAAGCTCTGGGGGAATTATTTTATTCCACAGGACATTCTTGCTCGGGTGTAGTGCTGTCTGAATGTTCAGGAACTCTGGGGGTGGGCTTGCAACACTGAGCATTTCTCATTATAGCCTCTCAAGCAGCTTACATGCAGCATTTCAGCCAGTCTGCCTCACTCATCTCACAGTGATCTTTAGTTCAATTTGCTTGTGTTAAATCACAATGTAGAAATGGTTTGTTATTATATGTATGTGCAACTTTCAAATGTATCCCCCATTTAAATGAAAAAGATCACAACGGTGGTCGGTTGCGGTAAAAGACGAGTTGAAATGGGGAAAGAGGTGATACGCACACAAAGAGATGTTTGTGAATGTAACCACCTTGAAAAAAGGTTTCTTGTACTGAAAAGTTTCTAAGTGCTTTGAGTAGAAACACAATTACTCAGTGAGGAGCAGTGAACTACATGGATTACAACTTGCTTCAGATACTCTTTATCTGCTGCAGATAGTTTATTTTTTAGACCTGCCAGGTCTCCTTTTGTCCGCCACTCTTCCAGTTTCAAATTTTTTAACGACACAATGCAAACCAGGCTGAAATATGCCAAGTTTCTGGCTAATAGTTCTTTGAGAATTAATGTGCTGGAGCAAAAATATTCTTTTATGCTTGTCAAAGTGTGTTATCTCTGGCGTTTTTTTGTATTTCAACTAAAGAAATAGGGAAACTTTTTTGGGAACAGGCTGCTAATTTAAAATGCGTTCCTTGTTAAGATGTCTGTTATGTGTAGACACACCCATGGTTCATCGCTTGACCTTTTTTGTGCTTGAATGATTTATAGGTCTGTGTTACGTGGCTCAGCAAACAGAAAAATATCCCTCTGAAACTGATCAGGTTCAAGGACTGAACCTAACATGAGTGAAAAAGCAACAAACATGCAAAACGGAGCTTTGAAAGACCTTCAGTAAGCCCGGAGAACTCTCGCTCGCGGCCACTTTAAAAAGTTTCAAGAACGTCTGGCTGCTTGCAAGCAAAATACAAAGAAATGAGGAGCTGCTCATCGTGTTTGCACGGTACTCGGCAATTGTCTCATATTTTTTGTGATCTGGTGCACTGCTGAAATCCTATTTTAACATTCTTCTAATGAGTATTTGTTGGCCTACGCTAAAATCAGTGGTTTTGTCTTTTATAATTGTGCCAAATCTTTCTTTTTTTACTAATTGCTCTTGAGATTTACTGATACTACATCTCTTTAAATCTAGTTTCAGTGGCAGATTTATCTTTACCTTTCCAGGCTGCTAATGCCTATCTCTTAACATTTGGTTTTGGGCTCTCTTAGGAGAGATAAATGATCCGATAGTCAAGCTTCTGATCCAGCAACAGGATTTAGTGACACTTTCCTGACAACTTCCACTGCAGCAGCCAATAATTACTCAAACTGGAAAATAAATGGCAGCATTAAGTAGTATTAGTGGTAAATGGTGGTGAGGGTTTTGACTGAGTGTTCTCTATTTCTCTCACCATTCAAGCAACAATACAACCTTGAAAGTCAAAGAGAGAGGCCGTCGGCCCGACAATTTCAAGATGAAGAAAAAAGCAGCTTCTATCAAGAAAAGTCGAGAGTGTGGAGAGTGGAGGCACTTAAAAAACCTTATTTAGAGCATGCACGTCTCAACAATAGCAATGTTGTGATGGTCAGTAGTTACAGCATAGTTTGTTCCCCATGTGTAATTCAGATGTGATTATGTCTGTGGTCTATAATAAGGCAGACAGAGAGACAGATGCAGGGGGACAGAAAGTACGAGGTAGCGGTAAATAGAAGGATAGGGACAGTGTCATGGTAAATAATGAGCTTGGGGAGCTCTTCATATCCCCGTTGCTTCCTGTGTTTAAAGAGGTCAGTCACCAAATGGACTGCAGGCTAATTGACTTTTAATTAGTGTCTGATCAAACACTTAAGCAGCCATGCCAATACACACAAACACTGCAGCCTCTATGCAGAGATCCCCACAAAATGCCTCTCAACATCAAATGTGAATTTAAAGCAAACGACTGCAAGACGCGTCTGATGAGCCACCGGCTTTGCTTGCAACTCAACCTGGTCTTTAAATCTTCAAGGAAGATAAATTACCTTGTAAAATGCTACTTTTAATGACCGTGCATTGTGAGGAGTCATTGGGGACCATTAATTTATAAACTAGTGAGCATCTTGTAACTCAGAAACAGCTATCACTTCTTTTTGTGAACGCAATAAAAACGGAAAAATAATTTACAGGCAGATGGGCAAAAACGAAGCGGTTATTGTTCACTCCTCCTCGGTCTTTTCCATGTCTGCTGTCTCTTTTTTTTTCACCCTCATCCTCCCTTCACATTTCTATTTGAAAGCCGTAGGTCTGTATAATAACATTTAATGTGAGGATTGTCGTGGCTTTCTGATTGCAGTGAAAGTGCCTGTCACCGGCAGATCAACACCTCCACTCTGAGCTCAATGCCCTGTCACGCCCACTGTGGCTGAGTGCCGCTTCGGTTTGGAAAAGAATTGGAGAGGAGGAAGCAAGAGTAAAAAACAGCAAAGAGGATGAGATAAACATCCTTTGAAATTAGAGACAATGTGACAAAGAAAGATTCACACCAAAGTTAGCCATGAATAAAAATACTGCCAGCACAAAGGGAAATGTGCAATTCCAGGAAACATTTAAAGCCCTTGTGTGTGTCTCCTGCAGAGCAAAATGAGGACTATGTGGTTTAAACACGCAGATAATACAGTCTAGCATTTGCCACCGATGAGTATCTGTGTGGGTGTGAAGAACCATCTAAGATATGGTCTGATTGTTCTCTCCGATGAGGTGAATGTCAATAGGCATAGTGCTCTCCCAGTGTGAGTGTTGCACCTTGGGCTACGGTGTCACTGACATTTAACTCTGACGGGAATAAAAATCCTTCTGTAAGGTGACTGATGATACAAGCCAGCTGCAATGACTCAGCCACACTCTGCTGAGCTGCAGTGATAAGTAGAGAGAACTCAGTCCATCTCTTCTCTGATTGAGCTCATTGTGAAGCAGGAACACTCAGTGACAGCCCAGCGAGGCAGCCCGGCAGCAAATGAGAAGCCACCAAAGATTAATATCTGCTACGGCTCTACGTCGCAATGACCGTCAACAAATTAATGTACTGTGCATAGAGTCCAGCTTCACAGAACTGTGGAGTCTCTGTGATTGTCTTTTATTGTGAAAAAGAAAGGGGGAAAAAACACCTCTGCGATGGGATGGAATCACTCCGAAATCATGAAAGGTCAAAACCAAACACATCACTTTTCACTGTACCAAAAGGTCATGTGAGGCATAATTTCCAGTGTGGATATCTCTCAACTGGATCTGGTTACTGTATGATCACGGCAATGGAGCGTCACGGTAGGATGAGTGACTTTTGGCATCTGATGTTCCACAAGAAGGTAAGGCCATTTATTTTCTCAATAGACAGTTAGATTTAGACGACTCACACAGTTGGAGCATGAAACCTTGCTGACTGAATTTCAGTGCAAGTTTTGAGAAGGTACATTAAAACATATTGGTTCTTTGATGGAAAATTTTACAAGCCTATGTCTGCAAAAGATTAAATTCAACCCAGGGTTGCTGTGGGGCTGGAAGCCTATCCCAGCTCGCACTGGTCGGAAAAGCTCTAATTAGCAGCATTAAAATTTTACATATTTGTCAATTTTCCCATAATATTTTGGCCCAGATTTAAATAGAGCTTACAAAATATGTTTTCAGTTTTATGATTATCTACAGCCATCCTCCACATCAACCTGCTGGAAAAACATGATTTCTCAGAGATGCCCCTGAAATACCTAAAATGTGTTAAATTATCCAGGTGTCTTCTGTGTGTTCTACCAATTTTCAGTTATACCAGATTGATGAGCAGCAGGGACTGCCTTTCTGTCCCATTTTTTTCCAAGCTACAAATCACACTTAATTTTTGATTAGTGGGGCTCTCTGAAGAGGTACTCAACTGGGAAGCAGCACTGGATATGCTTCCTTACACAGATAAAGAAAAGCTTTGGACTCAATCTGCATATTTTCTGGAAATAAGAATATGTGATGTGCTGCTATAATCATTGTGTCCTTCCAAAAACATGCTTATCTTGAACATACAGCGAACTTATTTTTAGGAGGAAATATTACGAGCATGTTTCCACCAGGAGATTCAAATCCTGCCTGCTATGACATGTACAACTTTGCATTTACTTGCAAAACTTGTGCAAGACTCGAATATTATCAGAGGCATTCCCTATACTTAGCAGGTACCCTGGAATGATTGCAGAATCAGCAGGCTATCACACATATCTTTTCTCAATCTCCACATTTGTGTGCAAAAATGGTCTTCAGGTATCAAATCATTTGCTATTCCAAAAGCTGAGCTTAGGAATGAGACAGAGGACATGCTGAACTCTGGAGGAAGAAGTGACAAAGAAATCTAACAGCTTTTCTCCCCTTAAGGAGCAAAAGTTTCTAGGTGGGAGGTCTTTAAAGGGAGTTAGGAAAAAAGATTCTCTGGGGAGCTGTCAAAATGTGCAACAAAGCCAAAGCAAACGTCTTCTTAGCTCTTTTAGCAAGAAAATGTGCAATATTCAATATGCAGCATGAAAAACTGTTGCACAGCTAAATGCAGGGTAAACACAGGTACAACGTGGCGTGAGGAAAAAACTCCCACTGAGTCCCCTCCAGCTATAAAATGGCAGCCTCATATCTTTCAGATAGCCGCCATCGGCTCCCAGTAGAATGAATCCTTTGAATGGCCCATTAAATCATTAAAACAACCTCCCATTCAGAAACCTTAACTACACAGAGCGTGACACACAACACTAAACTCTCGCTAAATTCTCACAGGAACACTTGAAACGATCAAAAAAGAGAAGATAAAAAGATAAGGAAAAAAAAGCCCACTAAAAGTTTAACATGGAATTTCAAATCTACATGAAATCATATTGCCTCTATCTTACAGCATTTCTTTGAACAGCCAATAATGAAGCCATCTTCTCATTTCACAGAAATAAAAGTTCGACTTCAGGCAGCTCTGACAGCACGTGAGAATGCCAGCTGTAAAAAAAAAAAGATGTTTCACCTCATCAGTATAAACATTTTTATAGGCTACATGAAATATGACTTTATTGTTTTTTGTTGCTGGATAAAGTGTGATATTCAAAGTTTCTGCAAACAAGTGTCGGTTTAGGCCAAAACTCTGTGAATTCTATCACATGAGCACAAAGTGTTAAAATTAGTCATCGACAAGAAACCCAAAAAGCCACTTCAGTACCTTCTGTTAGGTCAGCCCAAGTCTCTTAGTGTCCCATGCATTCATTGTGCAGAGGTTATATTTTCTTTTAGCAGATGGATGGTGAGAGCCAGTGCTAATGAATTTTATGGTTTCCATTTGTCCTCTAGCCTCACATCTGTCCATCCTGTCCCTGAGCTTATTGCATTTCTGTTGAGATTGAGTTTAATGCTTTACAGTGGCAGTGGGAGTTGTATACTCTTTTTGCTACTACTACAGTAGCCTCAATAAATGTGATGAATCCCAAGAAGGCTTTCAACTGCACTGTGAATTTCCAAAAGTGAAGTGCTACATCACTCCATAACTGCTTTAGCAGAACTTGCGGTTTTAGGCAGTTTGATCTTTGGCTATTTATGAAATGTAGTTTGTGCATTTTTCAAAAAGAACAAGAGGAGGAAAAAATATTTAATGCCAGATTCTTTTGCTCCAAGTTTATTTTCTTTGTCTGGCACACAATGCTCCCTTAAAACCCCTCCACTCATATTTCCCTTTATTTGAAGTGTACACAACCAGACACACAGAAAGAAAATATAAATAAAATATATCCCTTTTCTCCTCAATCGTCTCTAAATGTGTTCTTTTATTTCTTGAGTGTCTGGATGTCTAGACCTATTCTGTACCTACGACTCAGCCTGCCTGGCTGCATAGCCATGCAGTCACAAATCGTTCTTCAAATTGTGAGCGACAGCAGGCTGCTTGCTGGAGGCGACCGGGAACAGTCGGAAGCAGGCCGGAGTTTTGTCATCCATCTAACGTTAGGATGCACAAGCGGGAGGAATGTCCTGGGCATAAAGGGGGATCCATATAAAACACAATATAATTTAGAATTTGTGGTGAAAAATTAAGCTTGAAGCTTGTCTACTATATTTTTGGTTATTTTTTATATCACTGGCATATTTCCTTAGAGTAAAAGAAGACAGAAGACCTGCAAATGGTAGAAAAATAATGAAAATAACTCAAACAAGAAAGGTGCTTTTTTATCATGGAAACACTGCAGATAGAAAACTGCCAGAAGACCAGCTATATATATATAAAAAAATGGCCAGAGTATATATTGTTTCAGTGTTGAACCCCGAGGCTTGGACTGATAGTTTGAACCGCAGCGCTGAGGACACAGTGTCAGGCCACTCAGTCCTTCTTACACTGAACTGTTGGTGTGATGCTGCTGCCCGAGGCTACTGTCTACGCTGTCAACCACTCCACCACTGTCTTCGTCACTACTTTATAAACATCTCTTCTTCTCTTGTCAATGTTTTGAAAGATTCAAATAAGAAAGTTTTGGAGTTCAGTGAGATTTGTATTTGAAAAGGCAAAGCAATTCAGAATCTGAGACAACAGACGATGAAGCGCTGGTGAAGACGAGAACAGCTTAGCATCAAAGTTTACTCAGAAAACAGGCTCTATATAAATACACACATTTGCATACTTTAGCCAGACGTTTATGTATGAAGAACGGGGTGTGATGGCTGAGAGGAAACAATTTGCAAAACATAATCCTATATCCTAGATATAAATAAAACCAACACATTAATTCAGCAACTCCCAAAGCACTGAAATTTTAGAAAAATACTAAAAACCTGACAGACACACTTGATCTAAAGCATATTTTGTCGGTACTACTGTCCAAAATTACTCAGAAAAACTGACTTTCAGCATTTTGCATTAATCTGCTGCGAGAAACAATAAAAAAACAGCATTGAAGAAAACAGGATCTTTAGTAGAGCCCTTTTTAGCGGTCAACTTGGGAGATGGGTGTTGCTGAAGTCCAGAGGTTTGCAAACCACACTGAAGTTGAGTTATACACAAAAACTAGAATCGAATCAGGTTTTGTGTTTGAGGATGTGATTTGTCATAAGCAGTGAGACGGTGTGTGCAATCTGAGCCCTCAGAATTTATTCTGTGCCTGATATCTGGCTCTGATGCACACAAGAAGGCAAGCTGCTCTCCAAATCAGAACATGCAAACAGTACTGTTACTTTTTCAGTGCCTGAATAAATCTAGAACTTCCCAACTTCTGACTGGATGGGAAAGACGCACACTTGATTGGTCTGAGCCAGGCTCAGCGCAGAGCTACAAATAAACTTTGTGTAAACATCTTTATTTTTGATTTTATTTTCATTAAATCTATTTGGTAACCTCAGTGTTCCTTGCCAGGCTCTGTGGTCTTGCCAACAAAGTACAGCTGGCAGATAAATAATAGTCCAGTAGTGATACTGCAGATTATCAATTGCAGAGACCTGAACACAAACCTGCAGCAAACAGCGTATGAAAACAGCTCTTTGTATCTCAGTAATGAAGCTGTTTTGCCATGAGACTGCCGCCTTAAAAAAATGTAATTCAGCAATAGAGACAAGGCAGTTTGACCATATCTTTGTGAAAACAACAGTGGGAATTTTAAAGAAAGGTCTGATTACTAGTCTTTACCATAAAATGAGATCTTTCCTTTTCAAAGAAAAATAAGGCAGAGAAATTGTCTAATCTTCCTGTTTTGACTGCAGCACTGCAGTTGTGAAACCCCGAAAAAGAAAATCTTATATCCCTTTAACACCGTTTGCTGAGCTGACCTTGGAGACACTTTTTTCACTATGTTTCATGTTGATTTCCCTCTTCATCCTTCATTTTATCTTTTCCCATTCTCCTCTCTCCCCAAAGTCTCACTCTTGCCTTATCTTGCCGTCCCCCCTCCACATCTGCCTGCGACCCTCCATTTCATCTCGATATTTGCTCCAGCAACTAGGAAACAGTCCCGGTGTGAGAGAGAGACGGTATGCCCGACACACTCTGTATCTTTAAATTAAAAGAAAAACACGGATGACAAGCAAGCAATGATGTCTTGGAGGAGAGGGAGAAGCACTTGAAGGGTGAGTAACACTGACGAATGAATACTGGATAAAAATGTTTCACTTCCTCCTCAAAGAATTTATTCTTTGAGGAGGAAGTGAAACTAAATATAGAACCCAAAACGAAAGACATTCTATCAAAATGAGTCAAATTATTGGTACGTCGGGGAAGATAACAAGGGGAAAGTCAGAGTGCGCAAAAAACTGACCTTTCAGCATGAAACTTTTAATAACGGTATTTAGACAGCTCGTCATTAAGTTTGTAACTGAAGTCATTAGCTGACCTGTTCACTTACAACATCACACCCCTCTATCTTCAGCTATCTGCATGTTGGAGAGTCTACCATCTTTCCTCACTTGGCCTTTTGGCATTTTCTGACTGTAATGGAGATGAGTACCACGCTTTCAAATTGAAAGCGTGAAGATGAAGAAGACTGAAACACCATTTTTGGGCTACTTTTCCTGTGAATAGGACATTTTTTTCTTATTCTGATAACCTTATTCAGTGAATTTAACAGCGCAGATGAGTCATACATGTTCACGTCAATGCTAACTAAAGACTAAATTAGATAAAACCCAAAATGTTTTGCTGCAACGATCAGGTTTTCCCCACAAAGGTGAACATAAATCAGCACCTAAAAGAAAAAATAAATTATTCATACTTTCGGGTCTCATGTAGGGCGCAGTATTATTTTTTTAAAATAATTTTCTGACTCATACCTGACTTTTAACAGCCTTTTTTCCCCCTCCCTGCTTATCTCAAGTTTGGTCTCCAGCAAAGTTTTTCAGCTCCTCCAGGGGAGATCCGGAGGCGTTCCCTGGCCAGATGAGATATACTATCATTCCAGCGCAATCTGTGTGTTCCCCGATGCCTCCTACCAGCTAAATATGCCCAAAAACCCACAGCTTGTCTCTTCTCCTTTTACGAAAGAAGAGCAGCTTTTTACCCCACATATGAATTCCACACCCGGTCTCTCAGGTCACTACCCAAAGCTCATGGCCAAAGGTAAGGGTTAGAACATAAACCAACCAGTAAATCGAAAGCTGGGGCTTCCACCTCTGCCCCATCTTACTGATCTCATGCTCCACTTTACTGCTGCTCACAAAAAAAAGAACTAAAACCCCTTAACCTGAAGCAGCAATTTACTCTTAGCCTGAAGGAAGCAATCCATTGTTTCTGGCAGGGACCCTTGGCTTCAGACAAACTTTTCTGCACCACAAAGTCCAGTCAGAATCAACAGAAAAAGAACCAGTGACGATTCATAACCCCAACTGAGGCCAAAACCTGCTGGAAAGTTGCTTGACTCAGTACGAAGAATACAGAATCAGCTTTCACTCTGGTTATTTAAGGGCAACACAGATATCCACACAAAACTCTCCTATGAACATGAACATATGGGAATGGTGAAGAAACATGTTTATAATGAACAATGTGAACAACTTGAGGGGGTAGGGACGAATAATACTTCTGCCTACTCCTTTTCAAACAAATAATGGAATGATATTTTGTAATGATTGTGAAGGCACATGTTTGAAATGTTTGAAATAAAAATGAACTGATGTACAACATGACTAACATATTTGACTCAGCTAACTGAAGAGCATATGTACGGATTGCAACTGTAGAAAATTCCATTAAAACAAGAAACGGTTCAAGTATAAATATTCCCCATCAAGCTCCAGCTTGTGCTTACTTTGACCAATCAAAAACGTTTTATTTCAACCGTGTATTTTAACGGGGGCCGGCAGTCAGAAGCTTCTCTGAAGCGAAAAAGCTTGTTTGCTGGATTACACTATCACTGCACTGTAGGGTACAATTGCCGCTTTAGTGAAGACGTTTCATTCATTTTCTTAGGCCGGTTACCAAAGAACAGCGCTGGAGTTTTATATTCAAACCCTGGAACAAAAAAAGACTCTTTGCATCATGTTTCCTGTAAACCACTGGAATAAGGCTGATACAGCTGGGAAGAGGGGGATACTTGGTTGGTTTGGTGGACTTTTTACTGACAATTATAATTTTTTCCCCCATTAAAAATAATGAAAACTATACTTTGGAATTTATTTTCATCATTTTTACTCAAGGAGGGAAGAGCTTTGTAATCACAGTCAGCTGGTTCTTTGAAACATCAAACCACAGTCAAATTCATGGTCGTCTCTTACGATCCGCACTACCTCACGGTGGAATCACAGCTGTATTCAAACAGTCCAACCTTTTTTCAGCACACTCATGCAGCTTTTCATCCTCCCTTTATCTGTCCAATTTAATTAGAAGTCTTTCGTCCCCGTGCTCCTTTATGCTTCACCTCTTTCATCTTCTGTCCAACACAGATCAATTCTTCATGGCACACTTTCCCGGTCCCTGCTGATGCTGTCGGGCTTTCTAAGAAGCACAGAAAACTTTGCTCCCCCCCAGGTTTAACATATCTGAAAAAAATATGAGAACTTCACAATCCACTGGTTGCCCAGCAGTTTTTAAGTCCAAGTGTACCTCTGGTGGAAAAAAATCAAATGGGAAAGGATCTTAAAGTTACCATGTTGCTGATGGCATATTGATAAATAACTCGTAGAACATATGGAGTACTTCTCCAGAGCAATTGCTCTATTCACTTTGCATAGAAGTAGAGGATCAGCAGGAGGGTGAATGGGATGGGATAATCAGGAAGACAAAGGGAGAGTCTGAAGGATGGTTACAGTGAGGCTAGGGGGGGAATGAATCGAAGACACTTCGGTATGAATAAGAAATAGAAAAATGAGCTTGTCGGGGATTAATGGAGAGAGGAAAATTTAATTTAAAGCACCATGTGTATAATGTAAATGTGGCTTCCATACTGTTCACCCCCCAAGTTGACTAAATCCATTTGTTAGATTTCTATTGTTAAATGTGATGTGAATCCATTTGACTCATGACCAGTGGAATCCCACAGGTGATTAACTAGTATGAGCTCTTGCAGGTCAGAGTGAAATCATCTCTGTTTAACCCATTAGCCAGGTTATTAATCAGGGCACATTTATGGTATCTCTGCGGTCTTCATTACAGAACAGGGTCTTACAACCCAGCCACAGGGGGAACATGATATAATTGTGGTAATCCTCACATCCTCTCCATGAATTACTGTGATGTGATTTGATGCAAACCGCAGTGTTTTGTCACCCTGTCTTTCAGGAATCAAGATGCAAATGGATGCTTCAAGTACTGATCTTTATTCATTTGACTGTGCACGTAACCTGGCTCACAATTAAATGCTTTTATCCCTAGTGAGATTACATTATAAACAACCTACCCTGTTTCATTCGGCACCTGCAGCAAACCACGGATATCTATCCATCGATTGTCTTTATCTGTGTTCCAGGTGGTTGCTGCTCCAGCTGGAGAGAATGTTGCTAAGGCTTAACAGAGGTAGCAATAAGCCCAGCAAGCAGCAACAACAGGATCCTGAGAGGGGAGAACTGGGAGTGTACTTTATGCGAGTGAGGGGAGCTGGCTGTTAGTCGCGCTGGATTAGAATCTGAGAGCCAGCATCTTTAGATACTCCCATAAAAAAAAAAGGAGAAGTAGGAGGAGGTCTCCTGTTCTACCACAAATGGCCATGACATAAGGTCCACCCATTATTGACACCAAGAGAAATGGAAAGACATGACAGAGCAACCCTGAGACCCTGTAGAGCCATTTACTGTTCTTCAGGATGCGACAACGGATGAGTCTAGATGTGTACTTTTTTCAGCCAGACAGAAAAGCTCCGCCGCCCAGAGCAGAGGATGGAAAACTAATGACGTCTCAGTAAGACTAAGCCCTAATCCCCAATGACATTTCTGAGAGGAATTGTTTTTGTAGTCCAACTATAAGACAGGGAATAAAAGGGAAGATTTTGCTCCTGGTGAGGTCCAATTACAACCACAAGGACACACCAAGGAAAAAAAAAAACCCACTCATGTTTGACATTGAACAACTTCAATACAACCAATAACTAAAGCGCTGTCAAGATCAGCTGGTGAAATATCACTGACCCTTCAGATATATTTATATTTTTAAAAAACAGTTAGGCTCCTCTTAAATAGAAAAGTAGATGGATGATCCTAATTATAGATGAAATATGGACACACCACTGTACTCTAATGCCTCATAAATTACCACAGGGATAAATCGATGCCTCCATGACACTTTTTACTTGTTGATATGAGAGCAGCAGATCATTTACTTTATTTTAACTGTCATACTAGGATGCAACTTTCTTCGTATCATTTTCTGTTATGATAGATTTTAAGTCATCAGATACAAAATACAAGTAGCTGAAGTACACAAAATGTCATGGACTTTATCATATTGTATATACACTGTACAAGGATTTGTAAATGTACTTCATTATCTATCAGTATCACTGCCTGAGCTCTGAAACTCATTTAAAGGTCCAACTATATTTTTCTGATGTAGTTAGTGAGAAGAAAAATCGTGTTTTTTTCACCAGTTTTGAACATGCTTGTTATTAAAAGAGAAACTGGGGGCTACATGGGCACTATTAATACCAAAAACCCATAATTACATCAATGATATCATTAATTTAAGACAACCTAAAGTGATGTAACTTACTCTCACTTGGCAAAAGCAAAGTAAGTGATGTGGATATCATGCTTGTGAAGTGCTGTGCTTCACTGACTGTATAGCACAGTTTGAAGTAGCAAACACTGCAATTCTGCCAACGGCCACTAGGTCAATATCTGTACATGTTAAAATCTGCTATTTAATGAGATTATTGCCAGTGCCAAAGCATCTTCAGAGCCTTTAACAACAAGTGTACAAGGTTTCCTTTCCCCATTTTTCTTTAAATTAGTCGCCCATTTGGATACTGTTTAAACTCAATTGGACAGACGGCAAAACAGATAGCCGGATCTCACCTTCAAGCCACGGAACTATAGTCTGGAAAAATATCTTGTGTTGGTCCGTTCTGGAGCATTTTTAGTGGCAAGTATCACTAGTTGGGAAGTTAATGTGAAAGATTCAAAATAAAGGTACTATAGCCATCCTATAAGTCAATTCTAGAGTCCCATGCAGGGCCAACCCTGTGCAAGATGTATTCAAATAACTAATGAACATGCTGCAGCACTCAAAGTATTTTTAGAGTCCATAGATGAATCTTGGGTTTTGTTCAAGGATAAATTGATTGGTTGTCTGTCTCAAAATGGTCTTCTGTAATATGGATCTGCTGAATGAGTGAGCGAGAAGGCTTATATGAAGAAAAATGAGGGAACAATGCAGCAAATGAATGAAACAAGCATCTTTTCACCGAGACTGTAATGTCTGAATAGTAATAACTCTCAGTCTCACTTTTGTCGGTACTTTTTGTGACAGTGAAAAGTTCTGAGACATTTGATGAAGACACACAGCTTGTATACATGAACACCGAGTGTGGACTAACAATTAATTATTAGTAAATTACCAAGTCAGCTTGTAGTGAAAATGTGGGGGAAAAAATATGAATTTCTTTTAAAACAGCACTGGATGTAAATCCAACCCCTAAAAACGCTGCTGGAAAATAAACCAAGTATATTTTATCCTTCTTAAGACCTTATCTGGCCGTTTGTGAGCACAGAACCATCTGTGTTTTTAAAATATTGATCGATTGATTTCCAGAAACCAGATATTTTTTCTTCTTCTGTATAGTTATGAAGAAATTTGGATTGAAACCCCTCGTATATTAAGAGGCATTTGCTCCCAGAAGCTTCAACGAACAGTATCATCTTTGAACATATGACACTAAACACTGCTTCCGGTCTGTTCTTCTCTTTGCTCTTCCAGCTCCAAGTAACACTGCAGGAATTTCCTGACTGCACTACATCTTTCCACTCTCTACATACAGATAACTGCATCACATCTGTTTGAAGAACAAACAGGCATACACTCCAACCTAAAGCAGTAATTGCATCCTGATTTCTAAACCTCTGAATAAACCTGGAAATATGAACAAGAAATAATCATAATAAGCCTCTGTAAACACAGCCAAAACCTGCTTGCAAAGCCAAACAAGCATCTTTATTTGACGCACAAATGTTAAAAATATCTGGTAGAGCTAATTACTTGTTTTATTGTGAATGAACACAGGGCAGACTTTAATCAGAACTGAGGGAGGAAATAACTTTGATTGCTATTAAAGCGCCGTTAAAAATCCGAGGGAAAAGAAAGGGGAATTTGAATAATTACTCAAACTTGAATAATTTAACTGGAACACTGTATATTCCTGAATAATGAGTACTGCACCCCTTGGGCCAACTAAATTATTTGTGGGACCCTGTGACCACTGGTGTTATTGCCAGTGTACTTTTGATGAGGGGGGTAAGGGGTGGAGGGGACGAAGAAAGTAGAGCTTCCTTTTTATCCGAAAACAACTGGGCACATAGCCTGAAACAGTAAGAAAATGCTGGCAGCAGCAAGACAAGAAAATCTGCTCTCCGGTGTTACAGTAACTGTTGCTCGTTTGAACGAACTTGGCTTCAGGGACAATTTTTCTGTTTTGTGTTGCCATTTTCACAAATCACTGTCTGCACTAATTTAAAACAGTAAAATAATCAACAAGTTGGTAGTTCTACCAGTCTTAGACTTACATAAATGAAAAAGGTGGTAAAAATCACATGTTTAATCAACATTACCTATCCCCTGTGTCAGTTGAATATGTGTCAGAAGATAAGAGGAATATGGATGCCTTTTTTTCATTGCTGAAATATACTGATGCTGAACACATGCTTTTAACTTGAGGTATGACTTTAAACCATCAGACGTAGCTTGAGTCAATTTTTTTTTCAGCAGCAGAGGTTAAAAGTATGTAGAAAAACCTTTGGAAAGTACGTCAGAAGACAAAAAGAGAGATGATTCTAGCTGGCAGGCAACAGAAAAGAGGAAACACACGAAGGCTGAGTTTCCTGGAGCACAGGAGGACATTTTTGCACAATTTTTCACTGCTTTTCAGAATAAATTCACACTGAACGTGCACGTAAGAGGTTTGTGAGAACATTTTTTGATCAATAATTTCTAAAGTCATCGACTTTGATTTTAGATGCAAAAGCATGTGTAAAATAGGGCGGGTGCGCGTGAATGGGACAAATGAACCTCCAACAGAATCAGTTAAATAGTAGAACAAATTCCTTTGTTTGTGGTGAAACACGATCCAGACCAAAACGCTGCAAAGAATCAAAATAGGTGGGGCTTGTCCTGAAATGACCTGCTTCGTGTTGAATTTTGACAGAGCAGCCTGCAGCAGCTTAACATTTGCTGTTCTGTTGGATACTTTTCTTTTGTTCTCTTGCGCTGAGCCTTTTTCATATTGAAGATGTCAGTGGTTCTGCTCTTGTCCTCAGTGATTTTTCAAATGGCACTATTCTGTCACATAAAGACAAAACTTGATGCACTCAAACTGATGTGAAAAAGACACGCTTATCACACAACTTATACAGCTTGCTTATTTCCTCATAAACCTCCCCTGACCTACTTTTTTAAAAATCTGTCTTTTCCCTACTCTTCATTTCACTCTACATAAACCTACCAAACACACTATAAACACTCAGGCAAAGCAGTACATGTCAACTGTATACCGTATATATGTGTTAGAGGTCTCGTTGACCCATTTGTGGTACACATACATTAGCTACATGTATGATGTATTACTTGGTAAAGCCTAAATACAAAACAACATGACACTTTCAGCTTGTCTAATACAAGCTGATGCTGTCCTTTGTGCACTATTTAAAGTAGCTTCTTTAAGAGACAAAAACTATTCGAAAAGATTAAAGTGTGGGAATCTTTGACTAGTGATGGGATTTCCGGCTCTTTTTAGAGAACCGGCTCTTTCGGTTCGGCTCACTAAAAAGAGCCGGCTCTTTTGGCTCCGAACCGGCTCTTCAGGTTGTTTTGTTGCTTTAATTAATTTATTATTAACAGTATTATAAAATTATGCACAAAAGGAATTACTAACGTAAAAAAAGTGGTTTTATTTATATATGTTTATATATAAATATATGCGGTGGTCCCTAGAGACAAAACACGTACAAACTCCAAGACACATTTCTAGCATGAACTGAACTTCCAAAGCAGAGCTACTAGATCACTTAAATTACACAATTGAAAGCATGTGTGTATTGTTTGTGTATTTATACACAGGCACTCATATATATTAAAATAATTTTTAAAAAAATGTTCATTTACCTGTTACTACCACACAACAAATCCAGTCATTGGTACTTGCTGGCTTGTGTAGCCACTCGGTAACAAAAGTTCAACACTGCCCCCAGCATCCTGGAGCACTTCTGTTGTCTTTTGTACGTGTTTTGAGTTTTTATGTGCTTCTGAGTTTTTACATGTTTTGGAGTTTGTATGTGTTTTTACGTGTTTTGGAGTTTTTACGTGTTTTGGAGTTTGTACGTGTTTTAGAGTTTTTACGTGTTTTGGAGTTTGTACATGCTTCCGAGTTCGTACGTGATTTGAAGTTTGTATGTGCTTTATCTCTAGGGGCCACCGTAAATATACTTTTATTTATTCACTCCACATAAAATGTAATAAATAAATCATATAATACAAAAATCAACTATTCACATTTCAACTTTTAACTATTTAAATTTTCAGCTTTTTCCTTTTACAAATTTAAAGTGAAACAACACAAAACACTGCAAACCACAACACAATTAAATATAAATTAAAATATGAAAACAAAAAGAAACATGCACATTCTCTGTCAAATGGACCTGCATGAATAAACTTTCTGAATCCTTTATCATCTGCAACTGAAAATAGTTGTGGATGATTACTATACCTTTCTAATGTGATGTTGTTGTCCCTGGCTCTCTTTCTCTCTCTCCCCCTCTGGATCTGTTCCTGTGCTACTGAGTGTAACTACTGCCCCTCCCCCCTCTGCCCAGCGTAAAGCACAAGGCTCGCATGCTGAGTGAAGCAGAAAAAAGTGCGAGAGAGAGGGTGAGAGAAAAAAAAAAAAACAAAACACACGTGACGGCTCGCGATAAGGAGCCGGCTCGCGTCGTTCACGTCAAAGAGCCGGCTCTAAGAGCCATTTCGTTCGCGAACGACCCATCACTATCTTTGACATCTTAAGTGGTTTTCTGACATTATTTTATATACACGTTCAGTCAAACTGTCAATGAAAATGTGTAAACTGCTGCAAGCAACTACAGTAGAAATGATAAATGAGCACTACGGATAATCTTAACCTGCTATACACCTCTCGGTCCAGCTTTCTTGTTAAAGAAAGTGGGGGAAAAACAGCTTTCTATTATGATACTAATAATGCACTTTGTAATCAGAGCTATTCAGGCTCAGGTTAGTGTAATTGGGGTATTGACTCACAGACCAGAGGGCCATGACAATAGCCTACTACAGGGCTCTGACCTGATTAGATCAAACAGTAATTAGCTAATAACAATCTGATAAGAAAAAAGTAGCACACATAAATAAAACCGCTGTAAGAAATGTAAAAAAAAAAAAGTATTTTTTTTAAATTTGCTGTTTATGATCCAACCTCATCGGAAATTAAGGAGGCACATTAAATAAATAGCATTCCTTGTTGGGGCTTACAATGGAAGCATTTTTTATGTGATCGGTTCTGTTTGTGTGTTAGCACTTTAGCCTCCACAGTTTTCACGATGTCATTTTCAGCTTTTGTGTATTGGCAGATATCGATAGTAGCTTGAGTTACTTTTATTTTCTGAAAATTGGGTCGAGGTCACACCAGATGTGACAATCAGTAAAAACTTTACATTACCCACAATTTTTTATGGATCTTCTTTAAACTTTGCAACAAATACCAGGTCGTAGATATGTCTGTCATATACCAGGTCATGAAGGACATGACTTGACTTTGACCTTCTTTCTTAGCTCTCAAGGTCAAAAAATAAATAAATTTCAACAAACCATGTCAAGTAACATATCACATGAAAGGGCATGAAGAGAGCTGTGCAATACATGTTCCAACATAATACGTAAATATATTTCTTTAAATACGACACTATACGACAATGACGGACTGAATTAACATGACTTAATGTCTCAGATTTCAGCCAATTCTGCTCACATTTTTATTATATGCATCAAGGTCATAGGTTAAAGGTCAGGGTAACACAGATTAGGAAAAGGCTTTAGTTTAGTTTCCATCTCCAAACTTTAAAGCAATTTATTAGCAATTTGGGGACATAAGCACTTTCTTTGCTTGAGTGCTTTAAAGCATTATTTTTCAATACAACATTATATAACACAAACCCATTAATACACTACACTAGATTTCTATATTAATTGTTGGGAATTTCCATATTTCCAATGCTGACATCAGCATAAAACATCAACGTTTTAGTGTTGGCCTTCCCCTTTTTTTGGACCTTCAGAAGGTTCGTGAATCCATCTCAATTCAGATCACAAATCAGGTTTTTATTAACAGCTGAATTCATCTTTAAGGATTCTTACTGTACAGTTATATGCAGTGGGACTCTGGTCCTAAGTTTGTTCTTTGAGAAGGCATTTTTCCTTTTCTTTCTTTTTTTTATCTAACCTGATCTCCTCACTTTAACCTTAATCTCGTACTGGTTGAGCCTTTAGGGGGTGTTGGTGTAATTGCTGTCTAAGAGAATGCATTCAAAGCCCCTTAACCCCAGCATGAGAGGAGACCTGGGCTTTGAACCAGTATCTGAAGGCTTCATCTAAAGTTGTGTATATTTAGAGTGGCTGCCTTTGTCTTGTAAAATTCATGTTACAGCCTGGAGCGAAGCAGTCAGATCTTTCTCTTGATCTCTTAACATTTTTGCCTTGTTGTTGTTGAGAAGCTATTTGGGGATTGTCATGCCTCCGATTTTACTGCTGGAGCTTTTAAACGGGGGCCTCGTCATTAATGACCTCATATTTACGACACAACAAACAAATCAATGATTTTTTGGTTATACAGTGCAGCTGTTAACTTCCTTCTTCATTTCATTTCATTTCATTGTGTATACAAAATCAATATCTTGTAATATGGTGAAGCGTTTCTGCAAGGCATCCTCGCAGGCTTAATTTCACATTTCATCATTTCCTTTATTACTCTTACAAACATACCTCAAATCAATGAGGTCATAACAAAGCTTACCTGAAAAAAAAAAAAGATAACTTCATTTTCTCCAGCCAAGATTGAATATTTCTGGTCCTGTGTGCAAAAATGATAAAGATGAAGGAAATTGTCAGTTTGAATGCAACTAGCCAGGAGCGTGAAAAGGATGTCGGTGGTAAAAAATGCGGAGGTGTGGAAAGGAGGAGCTGAGGAGAATCTCCTGACACGGATGAGGCCGTGTGAAATTTGTAAATCCTTGATTAGGAGGGATTGTCTCTTCCTCTAAGAGGAGATTAAAGAGGAATGTTTTCTAAAAATGATGCATAAAGTATGAGAATTTGAAACAACGGGGGGACTTCATGAAAACAGAAGTAAACTTTGTTAAATTGGTGTTTCCACAATTCGGGCAGGTATTAGGTAGAACACCAGCTTGAGGAAATAAGTCCAGCAGCAGGGGATGGGATGTGGCTGGAGCTGGAACAGCAGGGCATCCAAGGTCTGATTTCTACATTTTAAAAATTCAGTGCTCCTCACCTAAATTCAGGTCCAGCAGAGTTGAGATGACTTAACTCAACTCGAAAGAATATTAAGAACACATCTCACTTCAGGGCATATGAATTTTCAACATGAATTTTCTATTTTGCTGATTTCCGTACGGTGTTGCAATGGTTAGCACGTTCAGCTCACAGCAAGAAGATGCTGGATTTGAACCCACCGACCAGCTGTGGCCTTTGTGTGTAGATTTTCCACATTCTCCCTGTTCTCTGTTGTTAAACCTGCTTAAGTCCAAAAAATGTATGTCAAGAAAACTGGTTATTCAAAATTGACTGCAGTTGTGAGTGTGTGTGTGTGTGTGTGTGTGTGTTAGCTCTGGATGCTGTACAGGTTGCATCAGCTGAATGACAGCTGGGATAGGCTGGCTGGAATATGCATTCTGTACTATATTAAGGAATTAAAAGGAAAACAAATAAGTAAATATGAAATAAAATAAATCACTCTGCATCCAAACGTACTCACAACTGCTACTTGGTGGAGCTAATCTATTTAATATCACCATCAACTGGAAAACCAGACTGAAGACGCAGACTGAAGAGTTTAAACTGTTCACTTCATGGAGATTACTTACATTTCACTGCGTGCTTGATTGAGTATCCAAATTAAAGCAGATGGTCTGATATATTTTCATGGAGCACGCAATTATGTTGTTGAATTTTTATTTATTTATTTATTTATTTTTTCAATCTATTGCTGGAGAGTCTCTAATATGCTGTTCTATTGTAGCCTGGTGTGGGATTTTTATGATGCTACAGAAACAGCTGAGAGGACACTGAGCTCATAAGAGGAGAACAGTGGCTGATGGCTGATGTAAGAACTGTGTCGAGCTTTAATTCAATAAGCATAGGCAGTTTTAAAGCATGAAATCTTTAAGAATGATCACTTCTTTCCGTTCCCTCTGACGCCAGATAAGCTTAGCAGGCAATTTTAACTCGGTGGCAGCTGCTGTCTTCTTCCAGATCTCATGTGTTTTGTTCTTGTGTGTGTGTCTTTTAGGTTTGCTGGTTGGCTGGATTTGGGGCTAATCAAGAAACCAGAGGCAGCTGGCTTCTCTAGATCGATAAAGCCCACCTCTCCCTGGTATTCTGGTGAATCCTTCATCTCTGAGACCATTTTCTCTTCCCTTTGAGTTTTTGCATTTCTGTATAGTTTTACTTGAGTTCATTTGTTAGCCTTGATTTTTGTCGCTTTTCTCACGAAACACAGAGAATGCATTTCATACAAGCTCTAGCACAATGCTTTCCAAGAATCCCTTTTCCAAAAATGTTGAGCATTTATCAGAAAAATTAAAGCCTTCTGATTTTTTTGTAGGAGAACATTGACCTGGTAAAAAAAAAAATTGTATTACATAGTTATACAAAATTCCTGAAAGCACCTACAAAATGAATACAGAAATGAAAATAAGTCCAAAGCTGATATTGTCAGTATTGTGACATCAGAAATTATGGTTACTGTGCAGATTGCACACACTACTGTCAGATGCCCTGTGTGAAACACGGTCGTCCTGAAAACCCCACACCATTTGATGCTTTACCTGAGTTTCTAATTTGCATAATCCCTGCCTGAAGAGTGAGGGCGATAAGCTTTTAGGTTGAGGTTGTCAGCTTGTGGCAGTCAGCAGTTTTGTCCCAGAGGCATGCTGGTCTTGTTCTGTGGACAAACATAAAAGCCTAGACAGGACCGATAATGGTTTAACAGGTCTGCCGGGGGACAGCCTTTGCACGCACACTCAATGCGGGAAAAAAAAGAGACAGTAAAACAGCTGTGCCAATCTCAGCCAAATAAAAAGTTAAGATGGGCTGCCTAGTTTCAGAGTGCTGACCTGTTAGTCTGGGAGAATTGAAGCTTATCGGCTCTGCTCTCAGCATTTTGCCAACAAAAACAACTCCCTTTGAATTGAAGCAAACTTTTAAGGAGATGAGATCGCAACACTTAATAACCCCAAGCTGATTGGTGAGGTCAGAAGCAGGCCAGATTCTTAATAAGACAATTTTTTTTTATGTCTCTGATTTTCTTCTGCTGTTCCTCTGCCTGATCAAATGTGATGATAGGCAGGGGGATTGCATTCTGGTCTTAAAATGACTTCCGCCAGCTTATCCGCACTGGTCCATCCAGGTGCAGCAGCCCCTGACCTCTGCTGTCAACCGAGTGCTGTGCTTCCAACTGAGGCAGCCAGTAATAAAGTAAACAGAGTACAGAGACTCTCATGCATACCAGTGCACACCATCAATGTCCAAAGAACACCCACACTTGGAAGCTGGTACAAATACCAAAACAAACAAGCAAACGCTAAATAATTTTGTGCACTTGTACGCTTGTGAATTCTGTCTCACATGTTAATTTTCAGAACAAAGAAGAAGCCCATTAAAAAAAGCAGTCACATACTAATCACAGGAAAAACATTTCTTGCAGCAGATAGGTGAGTAAACTTTATTTCCACACTTTTTTGTCAAACTCCATGAGAGATACTCGATTCTGTTCCAAATCTCTGCGCTCAGCTGCCTCAGCCACATGATTGGCAGGTCCATAAAAGCCAGGACAGTCTAAATGATAAATATATGACAACTTACAATGAAGTGGATCAAAATGAAGAGCTCAGCGGTACTGTCTTAGGATGGCATCTTTACAATAAGTCAGTTTTTCAAATTTCTGTCCATCCAGAGTTGCCCCTGTCAGCTGTAATTGGGCTGTTATTGTGATGTGGAAATACCTAGGAGCAACAACAGCTCACCCATGAAGGGGTATGCCACATAAGCTCACAGTCAGAGATTGCTGAGTCCTGAAGCACACAGTGTGTAAAAATAATTTTGTCCTTGGTGGCAACACTTACTACCAACTTTCAAACTGCCTCAAGAAGCAACATCAGCACAAAAAACTGCACCTTAGGAGATTCATGACATGGGTTTCCATGACTGTGTGGCAGCCAGATCACCACCCATCATTTCCTGCACTGCCACTGCTCTGAAGCACTGGAAGCACATTTTCTGAAGCTCAGTCAGGCTTCAGAATCTAATGGAGGAATTTGGGTTTAGTGGACGCCAGGAGATAAATCCTTAATGCCACAGCAAACGGGAATATTTTAGATAGCAGGGTGCATTCCACCTTTTGGTAATCTGTTGAGTTTCCTATCAGAATACGATCAAGCCACCAGAGATGATAAAAACTGCAGAAATCAGAGCTGCTTTCAATTTGATCTTCCCTTCAAAGTAACGTCTTTAAGCACTGATGCAGCACCTCCGGTGAGGCTCCTATTTTTCCCCCCGCTTCCGACCACATGCACTTGTGCTTCAACAAAAGTCAAAATATTAACCTGTTTACTTGTTTTTCATTTTAGGAGAATTCAGTTCAATTCAATTTTATTTACACAGCACCAAATCACAACAACAGTCGCCTCAAGGCGCTTTATATTGTAAGGTAGACCCTACAATAATACATACAGAGAAAAAAACCAACAATCATATGACCCCCTATGAGCAAGCACTTTGGCAACAGTGGGAAGAAAAAACTCCCTTTTAACAGGAAGAAACCTCCAACAGAACCAGGCTCAGGGAGGGGCGGGGCCATCTGCTGCGACCGGTTGGGGTGAGAGAAGGAAGACAGGATGAAAGACATGCTGTGGAAGAGAGCCAGAGATTAACAAGTGTGATTCAGTGCAGAGAGGTCTGTTAACACATGTTGAGTGAGGAAGGTGACTGAAAAGGAAAAACTCAATGCATCATGGGAATCCCCCAACAGTCTACACCTATTGCAGCATAACTAAGGGAGGATTCAGGGTCACCTGATCCAGCCCTAATTATATGCTTTAAAAAGGAAAGTTTTAAGCCTAATCTTAAAAGTAGAGATAGTGTCTGTCTCCTGAATCCAAACTGGAAGCTGGTGCCATACAGGAGGGACCTGAAAACTGAAGGCTCTGCCTCCCATTCTACTTTTAAATAGAGAAGATGAAGGGGAAGTGGTGAATGATGACTGCGTTAATGTGGCCAAAAACCTCTGGCTTCACCTCCATCCACAACTTTTCGAGAAAAAAAAACCTGCACCAATGAACCATGAGCCCAGCCACATCACCCAACATTACTACTGCAAAAACATGTGAAGGAAAAGAAATAGGAATAAGTTTCAGCTGACAAAGAACAAAACAAAGGGCCTGAGACAGGCTGGTCTATTTCATATGCAAGAGGAGGATTTTTTTGACACGGTGTCTCCACCTAACATGTTATTTATCTGACGCAGCTAGTCAAGTTTGTGCACGAATACACATACAGACTGCATAAATGTCCCTGGAGATTGTTGGTTGCCATGCAGCTTCGCGGATGCACATCATTTCGTACTGTAAACACACAGCACATCATTGCACGAAGCACAGAAGGCCTTTGATGTTTCTGCTGCAGCACTACTCAATGTGACCTCAATTCACATTCTTCATTGTAATTGAGGGGAATAGTGTAGCGCTCATTATCCCTCCGCCTTCCCCTGTCAATCCAAAACTACACAAGCGTAAAAGTACAAGCAAAGCGAGTATATGTATCATCACCTGCACGCACACACACACACACACAAATCACGTACTGCGTCCACACACACATGTGCACGCACAGGGAGCAAGAAGAAAGTTGAGATTCACCCAAGAGTCTTCAGAATAAGCCCATGGCTCAGCGTCTAGCCAGGAGTTATTTTATTTTATTTGTCATTCTGTTTTCTTCACATCAAAATCTTTCAATTGGATGACAAGTAGTGTCAAGGCAGTTCCATCTTGGTTGCCTCTCAAGTCAAAGGATGTCTCTCTCACTCATTCCCCCCTTTTCCTTCTTTACTTTGCATTATACACCACACTCTGAGACTGTGACAGCTGCAAAAAAAAGTGGAGAAAAAAAATCACTGCGTCTCACAGATTGGTACCTGCAGTGCTCATGATAAGGTGAAGTGGACTGGGATTTATTTCATATTTGCAGTTGTCATCGTTGTCATTGACATGCACATTGTTCTCTCCCCTCACTTGGTTTAATACACCAAAAAGTCACAGTAAAGCAGATGCACACTGCACTAGGGTGTGTTCTCCACCCACTGATGGATTGACTGATCATTATAACAAACATCTGCTTTGATCTAGTTTAATAAAAAAAAAATGCCTAAACAGAAAATATTGTACTGCAGGGTATGAATAAATGAAACGTCAAGAAAACAGTGAGGGGAAATGAAGTCAGACTGAGTGAAGAGGACAGTGGGAGGGGAAAAGAAGGCAAGAGCAAAGCAGCTCAGGGAGTCAGTGAGGGGAGAAATGATAATGATGAGCCCTGAGACCGCCGACTATTTTAAGACTCCTTAAAAGTGAAACAGCAGCTTCGGGAAATTTATAGATAGTGCTCAGGCTGAAAAGTACTGTTTCCATTATTGATCATTATGCGGGCTGTTTTCTTAATTAAATGATTAACTGTTGATCCTCCAAAATGTCCCAAAGGTAAAAGTTACTTCAGATTTTGTTTATTTTCTCCAAACAGCACATTTCACATTTTTTATATAGAGATAAAATTGCAGTAGTTACCTTTAAGTTGTAGAACAAATAATGCAGCGACAGGTTGCACCAGTTTGCTGGATAGGTCTCTTACCACAATTTGGAAAGGGAGTGATGGTCTCTCATTGGCTACCAGAGCTTTAGCTGGACCAGTGGTTCCCAAACTTCTTTTGCTAGGCCCCCCTTTGTTTTACAAGAAAAATCTTCGCCCCAATCTACACGGGTATTTTTGAAAACGCAGGTGTTTCTATGCGTTTGTGCCTTTCATCCACACGTAAACGGCGTTTCAAATCACCGAAAACTGAGATTTTTGAAAACTCTGTTTTTGCGTTTACGTGTGGACGAGGAATACAGAGTTCGTCGCGCAACGTCAAAGGTATGTGCCTCTTTTCCCGTCACACTGTACGCCGCATTATTGTTTACATGCGATGAATTTCCACAATCACGGATAGAGACAAAATACTGTTACTCCTAATCTTACTATCTGCAGTTTTTACACGCTTACATATACACACGCAGTTGCTGTCCCTCCATTTAGAAAGGCAGAGGCGTCACGGTGGAATTATTTTACGTGTAGTTGTTTTCTTTCCTGTGTAATAATCAACATTGCTTTCAATACATTTTTCAAAAAATGCCTCTCTGTGCAAAATGGGTTGAAAAACATAAACAGCTGTGGGATACTGTTAGTCCATGATTTGGACAGGGGGAACAAATTACAGCAGGATCAGCCTGATGTTATTTGTATCCCACTTTAACTTTACTGTATAAAGACCTAACATCTCTAAAATGTCAGGAGCAGTTTGTGAACTAAAAATCAAGAATGTGGGATACTGTTTGTCCGTGATTTGGAGAGCCCAGCACGTACTCCTGACGCATGGAAAACCAATTCTGCAGGGGAGACCTACCTTGGCACTTGTGCCGGTGAAGCCAAAGGGAAGATATGCTTCACCATATTTTCTAGTCTTTGGCTTGGAAGGAAGTTGGTTTGGAAACATATTTGGCGATGCTTCATCTCCTGCTAGCAGTGTCCAAGCATTTTTTTTTCTTTTCATAACCCCCCCACCCACCCACCCACCCGCAATGGCTCTGCACCAGCAGGCGAGCCCCACACTTTGGGAACCTCTGAGCTAGACTAATGTTGTATATAAAAGATGAATTTAGCCTAAATGCATTAACTCAGTGGTTTATGGACTACCAGTCTAAAGCCTCAGGTTCAGCATTTTAAACCACAGTCTTGGCTCACAGGCAGTGTTCCATTTCATTCCTAAGGTGTTGGACACTTTGCTGGATCCTGCTGCAGCAGACTGGTTTTATACACTGGGATCTGTCTTGTTAAGAGTGAAGAACCTCCCAACAAATGATTGCCATGAAGTTGCAGGACACTAGTAAATAAATTCTTACTGTGTAGTGCAACTTTAAAAGTTGATTCAACTGGAACTCTAGCATATATCATTAAAAATAGCCAAAAATCAACTGGATTCAGATGCAATGACATGAATTATTCTTTTGGGACTATTTTGTTTTCAGCTATCTAGATCTGCCCATACAGCACAATCCAACCATTTAAAAATATAAATACCAAGTGTTTACACAAAACAGGTGCAAATATCGATACTGCATATGCATCTCTGCTTTGTCATCTCATGCAGGCAAGCTCTTCACATTGAAAATCTTTGGCCTCATTCCTCCTGTGGACGTCACACTTTATATAATGCGTTCTGACAAGAGCGTCACACCCCCTGAATTTGCAATACACCACAAAAAGGCACATCAAGTTCCCAATGTATGCACAGAGAGCCACATGCCACTAGCGAATGAGGCAATCAGCGTTCAGGCCCACCTGGGAAGCGTGAGTGACAACCCTCTAAGAATGATGAACAGGATGTGAAACAAAATCTTCAAAAAGGCTGATCTGTTCCAGATCCTTCACCAAGAAAACCCCACAGCTGTTGCAGTGTTTTTAAGCTTCACACCGAGGCTCAGGGTTATACATAATTTGCAGCAAAATGTTTAAGTGGCATTGTTTGGATGAGATGTCTGGGTACATGTTGGTTAAAGTCAAGAAAAAAGAAAAGGTGATGTGACTCACGTCTCTCTGAGCAGAGGAGTGTGCTCCTGACAAAACGTGGAACAACTGTAAGTCACAGTGAGGCAAAAAAAATGAAAAAGGATGTGAAGTCAGGGAAGAGGCCCTTTACCCCGTCTGCCTCCTTTTATCTTTAAGATGTTACTTTAAAGAAAGAAGCCGTCTTTGTTACTTCTTCTGCTATCGAGGTGCAGAGAAAAGACAAGAAGCTGATGAACCTGATTCTAAACCAGACAAAGGAGAAATGGTCTGTATGTCTAGACTAAGTAGCTTATCACAATAAAAACGACTTCTGAGAAACAACAGCAGTCATTAGATGTCAGCATTATGCAGCTTTAGTTGCAAGTAGCCATCACGCATCTGAGTCATCCATCTGTCATCTCTCCTACAGAACCGTACAACAAAAGAGTAATTACTAATTATTATCCCTGTACATGTTTTGCCTTGAATGTAGTCATTTTAAAAATATTTGCTTTGCATTTTAATTTAACTACATCATAATAACAAATATAGAAAATCTAATGGTGCCACATGTATTGTAAAATTAGATTTCACATCAGAAACAACTTTGTAAACAATGTCTCTAGGTAGGTTTCCATGGCAGCAGCTGATTGACATCGGCAAGCCAGTGTTGGCATGCAACATGCTGTCAACTTCTATTGTGTAGTATGAACTAGAGAGCTGAAGAGCTGTCATACTGTAACCTGCCAAAAATAATACACGTTTAGTGTGCATGAATTAACAGGCCAAAAACTATATAGTGAACATTTTAGTGAGCTGTGTGAGCTGCCTGATTATTATATATATTATATTTAATATTTGTAATCATGGTATATTACTGTTATCACAGTTATTCCCTGGAATCAATGAAACCCACATGTGATGCCATTTGAGAAGAAGTCACCATCCAAAAAAAAAACCCTTAAAGCTTTGGATGTTGTGGACTGTCCTGGTTATGCACATCAGTCCTGCACTGTATGAAGGTCTGAGGCAGTACCTCTGAATTGGCAGACTGTGCACAATATTTTAAAGACGAATGAGATGTTTTCCAGCTTCAGGGAGCTCACACTCCTCAGCCTCCCTGGTAATGGAGGATACTGGAGAGAAAAGTTCACAAATTAGTCCAACCCTGAATTCAGGAGGAACAATTCAGTTCTTGTCCTGGTCAAGGATATTCCCTGGTGCAGGGGAGTCTGCCAAACTTTGCTAATTCTCTTTTCTAGACTTTAAGGTACTTGAATATCTTTCTGAACAGTCAAATACCTTGTGTGGCATTTCGGATCCTGTTACAGTCCATTTTGGTAACTACACAAAGGATGCAAGAGCTTGGTCTGCACTGTCAGCAACAAGTCCGACTCCTCCCTAGTGGGTTTTGGACTCAAAGGAGGCCATAGTTCTCAATTAGAAAAAGGGTGGAGAGCTCACTCTGGACTTACTTACATACTGTTATTACCTATAGCTGTACTGAGAGTGACGATATAACCTCTTAAAAAAGAAAACGTCATTTATGCTCTCTTGGAGATGCGCGAGGGTGACGAGCTCAGTCATTTGGAATGAGCTCAGAGTAGAACCACCACACCTTCATATCAGAAGGACATCTGACTAGGTAGTCTTCTGAATGCCTCCTAGGGAAGTGCTTTGGGCATGTCCAACCAGCAGGAGACCCAAGACAGACCCAGGTTAGACTGCAATGATTATGTCTCTTGGCTGGCTTGGGAACACATTGGTGTTCTGCCAGAGGAACTAGAGCGTGCGTTGGGGGAATGGGAGGTCTGAGCATTTTGGCTTAGATGGCTGGCCCGTGACACAGACTCAGATAATAGATGGATGGACGGCTCTAAAGAAAACTCACTACACAGAAAAGATGAAATGTGTATATGTTTTTAGGGATAACTAATATGCTAGAGTTTAAGTCACTAGGGAAATTATTTTGAGGGCTGAACATAGCAGATAATCCACCATACAAACTTACAAGAGAAAAATATACAACAGTGCATCTGAGCAAAGCATCAAATCTACATTTCTGCTTTTTAGTAATACCTCTAAAATACAGAAAGGAGCTAAACAAATTTATGCAATACATTTTGATTTTTCACCTTGCGTGGAGACATTTACACAAGCTTGTGAAAGCAGTTTTTATGATGAGATCAGAAATCTCTGAAATGAAGGGAATTAGCGAATTAAACCTAGAAATGTAAACCTAACGACACCAAAGGAAATGCAGCTACTTTAATCTCTCATAAAAACAGCAGCAACCTTTTAAATTAAACATCCAGGTGCAAAAAAAATAAACTCCTGTTAAAAAACAGCTCCTGCAGCTTTTTGAGGCTGTTCTGCAAAACACTGATAAATCAACGATATGGCATCGTAAGTAACAAAATTATCAGCAACAGCTTCTTATTTACTGGTGGTCTTACTTATGTGTGAGCAGCACATTCTCAGTAAACATTTACAGCTACTTGAGGACTGTAGTCTACCAGTGGTAACCTACATAATGTTTATGTATTTAATGTATTTACTTTCAACTTCATGATGTCCGTCTCTGTTGCCTCTGTTGGTGTAGCTCAGGTCAAGCTGAGTAAGATCTGTGTGCTAGTGCCAGAAATAGCAGGAAGTGGTTTTGTAACGCAGAGAACAAGATGAGCAGATATATTTGAATCATGACGGTGCAAGGTCTGGACTGTGGCCTGAGAAGCTGCCAGCAATCCTGAAGGGAAGCCTCTGGAGACGAGGATAGTCTGTCAGGCCAGGCTGCTACAGACACACACCATGGCCCTGTTTGCCTGCCACATCGGAGCTCAGTGCCTTCGGAGGATATCGCAGACAGCAGAACTCGTCTCTAACTGAAAACAACTGATTAGCCTTTTTAAAAAATAATTTTCTTTTGGTTGCGTCTAAAGTTCCAAGTCGACCTAGATAAAAGACACGTAAACAGATATGCACGCCTCATTTCTGGAATTAACTGACAGCTGATTCAAGTCTTGAGAGAAGGAATGGTGGATATCCCGCCACAGGGGAAATCATATTGGGAAGATTTCTGCAATGGGCATGCTATGAGTGTTGAACTATAACACACAGCCAATTTTACTTCCAGCCAAATCCAGCAGCTGTGGACACCAGAACGATGCCACACTGTGAGTTCAGGTACACTAATGACCACCCCAAACAGTTTTTCCTCTTCTCCAATTCACTCTGATTAACCTATTTCTTACATTTTTTGCACTTCTGCAACTGCAGTACTTGTTGTCATCTTAAAGTTGACTTGCTAATTACAACAACTATATTATTACAAGATTAATAATCTCAAGTAATATCAGATATGCCACGAGAAGCACAGTAAAAGTTTTTAGTTTTTAAAGCACAATATATTATGAATCATATAAAAAAATGAATGGAAGAGGATATTAAAGAGGGCAAATGCAGTATGTTTTTCAAATGATTCAGAGGCTTGGAAAATGTGAAGGTCTGCCTCAATGGCTCTGCGTTTGCACTGGAAAAGAGTACTATAAGCCCAACTGCGATGGAGACAAAAGGTCAGGGCTATGCAGGTCAGAGCTGGATGGCTGGTCAGGTTACAAAGGAGCACAGTGGCAAAACAGTCATTTTGTAGCAGCATTTTATGCAGTACATGTAGTAACTTCTGCAGTTTTATCTGTATTGAAAGGTATTTGGGTTGAATGAGTTCACATGATTTAATATGACTGCACCGTGAGGATCTTGGGGGTTCTCCAGATAATCCGTGGAAATCCGGAAATAATAAACAAGACTGACAGCCAGACAGAAATATCATTCTCGATTTGAAGCAGCTGAATAAAAATAACAGCAGCATAAAAGTAATAAAAAGCTCTGAAGTTTTCAAAATGAGCTTTAGATATATGAAAAGAAGTTCTCTGGCACAGAGATAAAGTGGAAAACTTCTAAAGCCACTTAAGTTCTTAAAGGCAGAGAGAATGCATCAGCTATATTGCATTTCACCTTGTCCTTCGGGATCGACACTAAAAGAAGGGTAAATATGTTATTATTATTATTATTTTTTTTTTTTTTTTTTTACCTTTATTTAAAAAGAATGAATCCAACAATGTTTTCTTGAACATTGACTAGAAAGCAACTCTGGTTAAGGTGTTTGGAACCACAGATTGTGTTTGGTTTGGTTAATATGCATCCTTGTTAATATGCTGTTGGATTATTTTCACACACAAAACTGAGCCCAGAACTTAGACATGCTCCTTGAACCTAACTAACTCACCCCTCGCAGGTGTACACCACATAACTATGACAGTTTGGTTTGTGATTAGGGAACTTTTTTAGTTTTGTTCTAATCTATCTTCTCTTTTTCAATCTCTCTACACTATCAACTGCACAAGAAAGGAAATCATTGGAAAGCCATGGGTGAATTCTATAATGCCAAATATGGCAGCTGTCCGAGTTGCTTCTACAAGAACTCAACTAGACATAATCCATCTAGATTTCAACCCTCACCAATCATAATATGTCTGATTAGCTGCAAGATCCCAAAATGCACACTCACGCTCTAATGTGGAATTGGCCATGTTTGTGTCCCCTAGTTTTCTCGTCTTTAGAGTATCCAGGATTTTTCAGAACTTCTAGATCAGTCTCTATTTTGCATCTTGATCATGGAATAACCTTCAGAGCACACTAAAGCTGAATGATTCAATCTCCCTGGGAGATTTCAGAGTAACAGAGTATAAGTGCTATTCATAAGCTTGACTTTGTATTTATAGTATTTTGACTTTATTTTATTTTATTTTGTCCCATGAAAAACAAATGTTAATCTCAAAGGACTTCCTGGTTAAATAAAGGTTAAACAAAATGCATTAACAAAAGGATGAAAGCAGTTATGAGGAAAATTATGGAGATGAGTAAAAAGGAGAAAAAACTTTCTTCCTGTTAGCTGACGAATTTATAAAAATACTGAAAATTATGTAAGTGACATTTGTTTTGTTATATAAATCAGTTGCACCTGCTTTTGTTGGTAAGGTAAAACATGTTTGGTGAAAGTGGGAGTGCTCCAACTCATTTTCATACAGTTGTTTAAGTATTGAAGATCCTTTACGTTACTGCAGTCTGGGTGAAATTGTGGCATTTAATACTTTCTTTTATTATGAAAATTAAATAAAAGAATTGAGAAAAATCCATATCAGGGGGTCACAGTAAAAAATCATAATCAGCCAATAAAATTGCATTACAGTGCATTTTGTATTTTATTAGATTTCACTTGAACTGTTTTTTTTGTTTTTTTTTTTAACATATATAGGATCAAATTATAAGAAAAAAAAAGCACTTCTTGACGGGAAACTTTAGGAAGTTTTCGTTCCTGTTAAAAGAAAAGATAGTCCTCCTTTTCTGTAATATACTCACATATCTATATTATTGCTAATATATATTGTAATATATCTATATCACTAAAGCACTTCTGGATGGATGCAAACTGCATTTCGTTGCCCTGTACCTGTGCATGTGCAATGACAATAAAGTTGAATTCTATTCTATTCTATTCTATTCTTTTAACAGGAAAAACCTTTGGCAGGGCCAGGGTCACAGAGGGGAAGCCTAGGGGGGTGAGGAGAAAGAAAAAAGAACAAATGCCAAGAGAAAAGGCAAAGAGAGCATAATAGCTACATGTGCTCTGACAGTGTTACATACGATATGAAAATGCCTAAAAATATATATATGTAGAAGGAAGTTGGGATAGGCATTAATATTTCCTCAATGAATTAATGTAGCTTGTTATTTGAGTGGCCTGCGCCTGACATTCTAATCATCAGATGCAAGTCATGACCATTATTGATAAACAAGGGCAGAAGCCAATAATTCTGACAGATATCTGTCTGTAGGGCGTGTTTACAAGAAAATCTGTAGATTAGCATGCGTAGTACGAAAATGTGTCATGCTCTGCATGTTCACACTATGGGCTCACACTCCATACTGTTGTTTATTAGCTTGCAAAGCTGGACATGATATGCACTAAATTACCATTGGACCCCAGGCAAGGTCCTAAAGATAGAACCACACTGGTGCATGCATACCAGTTACAGTGGCTGTGAAGGTGCAGTCTATTGTTTTACTTCTCTGCAAACGAGCCCATGATATTCTGATCATGTACTGCTGAATGTTCAAAACAAAAAATTGCATATTTATGTAAGGACCCTTAGGGGTTCTTATTTGTGTTTCTCAGTGAATTGCCCGTTATGATAGCGAGAGCATGATATTATAATACTTCAAATAGATGATTATAAAATTCAGCTACAACTGCTAGTCAACAAATGCTGTGCTCTGTGGGTAAGGATATATTTAATCCCCATGAGATTTATGCATCTTATTAATGTGCTTTTAAATAAGATTTACAGTCTCTGTGGTGCTCAGGCCAATCTTAATGTTTGGCTAATTAGAAGTTTGATTTTGGGAATGGCAGGTGGTTGAATAAGAAATCTGCTGCTGGGTGACTCGTCACCTCCCAGAATGGCATACCGAGAATGGATCATAAAGAGGAAACATAATAGCTGCTATTTCCCTGGCTGAATAAAGCGAGTTATCCGGGCCATTCAGCTTCACACTGCTTCCTCGTAGCTAAGATGCAGGAAAGGCCTGCTGCTGTGCATCTGGAAAATTGGACATAAGTTACAGCAGTAATCAACATGGAGGTGGAGGTCGTTTCCTGTGATGAACGTCTCAACACATGCCACAGAGTCCATGCGAGTTTCATGTGTCTTGTTAACGAGGCTGAAGAGACAAGCAGGCAGACTTTCAACAAGAGTTAGGGAGATGGATTTTCCAGCTCGTCTACGTTAATGGATATAAAAGAATAATAAAAATCATTACCTTCTACCCATGCCACCACTGAGAATGAATGCAGCAGGTTCAGATACACAACACAGATCATTTTTAATACTTTCAATTTCTTCTTCTGTCTGGAGCGCTTGGATTACATATTTGCTAGAGTAAACATTGAAATCTTGCAGTGAAACAACATGTGTCTGCAGGTAAAGGCATTCGATGATGACAGAGTGAACGTCTCATTACACATATCAAAGCAGGATAAATGTGTTCAGGCCACCATGGCTGCATCAGCTTGCCCGTGTGTCACTCACACTACAGCAGCACATTTATAATATTACAATCTCATTTTCAAACTGATTTAATTTAACACTAGTTAATCTGCATTTGCATAAAGGCCAGCTCTTTCATACCTATGAGGTAAGGTCAGGTAAGGCCAGTGATAGTATGATGTGACTAAGAGGGGAAGCAAATAGTAGAAAAAGACAAATCACAGCTAAGATGACAATGACAAGTAGAAATAACCAAGATCCCAATATAGCATATCATCAATGCATTTTAGAGGAAAAATTGTGTTCACTTTATTTACTATACATCACAGTTGCGACAAAACCCCCCAATCCTTTTACAAAACTCTGTCATCCATCACTATTACAGCAAATTAACAACTTTGGGAAAATATATTTGCTTATGGTAAACTAAGACTAAAATGTAGCAGAGTTTTGAAATAGTTACAAATGTTTATGCATTAAAGGATATTGTCCATGTGAATGAGATTAATTTGGCCTTTTGTCTGAAGCTGCTGGTGTCACAAAGAGAATACATGGTGGTTTTGAGCCCTAGGGCCTTGATGCTGCTACAATGTGAGATCTAAAAACCAGCAGAGCTGTTTTGGCAACTTGTTTCTACTTGCTGATTAGTTTCCTTTTTGCTTTTCATTATTTAGGTCCCAGTCACACAGGTCTAGAGAGCAGTCAGTGACCTCTGGCAAACATCAGTCACACTGTGTATTTCCTGACTTATTGGTGAGTTGTTGTTGGGGGCTTCTGGCTTTGTTTGGGTGAAACAGGTCATTTTATGAGTGTGAGTGAGGTCTTCACTCACTGCTCGGTCATATTCAAGCACATAAGTTACCTAGAAAAGGTCCTAAATCAGTATCCCAAACCATCACATCAATATATGATTAACAAGTGCCATGACCTGAGGTGTCACAGCAGATGCTAAACGGCTCCTCGTGCATATCAGACAAACACCAGTGGTTTTGACAAAATGGCAGAATTAAAATCGAGGAAATGAAGACTAGCTGGTGCATAATCAAACCTTTATCTTGGTTCTCTTTCAATTTACTGGAGATGCCTCTTTATATATTATAAAACAAATGATATTAATACAGAGTATCAGTGTTATTATTTCATTTTAATACATAACTCACTACATAATTGGCTTACTAAAGTCCAATGATTGAGTTCATGACCTCTGAAAACAATTAGAGCTGCAAAGGAGTCAAAATTCATTTTGGCTTGAGGCAGGATTAAAATCCATCTGCACTATATGTACTAATAAAATGTAATTCTTCCAGACAAGTAAATCCCACATAACTATTTCTTTAGGGTCACGAGTGACACTGATGATCTTAATAGGAAATAAAGAGGTGATGAATCTTCAGCATCCATTGAATGTGGAGTATGATATTCTTTCACATATGCAAAAGTTTTCCTTTTCCATTTCCTCAAGAGTCAAATTCATCGAAGGTGAATTATTTACCACAGCGCACTTTCAGGCACATCACAAAGAATACCTAATAAATGGGCTAGGTCCTGAGGCAGTTATACGCTGCTCAACCAGTGTAAGTTATAAAAAGGAGAGATCCTTGTCAACAACCAAGCATCTGTAAATATTTTAATGACTAAATGAATAAGGAAAAAATATTGAACAATTTAATTTATCACCCTAATTGACTAATGAAATCTAAAATATTGAAATATGCCAATACCTTCCAATACCTTCTATTTTTATCATTGTGTATATTTCCAGTTTTTATCTGTTGTACAGTGTCCTTGGGTGCTTTGAAAGGCGCTATTTAAATAAAATGTATTATTATTATTATTATTAATAATAATACACTGTGGACTTAAGCTTAAAACAGAAAATAGAACAGGATGACTGAATAAGTTGAACTTTTACTGACACCAAAGAAAGTTGGGTAATATAATTCAGTTCAAGAACCAAGGTGGGAAAGCAAAGACAAAATACAAGAAGCAATCTTGTGGAGCACTTCTGGCTGTGAAAACGTAGCTACAGTCACAACACCATAGAAAAAAAATTACAACAAAGTCATTAGACAAGTGCGAAAAAAATGAAATCTTGAATCGAAAAGAGTAAAGTATGTCTATCCATTAGACAGAAGGTACTTCATAGTGATGTGCGATACCGCTGATTTCCGTTCTGATCCGATACCAAGTAAAATTCAGGGTGGTATCGACAATACTGATACTTAATGTTTTATTGCATTTCAAATTATAGCTTCATAATGATTACAGGACATCAGACTACTTGTTCTTATTGCTTAATAATGCAGAGTTCATCATATAGAAATAAAAAAACTGAAGTTGTGCGCTATTTGAACAGGTTGCCTGCCTGCAGCACCAAAGGACTCCGTGAGCGACGTCTGTCTCGCCCTAGCAGCACCTGTCCCTGTCCTCTCCTCCTCTTCAGCTCACCTCAACATATGCTCGTCATTTCCTGCGATATGATTGACTCTGAGGTGTTTGACAGGTTAGTGGTGTTGCCACAACACCTCACTGTCTTGCCACATGTAATGTAAAATACGTCCGCAAATGACTCCATTTATACTCAGCCATTGCTGTAAGTGTGCACGCCAAGGGGCTGTGACACCTTTAAACAGCCATATTTCGCTTATGACTATGAAAGGCGGAAGAGGAAGTTTTTCCTTCCAAGTTAGACAATCCGAATAATATAGTTTCTTTCCACTGTGTTCCTGTTAATGATAAACTACAAATTTACTAAAATATTGATATTTTAATATGAAAATTGATTCTAGAACATAAATGACTGGTATCAGAGGAATCGATAGTTCAATATCGATCCACACATCACTAGTATTTCTGACTTACCTTCGCTTTTTTAGATGTCGATTTGTTTGACATATTTAGTCTGATTTATTATAATCAGTCTCAGAACAAGTAGCGCAAAATGATTCATTATTATTAGTTATCAACACTTATTATATTATATTGACTGTAAAGAGTAAATTTCTCAATGTATATTAAAGTGAAGGTATACATAACAAGTGAGCATGGTGAAGTAAGTATGAAAACCTTTGTGGTTCGAAATGTAATTTCTTTTTACTCGAATGACAAGATTTTGGTGACAATGACAAAGATAAAACCCAACAGATCCCCAACATCAATAACATCCAGTACCGACTCATGTGGCTCTGGTGCAGATCTCCCTAGGTGCCTTTGGATGATGAACCTACATTTCATCTACTTTCAGACCTAAATAACTTTATGTAGTGAAAGCCTGGGTAATTTCCCCAGAGGAATGTCACTGTGAACATAACAAGCAGGTTGTATGTACAAATCATCTGTGGAAATCTGTTGAGAGCTATCAGAAGAAGTTTGTCAGTGTCTGGACCCAAAATGATTTGGTGTAAATGCATTGACATATATCATGGCTATATACGCCATGCTGGTAAGTCACCCGCTTTTTTATGTGCCAGATTTACGACACTGCATTCAGTAGTTGTGTAGCATACTGACAAATTGGCCTGATGTGTGCATAATTTTGTTCTTGACTCTCAGAAGCTGTCATCAACTGTCATCGAATGAAGCAACACAGGAAGAACTTACCTTGAGCAAAATATAGTCTGACAGATAACATTATCATATTTGTTTGTGTTAGGTTTACACAGCAAACAAGCCATCAGGGAGCTTTAAGTGTAGTCATGGATATCTTTAATATCTGATCATCAAGCTGACTTTTTCTTCTTTGGTCAACTTGCACACATTCCAGTACGCGAGGTAAGCTAAGGTGATAGGCTAGTGATGCAGTATTGAAGTAGAGCGACGTTTTTTTTGTTTTTTTTAAAAAAAGGCAGATTATACAACAACTTCAGTTACCTTAACCAAACCTAATCCACATCTTTACTTGCCACAGAAAGATTCCATCCTTTTTCTTGTATTGAGAAAAAAGGCCAGTATTAATCATCCAAAATAAATGTTATTCTCAGAGACAGTGGGCAGCTAAAACGATACACACATGTGAAAATGCATGAATGCATCCAGCCATCCACCCACACACCTCTGTATCTTCTTTATCTTCTGCATCTTCCCACAAACACACAAGTTGGATCTGCTCATCTGCGACACAGGAGGGAGAACGGTCTGACAGCAGAGTATATTTGAACACTCTGCACGTCCTGCAAGGCTCGAGTGAGGGACAGTGGCTCAGCACTGTCCCACATTACCATCTCCGCAGGTCTGCTGGGAGGTCTAAAAGATGGGCTGCCCCAGTGCTCCACAGTCATGATAGGAAGACTGGAGGGGGGGATACTGTAATGTTTAGACAGGACTGACAAAATACCACCTGTCATACAGTCACAGCTGAGTAACATGCTGACCATTAGTGATGCTAACTCCTGCTGACAGAAAGATGGAAACAGAGGTGATATTTGAGCAAGGAAATCAAAACACGGAATAAAACCAAAGAGTGCAAATGTTTCATGAGCCAGTTTTAACAGATACAAACAGGCAGTAATGCACAAAGTGGTGCTGCCTCTCTACCTATAAGGAAAGAAGGGATTCACATGCTTTTTCTGACTTTTGGGAAAACATAGCAGATGACACCTTGAACCAGAGTGCCTGCTTTGAGCCTGTCATTAAGGATAGGAGGGGAAGCAATTAGGAGATGCCACATCGTTATGACATCCCCTTTAATTGTTCTCTAATGTATCGTATTTTTCATCTGCTTCATTACCTACTTGAAGTAAAAGGCGTTTAGTCTTGGCTAATTATTGGGAAGAAAATAAGTCTAACACAGACCATGTCACTAGAGGTACAATGAAACTAAATATGTAATTTGTCAGCAGTTGATGGTTTTACACAATACTGATTAGTGCTGATTAGTGAGTGTTGCACGAGTTGTCCAGCAGAAAAGTTTTCTTGCAGAACTATAGTTGTGAATCGGCACAGTACGTGTAAAATAGGACAAAACACTTTGCAATAAAAGTCTGGCGCCAAACTGAAAGGCTAAAGAGTGGTTAGCTAGAGCTCATCCACATATCACTCAGAACAACTTTGCATCATTTGCAGGACAACATTACGCAACCAAGAGCCCCTGAACGCTGAAGCCAAGGGTTCAGATTTTATTAATTAATCCCTCCATGCCTCTCATGCCAAAAATTGAAAACTGGAAATCATTAAAAAGTTGGCTTGATAAATAAATAATAGAAATAACTCCATTTTGATAAAGCACTCAAAACTTTTCCCTAGTTTTTGGTGTTAAACGCCGGAGACGAAAGATGAGACCATTATTAAAACATCACACGCAAAGTCTTTCATTAAATTATCTTTTTGTTACATTGTCTGACAGTATCAGATCTCACTGCACAAAATGTAATCAGTGTAAAATGCAATCATGACCACAGCAAATGATGGAACATCAACGCTGCTTTCAGCTGTCATCTGTTAAGGGAGCTGTGAAATCAAGCCAATGGTGTATTCGCTCTGTTTTAGCACCTGAAAAAGAAGGTTTTCACAGGTTTTCACAGACTATGAAAAATTAAGTACATCTCATGATTTAATAGCTTCTAAAAGTATGTTTAACAGCAGTAACTTAATGTCATACAGAAAATGGAGGAATCTGGACCAACTCTTCTTTGCAGCATTCCTTCAGTTCATTAAAGTCTGCATGCATTTGCACTAGGGCTGGGCCATATCATACCGTTCACGGTAATACTGGTATAATGTTGGGCAACGATAAGAAAATGAAATATCGTGATAGAATATGGGTAAAACGCGCATGTGCAGTGCCTTTGTTTTCACATGCACATGGCGGAAAAAGCACGGCGGTGACAGAGAATGAAAAGGGCGAAAACGGATCATTGAATGAAACGGATGAACCAGAATTGGTTTGTAAAAATGCTGCAACTTCAGCGGTTCACTGGTTTAGCTTTTGTCCGTCAGATACACAACAAAGCACTATTTTTGGTAGAGCATTCTAGCGGGCCGTCATTATTACCGTGTTGTTTGGAAAATATGGCACACTTAAAATCAATCCTTTGATTTTTCTGAAAGTCGACAGGTCCCCTTATAATCCCGTATGAATTCTGGTTGTGTTTACTGACCTCGAAATGATTTTATGTCATACACGGCGCTCGAAAATCTGTCAAATGTTTTAGTACGACTTTGCTACGCTACGAAGCCGCACTGCTTGATGGATTGTCGGAGCATTACGACTATCGTAGGCAGGAGCCTCGCGGAGTGATACGTACTGTGCTTCAACATAATATTACCGTGTTGTGTGTGTATAACCTCTTTTTAAGTTTTGTGGATATTATACATCGTTATGCTGAGGATATGTTGGCCAATTTCCACTGGAAATGCCTTTTGGTTAAACTGCCAGCAAGGATTTGCATTTGCACTGTTAAATTTTTATAGAACTTCAATGCACATAAAATAATAATAATAATAATAATCTAGGTCTGGGCCTTGAATGGGTCATTGCAACACCTTGACTGTTTTCTTTTTCAGTCATTCTCTTGTAGATTCGATTATTGTCCTGCTGAAGGACTCACTGGCCAGCTTTAACTGTCAGATGGCTTCACATTTGACTCTTTGGTATCAGGACAAGTCCACGACCGAGTCAATGACTTCAAGGCGTCTGGTCCTGTGGCTGCACAGCAACCACAAATCATCCCACGTTCACTATTACAGAAGGTACGAGGTTTGTGCTTTGATTTTGTCCAAACATGGTGCTGCGCATTATAGCCAAGCATTCCCACTTTGAATTTGAGAGTGCATTGTTTCTTTTTTACAACTGACTATATTAAAAAATGTGTATTCTTATTTGTGATTAATGGAATCACTAGCTACGTTGATAGAAAGGAATATAACACATTGCAACTGGCACAAGGCTGATAAGCAGCATGATATTTTGAGAAAATGAATGCTCTCAGGAGGAGGGCACTCATACCACAAAAAACCTGAGGCGCATAACTCGCCATGACACTGCACCTTTCCAGAGGCAGCATCACAGACTACAGCAAAATGCAGTGGGCAAAACATGAATCAGATGAGATTTCTATACTGCCAGCTGCCAGGTTAACATATCAGGGACAGATATTCATTTTGCATGCTTGACTTTGAAAATGATTTTTTTTCCTGATCATCCATTTGATAAGAATGATTCAGGACAGAACTTGATGAGTCCAAGGCCCTCCCTCTAGGACTCCCATTTATCTCAGCACGGCCATGCAGCCTGCCTGACTCGTGCTCTTCAGCTCTCTTTTTGTGCATTGGGTTAAAGTTTTTATAAAGCTGTCATCATCAGTATGGACAGCCCCAGCATGTCCTCTTTCCAAGAAGGTCCCCTATGGGCCAGAAGCACCTGTCCTTCAGAAGGACAGCTGGGTCTCTGTTTAACAGTGCTGTCAGGACCTGTATTCTTCCGGCAAATCACAAAGCCTTGAGGGAAGTGAGGAGGTGATAGGGATGAAACACTGAAATCCTGAGTGAAAGGAGTAGATAGTGGTGCACATCATTATGGTACAGGGAACAAGGCAATTTAGAGATTAGTAATCATCACAGGGTTTACACCAGTCTTTGAAAATTCTCAATAAAGCTGAATTTGGCAGTTTTTTATTTTATGAATCTTTGTAAACAATCATAATATTATACATGTGTGCACTACTGTAATACATTTTTATTCATTTATTTACTTTGTATTTTATTAACATCACTTTACTTTGTTTATTGTGTTCTTGCAAACAAAATTAGACATGTTTAGTGTAATCTTATATGCAGCATCTATATAATGCAGTCTACAGGTTGCAGGCAAATTTGATAAAACTGCAGTGATTTGCATTTAATTTGGTTAGGGATGTTCTTTAAGCCTGGGTACCACTTTGCTCAACGCACTAAGCTCAGTTTATTTTACTAACTAGCCCATCGTGGCTGCTCAGCTCAGGCAGTTCACATGTATACTTGTCAGACTCTCTTTGAACAAAGTTACTTTGAGAGCTACCTGTCAGAGGGTAAAAGAAGATCAAAGAATGCATTTCAATTTTAAATTTCAGGTTTTCATGCAGTTGTGTCCATCAGCCTGAGTTGTCTGTGTTCCTAAGTTATCAACTTTTCTGGCAGAAGCTGTACTGTGCTTTGGGTCTGCTGCTGCTGCTCATTGTTTAATGTGTTTCAAAAAACGATTGCCTAAACTACTTCTAATGGAAACAGAACTATAATAATTCTCAGTCATGCAGCACAGAAATCTGGGCTATCCATATGTGGTAAAAAGGTTTTTTTATGCTCTTCCCGTCTGTATGTGTACAGTATCTGCAAAAGTATGACATTGTGTAAATGTTATATATATGATAATGAGGTCAGTGTATACAAACCTAATTCCTAAGAGGCTAAACCGGAGACTTCAGAATGCTCTCCACACTGTGTTTCTGGTGGTTTCTACTCTACTTACTTCTATGAGGTATCGTTAATATGGACATCCAGACAGACAGCTCTGGTTGTGAGCATAGCAGTCCCACCCATCTCCTTCTCAAACCTGTTTGTGGATGGAGGGTAGCCTTAAAGGGACAGGAGCTAAAGCAGCTAGTTTTAGACAGTAGCGAATCGCTGTGCCAAAGCCAAGTGGAAGACACACAAGGAAGGTTTTTGAATTGTTTATTATGGGAAGCAACTGTAGCAAAGTCCAAGAAAAGAAAATGAACTATGTCACCTTTACCTTAACTGTTCTGTAACGTTGTGAGTTATTTTACCAACATGGAAAATGACTTCTTTCATATATTTATATCAGAGCATAGCAATAGCAAAAAGGGCATGTGTTACCGTCTTCCTGCGTTTGACTCCGTGAGCACAGACTAATTATATTCTTTTCTTAGTTTCCAACATTTAGAAACAAACTCATTTTGCATTCAATATCAAGAGCCCCAAATACTGCACTGATACAATACTCTTTATGATAACCTAAAAATAGATAGTCCTCTAATTGTAAGGACAGATGTCCTTATAGCGCGACATATCTACACTATTATGGCTCAGTTTCTTGCTCTGGTGATATAAGATTCACTGTATGTAAAGTTTAAAGATGACAGTAATGTCCAGAACCTAAACAATGTAGGAAATAATGACTACTGTTTGGCTTTTACATGATGTGCATGTAGGCTTATACTGTAGGCTTTATTTGTGGTGAGCCAGCATAGATAGACTCATAACTAATGGTGTCGCTGACTGTACTGTGTATGTGTCTGCAAAAGTATGACAGAGAGTGAAAACTAGAAAAACACTTTGATCTTGCTGGGTCTGACACCGATCTCTGCCAGTCTAGCAAGCGTTCCCTGCCTTATTTTGTTATTGCTCCACAGCTTTTACCTGTATGCTTGTTTGTTTTTCTCCTCCGCTGTACTCTTCTATATTTACACAGCCTGCATAAATATGGCTAAGAAACATGGGTAAAGAGGGGGGTCACAGCTTAGGATCTAATTTATTTAGCCTGTTTTACCTTTATCATTTATAATGCGGAAATGCAGATTTATCCTTTTTGAGAAAGAATATGTGAAGTATTTATTTTCTTTATGATATACATGCTATTTTCAGCCCATTTCTTTGTTGTCTCCCACATGTGTCCTGACCCATACGAATACTCCTTGCCGCAGTGGGGATGTGCTAATAGTAGTCCATAATTCCCTTTATCCATGAAAGATAGCCCATAGGGGTTTGAATAATGAGTCAGTGCCACCTGTGCCCATGGTGCCACAGGAATGTGGACTATAATGCTGATGAGCTTCTGAGGGCCAGTGTGACACTCTGCTCCTCCATTCCCCCTCTTCATATGTCCATCTATCTTGGAAATGCTTCTTGCTAAAGCTTTGTATGTCTCCCATTTCACATATTTGTAAGAAGCGCTTTGCCTGCGCACTGTAAAGAAACATTTATGTGAAGGAGAGTCATGGGTCTCATTCAGTGAGGAGGGCAGTGTGGGAGAACACTGAAAGCACTGCAGAGCTAATGTGGGCTTTCTCATATAGTCTCAGTCTGGTTTGGGAACACACTATTTGTGAGGAAGAAACAAAAAAACACTAATTGCTGTGCTAAGGGAGGTGCAATTCGCTGACACAGACTTTGTGAGCAGCTTTGTCAGCAGTGAGAGATGACTGTGAATGTATAGAAGACATATTCTATAAGAATTACAGACATTTCTTACAACTTAGACCCCATTTCTGCACTTATTTGTGAAATTGTCCTTACCAGTAAGTCTCAGTGAGACTTACTGGTTGGATTGATTTTGTTGGTGACATGGAGGGGTAACTAACCTCTGAAGTTCTAATTAATCTAAGAACCTCTAGTAGCAAAGTCTTTTATTTTCGTACAGAAAAAACCAAAAGCAGTGCTGAACGGTTCCCACTAACTTTCTGTATATCCAATGCCTAATATAACTTGCACCTCTTTTTGCCATAGTTTTTGGGCATAGGCATGAAAGCTCTATTTAAAATCATATCAGTGAGTCACACTCTTGCTCTAGGTGACATGTTCCTTCGTCACAATGAACACAAACACTGCAGTTTATTTTGAGTCCCTCTCTCATAGATATTGTTGCTAAAAAGAAACTTACCCAATGTGCATTTTCACTCTTATTTCCAACTGCAGTCATTTCTATTTGGAAGCTTAGCTTGGTTCTCGTGCCAAGTGTTGCAAAAGTCTTAAGACACCGCTCATTTCTTTATATATTGCTTCGAACTACCCAGACTTTGTTATTTTTTTTTAAAGTAGTTTTTAAACAGATGTTCTCAGGGCTTTCTGAAGATCTTTAAAAGTTTTTCTTTGGACATCAGATGAATGAGCCCCCCCCCTTCTTAGTCACTTAACACTGAACAATTGAAACATAAAAAAGGCATAAAAGTCAAAGGATGAACCAGCGTTGATACAGGGTACAATTTTAAATCGTGACACAAGGGGAAATTTCCTTGATACAAGGTTCAATTTTAAACCCCGATACATGTCGTGATCATTCAGTTTAATCCACTTACTGCCATCATCAGAAACAAGGGGAAAAGGCTTAGGTTTTCCTAAATTACACAAAACTTTAATGAAAATCATCTGTGACAGGTATTATAATTGATCAATCCAAATTTTGATTTTCTTGGGCATTTTTTTTATTCAACGTGTCATCAACATGTCAAGGTTCAAGGTTCTTTATTATTTGTCACATGCATAGTTATACAAGTATAACACACAGTGAAATGTAGCCTGACACGCTCCTCGACATGTGCAAAAATGGGGGGGGGGGGGGGGGGGGGGGGGGGGGTGTAGAGGAAGAACATTATATATATACATATAGTATATACACTGGGTGAATGTGCAGTAGTAGCAGCAAGCAGGTGAATTCTGTACATTAATATGAATAGACATCTGACTATTTTACAGGATAGACAATATAAACATGTTTAAAATTAAAGGAATTGAAATGTACATTGTGCCTTGGTTTAGTGTCTGGAAGAGAGTCCTGTCTCAGTCAATTATAGATGATGTGAGAGGGCAGGTGTGTGTGTTTAGGGCACGGATGGCTTGGGGATAGAAGCTCCTCTTGAGTCTCCCTGTCCTTGCCCGGAAGATGCGGAACCTTCTACCAGATTGCAGAAGTTGGAACAGTTTGTTGCCAGGATGGGACGGGTCCTTCAGTATCTGCGCTGCTCTAGTCCGGCATCTCCTGGTGTAGGTGTCCTGAAGCGGGGGGAGAGCAATCCTGCAGCAGCGTTCTGCTGTACGGATCACTCTCTGGAGAGCTTTTTGGTCCTTCACACAGCTGTTCCCAAACCACGATGTCATGTTCTGTGTGAGGATGCTCTCCACAGCGCCTGTATAGAAAATCCTGAGGATCTTTGGAGAGACCCTGAACTTCCTCAGTTGTCGTAGGTGATACAGGCGCTGCCTAGCCTTTTTGGTCTGGACCTGAATGTGGGCAGCCCATGTCAGGTCTGAGGAGATGTGAACACCAAGATACTTGAAGGACTGCACCCTCTCCACTGGAGCTCCATTGATGATGATGGGCTTGTAGTCTCTGTGCTGACCCCTTCTGAAGTCCACCACCAGCTCCTTGGTCTTGCTGACGTTCAGCTGGAGGTGGTTGTCCTGGCACCACGATGCCAGATTCTTCACTTCATCCATGTAGGCCGCCTCATCGTTGTTGGAGATGGCACCCAACACCACTGTGTCGTCAGCAAACTTCACAATGGTGTTGGAGCCATGGGTGGCCACACAGTCTGAAGTGTAGAGGGAGTAGAGCAGTGGAGAGGAGGACTGTAAAGAGGTACAACCCTGAATGTCTTCAGCCAGCTATAAAACATATCGGAGGTTCTGTCATGGATCGGAGCTGCATTTCAAACAGTGGTACTGGAAAGCTGGGAATCTTTTCCTGAAACCTCCTTAAAGGAATTAGAGGAAACATTACCTAAGAAAGTTCAGGCTGCATTGAATAACAGTGGTAAAAAAAAAAAAAGCTAATAAACTGGCTACAACCAGGTGATTTCAGACACAGCATTGAAAAGAACCATATGAAGGGTTGTCCAAGAGTCAAGTACAGCTTGTGGAGAGCTGCAGAAAAACCTGAATCAGCAGGTACAAAGAAAACAATAACTAATGCACTCCACACTGCATATCATCATATGTCTTTAAAGATATCTTCAAACTTCAAACTCAAAATTTCACACAGTCATCATGATATACTGTGACATTAATTTTTTTCCCCTTCATGCACTTTGAAATTTAAGATATTTCTGTATTCAGGTCTTCAGAGCAGATCCTGGCTTTTATCCAACATCACAGAAAATGATCAGGTTTTGAATTTTTTTTTCCATGAAAATACACTGAAGCCAATTTACTTGAGTCTTTGGGTCGTTGTTCTGCTGCATCACCCAACTTCTGCTAAGCATCAGCTGGCAGAGAGCCTCTGTGATATTATCCGGTAAGATATGCGGATAAACCTGGAAATTATTTTCCTTTCCGTGATGGCATGGTGCCCAGGTCCAGAGGCAGCACTTACAAATCATAACGCTCCCCACGCAATACTTCACCTCTGAGATGATGTTTTCCCGTCAGTACTGTCACAACCTGGTTATGGGTTTAACAAAATCACCAAAGAGCTCATCTCTGTTGTTATGCCATCAGTTCTGCGATGTATAAACTCAACAAAATCATTTCACGCCAGGGTTGTAAACTTTAACAAGGTGCTCCCAGCCTAACAATGATAAAATGTGAAGCTGAGTCATTCAACAGGCCAAAAGAAGGACTACTTTTAGAGTGACAGAAGAAGAAGAGAATCAAGGTGTAAGAATGACTCAGTCAAGGTTGTGACCTAGACCTGAAATGCTGTTGCAAGACCTCAAGAGGGCTGTTATTAAGTGATTGCCCTGCAAACGTCATTGAACATAAGCAACACTGTAAAAATGAGTGGGGCAAACTCCCTCAACAACATTGTGAGAGACTGAAAACAAGTTTAAGTTGGTGCCGATGAAGGTGCTTCTCCAAACTAATGAATTACGGGGCAGTTTTTCAAAGGACTGCATATGGAACGTAGGAGTACTGCTGAACACTTTACACCAGCCATGCTTTTCTTCTGAAGGTTTTAAAATTAATTTCCCTGGTTGATGAATTAAAAGGGCTGACGGCATGAACCAGAGTGGTGGTTTCACAAGCTACCGAATAGATTTTCACATGAACACTATGTAAATTTTCTTTTTGTATAAATGGAATATAAATAATTTATGTTATATAGATTGTTTTTCTTCATAGCTGTAGTTATAATAATATTTAAAGAACTGACATATTTCAAGACACACCTTTTTAAAAGTAGTAAACCTTCGAAAATATTTCCTTACTTTAACTTGCCACTGTAGTTTATATATCTACACACTACGTGAAATGTTTTTTTTGTCTTTTTTTAATTGCTCTGAAAAAATCATTTCGCCATCAAAATCAATAACGATTAAGATTTCTTAATGACTGCGACTCTGTATGATGGTTGAAACACAGCAAAACTTTAAATAGTGAATAACAGAAACGAATACAACCTGAAGGCACACGGAGGGAAAAAGGAAAAAACTTCTGTTTCTTCAGTGAACAGAAAAATAATTATTTCATTCCCATTTAATTTAATTAAAATATATTTATATAGCACCAATTCAGACATAATTTATCTCAGGGCCTCACTGTGAGGCTGAGAACGTACAATAGCATTGAAAGAAAGCATGCAGTTAGTGTAGAGCGAGAGGAACATATCTGAATAGTCTCAGCTGGATTTCACACAACGTTTCTTTTCTCTCTATTATTTCTGTTACAAGGGTTGACATATGGCAATTTCTTATTAATTAAGACGAGTGCAATATTTAATTTGCCACCTACGGTATAGGGTAGATATAAGCAATGGGTAATACTGAAATATTTACATATCTGTATGCAACATATGGGTGAGACTGTAAAGCAATTCATCCTGTTAACTTGGCAGCACATTTTAATTTAATGTAAATGTGTAATGTAATGTAGTGTAATGTAAATAATTTAATGTAAATAAATTTAATTTAATGTAAATAGCTCATTTTATGAGTGTATTCTTGTCTGAAAGAGAGGCACAAACATCTGAGAGATATGTTAAATTATTGACAGAAGTTGAGAATCTCAGACAGGTTTCTCTCTTTGATATTGCTAAGGTTAAATCTGGCACATTGCTGTGTTCTTTGTCTCTTGATGCCTAATCCCTTTCTTAGCGTTTTACCTATTTCCCTCTGACTTACAAAACAACCTCCTCTCCTCTCTGCCTCCCCCAAAACAAAATGGACCCAAGGGACGCCATATCAAAGACTCACAGAAAACCCAAAATGATAAAGCAGAAAGGGAGTCACACGCAGACTCATTTAGCTGACTACAGTCTGGTATTTCTAGGCTGAACATACAAAATGTGCTATTTTTTCAAGCTACTAAAAAGGAGGTGAGAGTCCAAAATTGAACTACTGACATACTGAGGTAAAGTTATAAAATATGGATTAAGCCAGACATCAATAGTATCCAGTTCAACTGACAGGTCAGAAATATAAGAAATGAAGTCTATATGGGAAACGTGGACATGCGCAAGGAAGTGTACGCACAGGGTGTGAGTGAGGGAACGCAACTTTGAGTGCTGGCTAAAGGCGCATCAGTAGAACCAGCTTTCATTAAAGATGCACAGCCTTAAAACAGACTGTCAGGAGAGTAGGCTGGTATCCTTCGTTGATTCTTCCTTCAAAGCATAATCTTGTGAGATTCAAGTGAGAACAAACATCTACTTGCCCTTTTAAGTCTGTTTACATTTGCCTGTGCTGTGGTCCTTCGTTCTCAAACCTGATTTACACAGGTGTCCTCAGAGAAGCCTGATCTACAGCAACATTTGCAGGCTGTAGGAATTTTCAGACACACACACACCTGAGAGTCATCCAAAAAACAACCTCATACTGTTCACTACAGATCATCTAGGCTGAAGCAGCTTGGGAGTAACTGAACAAAGGTACAAGTAATGGAAATGGGAAAAATGGGGGGGGGAGCTCTGACTGAAGTCTAGTTTCTCTCGCCTTAAGATATCTTCCCATTTTAAAATTTGAAGAAGAAAACTAGCAGTGTGCAAAGGAACTGCTAGGTTTTTGTCAGGTATCACCAGAAACCATAAAAAGTCCATCAGCAGGCGCATTTCCTGGATGGAATAGTAACACTGTAGCATTCAAAAACGAGATTTCAAAAAACAATGGGAATAAGAAATGGCTGCTTTTGTCCTGAACATAAATGAGGTGGGCTGACACCAGAATCTTTATGATACATGAGTCTCTGATCAAATCAGACAATATTGTTATGCATATCCAGCATCTGCATATAAGGGAATGCAGCATGATAAGAAGGGATGCAGCTAGGTGGGACTAAATATGTCTAACATGGCTGAATCTGCTTTTTTCCCCCTCTCCCAGAGCCAAGGAACTTTTATCTTCTAATGCCAAGACACATTTTGACCCAAGCCAGCTGATTTAAATCTAAAAAAAACACAAACCATATAATGGAAGAAAGCAAGTCTTAAAAGAAGGTCAAAATGATGTACTCTATGGTCATTCTGTATGTCATGATAACTCCCTTAGGGGACTGCAGAGCCCTGAATCTAATATTCAGAACGTGAAATCTGGAATGTACTGTATGTGGGATGTAATAAGTTGGAAATATGTTCTTGGCCTGTTTCCAGCGTGTTAGAAATTATATATATTTTGTGCAGTGCCAAATTAATTCCTGTATATGTGCCTCTTAATACTTAATTAGGCTTTTAGGGTAGACTGTGAATTCAAAAAGAGAGAAGGTGTGAAGTTTAGAGTGCCGCTGTGAGGAAGAAAACATGCAGCTACGCCATTCTCTTCACACTCTAATAGCATCTTATGTGTGTGTGCATGAGTGTGTTTTTGGCTGCATGGGTTGACTGCTGCCCTGTCATATGATAAGAGACTCCTATGAGGAGAACCACACAGAGCCACTATCACATGCTGGGAAGCCCATATTAGTGTCAGTGCCGTGCCTGCTGCTGAATGATCCACCCCGTCTGTGCGTGATTTTGTTTTCTTCAAGCACTAACCGGTTGTTTATATGATTGATTCTAACACACGGGCTGTTACTGCTGTACTTTGTTTTAACAGAAGCAAAGGATCAGAAAGAACTGCAATCTGATTAAATTCTTGCATAGACAAGCAGAAGTAGATGGCTTGTAATGATAGATGTAGCGATACCGAATGACAGCAACATCAGGAAGAAGGAACACTAGAAGCCAGAGAAGTACCAAGGGCACAGAGAAGAGCTCAAGATGTGAAGGGTGAAGGTAACAGTGGTCCCAGTGGTAATCGGAGCAATAGGTGCGGTGATTCCCATTCACCAAGCTAGGTGAATGGCTCCAGCAGATCCCAGGAATGACATCCGAGATCTCTTTCCAGAAGAGCGCAGTCCCCTCAAGCTCCCCGGGTAAAGGACCCAAGCTTGAACTGCCCACTGGGGCGAGAGGAGAATTTATATATATATATATATATATATATATATGTGTGTGTGTGTGTGTATAAAACTACCCACTCTTGTTCTTATAAACTGTGACTCAAACAAATGCTACTACAACAATTACCACTCCCGATACAATGAAAATGTGAATCAGTTGTTGCATTATGAGCTGTGTTGGCAATTTGTTTATTCCTTGTTCTGATGTAAATGACGCAGAGTCAAATTAATTCACTTGGGTAATTCTCTTTGTCAGGGAAATGGAAAAAATGTTGGGTTGGTTTCATATAATCTTATAGTAATAATTTTTTTGACTTGTAAAAAGTGTTTGCATAAACTTACAAGTTGGAATATTGTTTTTGAATTTCTCTGCAAGGTATTTTGATCATTAAACGACTAACTCTGTAATCACACTTCAGAGCTTTTGATAAGCCCTCCTGTTGTGGCATAATTAGACATTTTAAGTTCACCTGTCTCAAAACCCATAAACACATCTAATTATGCTGAGAAAATCTAATGAGTTTATGGAATGTTTTAGTGTAAGTGGCACTTTACAAAAGCTTGAGTACTATCAACATAAATTGTAATGTAATGTAATGTAATCAAAAGCATGCTGAGCACAGTCCAAAAAGAAAATGCCTGTGATGTGATGTAGAGATGATGTCGGTGTGTTTCACAGGGGGGGACTTTGGAAAACTGAACTGTCTCTATACTTCTGAAATGCATTTAATATTCTTCTTACATTTTGTGCTCTGAAATTAAAATATACAGAAGTGCAATGTAATGCAATCTGATAAAACATCCCTGCAATAACATCTTACCTTTGCAAAGCTTAGAACATTTAGTGATTGTTGACTTTCTGTCACAGAGTTGTTGATGCAACTGTAGGGTAATCTCTGAGACAATGTTACCAGTGTAGTCTTTGCTTGTGTTGTACTACACAAAATGCTGGATCTCATATAATGTCCATTAGCACTGAGCTATTTGGCCATTTTGTATGTGCACAACACGGAGATGGTGCTGCAGGTGGGAAAAGAAACACCTTTGGGCAAGGTATTTCTTGCCCAAAGGTGCTCACAATGAATATAGATTTAAATCGTGGGCGTAGTTGTATGCATATCTTTAGAGCAGAATTTGTGTATGTGGGAAATGAGCTAGAAAATGGTGAAATGTTTTAAACTACATACTTTTTAAATACTGCAATCACTGCAATGTGTCATCACTTATGTGCTGTATAAATGTTAAATATACTAAACACATGTTGTGCCTTTAACCTTAACTACATCCCAGCTAGCACTTTAAAATGGAATTCTTATTCACAAAAGCGTGTCAGCACCGAGCACTGAGAGGAAATTTGGGTTTAACGTCTTTCCTGATGACATGTCTCGAAGTGTAGAGCGTCGGGATCAGACCGACCCTGCCATTACTTGATATACCACTGCTTCAGTCACAGCCTCCTAAGAGAAGCTCAACAACGCAAATGTTTTTCTTAGCAGTATTACAAAGAAAGACCATGTAAAGCTCATTTGCTGGAACTCACACCCTTTATAAGGTGTAGTGGAGACTGGACACAGATTCTGCTAATGGTATTCATGGAACAGAACAGTATCCATTAGCTCTCCTTTTCAAACACTAACCTTTTACACAAGTTTTGTGGTTTATGCATTGATGCGACCTTATGAATACTAACCATGTATAATCTTTTCATCTGCATTCAAGGCATGCATTACGCTGGCAGATTAAGGTGACTGTTCGTTGTGCTTGCAGTCAAACAGCTACTGGATGCCGCCTGCATCTAGTGGCATATCAATGACCCGCACTGTGGCCATTCATACACACAGTACTATTACGGTTTTTAATGTGGAACCTGGAAGTTGGAGCTCATGAAACCACTCAGGCCATCTGTTCTGAAGAGGGAAATTGGACTGGGGCTGAGGAGCATGGTTAGCACCAGGCCACCTGTGTTAATGAGATTGCTCTCGTTGGAGCTGAAGCTTCCACCTGACTCCCACTATTGTTTACTTGAAGCCAAATCAATAGCTTATGGTCTTACTTTGTGGAATTCTACCGAAAAGGTCTGTGACAAACGAAAGCAGGAGAGACCGGCATTATTACCTGGATGTGCTTAAAACTCAATCAGGGGCCTCTTCAGGCTCAGTGGAGATTGACGAGGCTTTGTAGGTGGCTTCGCAGGGCCCTCTGCAAATACGCCTCTTCATTGTGTTTATAGGCTCGGTGTGGAAAGTAAAAGAGGAAAGTCAAAAGGTGGTGCAGATCTCAGGTTTTCCCAGACAGACAATAAAATTGCAAATAATTAGAGCTCCAGAATGAAAATGGAAGGTTCAGCTGAAAATAGCCCCAAGACAACTGCAAGTACATCTACTGCCTAAATAAAAAAGTGAAAAAAAAAACCCCTATGATGTTCACAAACTTTCTGTTTCAGCTCAAAAACAATAAAAATAGGAATATTATTTTGCAAAAAGTAGCAGTTTACGCATTCACATAAGAAATAAAATATTCCCAGTTTGATCTTGGGAGTAGACAATTCTCTTTGGGGATGTTTTCAGAAAAGCCATCTAGTGATATGTGCCAGTGAGGGTTCAGGTCCAATCATATCCCAGAATCAGCTTTTCCTGAAGTCATCAATGGCCTAAACAGTGCTGCTTTTGACTCTGCTGATCATGACTTGGGCTTTATGATTCAGTTGGTTTAATAGGTCAGGTTCTTGACTGGCTCTCGTCAAACCTAAAGGGTTGAGGTTTTCATTTTCAATTAGCAGTTGTAGATCTGCACAAATAAAAATTAAATCAGGGATTCCTCAAGTGTCTGTCTTGGTTCATTGCTCTTTAATCTTCGTATGCTTCCAGTTGGTGCTATCATAAAGAATCATAACATAGCCTACCATTCTCTTTCCGCTGGTAGACAGTTGTACCTGTCCTTTTATGACGATCTAACGCCTGCATTGGTGGTATTATTTGCTGAATATCTCAAAGTTTTTAGAACTGAACAGAGGCAAGACAGTGAGCAAGTCAGGAACCTCTACATTATTTTAGACAGTGATCTCAGGTTTGATAATCATATTGATAAAATTAGCAGAAGTGCTTTCTATCAATGAAAAAATATAACAAAACTCAAAAAGACTGAGAAATTGGTCTTGCTTCCATGTCGGGCAGGTCAGATTACTGTAAACATTTATTTGCAGAACTCTCCAGATCATCATTAGGACAGACTCCTTATAAGTATGCAAAAATATTGTGATCCCTTCATTGCCTCCCAGTGCAATACAGATGCTTTAGCTTTAAAATCCTTTTTTGCGTTCACAGAGCTTTTCATGGTTTTGTTCTCCAGTACATATCAGACTTGCTTACTGTTTATAACCCAGTCAGACCTCTCAGGTCATCAGGTGGAGATCCTTTGTTATTAGAATCAGTGTGTGCTGAAGGTGCTTTCAGCTACTGTGGTTCTGTTCTTTGGAGCAAGCTGCCTGTTGACCTGAGATCAATTACATTTGTGCCGACATTCAAAAACAAACTCAAAACCTCTTTGTTCACACAGGCTTACACTCAATAGCTGAGTGTGTATTTTGCCGTTTCACTGCCTTAAGGCATTGTAACCCTACACAGGTTTTGATGCTTTTATTTTTTTGTGTTAAACACATTGAGTTTATGTGTAGTGAAATGTGCCATATAAATAAAATTGGATTGCACTGAGCAAATTAAACATATCTGTCGTTGATGGCCACAGAACATCTTCTACATGTAAGCAAATCAGTATTTTTTTCTTGTTATTAAAAAAACAACTTTTAAGCAATTTACCTTTATATAGATCTAAATTCTGTCTCATTTGTTACACGGTGAGCCTAACGCTACAGACAGTTACACCTTTAATGTCAGCAACATAAACACAGAGATGCAGAAATCTCCAGTGTGAATTCAACTAGCTCAGTAGAAAACAAAGCTGCAAACGTGAGATCACATGTTTTGCCCTTGAGATATTTTTGTCTTGGTTTGTTTGCTTTGTTTTATTCTAATCAATAAAAAAGCAGACAAACACTAACTTTCTCTTGTTAGAAAATCTAGCAAGGATGTCCAGGCAACATTCAACACCTCAAACTCACGATGAGTTAGCATCTCTGACTTCGGTTTGACTTTACATCAACATGAAAATCTAAAATCTAGAAATCTGGATCTAGAAATCTAAACCAATCTAGAAATTACATTAATCACCAGTTTAAAATCAAACAAACACACAGAACTAGCTGTTTTTTTGGATTCCATCTATTTTGTTTAATTTTGTAACTGTCATGTCACCAAACTGATGCAAGCACGGATGCTGCTTACACGTATATGTGCAAAAATCTTTAATGTCATTGTGAGCAGAGAAAACAACAAACATTAGAAAATTAGCATTATAATGAAGCGCGTTTCTGTTAAGGGGTCACATAAGACAAAGACACTAAACAGAGGAGCCGTTAAAGCCATCGTCCATTACACCATGCCTGACCCACAGCACCAATAGAAGATTATTAAATTTGTCATGTGCAACCCTGAGCAGACATCTACTAAACACAATGAGGAGATGAGGCTAATGAAAAATTAAAGTATGCTTAAAAGATTACTGCTAAAATTCACAAGAGACCTTTAGATTTCACTAGAGCAAAGGATTTGTGTTCAAATCTTTTTCTAAAAGGAACCTGGGTTTCCTTATTTTAGTGCAGTTGAATGTCACACTAAACTTAACAACTACCTTCCTGAGCAGATTTACAAAAACAAAAGGATTTAGGGTAAGCTATGTCTATGTTATATTGTGAAGAGGCAAACGTATATAATCAACTTCAAATTTAGGCATCCAGCAAACACAGAATATAGTTGCTTTGTGGTGCTGAGCGGCATGCAGAGGAAGCTGTAAGGTTGCTAAGAATAAACAAAAACAATAGTTGCTGTAAAGCCAAAACAACGAGCTGAAAGACTCTAAACTGTAGATGCAGATTTAAAAGTAGAATATACCAGCTCTAAGAAAAACTTGGATTCATTAATATTTGATACATGTACTGCATAATTCACAATTCAAAAACACGTATGAACCTCCTCAAGTCAAACCCCACAGGCGGGAAGGGCAGTATTAATGTGGCTCTTCAGTTATGAGATTTCTACTGAGATAGAGTTGATACATTACAGTGGGCAGACAGGGAGGTTCACCTTTTTTCATTCCCTACTTGGAGTATGATTAGGTGCTACTCTCCAACTCCAAGCAATGTTTAATTTGTCACTGCAGGTGCAGTTATCTTGTCCTTGATGGAGCTCTTAAATGTATGGTGGAGATGTATATCTGCTCATCACAGGAAGTGGCTCTGTTACCTGGGATTTGATAAGGTATCAGCTACTCCCACTGAGGATGCCGAGAACAGTTTGCTTGGCCTTTGGCACGTTTCTCCAGATCTGTCATCCCCCGCTATTGGGACTAGCTGTGGGGTGGCTGAGAATACATCAGTATTGGAGATGTGGGAGCAATACAGACCACCATAAACCACAGCACGGAGCTAAGAGATTTATTGATTTGCCAGCTTTCTACTAGTTCGCTGTGATGCAGTAGATTTAGCACATGAAATCCTGCTGCTATAAGGGCTGGGCAGAATTATGGGAACCATTTGTATTTGCGACCTGATCAACTAGATGCTTTTTTTTTAATGCCATCACTCACTTCCAACTTCTTGTCATACCTTTTTCCTTCCTCTCCCACTCAAACCAGAGGCTGCCTGGCAGTTCAAAGGTTCCTCTGTACTCTGTAATAACCAACACATATTAAAACTGCATTTCCCACTTCTTACTAAGACAGTTTTTACACACAAAGAAAAGAGCTCTCTCATGTTTATTTAACCACAAGTCTATGTACGTGTACTTCCTATGTCTTGTTTAATCTAGCTGTTGCATCTTTTTTGGTCTTAGAGCGACGCTGCTTTAAATACAGTGATAATGAATAGGCCTCAGGGAGTCTTTGCTGACTTGTAGCAGCAGGCTAATGAGATTAGCAAAACCACTGAGGCCCGTTAACGCCATGAGGCCCACTTTAAGGTACAACAAGATGAAAAAGAAAACAGGACTGGAGCATCAATGTGATCTGCAGAGAAACTTATCATTAGCTGGCGTAGTATCCATGTAATAACTAAATAAGGAAACTTACATGGTGAAAAATATGCGCTAATTCTCGCTTGGTTGGGGATCAAACTGTGCTAGCGCTGCATCAACCTAGCTCCTTATGGTTTCTGCCTTTTGGATTTACTGGTATGGAGATAGATTGCACAGATTGAGTCTTTATGTTTGGACGTTTGTATGTTGTGAAAGCAAGAAAATCATTCAGGACAGAACTGCTGCTTGAACAGTTCACATCCTGAATGGATTCAGTATCAAAAGTTTTGCATTGTTATATTGCAGCCAACCAACTGAATGCTTCTCCTTGACATCGATAGCAGCAACGAGCCCTTTCTACTGCTGCAAATATTTCAAATATCTGAATTTAAACCAGAAAGAATATATATTTGTCTTTACTGCAATCATCAGCATTCTTAAAAAAAATTAATGGATGGCTTGGGGCATGGTTCTGATTGCACACTTAACTTGCATGGCAGCACTCTGATGTGCTTTGTCCTGTTTCTGACAAAGGACAAAAAGACAGAGTAAACACAAAGTTCAGCATGACAAATAAGTAAAACTAATGAAAACTAGTTTGACTGAAATGCACACACACAGAAACAACGAGATGTGTGCGATTAGTCAGCTGGATGATTAATACAATTGGCTACAGCAATTATTCAAACTTTATTAATGCACAACTTAACCCTCCTCTCGTGTTAGGGTCGGCACCGACCCATTTTAAATTTCAAATGCATAAAAAAATCACATACATTTGTTTATTGTATCAAGGCTTTTTGACTTTGTCAGGAACCTCTATTTCTACAAAATAAAATAAAAAAAATTATTTTCACTAAATTATAAAATGCCCTAGTTGAAATTATGACCTTTGTGTTGTTAGGGTCGGTTTCGACCCAGGTATAATATTATGAGTATAAAGCAATAATTAAAGCCAAAACTGAAATCATAAGTGCACTGTCAGCTAAAACACTTACAGCAAGCGCCTCTCCTAATCATATGAGCTTTAGGGGATTCTTATTTTGCATGTTTTTTGCAGTATACCTGCACAAAAACAAAACAAAATAAACACGGGCATGTGAGGTGAATTCACTATTTGAGTGGCCATTTGACTTCCAGAGTGCACATTTACAATTTGCAGCATACAAAAAATGAGAAGAAGATTCACAGTGAGCTAAGTTCTGGATCATATTTTTGGTGAAAATGAAGGAGAGGACACAGAGCAGCATAGCAATTCAGATGGGCAGGTTTCTAAGGAGGAAGACAATGTGGACTATCATCCAGAAGACACAGACACATCTGATCAGAGGTGGAGGTCGCTGGTGCTGAAGCTACTCCTGCTGAAAGATTCAAGTCCAAAAATGGTAAGATCTTTTGGAGCTCAGTACCTCATGATGTACATGGCAGGGCAGCTGCTGCAAATGTCATCAAAATGACCCCTGGAATCACAAGGTTTGCTCTGACCAAAGTCAGTGACATCAAGAGATGTTTTGAGATATTTATGCCATTGTCACTAGAAAGAATCATCATTACTATGATAAACCTTGAAGGAAAAAAAGTCAATGGCGACATGATGAGGAATACCTGGATGCTTTCATTGTTCTTGCTGGAGTGTACAGATGCTGCAATGAGGCCACTGATCGTCTATGGGATGCATCGACAGGCAGAAACATTTTCTGGGCAACGATGTCACTTCACACATTTGATATCATTTTGATTCAAGAGTCCTCAGATTTGACAACAGAGAGACCAGACCGAGGTCTGACAAGCTTGCTCCCATCAGGGATGTCTGGGAGAGATGGGTGCAGCTTCTTCCACTGATGTTCATCCCAGGGCCAGTGACAGTGGATGAATGTCTTGTCCACTTTTTGAGGAAAATGCCCCTTCCGGCAATATATACCCAGTAAGCAAGGGAAAAACGGCAGAAAAATCTGGGAAGCCTGTGATGCAAAAACCAACTATGCCTGGAATGTACAGATTTTCACAGTCAAAGCTGCGAGTGGCACCCCTGAGAAGAAACAATGAAAATGTGTGGTCCTCCATATGACCACTGGACTGCAGGATCACAATATCAGCTGTGATATTTTATTTTATTTTATTTTTTACCAGATATGACCTTGGACAAGAACTTCACAAAGGAAACTGAGGTGAAGCTGTATCATTGGGAAGTGATAAAAAGCCCACAATTACCCACGGCTATAACCAAAACAAAGGAGGAGAGGACTTTTTCTTTTTTTCAGTTTATATTAAAGGTCTACTGCTGAAAAAAAAAAAAAACTTTTTTTGTCTTTTCTTGATGTAAATGTCTATGGGTCGAAATTGACCCGTAACACCATCGATGTCATTTTAGTTATTAATCTTAAAATGAAAAAAATCAATAAAACAGATTTATTTAAGAGATGTGTCCTATACCCCTCAGTAATACTCAGGTAACACAGAAACCTTTTATTTATTAATATGATTCTCTTGAGGTTAATTTTACAATTTTTTTTTAATTGAAATCGAGGGGTATAGTGACAAAAAAAAGACCCAGAGGCCCACACCAAAAGTATTAAAACCAACATTTTCATGGATAAGGAAGCCTAACAAGGTAACCAAGAGATGAGAAACAAATTGGATGATAACTTATTGTTTTTAGTATATTTTATAGCTGATTTAATTCACGGGTCAAAACCGACCCGCTAACATAAGAGATGATAACAGAAAGCTAACACGAGAGGAAGGTTAAGTTCACTCTTTGGTCTAAGATGCTATGCAGCCACTCATCACTAGTTGGAGCTACAGCTATTTCACATGGCAGCACTGCTCTCCGTCCTTCTTTGTCCTGGAAGTTCTAAAATACACCAGGGTGGAAAATAAGAGATGAAACCATCGTGTGTCTGTAGATAGAAAATGGGTGTATGTCTACTAAAATGGCATGTAAGTGCATTCAAAATGTGATTTGATTCTTGTAAAACGCTTTCCTGCTCTACCTGAGGACTGAAATCGCTTTATATTTTGAGTGTCATTCACCGATTCACACACATTCATTTGAGCACTTTTTATAATATTCACCCTTGCCCAAGTTGCTCATATTGGAGAGCAACTTGAGATACTTTTTTCTTAAGGACACTGTGGCATGCATACTGGAATGGGCAGAGACTGACCCATTAATGTTTCAATTGGAAGATGACCTGCTCTACCTCCTGAGCTACAGCCACCTCTGGTTATTGGTTATTTAAGAATGCAACTAATGGTTTCAGACGGCTCTTCAATCTCTGATATTGTTTTATCATTTAACACACTCCTTGAACATCCCTAAAATCTATTTTCCCCTTAACCCTAAGTTTTTTTTTTTATAATCTGTGCTTTACTGTAAGGAGGTTTCGAAGCAATGCAATTATGCTGCTTTGTTTCTCAGCTTTTGTTTCTAAGGCTGCATGGCAAGCCATGTAAGAGCTTAAACACTAAAAGACTGAACTTGTATTAGACAACAAGAACAACTAAAAAGCTATTCATCTCTGAATCTCATTACTGAAGTGATAATGATGATGGTCTGCTCAGTTCTATTCAAAAGCATAAAGAGAGAAAACCACAGTTAGCTATAGTTTTCTTGTTAAACACAACAACTGTAATTCACTGGGATTTTTAGTGTAATTGTGAGTATACCACCTGAAATGTCCTGCCAGTCTGACAGTATTGATGAAGAAGGAAAAAACAAAACTAGCAACACATCATGCCACGATCTAAAGAAACAGCTTTAGACAACAAACTTATTGATATCTATCAATCTGTAAAGGGATACTAAGCCTTTGGGACTGCAGCGAACCAATATCCACAAATGAAGAAAACTTGGAATACTGGTAAACCTTCATAGGATTGGCCACAGTGTTTTGAGTCCATGCTAGATACCATGTTAATTAACTAGTTATTAGGTTTAGGTTCAGGAGGGCAATCACTTTTTCACACAGGGGCAGACAGGTATAGGTTGAATTTAACTGAACTGAATCTCTAAAAATTTCATGTTGAACCTGTGGTAAAATGTTCTCCATTAGAAGAATCAGCATTAAAGTAAATTAAAATAAACTGTTGTAAAGAAAGCATTACCTGACATTAACCTGAAACCTGAAGCCTAGACTACCCACAATGACACTTGACAATCAACTGTTCAGCCAGAGCACTAATGCAGCACTAGTAGCAGAAGTAAATGAAAAGTCTTTGGTAACATAGATCTGCTAAATTTACTTCTTGTCAGATTTGTTGTCTTCATTCAAAACCAAAATGATAGCAATTAAGACAGTAACGCTAGCTTCTTCTAAAAGAAGGAATCTATGTCAACACATGGCAAATGACTAATATTCCACCTGCTATATGTACTCCTCAAGACCTCAAATTAGACTTTGAATAAATCCGTGGAGTTCTAACTGTTTTCTTCAGCTTCACATTCAGTACACACCATGTGCTGTATGTGATGTTTTGTCTTGGTTCCTTTTTTATTGCAGTAAAAGCAGACAAAGCCACTAATGATGTCAAAAAATAAATACTAAAAGTCTAAACTAAAACCTAAAAAGTAAAATCCAAATATATTTAATTGTCACCAGTCGAAAAAAACAACTATAATTACGCTCACTATGGATTTGTTTAGATTTGTGTGCATTTCATACAGATACTTAATCCTTTCTCCTTCTGTTTCCAACACTGAGTACATAGTAGAAAAGGGAAAAAAAGTTTAAAACACAGCTTGAGCTTCAACATTTCCACAGAGAAAACATCTGCCATGGTTCAAACATGGCAAGGGAGCCCACGAGAGAGTGTGGGCACAGAAATCCACCAAACTCACATCCGCAGAGAAAAAGAAGATGAGTGATCAGACACAGAGGCAGTAAACTAACCTGGGGCAGTACTGTTAAAGAACATTTTTGATATGTAGGGGTCGTTTAATAGCCATTCTTGCCCACGAGCCGATAATTAGCCCATTTCATCTGTGTTAATGTATGATAATGGCTACTGTCATGCAACTTCCGAAACAAATCTTCTGAAAATGCATAAACTCATATCCCTTGGTTATTTTCTTGGCCAAGAGGTCTGGTGGTGATTTAATAAATGCAGAAAATGATGTTCAAACATTTCTATGATGACCAACAAAGTTTTAACAGCCAGTTATGCGTAAAACAGATTTTACAGTCTTGTGTATTCAGGCTGACTACCGCAAAAGACGAGTTGCTTCAGCATGATGCAAATATTATTTTAACTTTTATACTGCAGTTTACTGCTTTCAGAAAGAAAAACACAAGAAGCCGACTTACAGAAGAGAAGTTATGAGCTCCACATGGCTCTCCTCTATATTTGCAGGACAGAAGCATGTCATCCAGTTGGTGGCTCAGTCTGTCCATAAACTCCAGGTTGGTCCCTTCAAAGTTTCTGGGTGGGAGAAAGAGCCTGAAGTCTGACAGTTTCTTGAACCAGGTGCGACGGTCCTCCTGAAGCAAGTCCAAAACCATGGGTCTCACTGTCCGGTTAGCAAGCAGCAGGCCCAGCCAGTGGCCAGCAAAGTACAGGTCACTCTTGGTGAGTTTGTAGAGGCGGATAGGGTTATTGTTACAGATAGTGACTGTAGGGAAAGCCAGTTCTTTGGCCCATTCAGTGTGGACTCGCGTGTATGTGGGAAAGGAAAGCCAGTGGAGTAAGCGGTTGGAGGACCAGGATAAAAGCAACCCTACAGAGGTGCAGAGTGCCAGAAGCCAGAAGGCCCTGCGGCCCACAGAGCCACCAGGGACGCAAATATGCCGCAAACCGTGTAGGCGTGTCCTTGACAGCAGAGTGGAAGTGACCTGGGCCAGAGTTGGCTTCGGATGAAGCCGCTGACGGCCTTTTCTGATCATGGCCGGGGATCCCCTCCGGAGACAGCGCCCTTCCAAGGCCATCGCTGTCCACAGTGCTCCTAAAGCTGCGGGAAAGGCTTCATTTCCCAGCCAGGCCTCAAGGGCTGGGGCCCACATGTAGCTCCAGGATAAATCCACTACTGTAATCCACACATGGATATGCGTTGGCCCTAAAAAACACTACAGACCTATAGACTTTGAAGTGCATTGACACTGCATGCACACACACACAAAAAGTGACCTTACGAAAGCTGTGTGTTTTGAAGCTGCCTTTTCTTATTGGTGCAGGAGCTCTGTTGAACTGAGCAGCAGCTACTTGTTGGTCATTTCTCTTGGTCTCTCCATGTGAGAGTGCTCCAATCATCCAGCTCAGCAGGGACAGAAAAAAAAATCAGCTAGGCAAATGTGCTCCAAGCAAGGTGTCTTCTACATGAATGACTCCAGCATCCACGGCAGTTAGGGTGACAGTGAACAAGAGAGGATGAGACAGAGAGAGCGAAGGCAAGAGGAAGAGGGAGGGGAGGAGAGAGGGAGAGAAGAGGACAGAATACAAAATACCACGGGCTTAGTACAGAGGACAAAAAACAAATGAAAGAAGGGAAGGTAATTAAAATAATGAGATGACAGAGGACAGAATTGGTTGGTGTGGTGCAGTCCGCAAGAAGAGCCGTGTTCCAGCGCTGTGCTTTGTCTTCTTTTGGGTTAAGTATGTGTTTTTGAGCTTCACAGCTTTGCAGAAGCATTCATCAGCCAGAGGCAGCAATCACTTCCTTGTCACTATTAAGTATGTGGTTTAATTGAATTCGCAAAAGTCTACGATCCTCATTTTCTGGTCTCACTTTTGGTGCCTTTAGTTCTTTCTGATGTCACTGATCCGCTCCTCGTCTGTCCCTGAACTCTGTTTTAACCGGCGTTATTAGGTCCTGCAGGTAAACACGGGACAGCTTCATCTTGCAGCGGACCTGCTTCTCAGCAGCGCGGCCACAGTTAGAGACGTACCACAACACACTTTCACATGGAGAAGGAGGCACTCATGCACGTACACGGACAAACACTCACAGCGGTTTCCTGCGGGAAACCAGACCAGAGATAATCTGTTCTGTCACACTCACATCTCAACATCTCTCCCCCTTATCTGTCTCCTGTTATTCTTTCTTCTTCTTCTTCCCCCCTAGTTTTTTCTCCCCCACTCACAGACAGGATCTCTAATCTCAATATTCCCCTCATGTCTCCGCTCCTCCTTCTAAAAATACTCTCTCCAAATCAAATCCATCAACTTGCCCTCATGCTCCTCCTCCTCTTGTCTTTTATGTCAGTCAAGCCCCGTAAGCTCGACCTCCTGTCGGGCACCCCCCACCTCCTCCTCTTCTTCTTTTTCACTTTGTCCGAGCACTCCCTTGCTTTTCTTCCATCAGGAAAGGCTTCTGTGTGCGCTTTCCTCTCTCTGTGTCCTTGTCAGCTTCATCCAGCTCGCTCCCTCTCCCTGGTCTGAATGACTTCACTCCTCTCTGTGATCTCTCTTTTTTCTCCCCCTCTCTCTCTCGATGTCTCTCACGCTTTTGCTTCTCTGTTTTGCTCTGCTTTTCAGGCAGCTTGTCCCCCCATTGCTCTTCTTCTCCTCCTCCTGCGCCACAGCTCTGTCCACGCAGCCGGTGAGCCCGTCACTGATGAGAGCGCCTGTCTCTCTCTGTGCTAACTTGCGCCGTCCTTCGCCCCCCTCTGTTTGTCTGCTGCTGCTGCTGAGCCACACAGCCTCAGAGCGATGAGAGGCTGCTGTGTGCATGCAGTGCACAAAAGCCACGCGTAGAATCTCTTGTTCTCTGGGTTAATTTTTTTTTTTATCTCATTCTTTTTATTCCGGCAATAGAGATTTTAAATTTGTTTGGAAAAACTGGATTGGAATAAAATGGGTTATGCACTCTTTGCCGACTTTAGCTTTGGTCTTTTAGCACTTTGTCTAGTAAAGGGACCGTCTCCCCTCAGCTAAGGACCTGCTCATTGAGATTCACTGGATTTTTCTCTTAACTTTAACTTGAAATGGTCAACTAAACCTTAGACATTTTAGTCTAGCAAAATAATAAGCGAAAAGAAAATTATATATACACATTTTTCTTTTGATTAATTCCAAGCTGCTCTATTTCACGTACATTTGTCCTTGTTCCATAACCTGAGATCTAAACTCAGGTTAAGGAACAACCACTGATTTTTTTGTTATTTTTTTTAATATCTCGATAGCAAAATTGATATGACCCAAATAAACACTCTGGCAATGGTATGTTTAGTGCTATGAATTGAAAAAACTTTGTAAATCATTCATTTTTTACACATATTTTTCATTTTTAATTTATTTGGTTCTTTGTAAGTAGCGCTGGTGGCCTCTGTAGTTCTATAAAGACAACGACCTTAATACATACCAAGCGAGGCTGCATATTCAATTCTCTGAGAAAGCTCATTTTATTTTTCATAAAACGTAGAGGCATAGTTCAGTCTTTGAGCGTGTCCTTTGTGGCTCTGAGCAGAACAACCTTCCACACAACAAAATGTTATCTTATTACCTCGTTTCGGATGCAAACCCACCTTTTGTACCATTTTTTTTCCTTTTTTAATGGTGAAGGATTATTGCATTCCTGGTCTGCAAATATCACTTGCGCCAACAAGCACTCTCCGTTTAGGACAGTCAAGTTAAATAGCCTTCGTCAATACAAGTAAACAGACAGCTTCAGAGCCAACTCGCTGTAAGGGCTCTTGTTCACCGAGTCCTGCAATGCATGGTTTTGTAAAATTCAAGGTTTCACTCATTAACATTCAGTAATGTTCTTGTGCCAATTATAGAGGAGACCATTTTCTCCCTGTGTGATGAAGGCTATTTTTCCACTTCATTTTAATTTTTTAGATTGCTTCATTAAACTCCCCTAAGCTGCTCTCTGTTTCTACAGAAAAATGTAAAATAAAGCTCAGAATTTAAACCCGTCTGTATAATTTGTCAGAACCTGCAATGTGTGGTGGCTCTGAATAATTATCAGGATCTTAGATCATTTTTGTAGTAGTATATAATAAATGCCAGAGACCAAACTAATTAATATAAAACGGTTTCTTAACATCACGGGGTGAATATCGAACTCCGCGTGTGGGTTTGACATGATTTTGACTGGAACCGTGTTGCTTGTTGCCGTTCAGCTGAAAGTTCTCGAACGCTGCTTGACAACTTCTTGTGATCTCATCTTTGAATGCGTAATGATAAGACATTTTTTAACTTTGAACTATAGAGCCCACACATAAGTTTAAAGAAACATTTCAAGCTGTCAAGAGAAATTAGCACAGAAATCCAAACTGGCATGTGCTCGCATTTGCACACATAATGAAGCGCATCGTTCCCAAACAGCAAAACGTGCACTGTGAAAACGTTAAAACAGGTCCATGTATAATGCATAACCAGCAAAAATACAAAGAACAGGAACACAGTGTGAAATCTGGAATGTCAAATGCGTGCATGTATACATATTTCTTCTAACGCCTACTGTATGCTATGGTGGAATGCATAAGCACGCACACATTCACTGCCTACAGCTAGAGGCAGAGGCAGCCTTCCAGAGCTTGGATCCACAGGCTGAATAATTAGCTTGGAGCCATAAAGAGGGTTTCTCAGTCCAGCTATGCAGCCAGTGTAACGAACAGCTCAAAGGCTCAATATATCCAATTTGCAATTCTAAAACATAAGGGAAATCACAGATTAATTAGGGACACAGCCAGCCCAAACATCAGATACAATTAGACCGCATTGTATAGCTGCAGCATCGTGGCATGTGACTCCTATAAAATAATCCGGTATGTTTTAGTCAAATGCACCGTCACAAGATCAAAGGCCACATAGTGGCAAACTGGCAGCGAGAGAGCAGCTTGTAAATACAAACCACAATTAAACATTCATAGATTCATGTTAATGAGGCCTAGAATGTTTCAGAAGCCTGCATTAAACACTTAATAGTTAAACAGGAACTCTGCGAGGTTGTAGTTGATTCACAAGAGGGCAAGCTCCACGCTGGCCTTGTTGGTGAATGCACAGCTGAGGCTGTGTCAAGGGCAAGCAGGACACAGGAGGCAAAGAAAAACAGTATACATGCGCTGGGATGCCATTAATCAAAACCCCAGCTTAATTTAAAATGTTAGCGGTGGCAGGCGAAGCAATCAGTGGCTTTTTCTGAGCTGTTAGACTTTTCCAAACTAACGGCAGCAACACTTGTCATCAAGAGAAAAAAGCTTAGCGGGCAGCTTCACTTTCCATCTTCCAGCTGGACCTAAAGCTTTTATTTTTTTAATACAAAGATAAGTCCCTGGGTAGCTACTGATTAAAACTTAAAGACTGATGTCTCATGATAGTAGCTCATTTAATCATTATTCCATCTAATAGTTGTTGTCAGGGTTCATAGAACCATCTAGAGATAGCTTCCTTTGTGATGTGACAGAGGTTTGGCTTGGTCTTGTCTATCATCTTCGAGTCTGTGTCAGGGATAACAACATGTTGAGGTGTGGCGCTCATTTGAGGCCAGAAAACTGGCTCCAGTGAAATCCTCAGCAAGTTCCCCATCAAAGAATTCATATACTCAAACAAAGGTAGTGAATGCTGCTGTGCTCATCAATTTAGCTTAATTGATTTAACCTTAAAACAGCTGCTGCCTTGCATTAACACAAAAAGTGTCTTTGATGTAGCTGATGCAGGCAGAACTGTCCTCCGGCATTCTTCTCCTGTAGAAGGCAGTCTCTTTGGTTTATAGCAACACCTGCTCTAGATATTTTTTGTGTGTAAAAATAAGCCAGACTAAACCTTTACTAAACATTTCTCTGTTATAGACCTTGGAGACACTTTCCAGAAGTTTTTCAGTGACTTATTCTTACATTTAGAATCACCCACTAAAATGCATTTTCTGTAAAACCTACACAGTGTTCACACCATTTTTATCCAAGCAGTCACTCTTTTTCTGTTAATCAAAAAGACTGACCTCATTAGTAGTCAAAATCTTATCAGTGTATTTTTAAGCAACATTTCTTTTGCTCTATAAAATTCTGAGGATTAAGCTAAATAAATCTGATATGTCTCGGTTTTCTTTACTTTGTTTGTTTAGATAAAGTATGTCACTCTGTACAAACTGCCTCCATGTGCAGCGGCTCAAAAGACAAATGCTGGTGAGACGCTTAAAAACAGTAAACCGAGACAAACAAAGGAGACTGTAGAGCTGAAAGGACGTGAGATAAGTGGCAGTTATCTGTGGATTTGTTACCAGTAGCAACACCTTCAGTAATCAGTTAACATGAATATTGATCACTGCCACTTTCAGCTACGAAATTCAGTCTTAGTGAAGAGGACTATAAATGCATAGGGGTGTTCAGACATATATACAAGTCACATATACAGGACTATAATTTTGTAGCTAAAAGTAATGTTTACTTTTTTCAGTGAACAGAATGAGATAAATAACTGGTATATTTTTGAAGTAAAACACAAATCAGCATGTTGCTTAATTGAACATAAGCAATCAGTCTGCTGTGCCAAATTCAGAAAAAACTGGTTCTACTCAAGACCGACTATTACAGAAGTTGCCCTTTGCACTCACCTGCATACTCATTTTGATTGAAAAGTCTGAGTCACATAGAGAATAATAGGGCTCATGGTGATCATCCTACCTGTAAACGGCGCAGCTGTCTGCTCTGTCGGAGCAGGAGGTGACATCACTCAAAGAAAGCCACCAAAAAAACAGTCTCAGCAAGAAAACAGTTAGCAGTGATGGAGATGCTGTAATTTAGCCTGCAGGCTGAAAAAGAAGCATCGTTTTTTGTGTTAAGAAAAAACCACAGGAGCTCTGTTGCACATAGAAAGATTTATTTTAAAACTAGCTTTCTATACTGCGAATGACTTCAGCAACTGTCTAAAAGCAGCTCAACTTGCACAGTAGGTGTTAAGTTGAGATTAAATAATGTTAAATTGCATGAAGCCCTAATGATATCTGTGGGATTGATAATAAAAACACACAATTGTAGTGCAAAAAGAATATTAAGAACACATTTAGAAACCTAAGAATAAAAACTGAGCACAGCTATTATTTAATCTGAATTTTGAACTCGTTTATTTTATTAAATGTACGTATTATATTTTTCTTTGTCAAAATTAGAGAGAAATAACTGAGGGTTACTAGCTCCTCGCCGGCTAATGAAAAGCAGATTTACTTCATTTTCTGCTAAATCAATAGAGGTGGAAGTGGAATGACTCCAGCCCTGATGGCTCGAGGGTGGCCTGGAGGAACCCACAACACCGGTGCTGTCGATCGCCCAACATTACAGAAGCAAACTGTGCTGAACATGATCACCTCTATTTTTATTAATTGTCAGTGGTTACAGAAACATAACGAGGCACAGCTCAATAAAAAGAGACCACTGATGTTAGGTTTCACCTGCTCGTTCAATATACTTATGCCACATCTGCTGCCACTGCTAAATGTTTTTAATTGATTCTCCGCATCATTAGGGAGTAGATTATGATGTTCCATATATCTTATATAACACATCAATTTGTCTGACTGATTTTGTTGCTCATTTTCAAAACCACAACTTATTTAAAATAAATCAGGAATTTTATAGCACATCATTAACATTGTACTCTTAGACTGCTGGAGTAAAGTGGACAGAATCTGACAAATCCTTCCACCTACATTACCAACAACCAAAGCTGACACCTGCAGCTTAGTCAGGCGTTCATATTTGTAATGCTAATAGTGGTTAATGAAGCCTCAAGTTGGTAAAGCTTCAAGTTGCTAAAGCCTCCAGCAGAGATGAGGTGTGTGGGACTGACCAAGACCTGTCAACAAACATCAGATATTATCCCCCCAGTATCCATAATTTTATACAGTCACTGAACCTCTTCGTAGTTGTTATTCAAACGGATCCTGTGCTACCTCCAAAATCAGCTTCTCGTTTGAGGACAAAGGGAGCAAGCCAGGCAAACACTATCCTTTTTTTTTCATCTGCTTCATGGTTGATTAGGTTTGTTTTCATGCTGCTGCTCTTTTTTATTAAACTACCACCACCTTTTTTGATTTAAAAATAGCGGGAAGCAGCTGCTTTAGATCTATCCTCACACCTGGCCCACATTTAGACAGAGCAGAAGGACATTTAAAATCTGACGAGCAAGTAGTTACAACAAAAAAGGGGACGGTGCTTAAAATGTGGGCGCGCACACATCTCAATGAATGTCCCAGTTTTAATAACCCCAAAACTGGTGTGTCATTCATCCAGCTGGACTCCAGTCCCCCTGTCCACTTCCTGCTGTGACAAAACAAATTTCCCACGTGTGGGACTAATAAAGGTTATCTTATCTTATCTTATCTTATGATTACACAATCAGCTTCAGTTACACTTAGAATTTTCCCCAACTGACACTAGCTAAACACTGTCTGACAGGTTGGCAGCATCCCAGCTCCACTCTGCAAACACACTCCTAACCTTTATGGCTCCCTGCGGCCATCCACACACTTTGATAACCCCGGCCATGATTCAGTCTGCACACCAAAGAATCAACAGAAAACAATTGATGTCTTACCCTGGGATAAACTTAACACTAAAAGCATTCCTGTTTCCATAATTGTTGGAGCATTGCTGGAAATTGAATTAAATGCAAAAAGACATAATGTGCAAGTCATTGAAATTCTATATTCAACTGAATTTTGTACAGTTTGTTTTTATAATGCATTAAAATAAATTGGTTAGCAGTGGTAAATGGACTGATTCTTATATAGCGCTTTTCTACTCTCCCGGAGTACTCAAAGCACTCTAGTGGTTTGACATTGTCTTGCAGAAATAAGCAAGGCCTTTCTTAAAGACAATTATGTGACATCATGTTACTCAAGCCTGTCCACAAAGCTACATGATGCCTCTTCTCTTTAATTTGCATGATATGGTACTCTTGATTTTCAAACAGACTTTCAGATTTTGTGTATCCAGATGGCAATGGCAGCATTGCTGGCTCTTGTTTGGGTGCTGGTAGAGTTCTGACTTGCATTTGTGAACAATCTTTGCTCACTGAACATAAACACACATTTTCAGAAGTGTTACTGAAACATTGCTGTGAGCCATTTAAGAATTGTGATTTATTTATTTAATTTTATGCATTTTTTAAGGAGTTCTTAGAGGTATTAGCTAGTAGATCATGCTCATTCAGCACTGGAGTTTTCCCTTATAGATAATTGTCTGGAACTGTTACTATCGGTTACTACAATATGATAGTATCTAGAGATTATCAAGTTTATGATGGAAATATTTTCCTACACAAGCTTAAAAAAGAAGAACCAATTCTTATCTTTACTTCTGAAAGACTGAGATACTCTGGTATACTGTACTCAGTTCTGATACCGACACAGTTGACTTTTTCACAACTTTTCCACTCTTTTGTTGTATAGGGCGTGAACGGTTATATAACACTGCCCAGACCTGTTGGTAGAAATAGTAATGGGGGTAACTTTAGGTCAGTGAAATCTAATTTACAATGTTTGTTTCTGCCATAACACTTATTGAGCACCAACTGCTGGCTGTTATGCAATAAGCAAACTATTTTAATTCTACCTTTTTACAAAATGAGGGTACTTAAATTTGCATTATTTGCATCGAAACTACAAATGAAATCAGCAAGTCTAGCTGGGTTCTACAATGGGTTTGTCCGTTTTTCCCCAGTTATACTCACTTTGAAAGTTACCCATAAATCAGCACTTAAACTTTGCATGTCACGTATTTTTCCAGGTGAAATTACTTTGTTTTTTTTTTTCAAGGTAATACAGTCCATAAGCACAAACTGAATTAATAAAGTAACACTATCATGAAAATAGGCAAAGTCTCTGAAGGCAGTCACAAATATGTGCAACAAATAAAGCTAAAACTTTTCTCTTTCTTGCTTCGGGCAACTAGCAAACATTAAAAACTCTCACCATGCATGCTCACAGCTTCTTGAGTGTGTCAGACTGTGACTTGGTAGTTATCAGCTTGCTCTTGTACAGCTGGTAAAGATTAGCATGTTGGTCCTTTGAGCTCAGACAGCTGATTGATCATGAGAGAAATCACTCTGCTGCACATTTAAGATGGCTGGGAAGACAGAATCTGCAGCTTTGACACATAAAAATCTTGTTAAATCAAGAATTGAATTTCCAGCTGTTTTTTTCTCTTCTGATTGGCAGGATTTCATAAAGTACACCAAAAGCAAAGTTTCACTTGTGTCACTATAGGTCCCGGACCTCACCTACCCCCTGCAAAAAAAGAAAAAAAAAGTCCATCATGTTTACGTACAATTAGCATCCAGGTGCAAATGTATCATTCCCTTACTAATGATACAAGTCTCACTGCAGCTTTGCTTGCCGTCTCTCTCTTCATTTTTTTCTGATCATTTTTCTTACAACAGGATTTGTTCCAGGGTTTCCATGGTAACACTCGCTACAGCTTAACTAACAGAATGACCAAAGACTGAACGTGGCAACACTCGGGGTTAAGGATCTACGTTTTTCACCTTTACTAAAAATAAAGCCAATTAAATTTAAAATGAACCCATCCTAGTCTAGGATCTTAATAACAACAGAAAGGATAAAGAAAATCTCTGTTAGGGAATTGAAAGCTCAGAGCCGAGACTGCCACAACAGTTCCAGCTAATGATGCCATTAGTGCTTTGGAGCACCACAATCAATCAGAGAAGTGATTAGCATGAGCATGTACAGAGAGTCGGGCCATTAGTCAAATGGGCCGTGTATAACCTTCAAGACATCGAGTCATCCGACATGCTTACACCTGCACACTAGAAAAAAAAGGTGCATCACAGGGCAAACAAAAAACATACAAATAGCCTTTATTAATACATGTTAAAAAGTATAATTATGTTGAGAGGGGTGTTGTGTTTCCATGGTAATTTTAGAGCGAAACAAAACGAGATCCAAATTTAGTCAAAGATTAAGTATGTAGGTAAGGTACCGCAGAGCTGTCTGACCTGAGCAGTAGAAGCAAAGTTTACTTTTTAAGCGAGATGGATTAATGGTCTACCTCTGAATGCATTCTGTTGCATAATAAATGGAAATGAAAAATGTTTCAGGCAGATGATTTAATGGAAAAACAGCAAACGCTGAGCTGACACTGAGCCAGGCCAGATGAGGGTGCTGAGGTGAAGCAAGAGAGAAAACACAGAGGGCAGTCAACGCTTTTGTTAAAATGCAGCCATGGAAATCCATCTGTCCTTATCTCCATAACGTATGTCAAAATAACAACGATGTCTCTGAAGTGATTCGTTTTGTGCAACTTTGAGCAAAACGTCATCTGGATTTAAAGTGAGTGGAAGTGTTCGGCAGATGTAGAAGACGTGGCAGTGACTGATGGTTAAAAGATTTAGTTAATTTTGATCAAATGCGACACTAATTTATTTCAGAATATGCAAAGAATTGTCAAACACTGATACTTCATAATTAATGCAATTTTAATGACGCAGGGATTTATGAGAGTCGGGGAGATGGCATATGCCAAAGTCATTTAGGGAGTTGATGACTTTATGTTAACCCCAAGTTAATTTATTCAGAGCTTCGTATTTCTAGGTCGAGTCTACCTTAAGAGCTACAGGTTTATGCACGGAGGGACAAAGCACAAGCAGACAGGGAAGAAAATATGAACAGCTTGGATATACTGGCACTGCATGTATTATTTATTTATTTTTTTCACACTTCAACACAAGAGAACAAGAAGAATGTGTCTGAATAAAATAATCAAAAATCTTTTGTAAGCAGCGAGTGAGGAGAATATTTAAAGAAACAATCGAAGCACAGTTTGATGAGAAAATCCTGGTGCTGCTCAGTTTTCTCTCATTTATGAACTTCAACCAATGTTGAATAGCGGTATTATATTTGTATTGTAGAGATCGATTTTCACAACTGTAATGAATACAAATCACCACTAAATTAGCACCTTTATATCTCACCTGGCTACAGGGCGACGCTCAGCATTATTAGTTGCAGTATCCACAATAACGCATTTAATGACTGAAAATGAAATGAATGAAAAAGTAATTAGATATTGCAAATAAAATCCATTTGGTATGATTCAATACCCACTCCGGGTCGGGGATGAGTTCCTGCCCCAAGTGGAGGAGTTCAAGTATCTCGGGGTCTTGTTCGCGAGTGATGGGAGAAGGGAGCCGGAGATCGACAGACGGATTGGGGCTGCAGCTGCAGTAATGCGGACGCTGCACCGGTCCGTCGTGGTGAAGAGGGAGCTGAGTGTAAAAGCGAAGCTCTCAATTTACCGGTCGATCTACGTCCCTACCCTCACCTATGGCCACGAGCTGTGGGTAGTGACCGAAAGAACGAGATCGCGGATACAAGCGGCAGAAATGAGCTTCCTCCGAAGGGTGGCTGGCCTCTCCCTTAGAGATAGGGTGAGAAGTTCGGCCATCCGGGAGGGGCTCAGAGTAGAGCAGCTGCTGCTCCACATCGAAAGGAGCCAGCTGAGGTGGTTCGGGCATCTGACAAGGATGCCCCCTGGGCGCCTCCTGGGTGAGGTGTTCCAGGCATGTCCCACCGGGAGGAGGCCCCGGGGCAGACCCAGGACACGCTGGAGAGATTATATCTCTCGGCTGGCCCGGGAACGCCTTGGTATTCCCCCGGATAAGCTGGAGGAGGTGGCTGGGGAGAGGGAGGTCTGGGCCTCTTTGCTTAGGCTGCTGCCCCCGCGACCTGGCCCTGGACAAAGCGGATGAAAATGGATGGATGAATGGATGATTCAATAAGACCCACATCATAACAGATAAAATGGGGAAAAAACCCACACACACTTTTTCTCTCTGTCTTGAAATTGCAGATCAATAAGAAAAAATTATGTTATTACATCTTCACTGTACCTCTAATTTGTCTTAATTCCTGTGATTTATTGGGGCTACTTGATTATGACAAAAATCATTTAGTTTAGAGAAGCTTGGTCAAGACTGAGATCTCAATTACTTCACACGATTGCTCATAATTTATTGAGCTTTTTGCTATTCTACATGTTCACCTATTAAACGCTTGTGACGTTCATTTCTTTTAGATGGGTCCTTTTGAACAAAGGGCTCTTTTACCTGCATCTTTGGGTGAAACTGAGTAAACTAAGACTGAGCTTAAGCTTTAAAGAAGGAGCCAAAACACTGCACTCGATTTATATTCAACATAATATAAAATAAGTGTTTCACAGAAAAAAAAAACCAAGTAAATGCAAAAAGTTGTTTCTCTGTAAGGAAAATCTTGTAATCATAATATGTTGAATTCATATTGTGATCAAGCGTTAACAGTTACCCAAGATTAAAAAGACTCACAGTTTCTTAACTTAATATAAATCCTAGAATTCCTCTTTATGATCAGTCCTGTCATTACATCTTCACACGCTCAACATTAATACTAGGTGTGCTGTTCCTTAGCAACTCAAACTAGGGCCAAACATCAAAGAAATAACGTCCCTTCTCTTTCCATGCCATAGCTTATTAACCAGCAGGTAGTTTAGAGCATATAAGCTATTTTGAATCAAAGTGCACAGCAGAGGCAGCAGTGTAGCTGGAACTGAAAATCTAACACCGTCATCAGCATCAGTAAAAATACCCTCAGCAAGATTCCACTCTTTGATTTAACTGTGAAAATTATTTTAGTGAACTTTGTGGCCAAACTATAAAAACAGGCAGGCAAGTCATCGTTTTCCTCCCAGATCAGAGTAAATTTACACCCAGCATTCAAGTTTTCTGTTTCACTCAAATACTGTATCTCCTGAGAATGTATGTCTGATGAGTCTCACAACAGTACAAGAACCTTGCAGCTTTCAAATTTGCTGGCTGAGCTGCAAAGATAATACCCAGGATCAAAACTCCTCACACTTGTCAACAATGGATGCTTCTCAGGGAGATGGAGGAAGGACGGAAAGTATGAGAACTGTGGAAGACATTCAGTAGGAAGCCTGCTTCCAGCTGTTTCCCTAAGGTAACATTGACCCTTCTGAGAATCTGCTTTTAGCGGCGCGCAGGAAGAAGACTGCCCTGGCACAGCACTGTAAGTCCTCCCATGAATTAAAGATGAGCTCAAGTTATTCTTCTGGCTTGAACTGACTGGAACAGATTTACAATTTGCATTTTATTTGAAAAGAACATAACCATCACATTCTTTCATTTCAGGATCATATGTGACACATCTATGGTCAGTTTTCCAGGTTGCTCGGGAGATGATGGAGGCAGCATTTCAGAAATAACGGTTAACTGTGTTTGTGTGAAATGTGTTATTTCAAGGCTGGGCAACGCTCAGAAAAAAGGGATCTTAACGTGAAAGATGAAACCACGTGAAAAGAAATTAAATCTAATTATTATTTTATTAAGTAAAGGTTTGTGATGCAGAACATCATTTTAAAAATGACTGAAAATGTTATATTTATATTTGTGAAAAACACTTTCTTTTTGTTTGTAACTTTCTTACAGAACTTGTGCATCAAACTTAGACTTGTTAATTCAGGATTTTCTTCCTAGCCACATTCTTGTTATGCCAAAACATAACAAGTGAAAAACATAAACATGTGACAGTGAGCTGAAGAAAGGTGCTGCCGTCTCCCCGATGCAAGTGTGCAAACATCTCTGCTGAAAGGTTGATGCATTTGAAGCCTGTAGACGATATCATGAAGACAGATGTGGTACACAGTACAGCTGTGCTTTAATCTAAACACAAACATCAGCCTCACAATGAAAACGTCAACATGCTGTTGTTAAATGGGTATAATGTTTGCCATCTCAGTTTACTGTGGTTGTATTTTTAATCCACTACATTACAACAATACTAATTTGATGATGATGGCAGTGTTCATTCAGGTGATTGTCCAACTTTATAGGATTCTTCCCCGGAACACCGTGGGTATGAAACTTCAAGAAAATCTAGACAATCATTATTGATCAATGATAAATAATTTAAACTTTTTCTTCTTTTCTTCTCCTTCCGGCTGCCCCATTAGGGCTCTGCATTGTGTGTGCATTCATCTGCCTCCATCCCACCCTATTCCTACCATCCTCCTCTGTCACAGCAACCCTCTGGACTTCTTTACTGCATCCTTGAATCTTCTCTGTGGTCTTTGTTTTCCTCTACTTTCTGGCAGATCCATCTTCTACCTCCATTGCCCAGTATATCTACCATCCAGAGGAACAACCTCCTTCTAAACGTCAGTAAGACAAAGGAGCTGATAGTGGACTTCAGCACTAAGCAGGAGAGGAACTACCAGACCCCTGTCATCAACGAGTGCCCAGTGGAGAGAGTGGACAGCTTCAAATACCTCGGAGTTCACATCACGCAGGACCTGTCATGGTCCTGTCACATCAACACCGTGGTGAAAAAGGCCCGACAGCGTCTCTACCACCTGAGACGCTTGAGAGACTTCCAACTGCCCTCCAAGGTGCTCAGGAACTTTTACTCGTGCACCATAGAGAGCATCCTGGCGGGAAACATCTTAACCTGGTTCGGGAACAGCACCATGCAGGACAGACGAGCTCTACAGAGGGTTGTGCGGTCAGCTGAGCGCACCATCCGCTCCGAGCTCCCTGACCTGCACTCAATCTACAGCAGGCGGTGCTGGACCAAGGCCAGGAAGATCGTGAAGGACCTCAGCCATCCCAACAACAGACTGTTCTCTCTGTTGAGGTCAGGAAAGCGATTCCGCTCCCTGAAGACCAACACAGAGAGACTGAGGAGGAGCTTCTTCCCGCAGGCGATACGGTCTCTCAATCACACCACCACACAGTACTGACCCACACATATGGTTCTTACACACACACTGGACTTTCTGGACTTTGTTTTTGCACAACACTGGTCACTATATTCTTCATTTCCGGTTAATACTTGTACAGCTGCTGTTATTGTGTATATATTTATTTATATTTAGATTTCTTCATACATTCTTATATAGTTCTATATTGTGTATTTTGTTGTACAGTTATTTTATTTTCAACTTTAATTTATATATTTTATCTTATTCTTCCCAGTTAAATTTACCCTTCATTCTAATTTGTGTTGTACAGTTATTTCATTTTTAACCTTAATTTATATTTTATTCCTTCCTAGTTAAATTTACCCTTTTTAATTTTTCATATTTATTTCCTATCTTATTCATAGCCTTTCCTTTTTTGTTTTCTTTAGGTCACGAGCAGTTGTCCAAGCATTTCACTACATATCGTACTGTGTATGACTGTGTACGTGACAAATAAAATTTGAATTTGAAAAATCCCTCTGATATACCCATTTCTAATCTTGTCCATCCCAGTCCCTCCCAATGAAAATCGTAACATCTTCAACTCTGCCACCTCAACATCATAGCAGGTCTCACTAGCATCTTGTAGACATCCTCTTTCACTCTTGCTGCTATCCTTCTGTTATTAATCACTCCTGACACTCATCTACACCCACTCCATTCTGCCTACACTCTTCTTCACCTCTCTTGTGCTCAGTCCATTGGTTTGAATGGTTGATCTCAGGTCATCAGCACGAGCCTCCTTCTCATTCATAAGCATGTATTCTGTCTTGCTTAGAAGAAGCTCCAGCATGACCTCCCCTGTCAGCCTATCTATCCCTCTGGGGACACAGAGCTTAAATACAAATGAAACACATTTTTTTAGTCATAAGCCTGCACTAAGTGAAGGACAGTCTAGAGCTGTTACAATATTGTGCAAAAACTGTTTATTAATGTAATTAAGCATATAAGCTGATGGATTAGAAATGCTTAAAACATGTTAGATATAGTGTGACTCCAAAGAGCAGCAGGTTAACATGACCTCAAAAGCCACTCACACAATGAGCCATTATTTTTCAGGTAGAGGCCTGTGATTGTAAAGTAAAAAGTACATTATCTGGCAGCAGCTCTTACCAAAGTTCAGTGCTTCTCACAAGAGAAGTGAGAAAAACTGCTCTAATCTAGAACTTGTTCTTTAGACCTAAAGAACATCAAAAGTTATTTCAGGTCAGTGCTGGTAAACTGAATGTCTTTTTATATTTTTATCTCTTTTCTTTTCTTTCTGTTTTTAATATCCACACCTGGTTGAGTAAAAAGGAAAGAGCGTCTGAAAGAAAAGTGTGGCTGTGCACTCCAAACAGTGTCCAGCCAGATTATTTGTTATGCTGACAGTGAAGGCACCTTGCAAACCTATGAGCTGGCAAACTCTCTCAGCACACTCAATTCAGAGTATAGCAGCGGCAACAACCTTGCTGCTTAAGCCAGGAAAAGCAGCCCACTCCAATGTGACCATCTATAAATTGGGATCTATTGTAGGGCATCATGTCCCTGTCACATTGTATGCATGTGTGGCTTGCACACACATTCAAAAGCTGTTATATATAATGCCTATATGTGGGATGTGTAGATATTTTGGGGCATGATCTGCTTGACAATGCTTAACCTAAAGAATTCTGATAACTGTTCTTCTGTGTCCTCTTCTGCTTCTTCACTACCTTATGAAAATCCCTCGAGGTGGAAAATCTTTCAGCTAGCTATATCAGTATCTTCAGCAACAGCTACATGCTGATGCTCACAATAAGGGACACATAATCAATATCAACTGCACATCTTGATATATGGAGAAGAATGCAATGTACACACATGCCTCTTACAGAAAAGTCTGTGTGAAGCATGAATAGCTGTGTGTAAACACATCATTATCTTCTCCAAACACATACAGTGAAAGAACAGGGATTTGTTAGAAGCAGTACACAACTCTCAGGGCAACACGGAAATATACCAGGTAGATGTGAAATATATAGAAACTATTTCTTTTTTATTTCCTTTTATTGTATTTAACCTTATAGCCTTTACATGTAGTCATCCCTCTCATGTTGTCTTTACTCTTGCAAATACAGGTGATGGAGTTTAACTTGTAAAGGTCAGAGATGTTGAGACAAAGCATTAAGGAGATTTGTTGAAGGGCACCTGTATTAGGTTTACACCAGTGTGTGGCCTTTTTAGGTTAAAAATAGAAACTGTAAGAACAACAAAGACCTCGATGTTTTGGCACTTCATATTTAGTGACCTTTTTATCTAAAAAGCTTTGGGTGTTTGGTGTATTACTGCAACACTGTCTGAGCAAATGATTATCTTTTTATATAAGTGTGATTAAAGTCAAACAGTAAGTCTGTGTAGGGTTATTCCATTAGGTACATGGCATAAAACACTGCAGGAGGGGGAACAACTGAAAACACTCAAGTTACAAAACGTCTGACATTTAATACGAAAGGTTTTTGCTGAGTACCAAACAATTATTTTTCAGATGACTCCATCCACTGTTTGTATAACTGCAACGGAGGTGAAGAGGAGACACGTTTTTCACTCATTGTCACACATCAGGAATTTTTTTCCTCTGTGGCAGTAAAATGCTGTCAGAAGCTCCCATAGATTCAAACAGGCATTCAAACACTTTAGACTTTGAAGGTTAAAAGAGACAATGCAAACAGACATTAAAAAAGTCAAACTAAGTAGCAACAAAAGACTTAGCTAGAATTAGCGCGTTCAGCCTAGATATTCTCAAAAAATGAAAGTACGATGAAAAATAGCATAAGAACTAAAATTGACATAGAAAATGATAATTTTGCACATAATTCAGAGGAGTGGTCTTTCCTATATAGAGCTTCAGAACAACACGGAAGTTTGCCAGGCATATAAAAGACACAGAAGCCATTTCTTTTTTTAAATCTTGGCAAGGACTGGTACGTTAAAGATGCAGCTATAGTTATTAAAAGCTTCATCGTCACAGTGAGGATTCGTTAGGAGTCGGCACAATTGCAAGCAGAACACTAACAGTAAAAACTACAAGTACTGTAAGTATTAATTGTAACCAAAAGAAGAGTGGCACAGAATGACCAGAGACAAAATACAGATTACACAAACATTAATTATCAAGGTTGTTCCTTTATTCTAAATGGGTATTAAATGAAGCAATGCTGCTGCTCTATGTTTTTGAACAACAAGCTTAATGGACCCTAAGAACATGCTATTAGGGTCACTATTAAAAACAGCAGTTTAACGGCATCACCCGGTGAATAAGTATTTGTACTGCGATGATACTGTAAAGAAATAATGTTGAAATAATGATCTTTGAAGAGAGCTGGACCTCGAGGTTTTACATGAACGAGTGCACTGACAACTGTTAGCAGAAAGCATTGCATGTCTTTCTGCACAATTTTAGCTTTGCAACACGTTGGAATAACACCAAGCAGGAGAGGAACGCACTGTGATTTAGAAACAATACTGAAGTGCAACATGCCCCAAAACAGCAAATACATCTCATCAGCATCTAAACAGGCACGGAGTTTTGAAGACGCTGTTTCAGCTGCTGTCTGTTTAATAGCAGGATGCACATGATAAACTGCTCTACAGGATCTGATTTCTGATCAATTGCTTGAGTGCTGATGTTTTCACAGGAAAATACTGATAGAAAGTTTCCATCACTCATGTGCTTGTCTTGTAAAATGTCTACAGAACACAGAGGCAGAATTTTGTTCCCCAACACATACTGATGGTTTGGCAGGAACTCTGGTCCAGTCTAAATGGGCTGAAATCGTCCACTGCTTCACTGTTGCAATGGTAGTATGCAAATGCGACTATAAGGCTGTCAGTCCTGAGACTGGTCACCACTGGGAATGGGAGTCTTGCTGAGTTTGGTTAATTTGCTAAATTATTGAATTGCAGGCCTTGGAAGTTTAATAAAAAGCTCATAAATACAACCATTGATGTGAAAAAAGGTTTATTTGCATGAGCCAATATTTGATTGCACAGTGTGAGAAATACTATGTGATGACCACAGCATCAAGTCGAAATCTTTTAACTAGGGTTTCATGGATTGTAAGTGGGGCTTGTCACCTAAGGGAAAGTTCAAGGATGCTTTTGCTCCCCTACAGATTTGTTTAAATGTAGGTGATGATAGTTATTGTTGATGGACTTGTCAAACAGCTGCAGTTATTTTGAAATGGTGAAAAATACTGCATTCCACCAGTCTTGATAAATAAACGTGCTTTCTGACTTTAGAAATACACCATGCACAGCCACAAACTCTCCAGTTGTAGTAAGTTATTCTTACTCTCAGCTGCCCATATTTCAATCTGTTTGATGATAAAAAAATCACCGAGTGCTGCCGTACCACGACCAAAGAGCGGACTATGAACTGTAAAATCTTTCTGACAGACGGCCTGATATTTTATAGCAGAACACACAGACAAGCTTACAGATAAAAATATTCACAGCAAAGCTTGACTTACGAAAATGTTGGTTAAAGCTATTACGACCTATCCTATGGATAGTATGATGTAATATTTTTGGATTTTAACCTCATGAAAAAAACAATGAAGAGAAATCCCTTCAATGATTTTATCACAAAACAATATTCAAAGAAAGAAATGTATTGAAGGGCATGTTGGTGCACATATAATCATATGTGCTATTTATTAGAATTCCCTCTTGTCAGAAAATGACAAATATTCAAACATGCTCGGGAAATACAAATTTGAAAGTACTGGGGAAACATAAATGTCTCAAGGATATACTGCTGCAAGCATTTGATCCAGACTTATTATGTACAGTGGACACATTGTACATAATAACACAGCTGATGCTGACATATCAGTACACAACTTCATCACTAAATGACCTTGAAGGTGGCTCTGGATTTAAAATGGACAAGTTAAAAAATTAGCACAAATGGAGCTATTGGCAAGATCTCAGAGGTAGTGATTGGGATGGTACACAAACACTAAAACTGAAAACTAGTAATAAATTATTATTATTATCAGACATGGTGGCACAGTGGACATGTGGTTAGTGGCGTGAGGTTAAATGGTTATTTTAAACTTGTTGTAGATGTGAATGTGAGAGTGAATGGTTATCCGTCTCGCCCTGTTAGCCCTTTGACAGACTGGCAACCTGTCCAGAGAGTACCCCGCCTCTTTTCCACCATAGCAGCTTGAATAGGCTCCACCTTCACTGAATTAGATAAGCGGAAAAAAGTGGTTGGGGTTATTATTATTATTATTACCAAATGGTGTTTAATGGGTCCCTTTATCATAAAAAATGTCCCTTAATTTGCCCCATTACAGACCTCATTTTCATTTGTTTCCAAGAACTTCACACACAATTTTATTATTCTTTCAGTAGGTCTTTGTTTGCACATTTCTCTTTTACCAGTTTAACATGTGCTAGTTTGCAATGTCCATCCATTCATCCATCCATCCACTTTCAGACACCTACACATCCCTTTCTTCAATCACATCCTCCAGCTCCTGGTGTTTCCAAGGGGACACGTCAATGTGAAGGCGTAGCAACTCTACTCTTAACTCCCTTTAATGTACAAACCAACAGTTTTTAATGTATTTTGCTAGTTTTGTTGTTTATTAGCAATCGTCAAAAAGCTTATAGATACAGTAGCACCATGTCCCACTTCTGTTAAATCAAGGGAAGATGTACATTTGAAGATGAGGACAAAAAAACAATTATTCTTTTAATTTTTTTCTATCAATGACTGAAAATTCAAGACTCATGTTGAAATAGAAGCACTGAGATGGGGAGGTCAAGTGCCAGTTTTATCAGAATCCTTTGCAATAACATCGCATACAGTGCCATCACAAAAAAACAAAAACAAATGCTAGCTTCACTCAGATGCTTTACTCACCTTCATCTCATCAAAGTTGATTTGTGAAGATGGGGAGTACAAAAAAAGAAATCAGTTTCACTTGCCAATTTAGCTTCAAAAGGCATTTCCTGCATTTTCTGAATTGCAGCAACACAAACATTAATAATGAGTTAAAAGTAAAACAACTCACGGATGACACAGTGAATACGGAACCACATGTGGTGGGTGTCGCAGAAATCAAGTTCCTAAAGGGTCCTCAAAAAAACAACATCAACACAAACAGCACAAAATCATTCCCCAAAAAGTGACCATGATCAAAGCCAGGCAAACAAACAAAACACCACTTTACTGATTTCACTGCTTCTTAAATTATTTCTAAAGACGTCTCTGTTCTCTAGTTTGGACTGCAGTGACTTGCAGACTGGCGTAATTGTTTTCCCGTTTATTACTTTAAATTATGGGCCAAGAAGACAAAAGAACACACAGTGCAAATAAGCGTGGTGCTTGGAAATAAAGCATGTTGTAAGTGAAAGGGAGAAAAAAACAAAACTTTAACCACCTTTGCCTGTCAATTTCAAACAATTTGTCTGCTGGATATAAATACATCAAATCATTTTCTTTTCAAAATTGGCATCAAATTAAGGTTCACTTTTTGTTTAATATGAATATGCTGTATTTAGATTTGTGAATTTGCCAGGTACTTTTTTATTTCATATAAGGTCATTGAAAGCAAGTCCTCTCTTTTTAAACATAGTGTTGGTGTGCAGCAGTTGCTTTGCTTCAGTAAATGTCATACTGTTCAACAAGATAGCAGCTAACAATCTCTGAGAACATCCTACTAAGAAAACCACTTAAGATGCAACATTTTTATGCTCCTTACATTTTTTAGAATCATCTTCTTTTCGGCTTTTTCCGTTAAGCAGAAAAGACCCAAATTAGGCTCCAAGATTAAAAAGACTTCAGGGAGATTTTCCTTTCGATGTATAATCCTAGATATCTTTTATTAATTGAAACCATTATTAGGTGTTGCATAATGATCAAATGCACATTACGGCACTGATATAAAAAAAAACCTCAGTAAGAAATCAAACACCAAAAATCATCAAAAATCATCCTCTTTAACTTTAAGCAAAGAATTTTTTTTTGTTTTTTTTTTTGTAAATTTCATGGCATTATCTTTGTCCACAAAAACTTCCAGGTTCACTATAGAGTTAAAAACCAGCTGGAATACCGTCATGAAACTGAATGACAGAAATAACACTGAGCATCTGAACAATGGTACTACTGAGTAGTCACAGTTGTTACATTTTAAGGTAGTACAGAGACGAATGCTGTCTGTAGTGCAGTAGCGCCCTGCAGGGCCAAAAATTTAAAGGCGATGTCTTCTTACTCAACACCCCAACATGATGCTTTTAATGATCTCTAAGGCCGACATACTCATTCATTTGACTTCCAGGACCTGGAATGCATTAAAAATACCTTCCATTGTAATTTCCTGTGTGCACGATCTGTTCTCTGATCTCCTGAAAGCTGACAGCGTCATCATAGTCTGACCCAGGACTTCTCCTCCCTTGGAGGAAACAAATCCATCTTAGTACACGTTTTCCCTCTCAGATAAGATGTCACCTTTCATCTCCTGTGACAGCACATGCTGAGATTACTTCAGTATGTGCTGTCTACTTCACTGTTCTTTTGGCAGATGGGGGAACTGCTAATATCTTGTCAGCCAGTCCTATAAACTGGGCTTTGAAACCACAGAAGCACACGCTGGGCTACATTGTTTGCCTCCACTAGCATTAGCTTGGAGGGAGATCCAACTGTAAATAGCGTGCATGCGGTGTAGTGAAGGTTAAATTCAGATTAAATTATCAGATTATTTAATTTAAACATCAAATTTGCTGGATATTGTTGATGAAGAGAGGTTTAATTGTGCACTCATGTGGTCCTCAAAGCCTTTATTTCAGGTTAGACACTAAAATAAAGTCATATGGTAAGAAACTTTTGATCAGTTGTTCAAAGTGGTATGTATTTTGGTGTAAGACTATAACCATTAGTTGCTGTCCACATGCAGCAGCCTGGATTAGCTCGAAAACTATTTATTAGCAGTAATTCCAATAATAAATCAAGTAAATTGCACACAAACACACAAAAGAGTTGAGTTTCCAACTCAAGAAACGGTGCCAACTGAGAAGCATGTGTATGCTCGATAAATCAGCTTCACAACCCAACGTCAGCTGTGTTTTTGTGTTACTGCACAGCATTCTATAATCAGTACTGAACAGAAACAGCTGGAGCGCAGGTAGAGCCCAATGATCTCTTACAGAGGCTGGACAATAAAAGGACGGCCTCCTGTTGAATCCGCCCACCCAGTGTCTGTGTTTCAAATGCTAATCTGAGCTCGTTTCTTCAGCTCAAAAGGATGGACCCACTGTGATGACACTGACACCTGTGGGATCAAACAGCACAAGCTTTTGAACTGGTGAGGAAAATTTGCTCTCATGCAAGTATAGATTTCTGTTGCTTGTGATGCCAGTGCAGTGATTTATATTAGGCTGCCATATAAGGTGTTTTTGGCAACATGTTTTTGTAATATTACTCACCAAAGTGCACTGAGGGCGAACAAATACATTTACTTCATTGTAAAAAAAACCAAAAAGTAAATAATAATAATAATGATAATAAATTCTATTTCTCTACCTGTGTTGGCACATTATTGACACCACAGATTGACTACTGTTGAAGACATTGGCAGGAGTGTGTGAATTATTATTATTATTATTATCATCATATTAGAATAAACAAAATAATGGATGCTTGTGACTGAAACATCGTGCAGCACTAACATCCTTATGTGGTAGCTGATTTGGTTAGTTTGGTAAGTTAGTTAGCTCAAACCTATATTTGACATTTCTATACATCTGTGCTAAGCTAATATTTTTGAATCAGTCACATCGCTGCTTTATCAGCATTAAAATGTGCTGCAAGAAACAAAGACCTGTCAAAATTTGGCGTTTCTCACTGAACCACACGTATCCTTCAGGTGTAACAATGATGTTGAGTGAATTTTGCATGTCATAGAACATTTGCAAAATCTTCTTTGTGTGGGGTTTTTTTGTTTTTTTTTTGCTTTTTTATTCATTTATTATCTATTTATTTATTTTTATTTTAATACTGTTCTCATCCCTTTTCTTTCATCACATTTAGGCAGTTTTTGCTTCTTCTGTTTTTAAACACCATTTTTGTGACCTTTTGTCTGAATTGAACAATAACATTCATGAAACATTTGCATTTCAGTCCCCTGCAGGAAAATGGTTTGTATTAATATTAATTACACGCACTCTCGGTGCATATATGCATTATGCACAGATTTATTTTAGAAAACATAAAAATACACGAGCACTAAACAATACTCCCCGTGACAGAGTCACTGCAAAGTTGTATGTGGACAATCATGGAAAGAAATATGAGAAAAACATGGGAAATGAACAAATGAGACTTCGGTTCCACTAAAATTACCCTAGATTATTTTTTATTCATAATATTTGTTAATACGTGATAGAAGTTACTAAGTATTAATCATGAAAGTTTTTTTAATTTTTGATGTAGGACATGCTGGAAAAAATCTGACAACCGCTGCTTTAGAGGTCCCACGATTGTGACTAAAATTGTGATTCTACTCCAGTCTCTTGTTCCAGTTGTGTTAACTTCAATTATTTTTTCCTTTATGGGTTTGAATTAACTTTTGCTTTGCAGTTGTATACCCAAGGGGGAATATGACATTATTTGTAATAAGAACACTGCCTGCATGGTAATTTCCTGTTAAGAGTTTCCTTCACGAGGTCACCATCCAAGTATTACAAGCGATTTAAACAACTGGTTTCCCATCAACCATCGTCGTTATTTTAAATTCAGATTATTTTTTAAAAGTTAAACAGAAATTTAAGAACTCCTCTGAAATTATTTCTCCAAGTGCCTGAGGGAGCATTAATGTCAGATTGGATATGAATTTACACTGTCTGTTTCTAGTGTGGTCAGTGGATGCGTTTGTGTTAACACAGGATCATTTAATGAGTAGGGCCTTTTTTATATTTGAGTTATGACACAGGATGCATCACTAGTTCATATGTATGCAGGAGAGTAAGGTCCAGATCTTGTCTGAAGATGGCCTTTCTCGCACGTAGCGTGCAACAGGAATTTGTACACATTAGCTGCGTTTTTACTACAATGACTAATCTGATTGGTTAGAGTAAGAATGAGGGGTGGAGCCTGGGCAGAGTCTGTAGGTTCCTGTGAATTCTGACATAACTCAGTCCAATGTTACATAGACAACTGATTCAGACTGTTACATTGTAACTAGAGCTCGCCAGCTGATATATTCATCCACTGACTCTGTCATTGTTTTGGCTCACCGTCCACCTCCAGGACTATATACTATCATTTATTTCTTTGTTTGTTGTTGGCATATATTTTTAATGCTGGTTCATTTTCCTGCAAATTACAGCAGACATTTAATTGATCAGAAAGAAACGGTGAGCTAAGTCAACAACCACAGAAACGGGGATGAGAAGGAAACAAATGTATCTGTGAATTTATGTAAGAGATTTATTCCCTATGAAAGGTTTGTTTGCAAATGTCACAACACTTAACAAGAAGATAGCAGAAGATATTCATCACTAAATGCTAATTTAATTGTTTTTGAAGATGAATGAAAATGATGCAGTGCTTAACAAATTTATTAAACCAGTTGCCATAATAGCAACAAAACAAATATTTTAGAAATCTGTCAAAGATTAATTAATCATAACATTCAACCACGACCAAATCTTCCTGTACAGAAAACAACTTTATTTATAAAATAATAATAATAATGTGCTGAAAAAAGATTTTTTTAATAAAACAGAACATCATGGTTTAAATTTTTTTTTTATAATTTAGCAATAAAGAGTTTGCTATAACTATTACACACATATACACACATATATATGTGTGTGTGTGTGTGTGTGTGTGTGTGTGTGTGTGTGCGCGCGCGTGTATGTACGCATGTATGTATGTGGTGTGTGTGTTAGTTAATGTAGGGCAGCTGTGAAAACCTTAAAAAACCTTAAAACCTTACATTGGCTGGTGGTCTAGAAAAATGAAATGGACTTCAGTACTAGACAGTAGTAAATTTTACAGACCTGACTGACTGTCTGCCTTAGTTACCATAGAACAGAACACCAACTAATTAGATTCATCCATTTACACACCAAAGTCAAAATTCACAGTACGCTGAAAAAGAAAAGGTTGGAAAACCAAAGTTTTCTTCTTTTTTTGTTTGTTTGTTGTTGTTTTTTTACTTCAAAGTATTAGAAAGGATGTGAACCTGGAGCCTGACCTAGATGGGGAACTCGATATACAGTATATACATCAATTTAGAAATTACAGCCTGTTGTCATCGTCTGTGCATCAACCCTTTATGCTAACTTGTTAATTAAGTATTTAAGCAGTTTCAAAAAACTGTTTACAGTCAGTGCTATTAGAGAAGTGTAAATGTAATCATTCCTATTCATCTCTGTTCATAGGGACCTTTTCACTGTCCCACATAACTGCAGACTTCTCTGACATCAATTTATATTTAAATGTATATTTTGTTATATAATAATAATACAGTTTATTTTGTTATTATGCTAAATACTTAACCTTCATTTAGTGAGATTCACCTTAATTCTTTCTGGTCTCAGCTGATTATCATTCACGCAAATGTTACTTTGCATATTAATGGAACAGGTGTTGAATGTTCAATTCCAATTAATCAGTAATTAAATTATTTTTTGATGAAATAACTGTATGGAAGTTTGCATACAGTAGAATCTCATCATTACCCTTGTCAAAGCTTAAAGCACATTAATCCCTAGTCTTTGGAGGATTTAGAGGAGTATGGCTTTACTCGTAATGAAGAGCTAGTAAAAGAGAAGATGATGAAGAGAATTCTTTTTAATTTCAGAGCCACGGATGTAGGTTAATTAAAAGAGAAGTGCCACCCGGATTCTATCCTGGAAGGTCTTCGAGCTATGACCCAACAATGTAAAATTTTCTCTTGAAAGAAGTATGTGAAAGACCCCGAGTTTCTAAGGAGTTTCAAGTGGCAAACTGATGTAAGGTGAAGAAATACAGATGCTTGTTAAGTGCACTGAAAAAGCATATTATCAAAACCCCAGGGTGGATACAAGGACTTCAGAAGTAGGAGCTCTATCATCAGAAGAGTGACAAATGCGCAGAGGTACTGTGTAAAAGGAAGGTAATATATCAGTGTTTGTCTATGTATCTGCCTACGCTCGCACACACATAGGTGCTGATAGTGCTTATGTAGCTATACCTTTTTTGCATTTCAAGTCAATACTGTAAGATTAATAGTGGGGAAGAAATGGTTTAGTCATCAAAGCACGTGGCCCCGTTTTCCAATAGTACACTGCACAGAATGCTGAATTACTTTCACAAGCAGTGGTCTAGCTGCTTTGATCTGAAAGCTGAGACTCAGACCATTTAATCATCTTTTCGGCATAAAAAAGGAAGAAATTTGATAGGGTGTGCATGTCCTGCCCAAAGGGAAACTCAATTGATTGAGAGAATGTAATCTGTGGTTACATATACAAGTGTGAAAAAGGAATATTGGAGTTTGGGTGGCAATATGTTCTCCACAGAATGGGGCAAAAAATAATATAACAGAGGAAATACAGAAAAAATACCTGCTTGCAAGTTCATACACTATTTATAGTTTCTGTTTATTAAAACAGCAGCTGTGTTTTAAAATTTGTAAGGAGATGTTTTATTTCTCTTGCTCAGCAATGTCTTTAAGCAGATTATTTACTGTTCTATAAACTGTATCATCATCGTGAATAAAAACTCAAGATGAACCAGATTTAAAAGCCTGATTATTTATTTAAAAGTTGTAATGCTCGCAAGGCAGGCTCAGCGATTAAACTGGAAATCTGATGAGAGGAAGTCAGTGGGTATATATATATATATATATATATATATACATATATATATATATATATATATATACACACACGCTGATTAGTGTCTAAGTACATCTTCCAATAAATTAATCCATTAAAAGTACATCGGTGCAAGTGCTGGTGTGTAGAAGCCCTGTCTTAAATACAGTGGTTGAGACACGTTGGGACATTTCCATTCCACCTAATTGAGTTGTATGTTTGTGGCTAGAGACTGGTCTCATACAAAGCATGAAAACAGAGTAGAGGTGAACTGGTAGGTGTTTGTGTTTTGTACCTTCATACACAAGATATGAAGGATTGTACCCATTTTTTAATCACATTTTCACACCAAAGAAGTGAAAATGTGAATAAAAGAGAAAGTGATGAGCATTTGGATAATACAGTATCCTCTTCTTCCTAAGGTCAGGGCTCTAACACATGAAAATGTGCATAAATATGCTTCTTTATTCCAAATATTTTCACAATTGTCAGCAGATTAGCCCTGTCTCTAGACAGCTGACAATGAGCCAGCTAAACAACAACAGCTGGTTATAATCTAACATTATGCCATGGTCCCCAAGTCCTTCTGTGCTGGCCTTCCTCTCTCCCTCTCACTGGCTTACTTTTTCTCCTTGTCTGTGTATGCATGTGTGCTTCCCTCTTTCAGAGGTGGTTTCATTGGGCTTCCTCGCTCTTACCTGTTGAAGACCTGCTGATGAACTCACCTGCTCCTCATGTGGTCATCAGACTGGCTATTTAAGGCTGAAGCAATCCCTCAGTCATTGCCACATCCTTGCATCAGCAAGAGGTATTATGCTCTGGCTTTTGTCCGGTTCATGCTTGCTGTCAGTGTGTTCTCAGCTCTAACCTCTGTTTCTGTGCAGATCTCTCCAGTGTCCCTCCAGTAACTGTGAAAGCGTGTGCATGTGCCCACGGGCATACCTGCAGCTCCTCTGTCCACTCTCAGAAACCATGGCTTAAGACATTGCTTTTTGTTTTCTTTCTCTGCACTAAGGAAACCTGTAAATAAACCGGTGTAAACCGTGTAAGTGTCCTGCTAGCGAGTCCTTTCTATAAGTTTCAGGAGAATATGAGAGTTAAGAGTCCAGCAACGCTAGAACGACTTTAAAGAAAGTTTCACTGAGGACAGCTAAGAGCAGCAAAAAAACAGCAGCACTTATCAAGAGAAAAGTTCAGGATAACCTCAACAACTGACCTCAGTATCGCTGTCATCAGACAGAAATGAGCTACACTGACTTCTCGATTCGTATCAGACTCCTCTGTAGAGTGAGTGTAGAGCTTTTATCAGCAAAAAAAGTATCACTGCAAATAGCAATCAATACGTTGATTGTACTATATTCTATATTCAATGTATACTGGAACTTCATCATCTGCTTTGTACATCTTAATCCAAAAAGCATCTGATACTACTCCTGTCAAAATAATGTAGATTAAAGTAAATTTGTTCCCTGTGACAAAAAAAGAAACACAATCTTAGTGTTACATGTAATAAGAAAACCCTCGAACTTAAGCATTAGGTGGTCATTTCCACGTCCATAATCGTATATATATTGGAACTGTCAAAGATATTAAATTAGTGTCAGCAGAAAAATCAATGAGCAGCTCACTGTGGAGTTTGAGGGGGAAATCATATGCTGCTGTCATGCTTCTTGCATTGTGCAGCCAGTGTAGATTTTATTTAAGCGTCTCAAGAAGACTAAACCATATGCGCTTACAATCTGTTTCTACTGGCCTACAGAAAGTTTTGCACCCTGAAAACTTTTTCTCATGAATGTAATGTTTAAATCTGTCAGTTATACAAAGAGGTGCTATCGCTCTTTACAATTATTAAAGACTTATTTTTAGATCTGCAATTAGAAGCGTTGATGCATTTTTACAATTCAAGTGTGCCTCAGTTAGCTACTTAGAGAAAAAAATCAGCATATAGACGCAGTCTAAATCTGCGGTCCCCAACCTTTTTTGTGCCACGGACCGGTTTATGTCCGACAATATTTTCACGGACCAGCCTTTAAGGTGTCGCAGATAAATACAACAAAATAAAAACCGGTACCAAAAAATAAGATTTATTCATAACACACGGGAAAAGACACAGGGAAACCAAGGAAACGATAAAAGCTAAATAAAGCTAAATAAAGCAAATAAAGCAAACTGAGAATACTGAAAAATACTGAAAATAAATCTGAAATACTGAAAAATCACAGGACACTGCATAATAAGATGATAAGATAATTTTCACTTCAGTTCTATTTAATAAGCTCTCCTAATTTGTTTTCATTTTTTTTTTTAAATGTACCAAATACTCTAATCAGGTTGGGTTTTTATACATAATAGTTTTGTTTTTGTTGAACAAATGTGTGAAAAGCAATTGCAAAAAGAATGCAAATAACAATGGGAGCATAGTTTGTAATGCTTTAGTCCAGTAAATCAGTTACTTCAGTGGCAAACATAAGAAAGAAAACATCCAGTCTCCAAAGAATGAGGAGGGTCATTTAGGGCCGTGTACACATTAATATGATCTCTGTCTAGATCGGCATTTTAGAGCTGATGATGCATGTCACATGACCTCTGATTTGAGTTTGCTGCTGTAAAATAGGAAGCAGGCAGCTGATTGTTTAGTTAAGGCAAAGTTGAGGTGCACATGTAGTAACTGGAAAGATCTAATCAGAAAGGATTCATGGATGAGCAACCTGAAGGTAAAAATGACTCTCCTGTTAAACTGCTTACCGATGAGAGTTAAATGCACACGCTTCTTCATTTTAGGCACAATTTCGGTCATGTCAACAAATGCCATTCAAGGTCCGAGAGCAATCATTTAAAAGGTCTGTGTATCTGCAGCCTCTGTCACATTTTACCACTGATGTCATGAAATATTTACTTCAGGGAGCTAAACGTACACTGAGTGACGGCTTCGTACATTAGCATGAATGTGGACACTGGGATTTATTTTCACTCAGTTCCACTTTCACTAGCAACTGCCACAAGTTCAGTAGCGCAGTGTTTGATACGTCAGTTCAAAGCAGCTCTCAGGAAATGCACTACGGAGTTTTTGTGACCCATTTCGTGACCCAAAAAGAACATCTTTAGTAGACTTGAGTGGGAGCAGGGTGAGAGCCACAAAAAAAGAAGGGAAGTCAAGAAGTACGATGACATGGAGTGACACACTGTGCCTTTCAGGGGATTTGTTGACAAAACAAAAGTGTTACACATCTCCAGCCTGAAACAGGGAATATGTTACAGTGGTGTCTTTTTGTGAGGTCTTTGGAAAATGAGGACCAACAATGAGAAGGAAAGCAGATAAAAAGTCTTAATTTTCTCTGGATTCTTATCTATTCTGATAAATTAATTAACAAAACTGCGGTCGACATGGGAACCGCTTCTCCTACTGCCTGTCTCAGCACTAACACACGGATCTATAAAGTAAAAAGGAGCAAACATATTTTTGTTTTTTACTCCTAAACAACGATTTTGAAGGCTTTTAGTCTCCATAAAAGAAACAAGGGCAGAGGATGTGATGGGAGCCTCACAGGGAGGTTCTGGTAAGACGCCTGGAAGACAAAAACACCAGTGAGACAATTTGGTACCTCCTCTCCCAAATAGTCAGTATAATGCACTCATATTTTTTTCTTAACTGCCACAAAAGCTTTAGTGCAGCCTGCTACTCACTTAGAAATACAACATGAGAGTAAACTAAAAAATGGGCATCATTTGAGGCACATTTATCAAATCAATTTGTACATAATTTTTAAAAAGCATGGCAGAGTGCTTTTTTGCTGAGCAGATAAGGAAGAGAACAAAACAAAACCCACAAACAGGGTATACAATTTTAAAATGACCTTAATGTATTAAATTCAAACAAATGCATCTCATATTGAATCCATTAGCATTACTCTTTTCTCAGGCCATTTCCTTCTATTAAGTTGTTCCACTGTACTACGCGTATTATGCAAAGTGTTTTCCTTTTGCCTCGTTTCCAGAACAAGAGCTTTTGCACCTTATTCCATTGAGAGGATAATCATATGGGTCTGATGTGAGGCATTACTGAAAATAATTGCTTGTTTGCGTGGTGGTTAGCATTGTTCTATTTATTACAATCATTTCATCATGTAGTGTCTTCACCTGAGAGATTTGAAGGCGTGAAGAGGATGTAACAGATGCTGAGAATGAAGTGCAGCGTGTAGGAAAGAGCAAAAGAGCTAATTACTGTAGCAACTGTTGGGACTGCCAGTCAGAGTGGCACTTTTCTGCTCAAATGGATCCTTATTTCTTCTCCGTTTTTTTTTTTTCTCTTAGTGACGAGTGCTCGACTTTAAAAAGCTGTCACTCTCTTCTTCACGTTGATGACAAAGAAGCAACACGCATGTATTCATACATGTACACTGCTCACTGCATTTATGCAACATGCAAGGATGCAAAGAAATGGTAACAGTAATAAGACATGATCATCTGACTTTGCTTTCAAGAGATACTTTTATGTCTCATGTCTCTCAGTCTGCTGTGAAGTAAAAAACAAAACCACAAGAACAAGTAAGTAATTTCAGAGTGCACGCTATACAGGAGCGCAAGCTATATTTGAGGAATAATAGACAACAGTGCTTTGATTCTTCACACTGTATCCTGTTGTTTTTAGTTTAAAAGTTTTCTGTCCTTAACGCCCACTCACAGGTGCATCTTTCCCAACCTGATGTGATAAAAATGTAACTCAAGTATTATGAAATCAAATCTTTTTCAGGTGATAAGATCCACTGGGTAGCTGCAAAGATGCATGAATTAGCTCAGGGGCACAAATATAAAAGATGATCAAAAACTATTAGAGTATAATTACATAGCACTTGAAATCTTGGGTTGAATTAAAAGATAACATTTTAAAAAGTTCTTATAACTAAGATTAAGAAGCATTCGTGATGCATTTATTCTAAGTCTTTACGTCTACGCAGGCAAAACACATGGACGGACAAACTGATGCTAACAAAGCTATTATCTCTCTTTACTCGCTGATGAATAGCAAAGCAAAATTCGGGTAGCAGTTTGTCAATTTTAGGCCACGCTGACGGTCATTTTCTTAGACTAAAAGGACAAACATATCAGCTGTTGCTAATCTATTTCAATTCTGCAAGTAAATTGATAACATTAACCTTTATTGTTGTCTGCTTAAATTGCTCTTTGAAGGTCGGTGTCTGTGTGGAGCCAAAAATCATTTGAGATCAGATTTCAGCAGATACCTGACGTAAGAGGACATAGGAGTGTGGACCCCGAAACCTTGACTGGAATATTTAGGAGATAATAGTGGAAAAAAGTGAAATGCAATAGAGATAAGGAAAAGGATAATTAGGTTAATTGGTAGTAGGTCAGTAACACGACTACTTAAAAAGAGCATCCGAAGTTTATGGAAAGATGGCACACAAACAGGATATTTGGAAATAGTGTTTCTCAAAAGAAAATATGAAAGATTTTGTGGACTAGACTAAATAGTATTGCTGAAATATTCAAAGAAATCTATTTACACTAGGGAAAGGCCAAAAACCAACACTAAGTGGCTGTAATATTTGGACCCTAAGGCAGCAGTGGATTACAAATGCAGCATGAGCTAAAGAATACTTCTAAAAATTATTTTCAGTGAACACAGTCTTTTGCTAAAACCACCATTAACCATGCAGAGAGAATAGGCAAGAGGCATAAATAACGACATTTTCTTTAACCATGAACGACGGGGATTCCTGGTTTGTTATCAGCTCAAAAGCCAGAACGCTGATGGTGTATAGGTAATAAGTGCAGGTCGCATAAGCTGCACAGTTCAATAGATATTGCTGTCTAGTCTTTTTTCATTTCGTGTGTTACACAAGTATGGCTCTGTTATAACAGAAAAAGTGTTGGGATAGTGAAATGGCCTTTTTACTGTCAGGAACTATTACAGGAAATATTTCAAACATTTGAAAACCAAAAGCAGCAACAAAGAAGCCCTGAACTACCATGCAGCTAAATAAACTGCTACATCAAGCAAGAGTGAGAAAACATTTCACTTTCAAAACCACAACCCGTCTCCTTAGTCCCAAAATGTGTACAAAGTGGTGTTCACATAAGATGTGATGCAACACAGTGTTAAACATCCAAAATTGCCGGTTTTTAAATCTTTGGTGAGCATCAAATTCAAACTGAGCACGTAAAAGGAGATAAAAAATAAACTTTTTCTTTGTTGAAACATTTACTGTGTTCAGCTTGATGTATTTCTCTCTCTCTCTCTCTGTGTGTGTGTGTGTGTGTGTGTGTGTGTGTGTGTGTGTGTACTTGATAAGAAGACCCTACTGAGGATTTTATAAACAATGCCTGAGTGACTCGTTTAAGTGGGGAAATCAGCCTCTGCTGCACCAACAGAGGTGCATAAAAGATTACACTGTTTTCAGTGGATCAGTCTAATTTCTGGAAAATTTGTGCTTCTGATTATATTACAGAAGATTCTTTTACATTGATTTTTGTACCCCACATGACAACGTGTGAAATATTTGTGAAACAACTGCTTCCTTTGGGATTTTTACAAAACAGAAACAGCAGCCTGCACGCATATTCACAGAAGCACATACATGCATGTCGTATTGAATGACAAACAACGCACATACACACTAACAATTCCCCTGAAAGCTTATTTGACAAGCAGAACAGACCATGTTTTCCTCCCGACTGCCTTGTTCCCTCTCTGCAGACGCATAACATTGTCTGACGCTGATGGATGACGCTCTCACTTCTCCTCATTAAGAGACTCATCTGCTCCAACAGCTACGTAAATCACTGGGTTTACCTCACCTTGGCCTCCCTCTGCTAAATACTGTAAGAGATAAATGATTGTTTTGTCATTTTGACATGCCTGCTGCAGCATGTTTTTGTCAATATTGTGCTTTGCAGTGTTTGACCAGGAGCGGCAAAGCCTTCAGGGTAGAATGGCTTCAAGCTGTTTCCTCTCAAATCTGCATCACCAATGCTACTTAAGCCTACAAACTGTTTCAATTAATGTAGACTAGAATATTAAATGCAAAAGTGTGAACATACCAATTTAAATTATTTTAATTTGTTATAGTTTTAGGCAATCTTCAACTCAACTTGTCCTCAGTTCCTCTGCTTGTCCCCACACAGTGAGATGCCTCTCCGCAGCTTCACACTGACAGACTCTGTGTTGATTTCTCTAAAAACTAAGGAAAGCAAAGACACGAAAAATGAAACAGCAAAAGGAACTTTAACACAACTGGATACAGGTTTGAAGATGAGCCCATTCTTGACCAACTACATTCAGAAATAAGCTAAGATTGCTCATGTGGTTGAATTATGAGGATGAACTTCTCAGCTGATTAATTATTAATTCTTTTGCGCATGCGAGCCGCTTTGAGGGCCGTGAAACGTTCACAGTGGAGTGCGTTTGCTGTCACATTTTATTTGTAGTGTGAACAACCAGACAAAAAAAATCTGATTTGATCAAAAAATTGGAATTGAGCAGTAAGACCTGCAGTGTGAACATAGCCTAAGTGACTTCTTCAGTCTCAGCTGACTAGTAATGTGTCGATCGCGAACGAAACGGCTCTTGGAGCCGGGTCCTCATCGCGAGCCGTGTTTTTTTTTTTTCCCTTTCTCTTTCTACCCTCTCTCTCGCATTTTTTTCCGCTTCACTCCGCACGTGAGCCTTGTGCTTGGCGCTGGGAAGAGGGGGGAGGGGCAGTAATTACACTCGCAGTACCACAGGAGAGACAGAGAAAGAGAGCCAGGGACAACAATGTCACATTAGAAAGGTATAGTAATCATCCACAACTATTTTCAGTTGCGGATGATAAAGGATTCAGAAAGTTTATTCATGCGGGCCCATATGACAGAGAATGTGCATCTTCTTTTTGCTGTCATATTTTAATTTATATTTAATTGTGTTGTGGTTTGCAGTGTTTTGTGTTGTTTCGCTTTAAATTTGTTTAAAACGAAAAAGCTGAAAATTTAAATAGTCAAAAGTTGAAATGTAAATAGCTGTTTTTTGTATTATATGATTTATTTATTACATTTTATGTGGAGTGAATAAATAAAAGTATATTTACGGTGGCCCCTAGAGGCAAAACACATAAAAACTCCAAAACACGTACAAAACACAACAGAAGTGCTCCAGGATGCTAGGCGCAGTGTTGAGCTTTCGTTACCTAGTGGATACACAAGCCAGGAAGTACCAATGACTGGATTTGGTGTGTGGTAGTAACAGGTAAATGAACATTTTTTTTTTTTAATTATTTGAATATATTTGAATGCTTGTGTATAAATACACAAACAAGACACACATGCTTTCAATTGTGTAATTTAAGTGATCTAGGTAGCTCTGTTTTGGAAGTTCAGTTAACGCTAGAAATGTGTTTTGGAGTTTGTACGTGCTTTGTCTCTAGGGGCCACCGCATTTATTTATATATAAATAAAACCACTTTTTTTTTTTACATTAGTAATTCCTTTTGTGCATAATTTTATATTATTGTTAATAATAAATTAATAAAAGCAACAAAACAACCTGAAGAGTAAAGCTGTAAACACAGCATTGTAAGATGGCGAAAGATGTACCCTTAGGCCCCCTCCTCGATTCAGAGATGGTCTTTCCCTTTTCATGTAAATGGCCTCCTCCTGCTCAAACGTTTCTCCCACTGAAAACGCTACATCTAGATGAACAGAATCAACTTTTGGGGATTTACTTACCTGGATGATTGACCATGCATCAAGACACCAAAACCTACCTCTGCCTACTTCAGCACACTGCCCCCCCCCCCAAAAAAAAAACCCAAAACAAAAACAAAACAAAATCAAATAAATAAATAAATAAATTAAAGACATAGTAGCACTCCAGTATCTAACAGACAATGAAACACAGTTTAATTTAAGTTGATGCACAATTTTTCATGTCTCACTCGACACTGAAAAAATAAATTTACTGTCAGTGTGAAAGAGATTATTTCATGGCTCCAGGTTATGTTCACTGTTTCAGTCCTCCTGGTTGGAGGTAATGAGCATGATATCCTAGATCTTTGGCCTCAGCCTTTCCCTGTATCTAGCTGTCTTACTGCTGGGTGACATCTCTGCATTTCACATAACTTGATGCAGAAACTGAGACAGAGGTGATTTTTTAACTTTTTTGTGTCTGTTACTCTGCCAGTGAGGTTACACCTAAACTAACAAAGTGAATTTCACAACACTTGGTGGACAGCAGGAGCATGGGCAATAAATAATGCATTAAAATATGGAATTCTTTCTTTAAAATTGAGGATTATCTTTAATAACATTTACGATGACCACAAGTGATCATCATTAAATACCTAATTAGATACGTCGGTACATTATAAATCAGTATGGTTCCCCTTTTGTTGTATCCTGCAGTAGTGCCCATGCTTTACCTTGCTTTTTTCACCAATTATTTTCACTGATGATCCATTGTGTGTCACATATATATGCTTCCACTTGTTGTTGAACCCGTAATTTGCTGGAAATATCTGCATTCACTGCTGAATACTGGTGATTATTGGTAGTTCAACAATTCAGTCAAATTAAATAACCTATTTTATTTATGTAATGTAAATATATATAAGGATAACATAGAAAATGCTTAACCGTAATGATTACAAGCTGTAGACTGAATGTAAGTTTTCTGTGGGCTTTTAAGGACTGCCGTGGTGTGGACACAGGGGAACAGGTCCCTCAAGAAATGAGCTTATTGACTGCCACTGTGCCTGATCTGAGGAACTGATAACACCCAGTGAGCCCCGAGGTTGCTGTTGCCACTGGGAGGATGGTGTGAGTGCTCTGGCTCCATAGTCATCAATTTGCCTAGCTCCGCGTGTCGCAGAGCTCTGACATGCACCTGACTTCCTATCACTGGCACCCAAAGACCTCTGAGACAGGGAACAGAGTCAGAAATTGATGGCCTGGCTCGCTGGCTAGGGGCTAATATGCTATAATAAAAATACCTGTCATGAGAGAATCATTTAAAAAACGCAGCGTGCTTTGTTATAAAATAAATAAATAAATTCACTAATGGCATGTGGGTTCCAAAGATCAATTCAACGATTCAAGTATGTAATAAATCATAAAATTCCCCTATGAAAATATAATAAAAGGAAATTAGCAAACATGCAATAGTGTTTACATATTTCTTTCAGTACAGATACAGCCCACAGACAACTGAGTCAGACCCCTGGCTGATGTATAACTATTAATCACAATAATCTAAATGGAGCATGTTTGTTAGTCACCATATCCACAATAAACTGATTTTAAATATGAGAGAACAACAAATTGTAATAGCCTTTTAGATATTGTTTGACCTTAGCATATTTAATCCCTAATCAAGCAAATCCTTATGAGCCAAATAATGGAAAAACATATTTTTTTTCCTGGTGCATTTTAATATTATGTTGTTCAATGTTTCAAAATTAAAACAGATGACTATGGGGCTTACCAATGGAGAGACAAGAAGCATCAGAGAGCACAAACCTCAGCCAACGCAGCCCACTCTTTGGACAACTGAGCCTGACCCCCAACTGATGAATAATTATTAATGAATAACAGTACGCTAAAAGAAATCTGTTTGTTAGTCACTATATCCACAATAAAAGTATTTTAAATATTACAGACGCACAACGCATGACTGTAACTTCCTGCTAGTAACTGTTTGACTTTAGCATATTTAATTCCTAATCACCGAAAACCTCATCAGCCAAAAAGATGGCGAAATTTGAAAAATAAGTATATTTAATATTAAATTATTAAGCCTATCTCAGGGTCTTGTTCACGACTGATGGGAGAAGGGAGCGGGAGATCGACAGACAGATTGGTGCTGCGGCCGCTGTACTGGCCTTTTGTGGTGAAGAGAGAGCTAAGTGTAAAAGCGAAGCTCTCAATTTACCGGTTGATCTACGTCCCTACCCTCACCCTTTGATCACGAGCAGTGGGTAGTGACCAAAAGAACGAGATCCCAGATACAGGTGGCAGAAATGAGCTTCCTCCGAAGGGTGGCTGGCCTCTCCCTTAGAGATAGGGTGAGAAGTTCAGCCATCCGAGAGGGGCTCAGAGTAGAGCTGCTACTCCTCCACATCGAAAGGAGCCAGCTGAGGTGGTTCGGGCATCTGACAGGGATGCCTCCTGGGCGCCTCCTGGGTGAGGTGTTCCGGGCGTGTCCCACCGGGAGGAGGCCCTGTTGCAGACCCAGGACACGCTGGAGGGATCATATCTCTCGGCTGGCCTGGGAACGCCTTGATGTTCCCCCGGACAAGCTGGAGAAGGTGGCTGGGGAGAAGGAGGTCTGGGCTTCTCTGCTTAAGCTTCTGCCCCCGCGACCCGGCCCCGGATAAGCGGAAGAAGATCGATGGATGGATGTTCAGCGTGTACCACAGAAAATATATGACTGTTACAGCTTACCAATAGAAAGACAAGTAGTACTCCGAAAGTGCAAATCTTCACTAACTCAGATCAGTCTCTGGGCAGTATCAAAATTGTGAGGGAACAGTACCACATTTTGTATACATTTGTGTTGTTTTCTTGGTTCTTTTTAAATGTGCTTTAAGAATTTTTTAGTGTAGTAAAGTTAAAGTGTAGGGTTTTTTTATGCGCCCCCAAAAAAACCCATTTTAATATATTATATCTGACATAAGTTATTATTTATGTGGATATAGAACATATTGTAGAATGTTTAGCTTATTTTAGAGTTTAGAAATGTGTTATCATAGAATGTAGAACTATTGTAGAGATACTGACTAAAGGCCTCACTGTGTCGTGAACTTAGGAGTAGATTGTAGGAGACCCCTCCCCCACTTGAACTGTGAAAGTAAAACAGAGAGGAGTTAATGCTGAGTGGAAATTTCCCAGAGGATGTTTGGGTGGGGGTCTCAACATTTGTAACTGGATAACTGTGGTCTGGAAGGAAGATGGGTTTTATGACCTAGGGAGTCACCTACACCCACAATGTTTTAACTGTCACGCACACACATCCACACGCACACTCACTCACGTGCACTCACACATACACACAGGTATGCGTACACAGTCACACACGAGCACTCACATAGAGACGTGGGAACGCGCACATGTAGGCATTCATGTGCTCGTGCACATAGACACAGACAGAGTTTGCAGCACACCGTAGGGGGTTTTATGATGGGAACGCCTCTATAAAGCTGGCTGTAACGAACAAAGGGGTGAAGATTTGGAGAGGGACGCACCGGCCTCGTCTTCCCTTCTAGAAGATGCATGCTTAAATGAGGATAAATGAAGAAGAGTAGAAGATGAGTAAAGATGAGTAAAAGATGAGTAAAGATGAATAAAGGTTTTGTGAAATGACTACTGAGTCCGGTGCCATCTCTGGATGCTCGAGGAATAAAAAGAACCGGGGTAAAACTGATTTCACAACAATATGTAGAATTCATGAAATAAAAAAATGATCACAAGTTTATTCTGTTTTTAAAAAACAAAACAAAAAAACAATACCTAATCAGAAACAGTGTACATGTACTCAAATTGTTAACTCTACCATAGAGGTTACATTAGAGTGTGCTTGTGCCTTTTTTTCTGTAAGCACTATAGATTAAAAAAAAAAAAAAAAACCTTTATAGGGTTGTAGAGGGTTATGTTACCAATTCATTAAAATTTATCTTACATCCGCCAAGGTCTTCAAGGCAAACTTAATCATTTATTTATCAAAAATTGACAAAATGCTAGAATCTTACATTTGCACATCTAAGAATCACAGTTTCTTTTGTCAGTTTTTGACCAATAAACAATTAATTTGACCTTGAAGACCTTGGTGGATGTAAAGCACATTGTAATGTATTGTTAACATGACCCTACCCCTACAAAGTTTTATAGAATCAGAATTTTTTAGAGATATTGTGTTTACAGACAGAACAACAGAATGAACATGAACTCAGGCCCAGGTTACCAAAAACAAACTTCTTGGCAGAGGTAGTTAGAATAAGTTACCTTCCCTCAGTGTCTCTCATGCACCTTGTGATGTTTTAGACATGCTATTTGAAACTCTGCCAGTTCACTTACTGCTTGTCTCACAGGCTGTGAAAACCCACGCCGAAAGAAAGAGTATGCACTATATGTCAGAGTGTGCAAGTTCCTTTCTTACTAGTAATATTAGTCAAAGTAAGAATCACTACCTGTTATAAACTGCCTAATATAAAACCAATCTCATTACATCCTCCTGAGAACTGACCAAAAATGAATCTTCCCAATCAACTTTCTTTGTGATTTCCTGCCTTTTTGGAGCTAAACAAGCCCACCCAAACACATGATAGTTTCCTACTGAGATTCATCTCTCAGGTCCTGTGCTGGGTCTTTGATTTTATATTTCTTAAGGTCAAACTTTCATATATTATTCACGTAGTGCTTTCTTCTTCTTCTTTTGTTCCCCACTTGTCCAGTTCCCTCAATTTTTTTTAATACACTGCACACCACGCTGAGATGTGGCTAATAGCTCTTTTGCCCATAAAACTGTGTTATCTTGGACATTTGTCTAGATTTAACTAAAGAGATGAGAACAAATTATCAAATTATCTGTTTTTGTCACAGTTTGCTATTAAAAAAGTGCACATATGTCGTGTCTAAATTCATGGGCTGCATCCTCCTGAGGACCAGGCCTTCGTGGTCTACGTGGGCCGGGTCCTCAGAAGGTCAGGTAGGCCGGAAGTAAACGGCTGTGAAATTGGACGGTCTAGGCTTCTGATTTGCGTCACCGCTGTCTCGGTGGAGTTTAAGAAACTCAGCCGTCTGCTCCTTGCTATCTAAAATATAACAGGGCACTGGTGCAAATTCTCGACCATCTCACACTTCTGTTTAATCAGTTTTCTGTTTGACGTTTATTCAGCTGTGTGAAAACCACCCATTAATAAAGTTTTATTTTATCTAATCTAATAACTTTAATCTCAGCTAAACCAATTTACTCACGAACAAATAAAACACTGAAAAAAGCCAAACAATAACATTTTTAGGTTGTCTAAGTGACTTATATATTACGTTTAACCTGAGTAGCGAAAGACCGCGGTGATCTGAAAATGATGTGCCGGTAGATTTGCCGTTCTCGCTGGCTCCACTGACCCTCGAGCTTCCGGCTAGCTATCGAGCTGGTGGATAATAGAGCTCTCCGAAAACTTCGGAGCACTTTTGCAAATATGTGATATCTTGGTAAACCGAGCAGATATTTGAAGTTTACACAGCTACATTCTCGTCTGAAAATATGTTAAAACTTTATTTTGTGACCCAGAAAGAGTAATAAGAGTAATATTAAAAACTTAGTAGCGGCCGCCACGAAGGACACACCCGTCCCATCCTTCAAATTCGGGGAAAAGGAGGACGCATTTGTCGGCTGCATTCGGAGGAGTCTATGAATTTGGACAGCCTTCGTCGCGTCGCTGTGACGTAATCGGCCCACAAATGTGGCCTCAGGAGGATGCAGCCCATGAATTTGGAAACACCCTCACAGATACAATTTTGAACCCTGTTTTGATGTCTGTTATATCTTGGCACAACACTGGTTCGTCCTTTGAAATAGTCGCATTTTACTCTTGAATCAGTCAATGTTAAGTGACCTAATCATGAAATAAGTAAATCAATAAAAATAAAACATATTTTAAAACATAAATAGCAGTAAAATCCCAAACTAAAGTAAAAAAACACCCAAATTGCAGCAGTTCAATTAAAAATTAATTTGCATTTGGGAATGGCTAAAAGTGTATCCACTTCTACCCTGAACAGACGTCTGGGAAGCAATGTTAGTGAGACTTTTATTATCGATTATACTAACAATATTAATTGTGACTTTACTGAATGCTGTCATACTGATCTTTTAATTTAAGTTGACTGTGCCAACTTTTTCATCAAAACATCTGTGGGGATGGAATCGAAATCCTTTTAGCCTGCTGATATTTTAGTTATTGACGTAACCTAATTTGACATTGTAGACGTTACAAAACATCCACGTTGTGTAATCTAATCCTGGCGTTGGATTAGTGAAATGCCACAAGGCCATCAATCACAGGACGAAGGAAAAAACAAAGAAAAACAGGATGACATAATAGTGTTCATCATACTTCACCGGACGATCACACTCATTTACACTCTGTTACTCCCACTCAAATATTATTAGTTACCTGAAACATCTTTTTTATGATTTCTTGTTCAATAAGTACTCGAGTCGTGAAGTGAGGAACTGCAGAAGGCTTTAATAATGGCTTCACCACTTTACCTGGTTTGAGCTTCAATCACTTTAATCTATTTGACCCTACATCCTCACTGTATATTCAGACTGAGAGAATCGCTCTTGTGCATGATTCAGCTTCTCTGTTACACAGACACAGCAGATAGTATCTTGGTTTTTAATCGCAGACCAAAAATGAGACGTTAGGCAGTCTGTGAAGGGGGATGGGTGATAAAACCACACATTCATCACACCACAAAGTGTTGCAGTCAAACTCAATTAATTTCCAGAATGTGCTGTACACTTTGCATTAGTGCTCATTTAGTGGGTGGGGAGCAACTGAGACAAGTAAGGCAGACAGGAGTAATATTCTCTTCATAAGTCACTGTGTTAAATGAGGGTGGTCTGATATTTGTGTCACAGAGAACTCTAGCTGACAGCACAGTTGCAACAGAAGAAAGCTAATGACCGAGGAGACATGGCCCAATTAATAATCATCTATTATAAATATGACAAAACAATTAATTTAATAATATTCTCAACCAACAGCTTTAAGAATAAAAAAACAAAGACTTCGACTCAAGGTGGTCGTACCATTAATTGCAGGCGTAAGTATATTAATCAAGAGAAGGCTTACTGGAAAGCAACCTACTTTTCAAACACTCCATCATTAAAGGAACGCTGTACTCGAAAGACTTCTTTCTATCATACAATAAACATGACAGCAATGAGCACTAACATAAAAGAAAGGCGCATGGTGAATGATGGATGAGCCAATGTGCAGGATGCGTCTAGACAGCGGGTCAAAAAAAACCAGATCAGAAACACAGACAAAGGCAGTCTCTGACTATTGTTTGGCTTCCGCATAACATGATTGACATATTTTTCTGATTAGCAAGTATCTGCTCTACAGTGTAAGAACAGGTGACAGAAGAAGAAAGCTAGTATAGAGATGCACACCTGTCCATGGAATTGAGCCTCAGACAGCTTAATTTGGTCATACAAGAGTTTCAAGTAGACATAATGTTCAGAACAATAACCCATAAAGATAAAGACAAAAACACTCACACTTACTTTCTGGAATATGAATCTGCTCAAATGATTTTTACATTGAATATTATACTTTAATATCATGACGAAATCCAGAATACACATTTATTTTTAGCTAAATAAGTTTAAGTGTGGATAGACAGACTGTATCTTGGCATTCACTAATAACTTCATTTCAGTGTATGCTCCCACAGTACGATGTCATGACTAAGCTAGTGCTGAAATCACAAAATCTGGTTCATACTGGTTTAATCAAAGGTTTGATGCAGAGATGGGACCAAGTCATTGTTTTGCAAGTCTCAAGTAAGTCTCAAGTCTTTATCCTCAAGTCTCAAGTCAAGTCTCAAGTAATGTCAGGCAAGTCAGAGTCGAGTCTCAAGTCACTGGTGTAAAAGTCCGAGTCAAGTCACAAGTCTGAAACTTTGAATTTCAAGTCCTTTCGAGTCTTTAAAAAAAAAAAAAAAACGAAAAAAGGCATGTTGCAGTTATATGCTAAATGTAAATATTAGACCATGTAATTTTAAAATCTGTGTTTTTCTCAACACATGACAAAATAGTGAACTTAGAAAATATACACAAATTGTGAAATTGCACCTCTTTAAAATGCAGCTCAATTAAACCTAGCTCCAAGAATAATTTTCACCGACAGTTCTGAGATAAGCTGCATGTTATTCTTGGATGCGGTTGTAGGACCAGCTTTAAAATCGCATGACAAAAATATCATACACATTAAAAAAAAAAAACTGCATCACCAACGTAGCCTGGACAACATTTGCTAGTTAGATGAAGTCAGCTATCTCATCGTAGCATATTTATATGCATATTTATAATCATACGGTTGTTGGAGTGAGTGCATACACTCATGAAGTTTAGTAACTTCAGGTCACTGCAACAAGCCCAGGTACAGTTTACCGACGGATGGGTACAGGACCTTGAAATGCACCGTGTAGAACGAAAGACCATCGTACGTATCATAAGTTTACCAGTCTCACAAATTGTCGTCATAAATACACATTCGTTAACCGTTTATTAATAGGACCTTTGAGCTCAACGGTAATTAATTAGTAGTGGAAATAATTTCTGGTACCCATCACAGAAATGTAGCAGTGACAACAATATTGTATGCTGTAATCGTACTGGGCAATTAGTGATACAAAAAACCTGTTTTATCCTGTGAATAAAAGTATATGTTTTTGTCAGTGTACCATAATAACAGAAGCGAAACGCAATATTGTGTCAGGACAATTCACTATTTATGCACAATAAATAAAGGAGCATAGCGCGACAATTTCTGTTCAGCGCCAGACTTGCTTGTAACCTATATCACTAATTATGTTATGAAAATGACGTATTAACTACTAAAAAACACTGACCTTCGTGTAAATGCTTGGAGCAGACTAACCTGTGAGCTGGAGTGTTCTGGGACGTTATATTTGATCTTTGAATGGCTGCTATCCAGTCCATCCGTCACCTCTTTGTTACTTCGGAAACATGGCTTGAACAATTTCTCTTCAACGTCGTAATCCGATAACAACCGATCTCTTTACCCGTCGGCTTCCCGTGGCTGTCATGCGACCGGCTATTGCAGTTAATAATACAACAGCTTCTTGACATTTTTGTGTTTCTTTTTATCGCTGTATAACTGATTTTAATTGAAAGCCTGCGTGCGCTAGTACCGCTTGCCACGAGTTCCCAGAATCCTTTGCGGTTCTACCCGTGAATGACGTCACATTTTCAATCTCTATATAATATGCATGTTAAATTTTATATTTGGGGTAAAATATCAAGTCTTTTCAAGTAAACCGGTTCAAGTCCAATTCAAGTCCCAAGTCATTGGTGTAAAAGTCCAAGTCAAGTCACAAGTCTTAGAACATTTTTTCAAGTCAAGTCTAAAGTCATAAAATGACTCGAGTCTGACTCGAGTCCAAGTCATGTGACTCGAGTCCACACCTCTGGTTTGATGTAAGCTATTTATGCACTTTAACAGGCAATTACTGCTATTTCAAAACAGTTTGGTAACGAGTGTGAAATATGGTTCCCTGCAAAAATCTTAATAAATAACTTAATTGGCATGAATAACAAAAAAGATTATTGTGTGGGAATGAACCTTATAATTGATTCTGTTGATCTAATCAAGTTGTACCAATAAGAAATCTCAGTAATTCTCCGTGTAAATGCATTTTTAGGTCACTCTCATGGCCTGTTCCTCTTTCCATTGCACTCGGGTAAAGGTGTGCAGGTTACACTGTTTTCCTGCAGTTCAGCTGGTACGCCTGTTCCTCGTCACATCATCGCCTACCAGCGTTTATGGTTGGGTTTGAGCTTCCAGTTTTCACCATCTGTCATCGCAGTGATCAGGTTCTTTGTTGATAGTTGTTGAGAGTTTAAGTTCCCTGTGAGTTCCCAGTGTTAATGTCATTCTCTACTCTGCTCCTTAGAAAATGCTTCTCATAAAGTGTTTTCTCCTTATGGAAATTACTCGCCTGATATCCCAAGCTGGTCTGTTCCTGAGAATAAAAGATTGTGTTTTCACTTACCTCTAAAACTCGCCTGCCTGTCCACTCTCCTCCATTACATGCCCCCTGGGAAACTGGCCAGTTTCCTTAGCTATGCACGTAAGAATCTTATTTGGTCCTGAATTCCTAAGGCTAGAGGCTGATATCAGCAGTACAGATTAACCTACTTCTACTTTCTTTTTTTTTTTTTTAAATGACATCAGAAACAGCAGTATGCGACATTACGTGATGGCAGAGCTTCAGTTCATCCTTTGTCATTTTTTTTTTTTTTTTTTTTTTTTTAATAAATAGGACAGGGGGAATGAATGAGAGAAAGAGGGGGAGAGAAAGAAAGAAAACCAAAGGGGAGAAGAGACGGTGAGAAGGGGGGGGAAGAGAGAGAAAAAAAAAAAGAACTCCTGGGTCACCTGTATGGAGAAAAAAAAAAAAACAAACAAAAAAAAACAAACAGAGGAGACAGCAAACAACAAAGAGCAACATAATAATAGAGAAAACAAAGCACCATCACAATAAACTAGCTAGTCATAGATATCAATATTTACTAAATAATAAACGATATTGTGCAGCACGCAAGATAGACAGCGCACAGTGTGCTTTGAGGCAGCAGCCAAGAAAGCTTTAGTCCGCGTCTGTGAATACCCATGTGTGCATACCTGTGTGGATCAGCATGCTTGCATTCCAAAGGTTTCTCCATGTAATGATCTGCTAGGGAGTGTGGGGGGGCCACAGCCCCGTCCTCCAGGGTGTGAAGCGGGTATGGAGGAGATCAAAACTCCAGACATCCAGAGGCCCCCAGAACACAAGAGACCATGGAAGACCAACAGAGGGGCAGCCGCGCCACTGTTCCTACTTCTACTTTCTGACAGAATTCTCCTCCTGTACTGTGAACCAAAGCTTCCCAGTTTCTCCACAGTTGCATATCCTTGTTGTTATTCCTTAGTTTCTGTTAAATAAATCTTTTGAATTGCACACTGACCGTCTTGGGTTTTACATCAGAGTCTGCTGCATTATTTATCTACATTGGTTATGACAGTGCATACATAAACACACAAATAAATAATCTGACACTGTTAAAACATTGATACCATAAAATCTATCTAAGTGTTGACCAGCAGAAAGCACGGTGTAGAGTGCGGTCCATGCTCCTTTTACTTTGACAACAGTAAACTAAGGAACTAGGGGTGACAAGGGTGACATTTTGACAAAGATCAAGGTGCAGTCCAAGGTTTTATGTCTAATACAGCTGGTAGAGCAGCTATCCAAAGAAAGAGAGGTTTTTGCAAACATAAGATTGGTCTGTTGAGTTATGTCAGACTATGTCCTAAATTTGATGTGTTAGAGCTGACAGATGACAACTCTGCCTTTCACTGTGTGTGCTGGGAAAGGCTCCAGTTCCCTGTTACACTTTGAAAGGTACAGAAATGAGATAGATGGACTTGGTGGTATAATACAAGACAGAGAGATGGGCAATAACACAGCATGACTCACTTAAACCTTTCCAACACACTCCTCTGGAGCTGTAATAGAGCGAGTGCAAGGTTTCAGCATGGTTCACTGAAACATGACACCTTTTTACTACCATGTATAATACAACACAAATCTCTGTGAAGATATTGTGGAAAACCAATAGCAATGTTTTAGCATTCATCATTTATAATCACATTATTAGAATTTGCAGCAATATATATGTATAATTCCTAATTATTCATACTTGCTTAGCCTGCTTTCACTGTAATCCAACTGTAAGTATTAGAAGATGGATGGATAGAATTAAATTTCATAGTTTAATGTCTTAAATATTTTAATGTAATTAGGGCTTCAGTGGTTTACATTCAGAATAATAAATATTAACCAAGTCTCATCTTTATTTATTTGGTCACTCAGTCTGAGTTAACATACGCATGCAGAACAGAAAATGACTTAATTCACATTCATGACGATCACCATGCATTTGTTCCTGATGATTTTCTGTGAAAAATAATATTTTCTTCATTCACTGATGCAGCCATTTATTCTGGTCCTAAGCACCAGTTTCGATGACACCTGATGAATGTGATGTGTCATGAGTCTGTATTTTTAACATAATATGATGTTTTTCATCATTAGCTTTTGCAGCAGCACTAGCAAGACAGAAGCTCATTTCAAAGTTGATACAGCAGTGAGTGGATGGCTTTATGTATGAAATCTTTTCATTATAATCTCACATTATGAATCAATATGTGTACTTAAAAGCAACAACTGGCATTTTCTAATGGAAAGGCTCTATTTTTTAAAAGTATCGCAACCTTTTGGGTTTCCAAATATTGTACAATAAAGAATTTGAATATCCTATTGTAAAATAATCTGCTATATCCAACAAATTCATGAAATTTAACAAAGGTCAGCATTGTGTCATGTTAGAATTCTACATGTGGCGATTTGCTGACTTTCTCTTAGTCAGTAATGCTTGTTTGGGGGTGGGGGGTGGAAGCTCTAGACCAGGGGTGTCAAACTCAATTGCACAGGGGGCCAAACCTCAAGGCACACACGCGGGCCAAACAGGATAAACATTTATTGAACACACTAAAACAATGTTTTTTAAACATAAATATGAATAAAACAGACAGGAATATAATTCCAGAATAAATAAAGTTTAAAAAAAAAACTTTAACTTTAAATATTTTGCTCTCCATAAAAATATATCCTGTCAAGAAATATGAACATGCTGCCAAAAACCCCAGAAAAAAATAAATGAAAACATACACAAGGTTTGAGCCGCATGTAGACGGAGCAGGGCATTGCTTCAGGAGTGGAACTAATAAACTCTGCGGGCCATTCAGTGTCGTACTTTGCCTTGAGTGTCCCATTAGAATGCAGCTCCATCTGAATCTGCACAGGTGCAGTTTCCACGTTAACTGTAAATGGGTTGTGAAGCAGCTCGAAATTCTCATTTTGTGCACAAACTCAGTGCGCTCAGCAAAGTTTATCAGCAAAGTGCGCATTTAGTAACACTGTTGCGCTGACTTGGTTCAACATTACTTGGCAACAGGGAAAGTGAGACAGGTTGCACTGGTGCATTTGTGACAGCTTCACTTGAAATGCCTTCACCGCATCATACATGTCATGTCCATGAACTGACAGGTTTCCTTGCTGAGCTCAAAAACTCTATTGAGAACTTTTATCCCAACTCAGCCAACGGACCTCTGTATGATAAGGAATGCCGTCAAACTCTGAATCTATTTTCCACATAAAAGACTGAAATTGACAGTGATTTAAACCTTTAGTTCGGATAAAATTTACGGTTTGCGTTATGGTGATCATTACATCCTCCATTTTTAGGACTTTACCACACAGCGTTTCCTGGTGTGTGATGCAGTGATATGCTGTTAACTCACTGGTACAGTTCTCCTGCATCTTTACTCGTATCCTGCCGACTAGTCCACTTTTTTCACCGCACAACACCGGCGCTCCATCTGTTGTAAGTCCAACAAGTTTGTCCCAGGGCAGTTTCATGTCGGTTACACTTTGACATACATCTCTGCTCAGGCTCACATTTGCCAAAATCTGCGTTTTGTCTGGACACAAGACATCTCACACCTTCATCACGCAGCCCTCCCTCGGTAAATGGCCGGGCTGATTTGGCTGTCTCCTCTGCTACAATAAAACTTGCTTTCACACAAGCTTCACTTTGTGATTTTGCTCTGGTGAAAAACGTCTGCTGAAATGTCAGATTCTTCTTTAGCTCTTCTACTTTCTGTAGTTTCTGCTCTGCATTTAGGTTTTTCAGCTTATCCTGTTGTTTTGTCTCATAGTGCCGTTTTAAATTAAATTCCTTAATTACTGCCACATTAGCTCCACAAATAAGACACATGGGTTTACCGGCAATGTTTGCAAACATATATTCCGTCTCCCACCAGTGCTGAAAGGCTCTGTTTTCAGAATCAACTTTTCCCTACTGTCTCAAAATATGTTGCTGCTGGAGGGAACAAAGTTCCATAAACTGAACGATTTCCCGAGTCAGTGATATTACTTTTAAATTTAAACTTCATACAAAAACAGAGAAGTGATTATTTCTACTTAAGAGTCCAATAGTACAATAAGTTAGTGCCTCCCCTGCTGTGTTACCTTTAAAACTCTCACCCTTTCAGATTCTCCTGTATTTTTTTTCCCTGGATCTTAACATGACGGATTAAAACAAGTTTGATTTAGTAATGCTGTTTGGTCCAGTATTTAAAATTCCACGTGTGGAAACATTTAAGAATGAAAAGTCAAGGTGCTCCTCCACATCGAAAGGAGCCAGCTGAGGTGGTTCGGGCATCTGACAAGGATGCCTCCTGGGCGCCTCCTGGGGTTGGAGTTCCAGGCATGTCCCACCGGGAGGAGGCCCCGGTGCAGACCCAGGACACGCTGGAGACACGCAACCCGGCCCCAGATAAAGCGGATGAAGATGGATGGATGGATGGATGGATGGAAGTCAAGGTGACTGGAAATACACTTCTGAAAATACTTGTTATTACTCTAAAATACAGACCTAGGAGGAAACAGTTATGAAAGTTCATTTCAAATTTTAATTTGAATTAAAACCAAATTTAGTTTTCTCACTTCAAATGACTAATAGTATACACCGTCCTAGCCCAACCAGTGTCATCAGCAGTCTCCTAGACACAGCTGTGGAAGTGCAGCACGCAACACGGGTTTATTTTGTCTGTGAAAACAAGGCCAAAGGCGGCGAAAGCACTCTGGGGATTTTTCAGCCTTCTGAGGAGACTAGATCTAACGTTTGGGCGTATTTTGGATTTTATACAGAAGGAACAGTTGGTAAATCTGTCTGTAGAAAATGCAGACAGGAAAATTCCACTAATCACTCCTTTACAGTGAATGCATGGCTGCGTGAATGATGTGCCGAGCTCAAAGTACATGTCATGGTTTGTCTCCAACTCTCCATCACCTTGTCAATAATCTGAAATATATAGATATATATATTTATTTTATACTATAACATTATAATTTACACTATAATTAAGGAACTAAAATAAAAAAGTCCAAAGCTTATTTCAGTTCAACGTTTGATCCCAGAGACACAACCGAGAGAACTGGCTCCAGCTTAGTCTGGGGAAAACGGCCTTTACTGAATTGTTGTGGCAGGACCTGAGGTCTGCAGTTGATGCTAAACAGCCTTCAAACTGAAGTGAAGCAGTTCTGCGGGGAACATGAGCTATAATTACTTCAGAGTGCTCGGAGAGCAAGATTAATTACCGCAGAACACATTTAATGCTATTGATAAAAAAGGTGATGTAACTGTGTTTTGTGGAATAAAACTTATAAACAGGGTCAATGTTTATACTTAACTGGGCAGACATTAGTTGCTGGTCAGGCATATGTAATTTGGTTAAAGCCAGTTTTCCTCTGTAAAGTTCACACTAAAGGCTGATCTCTTAAAGTGAGTGTCACATTGAATGAAATGTGAACTTGAGTCCCACTTGTTCTAATGCTTTTTACTTGTAGTTTTACCAAACTGAATTTTTGTATTGTATACACAGTTCTTGTATAAACTGATCTATGAGGATAAACTCCTATAAAAATTCCAAAGTACTACTTTTCTTGATTTTTTTGCAACACTTATTGTATTTTCATTCGGAACTTTATTATAAAACATGAAACAACCTTTGGATCACCGTGTTTCTCTACTTACTGACATAACATCACTGCAAAGAAAAGGTCTAAAAAGATAAGTGACTGGGAATTTGATTCAATATATCTTCAATTACTTTCAATCTAATTTACTTCAGCAAAACTTTTATAGAAAAAAGGGACTGTGGACTCTATACAGCATGAGAAAAAACAAAATAAATCCTTTTTTTTTTTTTTTTTTTTTTCATAGTTCAACATAGTGATTACCATAAAATAAAAACAATCACACAAACACGAAATCGAACCAAATAACGACACATTTCACCAGAGACCATGCTGCAATGGGATCACACCAACCGTGAACCAAATGAGTTTTTGGAAAGCACTCATCAAACTTGCCCTTCATTTTGATCTCAACCACGCACCGATCTCTGTAATTACATCTGGCACAGATGCACAGTGATGCCGTTGTGTTGACAAAATCTGTTGCTAGACAGACATAATCACCTGCCAAAGTGCTCACAATTGCCTTTGTGGTGGTTCCTGCTACAAAACTCATGTTTCATCGGGAGCATAATTTACTAAGACGAGTAGAACGCAGGTAGACAGACAGACTCACAGTGTAACAATGGTTCATACACCATTACAGCTATGAAAAATTTGATGTTTCTACAACAGATAAAAGCACAGTAGAGTTAGAAATACATGGGAAAGGATAACACCCCAAATACTGACACCCTTCTCTCAGAACTCATTGGTTAGACACAGCCTAACCTATATTTTAACTGGCTGCAAGATCAAGATAGGGACAACAAAAGACTGGAAAAGCAAATGGCTCTAAAGAGAAACAGCTGGAGGAATAGTTTACAACTAATTAGGTTAATCTGAAATAGTTCAGTAACATAACTGTGTATATAAAGAGCATCTTAGCAATGCAGGGTTTCAACATTCTGCAAAATTTGCAGAATTTGGACATCTTATCATCTAAGTACTAATATCATCGAAAGAGAATCTGAAGAAATCTCTGTGTGCAAGGGACAAGGCTGAAAATCAGTATGCATGTGATCATAGGGCCCTGAGGCCGCACTGCATTAAAAAGAGATTTGATTATTGACATGGAAATCACTGAATGCGCTCAGGAACACTCACTGAAATCACAGGGCCATCCTCATCCTCAAATGCTCAAGTTAAAGCTGTATTGTGCAAAGAAGAAGATACATTTGAGTATGATCCTAAAACACAGCTTTCTTGTTGGGACCAAAGCTTTTACATGTACTGTGTCTATTACAACAGCAAGGTTTGGTAGCAGAAGCATCCAGGTGCTAAACAAACCTCCCTGCAGTCCAGACATTTCATCAAATAAAAAACAAGTGGTGAAGATTAAAGACGACTAGCTAGAATCCTGAATGCAACAACACGACTCTCCCTAAAGTTGAGTAGCTGATCTCCTCAGTTTACATCCTGTTGTTCAAAGAAGAGAGGATGCTACATAATGTTAAACATGGGACTTCCCCAACTTTGACACATGTTGCTGTTTTCAGAATGAGCTTGTATTTTTACTAAAATCAAACTTTTTCTAAGTTTAAACATTTAATATGTTTTCTAAGTTTTACTGTGAATAAAAAATTTGCAAATGATTCCATTCTGTTTTTATTTACATTTTACACATACTTTAACTTTTTGGAAACTGGGTTCACGTTTATTTATTTGTTGCTGTGGTGCTGGAATTTTACTTTTTGTCATTAGTGATGGCTGCATTATTTATTAGGAACAAGTGGTTCGAAGAGTGCTGCAGTAACGGAGGGGATATGCTACAACCTGCTTAACAGTTGTTTATGATGCCAATAGAGCTTATGAGTGGCTCTGAAGTAGTGTCAGGGACTTATGAACTATGGTCGTAATGACTATGTTGTGTAAAATAATGAGCGGCCAAATAATTCCGGAGTTGCTTGCAATCAACAGTGAACTGGGAAATCAAGGCAATACAAGCAGTATGTGAAAGTTACACTGTTAAGGATCAAACTGAAGTTAGTTAAGTGTGCTGTTTTCATTTTGATAATACCCCATGAATATTCACAATAATGTGGAAGTCTGAAGATACTCAAAAGCTCAGTACTTTCATTTTCTTCCCAAGTAGAAAAGAACTGGAACAGTCAGAGGTAGTACTCCTCTGGTGCTCCTTTCATTTTTGAGCAGGTTTCTTGTGATCTCAGATTTGTCACTCATGAAAAGTAGGATTGTAGCTGTCGTTGTACTTGTCAGGAACAACGTGTTTCCATCCAGCTTGGGAGATGTCAGAGTGACAGAAAAATTTTACTTATTCACTAATGAACTGTGTAGTCAGTAGTAACCCTGCTTTGTCTGATGTAGATGCTGTAGATCACAGCTTTTGGATTAGTTTAATTTTCAGCACACGTACTGTTTTCTTAAAATTCAACTCTCAGTGGAAGGACACCTGTTCAAATTTTGCTCTTCTAATATTTACTGTTGATGTGAGTCTCAAACATTTCTCTTTGCAGCTATATTAAAAACAAAGAGTTTCAAAACACAGGAAAGATTTTCCTCACTTTTATGACCCAAATTTAGATTTTTGCAAAGCACTAGACTCGAACTATGGGTTGCTTATACGTCACATTTGCCTCTGATTCCTAAATTTGTTTATTTGTGTGATAACTTGCATGCAAATTAATTATGTCTATATTACTGCCACAGGTTTTCATTTCTCTGCTACACTTCAGAATGCTTCCACATACTCATTTTACTTGTCAACAACAAAAGTTGTGCTCGCTGCCTTTATATAAATCACGTTACTTATGTATAATAATAAACCTTGTGGTAACACTCAAAAACCACAGTGCTCTAAGCAACTGTCTGCAGAACTGGAAAAAAGCTATCAGTTAGTTTACAAAGCACGGGAAGAATAAAAGACATAAAAGTGCTTTCAGTTTGCAATATCTGCTGTCTGAAATGTCATTATAAAATGCAAAGCAAAGGAGAACAGTCAAAGTCAAGACAAGATCAGGAAGATGAAGAAAACTTTCATGTCACTGCTTTGGAGTTGAGTGGCACCCTCCGGTACAGCAGTGCTTTGCATATACAGCAAGGAAGAATGGATTGGTAGCAAATTCTGGATGCAAATTGCATGCAGTCAGTCAAAAAAACCTAAACAAGTCATACTTCTGCAGCATGATTATAAACCAAGGCAGACATCAAAATCCGCCATGAGCTACTTTAAGGAACACGTGCTGCAGCTTTTGGTCCAGGCCCCTTACCTGGAGTGCCCAGAAAATCTATGGCAAACTTTTGAATATGCTGTGTTTGCAGTGTAGCCTAAACATATCTTTAAAGCTGAATAGTTAATGAATGTTCTTGAATCAAAAGAAAGGCTCAACTGGCTACAAAATATAAGGTATGTGCAACCTGTGATATCTGATTAACTACTGATTCACACAAATGTCGCACTGCAGTTTTCTGTTTTTAATCAAAAACATGCAGAGGAGAGGAGGTGCATTAATATTAGACCCAACAACCTCCAATCAACAAAGCAACCAAGCCCATTAACCCTGAGTGGTGGAAAAAAATGTCTTTAGACCACTCATTGTGCCACACTGCTGGTTATTAAGCCTATTACTCTAAACTACTCAGATGAAAATATGAATATTTTATTAACTGCTCTCACTCTCATTTCATTTCCCTCCTATTTGGACTTTGGTTGCAGCAGGGACTGCAACAAAACAATGCTGGAAAAAAAGTAACTAAAATTAGTAATTGATCTGAAAAACTGGAAAGGAGAATGAGAAGGAGAAGCGATGGGAGGAGCAGCCTCTGGGCAAATTGTAACCATGTGTGATTGTGTGCTAAGAAATTAATCTCCACTTTCTCATCAACATGATGGCATAATGCACCAACTGACTTTGAAAGTATATCTCTTTTTATTACTTTTATTTTCTGTGCCAAGAAGCCAGAGGTATGCGATCACTGCTGTTTTCTGGACTGCCTATTTGTTTGTTTTTCTCTGCTGTCTCTCGAGGAAACTACATAACGAACATACCTGAATTTTAATGAAAGATGATTGAGAGGCAGAGCGTTGGCACAAGAGGAACTTATTAGGTTTTGGTGCTGATCCAGATCACTTTGTTTGAAAATTGCCAAATTGGGCACCGAGTTCTCCGAGTGCCTTTTTAGTTTTCACTGATGTCATTATCATGGACTAGACAAAAGACCAGTATCAATAACAAAATTTGCACATGTGCAGTATTTGCACATCTTCCTCTTACATCAAAAACATCCAGCACTGGACCTGAATGGCTAGGCTACAAAAGTGAGGCAGAGCAAAGAAGCAGAACTATGATACGTTTAATTTTATACACACTGACACTAAACCAAAGATAACCACAACCGACTAGACAGCAGTTAAAGTGGGTTTGAAATTCCAAAGTCTTTAAACATAAAACTGCGTCTTGAAACAGAAACAGTGGAAGACAGTTGTGACACAGCACTGGCAGAAACGTGAATTCAATGATGGACGTCTTAACCTTTGATATAGGCAGGCATCAGACATCGCTGTGGACGGAAAATGACAAAGGACAGATGAGAGACTGGTCAATGGTCAATAAGTGCCAACTTCGTTGGGTTGCTAATATGGTTATACATATTTATTGTAAATAAGCTCCATCTCTGGAAGGAATTATAACAAATTTTAGTTTAAAAAGCAAACAAAGACAAAGCAAGCAAATTTAAGTTACTTTTGTGTATTAGACAAAAAAACAAAAACTTTCTGCCAATGCTTTTTCCAGAAACAAACCACATCTGATAACCATTTTTCTGCAAAAAGTATCCTTGGTATTTTCCATAAAAATATGCAAAGTATGAAACATGCTACATCCTGTGTGAAGGACTTCACCAAGGGTATAAAAGTATTCCAATGTTACATGGCTTGCATGTAAATTCATTAGACTTCAGGTAGGAATGAGTCTGATGAACTCAGTGGCAGTGACATTTGCTTAGAGAAATTAAAATATGAGCCTTCTCCATTTTGCAGTCATAGCTGCTCCATAGTCAAATGCTTTAATGTATCTTTTTCAGTAGCAAAAATAAAGCTGCAAGACTTGACCTGCGACCTACACATTAAGATTAAAGAAAAGCTGCGAGTCAATTAATACAAAGATAAATTGAATACATTTGTGGTTTATTGTTTAGTCATATTAAAGTAAATCTATGCAAACAATACATTCAATCAAATAATAAAAATCAGAAAAACAGTTCTGCAAAATTTGAAAATAAAATCTGGTTATACAAAACTAGCAGCTACACTGTGAACACGCATATTAATGCTGATGTTATGAGCATAAAAAGATGAAAGAAGAGTACATTCTTGTTTATAGACATAGCATAACAAATGGTCTATGAAATTAACACAGCTTGATGTGCAGCTCCACAGCCCTACCTATACACAGCAAACACCTGCCTCAGAAACAGAACAGACAATGAAGTGAAATTTTGAGACCAGGGTAATTGCCATGAATGAGATGGAAGTGCAGCTATTATGTTCTCTTGCTTGGCAAAGGTGGTGAGACAGACGTCTGGCATATTAGAAATATTTCCAGATCTATCTAAATCTGACTTGTGATGAACAGACAAATGGACACGTATACCAATGGAAAGAACGTTCAAGGAAACAACATAAGGGAAGACGCAGCAGAGCTCTAGGTCTTTGGGGCTCCTCAAAGACTCCAATACTCCTCAAAGACAAAACCAGATGATGAGAGACAAAAGGAGGAGCTGTCATTTTCACACTGCACTCTCAGAGCACCAAGCATAATTTAAATTCTATTTGGGAGGGGGAAATTAAAATCCCGTTGTGTTAGCAACAAATGAACTCCTACTTGTTTAAGTACTATCCTTTGGGAATTCATACATTGCATAGAAAACATTAGGAGATGAAAGTGTTCATGTAAGACAGCAAGAAATGAAAAATAAGATAAACCACTGGAGGCCACGTCATTAACTTGAGCCCCCTTTTCAAAGCTTTTGCTGGCAGATGCTCGCCCCCGTCTTCAGACGAACATCTAGTAAACTGATCTGGCACCAGCCTACCATGCTGAAATCTAGTCTAATCCTCAAAGCACTTCAAAGCTGTGCATGAGCGTGCGGTCTGAACTACCCTGTGTTGTACTCTTTTAGATGGGAAAAATGCTCTCCGCAGCCTTTCGACAGATCTCATTTACATTTGGTTTGAAGCGCAAAACACCATCTTAACACTTGTCTCATGTGATTTGGTTTCAAAACGTTATTTTCATTGTGCTTTGATGCTTGATAATATTGAGGAAGAATGCACAAGTGACAAAAAATAATATAATTTTATTGTTCGAGCATATAGATGTTTACTTAAACCCAAGGTTTAGTAGGCTTCTTCAAGATACAATGTACAATATCAAGTTTCATAACTGGGGCCTATATATAGTAGGGCTGCCACAAACGATTATTTTGATAGTCGACTAGTCACCGATTATTTTTGCGATTAGTCGACTAATCAGATCATGCATCCATTGTACGTAAAACGTACAGCTTATTGCACCAGCATGCGTCTGCTCTTATATAACTATCACTAGCTTACGGCTTGAAGTGTTTAAGGTATGTGTTAACTAAAAATAAAGACAAGATGGTAGTTTATTCAATTTTAATCGGTGGAGTTAATAAACTCAGCCGATTTACTCAGGAACAAATAAAATACTGAAAAAAGCCAAACAATAACATTTTTAAGTTATCTAAGTGACTTATATATCATGTTTAACCTGAGTAGCGAAAGACGGCGGTGGGTTTGAAAACGATTTGCCGGGAGTTCGGTGTTCTCACCGGCTCTAGTGAGCCTTGAACCCCGGCTCGCTATTGAGCTGGTGGGTAACAGACGTCTCCGAAAACTTTGGAGCGCTTTTGAAAATATGTGACGTCTTGATAAACTGAACAGATATTTGAAGTTTACACAGCTACATTCTCGCCTGAAAACATGTTAAACGTTTATTTTGTGACCCAGAAAGAATAATAAGAGTAGTATTAAACCTAACTAGCTGCTAACTAGCTGCTGCCATTGTTGGTGTCACTACCCGATCCGTACCGGAAACCCGATCGGTACCCCGCATGCGCAAATCTTACGTCACTTCCTCTCTTTGCGACATTCAATATATTTGAATGATGCGGTTAGCGCCCAGTTAGCTCCTAGCATTTCTCAACAGCTCTGCCTTCTTTTCGACTGCCCGGGACATTTAAACAATGGATAATCCGTATACAAAGAAATTCATGCTTTTCTCCTCAACAGAGAGCGTCCCCCGATTGAGCAACAGCGCCGTAAAATAAGAAGAATGGCGCCTAATTACAGAGTTAATAATGCAGACTTTGTAATATCTCACGTGTAGATTCATCAGCCAGATGAAGTGTTTACTGACAATTGACAGTGATAGCGCACATCATCATCACTATTCCAACAATCCTCTCCTCACAGACAAGCATAAACACACTCGACTATCGCTAAATCAGATTTAACACACGTTTGTAATGACGATAAATCAGTTTATAATAGGGTTTATTCGCTCGGTCAGCAGGTGGCGGTATCCTCGTACACTGGGGAGTAAACTGCCATTAAACGAACAGAAGAAGAAGAAAACATCTGCACATGCGCGGTACGGATCGGGTAGACCCGATTTGTACGGTCAGACTTTACACATGCGCAGTAAGGATCGGAGAGTCCTGATCCGTAACTTTCTTTTTATTTTTCGTTTTTGTCTACATTATACTGAAATGCTTCATTATTGCAAACATTTTAAGATATACTTGTTATTCTTAACATCTTAACAGATACTCTGACCCATAACTATCGTAAAACGCTACGACCGGAAGTAGAAACCTTTCGCGCATGCGGGGTACCGATCGGGTTTCCGGTACGGATCGGGTAGTGACAGTTGGAAACTGAGCTGGGCCGTGCTATGAATTCTGGGACAGAGCTACTTCTACTTCTTCTGGGTTTAACGGCAGCTGGCATCCTTGTACATGCAGTGCTGCCATCTTCTGTTTCAGTCCGTTATTACACTCTTAAATCCTACTACTTATTCCTGCGTCTTTTGGGATCTTACAAAGCTTCAAACGACGCGTCGACTATCAAATTAGTCGTCGACAATTTTGATAGTCGACGTAATCGTGGCAGCCCGAATACATCGATATAGAAACTGATCAGGAGTAATTGTTTCAGTCAGTATGAATGATGGTTTTAATGTAAAAATATTGCAGTCATTTCATTAGATATAACTGTCATCTTGTTTATGTTGAGTTTTTCTAACAATGATGCCACAAATATACATGCAGCACTGGAGTCAAATTAGTAGTGATTCAGTTGTTTCCTTGTGTTATAAAAGCACAATGATTCAAATTAAAATTGAAAGCAATCAAATTGGATCACGCACACACAATCCTGATGAGGCAAACAATACTTCTGTACGGTTAAATTTCTGCTGCTCTTCAGGGCTATATACATGTTTTGATGTCTTACCCAAGTATAGAAATTATTAACATTTAACAGTTGAAACACAGCACAGATCTACAAGCGTCGCCCTCCAGTCACACCAAGCCAGTGGGATCTTATCCCTGGGTCCCCTGGGTAAAAAAGCTGGGCTTACTTTTTTCATAATCATACTTTTGCATTTCTCTTATTACATGTTTTTTCTATCAACAAATGTCTCCTGACATCTTTATTGCAAATTATAATATAGCCAGGAGCGACGGCAAGTCACACGAGAAAGTTTAGTCCAAAATAACAGAAATGCTAAAAAACAAAACGGCCTCCACAACAGCAACCTTAAATTTAAGGTGCTATAAAGTTGTCCTCTTAAAAACAGTCAAATAGTTGGATAATACAATTTCTGGGCAGCATGGTGGTGCAGACCAGCTAAGCCCTCACCGTGTGGAGTTTGCATGTTGTCCCTGTGTCTGCATGTGGTTCCTCCCACAGGCTAAAGGTATGCATATTATCTTAATGGATGATTCTAAATTGGCCATGGGTATGAATGTAAGTGTTGATGGTTTCTGTCTCCCACTCTCAAATTCCACCTAAAAATACTATATGGCGCTAAATAAACAAAATAGTTGCTCTAAGATATCATGTTAATAGTGTTTCAGTTGCAGGTAAATGGCTGTGTACATATTTGACAGTAGCAGATGTGCAATATGGGTACAACATGTTTTACTAAAATCATGTATAACCTTCAAAAAGTCTTCGTCCAAGCAAAGCTTTGCAGCAGAAGATACTTTCTTGTAAGCAAAGTCAAGGTTAATGGCTGTAGCTTTATAGGCCTGTAATGTTAAATAGAGTGTAGCTCTTGTATAAAAAAAAAAAACAAAAAAAGAAAACATTTAATAGAGTCTAAGGAACTTGGAAAGAAACATGTTTGGACTTCTTTAAGTTGCTTGAAGACTACGATGACCTGGATGACTGAGAACCTCCACAGACACATTTCCTTGAAGACGTTTCACCTCTTATCCGAGAAGCTTCTTCAGTTCTAGAGTCAAATGGTGGAGAGTCCCAGATTTAAGCCCTATGGGAGTGTCCCCAAGAGGGTCATGGACCCCCTATGGATCCTCTACCTAATCACTCGAGCCAAGGTGTGAAAACAGTCGTGGGTCACAATCAGCCAAGGTTTCGGACGGACCCATTGTGAAAACTAGCCCAACCCTATCATGTGATTTACTGAGGCTTTTCTTTCCAAGCTCCTTAGACTACGACGACCTGGATGACTGAGAACCTTCACAGACAACATTTAATAGATTTTCCTTGTGTTGAAGAGAATAATGGAAATAAACAAAATCCCCAAACATGTTTAAATGCATGGCAAACAGCAGACAAGTATGTGTTCTGCAGAGGCTACTGTATGTTGAATTAGGAATATATATATATATATATATATATATATATATATTTGTCACTTTTATATGTATCTAAATGTATCTAAAGTGGACAAAGAGCATCTGTTTATTTAGAGAAATAGCAGGAGGCCAGTTTAGTTTATCATTTAAGCAAGGGTGCAAGATCCTATTGATTTCAGTGGGTCTTTCTGAGTAATTTCGCCTAGGGTGCCATGCTTTTGCTGAAAACTGGCAGGAAAATGTCCACTGTCTTTATGACTCAGACCGGAATAAACTGTGTCAGCTTGGCAGAACCCCAAAACTCTTTCACAGAAATGAAGGAAAGGGAACTGGGGGGGGGGAAAGGAGGATGCAAGACACAAAGACTGAGCTCTCCACTCTGGTTGTGCCTCATTGAATCAATAAAATAGCCCTAAATCAGGAATTAATTATATAAAATAGTCTGGGATTATTCTCCCCTATTCACTTCAGTTAGATTCATGATCATTTTACAATTTATTTTCTCTCCTTGGTATTCAGATTTGGTCAGGCCTCGTGTTGTGTGTATGATTGATGGCAGGCCCTAAGCAGCGAATGAACCCATGTAAAGTAACAGCTATGTCTCAACAGTTCTGTGCAGCGACTTTGACATCTGGCTAAAAAAATAAATAAAATAAATAATCCAGCAAACACCACAGTGCTATGGTCTGGGTATTCATGCTGGCTAACATGATGGCCACTGACCTGACAGTGGATGAAAGCCTTGGGGCTGGAGTGAAGTAAACACCCCCGCCTGCCCTCATTATGTAGAGCTGTCAGTGTAGACTCCAGCCCACTAATACACTGCAGAGGAAACAGGGAATAAACTCTCTTTAGACCTAACCCCCACCTAACCCCATTGATTTCTCATTTCTCCTTGGACAGTCTAATTAATTTAGAGATAAGAATTAATTAAAAATGTTCACCCATCTGGGAACTGATACATACTACACCAGCAATGTTCATAAAAGCTTTCAGCAAAATGACGAACCCGGTTCTTTAAAAGGTTGACATCCTAAAAGATTTAAAAGATACAAGATCTAAGGTAGCGTTGGTATGGGAGCTAATTAAATCTAATTATATTAACAGGTCTACAACACTGAAATTACCAGATTTAGACAAAGAATAACACAAAAATTGTGCTTAATTTAAAATAGAGATGACATTGGCCTGTTAATGAAATACTTTTCTTTTCTTTTCTTTAAGAAATGCAAAACAAATGATTAAAGAGAAAATGTATTTATTTTGCACACAGAGCTCATCCACCATTTCTAACACATATACACTTTAGCAGGACTTACTGAAAAATGCATAACCCTAAGATAAATTATAGAGGAAATTGAACAGAAACTTTTATCCCTTACTACTTCTTAGATTCCCCAATTGTGAGGACGATTTATCTACTTATTTATTTTTAAATTCTGGCAAACTAACTTAACCAATCGGAATGCAGGGATTATTTCACTGCTGGGACAAAAACAACTGGCTGGATTTTAAAACTTGTACAAAGGAATTGGTGAAGGATGAACTTTGTGTTGAAATGTGAGGAAAGATTCTCTCTCACTCACAGTCAAGAAAACTGCCCCAATGGGACGCTTTTTCTGTGTGTCAAAAGTGCACAAACTAAGTGTTCTGTAAGTGCACCATTTCTTTTACAATGGAAGAACTAAAAGGTAGAGGCACTTTGAGGATAGACTTTGTATGATCTGTACTAATACTGTTTTTTTCTCCAACAAAATTCATTATATTTAATAGATTTTTTTCAGTTACAGTCACGGGCTGGCAACATACCCTGGCACAGATCCCCCCTGCTGTGTCTAAAAATGACTCATCCAGGCAGAAAGTGCAACTAAATAGAAGAAAAGCGTTTTTATATGGTTTTGATTGAATAAAAGTATTCTGGTGGTGGAAACTGTTAATTTCCATGAATGAAAGAACACTAATTTTTTTTTTGTTCCCAAAACAATTACCTGTTGCTTAAAAATGCACTTTTAGGCCACTTTATTAGATCCAACAATAGATTCAACAAGGCGCTGGAAACATGCCTCAGAGATTTCAATCCAGATTAACATGACAGAATCAAACACTTGCAGCAGATTTGTCAGCTGCACATCCGTGGATCATATTCCCCATTGTACCACATCCATATTGGATTGAGATCTGGTACAATGGAGACCATTTGATTACAATGACCTCGCTGTCACGTTAACCACACCAGTTTGAGATGATTTGATATTTGTCACATGGTGCATTGGAAGCCTCCAGGAGTGGCAACAGGTGTAGTCTATTGCTCTAGCCCAGGGGTAGGCAACTCCAGGCCTCGAGTGCCGGTGTCCTGCTGGTTTTAGATATCACCCTGGGTCAATGTTGGATTTAGATTTTATTATTGTCATTTGTATTGGGAAATATGTAGCCATATATGCTTAGAGGTGTATAATCGAGTGTGTAGTGATAGGATGTGTGATCTTTAGTAGTCTGCAAAGGCTTTGTGTGCATTCCAGAGTGTTCTGGCATTCATACCCACATCCTGGGAGCATGGGAGAGGTCGTACCTTCTCTTATTGATTTATGGTAGGATAAACATATCTATATCTGTTTTAGTCTAAGTGCCTTTTGTTTAGATGAACTGCTGGACTTCCAGACCAGCAGGGTTAGGGAAGTCGTTTATGGGGTCACACTCTGACCCCCCCCCCACACACACACACACACCTCCCCTCCCCTTCCAATGCCTTCGATGCTTGTTGCCTCCTAGGAACACGAGGCGGGTCTGGGCCCGCGCTGGAGAGTCGGCGCAGTGGCAGGATGGCTGCTGTGTTGCCTGGGATTATTCCTCATCCCCTACCCAACCCTGTTGCTGATCACGTGCTCTATAATGTTGTACTGTGGACATTTATGTGCTTTCTGTGCAGACGAGTTTTTTGCTTCCTGTTCTCATGCTGTCCTCCTATAGCCCAGCATGAGTAGAGGTATCTTTTTTTCCTGTTGTACTTTCCCATTGTAGTGTACATTTCAGTGGTTTTTCTGTAATGCAACTGTTCTCTGACTTGTATCCCCATGGCGGGTTCATTCCACTGCAGGGCAACCTGCCACTACATGTGGCGAATAAAATTTGAACTTGAACTTGAACTTGAACTAAAAGAGCAGTGTTATGGGGGAGCGGACGAGAGCAACTGCGGTCAAGCATTTGTCCAGTTCTCTCCCGTGCACGAGAAACATAAAGAACTTTGCCTACTCGTGTCTTGCTCTTGCTGTGTAGTAGAACTGTCTTGAACGTTCCAGCGAATAGGTTTAAGCTACAAACCCATCAGTCAACACACCTGAATCAAATGATTAGTTCACTACCAGGCTTCTGGAAAACTTCAAGACATGTTGAGGAGATAATTTAGCCATTTAAATCAGCAGACCAACCCATCTTTCACCAACAACCATGCCATGTTCAAAGTGACTTAAATCACCTTTCTTCCCCATTCTGATGCTTGGTTTGAACTTTAGCAGGTCATCTTGACCACATATACATGTGTAAATGCATTTAGTGACTGCCATGTGATTGAGTGCTAAGATATTTGCAGTTACAGTATACCTGTTCAATAAAATAGCTGGTGAGTGTAAATCCTTCAAGGTCTAATAAATCTGTAAGCTTAAAAGCAGATAACCGGATTACCTTTAAAGAAAGACCATGGAACCGTTGTATTAATTCTGGTTAAAGTCAGGGAACTATTGTGTTCAGGAGTTAAAGAGAACAACACTGAAAGTCAATAAGAATCTTTAATGCAATATTATGTAATGAAAAGATTTGTTAGAGTTATTGGCACTTCATTTTTCTTGGGCCCACATTCTCATTTAAAATTGTGATGAGTCTATACAGAATGAAGCAAATAGAATGTAAAAGGCAAACAGAGCTGTGTGTGTATGTTTCTGATTACTTTGGCAAACTATTAAGTCTTGTCTGATAGCTTCATCCCAACCATTTTCCTCAGCATTGCAAGGTAGTGAACATAACAACACAAAAACCGAGTGGCAACAGTCAAGGATTTTGACTGTTGCCACTCTGTGTATATACAACACTGTGTTTTTGCATCAAGTCATTTTTGCACAGCAGTATTTATTAGCGATTTTTTTTGTCTATCACACAGGTCTTTGCTAATCTGTAATCTTTTGTCTTGTTTTTGTTATCACCAAAAACAAAACCTCAAGACACCCTGAGAAACTTTCCCCAATAAAAATCAAAGTTACATAGTAAATATGTATGAAAGGTCCTCATTGATGCCATAAATTATCTTGATCCTGTGCATGCTGGGAACAGCTCCAGTCCACCTCTAACTCTGATTATAATTAGGCACAAAAAAGGCAAAAGTCTTTGCACTCAATACTTTCTTATACTGCAGAATCCTCTGCATTGCACTCATTGATTCGTCTCTGTGAAAGATTTACGGCTTCTACATTAACCCACAGGTACTTAGTGTTCACAGGATTACAGGTTGTAAACACAAAATCAGCTTGAGAGTTATTTATAGAGGCGTATATCCAGACTTGAGATAAATGGAAGCAGTGGGATTTATCAGCAGAACTGTTGCAGCTTGACATTCAGTCTTTGGGTTGTGCACAGAAGCTTATTTAAGGAAAGTACTAAACAGCTTTCCTAAACCTGACGTTAATATAATGTGCTTTGAACACATTAAACATATCTTGTCAGGAAAGTTTGTAAAATGCAGTGATGTCTTTGAGAAAGGCTCAGTTTCAAATACTGCAATTTAAACCTTATGTACTCTACCTAAACCAACTGTAATTTAAACTAAACACAGACAGCCATTTGGGCTTCAGCTAATACCCAAGCCCTAAAAGTAAGTAAGCCAAACTATGCATTTTGTCAATGTCCCTGCCCAATTTGATGCATTGGGGAAAAAAAAAAAGGTTATTCCAACAAAAGTAAATATTTTATTTGACTCACAGGACTGCACATTTAATAATATACATTTAGCAAAACAGTGAATATTTCCAATAGCAGGACAGTGTGTCTGGGATTGAGATAAAAACATCACAGTGACCATGTTCATGGTAATAAAGTCACAAGTGATGTGTTAGTTTAGGGCTGTTCAATATAACGATATATATCGGATGACGATATAAAAACGTCTATTGTTTCATTTTCCGCTATCGTTTGTTTTGTGGTGTCGCAAAATAAACTGTTTACGGCAATATTTTTTCATCGTTTTGATGGTCACTGTAGTGGCTATATTAATTTCTTAAAATTCTCTCTTTCTCTTATATTTAATATAACCACACTACGGACGGACAAGCGCCCGTTAGTAACAACGACGGTAACACCATCGTGCGTCCGCTTGTTTATGTTCTACATAAACCTTTCACAATAAAGCTCAAGATCCTGTTGAGACTTTTCAAAATAAACTGAATCACGTGAAAGAGCTGATTATTTACGGATGAGAAGTAAAAAAGAGCCGCCAGGTGCTAAAAAATAAACCTTAGACTCAAACGTTAGAACAGGCTTTCCCCCGCAGCACGCCGTGTAATAAATACTCACAAAGAAAACGGCAGCCGTTACAAAAATGTCTAAAAATGTATCGTTTCACGCATCGGTTAAAACACTCGACTCCAGGTACACGACGCCCAGCTGGAAACACGTCACCCAAATCGAGCTACCCGAGATTCACAGAATATACAGAAAATGTTACATTTTTGTGATTTATATCGTTATCGGGACGATAGATGTCTTATATCGGGATATGAGATTTTGGTCATATCGCACAGCCCTAGCTTAGTTTGTGTTTTGGAGAACAATGTAGCTCCACCATGCAGAGCAATAGACTTGATTGGGATTTTATGAAGGCACAGTATTGTGAGATCCTCATAGTGAAATCAAATAAAATTCATTTACTGTAGGGGTTAGGGCAACTCGTCATGACCCTAAAGCTGTAGAGCTTCCTCTAGATCTGAACTTTAAACCATGTGTGCAGCACATCCATGTATCGCATAACTATGTTTTGCAATGAAGAGTAATAGCAAGTCTTTTCATGACACACATCACTTCTGCTCAGTGCGTCACGGACTCTGGAGGGTTCTGGACATTTTCAGGTGAAAATAAACCCTCCAAATAGCACACTAACACACAATGAGTAACAACATTTTCAAAGAGCCATCAAATCTAATGAGCGTCAAAACTGTGCATGATTGTCCTCCCCCTACTGGTGTTGTAGAGCTTCCAGTATGAAAGGCTAACAGTGAGTGACAAGCACCCCTGATTATTTCATCACTGAGTAAGGTGTGCTGAATATAGCACTGAATTCAAAAACAGCAGCCTCTCAGCCTGTCAGTAGACTCGTTCCTCGCTTCAAATATCTGCTAATGTCATAGACATCGGTTTGAAATAAAAGGGACAAGTCTAGTAAGAAAGATAACCTCCTGAGATGTATCCATAGCGTGTTTCTCGGCTGTGCTTTTACTGTCACACTATGTAAAATTAGGTCATTATATTCAAACCAGTATAAGGGAAAAAAAAACTCAAAACAAAACTTATTAATCATTTATTCCACTGTTGAATAAACAAACTGAAATTAGCATTCCCAAACTGTCAAGCAGAGATGGTTTCTGCAGAGCTGCACATTCGTTTTAATGAATTAAACAGCCAAGAAAGAAGATGTTCCATTCAGACAGCACAAAAGTGACTCATGTATAATTGATGAGTGACTCAGTGTAGGGAATTTTATGTCAGGGCTGGGTGTTATCATTTGGAGCCCCAGTGCAAATGCGCAGCAGGTAGTGACACTCGGGAAGTTTGTTCCCACGATTCAAGTCCTGAAAGTGTACCAAGGCCTATGCAGCGACTTGTGTGCATCTTGGCTCCAACTTAGTTCTGTCATTTATGGCACTGTTGCGACTTCAAATAACAACACTTTCTGGCACCTCAAAGACTAAAGCTGCTTGAGTCGATACTGTTTCCTCTGCCATTGTCCCTGGTGTCTAACCATGCTTCACACATCCATGCTTCACACATCAGCAAACTTGCACACTTTTAGATGTAAAAATGCCACATACAACTGAATAAACAGCCAAAGGCCACCATGTACAATGCTTTCCAGACTCCTTAGACTGTGAAAACGTGTTTGTCCCATTCCAGCTGTCATAAGCTTTTCAAAAGGCTCCACCCTCCAAATCCACCCTCAAGTCTTCAGTCATCACAACTAAAAGTGAAGTCTGCAATAGCTGAAATAATAACTTTTGAAGCTTTAATGCATGACCATAATTTCAGCAGGAAGGACACAATATGCAAATTCCACTTAATTATTGTTTTAAGGGGGGCCAGTGCTTGTACAGGGCAACAAAATGAGCAAAAGCCATCTGCTGATTTTTCCTCTTTCTTCATATATCAAAAAGACTGTGTCAGAATAAGCCATTCAGTCCATGGTGATGTCAGTCGGATAAGCACTACGCCCTGGCGGGTGAACATATCCGCCCTCTTAAGTTCCAAATGAGCAGCTGCCTCGCAGTCCACCAGATTTATTTCTTTGCTAGAGCAGCTTCTGTTAACTGCAGAATGTATCAGCTATGAGCAAAGCACGCCAAATGTTTTGTTTTTGGCTCCAAGAGTGAACACAAGTTTTCCTGCAACGTGGCATCTGAGCAATGGAAGATCCAGGACATTAAGTTTTGAACGTGACTGCGGTTTCAGTTTATATAAGTCATAGCAAATTTCATAGGGTGATAATGATGACAATGCATTTTGGAAAATGTGCTCGATTTTAAACAACTGGGGTTGCTGTCTTTTCGTCATACCTTTTCTGTTGAGCTTTGCCTGTCTGCGGATTACATACATGTAATCAATGAATGAGCGTGAAGGTCATGTCATGAAAACATTCTTGACTGCAATTTAAGAATACCAGCTATATTGGGGCAAAGGTGGCAGCAGCACATGTCAATTAAAGCTAATAAAGTGAGTAAAATGTAATTGCACAGCATCTTTCAAGAAAAAGTTTAAAGTGCTTCACAACAAATTGCTAAAACATAAAAATTAAAAAAATTTTGGTTTTAGCTGTGTGCCCCACAGCAACCACAGATCTCATGCTCAGAGGGAGAGAGTACCAGAGTCTGGGGGTCACTATTGCAAGAGCTCTGTCTCCTTTAGTTTTCAGCCTTCTATGCAGTATAGCCAGCAGGCCAATCACATGACCCCGGGGAACTCTTGAGGATGTATGGATATAAAAGTTCTCTGATGTATGCTAGTGCCAGTCCATGCAGAGATCTAAGAGTCAAAACCAGAATCTTAAAACAGACTCTGGAGTAGATGTGGAGCCAATGCAGCTGGGTCAGCAACAGCCTGACATCTGAGTACTTACTTAGTCAGAAGCCTTGCACCAGCATCCTGAACAACCTGCAGATATTCCCAACAAACACTAAACCAGCCCATTTGAAACCAGGCTAAATAACACATGAAGAATTTCACTTAATAGTTAAGACAAATCTGTTACTGCTGATATAGACGTTAAAACAGGACGTTACAACAGGAATATTTAACTGTGCATTGCATTTAAATTGCATTTTGTTAAGTGATTAACAACAAAATTTTCCTCTAAAATTAAGTTAATCTCACTTCTTGCATCTGTTTTGCGTCTCCTTATCCTAGAACACTGCATGCAAAGCAAGTTATTCATGCAAAATATAGTACAAACTGAATAAGGAAGAACAGCATGCAGGTTGTGACTCCTCTTTCACCTGGATGTGTGTTAATTCTTAAACCCTGCAGCTGGTCCTCGCAGAGGGCTTAATGGGGGAAAAATCAATTAGTTGACTCCACTGAGAGGTACCTTGTATGTACCAGAAGACTGAGCAACTATCAGAGCATAAACAAGTGATTTGTGTACTTATTCTGCAGAGTGCGGGCATATGTTTATCACGTATCTTAAAAGTTAATCTACTTATGGTAAATGGTAAATGGCCTGTATTTATATAGCGCTTTACTAGTCCCTAAGGACCCCAAAGCGCTTTACATATCCAGTCATCCACCCATTCACACACACATTCACACACTACTTATGGTTATAATTAAACCAACTTTCTGCTAAGTGTGAATAAATGTGAAGTGAATTGCATAAATATAAGCTACTTTGGGGGATTGTCCAGCCGCTAGAGGACAATTCAGATTAAACAGCTGGTAGTACTGTCATTACAGAGGAGAACTTGTTTTTAACCTGTGACAACAGGAATTTCAACACATGGGAAAGGAGAAACAATCTGCAGCACAAGCTGTCCTCTGAAGCTCATTATACGCTGCAATGACAGCAAAGCTGAGAGATGACAATCTTACCATTAATTTGGACAAAACTGATATCATAGCACACCTTTTATTTACTTACAAAACTCTAACAGAAAGTCTAACAGATTAAAAACATCAACACATTAATAATCAAGATTTCAATCAGTTTATATAGAGACAATGGTGCTTTCCTATTTTTTTTCTAAATTTATAATAAGAATAGGAATCAACTTGTCCTTTCTTGGCACTGTGCTGCAAATTGGCAAACTGAAATCAATACTGATCTGTAATAAAACTAGAGATGGACCGATCTGATCTGTCGGTATCTGTCCGATACTGACCTAAATTACTGGATCAGATATCGGAGAGTAATAAAAAATGTAATCCGATCCATTAAATATCAGGAAAGCACCTCACAAAACTTGTGACATGGCGTAACTCGGCTCATAACCTTAGCACTTCGGAGCAGTACGCGTCACGTGATAGAGCGGCTGTGGCGTGTGAGACCTGTCGGTGGTCTTGTTGAATATTTGGAGCCTCGCTACCAAATTTCATCTCCAAGAAAGTTATCCCAGAGAAGTAAAGCAAGTGTGTAAGTTAATCTCTGAATGTTTGTAAAGCATTCCCACGTTAAGCTTAACAACCGATATATGGAGCGACTGCCTCTTCTCTCTCCCTCCCTCTCCTGTTGCTACTTCAATCATGAAACTGCTTAATGATCAGCTGATCGGCTTTTCTGTCGCTAGGCCGTCTCTCTTGTTTGTTTTTGGCCCACTTTGCACCAGAAAGAGGAAACCAGCAGCTAAACAACACCAGCGCGTTTAAGCTTGATAATCTGTTGTTAGAATTTATTTAATATTAGTTTCTACACCAGGATCTTTTTCTACATAGCTGACGGCTGGTAACTGTGCAGGGGCGGAACTAGCAAAGTTTAGCTAGGGGGGCCAATAGGGCATTAACAGGGAAAAGGGGGCACAAAGAAATACTTTTCTTTCTTATTCTCATTTAAAATGTCTAGCTTTAAATAAAAAAATGTATATAGGCTAGATAAATAAGTGACTTATACTTCAAGCTGAACTTGTATTTTTGCACTTGTTCCTTGTCTGTGAATGCTTGTAATGTTTCAGTCAGCTGCTGGACCAATTACCCAAACCAGTCTGGAATTCATGCACAAACTGACTTCTTCATCTTTGACCATTTTTGTTGTTTTTTGTTTTTACTGTGCAGCAGTTCAGACTCACACACGTCGTGCTGCTTGTTCATGTCTCACAGGTTTTAATGTATTCTTGCTTGTGTTGCTGAACAGTCCACTCAGAGAGAAAGCTGTTTTTCTGTGGCGTGCCCACAGCACAAATCAGGTAATTTATTTGTGCACGCACGGTGACCAGATGTGTACGTTGTCTTTTCATCAGACACAGTGCATGCTTGCGAGTTCATAAAAATCCAAAAGATGTTTTCATCTACATCCATTAGCAATGAAAAAGATGAAAAGTTCTATTAAAATTCCCAGAAATTCAGTAAGTTGATATCTTTGCCTCCAGTTTCTGGCATCTGAATATTTGCATTGACTAACAATTACATTGTTCTTTCTGGTGTCAGACAAAGAGTCTAATGGAGTTTACTTGTACATTTGAAATCTAGTTTTCTTACTTTCTTACTTAATGGTGACTAATATTGCTTATACTTGATGTCAGTACTGCATTTTTTTAAGTATGATAACATAAATAGTTATAAGTAGTATTTTAGTTTCACAAAGGACAAGACCAGGGCAATTATTATTATTACCTGACTGCCACCAATTACTATAAAGGCAGGTCAGTGATGGCATACTGCTCCTTGGGGTCCTCTAATGGCAACAGGAATGTAGTAGGAGGGACCAGGACAAGGGCAGAATTATAAAAAATACAATGGATAATTATTACATGCTTTTAAATAGAAAATGATGCCAAGGGCCAAAATTAAAATCTTTAACTAGCATAAACTGAAGACAAAAATGTTCGCTAAGAGGGCACAATACCAAGTAAGAGCAGGTGATTGAGCACTACCTGGGGTACCTGTGCACGTGCCTAAATGTGATACTTCTAGTGTGATTTATTAAATATGGAGAAGAAAGAACTGTATGTTAAGAGGTGAAAATCTGAATATATTACTTTTGAAAAAGGAAGCATTTTGTGAAAGACTGCACAAGTCAGTCAAGCACAAAGAACATTAAGCTAACATCAAATGACTAACGGTTCAATTAACCCCCCTTTTTATTTTTCCCCTCATTTAATTAAATACTGCCTTGTACATTAAAATGAGGCTATCCACTACAGGCTTTCAAGATAATAAAACTGGTATCAACAAAAGTGAAGTGATCCATCTCCCCATCAGCCAAAGGCACTCAGTGGTGAACGTGGCTTTTATCCAACCGTGAAAAAAAAGGGTGTGCTTGCTAGAAAATAACAATTCTAGTTAAAACTGACTAACGTTAATGAACTTTGCTAAAATTAAATCCGTCAAACCCTCAGAGGATGCAGTCAGTATTGCTGGCATGTAAGCATTGCTCTTCTTCTCCTTATAAGTTAAAATCTTTGCTTTGCCTTGTGCAAAGTGTGTTGTTTTAGTCTTGTTCTAAGTTTTAGAAGAAGTCTTTAGATGTCTTTTTTTTCTACTTGAAGACTACAATTTTTTTATGACAAGTGGTTGCACGAAATAAATTTGTTTGAATCCAGAAATATTTTTTAAGTACACTGAATTTAATTTAAGCGAGTAAAACCAACATATATTTTTAAGCTACTTTAACTTAACTGTTGTGGATACGTCTTAGTCAAATATTATTAGTAAGTCCAACTAAGGTCGTGTTAAATGTACCAGAATAATTTGTTTCCTTTACACTTATGTCCCAAACTTATATTCAAATCAATCAAATTGTTAATTTCTCTCTATTTCAATTAAGTTAAGTTTACTTAAAAAATATTGCTTACCCTGATTTGTAGTTTTTAAAAACGTCAATAATGAAAACTACAACATTCTTTCACATCATTTATTAATGCAAAATTTGTTGCAAACAGAATAAGAATCCACATCTCTAAGGGAAATTGCTGCAATTTGTATAATACAAATTACAAAACTTTTGCCTATGAACTAGTAGCTTTAAAAAGCTGTATTCAAACAAAACAGAAACAACAGACAAGAGAAATGTTAACCAATGTTTCTCTTCCTCTATAAAAGAAAAAAAAAAAAAACTCCTTACATAAAAGAATAAAACACTACCAGCAGTATAAAGTATCACAATTAGAAACTGATGCATCCACAAACTAACCAGTTTCAGACTTGCTGTTCTGCGATCCATATTTAGAAATTGCATTTTAATAAGGTAATTAGACTTAAAATTAAACTTGTGTTTTCCTTACTGCTTATTGACCACTGTCTTTCCATTCTAGTCCTTCCTTGAAGATTCTGAATGTTTTACATATTTTCTGACCTAACATACTCGCTTCAAAACAATTAATAGTCTTTAAAGTGTTACCAGTGTGCTGCAGTGTGGTAATCATGAATGGTTTTTTTTGTTTTTTTATCCGGTTGAGTTAACACTGATTATACGCAGGGCAGCAGCTATAACTGAATAATTACAAAGTTGCTCTTCAAGCTACTCAAATGTACCACACGTGAAACATTCATTATTGAAAGTTAAAATGTTCAATCGAAACATAACACAGAACAAATGATGGTTGTACAAGAGTTTCACTCCTATTCACAAGAGCACCAGTCATTGGTAATTTACATAACAGCATTCTCTTGATGTGTTATTTTAGAAATCTTCCTATCCAGTAGCAATTTTGTTCTTCAGCCCAAAGACTTTGGGGGAGAGCTTTTCACCATCGAATCCCATCAACACTTTCTAAATGAATTCATAATAGTCCTTCAATTCCTTGAGGAAGGCTAGGTTTAGTGCATAGATTACTCCAAGCATCAATGCACAAGCTTGGGCCAGAGATCCAATGTTGTCCATGACTATCTCCCCTTCAACAAATATTCCAATGTCATCATAATGTCCATTTTGTCCATCCTCCCTGTTGATGACATAAATGCCCATGGTGTGCTTCTTCAGGTCTCTCTGGATATCATCTCCTTCAATGTCCTAAACATTTAATAAAAAGGTAAAAGAAAAAACAATTAACTCTACAATTAAATTCCAATCTAGTCGTTTGTGTGTGTGTGTGTATGTGTGTAATACACACACACACAGATATCTATCTAAAAAGTGTGTGTATAGATGACTTGCTTACAATGACTTACAAAGAACTCCCGAAGGTAGAGGAAAAGTGCCCTGAGAACTGCTTCCCTTTTCACTTTAACATCACTTTCAGCCTGTTTAAAGAGAGTTGCTGATTAAACCAATTTGGAAAAAAGAACAATGTCTGACATTCGCAATAAGTAAATTTTATCATATGTCAGTTCAAACATAGTAAATAAAATTTATATATGAAATTTCAAAATTTAGATTGCTTGGCTGGTCACCTAAAACGGCTTATTGGACTCACCAGTGACCTGCCACTTAAGACAAAAGAAATCCAAATAGAATTTGCAATATTCAGATTTACCTCTTGCATGATCTGCAAGTGGTGGGCAAGTTTCTGCCCAGAAACACCGCCCTTCTTCTGGAAAACTGTCATCAACTGAGGTGTAATTCTGTCTAACTGTGCCGCGAAGGTCATCTCCAGTTGAAGTGTTGTAATACACTGGAATTCAGCATTTACCTGTATCTCTCTCTCACACACACACACACACACACACACACACACACACACACACACACACACACACACAGAGAAAAAAAGAAGACTGGTGCTTAATCATTGGTATGATTATTTTGTTATTTCTTCATTAAATGCTACAATGCAATTGCCATCACTTCATAAAGCATGATTATCATATGGGTTAGTATACAGTGCATGAAGGATGTTACTACTGTTAATCAAAGAAGAAATGAATGGCATCAGTCCATTTAACGGGTTTAAAGGGTTTTAAAAAGCAGATATTTGTCTGTTTCAGGTGGTTGGCAACACATTTTCCTGTGCTCTTTGTCCACTGGTGGGAGTGTCTCACCTGTGAGGTCAGCGGGGCAGAACTCTGCCATCAGCAACAGAGAGCAGAGAAAATTTAGATGTGCAACTAAAAACATGCTTGCCATGTAAGCCCCAAACATCTCTGAAATTGCTCTGCAAACTTCAGAGTACTTATACTTCAGGAGTCCTGTGGGTACCGTAAAGACTCATGTATGCAAACAAACCACATTTTTTTTTGCAATCTGATCCTTTTTCTCTTGGCTGTTTCCTTCAGGGATCACCACAGTGAATGATCCACATCCATCTAACCCTATGCTCTGCATCCTCTTAACTCACAAGAACTAAATTCCTGTTTTTCATTTCACTTTCGCAAGTTTTTTTTTTCTTTTGTCCTGGATAAAAGAAATTTAATCATATATATTAATTGATATTAATTAATATCAATATTAATAATCACAAGAACCCTTAAGATGAGATAGATAAACTTGTCCCTGCAATACTGTGACAAATACTGTTGTGATAAATATGTAAGGAATTTGCATGTACTTACCAAAATAACACCATCTTCTTGAATAAACAGTAACACATAAGGGGAAGAAAATCTGCCAGAAAAGGAAGACAAATAAAAAAAAAAAAAACTTTAGAAAGACAAACAATTACCGTTTCCAAGCCATTAGTGCATTACTTCATGATACTCCCTTGTAACAAAACAAATCTTACTTGTGCCTCTGTGCAAACTACAGATGGCACGATACCACTTTTTTATGTCCGATACCGATATCATAAATTTGATTATCTGCCGATGCCGATATGAATCCGATATAGTGTATTTTATAATAAATAAAACTGTTTTTATAAATATTTTGCTGCATTTTGTATAAGTTCATACTCAGTTTTAAAAACAAAACATTAAAGCTATTCTGTTATACCTGTATGCAAAAAATACACTGCACCCAAAATATTTTATACTTCAGCAATACTGATCAACCTAAAAAACTTACACCATCCTCCTTATTCAGGTATTCTAAACAGTACATAGAAATATTAAACTAATAGGACTGCCAACTCCCAGCAAAAATATTAGGAAACCACCCCGCACCCTCCGCCTGATAATGCTTAATTGACGTAATCTACTTTAATGCACAGAAATCAATTATTTTTCTATAATAATTTGATTCAACATTTTTCTTCAATACAGTTGCAGACAGCGCAGACAGCGTACCTTCCCAAAGGAAAAAGTGCTATATGTACTACTATTACTAGGGCATATATTAGACTTAATATTTACTACATACAATAATGGATCTCTATACATTTAACCAGATCACCACTTTGGTAGTAAGATTTAGAATAATTATTTATTAAAAGCTAGACATTTTAAATGAGAATAAGAAAGAAAATTATGTCTTTGTGTCTCCCTTTCCCTGTTAATGCCCTACCTGGCCCCTGGCAAAACTTTGCTAGATCCGCCCCTGCACAGTTACCAGCTGTCAGCTACCTAAAAAAGGATCCTGGAGTTATTTGTCTCTCAGAAACAGTTCATAACTTCCCTTCAACTCATTCATGTGACCTAAAATGTAAACCTGTTTCTTCATTACCTGTTCAGCTCTAATGATTCAGTAAAAACTTCTCCTGGTTTCACCTTCATGTTTCCTTCTCACCACATATCCAAACTATCATGACCAGCAGCTATTACGGCTGTGGCTCCAGAAAACATAAGCGGATACTAGAAGTATTATTAAAAAAATTCTAGCAACAGCTTATCAAGCTTAAACGTGCTGCTGTTGTTTATCTGCCGTTTTCCTCTTTCTAGCGCAAACTGGGTGACTAACAAATGAGAGAGACTAGCGACAGAAAAGCCGATCACCTGATAATCGATCAGTTTCATGATTGAAGTAGCAACAGGAGAGGGAGGGGGGAGAATGAGGGAAGAAGTTTTAGCTGTTCAGCATGAAGACACCGAATAACTCCAGCTTTGTGTCTTTTTTCATTCTAGCTGAAGTATAAAACAAATCGCTTCCTTTCCCCCTCAATACAAAACTCCGACAGCCAGTCCAGCTGTGGCTCCATACATCGGTTGTTAAGCTCAACATGGAAATACTATGCAAACATAAAGAGATGAACTTACACACTTGCTTTACTTCTCTGTGTTAGTTTTCTCTGAGATTAAATGCAGCGGTTTGGAAGCACGTAGCGAGGCTTTAAATGCTAAACCAGACCGCTGACAGGTCTTGCACTCAACAGCTCTATCAAGTGAAGCAACTTCTTTTCTGAGTTAATTTCAGTTCTGACAAACATCACTCTCAGTGCCTTTTGATCTCACATTTTTGGCAACCACTGAGTTATTCTCCTCCACAGTTTACAACCATTATTTTTTTCTGCACAAAAGACGTTGTGCAACGCCAATCCTACTTATTTCCTACTGCACCCCTGACTGTGCAGGTGCGTTCAGAAGCCCCCTCCCCCGCCCGACTATTCCTTAATGCCAATGTTGTGGCGGGAGGGACGATTTCTCCACTTAAAACTGCAGGCGACTGTACAGTGAACTTTACAGCTAACTACAGAGAAATTGCCTCGTTCCATAATTTGTTAGTACAAAGTGTGCCACAAGAACTAAGCTAAAAACATATGACATTTTAACGCATCAATACAATTACTCTTTTAATAGAGCAGTAGCTAATAGAGCACATAGCTAGCTTAAGTCAAATTCATGACAAAGTTCAGAGGTGTACAACTACTTAGACTTCTTTCTCCATGTGCACACGTCTTAAAGAGTCAACATGCTTTGACTGAGGTAAAAAAATAAAACAAAAACGACCGTAAAAGGTTTACTTACCGAAGCTAGACCACCTTTATATGAAGTTGTGCGATTAACTTGAGCCCGCTTGCAGCACACAGAGTCCGCTTCTTCAGTCCGCGCGCAAAATGGTGGCCTGTCCTAGCGCATGCGCAAAATGGCCCAGCAGGAGGCTATGAAAAACATACTTAAGCATTTTGAGCTACATTTAATTAACTAAAATTAATTGGATTAAAACGCAGGGAATGTATTCTGGAGTTACTCGAATTATATATGTAGACAGGAATTACTCATTTGAATTGAAAAGATATACCAAAATATAATATGCTATATTTAAAAGGAGACAATATCACTTTTTTCAGTGTAAAGTGGCCCTCTGTTTGGCAGCAAACAAGCTGCTTTCAGCTGGAAGTAAGTTCTTTTTTAAAAACTAAAGTTAGCCTACTGCAACTCCCGTATTTTCTGGACAATAGAGCGCACCTGTATATAAGCCGCATCCGCTTTATTTTTTTTATTTATTTTTTAAAAAAGATATAAAAGCTGCACCCAGCTATAAGCCGCAGATATCTATGTTGAAAAATTAGATATTTACTGCATGTACAGAACGATTTTGTACTGTAAATGTACATGTATGTACCTGAACAGATTCTTTCTGAACAATGGCTTCATCACATCTGTCTCGATGAGATGAGATGAGATGAGATGAGATAGCCTTTATTTGTCAGTTGCAGTTGCCCACAACCGAGATGACAGATCTTGCCGACCGTACATACAATACACAAACATCACATTGGGGAGACAGGTCAGGCTAGGTAGCAAGGGAAAAAAAACATCGAAATGTGTAACACAAAAGGATAATACAGGAATGCACAGATTTCAACACACCATAGCACAATAAACACAGACAAGCAACATGGGAGAGTATTCCAGTGTGTACAGCTGATCTGGGACCGCTGCAATCTTCGATTGCGCCTCCAACTGATCCGGTGTCCACATCGGATGGGAGATAAGCATGGGAGGAGGCGTTGGATCCAGGGTAGGGAGGGTGATGAATGAGTGAGTGCTTATCAGTGTATATGTATGTGTGTGCGTGTCCATAGTTCAGCTGAGACAGTGTCCTTTGCCCTGCCAGGCTAAGTAAACAGTCTTCCAGCCAACCCAGGTGGCCTTGCATGGAATGGGAAGGAACAGACTAAACACAGTCGTTATCAGGGAGTTTTTGTTGTTTTTCACATCAGTCTCGTTCTCCGTTTCACTGTCATCCTCCGGTGAAGTTGGCTCTGAAGGTGCGCCGCTCTCATTGCGCAGCAGTCCAGCCTTTCGGAACCCGTTGGTGATGGTGGATTCTTTCACAGCACTCCACGCTTTTAGGATCCACTTACAGACATCAGAAATGGATGCTTTTCGCATGCGGCCAGTTTTTGTGAATGACTTTTCACCGCTTGTCATCCAAGTCTCCCACTCAACCCATAGTGCAGCTTTAAATGCCCGATTTACACTGATGTCAAGTGGCTGCAAATCACCATTGGTAGAAGTTTTTGTCCGGTTGTCGTGCATGCCAGAACGCAGGTGAAGTGCGTCCTCTCATGGCCTGTTGTTTTCAACAACACGGATGATGCACCTGTCTTGTTAACAGTCCTGTTCAGAGGCAGATCAAACGTTAAAGGTACTTCATCCATATTGATTATGTCGTCTGGTTCGATGGAGTTTTCTTGTATCTTTGTTTCAACAAATTTGTGGAAGTTTTCAACTTTTTCCTGATAGTCAGGGGGGAGTTGCTGACCGAGAGTGGTCCGTGCCCTGATGGACAGGTTTTTACGTCTCATAACTCTGAAACACCATGACGGCCCAGCTTTGAAATCTTCAATATTCATTTCGCGGGTGATTGGCTTTCAGTCGGATCTGTACAGTGGATACACCTTGGCCACCTGCTCTCTGTGTGTTCACCCAGTCTTCCAGGACATTTTCAAGTTCAGGCCACCTGCTTTTATGTCCTCTGAAAGCTTTTCTCGACTTTTGGCATTGCATTAGCTCTTCCCGCTGCCACCTCCAACATCGCACCATAGAGTCATTGACGCTAAGCTTGCGTGCAGCAGCGTGGTTTCCCTCCTGGATAGCAAGATCGATGGCCTTCAACTTAAAACTTGCATCATACAAACTTCTTCGTGTGTTTTCCATGATGAAGGGGCGAGGATTTGAAAATAATTACCAGTTGGTAATTTGTCATGCGTGTTCTATCTGCTAAAGAAAAAGTAGCGTATTCTTCTTTGCATTGATTTTTCGTCTATCTTGTTTTTGATTCTAATTCTGGTTAGAGCGCCCCTGGTGGCGGAAGAAGAATCCACAGAATAGCCGCACCTTTGTATAAGCCTCATGGCTCAAAACCTAGGAAAAAAAGTAGCGGCTTATAGTCCAGAAAATACAGTACCTTGTTTTAGTTGTGGTAGCTACCTGGGTTATGTGCCACTTCAGTATTTTCCATGTACTATTGCTGTGTGATTTATTAGTTTTTAATGAAGGCCGCATTACAACTGATAGCTGCAAATAATCATATGCAGTTCTGAAAGCAGACAAAAAGAAAACATATTACTGATACAGAAATAGTTTTCTATATGAGATTGCTGCAAAAAGTGCAGCCTTTCCTGATGTCCACCCTACTGCTACTGATTTTATATTTATAAATTATATAATTTAAAAATCTAGTAGGTATTGGTATGGCGAGTAACCTTCAGTAATAGTAATACATCACACAGCAATAGTGCATTCATGTAGTTGTAAAAAGCATGATAATATATTAAGTAATCCAAAGTATTCAGAATACGTTACTCTCATTTAGTAACGTTTTCTATATGTGTTACAAAATACATTTTGGGGCATGTAATCTGTAATCTGTAGTGGAATACATTTAAAACCTTCCCAACACTGCTGGCAACAAACAAATGCTTTCCAGTCCTAACCTTCACTCCAGTTAAAACTTTAAACCTATAATATGTGTTTTCAAAGCTGATACATTTTCTTTTAAGAAACGCTAAAGAGCTGAAATTCTTTAAATGAACTTTTGAATGAACTTGATAATAGATATATATTTAATCAGCATTCCTTAATTACAACTGTAGCAACATTAATAACTGTCTGTCATGAGAAATGTCTATTTGCTTTGATAGCATAGTGGATAGTTTACTTACCTAACACGTTTTCTTTTTTACCCCCAAAAAATTTCTTCTTTTATTCAATGAGAAATACATGATATTGAGGACAGAATTTTATTGTTAACTTTATAGGAATGTTTTAGTTATTCAAGCTAGAAAAATTCAAACAACCAGAATGTTTGTCTAAAAACTAAAATCTCAGGTCAATAACAACAGTGAAAAGTTGAGAAAACCTGAGGGTTTCTTTTCTTTCCTTTAACAATGTATGACCAGCTCTGCAAAAGTAGTTTGACAGATGAGAACAAAATGACAAAGTCAAGTCTTAATGTAAAGTAGCAGATTTGGCAAAAACCCCCAAATAAAAACAAACAACAGCATATAAGAACAAACAACCAATGCTAATTGTCCGAGATAGCAGTTTAGGCATGACGATGTAGCCACAGGACCTGTTTACCTTGGAGTCATTGAGACAACCTGCACTTAAAGTACACTGCATACTAAAGTATCCTTGAGTGAAATGAGAGGCCATCTTGTCCAAAAGCTAAAGCTCGGTTGAAACTGGGTCGTGCTACAGAATCATGATCTCAGGCGCAGAAGCAAATATACAACAGAATGTCTGAAAAATATGGCAATGGTTCAGTCAAAGTGCATCCAGAATGACATGCTATAGAAGACATTAAGAGAGTTGTGCATAAATTAATGTCAGCAAGCTTCAAACTAAAGCAACGTTGAAAAGTGAAGCAGGCCAAAGTGATGACAATGATAAATTCATAAAGAATGCACAGCAAAGCTCATCCTAAAGCAATTTCTTTGCATCTGTTAACTATTATTTGTTGTTTGACAAGGTAGGTATGTGAGGTTCTTCTGCTAGTCAGGGTTTATTCTTTAGCTCTGTCTTCAAGAGGATGTAATAAGAGGGAGCACAGACTATGCTGTGAAAAAGAAAACAGAGAAACCTAGAATTTAAAGACATTACCATAATTTTATTCTTGAGCTGTTTTTTTTTTTTTTTTTTTTACTTAATCTTTGGTTAGTTTCTGCAGACCTCATAGACTGAAGTGCATGCTTCTATTCATCATTTCATTCATTCATTTAATTTAGCTTAGTCTGATTCTCAAGATATGTGGAGACTGGGAAAACTATTTTAGGACTTTATTCAGACTGGAAATAAATATCTGTTTCTAGAGTTTTAATTGCTTGGAATTAATAGCAATGCGATGGTAACGATATTCATGGCTATAATAACTGATGGTTAAGAACGTTTTACAGTGTTGGGGATGAAGTCAACAGAGTGAAATTAGTTTTCTTGTTCTTTTTAGTCTTGTTCTTTAGCCCCGTTTCAGTGTCATGTCTCTGTTCTGTCTCTTTTCTGTTGCCTGCTCGTAGAAGTCTTGACGTTTAAAGAGCCATCGCAGTGCAAAATCTCAATAGCAGTAATCCATTGCCTGTCTAATAGACCGGGCACACCCCCCACTTTTAAAATGCCTACCCTGCTTTTAACAGGAGGCATTTTCATATTTGCAATGTCCTTAATCACAGCCTGTACCTACAGGCTCGTTTCAATGGGACATATTTCTTCTTTTACAAGAGAATTTTGCAACAAAAATATCAGCGACTACACAAGTACCATCAATTCAAAAGGACAAAGTGCCGAGCCTGTAGGTACAGGCTGTGATTAAGGACATTGCAAATATGAAAATGCCTCCTGTTAAAAGCAGGGTAGGCATTTTAAAAGTGGGGGGTGTGCCCGGTCTATTAGACAGGCAATGGATTACTGCTATTGAGATTTTGCACTGCGATGGCTCTTTAAACGTCAAGACTTCTACGAGCAGGCAACAGAAAAGAGACAGAACAGAGACATGACACTGAAACGGGGCTAAAGAACAAGACTAAAAAGAACAAGAAAACTAATTTCACTCTGTTGACTTCATCCCCAACACTGTAAAACGTTCTTAACCATCAGTTATTATATCCATGAATATCGTTACCATCGCATTGCTATTAATTCCAAGCAATTAAAACTCTAGAAACAGATATTTATTTCCAGTCTGAATAAAGTCCTAAAATAGTTTTCCCAGTCTCCACATATCTTAAGAATCAGACTAAGCTAAATTAAATGAATGAGTGAAATGATGAATAGAAGCATGCACTTCAGTCTATGAGGTCTGCAGAAAGTAACTAAAGATTAAGTTAAAAAAAAAAAAGCTCAAGAATAAAATTATGGTAATGTCTTTAAATTCTAGGTTTCTCTGTTTTCTTTTTCACAGCATAGTCTGTGCTCCCTCTTATTACATCCTCTAGAAGACAGAGCTAAAGAATAAACCCTGACTAGCAGAAGAACCTCACATACCTACCTTGTCAAACAACAAATAATAGTTAACAGATGCAAAGAAATTGCTTTAGGATGAGCTGTGCATAATCATTTTTTGTGGCTGTCCTGCACTACCACATAAAGGACCAAAATATTGTCCTTATATTCTCATAATGGCACGTTTATTATTTCTGGTGACAGCATGAGGACATTTCCAATGCGGTCACTGAAGTCATTCAAAACAAATTTCTCATTTCCTAATACATTTTTAATACAGGTTGAGAAAGGAAGTAAGAATCTAGCTATTAAAAGCAGGAAATTATTTATTTGTTGTTTAGTCTTTATCTCTCTCTCTATGTAGGATTATTATTATCGTAGTCAGAGACAAGTCATTGCAAATCATGCAAAGCGAGTTCCCTCTTGGTATATATATTCCTGTTACACCCCAAACATATTTTTGACATTTTTTGTAGGTTTATAGAAGAAAAGCTATGCTTCAAATAACTCTGTAGTAGGGCAGTGAATTTATATCATTACCTGACCAGATATGAACCTCATTCTACGCCTTTCTCCAAGAGTAAAATCCTCCAATTCATTGGGGTTTTCGTAAACTGATGTTAAGATCTACTGTAGATATGCTGAAGAAGCTGTGATTCTGTTTGGTGTAATATTACACTTCATAAACAACCCCTAAATTTCTTTACCAGAGTGTCAGGGGGTAATCATCATACTGGCATGTGAGAACATCAAAGGGGAAGTGTGTTTGTACCTTAGGTGCAATTCTTTCTGTCTCCAAAATAGACGTTATATCACCATGCTGAGGTGCCATCAGATAAAATGACAAGACTCGGCATGCTATTATGGAACCAATCCTGTGTTAAACTATCCTCGGCAGATAGTGGTTTTATGTTTCCATATTTGTTTTATGCAAACCCACTGAAAAACACAAGGTCTCTGGTCATGATTATATGAACTCTGTTTAAGTGTTTGCGTCTTACAGTTAATTAGAGAACTTTATGCCTTCAGCACAAGAGGACTCTGCAGTAATCCTTCCAGTAAAAAAAGATAAATGGGATAAATGTTTTCATTGCACTAAAATACTGTTATATATTTGTGGCATCATTTCTTAGGAACAACAAAACTCTATAGGCTTGCAGTACATTTCCAATACTAATCAATTTTACACTAATTTAAGAATTTAGTGGCTATCCAAGTCTGACGGCATTAGCTGTTTCTGGGTCCAAACTCCATCCGCTTCAGGTCCCAAAGTCAAACCAACACTGCGGCATCACTGAGAGTTAAAAACTGTCTAAATTCTTTTATCTTTAATAAAATGATCAGTGTGGCTGCTCTACCAGGTGTAACAATTAAGTTTAACATCCAGGCATCCATGAAAACAGAATTTATGAAGTTTAATGGAGTTAAAAGTTAGAAGGAAGTTATCTCCTTAGTTTCCATCTAAACATGATAGCATGTTTTGACTGAGCGATTTCTGAAAAATCAAAACGTACAGCTCTGCTATCACCTCCAACATAAATTAAGACAGAAAACTTAACAGCAGTGGCGTTTTTAGGGTTACTGAAGTTGGACTAGCTGGTATATAATGATGTGCTACATGATCGCTAGCTACAGAGCATTATATAAACACATTCGCACAGTGAAGCTTGAGGATGAACGGTAACTTTTTTCCACAAAAGTTGATGGTCAGGGACAAATGCAATTGCATGGCAGGATGCTCTAAAGGGACCAAACTTCAGCCAGGAGAACAACTGAGAGGAATCCATCCACAATACGAGGTTAGTCATTCATATACTGCTGCATGGGCTGGGCTGTAGTTACATAGTAAGGTTTGAAAAACTGAGCTTTAAAGGGAATAGTGATAACAAAAAGAACAGAGGTCGACAGTGATCACTGACTGTTTTAGGGGCTTGGTCAGATTAAATAGCACAAGAGCATTAAAACAAGTTAAAAACACAAGAGCCTTAATATAAACGCAGAGTAGTTTGGATTCATACGTCGTCACTGAAACATTGGATTACCCATGTAGCTTGTCTTTATTATGAAGTTACCGCAACCACTTTGGTTTACTTACAGGTATAAGATTTGCTATTCAGTTTAGTGTCTTTGTGAGCTAACAATTGCACTCAACACAAAAGTAAAGCTGGGGTTACCTGGAACAGTTTGAAGAACACTTTCAATGAAAAGTAATGAAACCACCAAAGTGATTACTCAGATTATGTCAAAAACCTGCAACTAAAGGTTATTACACTATTTCAGTTGGGTCCAAAGTAATTGAACTAAAAACACGCCATCATTGTCAAAGCTAAATTCTAGCCTCTGGTCTATAAAATGGCTAAAATGTCATAACTGGAATTTTTAAATAATAGCCAACATCATGACTCATTCATGACACATGCTACAGATGCGCCTTAATTTGAAATTAATAACTTGAATGTAGCTGCTTTTGTAAATGTGATTATATCATTCAGTAACTAAAACACAAAGCCATTTGAGCTCTTTCAGCCTGCCAGCATTGTGTTGCACCTCTAGACATAAATATTAATACCCTTTAGCTCAGAGAGAGTATAGTCATCACAAATTCATCAAGGAAACCTAACAAACTGAGCTTTTGTTCCTGCCAGCTTTTTTGGAGCTGACATTTCCTCTCTGAGGGAGAGCTAAACCAGGTCAGCTCGCAGCCATTTCCTGAAAATACAGGACACCACTGGGGTACAGGAAGATGTTCTCCCCAGTGGGTGAGGAGTGGAGCAACATTTCTACACATTTCCAAACTCCACACCCCAGAGAACATGCCAGGAGACAGTTTCAGCCAATGAACTGTGATCCATTTGTGGATTTTCTTTCTCCCCGAGCTAAAGAGCCAGTTAACGCTGCAGTATAGATAATGGCTTGACACATGCCTGGACAGAAGTGGTAAGAGCTCAAGTAAAGGGTGTTACTTTAAGCATTTAGCACTTTTAAAAGGTGAAAAGGAAAATATGAGAAATGGTCGTATGCACTGTAAAGTACATAACAGCATAAATGGGCTTTTCTCCTTCAGAATATGTTCAGGCAAGCACAAATAAAACCAGAGCTAAAATCTCATGCTTAACCTTTTGTCTGCCACCTTTTAAACTCAAAATACGAATCCAAGATGGCCATTCTGTGCCAGTTTGCCCCCTTTTTGAAAGGCTGTTCATCGTGCTACAATCTTTCAGAACAACTCCTTGTTACTACTTGTGTTGCATGAGTAGCATGTCTATCAAAATCAAGGCGCGCCATCTTTGTTCCATACATTAGTACCATTCAAAAAACCCTAGTTGTTTTATTCCTGTTAGGGGCTATTGTAATCTTTATTGTGCATACACTCATGAACCAGCAGTTTAAACCTGAAAATCATTAGAGGACAACTATCTTTTCCAAAAAATGTTGGGCATGACTAAGAGGAAAATGCCAGAAAAACACAAAAGACCACAATAGAGTGTTATGCGGAGTATACAATAAAAAGGCTCAGACTCACCATTACAGATCTTATTGGAGTCTGTGAGAGAGCTCAGTGGATTAGAGCCTTTGGCTGATTGTATGTTTTCCTAACAGTATGGGATAAAAGCGTGGCATTGGCAGAGTAGGGGGAAAATAAGTTAATTACTCCAGCTGAGAAAATATTAAAGGCAAGCAGCACACTCAGTAACAATCAGCTAAAAATACAATACAGCATGTGAAGAATAATTCATGGTGCACAAGCACTAGGGTAATGCTGCTAGAGTTTGACTTTCAGCATGGTTCACTTCAATGTCTGTGGATGGAATTCCCATGGGTTTAATCGCAGCCTCTGCCTATAAAACACCAAATCTATACTCGTGTTTTCCATCCAATCATACTTTAATTCTGCCAAAGCAGTAAAACCCACAGAATAGTTTTAATATATTATATAATGCTTTGATTTGCCAGGCTTTTCACTGAAGTCATAATTGAATTGTTCTGCTACATAGTTTTACTTTTAAGTTTTCCAACCACTTACTTCCTCAATCACATTCAAAAATTGTGACAAAGACAAAAGACTCTTGGCTTTCGTGCTAATGCTGCTGCACATTATGCAGAGTCACCTCCAAGATTTTCAACCTCATAATGCTCAATTTATTGTAAGCTGTCACCTTGAACAAATCTTTTACACAATTAGATCTACTACACTCACAAACTAAAAGAAATTAGGAAATATTTTTCACAGTACCAACATAATATCAATTGTATTTTTGACTTAGAATAATAGTGTTTATATAGCCGTCCCTGGTCAATTATACACACAGCTTTATCTTTTACTTTAAGGCCAGGCAAGCAGAATTACTGCCCCTGAACGCATTTACTTACATTTCATGCAAGCGTCCAAAAACAAGCTTCAAAGTCATAAAGAAGAGTCAGCACAGAAGCTGTCAGTCATTTCAACACTTCTCTGTTGGTCTATAAATACCATATGCAGCATAACAAGTCTACTGATGTCAAACGATTGGTAAATATGTCATGGTCCGTGGTCCTGTGTGTGTGTGGAATGTGTGATGCTCGGGTAGCCACACCCCCAGGCTGGGCCATTACCGGCACACCCGCTCTCCATCAGGGTGATTACCTGAAGAGCTACTTAACCCGGCACTGACGGATGCTCCACGCCAGTCCGTTAATCACCTCTCTGTGGTTTCGATCCGGCGTTCAGCATCTGCCACCTGCCTGTCCTCCTGCTCAATTGGATCACCCGGTGCATCATCTGGCCCATTCACTACCTCCATGGATTCCCTTCTCACGGACTTCCCTCCCGAGCTCCCACGGTCCCGCTCTAATCGTAAGCCAACTAGTCTAACTCAGTCTTGATGTGTTTACCCCGCTTCCCGGCTCCCTAGTAATCTTCTCCCCTTTCTGTTGCAGCCTCCCACGGTCCCGATTCCGGCTTCCTCACGTCATTGTTTCCCCGGGTTTTTTAGTTCCTCGTTTTGCTCCTCTGGTTTTCCCGGGTTGCCTTTTGTTGTTATAATAAAGTGTCATTTTCTGCTAGCGCTTGAGTCTGCGTCTGGACCCTTTTGTGCACGCGTGCCACAGCGCATGACAAAATAAGCCTAAAACACAAGTGGGAAATGAGTTTTCCCAAGGGCCCACATGAGAAACTGGGACTGTTGTACAGGTCAGCTCCAACAAGGTAAACAGCATATTGCTGCAGCCCTCCACAACAGTCCCAGTGTCTAACATAACTCTATTACTTATATAATGCAATCCATCACCTATTATATGTACAAAAACCTCCATCCACACAAAGTTGTGGAAGACGAGTACTCTTGGCACATGCTCAAGACACTGGAACGCAGATATGTGACATCATCACTACGCTTTTTCGCAGACTGTAGTGCAGACTTGCAATGCGTGGAAGTTTCAGGCTGTGGATTCATATGCGACTGTACCAAATTATCTCACAGAGGACTAGCAGCTGTTTTCTGGTAACGATGTTTTCTATTAAAACAAAATGAGAAGAAAGAAAAAAAGATGAAAAAAAACAAAACAAATGAAACTTCTAAAAGGCACTTAGAGGTTTAGGGAGCAAAATCATACTAACTAAAGTGGGCGCTAAAGTAATTTCCACTCAGACACAGTGGATGGCTCATCAGTCATGGAAATCACCTCCTTCGTCCAATGTGCAGCCACCTCATCAAACACCAGTGATAAGCTCTCATTTCAGAAATAGACATCTCACCTTCTCTCCTGTTTAGTCTTTCCTTCCTCTGTCTTTTCACAGATGTGTGTATAAAATGAATTCTACCTGCAGTGAGCAAGCCTGGAGAGTCGTCAACCAAAACAGTAATGAAAAACAAATCCCTTCAGAAAGAAATTCCTGCCAAATATTCAACATTCATTTCTGATTCCAAATCCTCCCTTGGCATTTCCCTATCCCATTGTCTTCAGCCATACCTGTGCATGTTTTCCCCTCATATGGAGCATCGTAACAACAGATGCCTGGAATATTTAAAATGGAATCAGAAACAGGTTTCGAAGAGTAATTTTAAAAAGAAATATAAGGAGTTCTTCAGTTTGGTTTCAGAATACATTTTTTCGTTCCAGCTGTGGTTCATATGCAGGCTTTGGTTTGGTGCTTTAATAATATTTTTTTTGGCCTTGCACTCACTAGGGGCAAGGTTAGAAACAGTCCTCAAATGTGACAGCCATACTAAGTAGCAGGTAAAAGCTGCAGGGCCGAGAAGGTGCAGCTGCTGGAAACGCGCATCATAATAAAAACAGTACCACTATATTCCTGCAACACTGTAACATTCACAATATCATGAGAGACAAAGCGTGAACAGTCTGAGATGGGGCTTGAAACACAAATATCACCCAATCCGTTGCATTCATTTAGCCTTTTAGTTATCCCTGCCTTCAGAATCTAACCTCAAATATCACGAGTCCAGGAGCTCATGGTGTATTTTTAGGAGAACCGGTCAATTAAGAGAGCTGGTAATTAATCATTGTGCCATGTTCAGTAATACTTGTCCAAATCTCCCATACTCACGCTAAATGATGAAGAGGCTCTGGACTGACAGTTCTTCTCTGTCAAGACCCACATTCACAACAGTACATTAAGAAATGAAAAGTACCCTAAATCCTCAAACTATGGTTATTAATTATGAACATAAGGGTGTATTAGGAACAGATGGGCCTTTATTCCTCCGTTTCTCTGTTGTTTTAGTGTACTTAAATGATAGTTTTGGAAGACACATCACTCACTGCCTGCCTGCTGGGTTTTCTCTTTTTAACAAAAGTTCTGTTTCCATCCATTAATCACGTTCAGCCTATTCTACTTTGCAGTTTCTTTCTTGCAATACTTAAATAGATTATGTTACATTAAAATACTTTTTGCAATGTAAACGCATAGCCTTCCTGGCATACATTTTAATGTAGGCATTTTTTTTTTTTACAAATCCTACAGCTATTGGAGCTTCTAATGGTTGTAGCTTTAATGTCCTGTCATTACAGGGCATCACAAACTGCGATTTTATGGCAGATATCCATGGCATTGCAGAGATTAGCAGGTGCTGTAGCAATTTCAGAGACGTCAAAATAACATGGTCTTTTATAGAGCTGCAAAGTGCCAGAATGTTTGAGTGTTGCTAAATTGTTTCATTTTCACTGACTTTTTACCTTCCCTTTTAATCTCCAGTATTACTTCACATACGTAACATGACCTATTTTCTCCTTACATCAAGACATGTCCAGATGACCAGTTAACAATACAAACATTAGGCTTAGACACTCACACACTGACATAAATCCACATCCTAAAAAAGGAATACACAAGAGTTTCATTTTATTGTTACCAGAAATATAACCAGAGCTGGCTGTAAGGTTAAAAAAAAGGCCAAAGTGAAATCTTGTGGCCACAACAAATGTACTGTCTAAACAGGTATCAGGGTAGAGATTCAATCCACTTCAATTCAATTTTATTTATATAGCGCCAAATGACAACAACAGATGCCTCAAGGTGCTTTATATTGTAAGGTAGACCCTACAATAATACATACAGCGAAAAACCCAACAATCATATTACCCCCTATGAGCAAGCACTTTGGCGACAGTGGGAAGGAAAAATTCCCTTTTAACAGGAAGAAAGAACCAGGCTCAGGGAGGGGCGGGGCCATCTGCTACAACCGATTGGGGTGAGAGAAGGAAGACAGGATAAAAGACATGCTGTGGACGAGAGCCAGAGATTAATAACAAGTGGGATTCAGCAGAGAGGTCTATAAACACATGTTGAGTGAGGAAGGTGACTGAAAAGGAAAAACTCAATGCATCATGGGAATCTCCCAGCAGTCTACACCTATTGCAGCATAACTAAGGGAGGATTCAGGGTTCAGCCCTAACTATATGCTGAAATATGAAAGTTTTAAGCCTAATCTTAAAAGTAGAGATAGTGATAGAGTGATAGAGATGGAGGCTACAACCCCAAAAGTATTTCTATATAGTATTTGTGCTCATCCCTGCTTTTCTAACCTATTGAAATTTAAGGGTTCTGTGCTCTAAGCTTTGTCTTAGCAGCATGCTACTTGGTAGCTCACTTGGCAGATGCCAAGTTAGCAATGGCGTGTTGCACTTTACAGCCATGTTCTTGTTCTTTCATGCAATAAAAATTCAAACTTATGTCCATAAGTTTGAATAGGGCAGTCTGAAACACTCTTCAAATGTTTCAGACTGCCTTATTTTCTTCTTTGTCTTCCCATTATGCAGATATATTTATATTCTCAAATGTGTTCATTTAATAGATTTATTCAATCATTCTCAAGGCAGTAAACACTGCCTTGAGAATGACAAGAGGCTGACTTAACAGCAGAAGTATTAATTCATTTGCTGGTAAACACTAAATTTGTAGCTAAGTATTCTAATAACCAGTTAAATAATTATTTTGAAGAAACATGTATCAAACATTCCATTTTCCAACTCTTTAATTTCAATAATTTGACTTTTTTTCTTTTGTTAATTGTGTGACAATAAATTTAAACCTATAATTAATTTATTCTCCTAATTGGATAAAGCAGTTTCTGGAAGCATTTAGCAAACCTGAAACCAACTGTGAAATTACAACTAATTGTAATATTATGACCAAGCGCTTAATTTAATACATTTATTGAGCAAACAGATCATGCTTCCATTGCTGCACATTGTTTAAATCGAAATGGAACGCTCATTTGAGCATTTACAATATTTTGGGGAATGCAGAGGAAATGTTGTAGAAAAACAATTGTCATGCTTGATTTAATGAGAGCACACACACACACACACACATGCACACACACACAGTTGCAATTTGATCCAATAAGACAATGCTTAGTGTAAACAGGCACTGATGCAAAATGCCCCTGTCAAACCTCCAGCTGCATTGGATGTTTCATTGATGCAACTGAATGACAAATTAAAATTCAGTAATAATACATATTAACAAACATTACTGAGAAGGAACAGAATACCACAAATGACTATGTTATTTGGGAATGCCCATTAATAAGGAGTAAATGGTGAAAAGCCTCTCATTATCCAGTTGTCTCCCTGTCCATCTCTGCTCCTGGCAGCAGTGTTCATAAGCTTCCCTTTCTTTGAAAACGGGGTTTCTGTATCTCTGTGTGGAGAAACGAAAAACACGCTCCACCCCAGAGTTTTCTATTGAAGGGGTCTGTTTTATATCTCTGGCCAGTGTAGAAGTTTGACTTTTCCCTTGTGTACTTTTAGACTGTATACAACTATTCCACAAGAAAATCCAAAGCAAAAAGTTTTCTTCTGTTCTCAATTTCGATGTTGCGGAAGGTCAGTTAGATAGGTAACTATAATTTATTAAACAGCATGATGGCAGAGGGTCATTGCCCTTTTTTTGTAAATGGGGGCTTCATGTCTCTTACTAAAAGTAATGTTTAAAAAACAGATATTCTGTATACTTGCTTTCCTTTAGTTTGTACATGGAGCAAAACAGACAGAAAACACGGTTTCGTGTTAATGTCTGCATGGTGCCACAGTGACTATCAGTTCATGTGAGTGTGTTGATAGCGAGTAAATAAAGAAGTGTGGTCCATGAATAATGTATGAAGAGATATCCAAGGCTTAAATGTTTCTTTTATATGTTTTAAAAGTGAATGGGATAAAGCATTACACTTTATTAAAAGAAGGGGCTATGTTTTCCTTCTAATAAAACTTGAGGCAACAATTTCAATGAACACAATCACTCATGCCCTGTAATTAACATAAGGCTTGCATAGAGTGCAGCTGTTTATCACATCCAGAGAGCCCTAAAACTGACTTGGAAAATGAGACACTTCCTCATCACACACAGCTTTAAGCAAGGAAAAAAAAACCATTAGCAACTCTAACATTACCCTATTGTCTACTGGCACTCTTATTAACTGTGTTTAGTAACTGTTTGTCTCACAGCACGTACAGTATAGTAAAAGGTTGTATAATACCACGGGGTATATAAGCACTGGACTTTTGTTGTAAATTTGAATAACAAGTAGTCCAACTAATGTTACAGCAGTAAATCTGTTTTATGCACAGCCTAACACTGCCTCTTTCTATAATCTTTTTCAATATTTGCAGAGCATTGCCCTTGCCAGTAAACAATGTCAACAGCATTTTCCATCCATACTGGTGCCACTTAAGTTTTCTGTATAGACAGAACCATGTGGCGGCAAGTTAGGGTGCACAAACACTCGAGATATATAATATATTTCACGCACAAATCACTTTAAATACTGATTCTTTGCTGACCTGTCCCAGCTACCATAAGGCAAATTGCGGGGTACACCCTGGGCCAGGTCAGTAACATGAATTTAAAAAAAAAAAAAAAAAAAAAAAGAACATCTTAGAGGGGTAGACGTTCAGAAATCTGCAAAAAGCTACATTTACAAATTGTGGAATAATTTCAAAATAATGTTATTCAATGTAAAACTGCAAAGACTTTGAATATCTGTAACAGCATTTCTAGTACATAGTATTATCAAAAGATTCCATGAAAATGGGGAAATGTTTGTGTACAAGGGGGAAGCCCAAAAAATCAGCACTTGATAGTTGTGATCTCCTGAAAACAGGCATGATTCTGTCATGGAAATCACAGCATGGGCTCAGAAACACTTCCATTATCTGTAAACACGGCTCACCATCCCATCTACAAATACAGGTTAAAGCTCTATCATGCAAAGAAGAAGCCAAATGAGGTAGAGATAATCCAGAAACCTTACCTTTTTCTGTGGGCCATGGACTAAGGCAAAGTGAAAAACTGTTCTGTGGTCGGTTGAACCGTAAATTGAAATTGTGGTTAGAAATCATGGATGCCTCCAGACTAAAGATAAGGACCGTCCAGCTATCAGCTCTCAGCATCTTTGATGGTAAGGGGTCCATCAGAGCTCAATGCTGAAAGGTTTGTTGTTACACTTTCTCTTACCGTACATTACTAAATCTCCATTTGCACTATTTGCCTATTTGCACTACTCTGCCTGGTTTACACTCAATGTCACTTACCCATTATATTGTATATTGTATAGCTTTCTTGTTATATGTAAAATTGTATTTATTTAAATTTTTACTTTTTAATTATTTTACTTGCATTTTTAATCACTTTTATATTTAAATATATTTAAATGTTCATTTGCTATTTATCTAGGGATTGAGAGTAACACAATTTCTATTCTCTGTATGTCCTGTACATGTGGCAGAATCGACAAATAAAGTTGACTTTGACTTTGACTATATACAGGTTTTAGAGCCCATTGCTCTAAAACGCTTCATCTTTTCCAGGTTAGGCTTCAATTTCAACAAGATGATGCTAACCCACATCCTCCATCTATTATAACAGCATGGCTTCATAATAGGTGTAGAACTGGCATGTTTGCAGTCCAACATTTGGTGCATCATTAAATGAAAAATATGTCAAAGAAGACCTAGGACTGTTCAGCAGCTGGATATCTTTGTCAGACAAGAGTGAAACAATGTTCTTCACCCAAAGGTCCAACAGCCGATTTACTCAGTAAAAGAAGAGGAAATGCTACACAGTCTTGAACATGACTCTGTCCCAACTATTTCGTCATGTGTTTTATGTGTTGCCAGCTATTTCACACTGATTTTATATTTTTTTCTCAGTTTAAAATTTTGATATGTTTTCCATTTGCTTCCATTCCTTTTTATTTGTCTTTAAATTGTACACAATTACATTATTTCGGTAAATTGGCATTGCAGGTTAACTTTGCTGAATAATTCCTGTACATGGTTTTGATATTTAGTATGCACAAGTGTGAACTGAAGCATAAATGATTACCTAATACATGCTTTTTTTTCCCTCTCTCTCTCTTGAAAGGATTACTGTTGCTGAGCATTACTAACATGCATATGCCAATAAATGGTTAAAAAATGAAGGCAAGTGATGGCGAATTGTACCAAATGAGACCAAAAAGCCTTCCAAGACACAGCCAATCAGGAAGCCAATTTCTTGTCTAGACTTCCTCTCATCAATCAAACCATCAAAACACTCAAGCACTTGGCCTTCACTCAATAGTAAAAAAAAACAGTAAGAGCCATTGTTAAGGACTCCTTGGTGTAAGTGCTAATTTCCCACGGGCAAGAAAAGGTCAGGCAATTCATCTGTAATTTTTACCATGGCATCCGAGGGACAGAGGGAAAAGACTGGATGTGGCTCTGAGACTGTGAAGAAAAATATGCAAGACATATACAGTATTTTTGAGTGACAGCAAAATCCTTAAAAATTCACTGCTCCAACTGCATTAAGCTGATTAAGATAATATTGTAGATCGTGTATCTAATATAGTGGCAAAGCTTATCTGTACTATTTTAAGTTCCCTGTGTTCAAAAGGGAAGGTGGAAGAATCAAATGTTGATTTATGACTCTTATAGGACTCTGTTTAGTTTTAGATGACTGGCAAAGATCAGATTACACTACCACTTACAAGTGTGTCAAATATGTTTAGAGAACATTGATGCCATGACAAAAGCCTCAAGACATCATATAAGACATCATATTGTGGCCTTGTGATGATTTGTCTTTTACAATTGTTTAGTGCAGTCCACAAAATGTGGACATGCCTCAGAGAGCCACAGGTAGCCTGAGGGTGAGAAAAGCATTTCCTTTTACAAAATTTACCAGCCTATCATTGCTACCACATGGACATGAACAAATTATATCAATTTCCGTCATGCTTCAAAATGTTACAACTCAGCGTGATAGTTTATTTGACATTGCTTAATACCCTTATTTCTTTTTACCCTGAAATTCCACATGCATCAGTCCCGCTATAAATAAAATTACTTTGTCTATGTCTGGGTTCGTCCTTGTCTTTGTTTGTTTGTTTTTTTAAATTCGTCCAATTAATTTCACACTTGTCAGTCTGTATTGCTGGGGACCAAAGCAAGTCTAGTGTGGATTTTGGAGTTTATTGGATAACTGGTTCCCAAAAAACTCAAATCACCACCCTTGATTATAATGATACATTTTAAAGGGAGCTACACCTATTCAAAGCACAGATTTCCAACAAATGAGCTATAACTTAAAAAGACTATGATCTAAAATTCCAGTGCACAGAAATTAAATAAAACTAAACAGCTTATCACACCAGTAACTGCTTTGCACCAGCTCTTGAAACAAAAATGCCAGCAACAACAGCAAAACAACACCACCATGTTTACACGTGTCCCCCACTGAGGCATGATGCTGTGTATCGGGATTACTCAAGAAGGAGAACATGTTCCATTAGTAGTGGTTTCTTCATTTTTTTAAATGCATGCTCTGCTGCTGATGGGGCCAAGGATACACAAAGTGTTCAGCTAATGATGTAATTAGGAAGATTTATATGTTCTTGTCTTGTAGAACATTGACAGGAAGTAAATAAATACAAGTGATTTTTAGTTTTTCCAATTATTTGTCTTGCTTCATAATGACAGAAAAATATATCTGCCATGAACTGTGACAACCACGTACTCTAGCAATCAAATTATTCCAAGTTAAAATCAAGTTTTAAGTCTTATACTTAAGTAAAACCAATGATCTTCAAAAAGTCAGCAGTGGTGTGCATATTATCAGATTGTTAGCTTAAACTATCATATTTGGGACAAAGTAATTAATGGATCAAAGTAACAAACAAAATCCATATAATAATGAATAAAATGTAAAGATTTCATTATCATGATTATTATTATTACAGTTTTTACTACTTTTCAAATCTGTAATTTTACTCTTCTTTTTTATGAATGTATTACATTAAGTTGTCACTTTGCTACTTGTTCACTAATTATATTAACACTTGAAATGATGTATTTATTATTTATCTTTTGAATTATAGTCCAATTTTTTACTACCTGTATTTTTATATTCAGTAAGGTGATCCAAGAACAAACCACTTAATTACTTAAAAAGCTTCCAATGCCTAGCTTTAATGAAAGGTTTAATTGGGAACCAAATTTGCCTTCGAGCAAGTTTTCTGCTCACTGTGAAGTGGTTTCACTTTACAATTTGACTGCGTCTCACTCCCTTGTTTTACTAATCTGTGACACATCCCTACTTTGGTGTTTTGAGCTTGGTATTAGATGCAGAATAGTCACTTTAGACACAAAGAATCCAACGTTTTCTTTCCAAGCTCTAAATTTGCACCTACAATTTCAGCACCAAAACTGAGAAAACTACACTAAACAATTGGGGCGTTCCAGATGGGCACATTTTGAACAGGCGCTGCACTGGTTAAATGTAATTCAGAAGCTGTATGAATTCTGTGTGTAATTCACCATAAAATCCAAAGTACCGAAATTCAAACAAAAACTGCTTTCAGAGGGTTGCTATTGTTTTGAAAAGCATACGTTTTCAGAGTAAACAAACAAATAGTTTAAAAGGAATTTCATTTTGTATTTATATGCAACAAAAAAGCCAAAAAAACAGACTTTTGAGAGAACAAAGAACAAAGAAATCATGCTGTGCACATGCAGAGTGCCATCAGCCTGCTAGGAGTTATTCATTGGTCCCTTTGGATAAAAAGAATTTTTCTAAATTGACGGGGATTTTTCATGGATCATTGTCATTTGCTCATTAGAACAAGTAGTTGTGGATTAAGACACCCTTGCCTGTCAGCGGCCAAACCTCATCTGGCAGAGGCCTTACCCTCCCCTTTGAAAGCAGTGAAAAATAAAACTAAAAAAGAAGGAAGAGCATTGCATACAAATAAAAATATGTATGTAATTTAACACCCAACTGAAAACAGTCATCACTACCCAAGATATCAAGCAACATTTCTGGTAACTTTTCATTTCTTGTCAACTTATATCTGACAAGCTGCTAGCAACCTTTGCCTCGTGCTCTTCACCAAATGTGAAATGCCAACAAAAACAAATTACAACACCAATAAAAACTGGTGTTTCATTTTATGTGATGTATTGTTTTCACTTGATATTTGCAAAATGACTGTTTGCAAAAGTGATTCAAAGACTTTAAAGAGAACAGACATCACATCTTACTGATGGATTCTGCATGCAATCATAACACAAATTAAGCTTTCAACATGAACTTTTTCATCTCACACACGTCTCCAGCTTGAGAAAACTCATGCCAATTCTTGTTTTTCTGCCCATTTTCTATGGTGATTATCAGGGGAAAATACACGAACAAAGTTTATCATCATCTGAGCCTTTTATATTGCACATTGAAAACAATTTCAAATTAAACATCAGTACTGTTTCAATTTTGCGCTACTTCATAATTCAAACACACAGCTTACTTTTGCATCTGGGTCACATAAGTGGATTTGGCTATAAAATTTGACTACAAATATATATTACAGTTAAAAAGTCTTGGAAAACTTGTGAACAACTATGTTTAAGATCTTCAGGCATTTCAGTACATGCCCCAGATGTACTGCTTGAACTACTGAACTTTTCTGATAACTATTCCTTGTTCTGAATGTGAGATTTCCAATACACCACAGAGATTTCAGGCAAGTGTATTAGAGATATAAATGAACTGCTACACACAAAAAAGAACTTACCACACTTACAACAATAACTACAGACCTGCAGTGCCCATAGGTGTCCCATTTTATGCTAGACTGCATTTTTATCCCTTGCCCCCCCCCCATATTGAGATAATTCTGATTGGGAACAGTCTTCAAAAATCAACACTGCAGGATATACACTTAAAAGTGTGTCTTACATCCAGTGGCTGGAAAGAAAGCAACAAATGCTGTCATCACAGGTCAAGTGCAGGTTAACCTGTCACTTCTGCTGCATACCCCACACCCCATGAGGAAAATTGTGTGTCACTGCAAGTTACAAACTGTGCAGATTTCAGCAGCATTTGACAGAAACTGCCACAAAGAAAAGCAAACGCAGCTGCAATAATGACTTGGAAACAGCTTAGAACTGCGTGAAGCTAGTGAAAGGTGATTTTCTGAGATTATTCAATTTCGGAGTGCAAGAATCTGACGTGAAGTCACACAATATATGTGAGCTTCATGACAAACACCTGGCTTTGAACAAGACATGTCCTTAACTATGGAATCATCCATACTGAATACCAAAAGTGAGTAGCAGAGAGAGCAGCAGCTAAACCTCAATGCCAGTTCCTGCGATCACATTTGATGGCATTTGATATCAGAAAACAGCCTAACAAGTTATTTTAGCTTCATTTAATGTCTACTGTATTTAATTTTTAGTAACATTCAGATAAACTATAATCATATTTCGTGGCAGAAATGTGACACCTGTAATTTGCTTTGCTTTGTACTTTCACATACTTCAGTCTTGGTAAGAACTATATTATTATACAAAAAACTGGCAACCACCAGTGCTACCCCTCAGCCTCCTAGTAGACATACCTATGATACCAATTTCAAAATCCTACATCGCCTTGTTCTCAAGTTAATGCATTCACAAGATTTTCAGAAAACTTGAGTTTTAAACTGTCTGAGAGTTTTAGTAGATGGTTTTAACCTATATGACTTGACCTCTGACCTTCAGGTCAAGGTCACTGTGACTTGAACTCTGACATTTTTAGATGCACCTATTGCATCAATTTCAAACTCCTACGGTGCCTCATTCTTGGTTGCCTACACCGCCTGCCCACCCGGCCTGCAGGGTGATGACAATACCCCATCGGTCTTTTACGCCTGAGGGTTAAAAGTCCAAATCGATGAGGTATTTTAATCCAGAATAACATTAAACAAGAATAATGCTTAAATTCTCTCAAAATGAAATAACTGTTCTGATCTTCCACAAGTCAGACTGTGTGTTCTGTGTATTTAAGGGATATTTTCATAAACATTTTTATGTTCGGTGAATGCAAACAACATGATTCTGCAAAAAACACGAGATTATTAGAGATTCTACTGAAAACCCAAAGTAAATCAATAAAAGAGCAATGTGGCCTTTTTACAGTGATCCCTTTGACTACAACCTGAGGTGCTATACAACATGATCACATATTTCCTCACCTTCACAAAGACAGTACAAATAAACAGATATTATCCTTTTATAACCGGGACACACATGCCCTGAGATGTGAAACACGGCGCACTCACGCCAAACTTTACACATAAGATAAGATAAGATAAGATAAGATAACTCTTTATTTACATGCATACACGCTGCAATTTCACCTTGGGTGGCATGTTGCAACAAGACTGAAAACAACAATAACAGCTCATACGACAGCTTGGGAATTGCATCCTGTGAATAAAAGTGTGTCATCTTTGCCCCTCATCACTGAAATCTGCCTGTTGTTTTCTCCTGCCCACCCGGTATACACCCAGGAGGCACAAGAAAAAGATATGGATGAATGAATATATTCATATAGCAGGTTTGTTGTATATTATTACACATGTACAAAAAGGTTTGGCAAAAACTGTAGAACAGGTGCTTCGCTCAGGGGTAGCACTTCCTTTTAAACGCGCTGTGTGATTGTTTCACTTCTGCTGCCAAAACACCAAAAAAAAAAAAAAAACCCCAAAAAGACAATAAAAACCCCAACAAAGGTTCAAATCTTTACTTTTAGGATTATTGGTGATTTTAGCTAATTCTCAAGGTTTTCCTGATTTAAATCATGTTTAAATTATGTCTTAATTAGCAACAATGAAAACACAGATTGATAAAAGAAAATAAATGTTTTAAAACAATGTAAAAAATAAATAAATAAGCTGATTTGCAATTTAATAATGAATCTCAGGTATGAGCATTTGTTTTGATTACCACCCAGTCACAAGGATGGTGCATGCTTAACAATGATAAATGCACTCTCACTATGGCCAAAATTAGCTTTCAGAAATCGAAGAATATGTGTCTTATTTAAATGCTAGCTCAAAAAACATTGAACCAATTTAAAATGTAACCCTCAATACTTCACATACATCACCAACCAGCCTAGCACCTTAAAATTCAGGAAGGCCCAGCTGGTTCCTTCACTCAGACTTGCAGCATTTTCCAACTGCACTTTGTTTCAAACCAGTTAATGAGCTGATAACTTTAACTGTCCTCTTGGTTAAATTAATTGCACAGAGAAAAACAAATATCGGCATGTTGGTTGACACACTTTTAATAAGATGTGCCTGGGACAGGAGTGATAAAGTGGACACATGAAGAAGGTCCTATCTTCCCGAGTATTGAAAAGGCAATATAGTTCAGGTCAGACAACTTCCTCTAAAGGTTTCTTTGGTCCACCCAAGATAGATAATGAAAATAAAGCCATATACAAGTAGACAAAACTAGATTCTGCCCATGTGATGGATGAATGACTGGACAATAACATGTTTACACTGAAGGTTTAAGTTAATCTTTAATAGCATTAAGACTCTGCATTATATAACTTTCACTGGCCTCTAAAAATCTGTATATAGCTACTAAACCTGAAGAGATTTCTGTTCCTGGGGCTTCTCATCTATCCATTCTAATGATGTTGTCGATGAATACTGAGTCAATATGCAGCCCTGCAGGGCAGAGCCACTCGCTCCTATTCTCTGCTTCCCATCAGCCTCAATCATCACCCTCTCTGCAGGATTCCACGACAAACCACACTTTACCAAACAGCTTTGCTCAAATGACAAACTGGCACCCAAAGGCAACGCTTTTAGTGGAAGTGAGAATGTGTGAATCCTCGGGGTACGGGTGGGCAGGGCTTTTGCCGGAACAAAGGACCAATCTAATCATAGCATTTAGTCCTAAAGCCAACTCACAGCCCTCAAGAGACAAGACGGCAATGGCAAGAGTAGTTGATGCACTTGTTTCAAGCTCGTTTTAGGGCCGTCCTCTGTGGTTCTCTTAGGCTACGTTCACACTGCAGGTCTTAATGCTCAATTCCGATTTTTTGATCAAATCCAATTTTTTTGTCTGCTTGTTCACACTACAAATAAAATGCGACAGCAAACGCTCTCTAGTGTGAACGCTCAAAGCGGCCCGCATGCGCAAAAGAAGACATCACACACAACGCGCTCTGTTTAGACCCAGAGCAAACAATATTGTTTGACTGATGGCCCTTAATATAAAGACTTCAGACTTTACGTTTCCCAATTTTTGCTTTAAGTTATTTTGTTATTTACATAATAATGTAAATAACCTAATAATTATCCTTATTGCTGTTTTAGATGAGCGGTGCTTCAAAGGGATAGTTGCAGATTTCTGCCAGAATCTGCAGATTATACAGTACAAATAAAATGTTCACGTTTCTCCAACGTTGTCTTCCCAACAGTTTCGCTGACATCTACACTGGATGGCCAGGAAGCGTTCGCGATGTGTTCTCGGGCGCTGATAATTGGCGTCTGTCTTGTGTCAGTGACGTAAAAGACGGATTTAATACGACATGACCATTCAAACAGCAGTCGCTTTCTAAAACATCGGATATGTATCGGATTCAGTACCACATACGAAAGTGACCCAGATCGGATTTGAAAATATCGGATTTGTGCCGTTCACACTGTCAGACCTTGATCGGATATGGGTCGCATAGGGTCAAAAAAATCTGATTTGATGCGCTTTCGCCTGCAGTGTGAATGTAGCCTTAATCTTCTAAAGACCGCAAGTGAACGGTAGAGCATCCATACCTCAGTGTGGACCAAAAAAATATAAATAGAGTAGAACATAGAGTTGGGTTTGAAAATCAGATAGTGTGAGGATAGGTGAGAGTGTTAAACTCATTGGGTCACTGAGTATGTACTGAATGGTTGCAATTCCAATGTGCATCACTTCATTAGAGGGCTGATGGCTTCTGAAAGTAACTGAGCTGGAACTGAACCACTACCGGTCCACAGGCGCAGGATTTGTACACTCTCTATGATGCTTTGAACTGTTTTTGACTCTTTCCCAAACACACTCACCACCCAGCATGCAAAGTATAAATGATGTGCTAAACGTCCCGCTGTGTGCTCTCAATATACTCCACACATAGATTACAATTCAGTAAATAAGAGCCAAAGCGGCGTCCACTGCAGCATACTAATTCATGGGAAATTGTTTTCTCATTTCCTGCTCCTTCTAAACACCACTTTGCAATATGTGAAGACATATCCAACTCTCTGTGGGCAAAAAGATCTCTTTTACTTTTACACTGACTTTGCTAAGAAACTTTATGATTTCTAGCCGTTATTTCCTGCAACACAGCAGGAGACAGGCTGTCTGAGAGACACAATTTATCAATTTTTTTGTTCCCCTCTTATATAGAGTTGCAAAACAGCATGATACCTGTTTAGTCAGTTTCATATGCATGAATATTTGTGAGGCAGAAATAAAAGTTTATGTGTTTCAGTGTGTTCGTGTGTATGGTTAAGTGTGCTTGTTGTCATATAAAAAGTAAAGACCAACCAGCTCACTTCATCACCTGCTGATAGAATCAATTCTGGATCAACATCCAGCATGGCTCATGGTGCCCTCTCCTCCCAGCAATGCAGGTATATGCACAAACACTCCTATTCACCCCAGACTTCAGGACAAATCTGCAATCATTAGACCAACAGGCTTTCCGTGACATCTAAACTAACACTGAGAGGAAACCTTTCCTCCTAATCAGACAAACATAAGAGTGTATTTTTTTAGCAGCTGCCAGAATAGAAACGTTACCCAATGATTGGACTCGAGCTGTGTTTGGTCTACACGCTTTGGTTGCTGTAGATAAGTGAGAGTTTAGAGGGGCAGGAGGGTATTTCATCAGTTTCAGGAAGAATAGACACAAAGCATGAATTATTGAAACGCTTAATCTTATTACGGTGATTTCATTATTCTGCACACTGTAACATACTAGCAGGTTCTGCAGGCAGAGAAATGTCTTAGGAAATGAAACCCAAACCTGAAACCACTTCATTACGCAGTGCTGAATTTTATCAGAGGAAGAGAAGGAAAACAAGGAGGATAATAATAATAATAATAGGCAAGACAAAGTTGATGTAACCAAAGTGCCACCTGATGCAAATAAATACACTGATAGCCTGACTGAATGCAGCTAAGCTGTGCAGTAAGCCAATTCATGCCAATTTAAATTTGATACACCTGCACCAATCTGCACATTGCAGCTACAAGCCAAACTTGTTGAGCTTCTTCAGCAGATAATCTGGTGTTGGATTATTTCTGTACTGTAGGAATGACCATCAACCCAAGCAACCCCATCTACTGAAAGTATTTCTTCATACTTTAGTTTTAAGGAGTTTTCTTGGACATACCTAAAACAGTTAGATGGAATACAATCTAAGCATCCGCGGAAGATCACGATGAAATGCAGCACTCTGAAACAAGCTGTCATCCAATATTCACTGTTATGAAGACAGTATTTATTTAGCTTATTCAGACTTTAAAAGATTTCTGAAACATTTAAAAGATTTGTTTTTTTCTTTTTATTCAAAAGTAGAAAATCGGATAAAGATTTCCTGAAAATCTGTGAAGATGATGTTAATTAATGCACATTTCCACCCATAACTATCTAGGAACTGGGACATTAAGATAAACATTTGGTGATGCTAATTGTCCAGTCCCACGTAATTAAAAATACAGCACAAGAAAAGAGTCTGATTTTGTCAGTTTTCCATTTTGGATTGAATTCATTGTCAGCAAAATTAAAAGTCACAGGCAGGAGATTATATCAGCTGTAGCTAATTAACATCAGTTCTGTAACAGCTCTGCTGAAAGCTTTGGCTGTTTCCCTCTCCGGAAAACTACCCTCTTCACTTGGCCAAAGATTATTTAGAAGTCAAATAAAACATCATGCATCAATAGAGTCTGCTCTCTCACTTAAAGTGGGCTGTGTGGTCCATATTAATATCTTAATGCAATAGCTTCAAGGCATTTACAAATATACTGTAGGGGCAGTAATTTATTAAACACGAGCAAACATACACAGAAAGACAGTTTATAAGCCAAAAATAGAGTTTGCACAATTCCAACAAGCTTGAAAGTTGAAATATTTAGCATGACCACCTTTATTCTACAACACAGCCTGAGCACTCCAGGCTGCTTGAAGGACATTCAAAGCACATTCAAAGCTACTGCCTTTTGCTCCATTCTCTAACCACAGCTGATGTTGCGCTCTAGGTTTTGGGAAGGACTGACGTTGTTCCATTCTGTATTCTTCAACCCACGTATTGTTTTGTGCATTGCTAATGTATTCTTCCTAGCATGGTAAATCAAAAATCTGACTATACTTTTTTTTTTCCATTCATAATTCCATTAATTAAGATCCCCAGCAACCACGACAGAGCCTCTACCATGTGTTGTAGATGGCTGTAGACAGTCACTGTTTACTACTTCTCTCCTATACAGTTTGACTTGTTGCTATTGTTTGTCAATAGCCTTTTCCATATTTCACTTCTTTAAAAATAGTTTCTTGATAGCCAACCCTACCACTGAAATCCTTTCTGATGTGGCTTTGTGGAGCAGTAGATGGCTCAACTGAAGGGCCAGATACATCTCTGGAAGACCTGACCGTCAGGTCTTTGATGGATATTTTTTCCTATTTCTTGAGCACCTGGCCTTCAGATACTGTCCATCTGTTGCAGATAGCTTACTAGGCCTCCCATGTCTTCTTTTGTCCTCCACTTCTCCAGTATCCTTGAGGTTTTCAAGGATACACATCACAGCCTGTTGAAATATACCAAAGTTTGTAGCGATTCACCTTGTTGGTGCACAAAAATCTTATGCCTGCCAACCTGTGTTATCTTTGACATTGTTCTTAGATTTAACTAACAGGCTGGGAACAGATTATGTGTTTTTGTGACAGGCTGCCAAGTTGTCTTTCATGTTTGGCTCGTCCTTTAAGTTAAGTACCTTTTTTTTTTTTTATCCTTAACTGATTCACGGGTCGATTTTAAATGGTTTACAACAAAAAAACAAACAAACAAGTGGTCAGGTACAAGGGCTGAAGTAAAAAACAAGCTACAAACGCAGCAAGTGACCAAAAAAAAACTGTAAAAGACTTTCAGAAAGCCTGAAAAATTTTTGCTTAAGAACACACAAAAAAGATTGTAACAAAGTCTTGGAAACAAAGACAGAAATAAGCAACTATTGCTTGTGCTGGCTTACCTCACTTTAGGATATAAGATATAACATAAAAAGGTCACCTGTTAAGTGTCCAGCTTATTTGCCAACAGAAGCTCATAATAGATAAATACTACACTATTGTGCGTTGTCAGACCTGCTCTTGACAGAATAAGCAATTACTCAAATCCAGGCTACACAGCTGAGTCCTCCATTATATTCTGTAGCAGCAGACATAGGCTTCTATGGCAACACTTTAATTCAAGGTGCTCTTCATTTTTGTCCACATTTCAAGGAATATGTGCCATTGTAATGTGAACAACTGTACATTCCACACATAGCAGTATTCTGCATTTTAGCTCTCAGTAAATCATACTCCTCCAAATCCAGAAAAGGTAGTGATAAAGAAAGAGAAATGGAGCTATGAAGCACCTAAGAACCCTCTGTTATGACTGGTTATCTCAAGACTCGAGAAAACAATGCAAAAAATGAGGTAAGTTTTATGAAACTACAAATTTCAAGGGCCGCTCAGCGTCTCGCAGATAGCGTGCAACGCATGGGTAGACAGTGCAATAAAGATAAGCAATTTCTTTGAGAGTGGTGCAGAGTAACATTTTATTTTTCATCTCACCTGGATTCCCATTAGCTGCTTCCAACATGACCGCAGATCTTCCCAAGGTAAACACAAAAGATAAACAATTTATAGAACAAGAAGCATACAAAGAGATGTGAAGTAAAGGCAGGAACAAAAAGCAGAGTTTTTATTGTGACTATAATATAACTCTTGAAAATCTACTGTGTGCTGCGGTGTATCCACCAGCAGAAAACTTCACTCAACTAGCTCATGTAGCTATGAAACTAACTTAAACAATTATGAAAATCTAGGGCAGGATACAGAACAGCTGTGAGAACTGTCAAGTCTCTTTTTTTGCACTCACTGCAGGGATCGCTCTTTCTCTTCTCTCCTCTTTTTCAACAATAAAAGTGATTTAACAATCATGGAGATACTAGACTAATTCGCACTGCCAAACCATACTTAGAGTCAGCATTTAATGTGCTTTATTTAATCTGCTTCATTTCATTTATTTAAATTAAGTGAAATTTCACAACTTTTTTAATATAAAGATGCAAAATTTAATTCCCAAAAGAAGGGAGAACAATAAGCACATTGTGAAAGAAATTGTCTATTTAGGGAGCAAATTAACATCAGCTCTGCTTTTTACAGAATGCAAAGGCCACATTTATCCCTACTGAACCATATTTATCACAATACCACCTGATAAGCTGCATTTTCATGTGCATTAGTATAGCTACACAGTTCTGATCTTCTCTGCCGACTTAACTTTTCACCCCCTAGATTAAAAAAAAATGGTTTGAGTCTTCATCCAAACTGAGCAATACTTTCTTCAAATTTGACAAAATTCAATATTTAACAGTATTCAGTAACTAAGCCAAAGGATCACATTAAACTGCTTTGTGCAAGCCAGTGTCTGTTGTTGGTTTTCTAGATAATGACTGCTCAAACATTACTCAAGCTGCTACAGTTCACAGTAAATGCCCCAGTGCATACAGAGGTACTAGTTCAATAAGGATACGGTCGTGGAGAGAGAAGAAAGGACCCTGTTTAAATTCTAAAGTTTTAAATATCGGGAGATAAAATGAGTGTAAGGAACATCCAGGTGCTCCGAATCAGACACATGTAGAATGCTAAAGTTGATGACAGTGCAATTAAAAAAAGAGTAAGTATGGCTAGTTTGGAAATGACGCCAGAAGAAAGCCTCTTATTTCTAAAAAGATCAGTAAGACTTAGGTTTGCAGAGTCATGTCTGAACAAACCACAATACTTCTGGAAAACGTTCTTTGGAAGAGGATAGAAGTGGAAATGTTTTGGCCATAATCCACGGTGTGACACAATCAAACACATTATATCACAGCAGACACCTCACATCAGCTGTCTAAGACAGTGGTGGAGGGTTGATGATCTGGGCTTGCTTTGCAGCAGGAGGTCATTGAGTCGAACATCAACTGAACAACAAAGTATTCTCAAGTCTAATGTGAGGCCATTTGTCTGACAGCTAGAGCTCGGTCCAAATTATTTCAAATCAAAATCAAATCAAATCACTTTTATTGTCACAGCATGTGCAGGTACACTGGTGCAGCACATGCGAGTGAAATTCTTGTGTGCAAACTTCACAAGCAACTGAGGTGTGCAAAATACAAGACAATAACATAAGAACAAGCAAAATATAAGAATGGGAATGCATGCATCTGTGCAATGATCTCAAGCACAGAAGCAAATATGCAACAGAATGGCTGAAAAAGACAAGAGTCAAGGTGCTGCAATAGTCCAATCAAAGTCCAGAAATGCTTAGGTGGAGAACTGAATGCCCAGAAATGAACCAAAACAATTCTGTAAGGAAGAACTGGACCAAATCTGTTCACAATCACATGAAAAATGAATAGTGTCATAAAGAAAACTTTTAAAATCACATGCCGCTTTTGCATTTTGGCTAAACTTTTGTTAAATAAATAATAACTTGGTGTAACAGGTCATGGTATGGTTAATTTGAGGTTACATGTACCCAATTTTAAGAACAAGTAAGAAGCAGATAATTCTTTCTATTATTAAGTCCTGATACTTTGAAATTTAGAGTTGACAAAAGGTTGACTTTCTTCTTACCAGCAATTTCTACTTCTGCAAACAATTCCGCATGAATTTTATAACCTTTAAAAAGGTGAACAACTGTGACTCCCTTTTAGCTCGGTTTATTCAGTAACCCAACACTGAATTTATGGATTCTGAACTGTAGCTGTTGATTTTTATACAGCTTGTTTTTTACAGATGCTTATTTTTTCAGCTTGAAAAACTTGTTACTTCTGACTGACTCTTTACCTACATGATAAAAACCTTAGATATTTTTAAACACCGCTTGAGTGTTCAACAAAAAACATCTCCAGTGCAATTAGTGTCAAATGTTCCCTCAAATATGCAGCTGTCTAAACGCCTCAGCTCGTCCTAGAGGAACCAACGCAAACCCTTCAGTGTCTTGCCCACTTCACGTTGAACTTCATAACTAAAGATATGAGTGCAGTTCTCACTCTGAGTATTAGAGTTTCTGTGAATCGCTCGCAGCAATGACCACAACTTCGTCTGAAAACTCCCACAGCACCTCCTACAGAAAGCCTGAGGCACACTGTATGTAGGAGGTGTCCAAATCCACAAATCAGGTGAAAAGTGGATTAGGAAAACTGGCTGTGCCCAGAGTTTAAAAAACAACATACCAAGTCTAACATCAGATTCACTTTGTTGGGTTTGTTTATGTCTATACGGCATAGAGGATCCATTTGAAATGTGAGACATTGCTTCACAAATATGACAAAAGTCCCAAGAATCGTATCCAAATCCCCATGGATTAATCACTATAGGAAATGCTTTTTCTATTATACACGTTCATCTGATCGTTTCCTATTATAAATAGTATAAATGCAGGTTTAAACATTATTGTAATACTTTATGTACAAGTTATGGTTCAAATGCAACAAGCCTCGGAGGTATAATGTCCAAGATACTAATGAAAATCTTACATTTATTCATGTTAAGTGTGGTTCTGCTATTTTGCATTTGATAAGGACTGGAAAAAGAAAAAGAAACTGTATGGTAGAAAGCTCCCATTGCTTCAAAACTTTAAACCTTTTTAAACTGTAGAGTCTTTTTATGTTTTTCCCCTCACATCTGCAGATTTATCCACTGATAATATCGACTCTCCAATGACTGGAACCATTAGAGTAAATGACCTTTAGCAGGCAGAGGCACTGGTACAGCTACTCATTGTTATCATAATTAGCTCTGACTCTGACTGGGAACACGAACACTGATTAGACTGAACAACACTGCCTTGAACTTCGTTTGGGGTTTTGTGCAAATTAACAACCTTGAAAATCTCGTGGCCTGGAACACAGGAAGTGACAGAGAGAGAGAGCGAGACTGTTTTTTTACACCGTTTTTAGTACTAAAACTGTGCTTTGGCTATGATGTAAGTTTTCCTGAAGCCAATTTAAGATGCCAGTCTTTCTCTTTTTTGGGGGCGTTCACCCAAGTGTACTTGATAAACTAAACGGAGATGGTTATTTAAAACATTCATCTAAAAAAGTCAAGGACAGGTTAGCACTTGAGGCAAACAGTGTCAGTTACAAACGACATCCACTATGCAAGCTGGGAGATCAGAGTGATAACTTAAGACATTCCTACCTCTGCCCCTAGTCTGCTTATGACACCAGCTGTCATGAAAAGGAAGCTGCTTATTGTGTTGTGGCCAAACTAATGTCCTGAATGTGACGTAGCTGGCTGGCAAATTATAACTGACAGAAGTAAATTACAAGTAAATAAAAAAGTAGCGTTGATTTGATTCCACCGATTTACAGCTGAAACACTGACTAATCCCTGCAACCTACTATCTTTAAAGACAACATCTGCAGTTATTTTCTGCAGTTAACCATCAACACTTGGTCAGTTCTCACGATCTTCCCAGCCAGCAATCACTGTCACAGCTGATTTCAGGAGTGGAGCCTCATTGAGGATAATGTCAGCAAACACAGGGGCAGACAGACGACTGACAGGTGTAACTAGGTGGATATCTACACTGACAAGTTCAGAAACTCATACTGACATGTACAAAACTGCTTACACTCCCTCAACCACACGAAACCGATACTCGACTTTGAACCGAATTCACCCCTAAGCCGTGACAACGAGAGGCGTCACGGCTCGGTCACGGGGAGGATTGACAAAGGTAAATGTTTACCCTCCGTCTCATGAATAGAAGTCCTTAATCTGATGAAACCCTAAGACACACAGCACACACAGTCCAACAACGCCTTCCCTTATCGCCTACTAGCAGCAAGTGCTTTACTCTTGACTATGCTATACCATCTAGTGGACCACTCTGGTAGAGCACGAGGTGGAAAGGAGCTGCCTCAGTATCATTAAAAACAAAAAACACACACTTACTAACATCATGTGCCTGTGAGTCTGAGTGACAAAATCCTCCACACTGCTATTGCCTAGAAGAGAGGTAGACGTGGGTGGGCCCTGGCACTGTTTGCACACGAGGAGTCCAACAATACAGCAAATAAATCTCTGAGGTTTTTATGGCTGAGAAGAATTACTGTACAGTATAAAACAATAATAATATGAAAATAAAATACAGCATCTCTCCAGAGAGCAGACACAAAGTGTTAATGTCACAGCAGTAATATAAACACATATGCAGAGAAGGTGGAAGCCCCTGAGATGCAGTCTGGGTGATTTCTGTCAAATATTTAATTCACCACCAGGGGGAGCAGTGAGTATCTTTGTCCTTGCTGTCAAGTTAGTTAAACAGGAAGTGGAAAAAATTACATGACCTAGAAAACATAAGATGAATAACGTGAATGCTCAGCCATCTTTGAGCGTATACAAGTTTCAGAACTCAGACAGCAGGAGGGCTGGGTCATGTCACAGGAAACCCAGGACTGCCTCAACAGTGAAAACCACTTCAAGGCATTGTTTGTTCCAGTTCCAGTAACACACGTATTCAACAATCCTACAGTCACACTTTGCTTTTGTGACGCTGCCTCTGAAGTGTTTAAACAGCTACATGGAAACTTATTAAAAGACTTTTGAAACAAAAGAGACTTTAAAAAGTAAATCTAGGTATGAGCCACGTGAGTGTGAAAAGACTCTAATCCCCCCAAAAAATGCTAAAAAACCAATTTTAGTCCTGTTGCACTCCATTTCTCCTAAAATACCCCAGATTTGTTCCACTTCCTTTTTTCACTTGAATTTTTTTACTTTTCATTTCTATATCAATGGACAGATTATACTCACAAACTTAGCAAATGCAATTTGTAACAGCTACAAGGCTTTTATACCATGTACACATCAGAAGAATATCTGATGCAGTCAGGTCACGGTGGGATTATTGTGTTTGCCATTTCATGTTGTTTCTCTTACAGATGATGTGTTGGCTCTACCCTGCTTTCATATCAGACTACATGTTTTTTTTTTTTCATGTGTCCTTAGACACTTTGCTAAAAATTGAGAAAACTCATTTTCTGGCTACATGAAAAAAAAGTGAGGTCTAACCTTGAAGTGCAAACACGGCTAGAAAGCATTATATGTCCTCAGTGGAGCATGTCTCTACAAGCTTTTTTCAGGGAATGAATAGGGAGGTCTTGGAGGGCTCTGGGCTAACTGTCCAGTTTAATCCAACCCAATCAAGCCTCGTCAGGTCAAATGCTAAATCTCTGCTAGACCTCTGCCGTGAGTGGAAGCCTCTATCTGTGGAAGAGCATCCTAAAGACCTCCTAAACCACAGGAGGCAGACTGTGAGTAATGCATTAAAAACACTTACCTAAGACAGACAGCCAAAAAAAGCCCAAGGGGAGGCATCGGAGCCCAGAGGAAACCCACGATTGCAGGTGGAAAGGTGATAAAGAAGGAGACCCAGCAGGAGCAAGGACATGAAGGACAGGTCAGCCAATCAGGAAGAAAAGAATAAAGAGAAACAAACATTCAGTATTTAATAATGGCCAAAACTCAAAACAGCGCTAAGATCAGTGCTTTCTTAAATAAAGGTAAACACCTGTCACTTTAAATCAATCTTTTAGTCATTTATGTAGATTTTTTTTTCTTTCATTACAGATTGCATATCTTAAAGTGCCAGACTGCTGTTTAGAAACAATAGACAATATTTTTCTCCGCACAATTTAACATTTTATGGTCAATTTAAATTATTAACAAGACAAAAAAGACTGCTATCATTCCCCAACTTAAACTTTTGATTTCTTTCATCCACCAAAAGTCTAATGATCACATATTACTTACTGCCTCCTCTACTGCAAAGTGGAACTTAAGACTGTTTTATCTCCCGATCAAGTTATTGCACAAAATTCAGCAATAAGGAAAGCCCTAAAATTAATTTGTGATGATTATACTGACTATGGCTTTGCATATGTAACAAGTAAAATGCAAAAATAATTAATATTGTGGCTACAAATGGTTATAGTTAAAAGAAGCATGCACACTGAACATCTGACCTTACATACAAGATTTTTTGTATGACTAAAACAGGAACAGTCAATGAACACAGCACGAGAAACTTGTGCCCACACATGCTGCTATGCTATATTGTTCTGAGAATAAAAGCCAAGAGAGAGAGCCCATTAAGAACAAAGCTTTCAGGGTTTGATTGTGAAATATGATACAACTATCTGCTCAGCATCAAGACCAACACCATAACTCTGCGACTGATCAACAAACTGCTCTGTTTGTTTTTAGACTTTGTAAGCCACTGAAATTTAAAATACCTGAGCCCTCTCACTCTCTCCCTGCCAACAATTTAAAAGCAAGGGTAATGGATTCTTAAATTATTATCATCGCAAAGCATTAAGCCAGGGCAAAAATGTGTTGTATTTATAGAATCTCATTTAACAGAGAAAGACCTGGAGTTGAAGTGTCAGTGCTTTCAATTAATGAAAGACAGAGTTAGCCTTGACTAAAACGAGCAGTCTCAAAAAGGGACTCAGGAGATGAAGAACACACCTCATAAAATTACACTGACATTAGCTAAACCCAGATCGTTTGGAGGGCAGGGATTATAAAACCACTCCTCTGCTTGTAGCCCCTCCTGTATACTCCAAATGAGGGAGTGGTTCATCTCTACTACGTCTCATTTTCAATCTCAAATAATGCACATTGTGCTTTTGCGATATGGGAGGTGTGTGCATCTTTTTTGCTAGACTCTTTATCCTACAGCCCATCTCCCTCCTTCTAAACAAAGTTCTGCAAACATTTAAATCTTTGGAAAAGCGTATGTACAACAGCATTTACAATTCTTTCACAAACCAGATCTGAATGATCCATATAAAAAAAAAAATTTGCTGACATATAAGGAGCCTGCTGGCTGTGAAAGGGTTTAATTAGCACACTGTAAACTGGAAAGTCTCCAGTTCAAGTTTTTCTATCAAAATCCAAACAGCAGGTCTTGTAGGTCTAAGTACTGAGACTACAGTTGGTCAGAGCATCCTGACCAACTGTATAACAGTCTGGTACGGGAACTGCTCTGCCTCGGACCGGAAGGCGTTGCAGAGGGTCGTGAAAACTGCCCAGCGCATCGCCGGAGCACCACTTCCTGCCATAAAAGACATCTACAGGAAGCGGTGTCTGAAAAGGGCTGGGAAAATCATCAAAGACCCCAGTCACCCATCACATGGACTCTGCACCCTCCTGCCCTCTGGGAGGCGCTACAGGAGCCTCCGGACTAAGACCACCAGGTACCGGAACAGCTTCTTCCCCACAGCTGTCAGACTCCTGAACTCTGCCTCCTGACATCTGACCCACGTTAACTCATGGACTGAACATACACACACCCACAATGGACAACTGTACCCTCAAACACACAATAATAACATGGACTGAACCACCACTCACAACCACCAGCACTTTATATAGCCTCTGTAGAATTATCCACATATCTCACTTATCTTAACTGCACTACTGTATAGCTCTGTAATAATCATTCTGTACATACGATAATTTTTAACCCTACAACTGTTTACAACTTGCATAGTTCCCATTTCTGTATAGCTGTATATCTCAGATTCTGTAAAGTTATTTATTTCATATTCTGTATAGTTTTTCATATTTATATCCTGTTCATAGCCTGTACATAGCTTGTACTCACTACAGCCTGTACATACCTATAGTTATAGAATATTCACAACATACTTCATACCGTGTACATTATAACATACCATAATAGACCCATTTCTGTAATATATTTACATATCTATATTATTGCTAATATTTATTGTAATATATCTATATCACTAAGCACTTCTGGATGGATGCAAACTGCATTTCGTTGCCCTGTACCTGTGCATGTGCAATGACAATAAAGTTGAATTCTATTCTATTCTATTCTATTCTACATGTGGAAAAATCTTGACTGTACTAGCATTCCTTTCTTTCTGTATTAAAATCTACTGGGTTTTTTCTTTGTTTTTTGAGACCTTAGCTGTGGTCCTGCTTCTGCTTCTATCCACTACAGGAAAATGTAACCTCAGCCCTTTACAGATGCTGACAAACAGCAGCAACAGACCTTCTTTAATGATGTTGAAGAATGGCTTTATATGCTCCAAGGTGGTGATAGTGCAGTGAAGATGCATCAGCACCTTATGGCTGCAGTGACACAATGGGACACTATAGGGAGGACTTGTGCTTTAAAATCTCTGTCTTGCGTTGTTCCCAAGGTAACACTTCCCTCTTCTTTTCCTGCGTCTCACCATTTGGCAGAGCATTATTGGCTGGGGAACAGGAGACAACGACATGATCAAGTAGAAATACTTGGTCAATACACAAGAAGCTAATCCCTTTAGTAGGAGCAGAACTTTACAGGGACTTAAACTGCTGATAAAACGACTTGTCTGTTCTGCAGCAAACAGATGAAGAAAAAAACTGCTACTTCTGAAGTAAACTATAAAAAACAAAAAGAAAAAAGCTTTCTTGTGTGCTGTTTCATAGACATTCTGTACGGGCAGCATTGCAGAACGGTTTATGGAAGTCGAAGCAAAAGCATGCCTGATCAAATCAACAAAAGTAAATGAAACTAATTGCATGAACAGATGACAAAACTCTGTCTCGCATGCTCAGAGCTGTGCTCCGCAGCATCACCGTAGAGAGGAAGAGTGATTACAGATGAGAGGGATTGGCCCTCCTTGTCTCTTTTTTAATTGCCTCCCACACTTTAATAGGAGCCATCTATCACTCTCTAGCCCAGAAGCAGAATTCTCACACCACTGAGGAAGAGACCATCTAATACTTTCCCCAGCACATCTACTACTCCAATCCACCTTTCTCTAAACTAAACACACAAACACACTTCTGACCTGAGCGCTGTCACACACACTGAGGATCATCCTCCCACATTTCAGTCATTTCCCTTCCGACATCAGCTAAAGGATCTTAAAGAAGTTGGTGAAGGGCTGACTTTTTTAAGAGTCAGCATCTTTACTTCCCCAGAGGTTGATGAGAATCTTTGTTATAACCACCAGCACACTGCTACAAACACATTACACTCAATATCATTACAATCAGTGGATATAAAACATCCACTGATTGTAATGATATTGACATGAAAATCGTCAAGAAGGTGATTGAAGGAATTGTAGGACCTCTAACATATATTTGCAACTTATCATTTCAGACGGGGAAAGTGCCAAACAAAATGAAAATAGCTAAAGTTGTGCCGCTGTATAAAACCGGGGATAGACGCCACTTCACAAATTACAGGCCTGTTTCTTTACTACCACAATTCTCCAAAATCCTAGAAAACCTGTTTAATAAACGATTAGACAAATTCTTAGATAAATATAAATTACTCTCTGACAGTCAATATGGATTCAGATCAAAAAGATCAACATCTCTGGCATTAATCGAATCAATTGAGGAGATTACGAATGCTATAGATCAGAAACAGTATGCAGCTGGAGTATTTCTGGATCTCAAGAAAGCATTCGACACAATCAATCATGACATATTAATTAATAAACTGGAACGGTTAGTACATGACTTAATAATTGATCAACAAATTGATCTACTCTGCCTTACAGAAACCTGGTTGCAGCAGGATGATTATGTTAGTTTAAATGAATCAACACCCCCGAGCCATTCTAACTACCAGAAATCTCGAAGCACAGGCCGAGGGGGCGGTGTGGCAGCAATTTTTCACACCAGCCTATTAATTAATGAAAGACCAAGACAGACTTTTAATTCATTTGAAAGCCTGATGCTTAACATTGTCCACCCCAGCTGTGAAACTCAGAAACCAGTCTTACTTGTTATCATCTATCGTCCACCTGGGCCTTACACAGAGTTTCTGTCTGATTTCTCAGACTTTATATCTAATTTAGTTCTGAGCTCAGATAAAATAATTATTGTGGGTGATTTTAACATCCATGTAGATGCTAAAAATGACAGCCTCAACATGGCATTTAATCTGTTATTAGACTCAATTGGTTTCTCTCAAAATGTAAAAGAACCCACCCACCACTTTAATCACACCCTAGATCTTGTTTTAACATATGGCATCGAACCTGAACATTTAACAGTGTTTCCTGAAAACCCTCTCCTGTCTGATCATTTCCTGATAACATTTACTTTTACAATAATTGATTACACAGCGGTGAAGAGTAGACTTTATCAAAGTAGATGTCTTTCTGAAAGCACTGTAACTAAGTTTAAGAATATAATCCACCCACTGTTATCATCTCCAATGCCCTGTACCAACACAGAGCAAAGCAGCTATCTGAACGCTACCCCAACAGAGGTCGATTATCTTGTTAATAATTTCACCTCCTCATTACGTACGACTCTGGATACTGTAGCTCCTGTGAAAACTAAGGCCTCAAATCAGAAGTACCTGACTCCGTGGTATAATTCTGAAACACGTACCCTAAAGCAGATGACTCGTAATCTGGAGAGGAAATGGCGTGTCACAAATCTAGAGGATCATCATTTAGCCTGGAGAAATAGTTTGCTGCTTTATAAGAAAGCCCTCCGCAAAGCCAGAACATCTTACTATTCATCACTAATTGAAGAAAATAAGAACAACCCTAGGTTTCTCTTCAGCACTGTAGCCAGGCTGACAAAAAGTCAGAGCTCTTTTGAGCCAACCATCCCTTTAACGTTAACTAGTAATGACTTCATGAACTTCTTCACAAATAAAATTTTTATCATTAGAGAAAAAATTACCAATAATCATCCCACAGATGTAATATTATCTACAGCTACTCTTAGTACCATTGATATTAAGTTAGACTCTTTTTCTCCAATTGATCTTTCTGAGTTAACTTCAATAATTACTTCCTCCAAACCATCAACGTGTCTTTTAGACCCCATTCCTACAAAACTGCTCAAAGAAGTCCTGCCATTAATTAATTCTTCGATCTTAAATATGATCAACCTATCTCTAATAATCGGCTATGTACCACAGGCCTTCAAGCTGGCTGTAGTTAAACCTTTACTCAAAAAGCCATCTCTAGACCCAGCAGTCTTAGCTAATTATAGGCCAATCTCCAACCTTCCTTTCATATCAAAAATCCTTGAAAGAGTAGTTGTCAAACAGCTAACAGATCATCTGCAGAGGAATGGTTTATTTGAAGAGTTTCAGTCAGGTTTCAGAGCTCAGCACAGCACAGAAACAGCTTTAGTGAAGGTTACAAATGATCTTCTTATGGCCTCTGACAGTGGACTCATCTCTGTGCTTGTCCTGCTAGACCTCAGTGCAGCGTTCGATACTGTTGATCATAATATCCTATTAGAGCGATTAGAACATGCTGTAGGTATTACAAGTACTGCGCTGCAGTGGTTTGTATCATATCTATCTAATAGACTCCAATTCGTGCATGTAAATGGAGAGTCCTCTTCACACACTGAGGTTAATTATGGAGTTCCACAGGGTTCAGTGCTAGGACCAATTCTGTTTACATTATACATGCTTCCCTTAGGCAGTATCATTAGAAGACATAGCATACATTTTCACTGCTATGCAGATGACACCCAGCTCTATCTGTCCATGAAGCCAGATAACACACACCAATTAGTTAAACTGCAGGAATGTCTTAAAGACATAAAGACCTGGATGGCCGCTAACTTTCTGCTTCTTAATTCAGATAAAACTGAGGTTATTGTACTCGGCCCTGAAAATCTTAGAAATATGGTATCTAATCAGATTCTTACTCTGGATGGCATTACCTTGGCCTCCAGTAACGCGGTGAGGAACCTTGGAGTCATTTTTGACCAGGACATGTCCTTCAACGCACATATTAAACAAATATGTAAGACTGCTTTCTTCCATTTGCGCAACATCTCTAAAATTAGAAATATCCTGTCTCAGAGTGACGCTGAAAAACTAGTTCATGCATTTATTACTTCCAGGCTGGACTACTGTAATTCATTATTATCAGGATGTCCAAAAAACTCACTGAAAAGCCTTCAGCTAATCCAAAATGCTGCAGCAAGAGTCCTGACAGGGACTAGAAAGAGAGAGCATATTTCTCCTGTTTTGGCTTCCCTTCATTGGCTTCCTGTTAAATCCAGAATTGAATTCAAAATCCTGCTCCTCACATACAAGGTCTTAAATAATCAGGCCCCATCTTATCTTAATGACCTTGTAGTACCATATCACCCTATTAGAGCGCTCCGCTCTCGCTCTGCAGGCCTACTTGTTGTTCCTAGAGTATTTAAAAGTAGAACGGGAGGGAGAGCCTTCAGTTTTCAGGCCCCTCTTCTGTGGAACCAGCTTCCAGTTTGGATTCGGGAGACAGACACTATCTCTACTTTTAAGATTAGGCTTAAAACTTTCCTTTTTTCTAAAGCATATAGTTAGGGCTGGACCAGGTGACCCTGAATCCTCCCTTTGTTATGCTGCAATAGATGTAGGCTGCCGGGGGATTCCCATGATGCATTGAGTTTTTCCTTTCCAGTCACCTTTCTCACTCACTATGTATTAATAGACCTCTCTGCATTGAATCATATCTGTTATTAACCTCTGTCTCTCTTCCACAGCATGTCTTTATCCTGTCTTCCTTCTCTCACCCCAACCGGTCGCAGCAGATGGCCGCCCCTCCCTGAGCCTGGTTCTGCCGGAGGTTTCTTCCTGTTAAAAGGGAGTTTTTCCTTCCCACTGTCGCCAAAGTGCTTGCTCATAGGGGGTCATATGATTGTTGGGTTTTTCTCTGTATCTATGAAGCGCCTTGAGGCGACTTTTGTTGTGATTTGGCGCTATATAAATAAAATTGAATTGAATTGAATTGAATTGAACGGTATGGGATTAGGGGGGTTGTACTGCAATGGGTGAAAAATTATTTAAGTGACCGGAAACAATTTGTGAAGCTGGGTGTCCATTCCTCATCATGCTTGGACATTGCTTGTGGTGTTCCACAAGGCTCTGTACTGGGTCCAAAATTATTTATTATTTATATAAATGATATTTGTAAGGCATCTGATATATTAAAATTAGTATTATTTGCAGATGACACAAATATTTTTTGTTCTGGGGGGAATCTAAAGGAGCTGCTGGATACAATTACTTCAGAAATGTGCAAAATTAAAAAATGGTTTAACAGGAACAAACTATCGCTAAATCTAAGTAAAACTAAAATTATCTTATTTGGGAATTCCCTTAGAAATGCACAAGTGCAGATTCATGTAGATGGTGTGGAAATTGAAAGAGTACTTGAACATAAGTTTCTTGGTGTGATTATAGATGATAAATTAAACTGGAAGTCTCATATAAATCATATACATAACAAAATTTCAAGAAGTGTCTCAATCTTGAGTAAAGTAAAACACATTCTGGACCACAAATCACTCCACATTCTCTATTGTTCCCTGATTGCACCGTATTTGAATTACTGTGCAGAGGTTTGGGGCAATACTTACAAATGTTCGCTATCATCAATCTTTATATTACAAAAAAGGGCCATAAGGATAATCCATAAAACTGGTTACAGAGATCATACAAATCCACTATTCTTAAAATCAAAAATTCTAAAATTCACAGATCTGGTTCATTTTCTCACAGCACAAATTATATATAAAGCAATAAATAACCTGCTTCCTGACAATATTCTAAAAATGTTTTCTAAAAGGGAACGGGGATACAATTTGAGGGGGGAATTAAATTTAAAACATCCTCGTATCCGTACAACATTAAAAAGTTTTTGCATCTCTGTGTGTGGAGTGAAGCTGTGGAACAGACTAAGTAAAGATATGAAGCAATGTCCAAGCATGGCGCAGTTTAAAAAGCGGTTTAAGGATATGGTTTTTACAGGGTACAGGGAAAAGGTAGAGATTTGATAGGGTGTTCTTGTCTAATATTTTCATGTGTGTGCGCATGCACGGGTTTGTTGGTATGGGTATATATGTATGTATGTATGTGTGTGTGTATACATATATATATATATATATATATATATATATATATATATATATATATATATATTAAATATATATTAAATATATATAAAATTGTAGGTTGTGTATCCTTCAGGTGTTAATAGGGTTATTGAAAATGTGTATATGTGCGTATGTGTGTATATACGTAGGTATGGATAGATAGAAACATATATGTGTATATATTAAAAAAAAAAAAAAAAAAAAATTACACATAACATATAATGTAATTACAAGGAGGTATTTCTGTAGTCTATTGATACTAGATAGTGGAAAAGGGGTGGGATTAAATAAGCTTATGCTTCTTCCTGCTCCTTTTTGAACATGGACGTTATTTGGAGTTGTGGTTGCTCGTTTTCCTTTTGTTTGCTTTGTTCATTTGTCTCTTTTAATTCTATTTTTTTTTTTTATACTTTTTCAACATGTTCAAAATAAAGATTCAATCAATCAATCAATCAATTATCACTGTAACAATATAGTGTTTTATCACATATATTAAATCTGTGCAAGCACCATTAAACAACCTCTGCAGGAGCAATTCAGTATGTCTAACATCCCACTATAAACCCAGCTGCCTTTAATTATTCAAAGAAAGACTTAGATTTAGCGGGCGGACCATTGCAAACTGCCTTTTTGCTTCATTTTTATACCTAATACTTTTGTTTTAACATTATTTTTAGTGCCTTAAATGGTTAAAATACACTATAGTATTTGACAGTTATTGTTCGCTGTCCTCACAGGATGTATCTCTGTGACAATTCAAATCTGCAGATCCCCTCAGCTTTATAATGCTTTCTAAAGTCACAGCTTTAACTTACTCTTTAGCTGTCCGCTCCTTAACTTTAGTCTGGTGTCCCACTCCCATTGCGTTCATTTTCTATCACAGCAGGAGGCAAATTTTCAGCAAATAGCTCTTCAAACCCACTTGACCAGCCTGCTCAGCACTGATAAAATTTAACTAAGTTGAATTTGTGTCAACCTAAAACTGAACTCAAACATTGCTCCAGCTCCTGTAATTGCTGGATGTTGTCCATGCTGGAGCACCTGTCCCTCTGTGGGTTTGTCTCATTCCCAGGATTGCTTTCTGCATTGATCCAGAGTGGAAAACAATTTCGATTCAGAGCATTGTCACCAATGAGTGTTAATACCCATTCAGTTCCACTGGTGTGGAACAAATCCTTCTGTACATTCACAGACCATTAAGGTGAATCACAGACTCGTGTGCAGAACAACAGCAGCTTGTCACAACACAGTGAGCAACGACAAACAAAGAACAAGCAACTGTGTGAAAACTGCAATTTTCTGAACAAAAAGCTGCACCGTGACAGCTGAATAAAATGCATACATACATATTTATAGTATTTGAATGAGGGATGGCAGAATTTTGAAGCCAGTGTACACACGGTACGTTATGACCTGGCTCGCATTAACAACCACTTTATCGATCTGTAGTTAAGAGTTTTTAATGGAAAACACAAACTAAGAACAAAGTTTACACGGGGATGCAACTCAATGCATAGACATAAATTTAGCTTTCTACCAGAAGTCACACAGCCTTTCCGGCCTCTCCACGAAGTAGAAATTGTCTTATCGTACAACAAAGCATGAACAATAAGGAGCAGATTAGGTCTAACTATTATGCAGACTAAATACCTGAACACAAATAATCTCTTTATAGACAAAGATGAGACATACTGGCAAGCTGCTCACACAAAATCCCAACACTGAATGTCAAGTTAGCTACACTTTTGGTGGAAGGCAGAACAAAAAGGAAGATGAAGCACCAGTCAGGAACTGGGGCTGGCGCATGCAAATTTTAACACAACACCAGATGGCAAACTTTGATTTATAGTCTTCTGCCTGCCTGTGTAGAGAAGGATTGTGGTAATTCAACCAATAGGGAGGTTACAGGGAAACACTTGTAAGAAATCCTCTGAAAAGCCAACAGCTCTTCAGGCAATGGTTATGATACTAACGCCTAAGTCAAATGACTGTTGGCTCTTAATAGGAAAGGTAATGACAACCGAGTTCACTACGAAGAGTTAAGAAGTGTTAACCACCGCACCACCATGCAACAATGTGACCTTGCACCGAGAAAGTTCCTGGTTTGTAATCTCCTGGTGGGCCGCACTGTACAGAGTTTGCATGCTGTCCTTTGCATTTGCTTTAGTTTCCGATGCTGTATAATATATTAAACGTACAAGATTTAGAAAGAAAGTATAAGAAACCCAGTTCACCATCTTAAAAACCTAAAGATTGATTTCAAGTTTTTAAATAAAAGACATTTTTCTGCACATGGCTGTATTTTTGTGTAACAGTATTTGAAGTCAAACAGATTGTTTTATAATATTCATATATCTCTTCATCCACTCCACCATTCCACAGACTAAACACTACAAATACAACCTAACAATACCTTGTTATTTATTTATTTTTTTTAGATGACATTATGTCTCTTCAAATGACAAGTAATTATGCTGAAGTGTTTTATATTCTGGCTTTTTTCCCTTTGACTGAAAAAGAATAATGACTAGCAGGCAGTGCGGTTTGTTTTGCATTGACAGTTGATGTAAATGATTACACTTCACACGAGCTGCTCTTCATCTTATCCAGACACAAAGCTTTGTTTATATTTCAGAGCGGGACACACACACACACACACACACACACACACACACACACACACACACACAGAGCAAGATGATTAAAAAAAAAAAAAAGAATCTGGCCAAGGTTTTAATCTTTGTAGAGCAAGTCTGACATCAATCTGACTCACATCACCGTCAAGTAGGCCTTCAGCAAACACAGCATCTATCCACCTCTTCAAATAATAGCCCAAATTCACGCAGTGACAGACTTATTTTTTTACTGGGTATACATCACTCTACTGACAGTTCACTCTGATTGGAGATGAACCCTTTTGAGGGACAAAAGTATTGATATATCACAATATATATATATCAGAATATTGACTAAACTCACATTAAACAGGCTCTCAAACTGCAACATAACAATATCACTCACTAACTTCTTTTCAGAGGTGCACCTGAAGTGAAGGAGCCATTTGCTTTGGACTGACAGCACAGCATCACAGCTTACTGCCAAAATGAAAAATGAATTGAACCTCCCTCTCTGTATTCAATTAAGTTCAATTTTATTTATATAGTGCCAATTCACAACAACACTTTATATTGTAAAGACCCTACAACATTAGAAAGAAAACCCCAACAAGGAAAAACTCCCTTTTAACAGGAAGTGATCACCACCAGAACCAGGCCTGGGAGGGCAGCCGTTCATCACAACCGGTTTGGAGTGAGGGAAAAGAAAAGGGAACAGAGGAAGGCAGGACAAGAGACACACTATTAGAGAACAAGCCAGAGTTTAATAATTGCTCATGACTAAATATAGTGGTGGTGTATAAACACACAGGTACTGAAGGGAAAAGAAATTCTGAATGCATCATTAGAAGCTCTCTAGCAGCCTAAGCCTATTGCAGCAGGTAACTAAGATGGGGTTCAAGGTTACCTGATCAAACTAGAAGCTTTGTCACAAAGGAAGGTTTAAAGCCTGATCTGTCTGTCTCTCAAATTCAAACTGGGAGCTGGTTCCACAGGAGAATAATTTAACAATATCCATCCATTGTCTTCCACCTACCTTTTTTAGGGTTGCCTGGAGTGTATCCCAGCTATCATAGCGCGAGAGAGGGGTGGGGTAAACCCTGGACAGGTCGCCGTTCAATCGCAGGGCCAACACAAGAGGAAACAACTCGCACTCAGTGCCAACCAAAACAACTTAACCGAGATCTTTGGTACGATTCCAAAAGAACTTCAGAGTGCTTTGTTTATGTTGCCGAAGTGATTCAGTTCCAATCCAAACCAGTTACCAGGTGTTTGTTACGAGTTTGAGCTAAAAAAACATCCTGTTTGCATGGTGAATAAATTACTTACTGATTCTAAATTTAACTGGGAGACAATAAAGATGAAGTAATATGGGAGAAATATGGCCTCTCTTTCTCAGTTAAGCCTTGGTGCAACATTCTGGATTAACTGATGGCTTTCCAGGAAGTTTTTAGAGCAACCTGATGATAATGAGTTATAATAGTTCTGCCTAGAAGTACTAAATGCGTGAATTATTCAAGAGACTTTCCCAAAATCAGCATCCTCCAACCAGAACAATGCTCATGTATATACAGACTGAGCTCGCACTATCAAATGAGGTAAGGTATCTTTTGCCTTCCCTTCATAAAAACTTCTGAAACCTCACTGATCTTTAAGTGAAACAGTTCAATTTATTTTCCTCTGCTTGTTATTCAAAAGTCTTCCCTGAAACTCATTCACTGGGAATTACAGCACATAATCCATTATGAGACAAGCTCCTCATCTCCTGGTGCAAAAGCCAAAGCTCTACATTCTTTAGCTGACTGACAATCAGACAATGGCTGAATGAAGCTGATTTTTAAAAGAAGAAGAGAGAAAATGAAAAGTAAGTGCAGAGGATGTAGCAAGGACATGTTCAGATTTCTTTACAAGTATCTTCAACACATTTCTTTCCCCTTCACAAGTTTTGATCACGTTTTTTCACTCGTCTCAGCCACCGAGGAAAACATTTCATTGTTCAATATTTGCACTTCATCTGTTCAGGTTCACACCAAGTTCACACAAATCAGGGGCTCAAAAGCAAAGTCACCTTCCTATTAAAAATGAATTGCTCACGAGGGTAATTCAGCTGAATGAAATGTCTGCATACGCTGCCTCCTGAGGTCTTTGAGAGGTTTAAAACTTGAGCTTGTCCCCATATGACTCTATCCATATGAGGATAGAAGTGTTTTGATCAAAGAAGGCCCCCGCAAAAAAAAACCCCAACAAACTGCAGCCCTGTATTGTGAAAAACAGATAAAAATCTGAGATATGCTGCTGCCATGGGTATATTAAAAAGTTGAAAGCGCAGCAACCCAGTCTTGTCTGACAACTATGTAACAGGAAATCACAAACCTATACAAACAAAGAAATCATATCTTTAGGAATGTTTAAACAATGAATATTTAACATTTGAAAACTTTGCTACAGTCTAGAAAACCTGTGTGTTACATCATTTAAGTGTTTACTCAGCAGCATGCCCTGGGGTAACAGAGGAAGACAAGGTACAAACAAACTGTCAGTGTGTGTGTGTGTTTTAAGCGACTCAAAGGTCGCTGAATGAGCACATCCAAACTACCACTAAAGAATAATTTATCAGAATCAGAATCAGAATCAGAAAGGGGTTTATTGCCAAATGTTGAGCAGGTTTACAACATTAGGAAATTGCTGCGGTGCTTCAGTGCAAGCGTAGTGTCATAAATAGCACTTAAATAGACATGAAAAAATAAAAGTAGGAATAAGAATCAAAAGTGCTACGTAGAAAGATACGTGCATGAGATATACATGAGATATATACATGAGAATAAGAATTAAGAGTGCTACGTTGAAAGATATATACATGAGTGCAGGTGGTGATCAGTGCCAAACATGGAATGATGCAGTGAACACAGCGTAGGGTCATGTGTTAGGGGTGGGAACAGTCATATGGTTATTGTTCATGTGTCCAACAGCAGAGGGGAAGAAACTGTTCTTATGGCGAGAGGTTCTGGTGCGAATGGACCGGAGCCTCCTGCCTGAGGGGAGCAGGTCAAACAGACTGTGTCCAGGGTGAGAAGGGTCAGCTGAGATCCGAGCTGCACGCCCCAGTGTCCTGGAGGTGTACAGGTCCTGCAGAGATGGGAGTCTGCAGCCAATCACCTTCTCAGCAGAGCGCACAACACACTGCAGTCTCTGTTTGTCCCTGATAGTGGCTCCAGCGTACCACACGGTGATGGAGGAGGTGAGGATGGACTCGATGATTGCAGTGTAGAATTGCATCATCGTCCTTATTGGCAGGTTGAATTTCTTCAGCTGCCTCAGGAAGTACATCCTCTGCTGGGCTTTCTTGATGACGGAGGTGATGGTGGGCTCCCACTTCAGGTCCTGGGTGATGGTGGTACCCAGGAAGCGGAATGAGTCCACAGAGGTGATGGGGGTGTCAGTCAGGATGATGGGGGGGAGTGGGGCTGTGTGCTTCCTGAAGTCCACAATAATCTCCACTGTCTTCTGGGCATTCAGCACCAGGTTGTTGTGGCTGCACCAGGACACCAGACGTTCAACCTCCCTCCTGTAGGCAGACTCATCCCCGTCCGAGATGAGCCCAATAACGGTGGTGTCATCTGCAAACTTGATTAGCTTGACAGACTGGTGGGTGGAGGTGCAGCAGTTGGTGTACAGGGAGAAGAGCAGAGGAGAAAGAACACAGCCCTGAGGGGAGCCGGTACTGATGGTCCGGGAGTCCGAGACATTCTTTCCCAGCCTCACATGCTGCTTCCTGTCCGTCAGGAAGTCAGTGATCCACCGGCAGATGGGATCAGGCACATTCATCTGGGAAAGCTTGCCTCGGAGATGGTCTGGAAGGATGGTGTTGAAGGCAGAGCTGAAGTCCACAAACAGGATCCTGGCGTAGGTTCCTGGGGAGTCCAGATGCTGCAGGATGAAGTGTAGGGCCATGTTGATGGCGTCGTCTACAGACCTGTTGGCTCTATATGCAAACTGCAGGGGGTCCAGGAGGGGGGCCGTGAGGGTCTTGAGATATGAGAGAACCAGGCGCTCAAATGACTTCATGACCACAGATGTCAGAGCCACGGGTCTGTAGTCATTTAGTCCAGTGATCCTAGGTTTCTTGGGGACAGGGATTATGGTAGAGGACTTGAAGCAGGCAGGCACATGACATGCCTGCAGTGAGGAGTTGAAAATGCCAGAAAACACTGGGGCCAGCTCGTTTGCACAGTGTCTGAGGGTGGCAGGAGACACGCCGTCTGGGCCGGGAGCTTTCCGAGCATTCAGGTTCTTAAACTGCTTCCTCACATCTGCTTCATGAATATGAAGAGTTGTGGTGGGAGGAGGTGGTGTGAAATCCTCTTTTGTGTGGGGTGAGGAGGGGGGTGTTGTAGGTGAACAGTTTGAAGGTGGTGATCGCTCTATGGATGGGGGAGAGGTGGGGGAATTAGTGTCCAAAGTGCCTCTATTGTTGGGGCCGTTGGAGGTGTGAAGGCTGCCTGATGGCTCGTCAAAACGGCAGTAGAAGTCGTTAAGGGTGTTGGCTAAGAGCAAGTCATCAGTGGAGTGGGGGGTTTTAGGCTTGTAGTTTGTGATATTCCTAAAACCTTTCCACACAGAGGCCGAGTCATTCTCTGAGATCTGCTGCTGCATCTTCTCAGAGTGCTGATGTTTAGCAATGTCCACTTCTTTAGTGAACCTGTACTTGGCCTCTCTGTAGCAGTCCCTGTCTCCGCTTCTGAACGCCTTTCTCTTTTCCAGCCACAGCTTTTTGAGTTTAGGAGTAAACCAGGGTTTGTCATTGTTATAACTCACCCTGGTGCGTGATGGCACAATGCTGTCCTCACAGAAGTGGATATAGGAGGTGACAGTGTCCGTAAACTCGTCCAAGCTGTTATGCTCTATTTAGGGAACCAGAAGTATTTGTATAGAAACAATATACACATTAAGTAACGTCAAAGGCATTACTTATATTCAGAAACGTCAACCATCAGCTCCACTCAGCTTCAGGGTGCCTTCAAGGGAGTTCAAGTTCACTTTTGAAGCAGTTCAGCTTCCAGCTTTACTCTTTTCATCTACCCTTCCAGCCTCAGGGTCCTAGCTGCCGCAACAGATCGTGGTTTTCCACAGAAACCTCTTTACATCCACTGTTCATGACCTGCTTAGCACCACATAAAGTCAGATCAGATAGCTGGTGAGCATGATGGGACATTTACTGTCGTAAAAGCCAATTTTCCCAATCTGCGAACTTATCAGCGATCATGCTTCGACTTTGCCTGTGGGGACAACAGCAAATATTTTGTAGTTTCCACTGCAGCCAACAAGTATTGGAGCCACTTCCTGTAGCTGTTTACAAATGCAGACGCATTTAGGAAGCTAATAAAAAATTAAACAGTTGTCAGACAATAGCTGGTGAATCTGATTATTGGTATGCAACTAAAGCTTGCTCAAATGTCACAATATTGCTCTGACTACATGCAGAGTGTAAATGTAAACCAGAAGGCTTCTGCTTATAGACATTAGATATTTCTAATGTCTATAAAGAGACATAAATTTAAATGAATGAAATTAAAGAAGAATAGCATCATCTGTTTGGCTGGCATGTCTCAGAAGAAAAATTGCTCTTGTGGTTCAGCGTTTGGTTTGATCAGTTTGATCGTCAACACAGAGTCCAAGTTTTCATTGGGTTTTTTTCAGTGCATGGTCTTTATTGATATGCTAGATAATTACAAACAATTTCACAATGGGGGGAGAGAACATTTAGTTCTATATTGGGCAAAAATTACAAATTATTTCACCATAAGACCCTGCAGTGGTGAACCCTGATAGTGTTGCTGACTCTCAGCCAGAGCAATAGATCAGTGCGTGCCAGTGGGAGGATGTTAAGAGGATCCTCTCACCTCTGGACAGATGCACGCGCACACACACACACACACACACACACACACACACGCACACACACACACACACACACACACACACACACACACACACACACACACACCACAAGCCAAAGTGTGTAGCCAGTAGTGAGCCTATTTAATCTGTTACAGCATCCTCTGTGGAGCACTCTGTCAGCACAGGAGGGGGACAGAGCAGGATTACGACTCAGAGCCTCTCAATTTATCAGAGCCCTGCTGACTCCTGATGCTTCACTTTAGTATTCCAGTTTACCCTCATGCAAATGGGCTCCCACCGAGTCAAGACACAGAGTCTGCAGCTGACGATGCACATCACTAAAAATGCAATAGTGATGACATAAGGTGAGAATGTGATGCACACACCACAGAGGATTGCTTGGGCGGTTGACATATAAGCGGAGACGGGAGAGAAATGGCTGACCACATGGGTTAGTTTATATTTGTTTATCTTACTGAGACTTTCCTGCAGTTGTTCGCAGATGTTGCCGTATCACTTCTATCAGCGCCATTAAGGCAGAGATGATTTTCAGGCCATTTGGATGTCACAGTATTGCTTTATAGCTCACTCCGCAGCTGCTTTCTGCTTTAATTATTTCCATCTCCGTTCGCGCTCTGATACACAGAGTTCAGTGAGAAAGTCATGTGAAGAACAAAACACCTTGAGCTTTTTGGCTGAAGTATAATGTTAGCAAAAGCAGACAGATCCAAAGTATGTCTGTCATTTGACAGTAAAGTAGATGTGTTTTATGAGCCCACTGAGTCAAATGGTTAAATATTTATCTAAAAAATATACAGTTTGACTGAGTTGACAGTCGGTCTAACATTTTTAATGTGTAATCCTCAAAGTAAGTGGATATTTCAAGCAGGAAATATTAAACGTCCGAAATCTTCACAACAGCAATGTCTGGGCAATCATACAAATTACAACCTCCAGCTATCTTCAGGCTAATTCCTTTATACATTAATCAATAATAGGATTTCGACTCTTTAAGTGGACTTGTTATTTTCAATTACATCTGCATAGATTCATCTTTGCATGATTCACTGAGTTCCTATTTATCACATCACATACTGATGCATCCTTTCAGCGAATCCTTTGTCTGAAATAAGCAAGCTGCAAAGTGATTGCAATACATCTTCCCATACTGTTACGCACTTGTAACTGGTTTTACACACATAAAACAACTCCCAGTGATTAGAAGAATTATAAATAACAGCTTAGACACACTGTGAATGTGCCCATTATCTACACCAAAGCTAGTCACAAGCTATTCAATTTGATTTTCAATTAAAGATAAAGTCAAAGGAGCTTGCAAAGAAAAGCGTCTGGACTTCTTTAAGTTACTTGAAGACGTTTCACCTCTCATCCGAGAAGCTTCTTCAGTTCTAAGGTCAAATGGTGGAGAGTCCCAGATATAAACCTAGTGGGAGTATCCCCCCACAGAGGGACAAAAGGACCCCCTGATGATCCTCTAATCGCCTGAGCCAAGGTGTGAAACTGGGTGTGGGTCCCAATCAGCCAGAGTTTCGGGTGTGTTCATTGTGAAACCTGGTCCCACCTTATCATGCGAGGCGGGGCAAGACTCAGCAGTTCATCTGCATCTTAAGGATAAAGGTCACTCTTTCGAGGATGCCAATGTTCACATTTTGGACAGAGAGGACAGATGGTTTGAAAGAGGAGTGAAAGAAGCCATCTATGTCCACTGTGAGCGACCATCTTTGAACAGAGGCGGGGGTTTACGACACCAACTCTCTGCCATCTATAATCCAGTTTTGAGTTCCCTTCCCAGACGCCTTAACGCCCACTCACATCCTGGGCCATCTGATCTCAGGAATTCGCATGATAAGGTTCATTCCTGCAGGTTCATTGTGAAACCTGCGGGGCCAGGTTTCACAATGAACTCACCCGAAGCTCTGGCTGATTGGGACCCACACCCAGTTTCACACCTTGGCTCAGGCGATTAGAGGATCATCAGGGGGTCCTTTTGTCCCTCTGTGGGGGGATACTCCCACTAGGTTTATATCTGGGACTCTCCACCTTTTGACCTTAGAACTGAAGAAGCTTCTCGGATGAGAGGTGAAACGTCTTCAAGTAACTTAAAGAAGTCCAGACGCTTTTCTTTGCAAGCTCCTTTGACTACGATGACCTGGATGACTGAGAACCTTCACAGACAAATTAAAGACAAAGATTTCAGAGCCATAATACCACAACTCCTTAACATCGTTGTTTAGCAGTCGCTTAGAGGAGAATCCAACTCTATGGTGGGCTCCACTGATGAGCCCATCATAGAGTGAGCTCATCAGTGAGAGACAAAAACAATGATACAGGGGGGCAGTCTGAAAACCAAGTGTGTAGAGCAATCTGAAGTCTGAGCCACACACACACACACACACACACACACACACACACACACACACACACACACACACACACACACACACACACAAACCTACACATACTGTGGCTGTACAAAACCTTATGTACTAACTGCACTATCACAAATTATGGTCATACTACAGTAGGTCTGTCATTACTGTAGTATACAAATCACAACTTCATTTTAAATTATACTAAAAGCCTATTTTATGACTTAGAGGTAGACAAACCCATAAAAATGTTAGTACTTTATATTGCTCATAATTAAACCCAAATCCCTGTTTTACTTTAGTGCCACTGACTACATATTTCTTTATTGTAATTGAGGTAAACATTCGAGCTGTAATGTGCGATTGCACTGTAAATGTTGCCATTATAATTTCACAGCACTGCTATTCACAAAAGCATGTACAATAGCATGTGGGGCATCGCAACATGGCCAAAAAAAAAAAAAATGCTCCCGATCAGACTTTGCAGTTGACAGGAATCAACAACCTTGAAAGCTTTTCGGCACAAAAAAGAGAGCAGCCTGACAGAAGGAATGCATTGATGACTTCTGTGAAATCAGTCATGTCAGCCTGCAGAAAACGTCTCAGTGATCCATTTTCAAGTCAGTGAGAAGATGAGTGTTTGGACTGATACACTAGCCCAGTGCCATAATGCATCTGTGCGTGCCTTTTGAGTAAATAACAATGAAAAAGTCAGCAGGAGACTTCACATGCTCTAAAGAAAAAAACTGCAGTCATGGACAGATGGAGATGCTGACGCAGCCGAATCATGTCAGTTACAGAGCATCAACAAGCTGCACGGGTCCACTTTAATGTCCCCAGATTGTCTAAGGCCACTTACCAAGCACCCATCTCAAAAACACTTTCGAAGTGCATTAAATTGATTATGAATTAACCAAATGCATTTAAAGTGGTGCCTTAAGGGCACATTTAGAATAGTTGTAAAATTACTAAATTACAAGTCAGCCTCTATTGAATTAACAAATTCTATTAGCAAATTGTATTAAGCCGAACAGTAACCCAAGTTCTTCATACAAATCAATGATTTAGGTTTATGATGACTCCCAACAGTTTGTGATCCATCAGTGTACAGCATGTGAATCACAAACAGCTTGGCTTAGAGACTTCTTTATTAAAATTTCATGGAGATTCCACTTTTTAATCAAACATCACAAACAAGACATTTTAAAAATGTTCTGTGAACTATGTCTGCGTCTTCTTGACAGATTATAATGAACTGACATATGCAAATGCACTTCTGATCAGCTTTTCTGATCAGCTTTTGCCAAGCATCACACTCAAATGTTTGGAATTTCTTCCCCTTGATCCTTAAAATAAATTCACATCATCTATTGGATGAGAAAACTTTATTTACAATGGCTTACATCTGTAGAGAAGACGAAGGCAATGATGGGTGAAATGCTCTGCAATGAAGCCTCTGTCCAGTTTCAGCTGATAGAAACAGCAGATGGCACTATTTTGTGTTGCTATTTTCTACTGTAAAATTGTTTTAACCTCATGAACCCCATAACATCACTGTCTCTGTCTTATCCTTAACTTTATTTTTAACTGTACTTTCTGAGTTTATTGGAACTTTAAACATGATGGAGTTGAGAGGTATCCGAAACAAAGTACTTAACTTATGTTGCTTCGCTCCTATACACTGTAACAACCAGCTAGCAGTGTCAGCACAAACTTGTTTAGGTCTGGACCCAAAACCATAAATCAAATCTCTCTCCCTTGTTGAGCTTGTTTTTGTTTAGTTTTCGTGAGGCTGTGGGTGTTCCAAAGCAAGTCCTGTGCAAACTCAATCAAACGCAGCACCTCTGCAGTTCTTTTCTGAAGGCTCTCTTTCCCTGGGACTGACTCAGTGTGAGCCTCAGTCCAGGACAGTGTAGTGGAAACAGAATACGTGACAGTGTCCCATAAGAAGAATATCATATTGATTTCATATGCTTTCATCTAATGCTCACGCTCTTGCTTTTAATAAAAAGAGACCCTTTCTTGTTGAGAAAGAAATTAAAAAGGAGAGAAAAAAAATCACCATCAGTAAGTGATTTATCACCTCTGTGGCTGTAGCTTTGTCTAACAGCAGGATATAATGTGTCCCTGAAGTTTGACTATAGTAACACAGCACTCATACCCCAATGAGTCATGTTAAGGTAGCAACAACTTCAGCCTTTTTTAAGCTCCGTAAGCTTCCTGAAGTCAAAGTGCACATGGCATTAAGCCCCCTTACAATTCACTAGCAAGGTCTTGAAAGCTTCTGCTCTCTTTCTACACTGCAGACTAGTTTCTATGCAACAAACTGATATAGAACAGGTGAACCTATCACTCAACACCTGTGCCTGACTGCTGCAGCTTTTCAGGAAATTACTGTGGCACCAAACAACTCCAAATTAAATGTCTTAATGGAGTTTGTAATTAAGTCAAAACCCCATGAATATATTGCTATAATTAACACTTCTTTACCAATGGATTTGCACACTTAATCCCAGGGGAATGTAAAAAAAACCCCAGCACTAATAAGACTCCAGTGGACTGTGCCAGTATGCCGCTTTATATAGCTATATATTCAAATTCCCCTACTTATTTTAATGTTAATCTACTTCACTAGGAATGAAAATTTGAATATAAATTTTAAAATCCACACTGAAGTTTGGTCGAAAGGAAACAAACAGAAGCTCTACACAGGTAATCAACATGATTGACATGAGGCAAATGTTTGCTGCAACACTTGCAGCAAGTGATGCTGATTTGGAGAAAAATAAATTCTCCAGTAGACCAATCAAGCCGTGGCTTTGTGTTTCGGTTAAACTGAGGGCGGCATGGTAGACAGCCAAACAACCTGTACAGTGTAAGAGTGTGCATATCTGGACCACACAACTGGAAACATTAAATCTGTTTGATAAAATTTACACAATATATAGGAGAAAGGGGAGTAGTACAGCATGAAGAAGTCAGGGGTGGCAGAGAAGTATGTGAGGGTGGTGGAAGACATGTATGAGGACAGCGAGCCAGTGGTGTGAAAATTGGGTTTGAGGTAGGGGTGGGATTAGATCAGGGATCAGACTGATCAGCTATGATGTTTGATGTTTGCAGATAACATTGTATTGTGTCTATTGTACGGTAGTGAGAGTAGGGAGCAGGGGGACGAGAGCCTAGAAAAGGTAGAGGTATGGTCTCGAGCAGTGGCCCCCAGCCTTTTTTTGCGCCACGGACCGGTTTAGTGTCAGGCAATATTTCCACGGTCCAGCCTTTAAGGAGTCAGGGATAAATACAACAAAATAAAATGTTATGACCAGGACAAAAACTGTAGTATTTTTTTAAATATAGTAATAAACGCGAATTCACTGTGTAATTGTGTTTTTTAGCAGCATCCTCCTGAAATGCGCCAACAACACTGAGAGTAACATCCTCCTCTCTGCTCCTTAATGCTCTCTGGTCGCTATGGTAACGTGTAAACATTTCATTTAAAATAAGAAACACAACTACAACATGGGAAAAGACCCAGGGAAACTGCGTTAATGATAAAAGAACCCTGAAAACCATATATTCCACACCCGAGCCTCAACTCTCGCAACCAAATGAGAGCAGAGGTAGTGAGGTAGGGTAGGTGAGTTTAAATACCTTGGGTACGACCATCCAAAGCAACAAACAACGCACAAGACAGGTGAAGAAGAGAGCGCAGGCAGGGTGGAGCAGATGAAGAAGAGTGTCAGAGGTGATTTGCAACAGAAGGACAGTAGCAAAAGTGAAAGGATTTCCAAAATGGTAGGTTTGGTGTGGTATGATTTTGAAGACGGTGGAGTTGAAAATGTTACGATTTTAACTAGGAGTATCATATTAAGTGGTTTGGAAATAATAATAACAATAACAATAACTGAGACCAAGAACAAAAATGTTTTGGAAAAACATTCATTTTTGTCTTTTTTGGACAGACGATAAAAAAAATAAATGCAGAAAAATTAGAGCACCCTTGAATAAATGGTACAGTACACGGAAGTGTCATTACTTCTCTAGACTGTAATGACCCGACAATGATTTGCTCCCTGTAAATTAATTTCGTTTTGTCCGTGTCAGCCTGACCTCATCCTGCTGCTTTACGCTGCTCTACACTGCATGAAGCTTGAAGAAAGATGACAAAGAAAGATACCGCACAATGAAAGAGGGCACTGGTCATCTTGGCCGGCACCATCTGGGCTCCCTGGTCTGAAAATGAGTGGACACGGTGCCAGCTACAAAGACAGATAGAGCTCAGATTCTGCATTGTGGACTCTCACATACAAGAGTCACCTCATACACTGCACACACCGAAGAGCTGAATTACCAGGCTGGAGCCCAGCTGCCAAAGCATCATATATTTCTGACAGGCTGTTTATCCCGGAAATTTATACTTCTACTTAGCAAAACAGCCAGAGGGCAAAGAATGGCACAGTGAGGAAAACTTCACAAACATCTACACATCATGTCTTGATGACATGTCCATGTCAACAAGTGATCTGTGAGGTTAGAAATGTGTCAGATGCTGACAATTCAAGATTTTTCCCATTTTGCTTGGACTATCAGAATAACATGCCCATTGCCTAAAAATGGCATTCAGATCATTAGAATCTAAATATAACAAATATTGACTGCTTACATAAGTACATAAAATATCATGTTTTGTGAGCCTAACAGTCCAAAGCAGACAGATATTCCAAGTACCATCATGCTGAAAATGAAAAAGAAAAGCAACCAGGGCTGGGCACAGAGCTGGTGTGCATTCATAGTGGCTGAAGGACATCAGGACCACCAAAACACAATTAACCCCAGTTACATACAGCAATTGATGACACAACCTACCACAGTGAATCAATGTAGTCTCTGTACCTGTTAACTAATATCCACTAATTGAACTGAGATTAATCATGCTTTGCTACAGATGAATACAGTTAGCTTATTTGGGGTTGTCTCCATGCTACAGCCTACAGCGCTCTCTCATCATGGGGGAAATTGTGAATAAACTTGCCAGTCTTTTTCTCAGTGTCTGCACACAAGTGGCAAGAACTACACTGCTCTACTGTTTCATGCCCCACAATTGAAATGTGGCAGGTGGATGGCGGTACGTGAATAGACTCCAACATTTACTGAACGTACCACTCCATGTGACCCTCCAGGACTGCAGTTAATACTAAACTCATTTTCTTTAATTGAGTATTAGAACAATTAGCTCGCTGACCAGGAACATAAGCATTAGTGTTTTAAAGTTCATCACCCTTTGGAATACATGAAGATATAAAAATATTATAATGTAATCTGAAAACTTTAAATGGCAGCTGAAAGAAAAACATTCAAAAGCAGATCCATTTGCTTTTAACCCTTTATCAGGTGAAGCAGGTGAAAAAATCTTCAAATATCTTCCAATAAAACTGCAGGGTTGATATTTAGATTTCCCAGATATTTTAATAAATGCCCTATGAAGGGTTAATAATGCAAACTTGAATACGTTGATCCAGTATGTAATAACCTACCTTATGAGATGTTTACTACTCTGCTAATACTTATATGTAGGAATGTAAAACGTGCAATGACAGTCATTCATTTCTGGGAAGGATTGCAGTGCATTTTCTATGACATATATTTCAATAAAGACACAGAATACTGGAGATGGTTCAGACCAATAAAAAGTCAAATCACACTTTCTTGATTACCATGGTTACAGTACCCTTGTGAATGAGCAGGGGACACATTTTTCAGCTATTCCTGTCACACATCAACATCGTCACCTTATCGTTTGTCTTCCGAGCTCGTTACTGCATCGCCGCATTACTTCTCTGACCCTAGACTGAACTCTATTTGTACACACTCAGCTCAGCTGCGACCATGCTGGCTATTCACAACTCCCGCTGGGTCCAATTTGCACCGCTAAATTATGTGACTCACGAAGCAAAACCAATCAACAGCCAATACTGCTTGGCATATCCTCATCTGTCATTCATCAGACTGCAGTAGAAGTCCAGAATGGAACAATGAGAGTTTTTGGTTTAAAAAAACATTAGTTTTTACCCCTCTGCAGACTACCTTCCTAACCGTTTTGTTGTCTCAAAAGATCTTCTTTGTTAGTATGCAATCATTTTTCACGAGTAGAGCAAACCAGAAAACATTTTTTTCTTGTATCAACTGCATGGCATTGATTAGTGTCCAAGACTATGTATGCCATGTGCCAACTCGAGCAGCAGCAGTTAAGTCTGGGTGAGCATCTGTCAAATTTCATTTGCGGTTACCATACAAGCAGGGATGATCTGTTTCACTAACAATTACACCAATGCTGGACTCTGGTAATATGTGTAGTTGCTCTCATGTTACTGTTTTGTGACTCAGTGAGAGCAATTGGAGACTGAAAAAATGAGGGTCAGTGATGACAGGCAGGAAAGTTGTTAAATATCTATAAATGAAAAATGACAAAAATTTAAATTATCTTGTTTGAGATTTAAAATAACACAAATGTCCTGGTGGATCAACTACAGTAATGGGCTCGTCCTGTCCAACTTTCTCATCACGGGTCAGTCAGTCGGTAATCATTACTAGGGGGCCTGGAACCCGCCCAGACACTTTGGATGGCTGCCGTCACTGCAGGACAGCAGAATCTGTCGTCTGTCAAGTTTTGGGGTTTTTTTTCTTGTTTTTTCCTTCTATCATCCACAAGGTTTTCCCAGCAGAGGGACAACATGCAGAAATCTGGCTACAATCTGTTGACTGGTTGGCAGGGATCATCTGAAAACCCAAACATTCCCCACTGTCCCAGCATGCATCAGCACAAAACAATGGGGAATTTGCAGCAAACCAAACCTGTATAGCTGCTGCAGCATGCTCATTAAAATGAGGCAATTTTTTACAAAAGCAAAATTTTAAAGCAAATAATAAATTAATTACTGGTAACTCGTATGTAGAGCTAAAAAAAATAGTCAACAAAAAATTAGTTAGTGAGCAACAGCTTTGACACTTTATAGTTAGCCATTTCACAAATGAACATGTCAAAACCTTCAACATTTCACAGCTTTTCAATAATGAGTATTTGCTACTTGTGTTTGGAGTTTTTTTCCTTTTTTATTTTTTTAGCAAACAATTGAAAAAAAAAAAAGCTTGAAAAGATAAAGACAAAATAGCATAGCAATGCAAACAGCCAAATACAGTGTAAAATGTGACTAACATGCAAAGCTTTGGTTGGTCAATGATTCAAAAATTTACAAAGCAGAGAAAATCTTCAAATTCTATAACTTCAAAGACTAAAGTCAGTGAATATTTTAAATATTTGCATGAAAAATGCATTTTTCTGCATTATTTTTGCCATTATAACAGAGTCAAAGGATCCCTTCTATTCGTCTTTGTTGCAATACTGTATTCAGCCAGCTGGTATGTCTGTAATGGCATTCCAACATCATTCCACAACCCAGTGTGTAGTGCTGCAGAACAATTCGAGTAAATTCACAGAGCATTTCATCACGATCTGCATCTTTTCTACATGCAGCAGCTACATATTAGACGCAAGAAGTCACATGCTTTCACTCATTTTACCATTTATATCACAACTGCAAAAATACAGAATGATTTCATTTGAACATGTTGTTACCATGCTTTTAAAAAGGTTAATGAACCACCTTCACATCTCTTTGGAGGGAAATAAATTATCCAGATTAGCAAACTAATTATTGTAGGTACATTTCACGGTGGTTACATAACGGCATATAAAAAGCCGGACAAGAAGAAGCAACTTACTCTCACAGGAATTAAAGCCTGTAACCACCAAGACAATGCAACAATGCAAGAAAAGAGGAAATATCCATTTAGAAAGACTCAAAGAATGCTTCATCCATTTAAACCATTTGGTCAGCCCTATAGTGCTACGTTAGTCTTATGTAAACAATGTGTGTGTAATATGATAATTTGCATAATGTATCAAAGCAGCATACATGATTCATTAAAGATTCCCAAATGTTTAAATATTCATGTGAGCTGTAACTTAAGTGCTTTGACACAGAAGAACAGTTAAACACACTCAGACAGTCGTTCCATCTGCCATGCAAATGCAGTAGAGCTTTTCCTCTTTTTGTACAGTGACCAGTGTCTCTTCATATAACCTAAAAAAAAGAAAATGGAATTTGTGCGCAGCACACAGTGTGTGTTGTTCTTGAACAAATGATCACTACCATCCGCTGGTACAGTGCATCTCAATCTCCAACACTCAGCAATGACTTTCTGCCCATGATTCTCTTTTAGTACAATTACATCATCTAAAAGACAATTACTGACAAAACTACTAAAAGTTGAACTGGCCATCACTCATGAAATCAATGAAGTGTTGAACAGAGAGCTCAGCTTTTACAGCAGAAACTGCTGGGCAACTTTTAATGTTGCCACTAAAAGGAGACAGTCACAGTAAATCACATTTTTACTGTCTCTTTCAACGCAATTAGGCAGCACAATTACGGGAGACAAAATAATAAGAGAAAAGGTTACTGGGGGAATTTGTATGGCCCATAACAGGGGAATTAACAATGAAACAGAGCTCATGTGGAGGTTATAACCCCAAAGAAATAAATTCACAAAGTTCTCATGAAGATTTAAAGAAGAAAAAAGGTGTGTGAAAGTGTGAACGCAAGAGTTGGTCACCTTCTATAATTAAAGTTGTATTTGTTTGGTTTTCAGACCATGACAAAAAAAACATATAGAGCCTCTTAAAGATGTAAGGACTCGTGTATAGGAACACTAGTGGGGTGCTGGGACCTAAAATATAATGAAGCTGCCAGCCATAGCCTGCCATGAGCACTGCTTGTTGTTCAGTGGAGGGAAGTTGGACTTTGGCCCGAATGAGATTTCTTTACCCTGGGGCCCCAAAACAAGTTATTCTTGCCATGAAGACTGCGAATTGAAGAAGTTTCATTTCCAAACAAATATCCTCTGGAGCCCATAGTCACCAACCAACAGCAGTTATTATGATTACCGAGGCAAATACACAGCTGCTTTGTTATTTTCAACTCGTCTCCACTATGTAAAGGTGCTTTAACATAGTGGAGAATAACAATCAAATGTTTCTCATTCAAGAGGGAGATACTGAAAAACAGGTAGTGAAAATAAATGCAAAAATGACATGGCTCAATGCAAGCCCAAAATGAACTTGTGAAACTGACGAAAGGACAGAGCAACAGACTCCCTCTTATTAGATTGTTACACTAACTCTTGTAAAAAGCCAGTGAGCATTCTTTGCGTCTTCTTCACAACTCACAAACACGCTCTACATAGATAAAACCTTTTCAAACATAATGTCCTCAGAGCAATACGGGCATTTTGTAACACAACAGCACAGAATCCTCCCCAGTGATATTACCATAACAGAGGCCATTCATACATTTTGCATTACAGACTGGAATGAACAGTATAGCCTGCTGTACAGACACAATGTATAGAGCTGTTGGAAGCACTGAGATTAAGGTGAGGCAGTAACAGCTGAAAATGGAAAAAGAAAAAAACAAAAAACAGCTCTTGCTTTCAAAAACGCTATCTGAGGTGCTCTACTGTGGAAAACAAGCTTGTGCACAAGCGTGGACAATACGGTGTACTGTGCTTATCTAAATCAGACTCATAACACCATAGCGTAGGCTTCACTCTGAACGCAGACAGGGCTCACTGTTATAATACTGAAGAGAAACAAACTAAATAAATAAAAACCTAACCCACTCGCAGGCCACTACCATTAAACCGAATATATTTTCAGCTAATCCTATGGCAGAAACTCTGTGTGTAGATATGGTCACAAGGATTTGCTGAAAACCAAATCAAGCATCAAAAAGAGCAAGAAAATGACCGTGGTCTGGAAGTTGGGCCCAAACAGGCTAGTTTGCGTATTCAGAAACTGCTTATCTAATGGGGCTGGATATACAAATGGACATACATTATATTGCCAAACGTATTCACTCATCTGCCTTTAAACACACTGTGTGATATCCCATTCTTAATCCGTACGATGTAATATGATGTTGGCCCATCCTTTTCTGCTAAAACAGCTTCAGCTCTTTTGGGAAGGCTTCCCACAAGTAGTGTGCTTATGGACATTTTTGACCATTTTTTCAGAAGCCCATTTGTGAGGTCAGACACTCATGCTGGACAAGCAGCTGCAACCAAACTTGCTCATCTATCTCTTAATGGACCTTGATTTGTGAGCTGAAGCGCAGCCACGTTGTGACAGAAAGGGGCCTTCTACAAAGTATTCCCACAAAGGTTTCCCCTCCTCCTCTTTTACACTTGACACAGTGCAGTCAGACAAGTGTCGTTCTCCTGGCTACCACCAAACCCAGACTCATCCATTGGACTGCCTGACAAAGAAGTATGATTCATTCATCAGAGAAGAGAGCTCCACTGCTCTAGAGTCTAGTGGCACTGTGCTTTACATCCCTGCATCCAATGCTTTGCAATGTAGTTGGTGATTTAAGGATTTGACGCAGCTGCATTTCATGCACTAATCTGAAGGCCACATGAAGTTTGGGATCTGTAGCTGTTGACTCTGTAGAAAGTTGGTGGCACTATGCACCTCAGCACACTGTGACCGTACCCTGTGATTTTATGTGGATACTACTTCATGGCTAAGTCGATGTCATTCCCAGCTGCTTACACTTTGTAATCATAACACTAAATGTTTCCTCTGTAATATTTAGTAGTGAGGACATTTCTGGACTTGTTACACAGGTGTCCATCCTATCACAATATCACACTGGAACTCACTGATGCCCTGAACGTGACCTTTCATAAATATTTAAAGAAGCAGTCTGCATGCCTAGGTGCTTGGTTTTATACACCTGTGGCCATGAAAGTGACTGGATTTATTTGGATGGGTGTGTGAATACTTTTGGCAGTACGGTGTAGCTATCATCTACTGTTTTTTTGACACTGCCTTTTAAAGCCTCGGTGTTTGCATGTTGAATGCTGCTATGTTGTTTTTCTTGTTTGTTTGCCAGAAGTGACCATATCTAAGCAAGCGGTGCAGTGCTATGGGCTAACACTATCACACTTGAAAAAGCATGTTCATGCATGTGTCTGGGGGTGCAATATACATCACAGACACCTGCTAATTAGTTCTGCCTAACAAAACTGCATCACACAAAAGGCATATTAATATAATACTTTTTTAATAATATGGGGGATTTTTGTCTTAAAAACACAATGAAGAGGTCTGGTGTGGTTATTTAAATTAGTGTGGCCTGGCAGAAAGCTGCTACATGCAACCTCAAATGTCAAAGCCTTGAAAGCAGCCACTGCATTGTTGTTATGAAGAGAGAAAATATTCAAAATATACAGAACAAAATAGTCTGGGTATTTAACCATCAGAGTGGGGCTGTGCCATATAATACCATTCACAATATTGCAGTGTTGAATACAGCTAGGCTATGCAGAAATGCATAGTAGGAGATACAGTCAGCTGGTGATGTGTGGCCCAAAAAGTGACTCCACTGAGCATTACAGGAGCCCTCGTTTGCTGCCCTCCATGTTACAGGAAGAGTGGATGTAAATTAGTGATGCAATTACATGGTACAAAAACGGGGTTTTAAGCAGCTGCTTGACAAGACACAAGCTAGAAAATATATTGTGTGAAACTATTATTGTTCAAGTGTTTAGGAGTTATATTATACCTTAACTCAAATTTTTCTAGGGAAAACACTACGTAGGCTACTTTTGTGCTTATGTTTCACTTACTTATATTTTACATTTCACCACTATTGCAATACAATGGTGCTGCTCCCACCTTGTGACAATAGATGCACACTTTGAATTAGGTAATTTGTCATCAATGACAGAAGCTCACTGTAAAAGGATAATGAAACATACAATAACCTTCACTTTGCTTGCACTAATAAATAAAGGCTGCTTCCTGCAAGCTGCAATCACAGATAAAATGTTCAGAGTTTATTTTTGTCTACATCATCATAATTATTATCACAAAATATCTCATATTTCATAAAAGAATTATGAGGCTACATCGCCCGACACTACATGGGAGTGAGTGAGTGGCTCTCAGCACAGCAGTGGAAGGACACATGGTCTTGCAGAAGATGGAGCATAAAAGGGAGGATATACGAAACATTAAAACAGGTCCTGAAGTGGAACACTGAGGTATGCCACAAATAGTGAAGTGAAGGAAGAAAAACTCACTCTTTATATTTTTTATACATATATTTTTTGAAAGAAAAAAGAAAAAAAAGGTTAGCAGTAACAAAAGCTATGTGTAGGTCTAAAATATTGAAAACAGCACAATTATAGACAAGAGTGGGCCATTAGAAGGTTTAAAAAAGCCCTGAAGCCCGACTGATATTATTTCAGTTTATAATTTTTAAACTGAAACCAAATATTTGAATTTGAGTTTGTACTTGCAGTAAATTATTTAAGTCTGATCTGTCAAGTTGTTCCCCCTCTATCTGATTTATAAAAGGTTTAATGATAGACATCTCGGACCCCAGCTAGGCACCAGTTTTATCTATTTATTTATTTATGCATGTATGTATTTGTTGACCTACAGATTTCGGAAGTTTTATTTGATGTTTTAAAATGAAATGAAAAGGCTTCTAATGCTTGTCGAAGATTATCACTCAGAGTTCCATCTCCACATGAAAACATGGAGTCTGGGGAGATTTCAAAGCTGTCTGAGGGCATAACATTAGTTTGAATGTTGTCAGAGCTGAAATACAAACAGCTGCAAACAGCTGCCAAGTTTTAAGATGACCCAGTGGAAGTTTGCCTTGAAGAATTTTAAGACATTAGCTGGAAAGATCAGTTTTGGTGAAAGTTGTTCTCACGGTTTATTATGCAGGCTGAGGCCTTTCCAACCTTCTCCCCGAGTGATCATTTTGTCTGTAAATATAGTCAAAATCATCTATTTCTCACTCAAATTTATTTTTAAATATGTCATTTTTCCCCACACAATCATTTCTGCTTGCTGTTGTTCTTTTGTCCTTTGATCTTTTTTTTAAGATTTCTTTTTGGGCTTTTAGGACCTTTATTTGGTATTTCGCTGCATACAGAAAAATGGGATCCTTAGTTATGCAGACCAGTTTTTATTATTTATTGTCACCTAATGACAATTTATTTTTTAAATTTGCAATTTCCACTTTCAAAAATGTCATTAAGAAATAGCAGTTAAGGGGAAGTACTAAAGTCAAGACTAGATTAGAAAGACCAGATAAGGCAAAACCTGCAGGACAGAGACAAAAAGCAGTCTCATCTTTCCAGACACCTTGACATTACTGTCCCCGATGGGTAACCTCTCTACCGGATCAACATTGTGATCCATGCTAAGCTGAGTGGTCAGTCTGTCACCCCTGACACTGGTTACATCACTTATTCCTCTCTTGCAGTTTTTGCTGCTGTTGTTCTAAACAACAGTTAATCTGTTAACCGAACACTGCTTTTCAGTGTCGCAACTGGTTGCCAGGTAACATGACTGTTACAACAAAATCCCTCACACTGCTTGTGAATAACATTGTTTAGTGTATTAAAATTAGCTACAATAACACAGCAGCAATCCTCTCTCAGGTCCACAGAAAAACTCCTTAATTGTATCCCAAAGCACTGTGACAAAACAACAAACAGAAATATACAGTATAATGAACAATCTATTACTAAAGCATGCTGTAAACTGTAAACTGAGCTACTGCAGCATCAGGTTTTTTCCCCTACGCTATACTTTGCACCCAATCATCTGTCATTTGAGTTAAAGCAGCAGCTGTGAAATACCCATTTCTGAATGTATGCTGAGTTGTTAAATTATTCTTATAAAACGTGGGAGTCTTTCACTGAAGTTCCAGGTTATAAAGCAACCATTTTAGGCAGTTTCCCAATCCATACAGTGAACATTTTGTGCTTTAGTTTTAAAATAGCTTTAAAATAAGCTATTCTAGCATCACCAGGCTGCCTGTTCAGTTGCTGCTAGCCCCAGCCATTCTCTTCTTGAAGTGCCACGGTGGCCAACTTGCTGGCCATGTCACTGTTATGGTGGTTGCCAGAATCATTCAGGTGGACTGAAACCAGTCATTCATCTCAAGGCAGAGCTTGATTCTAAGACAAATCTGCAGTTATTGCAAAGGGACCTGATCTGATGCAACACCAGCCACTGCTAACATCCCAACCTGTGAGAAGCACTATGCATCGTGTCACACCCACACCATATAAAATACACTGTTGTGATTAGCCCCATATAAAACAAATGAAATATGATTCTCAGGCTTCCCAGGCTAAAAGTTAGAAGTAACGCACTCCTATATTACAACATTTAAGCTACATCACACCTGCAAACCCCACAGAACCCCTACAGTGTAACCTGACATGAACGTCTCTAGAAATGGAAATACAAAGGTCTGTTCAGCACCTTTATTTCCTCTAAGTATTTTCCAGCTACTTTTTCATCACAGTTTTTGAATTTATCACTAAAAGAATACTTCACTGTCCCAATATCCATCCATCTACTCTCGCTCTGGTATGATATGGTAGCATATCCCAGCAACCCATTAAGCAAGAGGTGGGGTTCACCGTAGAGAGGTCACCAGCCTGTCACAAGGCTAACACAGAGAGACACACAACCATTCACAGTCACATTCACACCTATGGGCAATTGAGAATCACCAATTAACCTAACCCCGCTAACTGCATGTTTCCAATTACTGGCAGGAGTCAAAGTATCCAGAGAAAACCCATGCAGAACCCACACAGAAAGCATGTAAACTCGACACAGAAAGATAGTGGATTCAAACCCAGGACCTTCCTGCTCTGAGGCAACAGTGCAAACTGCCATGCCAATATGAAGAATAATGACCATGGCATTAATATAAGGACTCACAAAAAAGATAGACTGCTCAAACTATTGGAATCAACAGGAGGAAATATACAAAGACGTTAGAAAAAATTGAGAGACAGATATGTTTGTCCCCCAAAAAACACTGATCACAACAAAGAGTGGGGACCGAAATGGTGCAAAAAGTCCCAGCACTTTTTTAGATTGGCTGGCAATCTATATAAAACACAGGTTGTGTCGTGGACTCAAAGATTCCCAGCGGAAGTCTAAATCAGGCCTTAGTCTACTACTGCTGCGGTGCCTCCTGGCACTGTCCATGGTGCTGAAATGTTTATCATGACAGACTCCCTAAAATACTAAGTTTTAAACTTTAATTAAAGGGATCAATGTGTTTTTAATCAGAGGTTAACTAATCTGTCACTGCTTTAAACTTATTAGGATTCGAATGAATTCCTAAAAACAAAGGAGTAGAATGATTTACCCTTATTAATTCTGCACATAATATCCTGCCCAAGGTTTGTTTATTTTACCAGCATTTTTATATCTCATTTTTACAACAATGTCTGCATCTGTCTACACAGGTCTGCAATAACTTTTATACTGAAGAACAAGGATATAACTGCAAGTAGCACTCAAAAACCTTTATAACCGAAAGTTTATTTCAAGGCCAACTTTGAAAACGTTTAAAAACAGCATTATGAATAAAACTGGTTTTGCTTTGCCTCTATATGATGTCCCTTTCAACAGCTCATTAAGAAGTAAGACCTGAGGAAAGAAGAAAAGCACGATCAGCTGTTGTTCATCATTTATAATCTTAAAAAAAACAAAACAACAACATGTATTTGTTATTCAGCTGTGGCATTATGTTGCACTGCAACATCAGGATCAATATTCTGATCATTCCCAACGTCGTGTCTTTCTTGGATTGCTCTGCAGCAACGCAGCACCAGGTGTTTCCCTGAAAAACAACCGTATGACTCTTTCTGATTATCGTATCGGAAATTAAAGCTAAAATCAGCAACATCTGGCATATTAAAATCTTAGACTGACAACTGCTACGAGAATAATGACCAGCTTTGTCCTCAACAGAGCAGAATTAATGATATTAATCTGAAAGTGGTTCCACATGAGTTTCTGAGTAGAATAACATTCAATTACTTTATCAAACACTGTCCTCTCACATTCATACAAAGGAGACTGTGTTCATCTTGATTAGTGTCAATCATAATACTTAAACAGATGTACAAATCAAATGGTGTGGGAAGCATTTTTGCATTATCTGAGTGTTGCTTCGTCTAGTTTAGTTGGAGAAGACTAAACTGAAGAGTGACTTAATGTCTACTCACAGCACTAGCTAGTAAACTACTGCAGCTGGTGAACCAAGAACACCAGCCACATGATAGCAGGCAAGAGGTAATGGTGTGTGTACAAGATTTACTGTGCCAATTTCAAGCATGGTGATTTGTGAGGCAGGTTTAAAACCTAAACTAGGTCATGTTGCCTTATTTCCAAGGTCCAGTATCAGCTAACAGGACACTCCATTCACACAGTTAACATGCACATTTACTTCTTCTTTTTTTTTTTTTTTTTCTCTAAATGACATCAGAAACAGCAGTATGCGACATTACGTGATGGCAGAGCTTCAGTTCATCCTTTGTCATTTTTTTTTTTTTTTTTTTAATAAATAGGACAGGGGGAATGAATGAGAGAAAGAGGGGGAGAGAAAGAAAGAAAACCAAAGGGGAGAAGAGACGGTGAGAAGGGGGGGGAAGAGAGAGAAAAAAAAAAAGAACTCCTGGGTCACCTGTATGGAGAAAAAAAAAAAAAAAAACAAACAAAAAAAACAAACAGAGGAAACAGCAAACAACAAAGAGCAACATAATAATAGAGAAAACAAAGCACCATCACAATAAACTAGCTAGTCATAGATATCAATATTTACTAAATAATAAACGATATTGTGCAGCACCCAAGATAGACAGCGCACAGTGTGCTTTGAGGCAGCAGCCAAGAAAGCTTTAGTCCGCGTCTGTGAATACCCATGTGTGCATACCTGTGTGGATCAGCATGCTTGCATTCCAAAGGTTTCTCCATGTAATGATCTGCTAGGGAGTGTGGGGGGGCCACAGCCCCGTCCTCCAGGGTGTGAAGCGGGTATGGAGGAGATCAAAACTCCAGACATCCAGAGGCCCCCAGAACACAAGAGACCATGGAAGACCAACAGAGGGGCAGCCGCGCCACTGTTCCAGTAAGAGCTGAGGAGAGTCCCAGATGAGGGTTCACTCAGCAGCCGCGGAGCAGAAGTCAGGGGGAGTTGCAGTGACGCGCCCGTGAGCTCCGCCGGCCCCCAGCTGTGCCTGAGTGACCGAGCCCCAGGCCGAGAGGCCGGGGGCACCCCACCTCCAAAGGGGCCCGAGCGAGCCCCAGGCCCCAGGCCCCGACAAGCGGCCGCCAAGGAGTGAGCCGGTGTGTACCCGGACGCCCACCCCCAGACACAAAGAACCACCAACACACCGACACCTGAGGGAGTCCGCCACCGGCAGGGGAAGTGGTGGTGGGTGGAGATAGGCCTCCAAACCTTGGAGGGCCTGAGGTGTCCCCAGAGAGCTGGCGTCTGATACCCAACCTGACATATAGACACAGACATACAGGCACACACAGACACAAACATCCATTCCCCCCCTCATGCTCTCATATGCACTCACTCCACACTCAACCAACGTGGAGACAGACATAAAGAGACGCTGTACACACAATCACACTCCCCAAGCGTACTCTACAAACCGGGTCTAGGTACCCTTGCCCCTGGAGGGGGGAATTGCACCCAGACCCAGGTGGTGTTACCCTTTTCCCTGCGGTGGGGAGAGGCAGACCACCCCGACTCCGCAGCAGCAGGGAGGCCCCACACCCCAGACCGCAGTCGGACGGCCAACTCCTCCTACTAGCCCTCCCGCTCCAGCAGGCCGCAGAGAATGGGGGTGAGAGAAGACTCCAAACCTCCCTCCACCCGCTCATTGTAGTGTTGATGCATATGTGTTCTAAGGTGCAATTAAAACCCAGGAGGGCATGGAGCTACCTGCCAAGGAGCAGCAGGTAAGCGCATAGTCCCTCCTGATAGCCCTCAATGACTAAGTGTATTTAAAATTGAGAGGTGGGCAACGACGTCAGGGGTGGGGTGTACACCCTGATGGTAATTTGGACTCCGTGATTGTGCCCACCCCCAAGATCCTATATGTATGTGTAATGAGAGTGTGAATAATGTGAATGTCTAAGTTGTGGGATAAAATTGAGGCAGAGGCAGCCAGAAGGGGACGGGGGGGACGGGGGGGGGTAGCCTCCTCTGCACCCTGGTGACATACCCCCACTCCAAGGCCCTGCATGTGTGGGTGGTTGTGGAGGAGCGGGAAGAGGGAGGCAGCTGGAGATGGGGAGGGAAGGAAGGGAGGGGCAGGTAACCCCTCCCTGGGGCCAGCTCCCCCGCTGACCCCAGTAGGCACTCCCACCCTTCGCGACCCGCCAGGGAAGGGGGGCCCAGGCCCATCAGACCGGGGCCCAGTGCAGTAGCGCCCTCCGGCTCCACAGAGCCCTGGACAGTCCACCCAACCCCACCACAGAGAAAACTGCACCCACCCCACCATCCACACATCTTCCAGACTACATAAGACGGTAAACGCCCAGGCTGAGATCTTCCTCCACCTCTCCTGTATCTCCCCCCTCCTGCAGAGAGTTCCTGATTTGGTGATTTGTGAGGCAGGTTTAAAACCTAAACTAGGTCATGTTGCCTTATTTCCAAGGTCCAGTATCAGCTAACAGGACACTCCATTCACACAGTTAACATGCACATTTACTTCTTCAACATATACTTACTTTGCCCAAACATGAGATTTCAAGATTGGGTGATATTTTCACGACAATCTCAAGTCGCTTCAGTGATATTACCCCAATCAATGTTGTCCACAGATGTTAAGTACAAAGCCTCTTGGGTATGGAGGGCAAATACATCATTAATTTATGAATATGAACTGCCTTTAGTTTGTTCTATTAGATTTGAAATTAAATGCAATTAATGCATATTATTTTGACTGTTGGTAAAAATTTGACAAACACTGGTTATAAACCTAAAATTAAATGTTTCAGTGGTTATTATAATAAATACTTTATATATAAACAGTCCTGATAGATACCTCTGCCTCGATTAAGGTTGTGACCAAGTATAGTCTCTACAACCCTTGTGGATTAAAAACCAGCTCATTATCTAACACAACGTCAATGTCACCACTAATCCTGCCTTTGAAAAATCACATCCGCCTTACATCCAAAGTGTTATTTCAGACCAACAGGATTCCCGTGACTGCCTTCTTGGAATGGACCGCCAGAATCTTCGACCAATCCCATCATCCTCAGAGAGTCCTGTGTGTCTATGGCCCTGCTGGATCACATTAAGATCACGCTCATTGAAGCTGACAGGCCAGCAGAGCCAGGAGAAAACCAGCAGAGAGCGGAGGGATTTTAGAAAGTGTGGGGACACAGATGTACTTTCAGTCCTGTTGCAGAAACACAGATAGATGCATCCAGCAGTGCTGACATTTCTACCAGCGATCTTGCTCTTAGTTTGCCTGCCTGCCTTTACTGTCATTCCTTCTAAATCAGCTCAAATCTAAAAATGCCTACAGTGCTTCTCCCTGGTTTAGCGGTCATGTTATGATGTCTGTCAGCCCATCAGAAGGCCACAATACTTTAGAAGTTCACACTCAATATCTCTTCTGATCTCTTTAAATTCAGCTTTCACTACTTTACATCTGGGTCTGCAGCAGAATTACAAGCATCGACTCGAAAAGTGGAAGCTGAAGCGATGTGGGCATGGAGAACTGCCTTGCATCTTCTCCCTGTTCATGCTTCCAGGAGGACAGCTGCTTTATACAGTATGAAAAAACCCCATCAAGTTTCCATTAACCTCATGGCCTCCCTGTTAGCACGAGGATGAGATGGGGAAAAAAAGTGATGGCCAAAAAGATCAAACATAAAGCACTTTGAAGAGGATCAAAGTGCCATTAGCAAAATTATTGCCATTATAATATAATTAACAGGAAACATGATGGCTAATTTGACTTCTGAATATTTCATTTCAGGACTCGGGACTCTTTGCATATATATGTGTGTGTGTGTGTGTGTGTGTGTGTGTGTGTGTGTGTGTGTGTGTGTGTGTGTGTGTGTGTGTGTGCAGGTTACAGCTGTAACCGTGTCAATATAACTCTATTATTGTTGTGATGAAAGCGAAGCCTTCATTTATTTTTCATTGCTTCTCTGCCTCTTATCACACCTGCCTATTCTAATACTTCCTGTCCTTCCAGACTCTGATTTTCCTCACCACCGAGCAGTTGTCCCCAGCTCCCCCGTTCCCTAGTCAACTGATCACTTGCCTGTGCAGCTCTTATCAGTCACCTTGTACATGTGCACGTCCACCAGCAGCTCACATTTGCCAGCTTGTCTACAGCCCTGGTTCTGTTTGCACAGGTTGCTTCTGGTGCTCACTACTCTTTGTTTTGGGATTCTTTTTGTTCTCTGAATACCTGAAGCGCACTGCCTTTTCACTATACCTGCTCTGCTTCTGATTCCCTTTTAAGGGGCAACAACAAACAGTCATACATGAGGGTTTTCAAAGAAGTTGTAAAGTCAGCGTCTGAATTTGTTGTCAAGCTTTTAATACAGCTACTGATAATGCTGATTAATGTATTCATCCATATCCAAACTTGTACAGTCCCTGTACACATGTTGTTGATATTCTGGGGAGTATTATCGTGCATTTCATTTGTTTACAACTCACTCTGTTCCCCTGTAAGAGGTTTTCTGTCTTCTTCTCTTTTTTTTGCAGTAGCAAAATGTATTTGCAATTGACAGGCGCAGCAGAGTTTCTGCTGTAGAATTAAAAAAAATAATAAAAATCAGAGCAGCAACATGTTTTCCAGTGCCGCATTTTTATTTTTATCTGGTGTCATAATGCCTTTTTGAGAACAGAATGGCGGGGCATCAAATGCAACCACAATCTTGTACAAATTGCCAGCAGATTTTCTCCCTCTTTTTAGTGTCAGTTTGTTCCAACACAGAGCAAATAACTTTTCAGTCTCGCTCATCTTCTTCGGCTCTATATGGTAATGAAGTGCAGTGCAACATGCACTGTGGCGGTGGGAGGTTGTCAAGGCCCATGTTGTTTCTAAGCTCATTTTAATAAAGTCGTACTTTTCTCGATGACTGTTAAATTTTTATTTAGTGAAGCAAATTAAGTGCAACACAAACATCGTTGCTAGTCCGATGGCATTGCCTTTTAACATGCATCACATTATCACCAAAATATTTTAGTGCTCGTCAGCAAATAACACAAGCGTCTGAAGCAAGATAACATACAGTTGTGAAAAAGTACACTTTCACGGGGCTGTGATATGCTCTTTAAGTCAAGTACACTCCTACTGCCTCCACAGGATTTAAGTAGCAACCAGGTGCTAATCAAATGCAACTGGCAATTGGATGTCCCTGCAGATTCACCCCAAGTTTAGACTATCCAAGACAAATACTGCAAAAAATTCAAGCGCTATGTCTCTATAGGCAAAATTAGTGTGCTAAATGTGAAAGTTCATGACAGTACAATTAGAAAAAGACTAAACAACTACAGCTTGTTTGGAAGGGTTGCCGGGAGAAAGCCTCTTCTTTCTAAATAGAACATGGCAGCATGGCTTAGGTTTGCCAAGTTAAATGTGAACAAAACATGGGGCTTGTGGAACAATGTCCTTTAGACAAACAAATCCAAAGTGGAGATCTTTGCCTAACCCTAACACACAGCACCGTGTTTAGTGACAACAACCAGCAGCATATCAGCACAAACACTGGTGGTGCATGGTTGACGGTTTGGGCTTGTTTTGCAGCTACAGGATGTGGGAAGTTTGCAGTCATTGAGTCAACCATGACCACCTCTGTAAAACAAAGTCAAATGTGAGGCCATCTATCTGGCAGCTAAAGTTTGGCCCAAACTGGGTCACATAACAGAGCAATGATCACTTATACAAACGTTGTAAACTATTGTTGTCTCACTAGAAAACGTAATCAACACAGTTTATGCAATTTTATGATCTCTCACTTCCTCTTCTAATCTTTACAGCTATGAAATAAACTAGAATAAAGACTTGTATCTGGAAGAAGCAAATATGGTAACAAAAAAGTAACACATGCACTAATTAGCAAGAGAGTTGCACAGTAAATCATGTGTCTTCTGTCCTGTCTCCCTCTCCTCACCTCAACCAGTCGCAGCAGATGGCTGCCTCTCATCCTGTTAAACAGGGGTTTTCCTTCCCCACTGTCACCAGCTGCTTCCTCATAGGGAGTTGTGCGATTGTGGCAGTTTTCTCTACATTATCGTAGGGTCTGTATTTTACAATATAAAGCGCCTTGAGTTGACTGTTGTTGTACATTAGTGCCACATAAACAAAATAGTTTTGAAAATTAAAGCATTCGATATGTCGACGTAGTTAATATTCCATCCAGTCCTAAGAAACAGTGAGAGTAAAATTGGCTTAGGACAGTTCACTTCCAATTATAAAAATGCGAATGGAGCCAATTATCATCAATTTACTCAAACAGAAAACACTCTGCTTCTGTGTGTTCAATTCCATATTAAGTAAATGAAGCATTTATGTATAATGTCAGCACAGCAAAGGCGCATTTTTATAACCGATACTATATTATCAAAATTTCATTACAATAAGAGGAATCAGATCTTTGTGTTACACAGAAAATACATTTCCTCTCACATCTGCTACAGGTATGATGCCTTCTGTAGGTGAGCTGAATTTTTCAGGTTAATAGTCCACAGATGATATGTCTTCAGATACAGTTAAGCTGAAATCCAAATTGCTTACCACATTAGTTGTGTGCCACTTCTTATCCCTGTCTGAGCTCAAATTGGTAAGCAAGAAATAGGTTGCACATAAAGAAGATTGACACCTTCTGGTAAACTGAAACACAATTTAGCTTTTACAATGACAGTGAAATCCCGGTGCTAAAGACAGAATGCAATAATGGCCAGTGAGCTTTTTCTCAGCGTAATGTATTTTACCACAAGACATGAGGGATTTTTGGTTCATTTTCTGTTCCAGAGAGAAAAATGAAGAGGAAAATAGCCAAAGGAAAGAGGGGAGAAAGATGCAGACAGAGACACTAATGACTGCTGTTAAATGTGTGTCACAGTGACTATCAAGAGAGATTTCTCTGGTTTTCTTTATAAGCAGAAGAGCTAATAGATTTCTTTTCCACAAATATCTCATGTGCCAGTTATATAAAGTCTCAGGTCGCGTCTACACTTTGTTTTAAACAAATGGAGCCCAAAAAAAATATCAAAAATATATCCAATTTTGGATGAATGTTCTCTACACTGAGAAAAGGAAGCATAGTGTACACATCAAACATCTGCCATCAACCTGAACAAAATCAAAAACAAACAGCCAAAATGACTCCTGATCAAACACCACGGGTAGTTCACCACAGGGGGAAAGAAGACAAACCATATGTGCCACTGTAACCAAAAATACTAAGCTGAAATGTGTTTCGGTTCATGCTGTGCAGGATATCACCTTCAGTTCAAGCTTTAATTACCTCTTGCACTGAGCCAAGTCCAGCTAACAGCCTGCCAGAAATGTCTAAACAGAGTAAAGCAATACATGAAAAATAATATTACTTACATAAGAGACAGATGGAGTGCCATAAGAGTAATTTGACAATGTTGCTGGTGCACAGTTCAGCAATAAGCCCCTTAAAACTAGCTCAGCTAGCTTATTTTGTTTTGCATTAAGTGCTTCTAACTGCTGATATCCATTCAGTGATGAAGTGTCTTAGATCATCATTTATATTCTTTACAAACAACTCCAACTAAATAAGCTGATGTTTTAATGTTTTCTTAGTAACTGTTTTGACAATCTGGTGTAATTGGAAGAAGTCATTATTTGGTGTAAAATCGCCAACAGTTCTTCAACCACGGTGAGATCAGCTGACTGGGGGAAGAAGAAAAAAAAGCACAGGATTTATTTTCCTCATCATCAAACTATCCAGTGACCTGTTGCCTAAAGATGGGAACATTTACATGCTGCAAAAGACCACTCTAATGCACATGTTAAGCCATAAAATGAAGCTCATCCGTCAGAAGTGCTTTACATTGAGTTATACTCATCCCTACAGGGCTCGGTGCCATCAAACCTCCCCCCACGGCATAAAAGTAAATCGCCCTCACTGTAGAGATCTACTAATTAGGTTTTTCATCTGCGTGTAACTAAATGTTTGTGCATGTTACATAAATGTAAGCCATTTTAAACAACATCATGAGGAAGTCTTTCTTTAGTACTGGACTGGACATACTCAGCTACCTGTGATCGGGTAGTTCTGCCAGGGAAACTTCTCAAACCGTTCTGTGGAAGAACATTTTATCATTTGCATTGGAGTTTAAAAATAATTTTTAATTATTCTCACGTGGCAATTATTTGACTTGTCTTGCACCAATATTCATTCGCTAATGAGTAAAAGGAAAGCTCACCATGCCTTCTAGCTAATATAACATCCAGTTTTAAGGGCGCATGGTGATATCTGCTGATAACTGTTCACGGTGCTAGTCACAGAGTATGGAATGAGACTGTAATGAATCCAGAATATAAAGCATTAAGTACATGTTATTAATTTAATTAAGAGTAGACATTACTCTACGTGAAAAGGCTCTCGTATAACGCTCTGCATTTTCACAATGTGTTAAAGGACCTTTTTTGTTTGCTATAAACACTTAACATTTTATCGAACAATCATTGCAGTTTTTCAGGCTGAATGGTACAGCTCTAAATCCCTAGTTATGTCTAAATTGCTTCAAAAGTCTAACATATTAGTTTTTTATTGTGTAAATGTATTTAGACTATTTATTTACAGAGCATCGCCTCTTTATCCCAAGTTGCCCTTTGGCCTCACTGTGTTAGCAACTAACAGGGCGGATATTTGATGCTAGCACATAATATCCTCTCCTAAAATTCATTACTAGGCTGGAGCTGTTTTTAATTTTCGGGGGGCGGGGGGTCCTTCACAGATTGTATGCACTGTTTTGGTTTAGGCACCAAAAACACCTTAGTCAAACTACTAGATTTAATATTTTTAACAACATGAACTCCAAAAGCTGAAACATGCTTATCTTGTGCCTTTAAATATAACACCAAGCTTCTAAGTGAGAAAAGCTGATTGATTTACTATTCCTCTAAATCAGGTGTGTCAAAGGACACCTTTGATGGTAGCCTTTTGACAGACTGGTGACCTGTCCAGGGTGTATCCCTCCTCTCAGCCTATGGCAGTAACTGGCAAGATGACCTTGCTCCAGCACACCCCCTCTCAAATCCTATACTAAAATATAATTGCTCTACATTACACATATGCATGTAACACCACAACAAGTAAAAATCTTTTATTGAAAAATCAAAAAGATTATATAAAATCAGAGAAACAGGCACCAGTCAAGAACTCTTATTCATAATATCAGTGTAAAACAGGACAAGGTCTCAGCCTACAACAAAGTGCAGCGCTCTGTGAAAAAACAACAATAACAATCATTTTAAAAGATATCCAAGAAGGTCAGAACTGGATCTATTGAAGTGTGGGTGGTTCACAGGTTTTAAAGAAAAAGTAAAAGTTAAACAATAAAAATAAATACTTGTTCCCTAACATAGTCAAGGTTTTACAAAGTTTCCCCTACACCTACGAACACAGGGGATATAAATCTAAATAGCCAATTAACATTAAGAAGCTTTAAAAGATTGCAGCAGATCAGGATGACAGCACGGTGGTTAAGTGCTATTAAATGAAGATGACCTTGGTGCTTAAAAAATAAGCCTTTGTGCCAGCCCTCCTGTTCTCTTAAGAGAGATAAATCTCGAAGTTGATATAAATGACTGTCTGAACCAACTGCATTCAGCATAGCAACCAGGAATGCTTTGCACATCCTTAATGCATTTAGCCAATAAGATAACAAAAGCTGTTGCATGCTGTGATCAGATGGTTGGGTGAGATGCACAAAAACAAGCTAAGCCTTTCATTTTCTATTGCACACGGCAACCATCACCTTTGCCAGAGACGGCTTTCTTCTCCGCTGTTACCCTGCCAAAAAAAAGAAGAAGAAAAAAACCCTGCTAAGTCCTCTCACACAGCAGCGCAGTTTGCGAGAAAATGAGCCAAGGCGAGACTTTCCCCGCTGTATCCGGGCCCGTAAGAGCTGGATTTGAAGTCAGGAATTAGGAGCACAGACACCTTGACAGGCTGGAGGCGCCGGATGGGGAATGTGCTGCTGATTCCACAGTGTGACTGATGCCCTGCAGTTGCACAGATCCACCCAGATCCCCCAGAGTCTCATTTCAACACACTCCACCTGCTGACAGCAAGTGCTGCACAGGGACTGCTGAAGACGCCAGCCTCACCTCAGTGTTTATTATAGCTTTGTAATGTTTGCAGTCAACAAGGGGAGAAGAAGGCAGCACTTCCAAAATAAATCCCTACTCAAACTGTTTGTCTGTGTCTTCTGGATGTGTAATTATGAGTCTATACTCAGACATCAAGGGATGAAATTCCAATATGGTTTCAGAAAACAAGCTCCTTATAAACGTGGCAGCAGTGAGCATCGTGGCTAATTAAAACAACTTATAAATGTCAATAACTAATCAAAATCAATATATCAATAAGTTATTATGCCTAAGTTAATGATGCCAAATCACATAACTCAGTGTAGTCATATTTCTGGCCCTAGAGGCACACACATATACATAAGGTTTGCTGTTCTTCAGTGTTTCTGTTTCTCCGCTCTCTGTTTCTGTCGGTTTTCTTGTACGTGACTATTACTCCCTATTCCTTACTAACATCAGCAGGTGTCATGTCTCCTCTTAGTTATCTCAATCTTCCCATTTTTAAGTGCTGGATTTCTTCTTGTGCCAATGTTGTCTCTGCTTCACCTCACCTTGCAGTTGCAAGCCTACCAACCCACTTGATGTCATCTGCTTTTTCTCCTTCAAGCCATCCTCCTTCCCTGTTCACCTCCCAATTTGACTCTTCAGCCTCCAGCTTTCCTGTTCTACTGTTTAATAAAACAGCTCATTAACACTACGCTACACGTATCCGTTGACTGTGTTTGCTTTAAAAAATGTGCAAGTGAGTCACCGGACCAAATCTGCCTGTGTGTACAAATCAAGTGACCTGAACCCGATTCTGTACTACTTTCCCCCCCCCCCCACACAGAAAACTGATCAATACGTGATCAGACAGGGAATTGGACCTGTCTGCAGAATTAATGGCAATGCTATCAATAAAGTGAACACTACACATCAATTTTATGCAACATAAGAAATAGTCCGAGGAAGAAGACAAGAAAGTGCAAGAGGTACAAAATTTGAAAAGCACCACGCTGGGATAAAATACTTTGAATGAAGAGCAGATGTGATGCCAAAGACTTGTGTGTGAGATTTGAATTAGAAAGCTGTGACTGCATGGACTGCAGAGATGGGCCATTCAGCATCCAAATTTTGGCATCCAAACTAACACTGACTGTATTTATAGTTCCAAAAGACCAGATCCCCAGCAGTAAGAGAAACAAACGCTGAAACAACAGCAAATCTGATTTTTTACAGGGTCTCAACAGATAATGTGTATGCTTGAACACTTGATTCATAACAAAAAAAATGACATTTTCACTGAAATGCACACACGCACACATACATTACCTCTTCCCCCCTAGAGCACCCTGTTCTGGGCCAAAGCTCCAACTCGCACCATTCTTTGAAAGCTACTTCGTGTGTTCACTGGCCACCTACTACAACCGGTACAGTATTACAATAAATACCTGATATGAAATAGGCATAACACTCGGTGTTATTAAACTTTTTGGTAACCAGACACCAAAGTTTGGTGCGTCTGGTGCTGCAGACTTTTTCCTTGCTTTATTAAAATTATTTAATTTTGCCCATGGGTCACAGTAGATGTCATATTGAGAACATTTTCTATTAAAATGATTTAGGTCACCAAAGCTTTGAACTGGTGCTTGGTGATCTCACATACTGATCTGTGACCAAAGATTAAGTCCTGGTGGTCAAAGCTCATGAATCACTGATTAAAGAGACATTTTGACCATACAGGATACCACATATTGATATTGCAATCACAATTTTCCAGGATGCTCAAACACTAAAATCCACCTTTTTATGTATTCTCAATTTTGACATCAAAGGGAAAAAAAGGTGAGTTGCATATATCAAACTAGGAAAATGGCTAAAGTGAGGCAGCAGATTGAGCGCAGCAGTTGCTCTGGAGCATAAATTCATTTGTGCCCCCACTTATCACAGCAATTAAGTTGTGTCATTACAGTTAAAAGAGGGCGGAGCCTTTTGCTTCCTCTGTGGATGCCCCACATTTCTGTACAGTAAATGTAGCTTTTTCCTTGCATTCCTTGATAGGGGCTCCACCAAAAATTACTTACTAAGCTACTGTTTTAATTATTTAACATTTAATCAACCAACAAGCACCAATTACAACCTCAGATGCTGAAAAGTTGTCCTACAAGTGGTTCTGTGTGCACTAAGTGCAAGTAGCTTGAAAGAGATTTAACAAAGAGAGAGAGATTAGCATCATACAGGCGTAATTTTTGCACAGCATTAATGAGACAGGCTGGAGGACTACTAATGACCCTGACAACTAGTGCAATTATCCATAGATTAATTTGCTATTAAAACTACCACAGCTCTGTTTGCATGCATATACATGCATACGTGCACTAATGAGAGATCATGGCACTTCATACTACTGCATTATTAATCTTCATGAGACATAGAAGAGTAGCAGCATCATGCTGAGGAGGATGGCTGTGCTTTATAATGATCAGTCAAATGTGTCACTGAGGCTCTCAGTAATAGTTTCAGCCCCCAGTCGGAATTCAGAAAAAAAATCTGGCAGCAGCCAGCAAAATAACACTCTCAGTCTTCTGCTTGTGCTCTTTTTTAACATCCCATTTACTAGAGATGTATAACCATTTGATGCAATAATCTTTTCTGTTCTGATCTGAGTCATACACCCTGTCAACCCTTGAAACAGCCATCAAAGAAGCTGTCGACACTCAGTTTTCTGCCACAGCTGGGGACCTCGGCTTGCCTGTAAAGGTCTGAGTTGTCTGCTTGAGCATCACAAGCTGGAGGCTTTATGCCAACTATTATTTTCACAGTTGTTTCAGAGTGTTTCTAAGATTAACCCAAAATAAAACATTACTTTGCACCGAGTGCATGGATTAATTCTCCATTGTTTAATATGTAGCTGTTTAAGCATAAATCTCCCCATATTAGGCTCATAAATGTGCTGAGTATTGCTGTACTTATGTTAATCTATGAAACAGTTTGTCATCCCTTCTTTATTCGAAACAACTAAATTCTTTGTCCTTGATTACAGACTTCAAGTCCAAAGCTGTGTAGTTCTTTTACATTCTGTAGTCTATGCGCATATTTAGTATTTATTAAACTGCAATTAGCCTAATTGCTATATAATGCATCTTTTGGATAGTCACACACATTTACCCTGATTGCAATCAAAACAGCAAACTGTCACATGCAGATTTAAATTACTTCCAAGTTAGTGTGGAAGTCAGTAAATTCTTATGCTGCTGTTGACAGGAACTCACATTCTACTGTCCTCACACCTCATCAGTCAGTTAGTTGGGAGGGAACATAAATATGGATGAAACCAAGGGAACCAAAATTGAAAAATATACTTCAGCAGCTTAAAACTGGCAGGCAGCCGCTGATAAAACGAAGTAAAAAGTTGTTGTGAACACAAAACCAAATGGAGGGGGGAAATGAAAAGAAAATGAAAAATGTGACAGAAGACTTGGGTGAAATCTCATCTACTGTATGACTAGAATACATGTGTGGACTGGCTGAGTTTTATTGTGATCCATACAAGACCAAGGAATGTTAAAGTAAAAAAATATATACTTTAGCCAATAAAACAGACACACTGGGAGTAATAAGCACCATCCATCTATTCTCTTCCGCTTATCCTTTCAGGGTCACGGAGGGAGCTGGAGCCTATCCCAGCTGTGTAAGGGCGAGAGGCAGGGTACACCCTGGACAAATCGCCAGTCTGTCTCAGGGCTAATACATAGACAGAGACAACCATTCGCACTCACATTCACACCTATTCTGCAATTTAGACTTTCCAATTAACCTAACCCCACTAACTTGCATGTCTTTGGACTTTGGGAGGAAGCCAGTGTACCCGGAGAGAACCCATGGAGAGAAACATGGGGAGAACATGCAAAATCCACACAGAGAGACCCCAGCCTGATGGTGGAATTGAACTCGGGACCTTTTTGCTGTGATGCAACAGTGACCACTAACCACCATGCTGCCAGGAAATTAGTAACACCTTTTAAAGGTTTTGGTCAAATGAAGCAATTTAGGAAAATAGAATGTATGGGCCTCTCATATGGTCTCCCCAAATTTAACACTAAACCAGTCGTTTTCTAGGAAGTCTATTCTCGCAAACTGCTGGCCTGACGCATCGACTGAGAGGCAACAGACATAATATATTATCTAAAGCCAGAACAGCTTTGGTGGTTAAATATGAGTTACAGTAACAGTGACCTCCACTTGCAAATCCTTACTATCACCATGTCCCGACGAACTTCCTGAATGTCAATAACAGTGTAGGTTGTTCAATTACTCTGTAAAGACTGGAAAAAATTTATTTTATTTTATTTTTTTAAATAGGGGGTAGATGGTGATAAACGTTTTACTCACTTTGGTGATCATTTCCAACATTTTAGCTTTTAGGTGAAATATCTCAAACCAGTAATGGACTGTGACTCTCATTTAGCATCTCTATTGGGTCATTTTTACTTTTTAGATCTTCAAGATGGATAGCACAAACCAGACTGATTTTCACATAATATCAGATTATACCTTTGGTGATGATCTCTTTACTCATCTTCTCTGCTACTTGATACAAACTGATTAAATGTGCCTGATCTCAATTTCACGGTCATCTTTTCATGCACCTCTGGACCTTTTGGATCAGGGCTGCTATTTTTCAGCTCTCATCACTAATGATTCAAGTGGGTCTGAAACAGAAGTTGGTTGCTTCCTCCAGAGGTTTAAAGTACAGCTTTCCAGAGACCAAACTAGAAGTAGGATTGGAACAGCTGTCTCGACATGAAGGTGACTTTGATTGGCTAGCATTTATAAAGCATATGAGGATTGTGTGCAGGAGTGTTTGAGTCTCAGAAGTTGGTTGCTTTCTCCAGAGGTACACCAGTGCTTCGCTGGATCAACAACCTCAGGTCAACAGTGTCCTCAGTGTTTTATTTTTCTTCATTGAGCCGGGTGTTTTTTCCCGAAGCACATCCATCCGCTTTGCAGCATAAAAGGTTTCTACATGTGCGTCACACTTCAAACAAGGCTAAGTTTCTTATGAAAGCATGACTGGGAATCCTAACATTCATCACGATCGTTGCAGCAAAGGAAAACAAATCGGCAGCTTACACTTTACAATAAGAAAATGAATAGATAGATGGCTGGAAAAATGGATGAACGGATGGATGGGCTCTTGTATTGTGGTTGTAACTGAGTTGGAATTAAAAAAATCTGCGAAGTAACTGAACTGATTTATTTTGACGGTTGGAAAGAAGCAAAAAATGTCAAACTGCCTCCCTGATCATGTGACGGGATGCATGTCTTTTGAAGATATAAATGCCACAGTACACACAAATATGCACACACAGAAGCTCATTCACATATCCTCAAATGCAGATCTGTCTATTTACACTCCCTGGGTGACATTAAACAGTCACATTCTGCCAAAAGGACAGTGCTTTCATCAAAGCGGTGACCTTCCAACACCCCACACTCCCTCCATCACCAATAACCATCGTATATACTCACTTTAACAGGTCATGACATTTACGCACACACATGAAAACATGTGTGATGTCACATATGAAACAGCAAAAATAAAAAAAAATAAAAAAGTGGTGGTAACCAACTTCTCAACAAGACAGTTGAACAGGCAGAGCCTGCAAGAGTGTGGCAAAGTAGTCAGAGATGTTTGAGCTCTTCACCCACAGAGCGGAGACACTGCTTAAGGAGTGAAACTGCTGCTTCATCACAGCAGGTGACAGACACGTGGAGAAGAATCATTTTTCTCAAGTGAAAAAAACCTGAAAAGAACCTCTAATTGGCCTCCAGCATCACAACATTTGGGCTTCACGTTTAGGGCACACACGCACACACAAAAGTCGCATTTCTGTTCGTTCTACTCATGAATGTTCTCCTCCGTTCAATGCGCACCTTGACAGACTGCCAGGCAGCAGCAGGAGGCAGAACAGAGTGCTTTGAGCTGTGAGGAGGTTTGCTTCTCCCCCCTCTTCGTAACGCCTCGTCATTTACGTTGCTCATACATTTTTTTTGTTTTGTCAACCATCACTTTTCCTACCTCTGTTTACCACTTTCATACTAAAAAAAATGTGCTCACATTTCCTTTTAGACTGTCGTCTCCATCAAAGACATCTTTAAATATCACAGCTCCTTTCAAAGACAGGTGTGAAAGTGAGCTTTTGAGGCAAGAGCAGCAGTTAGAGGAGCAGTAAGTACAAGCACTACACAAAACAGACAGATAACACTTAAGGCAATCTGTTAAAAAAAAGTTACTGTACAAGCTCCCACGTATAAAGCGCGTTGCTGGTCATGCTTTTTGTGTCTCTGTCGGTGATACACAACATTCACTAATGAGCTGCAAAAACAATGAAGTCTGCAAATCATTTCCACTGAGTCAATGTATCATATTTCTGTCTTAGCAGTAAACACAGATTATAGGTGACATTTCAAAAGACGTGACACAAATAATTCTGTTCTGCTCTCACTCTGTATTAGCACAGCAGACAGTCCTCTCACTGACTTTCTGTGTGTCCTCTGTCCCTGTGTGTCTGAGAGAAGTTCATTCTGGTCCCTACATTGTCATCTCCCTATATATTTTCTACACATCCTAGAATAAATGGTTATTATGAGCCTAAAAAAGAAACAAATGTCATTTTAATTAGCTCATATGGCATTAAGACCCCAGAGAGACAAAAAGTCATTTTAGCAACATACTAAAATCCAATGCCAATTTTATTCTTATTAGGAATTATTTAAGTCAAACCTTCTGGGACAGGAGGGTTTAAGTGTACATTTAAATGCAATTCAGGGGCAAATATTAAGCTTTAATGGAATTAAACAAATAATGAGTTTTCTTATAGAACTAGACAAAAATAACATCCTGTACTGGCAGACGTGCATTTCCATGGAAATGTTAAATATGCCATTTCTTGATCACCTGCACTTACAGTGTCTAGGCAACCCAGAAGAAAACGACTGCTAAAATAGTGGAAATAAAGATAATGGAAACTGCACTTGAGAAATGATTTAGAAATAAGTGGAAAGTTTTATTTTTATCTCCTCCAGCAAATCAGCCACAAATGTCAGCTTAATTAATGTGCAGAGCACGAGCATTTTTTTAAAGTATTATTCTGAGAAGTTAGACTCTACGTATTTAATTTATGTTTCATGGAATAACTTCAGTCCTTTGGGTCTTGACTGGTATATCTTATTATCGCAAAAAATTAATTTTTAAAAACCCACACACAAAAGAAAACTTTCATCACGGTGCAAAAACCATCACTGTGACTAGGACCACTATTACAATCATTTTGGGACAATTTGTCCATCCTTTCACTTTAGCCTCTCATCTATTTCAGACATATTAGGCCCCACAGATTTCTCAGGAGTACAGCAGGATCACCTCAGTCAATGACACCTTGAAAATACATTTCTTCATTTTAAGTTTACTTAACTTTTTAGTTAGTAGATGTTTAGAGGCACAATTCACCCAAGCTCACCTGTAATTATGAAAAATAGAATTTAACTGACCAAATGTTGACATTATCACATTGTGAAATACAATCTATATAAAAACTATGAGTTTTTCTCCTCTTGGATTCCTGCAAAACTGCAGTTTATTATTTAAAACTGTAGGAGTGATTTCTTTGTATTTCAGAAACCTTTAAATTAGTGTTGTCAGCGTTAATCTCGTTAAAATGACGTTAACGCCACGCATTAGCGCCGTGCAGCACCACGCACCTGGCGATCCGCACTAACTCGCTAACGGAGATTTGCTACGTTAATGCGGTCATGGCGTTAACGTAATTTTAACGAGATTAACGCTGAAAACACTAATTTAAATATTTAAGATGCATATTCTACAGATGTTGAATAATAGAACTAGTGATGCTTACAATAGACATGACTGTAATAAGATGAATAAGTCAGCTGACCTCCAAAATTAATACAATTGTTTAAATGTATGCTTCACCCTGGTAGATGTGCCATACTTTTAAATTCAGCTCATCTCGGTGGGTAATGTGTCTCCGCCTTAGAAAGCTGTTATCATAAAAGTACAGGATGGGCCATTTATATGGATACACCGTAATAAAATGGGAATGGTTGGTGATATTAAAGCCCTGTTTGTGGCACAAACCTGCGGTGTTGCTATCAGTGTGTGTAGAGTGGGAGAAGAAGGTTGCATTGACAATCCAACATAATGGGCAGCACATTGAACACATTTTATAAGTGGTCAGAAACTTGTAAATAACTCATGAAAGAATAAAGTTACGTTGAAACCAAGCACACCATTGTTTTTCTTGTGACATTACCAATAAGTTTGATGTGTCACATGGCCCTCTTCCTATTGAAAAAACAAAAGTTGTATCCAAGATGGCCGACTTCTAAATGGCCACCATGGTCACCACCCATCTTGAGGAGTTTGCCCCCTCACATATGCTAATGTGCCACAAACAGGACTTTAATATCACCAACCATTCCCATGTTATTACGCTGTATCCATATAAATGGCCCACCCTGCATAATGCAGCCGTAACCGCTCAGAGAGGTGTTAATAAGCATCACATTTAAATTAAAGAAAAAATTAAGGAACATGCTTAAAAAAGTGTGATTTTATTTATAATTTAATTTTTTTCATTTTTACTGGGCTACTTGATGTCTTTGAAAAAAGTGAATTTAAGATTTAGTTTTGCATATTCATTGCACTAACCGCACCTCACACCATCTTCAATTTTCCTCATAACTAATTTATTCTTGGGGGGGAAAATGCATGGTGGAAAAAAAAAAACTGTACAACTACTCTAGCTGTGAAATGAAGCCGTGTGTGGGCACATTTAAAAGGCAGGGAGAATCTTGTTTAGAAGAAGCATTCAGTAAAAATCTGTGAAAATAGACGCAGAGAAAACTAGGACACAGTGACTTCCCAAGGATCAAGTGGCTTGGGTTCAAATCAAGCATAAAGGCTGAGGAACAAGAAAAATATTATTCTGGGAGTAATACATTTATTAAATGATACAGCTTTACAATCAGCCAAGAATGAAAACGCATTCATTTTAGCTGGCAAAGCTTCAGCTATCACTAAAAAAAGGATTTTTCTTCTACAAATTTGAATGGTTTCAGGTAGCCTCATTACGCTCTGCACAATATGTTATCAGTCAAAAAACGAATCTCTCAAATGGGGTTCAAATTAGCATTTAGTGAAGAAGTAATGATGGATGGAAGAATAAAACAGATGAAGATTTAGAAGAACCACGTTGGATCTTAAACAAAAGGGCACAGAAGCTGAGAAAATACTTGTGCTATTCATTCACAGTGATGTAATTTATTGTAAACACATCTCTATTATAACGGTAGTCTATTTTGTGATTATCATAGCTTGAATACTCATCTTATGTATGCATTAAGAGCTGAAAAAGGTCAGACATTTTATTCTCCCCACCAAGACCACAGTGATCCGCTGGGAGCAAAGAGAAACTGCTGCTGACTTTCATGTGTCATCAGTCTGCCCATCTCTGCTGTACACTCTCCAACCATCTGTCTTCATCTTTCTCGTCAGCCTGCAAAGGCTTGAAGAACTAACTTCACATGCCGTTCAGCAAGGCTCTTCTCTGCAGTTTCTCACAAGTGTGTCTCTATGTGAGAACAAAGTCCACAGTGCTGTTATTTGGATCTTTCCAATGAGATGTAGCAAGTAACCATAATGAAGAGTGGGGAAAAAAGGCTCTTTAAGTTTGACCTCTCTGTTTCTCTTTTTCAGTTATGTAACCGTTGTTTGAACTTCTGACATGTGCTTTTCTTGTCAGAAGCACTTATTTCAAAGATAGCACAATGCAACAATCATTGTGCATCATTGTGCTGTTGGAACTTCTATCACTCACTTTCCCCGTGTTACAGAAAGTCTCCCCCCCACACACACACCACCTTATATTTACATAGGGTTTTTCCTCATTTAGAATTCTATCAATAAATAAACTTTATATGAGAAAAGGCTTGATCCATAATTGCAGGCTCCCTCAGCTATCATTTCTGTCAACTGCTCAGAGATGCCATGACTCATAGTGAGTGGATTGGATTTAGTCTCTAGATATGGGAGGTTTACTGCCTATAGTAGCGAAATAAAGTATCATGCATAATGATCTGAGCATGCATTTGCTCTTTAAGCAGCCTGATAGTTTTTATTGCTTCTAACGACTAAGTTCCCCAAAGTACACTTAACACTGATGAACTATTGGTAAACACGTTTTAAACCAGCTGTAGGTATTATCTGATTCCATGTTCAAGGAGTCATTTAATGCATGTATCTTATAATTTATGATTTCATATTGTTCCTTCATCTCTGCAATATCATCTATAGTTACTACTGTATGACTGTTTCTTTTGCTAAAAACACTTTTAGTTGGATTTCAGCAAGACCTTAATCTGTATTTATTTGTATGGATTACCTCTGCTACATTACTGCCTCTTTAATCAATTTCTCTCTGTTTAAATTTCCTGCTAAATAAGGGTTTACAAGCCCACCATAGAAATACTAGTTAGAGCATAAATTTGGGCATTTTCTCTACAGGGGTTTGTTAGGGTTATTGATCAATACCAATGAGTCAGCAGTTGCTTCACAAAGTAGCTTTCAAAACTCAATTTCTGGCCTATTTCTATTTGGAACAGAAATGTCCCTCCACTGCAGCAATTTTTAACAGCTCAGTGGTAGAGAACAGCGCTACAAGCAACTGCCTTCAAAGACATTTTGTTCTGAAGCCAACAAAGCAAGTTATGGGCCAAGCAGCAGCTCGGAGGACTGCAGCCTTAATTTTCCTTGTTTCCGACTCCCAGTTTTATCCGATTAGAGGTCTAGAGGGCGAAAAAAAATGAGTCTTTGTTGCTGCTACGGGGAATTGCAAGAGACAGATAAAGTCCAACTGTGAGATAGAGAGGATTAGCAAGTCCAAAAGTGTAACAGATTATTGAAAGGATTCATGTAAAGGCAGTACACATCTTTTTTTTTTTACATTTTCCAATTTGTAAAGAAATTAAATACTTATTCATAGCACATTATTAGGACTGATACAGGGTTTCATAAAAGCAATAATTCAGAGTGAACACTTAGCTTAAAATTGTCACATTACACTCTCCATTAAGAATGCCTAATGTTTTGTGAAGCACAACATATCCTGCACAGGTGTGAGATTTATTTGTGCCATTAGCATTTTTTTTTATTTGCAGAACAATAACCAAAAAATAAATAAATCATTAACACAGACTACAAGCCAACCTGGACTATGTCCTCTATTACTGGTTTATATGTTGTTGTTAACCAAGGAACCTTTAACAGATGTATGCAGAAGCAATATAACCTTAATATCTGTCCAGTCACATGACAGCAAAATTTAGTCATCCTTGCAGTCACAGCAAAGCAGCCTCAAGTACCCACAAATCTATGCAGACATTCACTAGAAACTAACTTCACCAAAAACAGCATCTGTTCTGCTTGGTAACAATAACCATGCAAAACATTTAACAGCATGCTGATTTACACAAAGGTGTTTGTTCTTTGAAACAAAATGTAAAATATCAGGGGAAACTCTAGCTATTTTAGGGTGTTACTGTAGCCACTACGCTGTACTGTTTCTTTGTTTCAAATTGGATTTGCCTGGGAGTTTTCTCTTGTTTTATGAATCATTAATTTTAGTTAAAGCAACTGTCATTTAAAATCTATTAGCTGGGGCATGAACCACCCAGTTCAATCTAGATTGTACAACAAAAAGAAGCTGAACACAGCAGCATCGTAACACCGATCATGGAAACAGGTTGACATCAACATCATAGTCAGTACTTATTACCAGGCTCATCTATCAGCAGGGTTTTGTGGTCATTTTTCTTCTAGGAAGCGTGTCGATGCTGAATCGACTATCTTGGAGATGTCCTGATCGCTCTGCATTCTGTCACACATGCTCAGATAATAACTGGAGAAACATACAAAGGTGTAAACAAAGCTATAGAAAAATTAACTGGTATAAAAAACATGTCCTCCACCCTCAGGAAAAATGGGACTACAGAACCTATAGGAACAGTATATAAATGATGTTTAAATAGTCTACGTTTGATGTTGAAAAGATCCATCCACGTAAAACTGGATGTCCAAAAATGACATAAAAGACGTCACTCAGACGCAGAGATGGGCAGTAACACGTTAAAACTAATGTTTTGCTGAAATCCGATTACCTTCTCCAAGTCATGAGTAAAATAAGGGATTACTGTTGCAAAAAAAGTAATTAGATTACCGTAAGCATGCTGCATGACTGTGTTACTAAACCATGATTTTGTTTGTGAGAGTGTCTCATGACAATGACGTACAAGCGTGCGACGTCCGTGGCAGGAAACAATTTTTAAAAAGAGGCTTTTTCATTTGATTCAATTTTATATGATGGTTGACGCAGAAAAAATAGAACTGGGCTCAAAGGTCTATGGCTTTATATTCAGGCTGTGTATCATGTTTTTAAAAAGTAGCTAAGTAATAAAATAATTACTTTTGAAAATACGTAATCAATAAAGTAACAGGAGTTAAGTTACTTTATTGGAGAAGTAATCAGTAATTAGTCGCTAATTGCTATTTTCAAGTAACTGGACCAGCACTGATCACCATGTAAGAAGCTAGATAAGAACTCCACACTATATCACTACTACTATTTTACTACTTCAGATACACTTAAGACTAGCTGGTGAGGACACATTGATTGCAAACACAATGCATTGCACTAAACAACTAATCAGTACTGACAGGACTTCTGCTGGCTAACAACACAATCCCATATTCTTGTACCACAACAAACATAGATGGAAATCAGCAGCTTGGACTGTTTACATGCAGTGACATTTGCACTCAGAAGTGTCTGTGTGACGCAGAGCCACAGGCAAAACAAACAGAGAGAACTGGAGTTCACTGAACTTTATAAAACGAAGACAACTTTAACTATTTGCATGTGTGAAGCTAAGTCAGCTAAGTCAGCATCACTCCTTTGATGCACAGTTAAAGACCCTGCAGCTGGTAACTTATAAAACAGGATTCCCTTAACATTAATGTAGCGTTCCAGCATTGCAGCAAAGCTTACTGTTAATGCTGTAATAAGCTATGAATGGTAGCATGACAATAACCTAAAGGGAAAGCGGCCAGCTCTGTTCAAGGCAGTAAACTGCCATCTGCCGTGGCCTGTGATCAGCCAGTAGTTACTTTTTATTAGAGAGATGTGTGGCATAAGTGGGCTACTACAGAATCATCCATCATCTTTCATTTATGGTTTTCTAACTATCATATTTCAAAGCATCTGCAGTGAAAACGTATTCTCAATGCTGAGCAAATTAACAGGGCAAGGACTGATGTCTGATTCAGTACTGGATTGAAGATAGTTGCACAAGCCTACATAAAACTGTAACCTTTACTTCTTAAAACCTCAGTAGAGTGAAGAGACTAGAGAGAAGATTAGACTGACATGAAACAACATTTCTTGGGGTCTAAAATGAAGCTTACAATGTTTATCTGAGAACACGGGCACCCACACTATAGGAAACAGTGTTTTCCAGTCTATTGGGTGAAAACAAATAGCTCAATTTCAATGTGCTTCATTAAGTGCTCTTGGTGACTAGAAAATAATCAGTGCAAGTGCAAGTAATTAAAGAAATCCTCCTTTTAAATCCTCTCAAACATTCTTTGAACCATCATGTCTTAACCCAATGGCAAATACTACACTGTTGTTTTTGTCTAAAGTAAGATGCGAGGAAATGAAAACCAATATTTTGTCCTAGAAGAAATCAGACTTCCTGTCAAACAGCAGCAAACGTACACAATAAACATCCATGATGATTGGATTAAAAATAAATCAATAAAAAAAACAATGGAAGCAGTTGTGCTCAAAATGCACCTCTGCAAGGTTATACCTTACATTAACAGGAAGTCTTATGCTGCCTCAACTCAAAAAGAAGAACTGCAGCAGTGCACAAGGGTCTGAGCCACTTCGACAGAGCCAGTTTCTTGCGATGTTTTAAAGTGGTCTGCTTGAGCAATAATTCTCCAGGCTTTCTGGATGTCTTTCAAAGTTTTTCTTTGCACGCTGGCTTTTTTTCCTCTCCACTCATTTTCAGTCCGGCCCCTGTAGCTGAACATTTTTAGATGAATGTTTTTAAGCCCCTTTTTAGGCACTTACCAGCATGTTACAAAAACACATTCTTTAGTTGAATCTACAATAAATTCTAAAAAAATAACACAAACTTGTATTTCTGCTCAAACAAAGTGAGTATAAAAAACCCACATAAACACAGTATCTAACACTATCAGTCATGAGTTGGAGCACAGTCCACACATTTGTGAAACACTGTGTCCTGAGAAGAGCTGTGGGATGTCCTTCATGAAATCTGGAGAATTATTCCTGAACAATAATAAAACATACTTGTACTGGCTTTTTGCACAAGCGTTCTTATACTAAAGTACAAGAAGGCTTGTCTAAGAGGGTTCAAACTGCTTTCACCTTAGATATTGCATCTTCACTTATGCTTCAACAAATGGCTGCAACTATTTCCCATTTCCACTGCAGAATACAAAGAAACGGGTTGTGGATCAAGAATTTAGTACAGAACTGCAGGTGAGTATTCTTACTTACCAGTTTCAAAGTTATAAGCTTAAAATCACGTGTGGACACCACCAACTTAAACCTGATTTCTCACAGAAAGAGCTAATCTCTGCAGCTTTGCAAGGCAATATCTTTTTTATGTCACTTTCTTTATAATGACACAATGTGTTGTATGGGTCTGAATATGTCTCACCTTTAACTTTTTTTAATGTGGCTTTGAGGCCAGAATTAGGTCAGTGGCATAAAGTGCCATGGGGTTGCCAGTCACATGCCTGGTCCCAGCAAGTGTGAAGGCTGCACATATACAAAATAATAATGTGTGATAGCATGCAATTGTATTTTTATATGGTTTTATTTTATATGTATACTTATAACATTGCAAGCATAGTTGACCACAAAAGATTCAGTACCCAAATAAATACTGAATCTTTTGTGAAACATCTACAGCCCTTTATTTCATGGATTATAGAATTTAAATAATGGATAAAGTATTATGATATTACTATAAAGTTGACCTTTTGAGTATAAAATTTCAGTAATTTATGGATTGGATATTTTGGTGAACTTTAGTAATAACCGAATTAAGACCAAAAGTGATTTGGTGAAGTCAAAGTGACCTTTAATCACCAAAATCAATCAGTTCTCCCTTTAGTCCTCATAAACATTTGTGCAGTAATTCACGAAATTCCCAAAGGACACAAAAGAAGTTCATAGCTGATCTAAAAGTGTGCTTTGAAGATACCTGTGACACCTGAACACGCTGCTGAAAATGAAGAAAGTTGCTGTGTAAGTTACAGGCTTGCAGACAATGCAAAATTAAAGTTAATGGATACAGTGCAAAATACAGCGTAATCTACTAAAATATAACAAATTCTATTTATTTTTTTAAACTTACTCTTTTGTGAAGTGGACGTTGAGGTTGTAACTGAAATAAATAACTGTCACATGCTTTCAATAGATATTATTAGCAGTCAATTAAATTGAGAAGTTGTTTGAGCGAGTGAATTTGTTTAAAGATTTATCAGATTAAGTTGGATTAGAACTGCCAGTTATGGTGGAGAGTGGACCCTGAGGCAGACACAGGAGCAGTAAACAAAACCATCATTTTCTCTTTTTTTTTAATAAAAATCAGGAGAACCAAAGTCCAAGGGGCAGAAAAATAAAATAGAAATGAAAAAACAAATGCTAGGGGAAATAAACAGAGCACAAACCCACAAAGTGACAAGAACAAAGGTAAACACAGGACTACAGGCTTTTCTCATTTCTCTAATTTGAGTTTGCTTGTCTCCTCTGTCCTCCTGCCTGTGGCCCCAAAATTGTCGGTATGTCATGCTGAAGGATGGCTTTATTCCTAAAATGGATCTGGAGGAGAGAGAAGAGAGAAAACATACTGGAGGATCTTTACACAGATGTATCCTTTGCCCAACCATGGCGAGAGGGACGTGCTTACAGCTAGAGCACATTTGGCATTTTGTAAAGATGAACAATTAACTCCTTTCACAAGTATGTAATTTCAAAAAAAGTTACATCATGTTGTTGTAAAACATATCATGAAACCTAAGAGATACATCGATCCAAGTTTTTCAGTTCTGATCCAAAACAAACACCTTGGTTTAAGGTATTTATGGATAAAGAAGGCCACAACTACAAATCTGTGTGTTTAATACAATCCACCCAGGGGTATTTAAGCATATGCCACCCACCTAAATAGGTGGTGCAATGCAAACACATATAAGCTGTTTTTGAGTCTGCTTTTGAGTCAGGATCAGACCGATATCAGTGCATCTGACATCTGATATCATTAAGTATATCAGATGTCAGATTGTTTTATTACTATGTGCATATTAGTATTGTACAGCACTTTGGTCTACCAGGTGTGTTTTTAAAGTGCTATATAAATAAATAAATGATGATGATGATGAAGTATAGCTGTAGATGAGCTAAAACAAAACTATCTATAATCTAGCTGTGACTCCTGTCATATTTAATTGACACCACTTTTCAGTGACACCCTGATGATTTGTGATGAGCGAGTATTTACTCACTCTTTGAATTAAGCTGTTCCAGTCACTTCCATGGCCACAGGTGTATGTAATAAAGCACCTAGGCATCCAGACTGCTTATTCAAACATTTGTGAAAGAATGGGTCACTCTCAGGGGCTCAGTGAATTCCAGCATCGTTCAGTGATTGCACAACCTGTGCAACAAGTCCAATTGTGAAATTTTCTTGATAATAAATGTTTGACAATCAACTGTTTGTGGTATGCTAATAAAGTGGAAGAGACTGGGAATGGCAGTAACTGAGTCAGGAAGCGATAGGCCTCATAAAATGCTGAAGCCCAACTTTCTAAAAAGTCGATCACTACAGACCTCCAAACTTTACCTCTTGAGCCACTGTTCATGAGATTAGCTCAAGAACACTGCATGGATGGTTTCCATGGCCGAGCAGGCGCATCCGAGTCTTACATTACTAAGCGCAATGCAAACTGTTGCATACAGTTGTATAAGCATGCCACTATTGGACTCTAGTGCAGTGGAGAGCTATTCTCTGGTGGGAAAAATCACTCTTCTCCGACTGGTAATTCAATGGACAAGTCAGGGTTTGGCAGTAGCCAAGAGAACAGTACTTATCTGACTGCAGTGTGCCAAGTGTAATCTTTGGTGAAGGGGGGATTATTGTGTTGGGTTGTTTTTCGGGAATTGGGCTCAGCCGGTGGCACGGTGGTTAGCACTGTTGCCGCACAGCAAGAAGGTCCTGAGTTCAATTCCTCCATCAGGCCGGGGTCTTTCTGTGTGGAGTTTGCATGTTCTCCCCGTGTTTGCGTGGGTTCTCTCCGGGTACTCCGGCTTCCTCCCACCGTCCAAAGACATGCAGCTTGTGGGGATAGGTTAATTGATTAATCTAAATTGTCACTAGGTGTGAATGTGCGAGTGAATGTCAGTGTGAATGGTTGTCTGTCCCTGTGTGTTGGCCCTGCGACAGACTGGCGACCTGTCCAGGGTGTACCCCGCCTCTCGCCCTATGACAGCTGGGATAGGCTCCAGCGCCCCCCGCGACCCTGAAAAGGATAAGCGGAAGTGAATGGATGGATGGATGGGCTCAGCCCCTTAGCTCCAGTGAAAAAATCTATTAATGCTTCAGCATACTAAGACATTTTGGATAATTTCATGCTAACATTGTGGGAACAGTTTAGAAAGTTGGGTCCCTTCCTCTTCCAACATGACTGCACACCAATGAACAAACCAAGCTCCATAAAGTCATGGATGAGTGAGTTCGGTGTAAAGAACTTGCACAGAGTCGTGACCTCTGACAGAACACCTTTGGGATGAAATAGAGCAGAGACTGCGAGCCAGACCTTATGGTCCAACGTCAGCGTCTGATCTCACACACGTGCTTTGCGAAGAATAGTCAAAAATTCCCATAAAAACACTCCCAAACCTTATGGAAAACCTTGCCAGAACAAGGTCGTGAAGGTAGACGAGCGAATACTGTATGTCTGTCAGGAGTGAGGCGCAAGAAGGAAACTCATCTTCAAAATAAAACAGTAATTAAATTAACAAACAAAACTGAGAAAAAGATATTTAGCAGGATGACAGAGACAGGGGAACACAGAAAGCAGAAAACAATAAACATTACAGAAGCAGTACAACACCAAATGTACAAAAAGTGTACAGTACATTCTTGGTAAGGGCTACTTATTTACAATTCCTGTGTCCCCCCATTAATAACAGAAAGGTGATGATACTGCACAGCAGTTGTTTATTGCTGCTGTGGCAGAACAATCAAGTGGTAAACTCTGAAAATAACTGCAAATCAATTCTAAACACCTAAGGCATCTGCCGCTTCACAGTAGCTTCCAGCCGACCCACGCACAGACTACAAAAGTGAGGAAAAATAAAATAAAACAAAAAAAATCAACCTGCATCTGCAAATTTTACAATTATGGATCAGACCTGACAACAGCTTCCACTACTGACATCACCTTCTGGAAATAAAACATCTTTATTGGTTTATGAGCCTGTGTCAAACTCACGACTGCACACTCAGCAAGTGTTAAGCGAGTGAGTCAGCTTGTGTGTGTTTCCAGCTTAGTGAGGGCGTGAACTTATCCTGTTAAGTTATCTTTCAGTGCCATTAATGAGCTCCAGATAGCATCAATCTCCATCTCCACAGTCCCTTCGGACACAAACATAGTAAAGTAAACACACAGATGAGTGATGGAGTGACGGAGAAAAGATTTTATGAGTTCAAGGGAGAAAATGTTCAGATTATTCAGAAGTAGCAGATAATGAGGTCTGATTGAGGAAGCAAGTTTATCGGAAAATGCCCCATGGTGCCAAAAGGTGCCAAAGCAATAAGCAAGGCTCCTGATAGATGTAACGCATAAGCACACATACGGGAAATACTACAGGCTGTTTATGAAATGGTACGGATGAATAACAACAAAAAGAGAATAAAGCTTTACTATTTAAAGCTGATCATAAGCATGTTTGTAAGTGCTTCCTGTCAGATGGGATGCTGTTATGTAGTGCAGTTTTTCCACTCCCATCATCTTTTTTTAAACCTCCTTTAATGACATGCAGTTTATTATTTCTTTGTTTGGTTTTGCTCTGTTTTGATTGGATATCTAGTTATATGGACATTTCACAACACAAAGACTTGGAAATTAAATGTAATGACAATTTTTTTCTTTTTATTTTGCATTAAAACACACATATAACATACAATTATAGCAGGTTTTCTTTTGCTTAAGGAAATCATAAAAAATTTAGGGGAAAACACGCTATGAGTGAACTCTTCACTAATTACAATTTCTCATGTGTACAATGACCCAAATTGCTGTGTCTTCTGCTCAGTCTGAGACCCACAGTGATTACATTTGATAAATTAGCATCCAGCTGTGTTTTCTACTGTGTCGTCTACAGAGTGTGTGCTTGTTCTTTTTGTTTGTTTGTTTGTTTTGGGATTTTTTCCAATTTGTTGTGGTTTTCTGGGCTATAACTTTACTGATTTGATTTATTTCCTCTGCACTAAAACTCATTTCCAGCAAGCAGGCAGCTGTTTTCACTGGGGAAAAAAACAAATATAAACAAGATACAGAACCCACGCGCTCACACAGGAGCTGACAATGACTTAAGACTCATAATTCACCAGTTTAACACAAAAATACATTCAAATAAGTGCTCTGTCTCTGTTGGATGAATAACCAAGAAAGTTATGATTTAGAGTTATGTAGGAACAGTGAGAAGTGTATTAAGGAGACGATAATACCTCTGTCTGTTTTCATCATGGCATCACTATGTTTGATTAAAAAAGGTCACTACAAAATGGTTTGTCCACAATCATTCTCACGTTCTTTGATTCTTCATCAGCAAGACAAATGGCATTTATTATTGATGTTTCAGATAAATAAGCACTGTGATACTGCATGATTGAACTACTGTATCGGAAATAAGAACAATTGTACTATATGTATTAGGGCTGTCCAATATGACCAAAATCTCATATCCTGATATAAGACATCTATCGTCCCGATAACGATATAAATCACAAAAATGAAACATTTTCTGTAAATTCTGTGAATCTCGGGCAGCTCGACTTGCTGGAAGTGTTTCCAGCTGCGCGTCATGTAGCTGGAGTGTTTTAACCGATGCATGAAACGATACATTTTTAGACATAAGTTGTAACGGCCGCCGTTTTCTTTGTGAGTATTTATTACACGGCGTGCTGCGGGGAAAAGCCTGTTCTAACGTTTGAGTCTAAGGTCTATTTTTTAGCACCTGGCGGCTCTTTTTTTACTTCTCATCAGTAAATAATCTGCTCTTTCACGTGATTCAGTTTATTTTGAAAAGTCTCAACAGGATCTTGAGCTTTATTGTGAAAGGTTTATGTGGAACATAAACAAGCGGACACGCGATGGTGTTACCGTTGTTGTTGCTAACCACCACGCATAAAAACAGGCGCTTGTCCGTCAGTAGTGTGGTTATATTAAATATAAGAGAAAGAGAGAACTTTAAGAAATTAATATACAGTGACCATCAAAACGGTGAAAAAATATTGCCGTAAACAGTTTATTTTGCAACACCACGAAACAAACGATAGCGTAAAATGAAACAATAGACGTTTTTATATCGTCATCCGATATATATCGTTATATCGAACAGCCCTAATATATATACGTTTTTCAGTGGGTAAGCGGAACTACATTAGTGCCAAAGTCATGAGTCAATAATCTTAGATACAGTGACATTCAAAGGATTGTCAAACAAGCGTGCATATGTTACATAAATATAATTTTAAGCAAGTTTATAGTACTATTTTTGTTCTGCAAAATAATCAGAAAAATAGATAATGCCACCTTCTTCCCCATAAAGAAAAACAGTTGACGCTTGCAACTGCACAGCAGCGAGGTTTGTGAAAATAAAGCAAAAAACTGAAAGGGATGAACATATTCATCAAAAAGCATCTTAGCAAAACATAAAAAAGTATATAAAAGAGACCCAGACATCGCAAGAGAAGACTATATAAAAATAAAATAGGATCCAAGCAATATGGACATCAAACTGGAAGATATACATCAAACTAAACGGGACACCAGAAGAGTCAAATGGATAAAGGAACGACGTGAAGCACAGTATAAGTTTTTGTGTTCACTAACGTACTTCATGATTAATATCCGGTCTAATTATCCCTCATCATTTAATAGTAAAGACAGGAATACAAAGTCGTTAAGAGAATTAGAAACCTGATATTGATCCTGACAGCAGCATTTTCAATCATATCAAGAACAGCTGTAATTATTATCAGGAAAAAACTAAATGAAATTACAAATAGAGATCAGATGTTGTCAATAATTAATGCTAATAGCAGAAGTATTTAGGGCAATTTTAATAATATTAAAGGACTTATAAAGACCCCATTTAGGATTATAGCCATCTCGAACAATTACAGCGTTTAAGGATGATTTAATAATTCAACACTGGGATAATAATTCAAGAAAGATGTGGATATAGCCTTCAATAAATTTATAAGGATATTTAAATTATTATATGATAACAATCCAAAAAGTTAGAAATATAAAAATCATTTATGGTTAACCAAGGCGATACGAAAGAAAAACAATCTTTATACAAATTTTATTAAAAGGAGAACTAAAGAATCTGAAAATAGACAAAGTCTAGAAAAAATAGGTTAACTGAAGTTTGTATCTTCAATATACAAGTTTCTTGTTTACAGTCTGAATTATTAAAACTTCATGATTTAGTTCATTACAATACAGCACAAATAATGTTTAGAGCTTCAAAAAAGCCATTACCAGTTAATATTTAAAATTATTTTTTGCAATACAGGGATAGAGGGTTTGGGGGAGGAGGGCATTAGGCTAAAAGAGGCATTTTCAATATAGATATTTTTACCGCTAATGTGTTAAATATACTCAGGGAGCAGGTGCACAACCATATGACTGAGCTATAAATATGTGAAGGGGGTGAGAGTACATAAGTGTTACTTCTTCCCACTGCTTTTTAAGCAACTGTTGTACTACAGGAGAGTGTTTTCCTTCCTGTATATTTGCTCTGTTTGGTATATATGCTCTAAATAAATGACCAAATGAATGAAATGAAGGTGACAAATGCAAATGTTTGGCCACCACACATATCTAAGAGCTACAATATTTTAGATATGGCATTTTCAAGTAGATTTCACATCATAATGTATTTAAGAAATAGCAGTTAACAGGAACAGTGCAGGCTAAATCTATGGTTCAGAAAACTCTCTGAGAAACCTGTTCAAAGATTTGATGAAAGGCTAAATCAAACGTGTTTGATTTCAAAAGGCCTTCAGGAGAATTAAGACTCTGGAGTACTCAATTCCACAGAGCAGTCAGATGAAAACATTACATTAAATATCTTTGGACAGACCTTAAAAGACCAGTACGTGCAACACAGTCCCAGAATCTCTCTAAACTCAAGGGCTTTTGCAGGAAATATTTGTATTAATCCCACTCCAAAACAGATAAGGTTCTAAGCTGCTACAAAGTCTCTACAAGCTAAGGTTCTTGTCAAAGATTTAGTTAGTAATGACCCGACAGGATGTGTAAAGTTCTTTTGTTACTTATAAATAATGACGAGAAGCACCACAGTCCAGGATGAGACAAGGAACATCCACGAATACATCACGAAGATGGCCCCAACTGACAGCGTGCTCAGTGAATACCTCAGGCAGCAGAAACCCAAGAAAGTGGAGGAAGGCGATGAACCATCATGGCCTGACAAAGCTGGACTGAAAGACAGCACGGAAGCACTAATCATGGCAGCACAGGAACAAGCACTGATCACAAGATGTGTGATAGGCTGGGGTCTATCACACCAGGCAAGACCCCAGGTGCAGGCTGTGTAAAGATGCCCCAGAGACAATCCAGCACATAACAGCAGGGTGTAAGATGCTAGCAGGCAAGGCATACATGGAACGCCATAACCAAGTGGCCGGCATAGTGTACAGGAACATCTGTGCCGAGTATAACCTGGAAGTCCCGAGGTCAAAATGAGAGACGCCCCCATGGGTGGTGGAGAATGACCGAGCTAAGATCCTGTGGGACTTCCAGATACAGACGGACAAAATGGTGGTGGCTAACCAACCGGACATAGTGGTGGTAGACAAACATGAGAAGACGGCCGTAGTGATCGATGTAGCGGTTCCGAATGACAGCAACATCAGGAAGAAGGAACACGAGAAGCTTGAGAAATACCAAGGGCTCAGAGAAGAGCTCGAGAAGATGTGGAGGGTGAAGGTGACTCCCAAGCTAGGCGAGTGGCTCCAGCAGATCCCGGGAACAACATCGGAGATCTCTGTCCAGAAGAGCGCAGTCCTGGGAACAGCTAAGATACTGCGCAGGACCCTCAAGCTCCCAGGCCTCTGGTAGAGGACCCGAGCTTGAAGGATAAACCGTGTGTATACATATACATATACACATATATATATATATATATATATATATATATATACACATATACACATACACATATGTATGTGTGTGTGTGTGTGTGTGTGTGTGTGTGTGTGTGTGTGTGTGTGTGTGTGTGTGTATTCTTTTTTTTCTGTTTCTATCAGGAAACAGAAAGAAAGAGTTGTTTTCTTCTTCTTTTCTTGGTCATATTTTCTGTAATTCTTCTCACCTTCTGCTTTCTGAAAACTTGTTTCTTGTCTGGTCTCACCTATCATCCTCCAGACTAACTAAGATCCGTGTCAGCGGTTCAAAAGACAGAAAAGGTCGAAAACCGTTCTTCTATTACAAGCTCTGTGGCCTTGATGTTTAACACACAGATATAGAGGCAAGGACACAGTCGCTAACCCATGATCCACTCATTGTCCTTCTACATGGCCCAGATCAACAACAGATCGTGGGGATAAAATGATCAGCACAGCGGCTGAACTGCAAAATAAGAAAATGAAAATCTTTTGCAAAGACAAATCCCTCATACTCCGATAGAGAGCGCCTATTTAACTGAGAATAAATTATGTCTGATAAAAGCCTGCTGTGTAATTGTCTTCTCCAAGTCTTTGTTCACAACCGATTGTTTTTAAAAACACAGTTAAGATATTATTTATGATTTATGACTGAAAATGCGTGACTGTCACTGATTACCTTCAAACGCTTACCCAGGCATTCTTACCTCCAGCTGCTGTTAGTTTATGGATGACTGCTATCATCTGACCTTTTCAGTTTGCTAGGTAATCAAGAAATCTTTACTGCATCATAACTGCATCTGTATCTTCTTTTCACTTGACTATGTAATAAAGGCTATATAAAATGACTTAAAATAAATCTGTCCCACCTCCCGGATCAAAAACATTTGATTAAATTTAAAAAGTGAATTACATTGCACAATATGAACTCGCCATAAATGAAAGCCTATGGCTAATGTTTGTGAAATGCAAACGGTTCAACTGCTTACTAAAGTTATTTGATGAACCCAGATTAGCTTCCATACTAGCATATATCACAAAAAATGCTAATTTTAGAGGAAAGTGAGAAAAAAGTTGTGTTCGCTGTAACACAAACTGTCAGAGAAGCTTTCAGAAGAATTTGAAAAGGCTGTTGTCAAAATAATTTTAAGTATTCATGAAGAAGAAGATCTTAAGATTGATAGAAGCTGTCCATCTGTGGCATTAAACTTGAGTAAAAGCAGGCACCAGCTTTAAATTTGAACTTCCATAAGAAGTATATTTGACAGCGAGGAAATGTCCCATTAATTACATCTTACAAGAGAACAGATAGAGACATACAGATTATATAACAAGCAAACTTCCTGTAACAAAAAGAAGTCTTGTGAATGAAGAGTTACACTGAGCTCATTTTAACAGTGTATGACAGACCAAATGACAAATACACATGCAACGTCTGCTCTGCTCTCCTAAACATAAGGCCTGCTAATGCAGCAGGCAAGGCATATCATTACTTCCTCTTATCTACCTCACAGCACAGCCTGCCTGCCAGCCAGTCCCTCCTCCTTCCCAACTGTCACCAACCCTTCTCAGCCCCCACAACCTCCCATCTGCTCACCAGTTCACTCAGGGACGAGGAAGAAGGCGAGCAACCATGCAGGAGATTCAAACACCCGGCAAATATGTTCTGCGTACACGACAAAAGAGACTCAACCTCCTAAGGACTTCATGCTGCATCTGCACCTTCTAACACACTTGCCTATATAATGGAACATGACGAATGGGCCAAACAGAACAGGAATTAACAGGATTAACTATAAGTATTGTTATAGAGCTGCAAATCCACAACAAGCCCAATAGCCACAATAAAGTTCCACCCTCTCAAACTATCAACCGTTACTCATTAGATGTAATTTTATATGGTCTTTGAGCGATTTTCCCAGCTGTCACACAACTGTTGATTTTCAGTTAGCTGTAATTGATTATTGTAATTATATTGATCAAATTACAATTATCTGTCACATTTTTTCATTGATTTTAGTGACAACAATGCTTTTATTGCACCGTCATGTAAACAGAAAACTGCTTTCACATCTTCAAGTTTGTACCAATCTTTGCATCTCAATAAAGTCAGGCCTCCTGAGTTGCCTACATTCAGTGCATCGCCTGGAAGAAAAATAAAAAAGATCAATTAAAGAAACTGTACCAGTAAAAAGAAAAATATAAAATAACAAGGCAACACTATCACTTCTACATAGTGTGACATGCCTATAAATTAAAGCTCCCTTGCACACAAATAAGGTGTTTATTGATCTAATTTGGGGTGGCTGTACCTGCATGATGGATGTGAAAAGACCTGCAGCAAAGTATTCAACAGCAGCAAAATCAGTATTTCTCTGAGGTTTTCCATAAAGCAGAGATATTGCCATTTCAGAAAAATAATTATGCAATAATAATTATAAGACCTCTTTTATATAGTGAGGTGAACATGTTCCTGAAGCCTTTGTTACTCGTGTTTATTGAACGCACATTTTTGGCCAGATGGAATACGACTGTGTTGGAGATTTCAATGTGTCTTTGTCTCTGTGCAGGAACACTTTTATGGATGTTTAGAGCTAACACTGGACAATTCACTCAAGCAAATATTGCACTGTTTTTCTTGGTCTACAAGCATTAAGTGGAGTTTGTAGTGCATTTTCCAGCAGTTGAAAAAGTTGGTTGCCTTGCTTCACAGTGCAAAAGGCACTCTTTGCTATGATTTGTCCTTGGTTAACATCAATAACATCACTTTCTTTAGAAATCCAAAGTATTTCTAAAGAACCGAAGACGATCTCCTGTGGGCTACAAGCTTTTCAACGTCTGTTGTGCCAGACATTTGAATTTTTCTCTATAACAGTCTTTAACATATTATTACTCATCCAGACTACTCCGGGAAACTGCAAGCTGCACGGTGCAGGGGACAGCTGCGATTGGCAGGTGCAGACACATGGTCGTGCAGTGATTTAGCGAGGGCTTGATTTGCTTTTGCTTTGCATTTTATTGGCAGAGCACACGTTCTCAGTATTACTGAATCATATTCCTTTAAGCCAAAATAATCATCAAGATTAAAATTTGATTAATTGTGTGGCCGTAATTTCAGTTGTAACTCACTCAAGTGCCCATTTCTGTTGCATCATATTTACAGACGTGTAGCATAAAAAATGGCCGAACCTGCTTAAGTCTTAATGTATTGCTTTTGAACTTAAATAGAAGACAAGAACAAACTGTGGTGTAAGTTTTAGCACCATCCTTAATTACTCCACGCTCTGGTAGATTTTAGGCAGTTGTGCAAATGATGATTAAATTTCTGTTTTAGCAGCTCGAGATGGATTCAGTCTCCTCTTTTATCCCTGTGGTAGCAAACAGACCTTCCTCGGTTCCACTTTCAGTGAAGTTTAAAGAAGTTCACAGAATCCATTCTTTACTCTACTCGACCACGTTTCCTGTACAGCAGACTGGCACACAACACTAATTAGGAATATTTCAAACTCAAAGGCTAACAGTTGGCAAAGTGCCGATTTCATCAAAAGCTGCTGTTTTTCTTTATCAATCGTAACATTAGTGACTGTGGGCAGAGAACTACCTTTTAACTTGCTTTTGACGAAACATCTGTTCGCCAAAACTACTCTGACTCAACCAGATGTCGTTTGTGCCAAGTTGTTTTCCAAGTTGATGAGGTTACAGGTAATCTTTCTGAAGTTACCTTGTTATCATATTTGGGTTTTGTTTTGCTGTGTTAAAAAAAATCAAAACGTTTTAGATTTTTGATCTAACTTACTCAGTTTTTCTGGCTTTTTAGTCTTTAATCAGCTGCTTTTGTTGTTATGAAAGTGACTGAGGATTACTTGCCCAAACTTTTGCAGAAGATGAAGTTCCTATTTCCTCTTGGTGCTTTTTCCTTTCTTTCTTTTTTTTCATAAAATAATAATTAATTTGTGGATGACATATGAAGACAGCCTTGCTTCAATATCATTTGCTGCACAATATGTATTTACTTTGTTTCATGAGACAAGGTTAAACATGTGGGAAGATGACCGCAGGTTTACATAATGTCAAAGGAGAGGAGAATAAACAAGTTACTTAAAGAAGAACCTGAGAAATGGAGAGAGAAAGATATACTGTAGGGAGACAAACAGTAATGGCAAGGAGGGGATTGTGGGTATTGCTTTGCTGGATCATAATGGATTTTCACATGCTCTAGTCAGTTGGTAATGGGAGCATGTGAGCTTTTAGAGTATGAGTCAATGCTGGCGGGTCATACAGAGGTCACACGTGAACAAGACAGCACCTGGGGCCAAAGGACGACTTGAATTTGACCAATATTTATCACCACACATGTAACATTTGGTGAATGTAATCACATACAAGAGGGAGTGTGTTAAATCAAGATCGACGGTGGTTCAGCAGAGTCAGTGTAAAAAATACTTCAGATTAATGTTTGTATTATACTCCTCTACCGATCCAGCATGCAGAGCACAAGGAAATATGAAAAGAGAAGTAGACCATAAAAATGATACTGAATAGGATGGTGCCACAGGAATGATGGATGAGACTGGCAATCATACAGACACATTGTTTCACGGAGACAGACCTGACTCCTCTCTTTGTTGGCCACTGTGCTTGGTAGGTCAGTTATAAATAGTACAAGTCTCGACAACTGAAGCTAATCTTTGCAGATGGGATGTTTGCAGCACAGCGGTAGCAGCAGGGATGAATGCAGTCCGAGTCCACTGCAGAAGAGGATGTAAACCTGTCCTACACACATGGTCTTTCCCTGAAATGTCAACTCAAAACTGATTTTCTTTGTTTTTCTCTCATGATTTCTAAGTCATCTGGCACTCTGAGTCATATCTTCCTATATTTGTACAGCGATAAACGGAGTTGCTCTTTCCTGCCCAACGCAAACACAAATAGAGATATGGAAATAGATAATAATAATATGAGCAAATGTATGCATTAGCTTAGATGGTAAACGATAAGAAATTTATTGCTGGCATTTGTATAATTTTCTTGAATCAAAGCAAATACAAACGTGAAGCTTAGAATAAGCTCAGTTTTACTCTTTATCAATCAAAGCGCCTTCTTTTAAACATAACTTCATTCATGGTTACAGATTCAAATTGTCCTCAGTGAAACTTTTTTTAAAACACTTTATTTTAACAGACTTCTTTTTCTGTGTGTTAAAATATTCACCCTGCGGTGTTCCACGTTGCACTTGAAAGTGTTTTTAACAAAAACTCAATGACATCCCTTTTAATTATCGGCTTTGCAGCACAGCACACCTCTGCAATCGTCTCTTCTCCGTGCTTCAGCACCGACATCACCTGTTGTACATTTAGAGATGTTCACTTATCTAATCAGAGATCCTCTTTGTCTTGCATAAATTACAACTCGGGAGGCACCCTGAAATATTTTTGGGCATGTTGTACCCTTAAACATTTAGTGAGGTGCCAAATCAGTCAAATTAAAACATTTATTTTTAATGTTTATTTTTGCATTTATGGGAAAATTTATTTTCCAGGAATCCCTCACTTGGTGTTTCCATCTCTGTGGTACAGAAAATAACACTACAAGTTGCTCAATCATGTGCCTCCTCTGGGAGCTTTAAGCATGTAATTCACTGCAGCCAGAGATGGAAAAAAATTAATATTTTATGTTACGATATAGAGCTACATTCCCACACACAGCTGGCATTCAGGAGCCTTCCCTTATAGAGGAACCTGAAGTTTCAGAAGCTCCATATGGACATATTTACAATACGCTAAATATGTGGATCACTACTCAACACTGGAGTAACAATAATGTTGCTTATATGCAAAGTTGTTGCAGAAATTCCAAAGTATTGGTAGATCTGTCAGAGTTTTAGACTGAAGACACCGCTCCCCAAGGGCTGTGTACCAAAATGTTTGAGCTAATTTCTAATTTGCAACCTCGACTGACTGCAAATAACAGTCAGTTTGGCCTGATGTCCTCATAATGATTCAATTACCAAAGAATGCCGAGTGGAATTAAAACCACATACACCCAGCTCTCTGTGCTACAACCGGGCTCCAGATGAAGACGGAGTTCAACTGCTGCATTTAATGAGCTTTAGGCAAACACAAAAGCATGCATATAAAATAACTTTCTATAGAGTCAAAGAATGCATGTGTGTGTGTGTGTATTTGTCCTCGGACTTTATTACATCTGCTGTCATGTATTTTTAAAAGTGTTAAGTTCCCCTTTTCATTTTGAAACATTAGCTTAATTATTTCATGTAAACAAAAGCGTTGCCAAGCAGACTGGCAGCCTTAACACTGTTGATGTGACACTGGTTCAGATTTGGCAGCAAGTGTGCTGAAGTGGCACCGAACAAGGCTGAAACTTTCTCACAGTGTCAGATGGTGCGGGGTTTGGGGAGCTGACAGACGAGTGGGAAAAACCTCCCAACATGTTTTTCCCATTTGACAAAACTCAAGAAGCAAACTAATAAAGCGATACAGAAGCGAAATAAAAACTTTATTGTGGCGAGCACAACCACCAGACTGATGGGAAATGCTCGCCTTTTCTCTTTGTTTTAAAAGGAAAAACAATATAATTACTGCAAATGGGGTCCAATTTCACATTTTTATAAAGGTAATGGAGAGAAAGCAAATCTCTTTTTTGGTTCCTTATAACTCAGTTTGTTATTTAAATGTGCCCTTAAGTGACTCATCTATGGCAGTTTACAGTATATATATGTAATCTATATTTTCTGATAACAACACCTTTCTGGAGCAAATCTCTCTCTTAATACAACGCTAATAAAAACAGAATACAGTGATTTGCAAATGCTTTTCAACCTATATTCAACTGAATACACTACAAAGACAAGATATCTAATGTTCAAACTGAGAAACTTTAGAGTTATTTTGCAAATCCTCACTCATTTTTAATTTGATGCCTACAACACGTTCCAATAAAGCTGGGATATTGGAATTGGGGTTGGATATGAATGCCTCAAACATTTACGTAGTTAGTACGGTCCAAAGTACACATTTCAAAAAAATGCTGGACTTATTTTGAATTTTCCCAGTGAAATATAAAGAATTTAGGAAAGATTATTCTACAGTATTTAATATGAAATAGATATATTCAACAAAAATAGTGTATAACTGCACATTATTCTCTTGCTGTAGTAGAAAAACCGTATGATTTTGGCTTTAAAAACGACTTCCTTCCTTATTTTAATTAGCTATTTATTAACATTGTTGTTAAATTTGAGTCCAAGTCGATAGTTACAGAAAATGTAATGACTTTCCTGAGAATATCAAATTCACAAGAATGGGATAGATGTCATGTTACTGATCTTTTCCTACAAATTTGAATCTGTTCATTCTTGAGATCAAATAAATGTTCCCACACTTTTCAGGATGAGACCACCCACCTGAAGACAAAATGTAGCCACTGCCGTCCCTGGAAGGGAAGCGTACAAAGTTTTGTAACAAGTTTAGTTTGCCAAACTGTAACAATACCTGTTTTTATATTCTTTAACAAACTTTAACAAAATCTTGTTGAAAAGGTCCTTATTGCCAACTGCTTCCCAGTTGAAAAATTAAGATGATGATTTTTCTTTGAGGTGGGTAATGAGGATAAAACAGAGCTGTTGCTGAATAAGAGACGTACAGAAAATACATGAAAATGAAATGGATATGTAACTTCACAGGTGATAAGAAAAAAGAATATTCATGATTCACGGTAAAATGAAGAAATTAGGTGGTTTCAGAGAGCCAAATTCTTTCAGTTTCCACAATTTTATGCAAATTCTTCACTATATAAATGGTTGTGTGCCTCACTGGGTGCGAAAAACAGCAATCATCCCTCTGTGCCCTGTGGGCACGAGTGTGTAATGAGAACAGATCTACAGCAATAATACAAAATCTGAGTCTGAGCACACACAGAGAGCCCTACATGCAGGTTTTCGGAGACATCCGTTAGTGTGTTTGTATTCATCTGCGATTTCTCTCTTTGCCAAATGAGGCCACGCAACGTGTGTGGGGATGGGGAGGGGTAGAGGGACAGTAAGGGGTGGAGGCAGCAGGCAAGAGGATGCTGGAAGAAAGCACAGTTTGTCCTCAAAGGGAGTGACAATATGAATTTCAGACTCACTGTAAAGGGAAGATAGTTTTTGATGGTTGGAGGTTGTTGTCGTTTGTCATTTCCTAGGAGCCACGTCGTAGGCCAAGGTCAAACAAACCTGACTCATCCTCAACCCGGCTAATATTCCTCACTGTGCTTTTGTTTATTCAATGCCTTTTAGCAAAGCAAACAGAGAGTGGAATCACAGGAGCCATAGTCTTTATATTTTTCTTCAGGGCTGCAGGTGAATGGCGCTTTGGGAGCAAGTATAAAACCGAATTATGGAAAAATATATATGGATGAAGAAGAAATTACGCTCTGCAACACCATCGTGAAAATCCCACAGGACAGCGGCCCACAAGAGGAGCTCAAGAATGAGAAAACGCCCCTGTGCCACCTATGACAGCTTCAGGCTGAGATAAACGAAGGAGGGTGGAAGAGGAGGAGGACAAAGATGAAGGCTGTAGGAAAATGAAAGATGAAAGCCACAGCGAATACCCCACAAGAAGCACCGCTTTGAGACTGGAATATAAGTTAATTTGCACCTCAGTAGAGACGGAAAATGATGCATTACTGATGGAGCTCTGTGTTGACTGCGTGAGTGCTCGAGTTAGTTTGCTGCAACTGAGTCGTTATAACTATGAATCTAATGTTAGCACCAGAGCATGTCCCATGTCACAGCAGCTTAAATTCAAGCCTGGGGCACTGCAGCTCCACTGGTTTTCTGTCCAACCAGCCAGCTGATTGAGCTCTGTGTCGGAATCACTCACCACGAAGAGCAAAGGGACAAGAACAAGCAGGGCTGCAGGCCTCGAGGCTCACACTGAAGGCTAAGAAACTCTTATGAGATAAGTTGAGGACAACAGTCTTCTGGGCAAACTCATCAAGCAGTTTTGTTAGATACTCAACAGACCAACAACTCGCACTCCAAACAACGAGACTGGGATGACTTACAGCAGGACAGCACACAAGTAAGTCAACACCTTGCTGACAAGGAAATACAGGGTCTATGTGCTATGTAGGTTTTTGGTGACAAAACAGCACAGACCTTTAGCGCCTTCTTCAAATGACGGTAAGCTGCTGAAAGCCTGGGATAAACAAGGTTAAACCACAAATGCATGTAAGAAGCACTGGCAGGGATTTTGAGAGTAAATCTTTATTGAATAACTGAACATTTCATACCACTATTTGAGGCTCATAAATGACACATTTAATTCATACATCTAGACTGTTCTTGAATACCCAGAGGCTGACACACATGCCATCATTCACGAACCCAAACCCACCTGTTGCAGTAAAAAAAGAAATCAAATCAAAAGGAAGATAAATAAAGAAAAAGGTTATGTTACACTTATAACAAGCCAAGTGCAAAACACATGACAATTACTTGAAGAAGCTACCAACAGATGGCATTTATAGTTAAAAGACACTTTCTAAGACTCACTGGTAAAAGGATATTTGTAAAACACTCCCAAGTATTTTACAAGATCATCCACCAGAAAAATGTGAGCTGTTTAGTTAGCAACAACATTTAGGGGGTGACATCCACATGAATGCAACACCCAAGGTTCTAAGTTTACCCATGTGGCCACTTTGACAGGACCTCTTGACAATGAACGTGATGATGGTGCAGAATTATGTGATAAATAACATGTACATGTAACATAACTCAAAAATATTTGAGCTACAGTTTCAGAATTTAAACTGTATTGTATTTACACAGTAAGTTACTTTGCAATGCAACTATACAGTCAATAAGTGTAGCCTGCGAGGGAACCTTGCTAGAGAAATAGCTCAGCCTTCGAGTTAATAATGTGGGTAACTTCTGGCCACAAAAAAACAAAACAGCTTCAGCTAAAATGTTCATGTCTAGTCTTCAGACATCACACCAGTGAATCGTATGTGTTGTGTCTATTTTATTAATCCAAACTCTATTTGAACAAAATGATCGATTTAAATTCATACTTGTGTCAGTGGTTTAAATGTTAAACCCTTTGAGAATTTCACTTTCTAATTAAAACATGAAAAGATCAGTATTCCCATTTTCCAACTGCTTTAAAATAGAATAGAATAGTCTAATAATATTGACATTGTACATATACAGTGAAATTATGGGTGTTCCATGCCAACTGTGCAGGAATAAAATGTAAATAGGAATAAATAACAAACAGGAGGAATACACACAATCAAGAGGAATCTATAGAAAACAATAAAAAGGCACAAATTGGAGAACAAAGCAGTGCAAAGGACTTAGTCTGAGTGGTGAGGGTTACTCAGACCATGGCTCAGATTTGTGAGGTGAGTGGGCAGGGTAGGGTGTAGGTGATTGTGTTTGTGAGTCTGGAGGTGTGGGACCTGCTTGACCTGAGGCACCGACCAGAGTGCAGGAGGTCAAACAGGTAGTGCACGGGGTGCAAGGGGTAGTATAAGGCCACCACCAGATCCAGTCCACATTATTCTTCCTCAGGACACGAAGGAAGTTCAGCTGCTTCTGGTCCTTCTTTACCAGAGTGTTTGGTAACGCTCCTGTTCTCCATTTATAATCAGGCCTGTGTGTCCCTCCTGAAGTCCACTATGAGTTTTAATGAAGTTCAGTTTCAGATTATTTTGTGAGCACAAGTGGGACAAGTTCTCACATCTCCATCAGAGATGAGCCCAACCACGGTGGGGTCATCAGCATACTTGAGGATCATGTTGGTTAGGTGGGTGGGTGTACAGTCATATTTATACAGGGAGTACTAAATTTGACAAAGGCATGCAACTGACATATCTGCAGACCAGCTACTTATTCCAGCTTGTCATAATAACAAAAAATGAAGAGTTATTATTTTGCCTTTTCTTTTGCTGACAGTCTGCAAATGATCAAAACATCTCCACTGACCCCCACACCCCATTCTTCTCTGCTCTAAACCTCTAGCATCCCGTCCCTACTCTGCATGCATGCTGTGTTGCATTTTTCAAAAGGATGTACATAAAAACAAAACGTTTCTCTGAATGCTGATAAAAACACGACACAATAAACACTCCATGACTAACATCGCATAGAGAGAAAGACAACTGCTTAGTGTCGAGAATGTTGATGTCTTAATCCAGTCATCCTTTTTTTATTATTTAGTTTTGCTATTCTGTCTTCAGACTAGACTCTCTCAAATAACTGCACGTTGCTCAGACAGCTTTATGTCCCACTTCATTTTAAGGCTCAGAGGGCAGGATATTTCTGAACAGCTTTCGAAGAAACACGCTCTCAATAATTTCAGAATCCTCCCGTCTATTTCTGCATTTCTGTAAATCTGTCAACTCATGGTCCTTTTTAATGGCTGCATTATAAGCATTCAGTGTCAATCATAACCCAACTTGGCCAAAGGACAATTATAATAAGAAAACAAGATGACCTTATAAAACCGGTACTAGTAATTCATAAATCTGTGGCAGACAAAGCCTTTTGAAGCTACATTAGAGAGCAGAAAACCTGGATGTTCTGTACTATGTATGATCCTTGAGTACTATGCTGTGAATAGAAGTAACAGTTTAATTTGCAAGATTACTGATTAAATCAAAATCATAAAAAGAATATTTCCATCACCGGGCAACACTGCAGCTGCTCCCTGAATAATCTTCAACTCATTTCCTCCAGAGAGAAACTACACTGAAGTCCCATGTGTGAAATAGCTTGTTGTAGTGGAACATCATTGCAAATATATACATCCATACACTGTTTCTTTATGAAATATGCAACATGTCAGTTTGATATTTCAGGACAATGACACCCTAAACCAGCAGTGCATTACAACCAAAATTAATAAGCCTATTAATCCTTGTTACAAGTTTGGAAAAATAAAAGAAAACAGTCAGTGACTGTGACCAAGAGTATTTCTATCTTGGCTGTCTCACAGTAGCTTCCAGCAGAGAAATGCAGATTTAAATGAGAGTGGGAGTAACAAAGATCTTAGCTGGAAAAAGTAAAAGAAAGACAGAGTGAGAAAGATCTGACTGCTTACACTGTTGGAATTCTTCACTCAAGAAGCCTAATGCAAAGCTCTGAAGTGTTCAAAAAGCCAAGCTCATTCTGCGGATAGACAAAAACTGAGGGTGTTTTCACACCGATGGTTTCGACAGCTAATGAGTTTGTAGTCTTGTAGATTTTCCCCGTGGTCTGGTTTATTTTCACACACAGAAAAATCCAAGCAAACTCCAAGAAATCAACATGCGTCCCTACAAACCATGTGACAATGTTCAGTCCGCTCATTGGCTGGATTCGTGTGGGATAGAAGCAACAAAAGTAAATACAGGAAGAAGGTGCTGTGTGACAAAACTGAGAATTTACGTGCATTTCACGGCTAGCTGCTAGCTCGTACAGACCTCGATTCTGTCACTAGTTAGCTAATATAAACTAATGTACGTCTATCCGGTCTTTAAGTGATTACTAGGGGTGCAACGATATTCGTATCGATATTGAACCGTTCGATACAGTGCTTTCGGTTCGGTACGCATATGTATCGAACAATACAACATTTGTAATTTATTTTATCAATTTTCCTTCTGACGATGCTGTCTGTGTTGAGCGCTCAGTGAATCTGTGTTCGACTACTCCGCCTAGGCTGCACTGTCCAGCGCAGATCCACTGAGCGCTCCACACAGACAGCATAGTCAGGAGGAAGAGCACAGGGCAAGCTAGCGAGACAGAAGTTAAGCTCTCAGCAACATGGACCTCCCCCACTCTCATTCAGATCTGGCGTTTGGAATTATTTTGGTTTTCATGTGACGTATGACCCTGAAGGTAAGCGAGTCATGGACTAAAGTAAAACAGTATGTTGGATGTGCCATGCAATGCTCAATTACATTGGTGTGAACTAGTGTGTTAGCGCAGTTAGCTCGTTAACTTGTTGGCCGTCTAGCCCCATGCACGGAGCGATCGGCGGTAGCTCGTTAACGGAGATTTGCCGTGTTGTGGCGTTAAGGTCATTTCAACGAGATTAACCTGAAAGCACTAGTGGGAACACAACGAATATGACTGCACATTTACGCCGACATCATCCTAGTGCAAAGACAAAAACAACAAGCATGCTACTAACTTTAGCCGAGTCATTTAGACAGCTGTTAGCACATGATTCTCCTTATGCTGCTGAGAATATAGCCCAGAAGAAGCGGATAGTATAGCTTTTATTTTGGAAAGAGCCATTTCTCTGTAATAAACTCTCTTTTCCAAAGATGAGTGATTCCTCAATCAGATACAGGGCTTGCAATATCGCTAGCCCGACGTCCCGGAGCTAGTGATTTTTTCAGTCGGGCTACCAAAATCTATCTCTGCCCTGCCCGTCGGGCTATTGTAGGAAAAATATATGTCAATGCTTTTGCATTCTTTCAGAAATGTAGCTGGGTAATTATGTCATTGGCATCGGTGAGCCACTGTCAATATGTGACATATTGAAGTCGCGTTTGAATTTGCGCTTGTTTTTTTGCTTTCACTTTGCAATTGTGCAAACTTTGTATAGAGAGCGACAGCACTGATCTGTGAGTGATGATAATTTGTGCACCAATTCCTCTGACATCGTCTTATTAATCGTTAGCTTACTATGCAAACATGACAAGTGAAATCTCCTGCAGCAAGCTTAAACATGTGAGAGGTTGATCGCGCAGAGAATCGCTGAGCTTATGTGAGTGCGTGTGTAAAAGCAGCAGGAGAAGTTATGACAAATCAGACTATAAGGCAAAAAGAAAGTGCAGCTTTATGGTTTCATGGACAAAATAATTTCTGTGGCTGCAATATGACGAGCTAAATAACCAGGGCTGCACATAAGTGGTCCGCAGGTGCGCATTCGCTGTCAAAATAAAAAACACGCACAAGGGTTAGGGTTAAATTTAAAAACTGTACTTTTGAGTTAAAATATATATTTATAATTTTAATAAATGACAAATGAAAAAGGCATGAACATTTTTTTTGTATCGAAAAAATATCGAACCGTGACACCAAAGTATCGAACCGAACCGAACCGTGAATTTTGTGTATCGTTGCACCCCTAGTGATTACGTATGAAAACCTACTTCCGGGTCCAAACTACTCTGCGTTTATTAAGGCTGTTGTGTTTTTAACATGTTTTTATCCTTTGTATCTTGTGCCATTTAATATGAAGCCCCTAAAAAAAGGCAGTGATCACTGTCGGCCTCTCTCAGTTTTTAAAACCTTACTATATAACTACAGCCCAGCCCATGCAGCAATAAATGAATGACTAACCTCATATTGTGGCTGGATTATCTCAGTTGTTCTCCTGACTGAAGTTTGGTCCGTTTACAGCATCCTGCCATGCAACTGCATTTGTCCGTCACCATCAGGAACCCTCATTTTATTAAAGATTAAAAAATTTAGACAGTTTGTAACTCTCAGTGATGCCGCAGTCTTTGTTTGACTTTGGGACCTGAAGTGGAGATGGGACCCAGAATGACATCAGACTTAAAGACCGGATTAGCCGCAACCAACCACCCACATGACGTCATGTTCCATACTGACAGAAGATGGCGCTAAACATGTTTTTAAAACTTTAAGCACTTATTTCTTAAATCCAGCTTCACAGGAAGTGTTACCTCCATGTCAGTTTTTGAGAGCAGGGCTCAATGGTGTAAATTCGCCTTTATATGTGTAGCATTTCATATCCCCTTTAAACAAATTAAACACTGCAGGTGTGAAAACACCCTTTGACAACTAATATGTCCAGCAACATGTTCTACCAAAAGGTTTCTTTACATGTACTTAAACAGACTTTTAAATTATTTAAATGGAGAAAACATAAAACAGCTGCAATTCAACAGTTAATGATGAATGCACCATTTTCTTAAATCTCTTTTAATCAAAGTCTAACCTAGAAAATATCATATCTTGATTACTTAACTCATTCACTGCCAGCCATTTTCAAATCAGGTAACTCCCCACTGCCAGGGTTTTTGAGCATTTTTACTCATTTTTGAAGAGCCACAGAAAACTGTGTGTTATGATCATATAAACGCTGAACCTACCAAAATGAAGAACAGACTCTCTTCTTTCATCCAAAAAAAAAAAAAAAGCTTGTTTCTACCATTTTCCATTCTTTAGTAATCAGCTGTAGAAGAGAGGTGGGTTCCACCAAAAATGCCTGTTTTGACCAAAAAAAGGGAGAAAACGAGCTTTTTGTGAAAAATACATTTCAAGCAGAAAAGTGCCTTTGACACTAATATTTCTTGCTTTGTGACACCTCTAACATATAAAATAGTTTTTCACTTCTATAAAAGAGAAATAACACTGAGAAAGGTTATGTTTTATCAAAACAATTTATTTACAAATATATGAAAAAATAAAATGTACATAGTGAAACATTTATTCACAATGAATAATTCACTTTTGTGTGGTAATCATTATAACACTTTCCGGGATGCAAGGGCACACAACAAGACTTGCACCACATTTTTGTCTCACTGCGCAATCCCTTACGTGCGCAAACCCTGCACCTCCTTGCAGGTCTACTTTTACTGCTGGTGGGCTTCAGTTTTTCAAGTTGGTGCCTGCCTAGGTCACCGTCTAGCCTGCTATCAGGGTCGGTGTTGTAAGGTGCCCTTGGGGTTTTTCTGCCTTTCCAGTCACCTTCCCCTTCAAATCCCACACCTGCCCCCTCCCATTGAAAAACGTAATTGACGTCTATAGACGTCAATGGCAGTCATCGTAAGTTTTTCAATTGACGTCTATAGACGTCAATGGCAGTGAATGAGTTAACTTCAAATCCATTCCTTTGTAAAGTGTACAAATAATGAAAATCGTGTCACTTTCCTAAAACCTGTGGACCTGACTGTACAACATATCATGTCCAAACCAGGATGTATTTCTATTTATTTTTAGATGCTTTTAAGGTAAACATTTTGAAGCCACAAATTACACACATAGAAGACAGTCACAAAATACCCCTTTTAGCCCTATTAATAATCACATAAGTGAAACTGAAAGAGTAATTTGTTCCATTACTTTGACAGTTCTGTTTGATCAAGCGTTTCCCTCCATGCTCTGACTTAATTTCACCTCTATGTGTTCAAATGCAATTATGATTTCATCAGTGCTTTGAAGGCCCCAATCTCACACACACCAAAAGAGAAGAAATATGGGAGGGCTCCTGTGGGTTCTAGCCATGCCTGTGTTAGCACAGAAGTGGGCTGAAGTCCAGCAGCAGAACGAGAAGAGTGCCCAGGGTCCCTCACTGGCACTCAGCAGCAAGCAACTTTTATTGTATCAAAGCTGAATACTTATTATATAACACATCTGCAGAGAGAAACTATTCTTTATTAATGGATGCTGAGATCAATCTGGCCAAATAACAGAGGGAAAGATTAGTTCAAGTTATGGTTTCAAAGGGCCGAGTATAACTACACAGTATGCAATTCAATTCAACAACCATGGCATTTATGTGACCTTTGGTGAGCTAGTATTCATATTTAGTACAAATATTTTTTTTCCTCAACAAGAGAGGAAAATGCATAACATAATCTAAGCACAAACAGTGCATTTTTGAAAAGAATTAGTGGAATTTGTGTCCACATATTGGACTTTTCCATAGGTAACCATGCAAACATCCTCACCACTCTACACATCATCAGTCATACTGGCTTCCAGATGGTTCCTTTACCAGTTGAAATATGAGCCCAAGACATAGCTATGATCACTTATAAATCAAACAGAAAATGGTGCAACGGGGGTACAGAAAGGAAAGATTCATAAAAAATAAAGAGAGGAAGTCAATGGTGGAATAAATAAAAGATGAGCAGAAGACAAATGAGCAGTTGCACATGGCAACTACAAAACTTGTGAGGTAAAAGCCAAAGTGAGCACATGTTTTGCCAAGAACCTTGATACTCTAAACAGAAACGGGTTGTCACACACACAGTTTTACATGAATATCAATACTTCTTAATAGTTCATCTGATCACAGAGATGTGCAGATAAACACTTCAGAAGCACAAATAAAAACACAGAGCGAAAGTATAAATGCACAGGCGTGCATTTGTTACAGGTTAAAACAGCCTTTCTGCCTCATGGCGCTCATAGTGAATGCACTTTTAAGTCACTAACTTTCTTGTGTCAGCTCATTTCCTCCTTGGCTACCCACCTCTCCAGGAAATACTCTGTGCCACCTTTAATCTCCACTTCCTGCCGCTTGCAGGATTCATTTATCTGAAGGCGAGAGGAAGACAACATGCCTGATGAGGCTTTGGCAGCATGCAGGGCCAAGGCAGAAGTGTTCAAGAGGAGAAAAGAGGAAGCAAAGAAAGGCTCTTAAAAACTGTTGTCATGGAGACAAAACATGTTGGACATGGTGAGAGGTAGCCGTTCCTCCCAAAGAAACAGCAAAAACAAAAGGCCGCTTACTGAGGAGGCGTTGACCATTAACACGCCGCACGGCGTTAAACAAAATGACGAAGATGATATGTCACCCAGCGTTGAACTGAGCTACAGCGAGGTGACAGCAGTGAAATAAAAATGTCATCTCTTCTGCATCTCCAAAAATAATGCTGTAAACAGTCACCGGTCCAGAGAGACACCTAATCTCAACACAGCAAACTGCAAAACAAGTCACACCTGAGCAGTCTGCATGTCCTCGCCTACACTCTCCACTCGACCTACTCATCTCTGCCTCACTTCAGTATTCATCATGCGTAAGTAAGTATGCAGTCAGTTAGGCCAAGCATGTATTAAGAGAGCAGAGGGCCAGAGGCATGTTCTCAGCATCCCAGTAAATAAAATATACCTGTAGATAATATACTCTTATTTATGTTCACACTCCACAAAGACATTACATTATATAGGTGCAGACATTTAATGCAACTAATATTAAAGGCAGTAACAATGCATCGCTGGAGTAAATATATTTATACTACGCATAGTAAATGTAGAAATTATATTTTTAAAACTTACTGTTTTTAGACCAAATCTTAAAAATGCATTAGTGTACATGTTGTCTCAGTGGAAGCAACCAAACAAGAACTTTATCTGAAAAAATACCCAGATATTTAATATTGCTTTCCACAGCCCCATGAGTGAATAAGGAAAATTTAAGTCCACACCAGCGTGGGACAAAAAAATGCCAGAGAAGTCTAAAACCTGACCTGTGAGGATATACAATACAATACACTGAATAGTGAAATAGAAACCAAACCAACTATCTGGTGTTGCAAACAACATCTATTCTCCCCAAACCACTGTGAATGCAACAATGTAACCTCTTTTGTACAGTCTACACTCCTAACACAAAGCTGACCCATATGGAAAAGAAATAGAAAAAACGTATAAAAGACTTGCATAAGATGTGGCCTACTTCATATAGTGAATCATAAAAGGCTGATATGATTTACTCATGAAAGTGGCCACTTTCTCATTAATTTCATATATTGTCTTAGTAAGTATCCAAAACATACAAGTTTCATTTATATAATTTTTCAAGCGATCTTATATTTGTTTTCACTCTTGTAGGCTTTCCACACAAGTTTCACACAAGACAGATACAAACTTTATAAGATTTATATATATCTTTTCCATATGGGGATAGCAAAAGACCCAGTACTCTTTAGCGTTCAAAAATGCAGAGATGTAATTTTCAAGCTAGTACTAATGAAAATGATAATGACTGTTATATGATATAAACAACTATTTGCTGAAACACTTTAGAATCTTGCCTAAATTTACAGTGGATGCTAAATGCAACCTCATTTCTTCTGCCTGGGATGTCCCACATATCAATTACCTTGCAGTGCTCAAGCCATTTTAAGTGCAGGTAACAATTATTTTCATTATTGATTATTCTGTCTTTTAAAATGAGAGATTAATGGTTTAGAATGTTAAATGTGAGTCAGGGGGGAAGAAAATCTCCCGAAAACTGAAAGATGCACCTCTTGTTGCCTGCAAACAATCTGAAACATGATATATCATTTACAATAATATTTTCTTTTAAATTAAAGAAAACATGAAAGAACAGCCAAAAGATAACATATGCTATATATACACTAATATACTGAGTGCTGAGAATAAGCAACATTTTTTTATTTGCTCTAAATGTACTTTAACTGTTTTTATTCAGTGGAACATGTGAGAAAATATTGTATGTTTTCATTTCCAAAACTCTCTGGGAGGGTCACAGACACATTTAGGTCGTTTCGGAAACTAAAGGAAATAAATGCACATTGAGAGAATATGAGAGAAGACTGCATTAACAAAAGTCCTTGACTGACATCAATTTGTGTGTCCGCCATTAATTATCTGTCACTTTATTTTTCCGGAAAAGGAAAACACATGATAAAAGTCTAGTTCATCTGATGCACTAAACGTGCACTTTGTTTCCACGAAAGGTTTTAGTAATTGCTAAATCATTTAAACTCAAAAAATGTCATGTTAAAAATGAGATTGTTTGAAAATATATGTTTATTTTGACAAATCGGGTGGGGGGCAACGCAAGCTGCACAGTGCTAAGCTGGAGTTATTAAATGTCACTACTAATTTTTTTTTTTTTTTTTAATATTTCATAACAGAATTGGACAAATATAGACAGGTGAAAATGTGTAGATAACCCAACTTTCAGTGCTTTGCAAGCTACTGGTCCACCATGCTCAACCAGAACAGTGTGTTGGCACTGATCGTAGATTTCTGAAACTTTACTGGAAGGATGAAACGTTATTTGATGTTTTTATGATGGTGGGGAAGAATAAGTGGGCGAGGGGTGGCTGGGGTTTTGTATCTGACAACTAAAAAGGCCACAACATATGATTCACAAATTTTCCACACACATTGTTCCATTCAGTGATCCCTTATTCCCCATAGCTTGTATCGATTTGCTGTAATCCTTTTCTCCAAGACGACAAAATGCCCCCCATCACATAACAGAGTCACCAGATCCCTCCATTGTAGGGGTTCAAGCATTCAGGCGTGTACAGTCTCTGCGGATATGTTGAAGAATGACTAATCTGACCACATCACTCGTTTCCACATCCCCATGTAACAACGCCTGCAGCTTCTGGACCAGTGAACTCTTACATATCCATCTATCTCTGTGATGAGGTGTTTATGTACTGCCTATAATGCTCCTCTTTTTATAATAGCCTGCAGTCTGCTCTTGTAGACCAGTGTTCCAGCCACTTAAAAGGAACAGTAAGTAATTTTTTGTGGTTATTTAAAAGAGAAGGTTGTTGTACCTATTAATATGCGTTTATTAATGTGCAATTATGTCTTTCAACCATTAAATCCATGAAAATACATAAAAGCACCATCACCAAATCTCTTTTTATGTTTCTCCACAAAGTATTGAATTACTTCTGTGAATCTGTCATCCATCTGTTGTTCGACAAATTAAAACACTACTAAACATAAAACTGCAAAAAATTATCACAGTTGTTCTCCTGACTGAAGTTTGGTCTGTTCACAGCATCCTGCCATGCAAATGCATTTGTGCCCAACTATTGGGAACCCTCGCGCTAACTTTTATTGAGTGGAAAAAGGTTACCTTTCATCCTCCAGCTTCATTGTGTTTTTTTTATGCTAACATAGCTGTGTTGCTAGCGATCACGTAGCACATCATTACATACCAGCATTGCTGTTTAGTTTTCTGTCTTCATTTATGTTGGAAGTGATAGCAGAGCTGTACGTTTTAATTTTTTCAGAAATCCCTCAGTCGGAACATGCTATATCAGGTTTAGGTGGAAACTAGCAAGCTAACTTCCTGCTAACTTCTAACTCCGTTAAATTTAATACATTCTGTTTTCATGGATGCCTGGATGTTAAACTTAATTGTTACACCTGGTAAAGCAGCAACACTGATCATTTTATTAAAGATTAAAGAATTTAGACAGTTTTTAACTCTCAGTGATGCCGCAGTGTGCTGGACCTGAAGCAGACGGAGTTTTGGACCCAGATTTCTCCGCGAGACTCCTGACTACGGTAGCCGTAATGCTTTGACAATCCATGCGGCTTCGTAGCTTACCAAAGTCGTACTAAAACATATTTTCAGTAAGCACGGTCAGTAAGCACAACCAGAATTCATACAGGGAGTGCAGAATTATTAGGCAAATGAGTATTTTGTCCACATCATCCTCTTCATGCATGTTGTCTTACTCCAAGCTGTATAGGCTCGAAAGCCTACTACCAATTAAGCATATTAGGTGATGTGCAACTCTGTAATGAGAAGGGGTGTGGTCTAATGACATCAACACCCTATATCAGGTGTGCATAATTATTAGGCAACGTCCTTTCCTTTGGCAAAATGGGTCAAAAGAAGGACTTGACAGGCTCAGAACAGTCAAAAATAGTGAGATAACTTGCAGAGGGATGCAGCAGTCTCAAAATTGCAAAGCTTCTGAAGCGTGATCATCAAACAATCAAGCGTTTCATTCAAAATAGTCAACAGGGTCGCTAGAAGCGTGTGGAAAAACCAAGGCGCAAAATAACTGCCCATGAACTGAGAAAAGTCAAGCATGCAGCTGCCAAGATGCCACTTGCCACCGGTTTGGCCATATTTCAGAGCTGCAACATCACTGGAGTGCCCAAAAGCACAAGGTGTGCAATACTCAGAGACATGGCCAAGGTAAGAAAGGCTGAAAGACGACCACCACTGAACAAGACACACAAGCTGAAACGTCAAGACTGGGCCAAGAAATATCTCAAGACTGGTTTTTCTAAGGTTTTATGGACTGATGAAATGAGAGTGAGTCTTGATGGGCCAGATGGATGGGCCCGTGGCTGGATTGGTAAAGGGCAGAGAGCTCCAGTCCGACTCAGACGCCAGCAAGGTGGAGGTGGAGTACTGGTTTGGGCTGGTATCATCAAAGATGAGCTTGTGGGGCCTTTTCGGGTTGAGGATGGAGTCAAGCTCAACTCCCAGTCCTACTGCCAGTTTCTGGAAGACACCTTCTTCAAGCAGTGGTACAGGGAGAAGTCTGCATCCATGATTTTCATGCAGGACAATGCTCCATCACACGCGTCCAAGTACTCCACAGCGTGGCTGGCAAGAAAGGGTATAAAAGAAGAAAAACTAATGACATGGCCTCCTTGTTCACCTGATCTGAACCCCATTGAGAACCTGTGGTCCATCATCAAATGTGAGATTTACAAGGAGGGAAAACAGTACACCTCTCTGAACAGTGTCTGGGAGGCTGTGGTTGCTGCTGCACGCAATGTTGTTGGTGAACAGATCAAAACACTGACAGAATCCATGGATGGCAGGCTTTTGAGTGTCCTTGCAAAGAAAGGTGGCTATATTGGTCACTGATTTGTTTTTGTTTTGTTTTTGAATGTCAGAAATGTATATTTGTGAATGTGGAGATGTTATATTGGTGTCACTGGTAAAAATAAATAATTGAAATGGGTATATATTTGTTTTTTGTTAAGTTGCCTAATAATTATGCACAGTAATAGTCACCTGCACACACAGATATCCCCCTAAAATGGCTAAAACTAAAAACTACTTCCAAAAACATTCAGCTTTGATATTAATGAGTTTTTTGGGTTCATTGAAAACATGGTTGTTGTTCAATAATAAAATTATTCCTCAAAAATACAACTTGCCTAATAATTCTGCACTCCCTGTACATCAGGTGCCCCGGATTATAAGGCGCACTGTCAATTTTTGAGAAAATTCAAGGATTTTAAGTGCGCCTTATAGTGCAGAAAATACGGTACATGTTTTGGAGAAACCTCTTATGTGGCCCTGTGTTTTTCAGTAAGACAGTTCTGTGTATGTTTGAAAATTCCTATTGGTAGAAGATCACTGGTGGTTATTCAACTCTCACCCTGGCTAAAAGACTGTTACTGACAGAACACCGTAAGTGGAAGACTTATTGGCAGACCGCCACTAGAAAAAAAAAAGAGCACATTATCACAAAATCTTATCAACTGCCAAACCCTGTGCCTTGGGGGGGTCTTTTTTAGGTTAAACGTGACCATGTTGTAAGAATAAAGCAATATTAAAATTATTGTGCATGAGAGTTTGAGTTCTGGCCTAAATATTTCAGTAACTTCTTGGTTTGCAAGCAGTTTCTAAATGTAGATAATGTCAACTTCCAAGCCATTTGGTATCACCACCTTTTTCTCATTGCTTCCCCTCTGTCCATGTTTTCTAACCACAGACATGCTCATAATACCCGACAGCCGGTTGGCTTTTTTCATGCCCAGTGCTGTGAATGATTTAACATATGCCCAGTCATGTCCTGGAGCACGGAGGATGAATAGAGGAAAATGCAAGTTTCATTACATTTGTGCTGTGCTGCAGGCAAGTAATTATACTCAGGCAACAGCAGATTTTACTCCTTCCTTTGGATGGCCAGGTTGAATGACCCTAGCTTTGCATCTACTCAGCAAAAAACCTTTTATTGTGGATGGCCTGAAGGGTAAAAAAAGGCAAGTCTTTTGACTGAAAATATATTTTAAAGTCCTTTATTGCACATAAAGCTCAAGTGAGTTGGTGGCACAGAAAGAACCAGAAGCAGTTAAACAGTGCTCCTGTCTCCAGAAAGATTATGAATTGTCACTTTATTTTTGATTGAGGTCAACTTAAGTTCAATATTCTTGGGAAGGTATATAGTTGAAGACCCCAGAGGATATAATGCCAGCAGGCAGACTGATGTGGATCTGTACCGAGCTCACATGTTAACCAGGCATAATTTTACTGTATGGGTCACAACAGGAGCCATTTCCATTTCCAGAACCAACAGGAAATATATGAAATCAAAATGTCATCTTAGTAAACTTGCACAAAGCTGAGATTATGCATTTTTCTCTCCAGTTTCCAGATGACATTTAAGGAATGGAAACATCCAGCTGGTACAGTAAAAAAAAACAAAAAAAAAACAAAACAAAAAAAAAACGGATCATTTTTACACAGAAACAATAAAAATCCCGTAGTTCTACTTTATCAGGTTTTGTTACTTTCTTTGTTGCTGTGATTTCAAACAGAATTTCTCAGTATCATATCATCTCCAATAATACTAGTATAAATACTGGTGTAAATTTTTAAATGATAGGAGATATCATAGGACACCACATGGTAAGGTGGTTAACACTGTTGCAAAAAGATCCTGGATTCAAATCCAGTCTGGCCAGGGCCTTCTGCGTGAAGTCTGAATGTTCTCCCCATGCTCATGAAGGGTCTCTCCGGGTCTCCAGTAAAGCAAATATTTTACAGACGAAGACTTAAAACTTTCCTTTTTGTTCTTCTGAGTCATATTTTGTGTCTAAGACGGCTTATGACTGTACTGACTACCTGGTGGACACTTCATCGTGGGTATTCTGAGTCAATCTAATGGTGTTCATTTTTTAAATCTAAATCCTGTAATAAATTACAAATAAAAAAATCAAACTAATCAGCATTTTCACATTTTTTCTACAAGTTGCAATAACTAACATCTCAATAATATGGTATCCCTCCTGTATAAGGATCTCAGACAAATAATCACTTGACTGCACTGTAATGGTAAATGGGCCTCAGGGTTGGAGATCAAACTTTCACTTATTTGCATGTAGAGGAGAATAAAATGCAATGAAATCTAGAGGAGAACGTTTAAATAAAATATCATGGGTCAACAAACTTAGCAGAAACTAATAAGGGACATTTTATTTCTCCAGTAGGTTCAGCATAACTCCCTAATGACTTGTCTGCATTTCTTTTCTCAAGGGATAAATTTGGTCAGTAAATTTGAATTCGCACAGACTTTTGTCTCAATCAAACCAGATTAGTGCTCCAACAAGAGCAGAGTAATGAAATATTTGACAAGCTCCACAGTAACTCAACTTATCATTCCACACAGCATTTTAAGCAGTAAGAAATCACAGGATGCAGGTTGTAATTGGTCAAGCATTTTTTTTTTTTGGGGGGGATCCCGCAGATGTCTGTCCGGTCTAGATAGGCACCAAATGTGATAAGAAACAGCAGGCACTTGGGACTGTAAATTTTATGTGGTACAGGGGAAAAAATGACACATATTTATATACAAGCTTTACAAGAGTTTTGACTCACTGATTAAGGAAGATGATATTAAAATCATCCATCTTTCCCTGCTAAAAAATAAATGCATTTATTCTCTGTTATTGCAATACATAAGCAACACACGATTATGTTCAAATATCAAGAGGTGCCTTGATAATTACAACACTCCAGTATGAGCATTGCTTTGCTTGATCAAAAACACATGCTGTTATCACAAAGAAAGCAAAACGTAACCAATATTTAGTCCAAATGTCAAGTGATGTCCGGTTATGTCTATGTATATCTTCCAGTCAGGTTTTAGACAGAACCACAGCACTGAAACCGCTCTGACCAAAGTGTTTAATGACATATGTCTGAATACAGACAGTGGAAAAATGTCAGTCCTAGTTTTACTGGATCTCAGTGCAGCATTTGATACAGTTGACCACAACATATTACTCAAACGACTGGAGAACTGGACAGGTCTTTCAGGAACTGTACTAAACTGGTTCAAAACATACGTAGAAAACAGGAAATACTTTGTATCAATAGGTAACTTCACATCTGAGCAGACAAGTATCACATGTGGAGTTCCCCAAGGTTCCATCTTGGGACCCCTTCTGTTTAACATCTACATGCTCCCACTGGCACAGATTATAAACAACAACAAAATAAACTATCACAGCTATGCAGATGACACACAAATATATATCACAATGTCACCAGGAGACCGAGGCCCTGTACAGGCTCTTGGTAAATGCATTGAGGAAATCAATGACTGGTTGTGCCACAATTTTCTCCAGCTAAACAAAAACAAAACTGAGGTAATAGTCTTTGGCGCCAAAGAAAAACGATTACAGGTCACCAGAGAACTTCAATCTATACATCTAAAAACCACAAACCAGGCGAGAAATTTGGGTGTAGTGATGGATGCAGACCTAAACTTAGAAAAACACATTAAGACAATAACAAAGTCAGCTTACTATCACCTCAAGAATATATCAAGGATAAAAGATCTGATGTCTCAACAGGACCTGGAAAAACTAGTCCATGCATTCATCTTTAGTAGGCTTGATTACTGTAACAGCATCTTTACAGGTCTACCTAAAAAATCAGTCAGACAACTACAGCTCATTCAGAACTCTGCTGCTCGAGTCCTCACTAAGACCAAAAAAGTGGACCACATCAGTCCAGCTCTGAGGTCCTTACACTGGCTGCCTGTCCGTCAGAGGATAGACTTTAAAGTTCTGATGCTGGCCTATAAAGCTCTGAATGGTTTAGGACCAAAATACATCAATGACCTCCTGACCCAGTATGAACCATCCAGATCCCTCAGGTCATCTGGATCCGGTCTTTTATCAGTTCCCAGAGTCAGAACCAGACACGGAGAAGCTGCATTCAGCTTTTATGCTCCTTATATCTGGAACAAACTCCCAGAAAGCCTCAGATCAGCTGAAACACTCAGTTTATTTAAATCCAGGTTGAAGACTCACCTGTTCTCAGCTGCATTTGAATAAAGCACCAAATCCACACTTTAAGCTTAAATTTCAAAACTTACATTTAACTACTGATTTTATCTACTGTTCTGATTTTATCTGTTTTGATTTTATATACTGTTGTTTGTTTGTTTGTTTGTTAATTAGTTAGTTAGTTTATTTGCTTGTTTTATTCAATTTTAAATCATGCTTTTTATTTGTTCTTGTTTCTAATGTCTCTGTAAAGCACTTTGAATCACCTTGTTGTTGAATTGTGCTATACAAATAAACTTGCCTTGCCTTGCCTATGTTTCCACACTAAATGGTAAGTTTCCACCTTTAAGTCACTGTTTATTTTACATTACACTTTGAAGAATAAAAAAAAAGTGCCCTTCTTCAGTGCAGGATTTCCCAACCACTGTGCCACATAGGCATGTCGTGAGAAGTGATCAGGTGTATCGTGGAAGATTATGTGGTTCCACCTGATTAGTACTCTAAGCCAGCGGTCCACAACCCCTGGGCCACGGACTGGTATCGGTCGAGAGTTGAGGCTCGGGTGTGAAAGTTATGGTTTTCATGGTTTTTATCATTAACTTCGTTTCCCTGCGACTTTTTCCCGTGTTGTAGTTGTGAGTCTTATTTTGAATGAAATATTTACGCATTACCATAGTGACCAGAGAGGATTCAGGGGCAGAGAGGAGGATGTTACTCTCAGTGTTGTTGGAGCATTTCAGGACGGTGCTGCTACACAAATACACAGTGAATTCGTGTTTATTATTATATTTACAAAATACCACAGTTTTTGTCTTGGTTGTATGATTTTATTTTGTTGTATTTATCCGACACCTTAAAGGCAGGTCTGTGAAAATATTGTCTGACATTAAACCGGTCTGTGGCGCAAAAAATGTTGGGGACTGCTGCTCTAAGTGATCAGCGTGAGTAACGGGCAGAACAATTACATTCTCTTCCACTAGAGTGCAGAACAACTACCTGCTCTAATTAAATGGGTTGCCAACTGCCAGTAAAACAGAAAAGACGAAGAAGAAATTACATAATAATCATGCTGAGAGTGAGACAATAGCAATAAAGATTTGAAAAGAAAAAGTGGTCAGTCTGACCTCGGTCCTGGAGACAATTCTGATCCAGGCGAAGGCCCTAGCATGAGTAGAGATCAGAAGAAAGCAAAAAAGACATACTGGGGACAGACTGAACCAATTCTGATTTGCCTGGTGCACAGGGAAAAATTATCAATATTCTTTTTTTGTGACATTTTTGTTTGGTGGTGTATCGTGTGATTTTTCTAATGTGAAATATGTGCCGTGGATCCAAAAGGTTGGGAAACAGTCCTCTAGTGTGCGAGGCATGAGACATGAATACATACCCATATGGAAAAGATATATATAAATCTTATAAAGTCTGTATCTGTCTTGTGTGAAACTTGTATGAAAAGCATATAAGAGTGAAAACACATAAGATCCCTTGAAAAATTATATAATGAAACTTGTATGTTTTGGATACTTACTAAAACAATATGGGTTTCCATATGGGTAGCAATGACAGAGGTGGACAGAAGTAGTGTTTAGACTGCTGATCAGTCGGAACTGCTGAGCACAGAGTTGGTTGGTAGTTGTTAGAACTTCAGTTTAGTTTAAATAGAAAAAAAAAGTTTATTAGGTCAAGTCACTCAGAAGACAGTTGTTCAGCTTTCTAACTGCAGGAGAGAATTTGAATGCTGTGGCTATAGTAGGAACATTCAGCAGCTACCAGACAAGACATATTGAAATATGATGAACAGTAAAAAAGAAAATGCACGTAGTATTTTTTTTTTCCCCCCCAATGAGCAGTCCAAACTCTGACTCGGAGGGAAAATGTTGTCATGTCTGAGGTGAAACATGACTGAAAGCCAACATATTGGAGCTATGCAGATGTAGTAAGCTGGGGTCAGATGGTTGGTAAGAGACTAATTATTGCAGAGTGATTTGCGCTAATAAGATCTGAAACCCTGCACTGAGGTCAGCTCCACTGAGGGCAGAATGGTGATCAGTTCAGAGACCAGACAATAAGTTTCCCTACAGGCAAACCCGTGCCTCTAATGAAACCATTACGCAAATGTTTCTCATTCAGTATCCTTCAGTCACCCTTCAATTTCCTCACGTCACGTCTACTGCTTCTCCAAACCTCTCCTCTCCTTTCACTCTCCTCTTTCCTTTCTTTCTCCCATTCTCCTCTTTGTGTTGCCTCTCACGCCAGTAGCTGCTGAATTATTGATGGGATGTTGAGCTGGTGAGATTTCTCCTGCTGCGGACTTGTTTGTTGGTCTGGGTTTGTGTTGCTTTCTTTCTGTTGTCATGCTGCGTCTGTGTGTGTGGAGTGTAAGTATACATTTGCGTTCGGCTAATCAAATCTTTACCGCTTCACCGCAAGACTTTTTAATCAGCGAGCACTTGTTCTGAACCATCAATGTATTTTGAGAAGGAGAATTAGATGAAGCGCAAGCACAGGAATATATAGTCTCCTAATATATGGGTACAATCAGTCCACAATCCTTTCTGAGTCATGTGAGTCATGAAGGATTGATGGAAACAGCATGACTTACGGTACATAATTACCAAATGCTTTATTCCCCTTATGGCTGGGTGACATCTTCAGTATATTGTTAATTTATGGTTTATGAATAAATCACATAAACCTATAACAAAATACAAGTTCTACTTTACACCCTGAATTGACCTTTTGGATATAAAGCATGATCACTTTATAATTAAATCTTTTAAATGTATACATATTCTTTGTAAGGTCATAGTGACTATTTACCACCAAGTTCTAACCATGTCATCAGGCTGAAGTCACATTTACATGATTAATTTTGAAAACAGGAAACAAAATATCTGTCCACACAAAACACTAAACGCTAGTTCAAGCTCTATCAAGAACATGTGAACGCAACAAGAGGTAAACAGATACAGATAGATTATCCTGTCATAGTATAGTATAGAAAAAAGGAAATAAAGAGCATACTACGGTGGCCCTGAGACACCAAACGGACTGCAACTTAAGAAAACATCAGCAATAAGAAAAACGCTGCAAAAGCACACAAAACACAACGGAAATAGGAAAAAACACAAGGGAAGTGTTTCTGGGGAGACAATAACCCAACGGACCAGTTGCAGGAACCCAAAACATGGTAGGTGTGTTTTATCATGATTCATATAATACTGATGACGGATTTTTAGGCTAATAGTTAGGCTAACACCCTTACCTCTCATCTTTTCTTTCCTCACAAAACCGATAGATCTTCCACTTCTTTTAAGTTTCTCCCAGTGCAATTCTTAGCATAGTTTGGTTCCTGCAACTGGTCCTGGTTCCTTGCAGTCTGTTTGGCCTCTCGGGGCCACCATAGCATATACCTTTGTTGTTACAAAACAAAAACTTTGTGTTTGTGAAAATCTTCACCCTGGAAAAAGTTTTGATTTAATTATGTTTTATTATTAATGTCTGGCTTTCTTCCACAGCATGTCTTTTGTCTCGTCTCCCTCACCTTACACCCAACCAGTTACGGCAGAGGGCTGGCCCTTCCCGAGTCTGGTTTTGCCGTGGTTTCTTCCTGTTAAAAAAAACTAGTTGTAAATCTTGATAATGATACATTAATTGTAGTGCGGGGCCTGTTTGTGAGAAACACATCTTTATCCTATTATTTAGGTATTTTCCTGAATTTAACAAATTAAAAACAATGCCCAGCTCTAGCTTCTGTGTATCATAATTATAAGCAGACAGCAACAGTGTGTTGGCCAGGGTTTGAACAAGTACAGATGCAATAATGACCACTAAGAACTCACCATCCAAATCTATTCTTCATAACATACAAAGCCAAGATTAATGCTGATAGTTTTTGTTTCTAAAGTTTACAGTGGGGCAAAAAAGTATTTAGTCAGCCACCGATTGTGCAAGTTCCCCCACCTAAAATGATGACAGAGGTCAGTAATTTGCACCAGAGGTACACTTCAACTGTGAGAGACAGAAGGGGGGAAAAAAAAAAATCCATGAATCCACATGGTAGGATTTGTAAAGAATTTATTCGTAAATCAGGGTGGAAAATAAGTATTTGGTCAATAACAAAAATACAACTCAATACTTTGTAACATAACCTTTGTTGGCAATAACAGAGGTCAAACGTTTACTATAGGTCTTTTCCAGGTTTGCACACACAGTAGCTGGTATTTTGGCTCATTCCTCCATGCAGATCTTCTCGAGAGCAGTGATGTTTTGGGGCTGTCGCCGAGCAACACGGACTTTCAACTCCCGCCACAGATTTTCTATGGGGTTGAGGTCTGGAGACTGGCTAGGCCACTCCAGGACTTTCAAATGCTTCTTACGGAGCCACTCCTTTGTTGCCCGGGCGGTGTGTTTTGGATCATTGTCATGTTGGAAGACCCAGCCTCGTTTCATCTTCAAAGTTCTCACTGATGGAAGGAGGTTTTGGCTCACAATCTCACGATACATGGCCCCATTCATTCTGTCCTTAACACAGATCAGTCGTCCTGTCCCCTTGGCAGAAAAACAGCCCCATAGCATGATGTTTCCACCCCCATGCTTCACAGTAGGTATGGTGTTCTTGGGATGCAACTCAGTATTCTTCTTCCTCCAAACACGACGAGTTGAGTTTATACCAAAAAGTTCTACTTTGGTTTCATCTGACCACATGACATTCTCCCAATCCTCTGCTGTATCATCCATGTGCTCTCTGGCAAACTTCAGACGGGCCTGGACATGCACTGGCTTCAGCAGCGGAACACGTCTGGCACTGCTGGATTTGATTCCCTGCCGTTGTAGTGTGTTACTGATGGTGACCTTTGTTACTTTGGTCCCAGCTCTCTGCAGGTCATTCACCAGGTTCCCCCGTGTGGTTCTGGGATCTTTGCTCACCGTTCTCATGATCATTTTGACCCCACGGGATGAGATCTTGCGTGGAGCCCCAGATCGAGGGAGATTATCAGTGGTCTCGTATGTCTTCCATTTTCTGATGATTGCTCCCACAGTTGATTTTTTCACACCAAGCTGCTTGCCTATTGTAGATTCACTCTTCCCAGTCTGGTGCAGGTCTACAATACTTTTCCTGGTGTCCTTCGAAAGCTCTTTGGTCTTGGCCATGGCGGAGTTTGGAGTCTGACTGTTTGAGGCTGTGGACAGGTGTCTTTTATACAGATGATGAGTTCAAACAGGTGCCATTCATACAGGTAACGAGTGGGGGACAGAAAAGCTTCTTACAGAAGACGTTACAGGTCTGTGAGAACCAGAGATTTTCCTTGTTTGAGGTGACCAAATACTTATTTTCCACCCTAATTTACGAATAAATTCTTTATAAATCCTACCATGTGAATTCATGGATTTTTTTTTCACATTCTGTCTCTCACAGTTGAAGTGTACCTCTGGTGCAAATTACTGACCTCTGTCATCATTTTAAGTGGGGGAACTTGCACAATCGGTGGCTGACTAAATACTTTTTTGCCCCACTGTATATACCACATGAGATTTCTCATTTATCAATTAGCTAAAATTAAATGAAAATGTTATGTAGTGTTTTTGCTTCTTTCTTATAAACAAAATTCAATCTGAGGTTAAAAGTGTAGTATTTTAAATTTAGATAGTTCACTCAGTACTGGGGAAATGAATGGTTCGTCATATTTCCTCATGGATGACTCAAAAACACCAAGAAGCATGATGACTCAGTAAATAAATAATGTAGCACTAATTAAAATTAATTTCCAAAGCAGGGGAGTATTAACTAATAAAATCAATATTGTGATGACATTAAGATGTTCCAGATTTTGCATTTTTGAGTAATTTTCTGTAAACATAATGTCAACATTACTAAACACTCTCATATGTTTAGGGCAACTGCAATTTTTCATCTAACAAAGTGTGTAATGTTTACTGCTCCACTAGGATACAGCAGCAACCTCCTACACAAGTACTGCAGGGCCAACGTTATCCCTGCCACACTTTCCAGACTCAAACTCAAGTGAACTGCATGAAAGCCTCAGTCTACAGATCTGTTGCCACACAGGCATGTAGTGCAGTCCATGTCCCTTGGAAGCACTATAATTAACTAGACTGAGACAAATTAACTCATATGTTTGTTCCATAGCTGCATTAAATCCAGCTATATTTCCCCTCACTCAAACCAAACTCTAAAGTCCGTTTGTGAATAAATAAGGTTTTTCCCTGGATGATTACAACATCATAAAATGTAGAACATAGGTATGTCTTGCCATCAGAACACACTAAGGATTTAATGAAGAGTTTATACTCAGAAGTACTCATTTGTAGTCAAAGAACACTCTACACAGAGCAAGGTAATATATTCCGTCAGCATACAGTGTTCCCACACTGGAGATTTTCTTCAAGCGTTTCATTTCACAAAGAATCAGCGAAGCCACCTTTATTGTAACACACATATCCAGAGATCGTGACTGTTGTTTTACAGCTGTGGCACTTGACATGAATATGCAACATGTTGTAGTCTACTTTATTTCAATAAATGTATCTTCATGCTAAAGGGGTTTAAAGCTTGAAAGAGACCTTGAGACATGATTAAGCTCCAGGGAGCCCTTTTCCCTTCAGCATCTACCAACAAATTAATTACTTTACACAGTATCAGTGAAAAGGACAAAAGTACAGACTATAGTAGCTGACACAGATGAGACTGGTCTTTAGCTAAAGGCTGCTTGATCCATCTGCACACAGAAACTCTTAGAGAGACTCGAACAGTGAGCTACAGTTGCAAGACAAATTTTGTTAAACCTTTTGTAGATGATGATTTCTACAATCACTACTCAATAAATGTGGTCCAAGTTGTACGTTTTAGATTCATGTATTCCCATTATAATGGGAATACATTACACCCCCCGCCAAAAAAAAAAAAACAGCAACAACAACTTAATATCAGTGGTACCTTACAAATTCCAATCCAATTCCAGTTCCAATAAACAACCTGAACTCTCCTTTGCTAAAAGTCTCCTGTTCTCCAAAAGAGTGTTTTTGTGTCAACAATCAGAAGATCTATGTATGAGCTCCTCTACCTAGGGGTGGATGTCCTGCAAAGATCAGAGCAAGAGCAAAACATAAAAATCCTGAAAGAGGTGGAAAATAACCTAAGGCTAACAGCAGGTAATGTCTGCAGGAATCTCTACAACTTGCTAAAATCTTGGTTCTTGTGTTTATTACAATAAAAATACTGACAATTGTGTTATCAGAAGGACATCACTAAGGAAACCACTGCTCTCCAAAGGCACAAAACATAGTAGAGCACATACTGAAAACAATTATAAATTAAAAACTAGATAAAACATTTTTACACATCAGTATAAAGGCAGGAGTCCAAAGCTTATAAACTGTCAGATGATGCAAGAAGACCAAGACCCAAAGCATGAATGTAAAACAACAACAGCGTGAATCAAAAACCAGTAAAGTCATGTTTTTGGGATGGCCCAGAGTCCTGACCTTAACCCAGTAGAGCAGCGGTCCCCAACCTTTTTTGTGCCACAGACCGGTTTAATGTCAGACAATATTTTCACGGACTTGCCTTTAAGGTGTCGGAAAAATACATCAAAATAAAACCATACAACCAAGACAAAAACTGTGGTATTTTGTAAATATATTAATAATAACGAATTCACTGTGTAATTGTGTAACTTTATTAGCAGCGTCCTCCTGAAATGCTCCAACAACACTGAGAGTAACATCCTCCTCTCTGCCACTTAATGCTCTCTGATCGCTATGGTAACACGTTAACATTTCTTTCAAAATAAGACACACAACTACAACATGGGAAAAGACCCAGGGAAATGGAGTTAACGGTAAAAACCCTGAAGACAATGAATTTCACACCCGAGCCTCAACTCTCGTGGCCCGGTACCAAACGACTCACAGACCGGTACCAGTCCATGGCCCGGGGGTTGGGGACCGCTGCAGTGGAGGATGTGGCATGACCTTAAGTAAATCTAAAAATATATTTGAGCTAAGATGGAAATGAATGGTCCAAAATTCTTCCTCCTTCTTGCGCAAGCAGTATAAGCAGCAATAATAAACTTATCATATAATGATCCATCGGTACAGGAATCCTCCTAAATAGTCCAGTTTGGTGTAAGTTGGTGTTTTGAAACTTGACTATCAACTAAAGTAACACATCAAGTTTTCCGCTAGTATTTCATGTTCTTTTGTGATTTGGAAAGTGAAAAAATACAAAGGCAATGTGCAACAATACAAGCGTTTTTACCCAAGTCCTGTTAAATAAATGAATTCACAAGCATCATTGAGCTCTGCACAAAACAGAGAAGCCGTCTCTCTTTGCTTAACATTTTAGCTTAAACTGTGAACTAATAAGTAAGTAAACTCATTAATTGACTTTAAATTTCACTCACAAAACTGTACAGAACACAACGTGGCATGTGAGACATTTCGCTTACCAAGCATGTGAAAAAAAAGCATAAATAAACAATGACAGGCCTTGTGATTTGTTTTTAATCTTTTCTTAGTTTGTTTAAAATCACAATGGATGCAATGGATCTAAAAGAAAAAAAGCTACTGTAAAACATAAGATGATCAATATTTGACTAACTGCTTATTACACTTACTCATATCTGGTTTCTCAGCTGGATGGAGGAAAACAATGCTGGGCACCTCTAGGTTACCAGTAAGCCAGTTTCAAGCCTTTATATGATATTATTTGTGGAAAAAACAATATAATTCAGGTAATCCATAGCTGTAGCACATCAGCTTGTATTGTACTCAGCAGGGAATCGCACTCTCTCATGGTTGACTGCATGTTGCTGAGCTAAAATGAAGTAGGAACTACACCTTCCATAGTAATTTCAGAAAATATACGTTGCTTTTACTAAGGCACCCTCACTTTTACCAGACACACAAATAACAGTGTTAAACCTAATCATGGCTCTACTCTACAAACAAGTTAAAATCATGCCTTCAAACATAAAGAGATAAATCCCTGGTGTTTGAATACTTAATACTCCCACTTTGCACGGTTTAGGTGCACTGATGGGAAAACGGTAATAGAGAAAAGTCAACAGGAGAAGGGGGGGGGGGGGTGCAAGAGAGAATCCCATCGGTAAATTTTGGCGGCTGGCAGTAATTTGTCATTAGCTGTATTAGAGAGACGTTTGTCTGTTTGCTTCCACTGGTTTTATCATTAAGCTAATTATATGTAAGGCTTTTGGAGACACGTTTATTAATGCCAATAATTCTATTTGGATTAGGAAGGAATCCAAATCATCTGCTGCATTTGCTGTTCTGAGACGGAGTCAGTACAATAGTCAACAGTCTCTCTCTTCTTTTCCCTCACCCTGCCTCACTTGTATAAGAAGGCCGAGCTGCACACTCAGTTAGTTCTGCTTCTTTGTGTCAATGGCCAACAGAAGGGTAAAGGAGTCAACTCATGTAGAAACCATTAAACAACAACAACAATAATAATAATATACAGTATTAGACTATTTTTACACTGCAATGAAACTCCATTCTTTACTTGCTTCTTGTCGTTAAAAAGTCAGAGGTCACTATTGGCTATAGCACTTTACCATTAAAAGTTTTGATCACAGTCCACTACACATTCAGCTCTCACTTAACCCCAACAGACTGCTATGAAATCTGCATTACCACAGATGGTGCACCAAGCTGTCTGTCAATCTTAAACTCCATTCTCCCCTCAATCATAAATGAGACCCCCACCCATTCATCACCTACTTAGGATAGCGGAAGAGTTTAAGTACCTCTGCTAACTCATCTACAACCTGCAGTGGGCACTCCAGGCTTTTCCATCTGAAAATCATGACCTCAGACTTCCCATCACATCTATTTCACACTGTGCTGCAAACCACTGCACTATGAGGGCATCACTTAATGAAGCCAAAAGAATCACATCATCTGCAAAAACCAGGGACAAGATCGTTAGACTACTGAACCCGATAACCTTCCCACATTGGGGAAGCCTAGACATTCTGTTCATAAAAATGATCAACAGAATTTTGTCCAAACACCCAGCTTCTGGTTGTGTCAGTGGGTGTCAGGAAACATTTTGAAGTATCCCTTCCACCACTTGACTCTATTCTTAGTTGGTTCAGTGTAGGCAACGAACTTTTCCCATCCAAGTTGATCTGCCACAATTGCTACAAAGCCAACCAAAGGTCTCGCTCCATGGCCTCAAAGTACTCCCACACCCAAGTTTTAGCTTCAGCCACTACTATAGCTGTACTGCTATTGGTTTGCCAGTACCTGCCAGCTGCCAGCAACGTCCCACAAGTCAAACAAGCTCAATAATACTCAGCTGACATATTCCTTTACCTCCGGTGTCTATCATTTGGTTCACTCCTATGACAAGCACCAACTACCTTAAGGCCAAAGAAACATGCGGTCATCTCCTCCTTGTAGATGCATTCACACTGAATGTCCCCATTCTCCCTCAGAATGCTGCCCCGGGCGCTGCATTGGTGGCTGCCGACTGCTTCACTGGGTGAATGGGTTAAATGCAGAGGAACTATTTCCCCAAGGGGACTAACACACATACACACAGTTTGGACACAGAAGTGCTACCAGAGATTGGAGCTGAAGATCTACTGGATCAAGGGCTTCCTGGTCCATCTTCACACTTTGGGGACTTAGGGCCTGTTTGGCATCCTCCCTATTACCTGACCCAATTCATCACAAAGAGGTGATTAGTTAATTCCTTGTCTGCCCTCTTCAATTGAGTGTCCAAGCCACAGAGAAGCAAGCCTCTTATCAACTGGGAAAAACCCCAATGCACTGTTTTACATGACATTTCTATCCCATTGTGTTCAGCTTCTTCACATACTTCAAATAATGCCAACTAGCCCAAACAGATAAAGTTGAACTTGAGCAAATCAAATTATTTTCTCAGAAAATTACAGCAACAGAAAAAACAGAGGATTTTGGAATTGATTAAGTCTATACATTGATTATCCAAGCAATGAAAGTGGGTAAAGATGGCAGATGTTACACTGGTTGTTTACTAGCTAATGTTTTATTATTATGAGAAACACGTGGTCTCCATTAAATTGATGTGGAAGATACATTTGTAGACAGCTGAACATCAGGGTGCAATGGTTCACCAGAGAGCTGAACATTTCCAAGGCTGACCAAGGGTAAGTGATCATGGTTGATCAGCTGAAAACCATTCGACTGTGGTCACTGACCTGTTGCTCATGTAGCTCAAACTCAAACTTTTCCTTAGACATCCCAGTTTAACAGGATTCACAGAGACTAAAAATACATTACAAATACTGTAAGGAAACAATAACACTTTAATTCCCTTCCTCTGCTCTCTGTAAAAAACCTCTACTACATCCTGAATATGTAAAGCATTACAAAAATGCACAATCGACTTTCCATTTCATTGTGGTTAATTATATTGAGTTAAATACTGTATTGTTATACTTAATTATTAATTATTTTAGCACACATTATTTGAGGTGCAGATTTTATAGCTTATACAGACTATGAAATACCTGCACATATACCTTCACAGCCACAAAACTTAAAATCAAAAAGAAATCTCTCCATCTTCTGCACATATACAAACTCGTTGGTTACCTTTCAGGCTAATAATTAATTGTCCCTGCTAAACTGGCCCAGACTAATATGCCACCTCAATTTGGTAGACTGAACCTTGTTTACCCTACTCTTCTGTTAAATCCACCGCAGCTCTGCTGCTCTGAAGCTCACCTCAAATTTAAAGAGACTGGTTGAGAATTGTTAGAGGTATTCTCCTATGAATTTAAGAACTGAAAAAGAGCACATATTGAGCTATTAGTAGGGAAAAAAATCACCACAAAGAAGCTGCAAAAGATGATTTATTCAGCACTGATTTTAATGTAGCTCTCTGAGCTGTAATGAGACTATAAAAAGTGCGACACAAACCAGAGGCAAAAGCAAAAGGTCCGCCTTATAAAACACGTTAAAAACAGCTCGGGAGCATAACTTTTACTTTGAAGGCAAGCATTTTACATTTGTGTCACACTTTTTCGAGTTGTACTGTTGCTCAGCTAGTAGTATAAATATTTGCAGATAAGCATGAAAAACTACAGGCAACTGTTGCGATCTGATAGCAACCACAAATCACTAGGTGGTTTTTGGTGCAGCACCTTCTTTGCCTCAGATTTCACCCAGCAAGAGCCGACAACCAGTCGTTTTTTCCTAGCAACTGTTTGTTGTATCACGTTGGTTGTAATATGGTGGACAGCTCTTAAGTGACTCTTAATGTGCACATGACATCACACATATTGTAGCGATCGTGGCTCAAGAGTTTTGGAGTTCGCCTTGTAATCGGAAGGTTGCCGGTTCGAGCCCCAGCTTGGACAGTCTCGGTCGTTGTGTCCTTGGGCAAGACACTTCACCCATTGCCTACTGGTGGTGGTCAGAGGGCCCGGTGGTGCCAGTGTCCGGCAGCCTCGCCTCTGTCAGTGCGTCCCAGGGTGGCTGTGGCTATAATGTAGCTTGCCATCATAAAGCACTTTATGCTTCTGCGTAAAGTTCAGTTCACCATTAACCTTTTATAATTATTTGAACATCACCAGTGTGTGAATGTGTGTGTGAATGGGTGGATGACTGGTTGTGTAAAGCGCTTTGTGGTCCTTAGGGACTAGTAAAGCACTATACAAATACAGGCCATTTACCATCACACAAGAAACATCAGTAACAGGCTTCATTATCAGGAAAGGCAGTTAAGTTGCCCCTTGGTGTCTGTGTGCTGTGTGCAGAGAAATTTATGTTAACTGAAAAAAACTCTGCTCATCCTTCCGTAGCCCTTGGACAGTGTAAAAAGATTTGATGGACAGATGTCTGTAAGGGGATCACTTCCTCAGAGGATGTAGCCACTAGCAAGCTGACTGAATTACTGTAGTGAGCCAGTTCCTCTGTTATTCATTCCTCTCTGAATCTTTCTGAATTACTTTCCCTGACAACATTTTCTATTCTGTCTTTCTCAGCTCTTTTTATGTGACAGCTGTGTTTCTTGTCCATTTGATTTTGGGGGGGGCTTTCTTACTCTTTCTGCAGTAAGAAAGTCAGGAGTATTTTCAAGAGAAAATACAGCGGGTAGCTTAAGTACTGAACACATCACCAAATCTCTAAGTAAATATAAATTCTAAAGGTGCTGTTGATATTGAAATTCTCACCAGTTGGTAACAACTAGGGCTGGGCCATATTATACCGTTCACGGTAATACCGGTATAATGTTAGGCAACGATAGGAAAATGAAATATCGCGATAGAATATGAGTAAAACGCGCATGCGCAGCGCCTTTGTTTTCATACGCACATGGCCGATTGTTGAGTGAAACAGATGAACCAGAATTGGTTTGTAAAAATGGTGCAACTTCAGTGATGTGGAACTGGTTTGGTGTTTGTCCACAAAGCACATTTTTTTGCAGAACATGCAAGCGGCCGTCGGACTAAGATGCCCTTAAATCTGGGAGTAATCTGGGTCCTAAACTCCGTCTTTTTCAGGTCAAACGAACACTGCAGCATCACTAAGAGTTAAAAACTGTCTAAATTCTTTCATCTTTAATAAAACGATCAGCATTGCTGCTTTACCAGGTGTAACTATGAAGTTTAACTTCCAGGCATCCATGAAAACAAAATGTATTACATTTAACGGAGTTAGAAGCTAGCAGGAAGCTAGCGGAAGTTAGCTCGCTAGTTACCTAAGCATGATATTGCATGTTCTGACTGAGAGATTTCTGAAAAAAATCAAACGTACAGCTCTGCTATCACTTCCAACATAAATGAAGACAGGAAACTAAACAGCAGTGACGTTTGTAGGGTTACTGAAGTTGGGCTAGCTGGTATATAATGATGTGCTACGTGATCGCTAGCGACACAGCTATGTTAGCATAACATAAACAGTGAAGCTGGAGGACGAACACTAACACTTTTCCACTTATAAAAGTTAACGTTAAGGTTCCTCATGGTTAGAGACAAATGCAATCGCATGGCAGGATGCTGTAAACGGACCAATCTTCAGTCAGGAGAACAACTGAGATAATCCATCCACAATACGAGGTTAGTCATTAATATACTGCAACAACATGGGAATAGAGCCGCTGCCAGAGAATTCAACATTAATGAATCAATGGTACAGAAGTGGAGGAAGCAAGAAGAATGAGTTTAATAAAGTTTGATTTATCTGACTGCTTTGTTTCGCTTAATGTGCCTTATAATCCCGTGCACCTTATGGTCCGAAAAATACGTACTGCACACTGCAGTTTAATGTTGCAAAGCACCTCTTTTTAACTTCAGTGGATATTATACATGGTTATGCTCAGTATATGTCAGCCCATTTCTACTGGAAATGCCTTTTGGTTAAACTTTCAGCAAGGAATTTGCATTTGCACTGTTACATTTTTATAAAGCTTTAATGTACATAAAAACCAGCTTCTTGTTTAAGTGAAAATAAATGATAGGTTGTCTTTTTGCGCTAGTAATGTTGTGGAGTTGTATTTTGTCACGCATCAATTATATCGTCAGTTATATCGTTATCGCAAATTTTCAAATATATATCGTGATAAATATTTTTGGCCATATCGCCCTGCTCTAGTAACAACCGATGCAATCTACACATGCACAGAAATCAGACCACAGATGTCCATAAATTATGTGTAATAATAACAAACGAACAAAGAAAAAGTATCAAACACGTGAAGAAAGGGAAGTACAGAAAGGCATGGAAAGTCATGACACCAGCTGAAATGTAACAGTAATTAGAAGCAATCCTGCCACTTAGTGCAAATTAATATCAGCTGGTTCAGTCCCAACTGATGGCCTAGAAAAAGGTGTCTCATTACCAGGGTGTCGCACAAGAAATATCTCATTATGGGTAAAACCAATGAGCTCTCTCAAGACCTTTGCAACCCTTATTGTTGCAAAACATGCCGATGCCGTTGGTTACACAAAAACTACTGAAAGTTCCAGTGAGCACTGGTGGGGCCATAATCCAGATATGGAAATAACATCATTTTACCATAAACTTCAGACAGAGAAGTGAAAAGAATTATCAGATGAGTTGTCCAACAGCCAAGGACCACTTGTGGAGAACTACAGAAAGGGCTGGAATCTGCAGGTACAATTATTTCAAAGAAAACAATAATTAATGCTCTCAACTACCACGGCCTGTATGCAGGCTCACCGTGCAAGACTCCATTGCTGAAGAAAAAGCATGCTGAAGCCTGTTGAAAGTTTGCTGAACAACATTTAGACAAGCTTGTGAGATACTGGGAGAATATAGTCTTTAGAAATATATTTAATTAGAAAACTGGTGACGTGATTCATACTTATTTTACCCTCTGTGCTCTGTATGTACTTGCCTAACCATCTAAACAACAACGCAGCCAAAACATTTATCTAATTTATTCTTCTGTTTAATCCACTAGTGTGTGGTGCTTCACCAGGAAGATCCCTAATCCTAAATATTAAATACTCCCTCTGAGTTTTCTAATTGAATCACTTTATGTCAATATATTTGTCCAAATCTAATTCAGTTTCAAGTGAGCTTGACAAGGTTAGTCATTCTTTGGTGCTTGGTGAATGCGCAGCTTAAGTCACATATTGAAAACCAACTCTTTTTTCCCCTTTTTTTTTTTCCTTTAAATGGAACATGAGGTTTTTTTTTGTTTTTTACAGGGGTACTGTCCTTCCAAAAAAAGGGAGAACAACGTTTTGGTAGACGATATAGACGATATATAAAATGCCAAGCTTCAAAGATCTTCCACAAGGGTGGCACAATAGTGTACACTTATTTGTTGCACTCACTGTACTCATTGATTAGTTGGACAATTAACATAAAGATTTAATAAATAAAAACAGTCAAAAATAAAAAACAAAAAACAAAACATCCAACAAGAAACATTTCTTCTCCGCTTCTTGTTTATTATTCATTTTACAAGTCTTATTTTTCTCTTTATCCCTCACATATTCTGTCACTGTCACACATTCTCACTATCACACACACACAGACACACAAATACACACTGTGAGCTTGTCTCCTCCTGTCCTCATTAGTAGGCAAGGCCCCCAATCTTGTTTGCACACTCCACTGTTCTGACTAAATGAGAAAATTAATGAGCTGGGGTGAGCTAGAGGGAGCACCACAACCTTCAATGCCCCCTTCACCCAAACCCCGTCCCGCCCCACGTCATCCACGTACTCCTCAGTCCACCCCTTTTTAACTCTTTCACCTTCCTGCTCTGTCTCCTTTCTTCATCTTGCACATCCTTCTTAATTTCACGCTGTGCTGCCACTGATGCCTGTCTTGACCCTGTAGATGGGCCTTTGGTAAGCAAAGATGGTGATAGAAAACTTGAACCACGCCTTCTTCAAACGTTCTTAATGTTTGGCTGGAGGTACACTACACACTTAGTAAAGAGGAAATTGATGATCAAGAGGAAATTGATGATCAAGAAGAAAAGCTGTGTAGCTAAAGAACTGCTGTTTGATTATAACTTGTTTTAATAAAACTGTAGAAGAGGCAAGATGTGCACAAAAACAAATCACTTAAATGTACAGTTCCTCAAATAACTCTTTGTTTAAGGAATAATACTCCAACATAATGCTGATGCACAGAAGCTGAGTCACCCATACACCTAGACATTGTTTACACTTTCATGAATATAGGAAAGAAAGGATATAAACAAGTAGCCACTTGCCTTGCACAGAATGTTAATAATGGATTGTTCAGATTTACTGAATGCTTTGAAAATGCATACACAAATACAAAGACACAGAAAGGTGTTAAAAACATTTGCAAACAAGCTCCAGGGAGGTTGAAGACTTATTTAAAGCCATGTTTGTACTGGCTGCTGCCTCAGCTCAACCACGTATTTGATTTGTTACCTAACCGGTGTGAGACAAAAAGTTAAAAAAAGACAAAGGCTGCATCTTTTAAAAAGAAATAATTCAATTTTTTGATCATTGACAAGAACTGGCTCAAAGTAGGTGATAAGGACAGTCCACGCAAGAGGTTTTTCTTAAATAAAAAGATAGTAACTGAGAGAAAAATAATATTAGTTCATGCCAGGTGGCAGTTCATCTGAACCAGCTTTTATGCCCTGGAAGACACAGGCGAGCTGCATTAGCTGACCTCCCATGCAACTTCCAGCAGCAGGTCAGGAGAGTGGGAGGGTCATCTATTCCACAGTAAACAGCAGCATTCTGCAGCAGTACAGCCTTCTCTCCTGAATTAAACTTCAGTGTCTTTATTGTTGTTTATCAACCTTGTTTCATTTGAAAGGTTGACAAGCATCTACCTTTCAAAGTTTTCAAAAATGTGTCCTTGTTTTCAGACACAGCAAAAGAAAATGTCACTTCAAGTCTCTGAATGCCAATTCTGTCAGTTGAAATGACATTTGTTGCTGCCGCAGATGTAACTATCATGCACGACACACTGTTCTTTCAGCACCAACAGACTTACATTAGCTGGTGCATGTGATTAATACATATCTTAGACATTTGGTCATTTTTCCAATTTATTTGATGAAAGGAACTGAGACAGCAGATGAAGTATGATTGTAAATTTTCTTTTTTAAAACAGATCTTGAATGTTATAAATAAATATCTTAAGGCAATCATAGCACCACAAGCCACTTTGCAGAATGAGCCATTTTCTTTTTTTTAATGCATCAAAGAAGTGTCAGAGCATTTTGAGCAAGTCACTTAAAAGCAGTCATTTTCAACTATAACTACCAGCCGGTCCTTACACACTTTCAAGTGTCTGTTTTAACTAGATGACTAAGATCGGATGGACAGAGCATCTGAGAAGTGCTCACACTGCTTCGCTTTTTCACATTTTGTCATGTTACAGGCTTAATTCACCTCAAACTACCACACAAAGTGAAAAAAGTTAGCTTGAAATTAATTAAAAATAAAAACAAAAATATAACATGCACATATGTATTCACAGCTTTTGCCATGATACTCAAAATTGAGCTCAGGCGCATCTGTTTTCCACTGATCAGCAACCAGATGTTTCTCCAACTTTAGTGGAGTCCACCTGTGATAAATTCAGTTGACTAGACATGCTCTGGAAAACCACACACTTGTCTATATAAGGTCCGATAGTTGACAGCGCGTGGCGGAACACAAACCAAGACATGAAGTCCAAGGACTGTATCGAGGCACGATTCTGGGGAAGGGTACAATTCTGCAGCACTGAAAGTCCCATTGAGCAAAGTGGCATCCATTATCCATAAATGGAAAAAGTTCCAATCTGAGTAATCGGGGTGGAAGGGCCTTATTGAGGGAGGTGCCCTGATGGTTATTCATACAGAGCTCCGGCATTGTTCTGTGGACAGAGGAAAACCTACAAGGAGGAACAATTGTTCCAGTTGCTAACTCTGGTAATCCAAGTTATTACTTTTTATTTAAAAAAATATCTGTGATCATAAAGAATATGGAAAAAACAGATAAAAGAAAAGCTACTTTTATGTAATTAATATTATGCATATATCCCTGTCTGGTTGCTTATAGTAAGTAGGCTTGTGCTGATAGGATGAAGTAATTTGTTACAATAATCTGACATTAATCCGTAACGCAGGCTGAGACATAATGTAAACGTACTGACACAAACCTTTATCTCCATAAAGAAATATAAATGATTATTCTGAGATTCTTTCCCGCTAGCTTTTTGTTAGCGTGTCATCTTTACAGATGTTTACTGAGAGGCGATGTAGTATCAGCAGCGGCTGTTTCTGGCCAAGTTTGCACTTTACCATGACATTCTTGTCCTTTTGTGCAATAAAAATTAAAGCAATGTCCATATCTCCACTCCTCAAAACATGCAGAGTGCACTACCATTGTCCTACCTGCAGACAAACTGAAGTCAGCAGACTGTAGTGCAGCAATTACCTACCCATTATGTAGGTAATGGAATAACTCTGTGCAAGTAATGACATAACTGTATCTGTAATGTGATAAATGAATTTAGCACAGTGATGTGTTATTACACTTTGCCATTACAGCAACATATTACACCCAGAATTGCTAATATTACAGTCAATTATAACAAAAGAAACAACGGACTTGGTTCAAAGAATACTTCAAATACCTCCCACCTCACTCATGAAACCCAAATCTGGTTTCTTCTCTTTTTTTGGACATTAAGTGCTTTGCGTCCTCTGCTGATCCATGGTTATCCCCAAATAAAATATTATAAATGAGAGCAAAAAGGAAGCAGTACCATTAGAGGGCTCGTGTTGTATGTTTTATGCAGGGTCTAATAACTGAATGGGTCCACGGGGGAGGTATTGCACTGACTCCAGAAAGCTCACACTTGGATTTTAATCACCATTTGAAATGAATAAACCATTATTGCATCCCTTCCACTGCCTTTCCATACAAAGCAAATGGCCTACGGGAATCAGATCAACTGATATATTAACTAAGATTAAACCTAATACATTTTAAATACAGGGGATGATAGGATAGTAGATGAGAATGGGGAGCTATTTATTATTGAAAAAAATGGAAGAAGAAAACTAAGTGATAAGGGCGGTAGGGAAGAACACGTCACCAAAACAAAGCCAAATTAAGTACCACTGATCAACCATTTAGCTCACACACGATGAATCCTCAGTGTTGCAGCTACTCATTAAGAGCAAAATCTGAATTATATTCTAGTCCTGTAATAAGACATGTGCTCAAGGACGTAACTCAGGTCTGTAAATAATAGAAGCAGTTAGAATTTAAGAGTGACACACACAGAGGGAAGAAGAAAAAACCAAAGCTGGTTTGATCAATCAGAAAAAGCCGAGAAGATGTATTCTTCATTTTAGGTGGTTATTTCATACCCTTCCTTGGAACTGCTTTTATTTCACAAGAACATCTTATGTTTGTTTATCCAAACCTCTCATGGGAGAATGTCATATGAAAGAACAGAAGGTAAGAATCACTGGAATTCCCTCAACACTGGATTAAACCTCACACACAATCTGCAAAACTTCTCCATCTGAGACTGAAATGTAAGTCTTTCTTTGTTTTGATTAAACAAAACATATATTTTTTTCCCCAGTGATAATATTGTCAGCTACTGTAACTCACACGGTTATTTAATTCTGATGCTAAACAGAGTAAGAATTTATGGTCGCTTCAGTAGAGGATCACTGTTCCAATTAATTACATGACACAAACTGACTGCAACTTACATCTTATTCTTACGATTTTTGTTAACATTTCTATTCTTAATAATACTGTCTGGTTAAGTTGAATGATGAGGAAGTAGGTAAAACTGAACATCACAACCAAGGTATGCACAACCGGGCTACAGCGGCAGACGACCACACTGGTTGCCTTTCGTGTCAGCTAAAAGCAAGAAACTGATTCTACAATCACAGGCTCACTAAAACTGGACAACAGAAGATTAGACAAATGTCATCCAGTCTAATGAATTGTGATCTCTGTATAGCTCCATCTCGCCTTTTAATCATTGATCAGGCTGTTGGTGGTGGTGTAATGATGTGGGGAACATCTTCTTGGCGCACTTTGGGCTCCATAGTCCCAACTGTAATTTAAACCCTACAGCCTACCTGAGTATTGTTGCTGACATGTAAATCTCTTTATTAACATGGTGTACCATCTTCTGATGGCTGCTTCCAGTAAAATAACTTGTTATTTTACAAAGCTCAAATCATCTCAAAGTGGCCTCTTGAACATGACAGAGAGTACTCAGATGGGCTCCACAGCCACCAGATCTAAGCTCAATAGAGCACCTATGGGATACGGCGGAACTGGATGTACAGCTGAAAAATCTGCAGCAACTGTGTGATGCTATCATCATCATCGAGCAATCGTTCCAGAACCTTGTTCAATCTATGCCACGAAGGCAGTTCCGAAGCTAAAAGGGCGTTTAATCTGGTCCTGGCGAGTTGTACCTTACAATGTCTGGTCAGTGTAGGTCAAACTTAAACCAAGAAGCTGATCTCCAAGTTGTGCTTTCAACTTTGCCTTCTTTCTACTAAATTCTGCTTTAGTACTGCTAGTACAAATGACAATACTGACACCATCCAGGCTGATGTACTATCAATGTGTTATCTGCCACACCGGTACATTATCTGGATTTGAACACAAAAGCAGCTAAATATTGTTACATTCCCTTTAAAGAATGTAAAGAGGAAAAAAAAAACCCCAAACACAAAGTTAATGTTTTCCATGCTGCTTCCAGGTCCTGACCTATGAGTTCCTCTCCGCTTTCCTATTGGTTGCCAGTGTTCCTGTGTTATAAGTCACTGGCTGTGCCAGTGGAACCAGTGGATGCTTTCCGAGGCCTATATAAGCTGACTGAAGCTACACTTCAGGGCCTTTTGGCCATTTCTGCGGCTGCCGTGCTGTCGAGTGTTGCGTATGTTGCTAGCCTAGGTTTACCTACATGTTTTATTGTTCAGCTTACTGATTTGACCTTTGTGTCTCTACATTCTGTTACAGTGCCCAGAGGAAGCTTGTAGGGAAGAGCTGCCATTTCCTTTTGATATCCACCCTTTTCTCCTGTTTGACTTGGGTGATAGGAAGTTGAGGTTTGTGATTTTTTAGTCTGGCTAATTTAATCAGTTTTGTTGTAAGTTAAGGCTTTTTTTTGTTTGTTGTGCTGGTCTTGGGACTCCTGAAGTTATGTATGCTTCCCTCTGTCAGTCTCTTGGCAATAAAACTTTTCAAACTGACTCAATAAGCCTCCCTGCATTTCTCTTTCTGGTTATGTTACATTTCTTCACCCCCTAGAACTTCTTGGGGTTGTAACAATATGCACATCTGTGTGGCCTGCATAGCACATTTGTTTCGCTGAAGTTAGTTGGCCCAAATGTCATCCTCTGTCTCCTTATATCTACAAAACTGGGCTTGTTGAGGTTCTTGGTAGCAATTTCACTTTATCATAGTGTCACTCCTAACAACTCACGAGGAGGAAACACCGGTTACCTATACACAGTTTTCTCACCAAACTGACAGAGTAAACGTAGAGAGCAGGTGGAAGGAAAGGAATCATATTTGTGGATGATAGGTTAATACCCAACACGGGCACTGAAGGATGCCCAACTCTCACACTCACTGCAGTAAGCCTGCAAGCTTGGATCAATTCTCAGAGTGAAGCAAAGAGGAGAAGGAGATGGGGAAGCAATCCAGGCAGCCCCTACATCGCTCAGCCTATCAATACCATTTGTCAACTGTCATGGCCTTGCCCCAGCTCACCCTCTGTCTTCTCATGAACTCGTTATTCATTCAGACGTTTTCATACTGGCAGACAAACCTGGCTCCAACATCTGCCTCTCAACCTTGAGACAAATCACCTGAGAGTGTCTGACTGATGGATAGTTTCCTGAAAACTGTGAAGAGCAGGATCTCCCAAAGCTCAACGACAAGTCAGTGTCAATTAATCATAATCATCTTGAATATTAAGAGGCAGTGTCTTCCAAAAATGTTAAAGATAGGGGACCATGACAAGACTATTACAGTATGCACTCACCATGAAGCCTCAGAACACAGCAGTATTACTTTCTCCACACTTTTTCAATCTAACACCACATGATCTAGCTTCTTATTAAAAATCATCATGTCAAGGAAAGATTTTTAGGAAATATCCAACTCCAGGTTAACATAGAATTGATTCTCTATAATGCCATTTTTGTATTCATTTCATTTGAGCTGAATGCATGGCTAATCTGCAGGCATTTTAGTTATATTCATGGAGTAATGAAACTGGTGCAGGAAAAGAGGCTCAATGCCAGCATTTTAAAGATGTATTAATACATTTCATCCGATATATCAAAGAAAGAAGACCTAAAGTGATGAAATGGGCGAGATAACGTTGAGAGTCATAGTAGATTTGATGAAAAATTGTAACTAATAAAATGAATGAGAAAGGAGGTGTTGTAAAAATGATGAAAATCAAGAGCTCTAATAGGACAAATGCTTTGGATACTTTTCCAGTCATTAATATATTTTTTCTAAGTTGAACCACTTCTTTATCAGACCTTGAGACAAAAACCTTTTTAAAAATGTATTTGAAATATAGAAAGCAACAGTATCACTCTGACAACCATTATCTTCCACTGTGACAAAGTGAATGATTATCCCCACCATATTTAAGATGGGTGGAGGAGGTGATATGTAAAAAAGTATTTGATACAAAGCTATAAGTTTCTCCATATTTGTTTTTTCAAGTATTTTGTGACAAACACAAAAACTTATAATATAATATAATAACTTGCCTGTTCAGTGCGTCTTCAATCTGGCAGATGAACTTAAACTTCACCAACTACAAGTTGTGACAATAGTCCTTGTTCTGCTGTGCAGGCATACTGAGCTCAGCTTGGCATTAATCACCTCCACAGTGCATCTCCAGAACAAAACAAAGACTTTGATTAACAGATGCAGTCCACGGTAGAGTAGATCTTCTATGAAGCAGCTGAATAACATGAAGGGCCACCACAATAGCAACAGGGCTGATTAGCCATCTGAGATAAAACAAGATGGTATGGGCAAGGGCCACCTGGTTATTAAAGACTGAAGTCTTAAAATGCAGTCCAGCAGATTTCCTACTAGGAAATCAATCACAGACTGCATCAATCTCTGAGATGGATGAAAGAAAAATGAGTGAAATGCAAAAATGTTTTTCTTTACTATTAATCTTTAAAGGGACAAATACAGCCTGAACCATGTCAGAAATCACAGTATTTAAGCCAAGCTAAAAGCTAATCTGCCCCATCTGTCCCTTGATTCATATACACAGTTTAATGAGAAACCTATACAATAATATATACAGTAAACATCCTAAGTAACATTATTCATAATTGCAGAAATGACCTCACTAAAAAATAAATGTAAAATGGATCTGAATACCTCCTCTCAGACATTAATGTAGTGGGTCATTTATACATAAACTCAAGTTAAGTCAGGTACCTGTTAAGTTTCAGAATTCATTGGTCTCTAACACTAAAATTAGCTTCTAATAAACGTTTATACAAGTATTCTTCAGGTTGTCATTTTGTAAAATAAAACAAAAAAATAATGGCCTTCTAAAAGTTTTTTATGGTGGAGAGTAAGTTCACGGGAAGCTAATTAGCTCAACATCGAATTAAAACCCAGCAGTAGCACATGAAGAAAAAGTACTTTTTATTCATTAAAGCTCAACTGAATTACTTAGCAAAAGGGCACCTTACTTTGTTTAACAATTGTACATTAAATGATTAGCAATGCCAAATATAAATATTGTAAGCCTATCCCAGCTGCCATAGGGCGACAGGTGGGATACACGCTCAACAGGTCGGGTACACCCTCAACAGGTCGCCAGGCTAACACACATTGACAGACACACTGACCTCACTCACATTCACACCTATGGGCAATTTAGATCAATCAATTAACCTATCCCCACAAACTGCCTGTCTTTGGTGGGAGGAAGCTGGAGTACCAGGAGGGATCCCACACAAACACAGGGAGAACCTGCAAATTCCACACAGAAAGCCCCCGACCTGATGGTGGAATTGAACTCAGGACCTTCTTGCTGTGTGGCAACAGTGCTAACCACCGTGCTGCCCCTTGTTATAATATTTCCCAGCTTTATTTGTTAAAATACTGTATGTGCCATGTTTGATATGATGAGCTAGGTGTCGTTTACAAACTATAACACATTTTCTTCATGTGTGAAATATGTATTAGATATTCTTTGTTTTCATTTATATAATATGCTTTTAATCACATGGATAACTAAATTCTAAATTTCTGATCTTGTGATAAATTAATTTACTGCATTACCCATTATTTCTTGTTTGATCTTGCCCTCGCAGCACTTTTCTTGTCTTACCAAACAGCCTTTAAAGCATCATGCAATCAGTAACTATTATTATTATTATTCCACCTCAGCCGATGATGCCGATTTCTCACAGATAACATTTCTTACCGTCAGTGTGGGGGTGTTTGTGAGATGCAACTGTTGAACCTTCCTATCAGTAAATATTAACAATGTCCTAAACTTTTACTGGAACAACAACACCTTTTTATAAATACAGGTTTAAAAAAGAATGACCAGGCTTAACCTGACCACAGCTGTTAATGACAACAGAATCTGTAAATTGGATTATGCTGTAACATCTTACTCAAAAGAGTCAACACGATCAGAAGAAATGTAGCATCATGTCCCAGAGTAATTGGGTATTTCATTACAGCACATTTAAGCATGTCATTTTTATATATGCACAGCCTACACACCCTCCATCCTTTCTGCTTTGTCTTCTCATGCTGTTTCAAGCCCTCCAGCCTACCAGAGCTGAGAGTGATTGGATCAGACATCAGTATGCCAGGTTCTTACACCACAGGAGGTGAACACAAATAGGCACAATGCATGGACAATCATGCTCACAATCATCAAATGGGAAAATGTGAACACGCTAACCATATATACACAAAACTGCATGAAATGATGAAATTAAAATAAGAGGAAACATCAAGTCAATAATAACGACTGTTTAGCCACTTGGCATGACCCCAGAGAGCATCAGCATTTCAGATTTAAAGTAAATGTTAAATGTTGTCAACGTTATGTTATTTACTATTTTTAATCTTAAAAGATAGTCCTGTCATGAAGGGTGAGTGTCAAAGCACAACAGTCACCGTGGGAAAGCCCCAAAGCTGAAAAACTAACACTGAATTACAAACAGGTTTTGAGGTGTCATGTGATATATGAGTGTTTAGAAAAATAAAAGTAGAATAATACTGTGTATTTGTATGATATATACACAGATAGAGACTACAATATGGTGTCTCAGTGCATAGTGACAGGCTAGGTGGATCACTACAATTTACAGTGTAAGTCCTTCGAATATCTGCAAATAAAAGGTAAAACATCTGGAACAGGATATTCTCAGCTTTGTAGAATCACTGTTTCTCACAGCTATGACTGTTGAGCATACAGGCTATACACCAAAGAGCCTAAGTTTCTTTTTAAGTTATAAATGTTGATGTTTCAAAGTTGACCACTCTTTCTTCTGCTGTGTTGCATTCCCTGTTGTTGTTGTTGTTACACAGATAAAAAATGAGGTTCATCTTCTAATGAAACTTTGTAGATCTTTTTCTGCATCTGTCCACCTGAGTACGTTGAGCAGCGCGGGCTGTAATGGCTAGTGCTCTGCACAGAATAAGCTTCCCTGCTATAAGCGGCACTTTCTACACTTAAAGTAATATAATGAGGTGTAATCAGCTCAAGTAAGTACTCCACTTCACTTGTGTACTCTGCTCCAACCCACCAACCAAGCTAGAGATATTCCTGCTTACTTTACTAGCCAACTTAACTACAGCAATTGCTGGTTACATACAGTCTGTAAGGATACTACATGCGAGTGTGGCTAGCATTTGGAGTGCTAGCACCAGCAGTCTCCTGTGTTTGCAGGTTAAAATTAATTCGCCTATGAAGAATGTGGTTAACACACTGCTCCAGTCGACTGATTTTATGCCAGTTTTCTCTGAGACATCCCACATACAACTGCAGAAACAGGCAGACTGTCATCTGTCTTATTTTCCATCTGCTTGTTTGCAATCTCCTGTCACAGAGAAAGAAAGAGAGCCTTAATGACAGATGATATGTGTAGCTTTAGTTTTTGGCTCAGGGAGTTTGCATCTGCTCCCGTAAAGTCAACACAAAGTGCACTTGAGGTTCCTGCAGACTTTTTAAAATGCAAAAGAAAAATTCAACTACAGTTTTCTTGTTTGCCATATTGAAATCATCTTATCACACATCTCCTGACAAACATGTCCACCTTGGATAGTGCCTAAACTAGACACAGTACAGGAGATCATGAAAATTTATGTAATGGCTGCAGTTGCTAAGGATACAGAAAAGGTCGGGCACCTTAAGAAAAAAAAGAAAAGAAAAGGAAAAAAAAAAAAAAAAACAGCATTCTTCCTGAGACTTTTGTGCTAGACAAATAGAGCGGGTGAGAAAATTAAAGATAAGTCAGTCATTTCTCTGCTCGGATGTTTTCATCATTTCTTACACAGTATCTGAACTGACATTTTCAATCAGAAAGCTTCACTCCGTTGCTTTCAGGGATGATAACCACTATGACAGCAGAAAGAATTAGAAAATATGAAAATCTGTATTTTATAAAACTCGAGAAAAACAGAATGCGCAAGCTTTGAGACAATACATCATCTGATCTGTCTCTTCTTTTTTGTTACTAAGGTAAGAGATACCTTTAAGGAAATTAACTCTGTTCTACCATCTGTAATGTTTATGTCTGCAGGTTATGTATTATGCATTATGTCTTCTTTTTGTTAAAGACATCATGCTGTAGTTTAGCTGCAACCTCTCTTAAATACATGCGCACACTATGAACAGGAAAAAAAGCAGCATTAAGGATTTATCTAGTCCCATCCCTTTAGCAAAAAGGCAAAGCTGCAATATAATTACTTGCCTATAATTAAGCACCCAAACTGCAGCTACAGCTGATAAGTGCTGAACTCAATCTAGATTTCTCATTTACATGCCAATGCTTCCGCATCAAAAAGGTCCATCTAGACACTGCTGATAAATTAAAAAATATCACCACAAAAGTCACAGCATCAAACTAAATGTACTGGTCAGAGCTTTTTAACTGTCACAACATAAAGGTGCCAAAATGCTATAAACAATTTCAGACATATAACATTCAGGCATTTTACCCTCCTTCATTCATTTGATTGGTGTATCAACAGTTTATGCTTTGAGGTGCTTTATTCCCTCTCAGCACTGCTGTCATGTAAGATTAAATTATGCCACTGTACTTCATTTTGCACAAAAACAGGATGCCTCGAGCATGGTGCAGAAGCATAATTACTCAAATTACTTACGCATCATTGCTTAAAAGTTATGGGTGGATGCTTGCACACACCTTTAAGTCACCATTTAGTAGTGTGATTAATTCAGACTCAGATGAGCTGATTTTCATTCCTGTGAGAAGAAAACCCACACTGAGAGTAAACAGGAAGGCACAGCCCGACAGAGAGCGGACTGAAAACGAAATAAAATAAAAAAGGATACAAAAGCAAATAGGATGTGGATATAGCTATTCGCTCAGGATAAGATCCAGCTGGGGACTGAAAGATTGGCCAGTGGTGTAGAGTTTTCTCTTCTGTCTGCTCATTATTGCTACAGCCTATGTGTCTGTGCTAGTCATTGGTCCTGCGCCGTTTCAGCCCCAGGGTGGACGCCGTGCCCTAGGAGCTAATTGCTAAATGGTCCGATCCTAATCCGGTCTCTGATCCGTCTTTTCCGTCAGTAAGTCAGTGGTGTTGCCCAAAGCTGATGAGATAACCACTCAGGCAACTCATGCGACCAAGATCGATCAGCTCTCAAATAGCTGGGAGTCTCGACAGGTCGCCTCACTTTTCGTCACATTTCCGCTGATTTTCACGGATGAGGTGGTGTTGGGATGAGAAGGCTACAGTGAGCCAAGCTGCCTGCTGTGTACTGGATGGGTTACAAGGGAGCAGGGCCGTGCACCACTGCACCAGTGTGCTGGACCACATCAGTGCTGGAAACATCAAACAGGCAGGACTTAGCTGAAAGGCAGAACAATGTGTAAAGGATAATCCTAGCATTGTCCTATCCTTCTGCTGTTGTCACTGAATTCCAAGAAAAGACCCCCTACTAAATCCCCATCTTCTTCTAACTTTTCCTAATGACAACACACGCTAATTACAAAACACTGGCAACAACTGTGACTTTCTATATAGACACATCTAGACACTCTTAGTGTCAAAAAACCCAAGCACTCATTCACCTCAACTGTCCAGAAACGTAACTTATCAGATTTCAACTTGTCTTTGATTAAAATAAGAAAAGCTACACCAGGCTTTGGATGAATAAGTAATGTTTGGAAGTGAGATCAGTGGCTGTTTTTGTCTTTTCATGGGATTAGTAGAAGACATCAACAATCCCTCTAAAGTGATGAGAACTCAAACAAAGAGAATTATTCTTAAGCTGCTGCTTTAAATTATCCTGATAATTAGCTGCGCTGTCATCTTGCATTAAAACCATTTTTAACAAATTATTCACATGTCACATCTAAAAGTGCAAAATACATATTCATGAAATAAGTAAGTTTTTTTGGCATTTTTATAAAATGCTATCTGCTAAGAGTAGAGAGAAAAAGAGTGTAACACGTTTTTTCATAATCAGCAACTGTACAACTGGTAATACACTAGAAAATGTGGTAGCAAGTCAGGAAACTTACCATCCAAGAATCCCAAACAGATGTCATTTAAATGTAAAATGGCTCATCACACAAATATGCACTAATGATCCACCATCAGGCTACTTTTATTAGAGCTACTGCTATGGTCAAACTGACCTTAGACTGCTGTTGAACAAGATGTCAGTTGAGTGGAGGCGGCTCAGTTGCTCTTAATTGCGTCCAAAGATCAGTGGGGATATGACAACATCACAAGAAGGAAGATGTGATCTTTCACAGTAAAAATTAATTGCCATCAATTTTGTTTTTTGGTACTTTTGATGAAGGCTTCCAAAAATAGTTTTTGAGTTTCTTTCTGCACTGAAAGACCAGTACACAGTGATTAATCTTTAAAAAGAAGACAAGAGGGACAGACTGCTTTTGGTAATAGGCCATCATGACTTGTTTTGGAGTGTTCCCTGGAAGATTGCTTCAGGGAAACGCAAGTTATTTTTGCTATTACTTCAGTGACCTAGATAAACACCTCATTATTCTTCAAGTGTTGAGGCTTTGTATCAACTTGTAATACAAAAATGTTGACTTGCAGAGTACAAGTTTACAATTAACATGAGGACAGACGACTAAAACCTAAGTGGAGAGAGGAGATTACCATCATTGGACAGTCACTGGACACTTGACCACTTAATGATAGTCTGTTCTTCCTTCTGCTACATTATTTTTATCACCTGTTGGTTTAAAAATAAATCTATTTATTAAACTATAAAGCTATGGCAATTCTCATGATCCTGTAACAATAGAGACACAAGATAGGGGGGATAATTCATATCCCATTCCTTAATAACTTTTCAGCATGCCACCAAGCACCATGGTTGTCAACATGAAAACTACCATTAACTAGATAAAAGAAAAACAAAAAAATTCAATTCAATTTCTTTTTACATAACAATAAATCGAATAAGCAGCTCCCTCAAAGTGCTTTGTACTGTCAGGTAGAGCTTCACATTGTACAGAAGACTAACAAAATCTAGAAATATTCTGAGTGTTAAATACATACCTGCTAGTCTACATCAGAATTCCCTACAAAGGAATAAGATCCAAACCTTCTTTTTTCAACCTGTTAAATACCAGTTAGGGCTCTTTCTGTGATATCTTGCAGTTAGAAAGCCTTGCTATTAAGGGATCTATGAAGAAATGCTACACACACGCACAGACACACTTTTGTTGGTGTTGCAACTGATTTTGCAGCCATACTCCCATGTGAAAAGATCATCCCAAAGATAACCATCATTCACTGCATCATTTACCAGTTGGAGTTGCAGTCCATGATTTTGTAAAACACAAAACAAAGCCATTATCACATATTTATAGACTCACAAACTCAGAACGTGTGTCTCAGCAAATGAAAAGGTTTGCCCTCTTCTCTGTTCAAAGATTCGTCAATGAGCAGTGTGCTGCTCGTGACCCTCCACAGGAAAACAGTAGACAGTTTTCTTAAGTATTGGTGAAGCTGAATATTTATTTGTTCTTTTTTAAACTAGCAACTGATACATTTTACATCATCTTATATTAAATATTCAAGTCAAATGGCCAAATTGAACTAAGTGAAAGCCATGGTAAAAAAGCATCTACAACCCATGGGCATCGCCAGAAATTGCATTGCCCCCCTCTTTTACATGTTTTCTGCCAAACTCTACTCTGGCCTTTTTGTCTGAGATAGTAACCACTGTTTGCACCGTTTTGTAAACCCTTTGTATTTTCATTCATAAAGCTGTCTTTCGATTGGAGACTTTGACAATGATACTGCCTCCTTAAGAATGTTCTTGATTGGTTAGATATTGTGAAGTTGTTTTTATTAACAAAAGAAATAATTCTGTCATAACCCATTTTACTTGTCTTCTTAGGTTTTATGGGTCTTCTAGTGTTGCTGAGCTGGTAAGTGCATTCCTTCTTTAAGAATATACCAGATTGCTGATTTGACAAGAAGTTTTTACTAACTTACTAACTTTTTACTAACTCCTATTACTTAAAATTACAGTAAAAGGTTATAAAATACAAATTCAATATTTTAAATATTTCATCTTCCGATATTACATTAGCATCACTGTCATTAAATAACAAGGGAACAGTCTTCACCCAGCCATGAAACTGCTTATCAATTATCCAATTTAATCCAAATTTTTGGTTAAAAAAGATTTATGTAAAGTGTCCACTTCTAAAACAAGTTAACCGTTTGATTTGAAATCCCCCGTGGTATCGTACAGAGGCAAAAATACAAAGTTTGCTTCATTTTTCAAAAGATTATTGACCAAACTATGTATTTGAGAAACACTGACATTTTTCCCAAAAGAATGACACTAGCATTGTTTTTTAGAAACAATGTTGTTGTGATGGTTATATCACAGAAATGATAAATATGGGCTGTAAGTGCACTGGAAGAAAGATTTAGTAACATTACTCTAGACCCCCAAATGTAATTAGTTCTGACCTGCTGGATTTGTTTTCAGAGCGAGTTGCAGACTTAAGCAAAGAAGCCCAAATAAAAGAATGATGGCTTTACTGTATTTATTATTGTCCTATCAACTTCAAATTTTAATCTTGCACTGGAGTTCATACAGGGCGGTATAACACAATGTAAGTAAAACTATAACATTTAAATACAATTATTGAGCAGGTAAGACTACTGGTTTAATAAGGATAAAACAACATCAAAAGGCCTTTGCACTGATGATCCAAGACAGGGACTGACAACCATTCTTATAAAAGAGGTTTCCTTATTTGGTTTTGATGACTGTCGTGTCCAAAATACTAAATATTTGGTCAAAGAACTTTAGATCTGTTGCTTGAAAGCCCCTTATGTTCTGTGGGTGAAAACTCTGGCATCCTGTGAGACAACACACAGAAATGTTTAATGACAGGATTCTAGTGATCACTGAAAAAAGACTTGCATTGATTTAAACTGATCCTTTCCTTGGAGACAAGCAGACTCTGAGCATCACAGCAGACTGTCCCCAAAACATAAAAGACTCTATTAACCTCTGCTTTCAACTGGATTCTTAAAGTGAGACATCTCCGGATGGATTTTGGTCAGCATGAGTGAATAATTGCAAGGCAATTTTTATTTCCACCCTGTCCCTGTGAGGTTATAACTTCAAAGAGATATAAACTTAAACTGGTACAATGTTTTTTTTCTGTAACCAGTGGACACATTATTGCAGCCATGTGGGCTCCAGAGCTCTTCATGTCAGACGTTCTCAGTAAATTAATGCACGGAAAGATGATTAACCTTATTAATAACAATTTTATGGTCGTTTTGGGTTTATTTTTCCATCATTGTGATCGCAGCACAAGAGCACTTCTTTTAAAAACGGGGGGAAAAAATAAAAAGTTGAGTGAAACACTGTAGAGCCATTTTCTTTTTATTGCTCTGGGATGCTCTGTAGTGTAAGACACAAGCAAGTAACTGACTTTTTTCATCAAAATATGAGCTATTTAAATATGCATGCTGCTGAAGTAAAACATGTTTTAAGTCATTTAAAAGTAAAACTGAATTTAAATTTACAATGTTTTATTACTTTATCCATGGTACATGTGTTTGGGTTCAGCTGGCTAAAACTGAAAATATCTTTAAGCATGTTATGTAAACTATTTGCATTAATATTAGGTAAAAGGGCTGTGTGTGGTCACCAGTGTTGGTCAAGTTACTTGAAAAAAGTAATCAGTAACTAATTACTGATTACTTCCCCAAAAAAGTAATCCCGTTATTTTACTGATTACTTATTTTCAAAAGTAATTAATTACTTAGTTACTTTTTAAAAACACGATTTACAACCTGAAGAGGTGATAAAGCGATAGATCTTTCAGCCCAATTCTACTTTTTCTACATAATCCATCATACAAAATGTAATCAAATGGAAAAGTCTCTTTTTTTGACTTGTTTTATCAGTTTTAACCTTTTAACTTTATGCATCAAGCAAAAATTTAATTATATGCAACATTCTCTGACTTGAATAAATTAGTTTAACATTTAAACCTATTTTCTACACATTCCAGCACATAAAATAAAATATTTTTTGTGTTTACACTCACTCTTTCAAATAGATGCAAGTAAAACACAGCAGAAAATAAATAAAGTCAAAGACTCAGCGGTCCTGTTGCTCTATTTTCACCTGTAAAGCAGGACTGCGGTAGGCGGAGGTTTACCCTGGTGCAGGTGTGCCGCGGTCAGTTGAAGAATCCGCGAGTTTCTCTGTGAGTTTCCCATTACGTCGTTGCGCACTCGGTGCTTGCTTGGAAGTTTAGGGGTTTTTTTCGCTGTAAAAAGAAGTTTTCTTCCCACGCGCGATGGACGCTAATGTTTTTGTCACTTTTTATGGAATCAAACTCAAAGTAAGGTCAGTACTTCCACGCTTTAAACGCTGCACGCTCATACTCTCTCCCACAATCGATATGTGATCTATTGTTGATCTGCACACAGCTGTTGTCACTAACGGCGCACTCGCTTACGTCACTGTCGTGAGACATTCTCGCAAAAAAAAAAATCACGGTTTTAGTAACGCAGTAACGCAGCGTTCCTACGGGAAAGTAACGGTAATCTAATTACCGTTTTTGCAATAGTAATCCCTTACTTTACTAGTTACTTGAAAAAAGTAATCAGATTACAGTAACGCGTTACTGCCCATCTCTGGTGGTCACTAAACCAAACTGACCAGGTCAAATAGGATTTGTTCTAAAGAAATGACAGGAAAGTAGTTCAGCAACACAGAGTACTGACTGAGTAACTAAAAGTTATTATAAGCTTATGCTACTCAGTTAAAGTGTCTTACAGGGAACTGGTTATGGAAAAAGAACAGTAAAATGTACTGGCTCTATCAATTAATTACCTACTGCTTATAATCACTTAATGTATTATAATATTGGGACACACTTTTTGAACTTTTATTCACAATTTTTGTTCAGTGAATCTACTGACGCACACAAGATTAAATATGCTAAACAAGCTCATTTCCTAGACAGCAGAAGCTGCATTTTTGTGCATCTGCCTGAAATTAAACACTCATAATTGCATAAATTGCTTTGAATTTTTGTGCTAAACTTGCTACTGTTATCACTTAACTGCATTATGCAGCATACAAGCATAGAAAGCTCAGTAGTTTTGGGTAATGGCCACAAATGGAATATAATTTGCAAAGAAAGGCAGCATAGAAATGTTGTGTGTGCATACAAAAATCAAATCACTCTGACTCTGCTCAGAGACAAATCTTCAATTCAGACCTGTGTGAATTTTGAAGACATCATCACTCACATCACTCAAGTACTCAATAAATGTCTGTGGATTGCTGCATGTGCAATCAATATATATATATATATATATATATATATTGATTGCACATGCAGCAATCCACAGACATTTATTGAGTACTTTATTCTATGCCTTAAAGCATGTTTTACATATTGCTCACAATCCACTGAATGCATGAGGGCAATTTGGGGTTCAGCATCTTGCTCAAGGATCTTCAACATGCAGAATGCAGTTGACTGACCTTCCAATTAGAAGACAACCCACTCTACCCTCCTGCCTGATGATCTCATAATGTATTCAAGGGATCTGTGTCTGAACCGGTGTTTGTCAGAAGCTTACATGACATAAAGATTTTTCAAATTCACAAAATCCACAGCGGAGTATTTGTGATTCTTTTCCAACTCAAAATTTTATCCAAGTTCAGCCTATTGTTTTGTCCTTAAATGTCTCAGTAAAATGAGATTTATACCCTGATACCAATATAAATCTCTGAAGGACAAACATGGGGATTGGTCTGTGTGGAAAAACACGCATAAATAACACACACATAAAAGGTGAGCAGTTGTATGATGAGGTTGCCACAGCAGTGTTCCTTGAAACACCTTTTCCAGTCTTTTTCACGTAGCATGCAAGAACACACCAGATAACTACCTAAAATTGCAAAATAAACTTGGTTATTTCAGTAACAAGAGAAATTGTTGTTTGTTTACATCTTTTTTTAACTGATTAATACACAACACGAGATTTCTCTAAAGGGTCATGACCTTCATCTTAAAAATTAGACACAGCCATGAGCGGCATATTGATTTTCTGAATGTTTTATTTCAGAATTTATGCAGGGAGCTTGTGGACACAATACAGCCAGAGTAAGAGTAAGTGAAAACCTGAAGTACCTGAAGTGGTGAATGATAATTATGATCGTCAGGTGTGTATGCATGTTTTTTAGTGTCACAGTAACCTTTCCGCACAGACCTCATGCACCTCTTCTGGGATTTGTTTACAAGCTTTGGAAAATCAGCATAGCTTATATTTGTCAGAATGTATGAATTTATATAAAGTATGTTTTCTTCTACACTCACCATGTGTCTAGATGCATACATCTGTAATAGAAGCTAAAGTTAGTAAATCACTTAAGGTTTTTCCCCCTAGGTGGAACATGATACTTTGAAATAATAGAAATGTGTAATGTAATATATATATATATATATATATATATATATATATCTCAAAAGCTAAATGGAGTTATTACAGTAGGAGGAAAACTTCAGAAAAATGACTAACTTGTCAGACTCAATTAGGTCCTGAAGTCAGTCACAAGTATTAGTCCAGATAAATTTGAAATTCTAACAAAGCACACTCCAAGTGCAAACCAACGACATAGATGTGGGCAGATAAAGCACTGAATGGAACTGATACAATGGCAAAGAACTTTAATTTCTTGAAGAGCTGGAAGAATTGCTGCCTCAAGCTGTAATCTGCAAGAAAAATACACTTGTAACAAAAATGTGTTGTAATGGATTGAAGTCAGACACACTTTAAAACACGCTGCCAAGAGCAGTTGTTGCTTTAAGAATGTGGTCTGATGCAATCGAAAAAAACCCCAGCATTTGTAAAAGTGACTGGTTGCAGACAATGGCAATGCAGATAATGGCAATACAAAATGGAAAAAAAAAAATCCCAGATGGCACAGGTTGGATGATACTGGCCAGGTTCCGGTTTCAGATCCTTCAATTCCCAAAACGGCAACAAACAAAGAAAAACACAGTCAATGTTTAGGGCTAAATAACTCCAATTATGGAAGAAAAACAAGATCTTTATATGGTTAGACATTTCCACGTTCACACAGACACAAAAATTACAAAGCTCTTTCACCAGAGACATTTTAGTCCAGGCTCATCCTGCCAGCCCCTCGATTTGATTTAATAAAATTTCCGTTTTTCTCCCATAGGGAACAGCAGTTAAAAGCATTCCCATGTACTTGTCCTTGGGCCCAACCAATGCCGTCATGGCTTTTAGCTCCAGCTGCCTTCTCTGCATTTTTGTTACAGTTTTGACCATGAACTTGGCCTCAGCCTGCAGTTATTCTGCAGGATGAACCATCACTGTAGTCTTTACCCTCACTATACTGACTATCCACACAATCAGCTCTTAGTCCTTGTCAGGAAACACAGGCTGCTTCACACCTCTCGGTTCATACATCCATTGTATATTTACCTACATAAGGTGTTCCAGCGGATGCAATTTGGATGACCCACTAAAGCACTTCCTCTGCATATACAGATAGCCTCTCTAAGATATGCTCTTTAGAAAGCCAGACATTTGGCATGATAACACTATTCATGGCTTTTTCCTTGTTGCCAGTTACCAACATCCTGAATTCAAACGACACATGTTAACTTTTCGTACCTCATGCAGGCTATGCTCTAAAACACTAAATCATACTTTTCCCGTATTTCAAATCCCTGACATCTTTCACATTCCCTGCTTGGTAGGTGCTCACATTTTTTAAACTCCATGCACTGGCTTTCTGTCATAAATTTGGAGCCTCTGAACTCAAGCCAAGAAAATCGTGGTGAGGTAATTTTCTCAGTGTTGATAAAACTTCCCCAGAACCACCGCAGAAAGTTTCAATAGTACACCAAATCACAAGTAAGCTTATGATCATGTATAAAAATCAGCAGAAGTCTAACTAAAAAGATAATAACAACATCAAATAATTATTTGCTATGCACTAAAGTTGCTCATAGGGTAAACAAACTTAACAAAATGTGTGAAATATATCAGCATTTAGCTGGTAGCTAATAACATTTTCAGCATTTTATCTGCTCTCTGTTATCCCCAAGGATGGATTCTTTTTATACAGCATCTGCCTGTTTTAACCCACGGTATATGCAGGAAAACACAAAAGTACATCAACAAATCCAAACTCACAAGCGGTTCTTTCACTTTATGAATCTGCTAAAGCATTTTGTGGCCTCATAACAGTTCATAACCACCTACTGTGCTAATCCACAGAGCTCACTACAGTTTTAAGAGAAGATAAATTATGGGCTTAATTACAAACCTTGGTTTTAACTCTAGTATATGCAAACAAAAGCACAGATACGCACTTACATTTACAAGGTGTTCCAAGAAAATTATGTTGCTTCTGCACAGTTAAATTATTTCACACTACATAACATTTCCCACCTTTCTCACATTCGCAAAGACCTGAAACTACCACTAGGACTAGAGTTAAAATGAGTTGAAGTAATCTCACTTAATGTCCAAGAGACGAGTTAAAAGAGGGCATTTTTGTCAGCTGATATTATAATCGTCTGTCATCATTTTACCTGCGGTGAGGCACACAGGCGAATTTACAGAGAGGAAGAGGTGGCAGGAGAGGATGGCAGGTTTATCACGACTGCCTCAGTCACTCGGAATAGCCCCCTGAGCAACAACAGGGAGCTCTTACAGTTATTTCTTTTCCTATCTTTTCTTATCCCCAAACTCTCTCACTCACTCACACTGCATTTGGTCACTTGAATATTATGACAGCCTCTATCTGATGTTCTGCCTTACTCTCTTTCCCCTTCAACCCTCTATGCCCTTTTCCCTGTTCTGTGCCATCTATCTGCTGCATCTATTCCCTCCATGTTGACGGCCTCTACCAGTTTTACTGTGATCCTTACTGTAATGATGTCTCTCCATCGCTCTTTCCATCTCTCCTTCACATGCTTTCTCTCACAGGCAGGGTGTCAGAGTCACGCTGTCATCCTTAGTGACAGTCTCTCATCTCATTTTCTTCTGCAAGTTCTGACACCCTAGAGACAAAAAAGAGCAACCATGGACTTATCTGACATTATGGAAATGTATATTTTTAATATCTGGGCTCTCTAATTGTCTTTGAATGTACATGTCTTTCATGTTATCTCTCTGCTGCCTGAAGCTGCTTGATTCTTTGACTGACTGGCATCTATTTGGGGGTGAGGAAAGCACTTAGGGAATAATTATTATCGCTATTTGCATGAGAATGCCACAGCCGTCAGCATTCCCTTCACACACTGCAAGAGATGAGATTAATTTTGGGTTTCTGTCCTATTGATTGTCTCTGATAGTCACAAACTGCAAAGAAAGGGTATCAATCAGCCATACTCCCTGCTGTTGGGTGGGCCCAATTCACAACAAAAGCAAACCAGAAAGGGTTTCATCTATTTTTTCCTCATTAAGATTCTTGCATTGTAAAATTAAATCCATAGTTATAGGCAGAGTAGATTAAAAAAAACAACGCAGGTTAATAAATATGACGAAATTCTCCTTGAGGTGACAGAAATGTGTCAATTAAAACCATTTCTCACGCTACTTTAATATATCTACTTGTATCTGGAAAATACAACGGGATCTCTTTAGAATGACAATTAGGGCAGTGAAATAACTTGATTTGTAAAGTCCTTGTTTTTACTCCCTAAGACTGACTGACTAGTCACTTTGGCAAATTGTTAGGAACATTAGGTCCAGTATTAAGACCACAATGTTAAAAATGTTGGCAATATGATGATATATGAAAAATATTTAGCTTTCAGTAAAATAGTGCGCTTGTCACTGTCAGTCCTTACCCAGCTATCCAATCACAATGGAGTAGGGGTGGGTCAAACACATCGAACATCAATTAATCAGCACATCTTACATAAACATGTATTAGACAAGAGAGGAGAAGTTCATAATGCTTCTCTCTGCATGCTTGTAACAAATGGCATACAATGTTAATACTGAAGTTAAAATTAATGCCTTGGTTTTAGCATGCATTTTATTTCCTGTCTGGCAGTTCAGTACTCACAACATTACTTTTTGTTATAATACAACATTATCGTGTCTCTGCTAATAAAATACTTTGCCTGTGAAGCGCTTCCAGCTGGAGATTTTCAGCATAGCTGTTGGCCTTTTAACTTAGCACAAAATGCATTGGTTTACCCCTTACATTTACTTGCTACTATTTTGCATATTAATTTATTCTGTCAAGTATTTATTTTTATTTTTTTTTAAATACAGTTAGGAAAATACTAGGAATAGACTCTGCACCTCTATCTACTACACGTGCTGGCAATGGTGCTTAAAGCATTGACACAGTGGAGTCTGAGTCACTCTGCTACACAACCAATGTGAAGACAACATTTCTAAAAGTCAAGAATCTTCATGTATTTCTCCAAAAAGAAACATGTTTCATGCCGCCATTGAGTAAATACGTAGATAAATTTAATCCTACAAAAACAATATAAAGCATATTTAAACAGCATCAATAAATTTAATAACATCTCAGCTAACAGATTGTGAGAAAATCTGCCTGATTTGCATATGTTTGTCATCTTATTTTTTAAGAAAATATGTTTCCTTTAAGTACAAAGTCCACTGTAGGCAAGCTTATAAAGGAGCACAGTCCCAGCAAACCCAAACAATAGATGGAACTGCTTGTTCTCAAACATTTATTCCTGCAAACTAACAGAACTGAAAATGACTAACTTCTTCTCAGCTGGCCTGGAGCTCTTAATTTGTAGTGGTGTGAAATACTCATGCTATTTATGCATACAGTGCAGGGTTTGGAGCTCTCCATAAGTGAAATGACTAAGAAAGACTGCAGTGCTGCCAAGTAGGAAAGAAGACCCCTTCCAGCAGGGGAAAGTTCTAACTACCATGATGTAAATGCAAAGCAGAGAGCAGCTGATACACCTTCAAGCTTTTTAATGCTCTCAGACCAGAAGCTGCAAAACACGGATAAGTTGACTGCACCCTGTTTCCAGTAACCCCTAACCTCATGCCTCTGTAATCCACTACCACAGCTGTAGGGCTCACAGAGCATACAAAAAATAGAGAGCGCAAGAAATAGTCTCGTTGAATAAGTGGTAAAGACCTATGATGTAAAGGTGAGGAAGAAGAAATACATTCAAGGAGTGAGGTAGGAGGGGGAAAAGCAAAACAGCACAGGCCAACAGAGAAAGGTAGATACAGCAGAGAAACGTGGAGATAGAGCAGAATAACATTAGTTATCCAGTGACTTTAAGCTGTAAAAACAATGTTGAAAAAAAATTGTTGCAAACACTGAATTATGCATTTTCATTAAGGTGTTAGCAGCTTCTGTCTATAATGCAGCCCCATTTCTAGACACCCATGAGAGCTTAAACTACAATCAGGGAGCCACTAGGGAAAACAACTGTTTGAGACCATAGCACAAAAACTGTGTAGAAAAAGTTGTGATCTTGTTGCCATTGAAAATGGTTGCTTCGAAAACGGGGGGCCAGATCTATAACCGATCACAGTCAGCTGTCATCTTCAGAGCAACTTTGGTGCATCAAGATGGCAATATAACATCAGTCACACGGAGCAAAGCTATGACTTTGCAAATAAATGGGGTGAAGCTGGCAATTGGATTCCATCTGTTTGGAATAATACAGCGATTAATTGTGATTAATTGACAAAAACTGCAAATTTGGTGCCATCTACATACATTGAAATTCATATTAACTACTTACATTAAGATTCAAGCTGGAATCTGGTCAATTTCTTTTGACCTGTCCTCCAGCCCCCACCCGTCCCCATGACAATGAACTGGATACTTGGAAGACGAAAGACAGATGGATGGATGGATGGATGGATGGGTTTATATTTTTTTTTTGCCTTTTTTTGATAGTACAGTAATATGACGTAAACAGAAAAGAGGGCAAGAGAGCGTGGGAAGAAACGGCCTCGTGGGAAGTTCCCAAATCTAGGCTACTGCATTTCATCTGTATAACTGACTTGCCTGCTCAACCAGTGAGGTAAATCAGTGGTCCCCAACCCCTGGGCCTCGGACCGGTATCGGTCCGTGGCGCAAAAAAGGTTGGAGACCGCTGAGGTAAACCATCCAGAACCTCATAGATGTGACACAGTAAGTCAAACAGGAATGGTGACATTGTTGTTGCAGTACAGTGATTTAACAGCAAAATGACATAAGAGCTCAGCAACATTGTTTTTATATAGGTATGTAACAAGAATTCAACCAGTTCCCAACCTCCCAACCAGTTGGGTCGAGTATCAGCACAGACTGACTGCAACATATTAGCAATATGTTTGCTTGATAAAATAATTTCAATCTTTGCCAGTCAGTCCAAGTTAGTCAGGCTGCTTCCCTCAAGGCAACCTGGTGCAATTGGCTTGTGATCAAGAGTGGTCACCCTTTATCATAATAAATACTTGCAATCATTCTCCCACAGAAAAAAAGAATTTGTATTAACTCTGTATGGGCTTTAACAGGGGAAAAAATTCCAATAAAAAGGAAGTTTAGTGTTTCCATCACAAGTAATGGTAATACCGTGAAGCCAAAAAATAGCTGACAATAGCTAACATAAAGCAAAACCTAAATCCCAATGCAATACTACAACAGTACATTAAACAACTGCACAACTGCACAGTATTGGCCGTTTTTGAGAGGTGCAGGGCAAAAACATCACAGCAGACATGGTCATCGGATTCAGGGAGTAAGCGCAGCAATAAAAAGGGAAACTATGTTTCAGTCTTTAATGTAGACTTCAAGGCCAATGAAAAAAATATGATAGAAAAAGGAATTTGAAAGTAAATCCTTTGATTAGCACTCAGAGTCAATTAAAATATTATATAACATAGCACGAAGAGGAGCTTTCATGATTTGTTTTAAAATATTTTTTTCTTTTTGAAGTTTTCACTATTTTTACTCTTTTTTTCTATTCATCATTTCAGTCTTACATTTGTCTGGAATAATGTGCTGCTGTTTTACATTTATACTGTGTGAACAAAAAAAATTCCAGTCAAGGGAATTGTGCCCCATAGTACTTTATCTGCCTGCCTTATTTTACAATTTTAAAACAAAGCTGAATCCAAATATTTAAGAACACGCATCACCTAGCGAAACGTGTCAATTCCTTTTACGCTCTGCAGACGTCTCACAGCAAAAACATCTAAGGTCATGTTGTGGTGCTCAAAGATGGCAGTAAACAAGTCAGTTTATCAAATCACAGGCGAGATGCACACATGTTAAACACACACACTCACACAAAGAAAAAAAAAAAAAACACTGCAGGACTGGAAGTACACACTTGAACACACTGAGTGTTTCAGCACCGTGTGAATCAGTTTGTCACAAAGTCACACGGTAAGCTACAAATCCCTGCATAACATGGAATATTTATGGAGAAAACCACAGCACTGGTACTATTGTTTACTTTCAGTTCCTGCAATTTCAGAGTTTTATTCCTAAACTGTGTCAACTTGATAAAAAGTTTAGAGTTGCTGCAACTGACAGGTCATACTGCCTACGATACACACACAGCAGCGTTCTCCTGTTGTGCCACAACAATAGATACTCTGTTGTGGTTCGAAGCACTGCTACTCCTTCACCGGCTCAGTCAGGAAACCACCAGCTGCTGTCTCCTGTACATCATGATTTTTCTTTTTAAAACAGAATGGAATAAAGTGGCTTTGATTGTCACTATACACTTGTACAATGAGATTTAAAAACAACTAAAATAATTTCATATAAATGGATATATATTCATCATATTCTTGTTATCCAATTGAGCATTTTGGGGGGCTGAGCCTGTCTCAGCTGCCACAGGGTGAGAGGCAGGGTGGACCCCAGATGGGTCGCCAGACCATTGCAGGGCCAACTCAAAGAGACAGATAACAATTACACTCACATTTACACCATCAAAAAATCCCAACAACATATAATTCTACAGCTCTGGCCCAGAGTGAGATCACAGAATGAAAAAGATAGTTAAAATGCCAGACTGTGTCTGAGTCCATGATGAGAAAAATCCCTCACAAGTGACCTTGTACTATGACAGCAAGTGGGCTGAACCAGTGTCTCAAGCATTTATCACCACAAATGCTGAAGACCTAGTATTCATTCAGGGCACAAACACAAAGTTAACATCGAGGCGATTTAAATGGGCAGCTATTTACACCAGATCAACAAGAAGGACTGTAAACTGCAGGTTCTCTCACACTTTTAATTGAGTAAAAATGCCAACAGGGTGCAAAGAAGAATCAATACAACAGCTAAGAGAGAAACAAAGAAGATAACACAGCTTAAAACTGCCACAGTCAACAAATTGTAATATTTCCCTGAAATACAAAATAAAATGCTGACTGCATTTCACCCTGTAATTAAATTACCATCACCATCCATCGTATTCCAAACACATTTGTAATATATTCATATTGTCATTTTGTTCAACTGAATAAAAATCACATTTTATACTGATCAAAACATCCAATGAAAGACAAAGAAAAAAAAATTGCCTTTTTCCTTCCTGTGTGACAAAGGAAAGTATGAGAGTATAAGAGGTGGTTATACAGAAAATTTACTTCAAAATTAAATCTGAAATAATAAGATCTAAAAAATTTTTTTATCAAATCCTGCCTTCATTGCCACACTGGTGAATTTCTATGATTTTTTATTCCAATTATCAGACTGATTTTTCACTCCAATTTGATGTAGTACGTAAAGATCAGAACCTCTTGATGTTGCACTGTAGTATCATCATAACAAAGAATAAAACGCTCTTGTTGGCCACAGACTGTGAAAACAAGTATGGTAAAGATTCCCATGGAGCTGAGCTGAAACAAGAGTGAAGAAAATGATCTATATAAAATCATTTTTGTCTATTTCTTTAATAACATACTGTATTTTTAGGACAGTAATAAGTTAGTCTGACTTCTACCAGTGACTTAACCAGGAGAAGATCATGCTGATGTAAGCATGAGTAATGTCTTTACATGTAAAAAATGAGTAGGATTTATACTTGATGATACTTCATGAGCCAGAGGTGTCTAAAATAGCACTTCCAACTTTACAACTCTTTGGATCAAACACCTGACCTATTTGGATGGGTGTCAGTACAGAGGCTGGTAACCAACTTGCCATCCTGTGTGAGGGCTCTGTAAGACTGTGAACCTCTTGTATTTATCTTTTAGCGAGGACAGTATTTTTATAGTCATGTGGTCATTATTCTTGAGGATGTGGCTCTGAAAGTCATAAGAGAGACAGAAATGTCATCTTTTCAGGCTGCTGATGGAATAGAAACTGATTTGTCATATTTTATCTTCTATCTACTTTCATTTGATCATATTAATGTGGCAGGTTTGTATATGTCTGTAAAGCTGATATTTTTATTGGTAGCATTTATTCAACAGTTGCCCCAAACAAGGATAATTTCAAAAAGAATAATAAAAGCTTCCGACAACTAACCATTTTGAAAACAAGTAATTGAGATTGTATCTCTTTGGCTTTATGTCATCTGTCAGCATTTCTGAGATTTTTGCTTTAAAAACATGTCCTAGTGAGAATATGTTTGGTGACTGGAAATAACCTGATTTTTCTAGCAGTTAGCATTTCAGTCTGAAACCACCTGAAATTTCTGTGGCTTGATTGTGTACCCTCTAGTATTGTTAAATGGTAAAAAATGGCCTGTATTTGTATAGCGCTTTACTAGTCCCTAAGGACCCCAAAGCGCTTTACACATCCAGTCATCCACCCATTCACACATGCATTCACACACTGGTGATGGCAAGCTACATTGTAGCCACAGGCACCCTGGGGCGCACTGACAGAGGCGAGGCTGCCGGACACTGGCACCACCGGGCCCTCTGACCACCACCAGTAGGCAACGGGTGAAGTGTCTTGCTTGGCTTGTCAAAGAAGGAAACGTAATGTTACTGTTGCTCTGGACATCAGTCATCATGAAATAATGCACAATGTTTGTTTGGTTTTTTGTTTTTACATATTACTCTGTTTTGCTCTGAATGACTTAATCTCTCAAAAGTACAAGTTATAGTAACCTCCAAAACTCCTTTGGATTTTTCATTCTCAGTCAATCACACACAATGAGAACATCAGTGCATCTGCAGTGTTCTGCTGTGTTTTTGAAAAGGGTTAACTGTGCTGTTTCTTTAAACTCCTAAGACCCGAACTCTTCCATGGCATGCATTTTTTATTTCTCTTTGATATTTGGGCTGATTGGGGCCTGAAAAATGTAAAAACAAAGAATTACCAGATTTTTTTTTTTAACCTAATTTTTGTTTCTAAGAAAAATAGAGCCACATATGAGGGTATTCGTTTAAAATTTCAATAAAACAGTAGCAGTATAATGTCCTCGTAAGTGGATATCAGGCCCTTGTAGAGCAAAATTGAGTATTTTGGTCTAAATAACCCAAAATGTGATGTCCATATGTGGACGCCAGGTCCTAGGAGGTTAAGGCAACACTGATACCTCCTAATCCACCTCAAGACATCACAATGTGATTCTGCTCCAACTCCATTGTCTCAGTAATGCAGCTGCCAACAGCTGTCCTCTTTCTTTGTTCTGAGAGTGCCACTAGAAGAAGGAGGGTCCCAACTGCAGCATATGGCGAACTGGTTCATTTGCTGCTGTGCTAAGCTGACTAAGGCTGTCAAACAGGAAAATTATTAGGTTGCTGCAGCAGATCAAATATGTGCAACTGGGGTCTGTCAGTTAAATGACATCAAGGAGCAACATAACAACAACCTTGTCAGCTTGTAGGTAAAGAAACACAAACAGAAAGGGGATAAAGTAAAAATCAACATATTTTCATTTTACAATCTATATGACTCCTAAGAGTCAAATCAACTTCAGTTGTAGATCACCATGATATTAGATCATCAGATTGCCAACTCCTGATGCCAGGCATACATTACAGTGTTTTGATTTATTCCAGCTTTCTAATTCTTTAGGAAAAATCTTTTCCAAAATCTTAGCCAGTAATAATTTTCAGCCCAGATTGTTTGGTAATGTGAGGGGGTTACTGAAATATTCTTTAGCGTTAACTGGTGGTGGACTCATTAGAGCCATCCTGATAAAACTAACATTTTTCACATTTAAAATGTGATTGATTATGATTAAATCAGGAATTTCACAGCAGCAAATGAGTGTTAACTGTAAAAAGAGACAAAAGTGAATGATAGGATGTTTAAAATGGTGACTGCAAAACAAAGAAAACAAAGACCCATTGTAATTTTGATTTGCAGATCTGAGATGGAGGAAATCTTTCTGATGTGTGACAACAATACGACCTAAATAGCATCAGTCTCATAGTAGCCAGCTGTGTTGCCAAACAGTGTAAACAATATTGCCCTTGAGGCTAACATTAGCTAGCATACTAGTGTTGGCAGATATTGCTGAGAGTTAAAATCTCACTTCCCTGTTGTTTACTGTTTCTTCCCCCACTATTTCATACAGACTCATTCAGCCTCATGCTGTTGTTTTCTTCCTCACTGCAAAGTTACAGCAAGCTGTAGCTCCAAAGCCTTCACTTTTCTTTGTCTGTGTCCCCATGAGGACGTGTGAGATAGCACAATGATCCCAATAATCCCAGTGTGTAATGCACCATTACCTGGAAATCATTTAAGTATGTTCATGTTTGAGATTTCACACAAAAAAATATTCTAGTTCCTTTTCTTTGAACAAACACAATTTCAAAATTGGCTAAGATTTTAAAAATCGTATAGCCTAAGCTTGACATAAGTTGATTCATCATTCATATAACTTAATTACCTTCTGTACATTTTGGAGTCATGAGGAAATGTCCTATGAAACTTCCTTATGCAGTTTAATCAGCTTTAACTATGAGCAGAAATATTCCTGTTTAGAGATGACATTAGAGACCTCATGTAAATGTAGCCTTGAGGTCTAATTGATATGCATAGCGACATCAAGCATTAACACAGATACTGACCAAAGTTGGTGTAGCTGCTGATATTTTATATGCACCTCAGGTCACCCGTTTTATTTTCTCTGTTTTAAAAAATAAAAGGACAAAAAGCTGCAAGCAAGTCATCATAAGCACAGCAAGAACTCAGATTTAATATCACATATCTGAGTACTAGAAGGTCTACAAGATAATTTGGTTTTATTTTACTGCTAGGTATTGCAGTAAAATCAGTAGATCAGACATCTAATAAGAAAAAAACAAACAATTATTTTAAATTCATTCAAGAAATTATTAATAATTAATTTATTGCTACCACAGACCCCTGGCAAGTGAAAACAACAAGAAACTGAAAATCTCCCTGAATGTTCAGTGGAATGCAGAAAACTCACATCAGCACTGTGGCACTACGGCCCAGATTTACTAACACTGACTATGTCTACATGAGAGTTCAAAGTTCTGCAAGTGATCCACTAACTGAAGCACTTATAACTAGTGCAGTCTACCAGAGCAAGTGATTCAGTTTAATAATAATTCACTTTAAACCAGGTTTTATGTATGTAATTCCCTCCAAAAACAGTGAGCCAATTAAGCTCAATGAGAGCTTAATAGCTGACGGAAAATCAATGTTTTTGATATATATTGTGCCTGCAATCTAAAAGTATCAGATTGCAGCATGACAAGGCAGCTCAGTAGTGTCTCGGGTGTTTTTTGCCCTGTCTCCACACATTACATTCTTTGTCGCAGGCTCTGGAATATTTGCCAGAGAACGAAAGAGAAAAGTTGCAGAAATTTCTCCTGCAAAGTAACTGAAGTGAGCTGACTGGAGCTCAATAATTAGTAATTTTTATTTATTTATTTTACAGCAAGAGCTATTTCAGCCTCTGATGACAATATATTGAAAAGGGATCTACTTTAAAAACCAACAAAGTAGTCTAATGCTTTGCCAAATATCCAAGAAAATTGTTTTACCAGTTGAGTCAAAAACACTAAATGCTGCTTCCTGCAAGTCACAATCACTAATAAAACACTGTTCAATCTAGGTTTGGGTTTTTCTTTCTTCATTATATATTATCATAAACCTCCCTGCATTGCTTGGATATAATTTTAGGCTATATCACACAATGAAAGATTCTGACCTGGATAGCCTTGGTCATAAAGACATTTTCAAAAATTCATTCACGCAATTTAATAATAATAATAATAATGATAATAATAATAATAATAATAATAATGTATACTTAATTGATCCCCGTGGGGAAATTCCTCTCTGCATTTAACCCATTCAATCAGTGGGCAGCCACTGGCCGCCCGGGGAGCAGTGTGTAGGGACTGTACCTTGCTCAGGGGTACCTCAGGGTAGCCTTTCAGTGGATTCAAACCCCCGACCTTCCGATCATGGGGCCACCACTCTACCTACTGAGTTATCCCTGCCCACTAATTTATGAGAGATTTAAATTACAGCATTGACCAATTTCTGAAATGTAAGAGTTAATGTTTTTCTTAATTACATATCAATACAAATAAAATATTTTGGCAATTAGAAACTACAGTCAATTCATTCATAAATGTAAAATAAAAGTTTTTTACTGCAGAAAGCTAAATTGTAGTAGGTGACTAAAACTGCTACTTGCAGAACAAAAACAAAATCTCACAAAGAAATAACCTTGGTGTCCTCAACAGTTCTGCAATCGATTAACTGAGAGAGGGTTTTCCAACTCTGGGAGGTCATTGTGGCAACAGTGATTTAATCACCTGTCCTGACAATTGCAAAGTAAAGAGCAAAATAACCGACCCAGAGTGTGAACTCAACATTGCCAGATGACACTGACAATGACAAATTGTCTCACAGAACAAGTTCATAATATTGGCAGATGATATGAAAGGGGGAAGGAAATGGTTATAGGTGTTTTTCCATAGCAGAGCTGAAAAATATCGGTTTTATGTTTGACTGCCCAAGTCCTGAAATTATCTTCAATAAACAAATACTTGGAATGAGAACAGATATGGCTATACACTGACAGTCACTTCATTATGTACACCTAATGAAGGTTTTGGTTTAAGAATTAAAAATGCTTCTCGAATAAGAGGTTAAACATCTTCAAGAAACCTAAAGACCACTTGTTTTCTTCCCAAGCTCTTAAGACCAGCGGTCGCCAACCCCCGGACCACGGCCGTTTGGTACCAGGCCACAAAAGTTGAGGCTCGGGTGTGAAACTTCTGGTTTTCTGAGTTTTTATTTTTTTGGATTAAAAAAAGAAATTGTTAACTTTATCGTTATCTCTGTTTCCCTGGGTCTTTTCCCGTGTGTTATGAATAAATCTTCTTTTTTCGGTACCGGTACTAGTTTTATTTTGTTGTATTTATCCGCGACACCTTAAAGGCCGATCCGTGAAAATACTGTCGGACATAAACCAGTCCGCGGTGCAAAAAAGGTTGGGGACCGCTGGCTAATGTGTGTGTGTGTGTGTTAGTCCCCGTAGGGAAATTACTGCTCTGCATTTAACCCATTCACCCAGTGAAGCAGCGGGCAGCCACCAGTGCAGGGCCCAGGGAGCAGTGTGTAGGGACGGTACATAACTCAGGGTAGCCGTTCAGTGGTTTCGAACCCCTGACCTTCCGATCATGGGGCAACCACTTTACCTACTGAGCTATCCCTGCCCCTGCCTTAGGCTACCATGACCTGGATGACTGAGAACCTACAGAGACATTAGGTACACCTGTTCAACTGCTCATTAATTCAAACAATGAATTTAGGCATGAATACATGGTGCTGAAGTTCAAATGAGCAAAAAATGAGGAAAAAAGGCGATTTGAGTGAGTTCAAACATAGACTAACTCATTTTGCATAAACAACCCAAGTATTTCAGAAACTGCTGATCTACTGGGTTTTTCTCACACAGCCATCTCTAGGGTTTGCAGAGAATGGTGTGAAAAAGAGAAAATATTCAGTGAGCAGCGGAGAAAATGCCTTCTTGATTTCAGAGGACAGTGGAGAATTGCCAGACTGCTCAAGCCTCAAGCTGATAGAAAGGTAACTCAAACAACCGCTCATGACAACCAATGCACAACAATGTTGAACACTGAAACATATGGGATACAGCAGCAGACTACAATAAGTGTCACTCCTGGCAGCTACAAACTAGAAACTGAGACTCTCCATTTGGATGCCAGCTTCATGAATGCATACATCTATCCTGCCTTGTGTAAACAGTTCAAGCTGTTGGTGGTGGAGTAGTGAGTATTGGGGCTGAACATGTCCATCCAATGATAGTTCACTGTGTTAAATGGCCTCCACAGACACCAGATCTCTATCCAACAGAGCACTTTTGGGAAATGGTGGAGCTGGAGTTTTGCCTAAATGATGCAACTGGACGTGCAACCAGCCACTGTGTCATGCTATCATATCAACATGGACCAAAAGGAATGTTTCCAGCAACTTCTTAGATCTATAACGTGAAAAATTACGACAGTTTTAAATACAGAGAGAACAAGTATCAGTAAGGTGTATACAGTGAGTGTATACAGGAATGTTCCTTCATATTCTTGACACAACACCACTGAGGAGTCCCCTGAGATGCCTAAAATTCATTGTGCATTATACACCACCATGCATAGAATCTAAATAACAAAAAACTACCTTTAGTGACAAGCAGAACAAAGACTCCCAGTGCCAGCGCTATTTAACATGAGCTCTTTTACATTCTCATCTCAATGTTAAATCCTCCTTATTCAGCCAAATAACACATTTCAAAAGATATGTTATTTTTGACATGTTACCATTAACAGCAGAGGTATAGTTCACTAGATGATTCACAGATGTGATAACCTACAGACCATGTGTCTGTGAAGGTTCTCAGTCATCCAGGTCCTCCTTTGACTACAGACCATGTGTACACAGATGTGTGGAAAAGTCTTGCCTGTTTACTGTTCCATGCGTCAGTGTCTGCTGGTAATAGTACTAATTTGGTAGAAAATTGCAGGTGGGACAAAGAGTGTTGGCTGCAGAAGAAAATAACAGCCAATTGCTACCTTACCAGAGCATCAGTATTTCATTATTTAGTCTCCCTTCGCTGGTAGAGAAGGGGTAAAAAAAACCAAAAAAGTGAAAACTGAGAGTATAATGTGACGCAAAACAGTAGAGCGGAGTTCAAAGCAACAATGACCATCATTCTACTGCAGTTCCAAGAAAAACAGAGTTTTATAACCTTCATAAAGGGAAGATTTTATTGCATGGCTGTTGTTTTAGCCCATCTTTGTTCAAAAGACACTGTTGGGCTGAGTGTTTTTCATTTCTTATTACCAATATAATTTTTATTCCAATGCATTTGCAAAACATACCCATGTTTCCCATCTGCACCACCACTCGTGCCAGCGGACTGTTGAAGCAGTGTTACTACTGATCCTACCGGGGCCTTGGCTGTTAAAACATCAGACCATATTACCTAAAAGATCTTCATTCTTTTTCAATTTCTTCTGAGATTGCAAAGAGGTTAGTTAATTCATGAGCTAACCATTAAACATCTATTGAAATGTGTGGCTAACCAATCTGTTTTCACCCTCTGGCTTCTTAAATATAGGACAGATTCATCTTAGACTCTGGTTAACTATTGTTTTCTTTTATGTTGAATACTAAGAAGAGCAAGTAAATAAATTCTTTAATTGATAATGAAAATAAATGGCTGTAGGGGCCCTGTTGTAAGACCATGTCTCTTCTTTTTTCTTTTCCTGTTTGTCAAACAAACACAAACAAACTTTGCCCAACTCTCTACCCTCTCATCCTGCCCTTTTCATGCAGTCAGCCAGGCATGAGACGGCACTTCTTTTGGTGTCAGCAGTCTTCTCCTAGCCTGCTGTAACATTAACACACATGTCCGAGCTGAGCTCACCCTGCTTTACTCCTCCTTTCCCACCTGCCTGCCTGCCAGTCGTCCTCACACTGAGTAAATGTCCATGTAGATCCCAGATCAAACACTGCCTCGGCTGCTCGCCTGCTGTCAGTACATATTCATAACAAGTCCAAACGCCACAACCACCGACCTTCCCGTATCAGCTGATGCCAACAATGAGCTGGCACATTCACTTCACAAAGATGCACTCATCCTGTCAGGAACACCAGCAGGTATCACTGCCAGCAGTATGTGAAGTGTTGTTGCAGCATGACATGATAGAGACAGCTACTAATGTTACAAGTCGCCGCATGAGGTGCCGCATGAGGTATCTCAGGATGAAGTTTGGATCCAGATCCGTGGACATCCAAGCAACCACTCATTGAATAATGAATGGGAAGGGAAAGCGAGGCGGTAACTGCCAAAGCAGAACTGAGTGTGAATGCAGGCGAGAGAAAGTAAATAAGGCAGCACTGACACAAATGCAGCTAGATATAATTAGACTGAGAATGACTGAACAGGTAAGAAGGTAGAAAGTACAAGGTGAGAACAGCAGACTGCGATAAATAACTCAGTGCATTTGTTTGCAATCCTGTATGATAATGATGCTAATATATGCGTAATTTACACAAAATAAAAACTGGAATGTATTTTTTTAAGTTTACTTTCATCATAGGAAAAGAATGTCTAGTTAAGATACAGAGTTGGAAGAAAGGATTATGCCTGGTAAAATATTCATTCAAATGAGCTCCCAAAGGATTCTATGAGTGCTGCAGAATACAATAAAAGCACAATGCTCCATTATGTGGAATGTCACAAGTTCAGATTTATGCAAGACAGCATATCAGACATCTGAGATGTCTCTTATCGAAGGCTTTTGTGGTTTTCACCATGGTGTTCAGTAAATACCCAGACAGGCACTTCAAATTCAGTGTCATCACTGCCCATACCATTTTCCCTCCAAGTGAGAAAATGGGGACATGTTATGTGCTGGTTGTGCCATCACTTGTGTCTTTATACTGGTGTGCTATTTACCGCATTTCCTCAAACAGTAGCCATGGGTCTTCTTTTTTTTTTTTTAACCTTAACCACAGATGCCAGCAAGTTGGTATTAGAGGCAGGCTTTTACGTCCAAGTACTCCTGTTTGATTATTAAGTAGTCATCTTGGACAATTCCCACTCTAATTTGCTTCCATTTGTCATTTCGAAGGTCGTTTTAAGCTAATTGCACCAGAGAAAGTAAAAACTGATACATCAGTAAGATCAGTGAGAACATTTCAGGTTCTCTCATTTAACACAGGAGCAGACATCACTAAATGCACTTATCTACACTAACACAGGCATGGTCCGCAAACCAGCTAACCTCTGCTTTAAAAAAATCAAACATGACAAAACAAATATAAAAACACCCCAATATATAGCTGACATTCACAATCTTTGCAGCTGCAACATGAAACCTAAACACTTGCTGTCCTCCAACATTTCATTTGCAGCATACCAGCTTTTATCACTGACACTGAAATCAGATCCAATATGAATTTCAGTGAAACAAAAATCAACAATGTAGCATCAGCAAAGAGGTTGCCCAAGACATCCAATCCATGTCACTCTCATGCAGTGGCAACAATCACTTAGGGTTTATGAATCGGGTCTGTTCTTTCTAACAGTGTACTTCAAGATCTGAGGAGCACTGAGTAGACAGAGAACAGAATAAAATAGTGTATTCTTTCATCTTTTTCAACATGCACAAACAAACTTTAACCATGCTAACAAGCAAATAAATGGTTGTTCATGCAGGTTTTATTTTATTTTGTACACAGCGCTGCCTCTCTCCTGCCAAATAGAGGAGAGAGGCAGTGATGGCAGCTGAAAGTGAGACTGAGTTCACTCAGTCTCAGCAGAACAAAACTTTAATTTTTAAAAACAGCAGAAATCAAGTTTTAGGGTCACACAAGTTCAAAACACAGCAAGTAAGGCACAGTCAACGGAAGAGAGAATTCTCCAAAAACTATTTTTTGACAGCTGTCACACACCAGAATTAAACACAGCTTGGAGAAATGTATTTTAAATTAGCATCATGATTATATTTACTTAATATTGGTCTTTGAATTCTGTGATTTCATGATCCTTTTACACAAAGAAAAGCCAGTTTGTAAAATTTAAGTTAACTGAAACCTCACTCACACAGATACTAGCCAATAACCACCTGACAACCAAAAGTCGCTGCGACCTCCAACTACACCAAAGTGGCTGGAATTCAAATTTTTATTTGGCAGGTGATTGGTGTCAGGAAATACACACTATTCCCTAGCGACCAGTGGTTGCTAAGGGGTCACAGACGAGTCTCTAAGCCTGCGCAACTGGGGTTTGGTAAATGGTAAATGGCCTGTATTTATATAGCGCTTTACTTGGTCCTAAGGACCCCAAAGCGCTTTACATATCCAGTCATCCACCCATTCACACACACATTCACACACTGGTGATGGCAGCTACATTGTAGCCACAGCCACCCTGGGGCGCACTGACAGAGGCGAGGTTTAACTAAAGTGGAAGTGCATGAGGTAGATAAACAGCTAAATAGTATTACAGGATAAAAGTGTGAGATTACTTAACTGTGAATAATGCAAAGGGTTGCTTTACGAATGTGCAGTAGGCTCAGCATTAACATACTTTTAGCTCTGCTCTTTGGTCTCACCCAATTCTTCTTTTTTTATGTCATTACTTCTTGTAAGACTAGGTTCATCGCATTTTATGTTAAAATACTGTTAGTGCATTTATATAGGCAACGTATGTCAGATGCTTTATTGGAAAAACTTGGATCTATTGCTAACATTTACTAGCAATCCAAACAGAGGATTGAACATAATGAAGTAAACTGACCAGAGATTAGATAACAAATGTTAAATGTTTGCAATTATACTTCACTTAAAGATATACTCCAAGATATAGTGAAAAAAAAAAAAGACTACAGTCAGACAAACTCAGAAGCAGACAGAGAATCAATCCAACCTTGGCCTTGTGGGGCCATCGTCTGTGATTTCCAGTCATGCTGTCTGCACACTGTCCTGTGTCATTTTGATAGAAATATCACACATTGTCCTGACACCAATGTAAGATCCTTTCTAGGAGAATAGCATCCATACCTGAAGACAAGGCAGATCCTGACAGATGGAGATGTTGAAGGGGTTATTAAGACATTTAACTCTTCGTACTAGAGCAGGGCAATATGACCAAAAATATTTATCACGATATACATTTGAAATTTTGCGATAACGATATAACTGACTATATAATTGACACCAGACAAAATGCTTTACAACTCCACAACTTTATTAGTGCAAAAAACCCCATCAATGTATTTTCACTTAAACAAGCAGCTGTTTTTTTTATGTGCATTAAAATTATATAAAAATGTAACAGTGCAAATTCCTTGCTAACAGTTTAACCAAAAGTCATTTCCAGTGGAAATTGGCCGACATATCCTCAGCATAACGATGTATAATATCCACAAAACTTAAAAAGAGGTTATACACACACAACACGGTAATATTATGTTGAAGCACAGTACGTATCACTCCGCGAGGCGCCTGCCTACGACAGCCGTAATGCTCCGACAATCAATCAAGCGGTGCGGGTTCGTAGCTTAGCAAAGTCGTACTAAAACACTTGACAGATTTTCGAGCGCCGTGTACGACATAAAATTGTTTCGAGGTCAGTAAACACAACCAGAATTCATACAAAAGGCACACGGGATTATAAGGGTCTCTGTCGATTTTCAGAAAAATCAAAGGATTGATTTTAAGTGTGCCGTATTTTCCAAACAACACGGTAATAACGACAGCCCGCTAGCATGCTCTACCAAAAATAGTGCTTTGTTTTGTATCTGACGGACGAAAGCTAAACCAGTTCCACACCACTGAAGTTGCAGCATTTTTACAAACCAATTCTAGTTCATCCGTTTCATTCAACGATCCACTTTCGCTCTTCTCATTCTGCGTCGCCGCCATGTGCGTATGTAAACATAGGCACTGCGCATGCGCGTTTTACCCATATTCTATCGCGATATTTCATTTTCCTATCGTTGCCCAAAATTACACCGGTATTACTGTGAACGGTATGATATAGCCCAGCCCTACTTCGTACCATTCCTCTTATTTACTTAGGCCTCGTCTCCCTCTCTAAACTTTGTACTGTAAAGCACAAGCTAGTAATTGATATATTTTCTGCACAACATGCAGTTGTTATGAATTGACTGAAAAAAAATACATTAAGAATGCTTTCTAACCTTGTATATTTAAACCACAATTAACTGCAGATGTATATGCAAGTAGTTGTTACATAGTCCTTAGAAAGATGATAATGGCCATCATGACTCAACAAATCAAGGTATCAGTTTAACCAATGGTTGCTTTCCATCAAAGTCTCTGTATCCTGGCAGAAACAGGGCCCTGAACATCCAGCTCTCACATGCGTATGACCATCGAGATCAAAAGAGCTCCAGTGTAGCTTACGGAGATTAAAAGAGACAGGTGGACAAAAGGGACTCTGAAAGAGTCAGCCACCCTGTTTAAGGAGAACCTGTGATTTTTTTTACCATCAGCTGGTCAGTTCTGGAAATCTAATGCTCAGCTTAGACACTGTGAAAGATTACAGGAAGGCAAAGAAGGCTAACATATGAAAGGTAATTACTTCAGATATCATGAAATCACGTGTTTGGCTACTGTGTTGATAAAAAGTACCCAGCAGTCTGTGCTCTGCTCGCCTGCAGAGGCATTGTTGATGTAGTCATCTTTATCAAAAATTTACACAACAAAAAAGCTGACTGTCAAGCATGCTCAAATCCCCATAGCAGGAAATTAAACAGTACAGACCATGCAGAGAACTGGTGATGGATGATGGATCAATTACATGTCCCATGTTCAGTTTAGTGTTTTAATCCCTCGGTGTAGCTCCTATTTAAAATTCAAATACTTTATAGCTTTTTCTAACAATAGAACGATCAGCATAATTTTGACAAGATTGTAAATTGTCTCTTTGTAAAGTTAATTCTTTACAGCAGTGAGATCACTTTAGGCACACCACTCAAAATGCCACCTTGCGAACTGATGTAGAGACAGCCAGTCAGTCCTGTGTATTATTGGTATGCACCATTTAAGTACCTTAAGTAAAAATTTGACAGTTAGAAACTTAATCTTTTGACAACATGTGACAAAAATTTGCATTTATACATTTGTTTTCTTTGCTGCACCAACAAACTTTCTGAACTCTGAAGTGACGTACCAACTGAACAATGAATCACATCCAACCTCAAAATAACTATGGACCAAAAATGTTAACAGAGTGAGCTATAGCAGTTTAATGTCCAATGGCCAATTCGATCTAATAGCACTAATTCATGAATATTTGATTGCAGTCAATGCATTCCTTTATCAGAGTACTGAAACCAAAGTAGGTTTTCCAGTAGCAGCAGATACCCTGACTGTAGCATTCAATTTCAGTTCTGTGCATTACCCTTGAAGGCTTGGCAATACGTTTTGCACACGGTATGTGAAGTGTAAAAAAAAAACATTACCAGTTAAACACTGAAACATGAACATTTTTTACTTTGACCTACCCCTGAAAAGCACTGAAATTTCAGGTGCCAACTGAGAAACCAACAAAAATGTATTCAGGAGCTTCTAACTCTGTAGATGATGTAACAACCTGATCATACTTAAGTACAGATTAAACTTCAAAGTAATATATTAAATGATTGCTTTCCAAAACAGCTTTAGGGATGCAAAGCTGTTTTATCAAGGGATTTTCACATATATGTCCACCTATTGGCAAAATACAGCTCAGGAGTCAGAACTGGTCTACGGACTATCTCAACATCTAAGAGGAAAACAAACAAAAAATACATTATACATACAAAATAATAATAGAAATTGATGACTAAAAGCTCCAGGAGGATTTCACCTAGATTTTCTTAAACAGTTTTTGATAATAAATAATGGATTAATGTCAGCTGTCTCTGTACAGCTAGTAAGTTTCTTTTCACTTGAACAGACCTGAACTCCACCATCTTGAACTTTAGTCTACGATAATACTCTTGGTTCTTTTCTGCAGCCTAAGCTCACAGCGTCGCCGCACCTCAACCAGTTCTCACCCAGCTTCATGTGCTGGTTTTAGTGACCCCCTAGCTCACAGATATTAAGAAAATATCGGGGGGTAGCAACACACTGCAGCCTAAGATGGTGGCGTTAGTTTATCAAACTGCAGGATGAGTCTCACAACATAGGAGTGCTATGATGACCATAGAAGTGCTGGTGCTAACGGTTCAGGTGTGACTGAACTTTCAAAATAAGAGCATGGGGGATTTCCCAATACCTTAGTGATCACATCGTTTTCAAAGACGGACAAAACAAATAAAATCAGCAAACAACTCATAGCCAGTAATATTATATTAGCTAGACTAATTAACGCATCACACTTCAGGAGTCGTGAAGTGTGATGCGTTAATGTTAGGTTAGGTACACAAGTGAAAACAGTCTTACTCAAGAACACAGGTCACCACAGAAAATGATTTAATTCATTTGCATGAATATGACCATGTTTTGTGACCAATGTTTATTTTATTCTTTCACTGATGCAAACATCAGTGATTTTAAAAATTAAATGTGTAAAACTGAGAATTTAAGGTGACTGCACAGCAGGCTGAGACAGAAAAGTCAACATTTTCTAACCTTTGGTTTCTGAAACAGTCACGTAGGCTTATTTTAGAGTCATTTGTTGTGGCCACTGAAATTCATGGATTTCAACACATCTGAAAACTAAAATTGCACTGAAACTTCAGGAAGCATATAAATATGATTGCAATCTCAGGCTTTCACACAGCTTTATGCCTTTATGTCCCAGGGTGCTGCTCCCGGCTGGTTATACTATCTGCAATACATGTAAACAATAATACGAATTCTCAAGCTGATCAATAAAGCATGCAAGACGGTATTTCTGGGAGGTTAAGTACTGATTCAGAAAATATATAATTTTCACTCTGTGGCTGCCAAACAGACTAAAGGAATTCAAGTTAACTAGCCACTTGACCTTTGATTTCACAAACAGTCAATATCTGCTGGAAGCAACTGATGGCTAATTCATCAAGAAGCTCTTACACACACAAATACAAACACACATGAGGACTGATTGCATATGACAACACAAACCCATACACATGAAAATATAAACATAGCCTGCAGTACATTAAATCACACACATCATCCCGTCCTCCTCCCGTGGCCAAGATGAAGTAGGTCTCCAGATAGGTTGCTTAGGTAATGGGACATACCACTCTCCCCTCTTTCAGCTTTCTCTTCTTTCTTTGCTAGTGTGAGCGCCAGCCAACATCTACAACCATGACTTCATGGACCGCCCTGCCACAGCTCCATGCCTCTGCTATAAACCTCTCATTTTCTGTTTCATGCAGGGAAACGCTGGGCGGTTAACTTATTCACAAGAATAAAATGTAGTCTGGCCATTAGTGATGTCCTGAGCTAGTCGACAGGATGGAGGTAGTTTTTCTGAATGGGACTGCCTACAGTTTTAGTGAAGGAAGCTTAGACCAATTAGAGCTGCTATTTTTTATCTTATGAATCAATTATTTGATTGACTGAAATATAATCAGCTTTCCATGGCCATTTGTTTTTCTTTTCTTTTTTTTAGCAAAATGTCAAATGTTTTCTACTTCTATTCTGTTTTTTCATCTTAATGTTGATAAAGTAAGATAAGCCATGGTCATACCTTATCCTCTATTTTTTTATGGACCAAACAGTAGATCAGTTATTTAAGAAAAAATATAAAATTTCCAGCTTACTGACAAATGAAAATAATTATTAAATGTAGGCAAAACCTATTATCTGAAAGGCTATATTATGTCAACATCCTATAACTGAATTCAGCTTTGGGGCAAACAGTATGGGCAGTATTTTGTTCATGCTATGGACAAAGAGCTCACCAGTCTTAATGAACACATTTCCATAAACACTCCACTTCCCATTAGCAAGGCACATCAGGCCGTATACTGTCCAGTGGTATAAATTATGTGTCATATCGCAATATCTATGATATACCAACACCACACATGAGTGGTGAATGAGGCAATCTCAGGCATGCGGAGGCAGTTTAGTACTTAAAAACAGAGCTACTTCAACAGGCTCCATGAAAACACCTTGCAAAATATGGAAGACTACACTTGCCAATAAACGAGAAAATCACAAACTTGTTTCACTTGAGGCAAAAAAAAAGTACTGTCAAGCAAAACCAGCCAATGACAGTTATCCTTGGAGAAAATGCTAGTAGCTAGTGATGTGCTTCCCAGAAGTAAACAAGTGTGTCAAATAAGCATCACTCCACCTAACTCACTAGATAGACTACCACCATTGCACTATAATGCTGCTACTGATACCTTATGTCAATAGAGTCACACTAACAGAATTAAGTAGTCTGTCATCAATGAGAGCAGCTTATTTGAAAAGAAGACTTTCAGTGGGTTTCAGTGATTTTCAGAAACCAAGCAAAAACAAGGAATAATAAACCATTAAAAAAATACATTTCAAATTTAGGCCACTAGGTTTTTTCAGTTCGATGATTTCTGATTTAAACTCCACTTTAATTTCTTTGAAGAAAAGTTCCAGCACGGCTCCCTGTGACTACTATGGAAAGCAATGCTTCTGATGCCCATATCATAAGTTAAAGTGTTTTTTTATGTGTAATAGGGTTAAGGTAGCCTGATAACACAGTTATAGGTTGTAATTTAGGTTGTAACATGCCTCTCATCACACTAAGCCAAAATCACATACAAAAAGATAAACAATTGTTCATTAAATCTAGTATCCTTTATCATTGCTATATAAAAAACAAGCTGCTTTGGGGCAGTGTACTCTATGTCTTAATGTGATAAAGGCCACAATGTTCACTGATGTATTCACTCTGTTAAATTAACAAGTTACCCAAGAAGACTTCCTTTATACTTCTTGGTAGACTTAGCTCAGAACAAAGCTGAAGCGCCATCCTTCTTAATAATTCTATGTGACAAAAAAGGACACACGAGTATGCTCCTCGTGATTAAAGCTGTAGAAACGAAGCACTTCACTTTCACGGGCACACCCAACATCTCCTGCATTATTTTAGTCGGGGAAAAAAAGAAAAACTTTGTTTTGACACAAATAAATTAATCATTACATTAATTACCAAGGCAATTATTTTTAGTAGAAAACCCCTTCGGGGAAAATTACTCCTTTTACACACACTCCATCTTCAACCTACTATAATACACCACTGCAGACAGCTGCACTATCTACTACATAAGCACTATCCACACACTAAGCTGTCTGTCTGTGGCTACACTCCAACTTTTCTTCCAAGTTGGTTAAACAGCACAGGTTGCCTGCCTCTCCAGGGTGTTTTAGAAAGGCAGGCTTGTGGGTGGCTGTAGTGCTTTCCATGCCCTTTAAAGAGACTGAGATATCATGCCCGCAGGGAATGTAAAATGCCACGGTAATACCACATTAGTGATTAATACAGTACATCCACTAAAACCTAATGTGACGCACTGGGCTTTCAAATGTTGAGAAATGAATGCAAAAGTGATAAAATGCTGTTAGTGAGATGGAGTGGCCAGAGGAGGAGGAGAAGGGGGAGGACAGATTAGAAAGCACATAATCCCCCAACACATTGGTGACTGACATTAAGATACTCCTGCTCTACTGGTGAAAGCGAGGCAAATCTAGCCATGCAATAATTAGCCTGTGAAGTGCTAAGGCCACAGGTTGCATGTAATGACTAACTGCTGTTGTTGTAAACAGCCAGCACCATTACATTGACAATGCTGCTCCAACAAGGTTCCGGTCAGAGGAATGGATGAGTAGCTAATTAGTATCTGTTTGATACAGACCTCTGGGTCTGGCTGCTATCAGGTTTCACATTAAGCCTGAGAGTGTGATAGGGTCATCCCAGGATAGTCCTACTACAGGGGTATTTATATATATTACTGAAGCACGCAGGGAATGCAGGAGAGGCCCAATGAGCTGATTCACTCTGGCAGACACTGATGTGTCTTGTCAGTGTGATCAATCAGCATTTAATCATGGCTGTAATCACACCCAGCAAAACAAACACAGGCACAGGGAAATTGATTAAACACATAACACATGATAGGCTTACACCTACACCAGCAAAATTTTAAGGATGGGCAATGGGGTACAATTTATGCCAGGAAAAGACTGAGTTGAAATTATTAGGCCCACAGTTTCTTACAATTTTCACTGCATGATCAATTTGGTTAATAGAAGAGTCCCTAAATGATAGTCATGCTCATTAAATTAAAGACATTTGGCATCTGCTCCATTTCCCCGAAGGTTAAAGTTTCATTATAAAGTGTAGGTATGATATTAACAGGATTCTTCCAGAATGACAAGCCTTAGGGAGTGAGGGGGTGTCTATTAGGGTTAGGGTTACAATTGGAAAAGGTGGTCTTTGTTTCAGGCAAAGCAGGACAACCATTAAAATAATAGTGTTATTATACTTATTAATGCTAACCCAATATATAGTACTTGGCTCTGAGTAAAAATATTAGATGTCTAGAAATAAATTAACCACATTTCTAAAATACTTGACAGACAGGTATCGAATCAACACTGCAAAGCTAAGCCAAAAAATTATATTAAGTGCTATTTACAAGCTAGAGTCAGCAAGCACTTAAAGTCGTTACACTGCATAAAATAATGGAATTAAAAGCAGCACAAACAAAATCACATCTATTATCCATTTTCATTAATAAAAAGATCCCTCAGGCACAAACTACTTATGTCACCATTTCTAGACTATCTGAGACATTGATAGGTATTGACATACCTACATTGATGCGCTGCAATATTTTTCCCGTACAGAACATCAATAACTTACTGTTAGTTTCCATTTTTTGAAAGGGTTATATAATCATATCTTTTTGGGACAATGCAAGTGATAGAAGTTGAAAAAAACATAAAATTATTCCCTGTATTAGACAGGTAGGCTCTGAATTTCTTTTCCACACTCAGCACCACAACTTTCTCACAGATTCACAGTCACAACTTGATACTTAGGATGGAGAAGCACTACGACCACTCAGCATCCTTGCAGATGCTGCGTTGAAAGAATCAAGTGGGTGGGTGGGGGGGAGAAAAAAAGGCAGGCTTTTGTTTTGTTCACTGGCTGTTTGGAAGCGAGGATGCTGAATTTGGCTTGAAATGCGCCCTGTTTTTCTGCCATCCTTGAAAAACGAGCACACCAAAGTGCTTATTTAGAAAGAATCACATCAAGTAGGTTGCACAGGCACTCATGTATAAACAGAAATTAACAGGACGAGCAGTCTGCGCATTTTAAAAATGCTATAAAAAAAAAACAAACCCAAAAACGAAGGCAACACATAATACATGCATATAAGTGGAAATGTGCACACTGTTGCTGTTTCCCTTTTGTGCAGCACTGTGTTCCAGTTCCATCAGTCACATCACACTGACTCTCGTGTCCCCACAATCCTCCCCACGGTCATTCATCACAGTGTCACTCAAGCGCTGACTCGGGTCCCTGGAGTGTCATGGTAATGCTGTCCCTCAGTGTGTGTATACTCATTCATGTATATGTATATTTTGGTGCGTTTGTGTATGAGTTTGTCTGGATCCATGTGTTTGAGTCCATTCATGCATGCGTTTTTCTATTTTGGGGGTCCTACTGTTTTTTCTTTTTTACTCAGAAGGCGCCGGAGATATGAAGGTGTGTCGCTGCAGTGACAGAGAAAAGGAGAGACAGTGCAAGTCGACAGAGAGCAGTGGGGAGAATTCAGGAGGAGCTCAGAAGCAGCAACAGGCAGAGGGCAAAGAGGATGACAGTGCCTTCTAGTAGCCGCTCTGTCAACACGATTATCTTTGAACCCGGCTTTAGGTTAAAGACACGTCACACAATATGCAAGACGGTTACTAAAGGGAAGTTACACTGACTCACTGAGCTGCATGGAAAGGAACAAACACAGCCAAGCCAGCTCTGAATTAACTCCCTGAAGATTCAACACAATGAAATTATGAAAATCAAATGTTCTCCTGGCAGATATAAGCAGAGAATTGCTCACCAGCAGCTTTGCTGCAGCTTAGTGCAATATGGATCAGAGCTTCCAGGGAAGTATCCATATGAAGGTATGAACAGAAAATCACTACTCCCAAAGTGTGATCTACCATTGTTGTTTTTCCAATTAACGTCTGCATCGAGCATCTCTCAGAATAAAGCACGATGATATCAATCCTAAAATAAGTGTCACAGAGCGAGGAGCTTTAACAGCTCGGATTACACACATCAGAGGTTCGATAATGCTGTTGATGTGTTCTGTGAGTCCACTTCACAAAATTAAGAGCTCTTCAAAGAAGACCAAATCCCAGTAGCAGCTTCAACAAGCTGTTGCATGCATTGTACACGCATCACTGATCAGGTTTGGGGCAGGCACAAAAAACAAAACATCTCATTAATACAGAGCTATATCAGCAGCATCTTTATATAGAAATTCAAGCTGTTGGGCAACTTCCTAAATGACCCCATGCATCATTTTATTACTGCTCTACGATGAAAAGATGGACCAGTAGATACAATTCAAAAAGATTCACAGAGTATACTCAAAGTAGTTTTGCATGCTTAAGCTTATTTACTTCATAGATTTGATTTTACACACACACACACACACACACACACACACACACACACACACACGGCAAAGCTTTCTTTAATCAGCACTGTGGATTTTTTCAAACCACTTAAAATACTTTCCATCTCTTTTATGCAAGATTATAATCTATTGGTGAATTTTTGAAGTTCATAACATCAAGTTGGCATCATTTTTAGTAATTTTCCAAATAGCAGTTCTATTTTAATACGGTTCACAGTCTTTACATTTAACCTGAAAGGTGAAAAAGTTCATGCTTTCTCTCAACACCAGTGTCTTTACTCAGCCAAACAGCCAACTTCCTCAATTAAAAGTAGTAGTTGAGGAGTAGTCCAACATGAGGCTACACTAAAGTTTGTGATACTATTAAAGTAGAAGCAGTACATCAGACCAATGTGTCCTTTGAAGAAAACTAGGCCATTAAAGAGATTGTTTCAATGACAGCACCAACAAATGTTTATGAAAACACAAATCTTGTAAATTTGAACATTAACAGCTGAATATTTTTATTCAATTTTATTTATTTAGCACTATCAGCTGCCTCAGGACTCTTTATATTGGAAGGTAGAGACCCTACAATATTAGAGAAGATACCCCAACAATCAGGCCCTGTAAGTAGTACCTGGCAACAGTGGAAAAAAATGCACCCTTGTTTAACAGGCAAAGAACCAGGCTAAGGGAGGGGAGAAAGAGAAAAGGAGAGCATAACTTGTGCATAGGAAATGAAAAAGAGGGGACTGGAGAAGAAATACTCAGTGCATCATGGGAATTCCCCCAGCAGCAGCACAACTACAAGATGGTTTCAAAGCGCCTGTTTGAGTGAATGAAGCCAATCAAGAGAATGTGATCAGTGACTGATATTATTAAGTTGATTTAAACCTGGATTCATGTTCAAAAATACAATCAAAATCCCATTAAACTTCCATTATTGTCATACTTACATTGCTGCAGTCACATAATAATGACGAGCAGATTGATGTTGAAAAATCTTTAGCTTACCAGGTAATGATAATGCAACACCATTAAAACTAATGCAGATTCTGTGTTCAGTATGATGAATTGTATAACTCAAGAGTCAGCCAACAGATAAGCAGCAGAATAAATAAAACATACAAATCTCCAATACTGCACAGGATGCATTTAAATTGGTCTGTAAAAATATTGCATATGCAAGACTTAGTTAAACCTTGAAATAACTCTGGGATACAACTCACTGTCTTGGGACAAGCAACAAAATCCATGATTTTCATAGCTATAAAGTCTTTAACAATTGTGTTGAAGAATTCTCAAAGAAGAAAGAGCCATTTATATCCTCTATGTCTACAGAAAGAAAAAAAACACTGCACTGTTCTCTTTAGTAACATTCACAGACTGCATCCACTGCACTGTTAACAGAATCAGTAATAGATCTAATTGCAAAATCCAAGTATGCAACAGATGGGCGTTGCGAATGCTGTCTTTATGTGTTAAAACCAAATTTACTGCACAACTTGCTCACTCTGACTGCCAAAAAGTAAAATATCACAAACACAGAGGCCAAAAAGCCAATTTCCTTTTTATTCGTGCAACCAGACATACACATTTCCCCAACACACCTCCACTTTGCTCTGATCAATGCCCTCAAGTTGTACAAGCACATTAGAAACACAGTACAGACAAAGGGGTCCTACACCTGAAAAGATTAAAATAACAGTATGTTTTAGCCGTGACTTTCCACTCTGAGATAAGCCAACAGAGTGATTTTAGTGGTGTGATTTATTTGGTACTTGGTGTTACTGGATTTCAGAGTACAAAAATACTTGAGTGCAGAAGTAAAGAAAGTGCCAATCGGATATGAGGGAATTTATTATTCGCTATGGCCCAAGACAAATCTGTTCCTCTGCTTCAGTGACTAAAATACTTTAGACTTGTCACTGAAGTATATTTTGTATTTTCCAGCGAGGTGATGCTATTGTGTGAAGGATGAGGACAACAATAAAGCAACAGAAAAGAATAGATTTTCAACAAAGCTTAAACTCCAACCTGTGCAGCCAAACATAGTAACTCAAAAAAGAAACAGCCAGCATGCTCTCAGTCTTGCACCATTGGAGAGAAAGCACAATCATCAGCCGCCAAGTTATTTTACGTTTTTTTCTTCACTGGAAACCTTCTACGCGTAACCTGAACACCACAGAAACAGAGCCACCTGATGGCTAAGAGACTGCAGAGAGGGTCCGATCCCAGCTCAGCCCAAAAGAGCTGACATTTAGAATACAACACATAGAGAGTATACTCACGGTTTTGAAGTCGTTGGGACTGCAGTCTTCACCTTGGTATCTGCAGTAGAGCATCATCTCTTCCAGGTCATGGCCAACCCTCTCAATGAACTCCTTCATGCTGAACGCTTTGGGCCTGTAGGCCGTGAAGTTTGCCTTTTCCTGTAGGAACGCAAGCACATCAGGCTCCGCCAGGTGTGGCTGGGGGATAGCCAGGTGCACATCGAGCAGGGCTAGCAGCTCTCCGGCGTGGTACAGGTCGTTGCGTGTGAGACGGCTGAAGCGATACACATTGAGGTTACAGATGGTCACAGCAGGGAAAACCAGGCTGCTTGACACCACAGCATCCACGCTGGTCACGTGAGGGTAGGAGAGGAAATAGGCCAAACGCTCTGTACTTTCCAGGGCTAACAATCCCAGGCAGGCCAGCAGAGCCACAGCCCAAAGCAAGCGGCGTGCACTGGGCTGACCATAAGGGAAAATAAAGCGAAGTCCATGCAGCGTGCTGGTGTGGACGAAGGCCTGCCAGGAGGTGGGATGTAGGCTGGAGCTTTCCTGGCTCCCCTGACTGCCACAGTTCTCCTTCAGATCCATCATCAGCTCTCCACTTCCTCAGCCAGGGAGCACCCGTAAACTCACACCTGCACAAACAGAGATGGAACTTCAGTGAAAGGCTTAGATTCATAGTCTAAAATCATATCGACTGCACTGATACGATGCAGGGAAATAGGCTAAAAGACAAAAATGGAAAAAAAAAATTTAGAAAACTGGAACAGAGAACTGCAGCAAGCGCTGACAGCAAGCATGCAAATACGACAGATAAAAAAGATAAAACAACTGAAAAAGGAGAGGAAGTAGATACAGGAAGACAAAGATCTCCACAACCCACATAACTACTATGAAGAGTAAGAAGCAGAGGAGAAAGATGCTCCCTCAGGGCATCCCTCTCCTCTCCACCTCCATTCTCAATCACTCCCTTGAGCTCAGAGTTAGTGTGGCTGCCAGACTGCCTGTGGCTCCTACTATACCCAACACACACATACAAACATCCACTCAACACACACTCTAGACAAATCCCAAACTGCCCTGCTCTCTTTCTTCCTCAGCTGCCCTCTGTGACTGCTAGATTTCAGACAAAAAACACCAGAAGTAAGTCCTCTGAGACCCGGAGCAAGAGGTGAAAGTCACTTAAGCCGAAAGCCAGAGAAAGCTGCCTCTGTGTATTTAATGTCCCGACTCATCTCCATTCAAAAGCACACACATACACACTCTCTCACTCACGCGGTAACTCTCTTATGCATGAGTGTGCATGCGAGCTGCCACACACATATAAGCGCACACGCACACAAGGCTTCTCATGGTTTCCGTGCCCTCAACTAATGACAAGCCTAAGCACCTCTCTCGTTCAGCCTAGCGAGTAGACATCCAGCCGGCGCGAGCGTGAGTCTGACAGCGCACGTGTGTGTTTGTGTGCGTGTGAAAGAGAGAGAGGGACACAGAGAAAAGCATAAGAGAGAGAGAGATGATCAGAGCCGCTGCTTAGTCTCGTATGCCGATCCAAACTCCTGCTTTCCTGTGGCCAGATACATCCGCTTTCCCTCCTCTTCCCAGCTCATCTGTGGTGGCGGCGAACAACAGCGGAGCCGGGAGAGACGGAAGGCGCACACACCAATACACGCTTGTACAGAGAGAGAGAGTGGAGAGAGAGCGTGAGGGAGGAGGAGGGAGAGAGGAGGGAAGACAACACTCTCCTCCCTTGCTCTCTCAAAAGCAAAGTCTCTTATTGAATAGCTTTCCTCCTCCTCCTACAAACACTGCCACCTTAGCTCGCATTTGTATCTGAGCCCTTCATATTTTCATATGGCACCAACCTCAAACTGAGTGATGGATGGATGCAAAACAGGAGGCTGTCAGGGAGGAAGATAGTAGAAGGGAAAACAGTGGTGGCTGCTTGGCCAGGGATGGGGGGGGGGGGGGGGGTATGTCATGGGAAGTGAAGCAGAAGTAGAGACGGAGGAGTAAAGGCTGGGAGATGTAGGTTGAGGGGAGGGATAAGGACAAAAATAAAATTGGAAAACTAAAAAAAGAGCAAACGAGCAAGCGTGGTCACACAGGCTGCACAGCAATGGCACACAGAGGAAAGTAATTTAGACGTGCAACGTCACATGAGGAAGAGGGAGACACGGATGTAAAGGGAATAACAAGCACACAGAGTGTGTTTGCCGTGTGGAATGCAACATTTAAATCACGAGCTTGTAATTCATAAGGAGTCTGATCTTTCTCAGAATGAAGCGAGAGCGAGAAAACAGCGAGTTTTGTGAGGCAACATAAGGAGACAGGAGCAGCAAAGTGGTGAGGAGAGAATAACACGAGGGTGTGAGGGTGTTAAAGGTGGTAAAAGAGGAACGAGAACGCCTGTGTGTGTATTTGGACTGACTGGAAACAGGTTGTCAGAATGATCCCTAAAAATATATACGAATTTCACCTCCAACTGAATAAGAAATTGGACAGCTGGAGAGGAAAATATATCAGTTTGACACATTTTATTCAATTGGAACCGCTAATACATGAGCTAATATTTGTCTTTAACTTAAATCCACAATAAACTGATTACTCCTTAGGTTAGAAACTTAGACTTTAATAAATACAAAAGCAGTCTTTTGCACCAGGGAAGCTTTTACATCACTAAATCAAATTCAAATAAAAATATGTTAAAACTACAAGAAGAAAGAAATGGAAAATATTGTTACAATTTTACCTAACATGTTAATCAGAGGTTATCAGGATTCTGACAGGTTGGCAGGCTGAATTACACAGTAGGCCATCTTGCACAAACATGTTACATTTACCATGTTATTGAAAAGATTAGCTGGGACATCAACATAACACACAGAACAACTGATACTGGATGCATTACACCTGCTGAATCTGACAGTACACTAATACTCTTATTCTTTTAGTCCTTATTCTGGTCCTCGTGTCTGTATGCCAGCTCCCAAGCACTTCAAGTTTCTTAAAACATGCACACACAACAATAAAGAAAAATGTATACTAGACAACCTCCATCTCATCAAACTTAGACTCACTAATAAACACCAACAAGCAGACACAGCTGATACTTGATTTGACAATTCCAGAATAGTACAGAATGAGAACTAAGGAGTGATTTAGGTGAAGTCAGTGACAAACTTTAAAACTTTAGGATCCCTCTTGGTGAAATCCCAACATGCTGTCAGCTGAGAAGCTCATTTTCTAAAATTACCGGGCAATTACAGCATACCCCTAATCAAGTGATTAAAAAGTAATGAGCAGCCCAAATGAAACAGCCACTCATAAAACTATGTGTCGGTGCCTGGAGCACAAACCTCTTCACTATTTCTAAAGATACGGTTTGATATTTAATCAAAGGTACATCAAGTGCCAAACATTTTTAACCATGTGAAGTTACTAATGATAATTCATGCATTTTTAAACTCCTGCCATTATAATTAGCCTAACTTCCTACCTGTATGCTTGTTTTCTAAGGCACATCAACAGGTTGATATGCTGCTGCACATCCTGTTCAACCTATTTAACAAATGATTAATTTTTATTAAATGTATTACACTTTTATTTCAGTTGAACATTTCTCAAGACATTAATACCCTATTAAAAATTTGGTGCATTGGCTAGCCCGCGGCTAATCTCAGCTCATGCAACAGATGAGGTTTTAACTCCTCCCCCTTCGTACTCTTTTAAACAAGTTCATCATTTTAGCCAGGGCTCCTTCTGTTTGTTTATAGGATATAGAGAATGTTCTAATATTAAGATTATATTTATTTTTCTAACCACAATATTAAAGAATACAGACCAGCTCAGCAGCTTGTGTTGTCTTCTGGACCGACTGTACACTTTCACCTTTAAAACAAAGATGGCGACCGGAAATTAACTACTTCTGCCCGGATTTCACAACAAAATAAGTTGATGACCACTTAAAAAAAACCCATGTATAGATAACCTATTATACCAACAAAACCAACCTAGCTCCTGTAAGGACAAACAATGTAATATCTTTTATTTCTTTGTTTAACCAAACCAGAGAGAAATTTTGGGGGAATGGTTGCTTGTTTAGCTTCTACTTCACAGGGATATAATAAGTCAGTAGCTTATTGTATAACCAAGGGAAAAAAAACAGACTCCAGTACTATCTAATATAAAAATGTAAGTTGTGCCTAAGGCACAAAGTGGGTTTGTATCTCCAGCAGTTATTTGATCTACAAAGAAAGTCACAACACAATGTTGTTGTTTTTTTACTCTTTCTACTTTTTATTTGCCATTTAAGAAAACATGTTTGATATTGTCCTGTACCTATGCCATCACTTTGCCCTTTCACACTTATTTCAGCAATTAGCAACAACACACAAATCCTAATCCCACAGAAGTTGAAAGATTAGGTTATTTTAGTGTTATCTTTCTGACAAGCACACACTCCGAAGCGCACTCAAAGCCTACACCCACACACACTGTCAGTTGATCACAGTCTTTCTCCGAAATGTGGTCTCAGACAGCTGCAGGGTTTGCTGGTTTCTTAACAACTTAATTAAGCAAATCTCCCCTTTTTTCACTGAGGTAATGAGCATGGTTTTACAGGGATTAAACAGTCTCCAGGGTTGAAAATAAGGCTTTATGTGTTAGCAATCTTATCTTCCTTTATCCATCCAGCCAACTTTCCATGCACAGGATTAGTGAAGGCAGGAGGATTGTTAGCATTGCCATAAATTTCTCTTTTTTTTTTTAATTTGCGTGGCATTAATGCTAAAAAGCTTAGTGCAACATTCTGAAATGAGTCTGTTTATTATTATTTTTTCTGTCATTGGGAAAAGGCATAATATGCTACTTGACTTGGATTAACACCGACAGCCGGTGATCAGTCACACATTTAGAAGTGCCAGGGAAAAGATGCACCTGCATATGAGTGATAAATAAATGGAAAGGGCAAAAATTAGTCTTGGTGCAGCTGCTATCTTGTCATTGATTTATCAACTACACTACACATGCATAAGATTTTTTGCTATTTTCATAATGTCTATCGCCATAAAACACATATGATTCTTATTATCAGTGGTTCCCTATGCTCCATGTATCTGTTTGACTGGATTGAACTTTTGTTATTATTATTATTATTAGTCTTCAATCTAATGGCCTTTCTTTGAGGACCTCTATAACAGTAGTGAACAGGATACTCATGGGCTATTTTCCCATCATTTCAAATATCGTGCGGCATGAAAGATGGAAAATTATATTTCAAAAAAAGACAGTGGGATTTTTCCAGATTTTCTCACAGAGTTAACACTACTTTACATCAGACATGAGAAAATGTTCTTTTCTGCTGGGATACCAAATCAGAGCAAATCACAGACAGAAAAGAAAGAAAAATCTTTTTTTAATTTTTTGCGTCACTAGGCAGTTCGTGTACTCTATGAATGATGAGACTGAAAGAGTAATTACACTTTGACTATCTTAATGGATTATGAAAAATAATAAACTCTTACCAGGAGATAATTAGGATGTGTACAGTAAGTACCAGACTTGGCGAGACTGGGCACAGCTGATTATTACCTCTGGCGAGAGGCGATTGAAGTAGAAGGGCAAATTATTCCAGTATCTGAGCAATAGCGGCAGTCTGGCTCAAACCATAAACCCCCTCCCTGTTCCCCGTTTGTGAAGATCTTAATTGGTAGATGTGCAGATTAGGAAAAGTGCAGCTCCTCCTGCACATACACAGAAAGACCGACAGTTTCAAAGTTCCCCTCCAAACAGGAGTTTTATCATCAAGGCTCTTAACTGGGCGTTGGATGCTTGTTTGTTCTCATAAGCACATGAACTGGGTTAATGACGTCCACTAGGACCTGCCAAGGAGGCAGTGCAATGCAATCCTTGCTGCTATCTGTGCAGATACTTTATATCATATGCAATATATATGGAGCTACTGCAGTGGACCTCAAAATGTATTTATTTATTTATTTATTTCTTGGATTGCTTTTCACTTGTGACGACTTATCCCTGAATATGTAAGAAGAGCATTTACATCCCTGGATTGGTTCATTTTAAGTGCTTTCCGAGAAGCTATAATTTTACAGGGGGAAAAAAGGAAACTTTTTTTTTTTTAAGTTAACCACAGCAAGGACCTATTCATAGACAGGCATCCATTACGTTTAACCAGATCGGTCTCTACAAGAAGAAGAAAAAGCTACTTCTGCTACAAAGAATTATTAAGGTTTTAAAATAATACAAAAGAAGGACTTCTAGTCCCTTCAGTCTTTTGCCATAGGTATCGTGTCCCTCAGATTTATGGTAAGGAGGAAAAAAACCTTCTTGAAGAAGTCTCCAGTCTACAGGGGTAATCAGTGTCTGGGAAACTGGCTGAATACGTTACATGTTGTTTTATTATACCAGAGATTTGCCGGGTACACTTTCAGAGGATCACAGATCATGTCAGATGGACTAAACCCACCTGTGATTCTTAGAGTACATGTGACTTTTCAAAATCCATTTGTGTGATCAATGTCTATAGAAGCTGGACCAAAACGAGAAAAGATAATAAACCTTAAAGGATAAAGTAAGGCTAATCTAAAATCCCTTTTCAGCAAGCTTGAGGCTAGATTATAATGGCAGGTCAACTATTTCAATACCAGCATTTGTTTGCTTTTTTTTTTTTTTTTTAACCAGACTGCACTCCTGTGGTCTTAGCATATAGAGTTAAAGGACAGACTTATTCAGTCTTTTACACCTCCACATTATGTGTCCATACGCCTGTTTTCTCACGGACTCGCATGGATAGCTCGTGATTCATCTGCTGTAGTAGCAGACCTTGCATTTCACTATGGTGCCATTTTCCTTTTTGCACCTACTCTCTGTGCTGTCGCCATCGCTAGAGTTCACTAGCTGAGAACAACCTGATGTGCCTTGCTTTAGTCCAATCTGTTATGTTACTTATTCCACTGATCTTATGCTGAGTTTTGCCCTGCTCGAAACTAACGTGGAAGCCACACAGCCGCTCCTGCTCTGTACACTATATATGCATCTATTGTTGTCTGAAAAAACTGAATGTTTCCTTAATGTAAATTAATAATTGTACTTCGAGTTTACCAGTTTAATTTCTTGTAGATTTAAATGACAAAAACAGTTACGTTTCTCTTCGTTAAGCCCACTCAGTTAGCTCTACAAGAAACCACTCGAAATACACAAGGCCCTCACATCCCTTTACCAGTGCGTAATTTAAAAGCAGATTTGTGCATTTCCACTACAAAACATTGGTAGTACCAAAAAACTGACCCTGGGAAAGTGCCATATCATTGCTAGGACCTAAGTTGAAAGCACTGATGGTGGCTGTAGAAAAGGCTAGTGTACCAGATTCACAAATTTGCAACCCACACATTCGGTCCTATTAAACCCACGTGCAGTGGACTGGTTCTCAAAAAGTAGCCTGGCAGCTATAGTTCTTTGAATGGGTAGCATAAACACACAGTACAGTGTATAAACTGCCTTACAGTAATAGTATGCAGGTTGTAGAGAATATCACTGCGAAGGTGAAGTCTTAGTACTCACATGTCACACTGTTACTAATTCAGTTGCACTGGCTCCCCATTAACTTCAGATTTCACTTTAAGATTCTGATTTTGACTTTCAGAGCTCTGCATGGAGAAGCACCAGCATACACGAGTGAACTCTTACATGCATACATCTCCAGATCATCCCAGAGGCCATGTAATCAGGGGCTGCTGGCTATGCATCATATAAGCCTGAGAACTAAAGCAAAGAGTTTTGCAACAGTGGCCCAGACTCTGCAACTCTCTCCCCCACAGAGCCCCGAGCTCTGTGGACTGATCTCTTAGATATCAGCTAAAACCTCATCTTTTTAAACGTGCTTTTGCAGAACTTTCTGGCATTTTTGTCATGAAGCGCTTTGTGCTGCTGATCTTAAAGACCCTAAATGAAATTTGACTTACTCAAATATGCTTATTTACATTTAAATGAATCAATGGGTTTTATATTTTTAGTGGTGACTGAGTTTTCAAACTGAGTTTAAGGGTTTTTGATCAATACTCAGCAATGGCAATATAACAATTTAAAAGCAAAAAGCTGAACAGTATGATTACTTTCTAGAAAGGACACTGTTTATTCTGGATGAGCCGCTGATCACACTCTCAAACCTGCCTTATAAAGTCAGTATAAATGAATCGAAGGAGGACATCACGTCTGGATAGAAACATCAGTTAATCCATAAGGGCAGTGACAGGCTACAATGTAATCAGCCTTACATTTACACTGAAAATCATTACTCTCTCCTCTCATTTACTGGCCCATTACAAATCCAACGTGCAGAAACAGAGTGCAAACAGATCATGTGTAACTGTCCAAATACTTAGACTGCACTGTAAATGTACTTATTTAAGCCACACAGCTAAGTTGAAAAACTGCAAATACAACCCATTTCATCATCCCTGTTCTCTCTCCCTCTCGCTTTTCAACTTAAACCAGGCAATTTGAGCAGCTGCATCATACTCAAAATGAGAACGAGGATGAGGATTAACCTGAATCTGTTATACTCAGGCAGGAGTGCTGAAGAAGTCTGGATCTGAGGAGGAGATGTCGGGAAAGCCACCATATTAGCCTGTTAGTCACAGTACGACTCCACCCTGATGCACTGCACAGTTGGGTAAACACTGCTTAGGTCAGGAAACCACATGGGACTCAGACTACCTCTCGCAATCCCAAGCCAAAAACCTCTGATACACCTCTTAATGCACCGTAAACAAGCAGCGTAAAAAAAATCATCCAGTCCACTTTGAAACTGAAAACTAACTGGAAAACAGCCGCAGCCTCACCTTGGTTTCATTTTGCATAATTAGTAAATCAATGCTGTGTAGATTAGTCTTCCATTTCAAGGTCAGTGGAGCAGGTACAATGAATAAGAATGAAACAAAAAGGGAAACATCTCTAATACGCACATAGAAGAGGCTCAAAGTCGCTACAAGAACACAGGATGTGTAGATGAAATCAAAAGAGGCAGATTTTTGGAACTAACGAGCAACTTATCAATTATCGGTGATACAAAGCATCGGCACACTTACAACAAATTAATTCAAGACTATTCTCTGTTTGTATTTATAAACAGATCTGAAACAGTTTTGAGTAAACAACATGTACATCGTTTCACCAGTATTTCGGTGTTTAGAAGGTGACTCAAAAGGAAAATGAGGGTAGAAGTGCAAGGTGAGTCAGTCATAATGCAAGTCCTGGGAGACAGTCTGTAAAGTTTCATGTGAAGTTTCCATCATAGGCTGCAGGCATCCTCGGGCAATTCTCCCAGCAGTTCATCCAGGTCATCATCTGTGCAACAAACACACAGGTCAGCACATGAGACAGTATTTTAATGCCTCAGACATTTGATTAAACAAAAACAAAACAGCAATGATTGCAATTTTTCAACTACAATCATCAGGGGTTAGTTATTAAGTAAAAAACACACATGGTACTGGTTTCATCTTGTAATGCTCTAATACTCAGTTGGATGAAAAACAAAGCAATGCATTTTTTATTAGGTGCTGCTGCAAATGCAAAATGCAAAGAGTGATTTGATGGTGATGCCAGATCAAAGGCCATGACGGCATCATAACGGATTTGTAGAATAAACAGTTTGAATATAGCATTTTAATCCAGTTTTCCTGCTCGCATGCATCGAGGCAGTGAGCTGCTGTGACCACTGGAAGCAATTCAGTTTGTTCTTTCAACACGTGGGCGGGAGGAGCTGGAGCTCAAACAGCACCCCCTGTGACCACTGGATGTCATTGCTATTATTGGTTTTTAGACTGCGCTCCAGAATTTTAGACCATAGCTAGATGTTGATCAGCCTAAGATGCTAACATTTCACATTTCTGCATGGAAATTCTCAGCTGTGGATTTCTTAGGATTTGTCCTCCAAAGACAGTCACTGTGTTTGTCATTTAGGCAAATTGAGGTAAAATTCTGGGACTAAGAATCCTAAACATGGCTTGCCTTTTTGCATCATATCATTTTTAGATATGAGATAAATATTTGCTCATCAGACAAAAAAAACAAAAAAACAAACAAAAACAGTTTAAAAACAAATCAGGCTATGACTGATAGGGTTTCAGAATTGCAGTCAAATGCCAATGACCAAACATCATTAATGTTTTATTCGGAAAATAACTCCTTATATTTCAGAGCGACAGCAGGCGAGCTCACGATGTGAGAAGAATTAATCTCTCTTCTGCTTCTCTACAAGTGTTGTTTGTACTAAGCTCTTTTCTCCCTGTCTGCAAGTGTTACTGCATGTGCCCCACCTGCATCCCAGCTTGGCCCCTGTGGTGCTGTGCTCCCACCACGCTCCAGGGAGCCTCTGCCACTGTCTACAGGGGCTCGAGGGTCTCCCTCTCGCTCTGTGTGTCTTTCCCAATCTTTTCCCTCGTCATCCTCTTCATCAAACATCAGCTGCATGCAGGAAACTGGCTCCCGAAGGACACCGGGAGACTGAGTGGGTGACAGCAACATCGGCTCCTAGAAAAGAATGAATATGTTTCAAAGGGACTGATGACAGGTTGACAGGACATATATCTAAAAAGAAAAAAAGTAAATATGTTTTTGTATTTCTTGGAATGTAGACGTGCTAATCTTATTTTCAGCAGCAGCCATCCTGCTCACCAGGACCAGAGGGGGAAGCTGAGTGGAGGTCAGACTGACTCCATCAGCAGCGTAGATCCTCAGCAGGTTATTGGAAGTTACATTCAGGTAATGGTTACGATGGGAGGGGGAAAACACACCCACCTGTTCACAGAAGTAAGAAACTGATTTGTAACCACTGTATAACTCAGATACAACACTATAGTTATACGATTGTGGGCGGTATGCCTTACTTGTTTGAGCAGCAGCACAGCCCCGACCTTAAGCTCCTCTGCTCTGTCCTCTAAAAGACGCCGATGAATAGTTCCCTGAATCTCCCCTTCAGTCCAAAGCATTATAAAGAAGTACAAAAAACATTTAAACACACACAACTACTCATAACTTCTCACAAAAGATACATTTTAGCTGCATAAACACATCCTCACTTTTTCACTTTCCTTCTTGAATACAAATGTTTTTATCCATAATCTGCATTTTATGATCAAAATGTATGAAACGCTTCATTATTTACCTTCTTTTTTTATTAATCTAGCAATAATTTTTTTTATTTTCTGGACAGGCAACCACCAAAAAGTCTGATAATTCAATGAAATGGCATGAAAGCTCTCACTTTAATGTGCATGTGAGTGTGCACATTTGCACAAGATAAGAAGAAAACATGGAGAATTCACAAAAAGATACCAGTCAGAATTTCTTTTCCTTCTATTCACATTTGAGTAGAAGACAAACTGACCCCCAAACAGCATAAAGGTAAAGATGAAAGATTCCTTTTAATCTGCTGCTACCAGGTTATATAATACCCAAAGGAGTATTACTCCAAGGGAAGTTCAACACAGCCAGGCTTTCTTTGCTGTAGCTGGCTCAACAAAACCTAAAACCTTTCACTGTTACGCCAGGCTTTCTGCTTCCCGCCCTGTGTGACGCTCTCATAAAACCGGGCATTACATACATCACGACTCTTATCCACAAAACGATCCCTATGAGCGTCCCTACTACAATCAGAGAGCTTATCAGGTGATGATAAATAGATAAAGAACATTAAAAAAAATAACAGTAAAATGCAACACTGTTGCAGTTAAGATGATACTGAAGACCAGAGATTTAGCACCAGGTAAAAATAAATATAATTCTAATAGTGGCCGTTCCAGCAGTGTTAAAGAAACTCGACAGCAGATTAACGAATACAGTCTTGTGAGAATTTAATGCACAATTAGCGTTTCATTCAATGGTTTTACTAAGGTGCAACTTAACAATGTGCACATATAAAACATCTTTGGAAAGCAGAGAATCTATAATGCGCTTAAAACAGGCTGTAAATAAAACAATCAGTGAAAACACTGCACTTGTACTCAATTTTAAAGTGAAACTTGGAACATAACCGGCTCCTGAGCAGTTTGTGTGTTCAGCAGTAATTCAGACAGGTAAAAAGTATCTTGAGCCACAGGAAACTCCGTAAACCCCTCAAGTGATCCAAATTTGCAGGATTTATGAATACTCTGCTTGCCAACTCGACCAGCTCTGCCAACTCTGAAACCTTGACCCAGCAATCATTAGCTACGAGCTCCAGCTGCCTAGCACTGAAAGTTAAAATAATTCATGCCGACAAAGCAGGAGAAGGCTCCAAAATGACAGCAAAGTGTATTCATTTAGCCGTTTCTTCAGTTCATAAAGAGCCAGCAGTTAATAGATCAAGGTCAAGTTGATGTTAATTACAAGAAATTCATATCAAAATCACCATGTGACACCAAAAGACCTTGGGGAAGACACAGCAGACTCCTTTGTCTGAAAAATAGTTGAAATTTTGCAAATGAACATCTAAAAGCATTTTAGATGTTCATTTGGTTCATTTAGGAACCAAAAATTTGACTAATGAAGTTGAAACGAGGCGTAGAAAGGGTGGGTGCAGCAGCGAGTAGCACTTGGAAAAGTTTCCTTAGCAAAAGCAAGACTGGATTATACTCATTACCAGCAAAATCTGAAGACAAAAAAATATCATAATCTCTGTAAAAAACAAACAAAACTCAGGACAAAAACAGACAATCATAAGCACAGATGCCTTCTGCAGTAGCAACAGAGAGAAAGGTCTCTACCAAAAGTCTCTCCATGCCGTGATGCACACCAAAGGACATTATTAAGAGTCGACCATCTAGGATGCCCCATAATTTGCTTTGGGCCTTTTTTTGGCCATTTTGAAACTAAAACAGGAAACTGAGTGTGAAGTTTAAAAAAATAAAAAATAAATGTAAATAAATAAATGGAAGAATCAGGTCACATTTTACATGCCTAGCTATTCACAGTAACCCAAAGTTTTGCAAGCCAATCCACATTTCTAACAATGTAGGAAAGCTTTTTCCACACTTTGTGATGTGATTATTCCGGGTAAATATTCAAACCCAAGAGGATTCAAATATTCACGTTTGACGGAAATTTCCAAAAGAAACCAGAGACAGCAGCATTTTGCACACATTTCCATAAACTTTCTGACATATTTAGTGTAACGGTTTGGGCAAAAAAACAAAATCAAAAACACAACAGGAAAGCCAAAAAAAAAGAAGAATATGAACAGTGTGTCACTCTGAATAAATCCGAGATTGTATTGAGAGCTTCAGAACAAGCCTGGAATAAAAACCTTTTAACACCACAGCTTCCTTCTTCAAACTCATAAGAATAAAACTGCATGTTTATTAGACAGCTAAGCTGCATCTAAAGATCCTCATCAGCATCTCCCAGATATGGTTCTTCTGTTTTCATACAAATATAAAAATATCAGAAAATAGTGAAAAACTTTCCTGAAGCTCAGAATGACACCTAAATCCACAGCAGACTCTGCTGTCAAGAACGTGATCTAAAGATCCGTGTTTCCGTTTTTTTTCCACCACCAGACTGCTGTCATACGCACCGAGTCGTGTTTATGTACACATTAGGAATATTTTACCCATTTTAAACTGCAAAAAGTCCACAAATGGAGGCTCGAGGGATCGGCAGCGACATGAAAGAGTTCATCACTCACCAGAAGCAAGTGTTTGAATCCCCATTTTTCATACTTATACATACACACACATTATGATGAAAGCCCAATATTTTTGTTAATGATAAATGATTAAGATACTAATATGTTGATTAATTTCTCCTCAGCTTGTTTTTTTCCCCCCAGCACTAGTGGATGTTAAGCGTGCGCTGTTAGCAGCTTCTCAGATAACACTGTCTGCTGGGTAAAAAGCAAAGAACCTTCCAGCAGGTCAGGGTCACATGACTAAGCAAACAGTTTCTTGTGGTGTCAGAAGCACTTAATACCCGCCCACTACTGATGCCAATCTGTGGCAATTGAATCACTAATAAGCACTTAAGTCCGGTGTTGAGAGCAACATCCACTCCTGAGTGATGATAATGAGTTCACCTCATGTGGCTGCTCTCTGGGGGCCATGGCAACCGACTCAGCTTAGAGGTGCAGCAGACAAAAGTGGGGGGAAAGGTTTAAGAAAGAGCGGGAGAGGAAACGAGCGGTGGGAAGAAAGAGGCGTCCTGCTGTTTGGGCAAGACGGGGTGTGTGTACATGTGTGTGTATGTGTGCACGCAATCAAGCGTGTTACAATAGCTGAACTCTGCTCTCGTACCTCGTGGAGCTCAATCAGGCGAGCTCCCAGTGAGCAAATGTCAAATGTGCAGGAAAAAGCTCGCAGCTCCTCTGCTCCCATGGTTCAGCACTAGTTAACACGCTTTCCTGTTTCTTTTCCCTACCGAAGTTTGCTTTGAGGCTCAAGTGCTCTACTAGAGTCGAGCATTGTAATTGATTCACAATGAATCATCATACAGGGAGTGCAGGATTATTAGGCAAGTTGTATTTTTGAGGAATAATGTTATTATTGAACAACAACCATGTTCTCAATGAACCCAAAAAACTCATTAATATCAAAGCTGAATGTTTTTGGAAGTAGTTTTTAGTTTTAGCCATTTTAGGGGGATATCTGTGTGTGCAGGTGACTATTACTGTGCATAATTATTAGGCAACTTAACAAAAAACAAATATATACCCATTTCAATTATTATTATTTTTTTTTTTTTTTACCAGTGACACCAATATAACATCTCCACATTCACAAATATACATTTCTGACATTCAAAAACAAAACAAAAACAAATCAGCGACCAATATAGCCACCTTTCTTTGCAAGGACACTCAAAAGCCTGCCATCCATGGATTCTGTCAGTGTTTTGATCTGTTCACCATCAACATTGCGTGCAGCAGCAACCACAGCCTCCCAGACACTGTTCAGAGAGGTGTACTGTTTTCCCTCCTTGTAAATCTCACATTTGATGATGGACCACAGGTTCTCAATGGGGTTCAGATCAGGTGAACAAGGAGGCCATGTCATTAGTTTTTCTTCTTTTATACCCTTTCTTGCCAGCCACGCTGTGGAGTACTTGGACGCGTGTGATGGAGCATTGTCCTGCATGAAAATCATGTTTTTCTTGAAGGATGCAGACTTCTCCCTGTACCACTGCTTGAAGAAGGTGTCTTCCAGAAACTGGCAGTAGGACTGGGAGTTGAGCTTGACTCCATCCTCAACCCGAAAAGGCCCCACAAGCTCATCTTTGATGATACCAGCCCAAACCAGTACTCCACCTCCACCCTGCTGGCGTCTGAGTCGGACTGGAACTCTCTGCCCTTTACCAATCCAGCCACGGGCCCATCCATCTGGCCCATCAAGACTCACTCTCATTTCATCAGTCCATAAAACCTTAGAAAAATCAGTCTTGAGATATTTCTTGGCCCAGTCTTGACGTTTCAGCTTGTGTGTCTTGTTCAGTGGTGGTCGTCTTTCAGCCTTTCTTACCTTGGCCATGTCTCTGAGTATTGCACACCTTGTGCTTTTGGGCACTCCAGTGATGTTGCAGCTCTGAAATATGGCCAAACTGGTGGCAAGTGGCATCTTGGCAGCTGCACGCTTGACTTTTCTCAGTTCATGGGCAGTTATTTTGCAACTTGGTTTTTCCACACGCTTCTTGCGACCCTGTTGACTATTTTGAATGAAACGCTTGATTGTTCGATGATCACGCTTCAGAAGCTTTGCAATTTTGAGACTGCTGCATCCCTCTGCAAGATATCTCACTATTTTTGACTTTTCTGTGCCTGTCAAGTCCTTCTTTTGACCCATTTTGCCAAAGGAAAGGACGTTGCCTAATAATTCTGCACTCCCTGTATTTATTTTAAGACTGAGTGTGTCTGGGTTTGTCTGTTACCTGTCGGGTCCTTAAACACTGCCTTGGCATCAGTATGCGTGTGGACGATGCTCTTCAGAAGCACAGCCATGTTTGGAACTTTATTTCTGACCAGCTGTTTCAGTGCAGCCTAACAAGAAGAGGGAAAATACACACACAGACACACACACACGATAACTTTTGCTAACAATATTGCTAAATAATTAATGGATTAACAGATTAAATATAAAAAGTTGATCATTCATCTTTTTAGTAATGGTTCAAGCAAAAATATCTAATTCTTTCTTATAAAATGGGTCTGAAGCATTTCTATGTTGAATACAGTAGAAAACAGAACACAATTAAGTGTTAAGAAAAACATGGAAGCTAAATAATTCAGCTGAGGATTGTGTGATGACAGTCTGATTTCATGGCACACATTTTACTCACATATATATTTAATGTTAGTATTATAAGAAAATAACCGAATCAACTGTTTGTTTGTTTTTAATTGTGTAAACACATGTTCTGTGCTCCAATTGGATACTGAATTTTAAGAACTCTTGTGTGCAATTTCAGATTCTTTTTCTAAATCTTCAAATTTAAGCTCTAAATCTATCAGCACATCAGGGATAATGGGCTTTTCACATAAGAGCCTACCACCTGCACTATTTATTACATTTTCGATGGGAAGAGTCGGAGGACCGGAGGTCTAGCTGGGCTGATTGGCTGGTAGTACAGTGGGCAAGTGCAAGCCCAGACAACTGCTGGCTGTGCACACAAATCAAGAACACGCTCGTCTCCCACAAAGATAAAAAAAAAACCATAAATGAATAAAAAAAAAAAAAATCATCTTTTGAGGTTCTGGGGCAGAATTACGCTTGTTTATCCAACAAAATGCTTCTGCAATATAACAGCATGGAGGAAATTTTATTTTGGCAGTGGACTACCTGCAGCTGTAGGATGTGCAATTTAAAATTTACAGGGACATAAACATGAAGGTTGGTTTCTGGGAGGCGGCTGGGGACTTGGCACCGTAAACGGCCAGCCAGGATGCCTCGCAAATGGACAGAATTATTGCTTTTTACCTTGTTTGAGTGTGGCCTCTGATGTTTTGGTGGCTGTGAGCACAAAGCAAGAGAAAGCCCGAGTATATTTGCAGCCTTCCTTCTCTCAGTGACGGCCAGTTTAAAAACTTCAGTGTTGCTGATGCAGCGTGGTGTTGAATCTAAACCACATTCGCTTTAATTCACAGCACTGCCGTAAAGAGAGTGCAAAGTGCACTGTGACTGGGTGAAAATATGGCATCATATTGTCCAGGAGGGGTTTGACTTCTGTGCAAAGCCACATGTTGTCTTTTACGCAAGTGCTGAAGGTACAGGGTTTGGAGTTGCTTAAAAGTGCCACATGTGGGTGTAATACTTTTGACATCAACTAGAATGCGAGGGTCTGTTTGAATCTCTTCATGTGGACATCCATGTGCCCTCCAATGTGCCAAAACTGCAAGGTCGCCAGCTGTGCAAGCGTCCCTCAAGTGGAATAGGAACAACTAATCATCTGTGATGTCCACAGCTGTCTGCAAGTGTTTGCACTGGATTAAAAACCCAGCCTTATTTACTTTAGATAAACTGTAAGTGTTCAGTCATTCCGATAATCTATGATAACCTGATGCTTTGAAAGAAACTTTACAAATGATATCAAATCTTCTCCAGTGTACCAACCTACTGATTAACCTCGGTTTTTAAATTAACCCTCGACACAAATCTGGTGTTACGAAGATATACTGATGGAAGTAAATACACAGCAGTGAGCAGGATTTCCTCTTGAGATCAACCTTTCTTTACACTGCATTTGTTAGAACACATTGAGGCAGTGTGGTCATTTGTTTATTCACGAAAAACAAGGATTTGGGGAAGCTGACATTCACGTCAACGGCTTAACCTGAGCGAGCTTATCCAGCGTCCTGCCACCGACTCTGCTCCTGTTAAATGGAGCCAGTGACAAGCAAACACAGCAGAAACCACCGTGTAAGGTTTCAAAATGACTGCCACTCAAAGCTACTTCACACTGGCGGCCCTTCACACACAGCTACAGGAGAGCGACAGCAGAGTCCCCATTAGTGTGACTGATGAGCGATCGTACTGTTTATAATTACACAACACCTCCAGGACAGCGCCGTCATTTGTCCTGATTATGCCAATAGACCTCCAACGGCGGCAAACGGGCCGTTGTGGTGTGAAGACACATAACTTGTAAAGAGGCTTGACCTAAATATTAGACAGCGCTTGAATAAACAGTACGAGTGGGACTTCTTCTCCATTTGTGTAACGACGTTGTCAGCTCACCTTGCGAAGCACCATGACCACACTGTAGGAGTGCAGGAAACATGATGGATGCCTCTCATCCAATCCCATCTCCATCTTCATCGCTGCCCAGGCACCGCCACTGAACTCTTCTTCCTCAGTCTGTGAGCTGGAAGCCTTTAACATAAAGTTTTTACACCCACAAACATACAGCGACACTATAAATGGAATTCTTAACCTTTGCTGGTTCTTCCAAGTGGCTCTAATTAATATTTCACACAAATAACTGTAAATAGTGTTATGTAGAGTACTGCATCCTGTACAAACAATGCACAAATTGGCAGGCAGCTACTCGTCCTACGTAGACTAGCTGTTGAACAGAGTGGAGCATTAAGCAGCTGATGTGCCAGATGTTTCCTTCAGGAGAGCAAAAGTGAGAGAATACTGCACTTGACATCAGGGGACTATTAACAAGCTGGATGTGTAAATAGGCAGCTCTTTTCCATCTCAGCTCATAAGGTGGTGTCAGTGCTGTTTTAGTCATTCATTTCCGCTGCCTCCATGTGGCCAATACAAAATCTGTTCATGATTTACTGGCCTCACACCGTGTGGACACCTGCCATTTTCAAGCCTTTTCTGTAATCTCGTCTGCTTTTGAAGGTGCAACAGTGATAGAAAAGATGGGAAAAAAAAAACCTGCTTTATTTACCTGACTTGGTAGTCGAGCCACAGCCCCATGGGCAGGAGTCTGAGGAACAGAAACCACAATCTCATCCAGGTTCTGACCCTGAGGCTGAGAGAGGAAATTTAAATCACTATATGCCAGCAAGGTGGGAAATAAAAACAAAAAAAAACCCCAAAACAGAACACATAACTAATTCATTTTCTTTCTGAGTTCTACTCAGGCATCTTTGCCTTGGCTTGACCGTGCTTGTGCTTTCATTTGCAGAAAGCCAGATTAGGAGAGAGTGCATCAGCATCACATGAGACCAACCTGCTGTGGCAGAAGCCCAGCTGGACCAGGGAAGCGCCGGGTCCTGGGCTGGCGTGGCTCTGAGCGAGGCCTCTTCTTGGGAAGCTTATTGGAGGCAGAGACTAGCTGGACCAGGCGATTGGTGAGTACTGGCGTGTGAAGAGGATGAGAGTTCACAGAGGGAGAGGGGGAGGAAGGAGGTGCCGGGGAGACTGTATCAAAGAGGTTGCGGGGCTGAGAGGAGGGTCTTGGAGTTGTACATGTTTTCTGTGGCTGCTGAGGTTTGTTAACCGTCCTGGAAAAAGAGCTCAGGGCTGGAGAAGTTGCAGTGAAGCCACGGAAAACGTCAGACTTCTGTGGAGGGGCTAATGGGAAAGCAGGACATGGATTTGGATGTTGGACAGGTGGAAAAGGAGCCAACTTGTGACCAGTGGAGCTAGAAGTCTTGGATGCGGCACTAAGCTCCCTCACTGTCCGAACAGGTAGTGTCTGAGTCTGTCCACAGGTCGAGGGTCGCAGCATTTTGGCTGGAGGCTCTACTGTGGGTGCACGTGGAGCAGGAGGTTCAGGCATCCGTCCCATTTGGCCATCACATTCCTCCAGGTCTGCTAGGTCAACATCCCAGTCATCAAAGTCATCCTGAGCCACACAGGGCTTCGGCAGCCCCTTAGCGTGAGCGTGACTCTGTTGTGTTGCCCGATTTGGCTCAGAGTTATTCAACGTGGGAGAAGGAGTAGGGAGAGGAGAGCGGGAATGAGAGGAAGATGAGAGCCGTCTCAACCCCAAAGCAACAGTTTGTCCCGTAGCAGTAGTGTGCGTGCTGCTCTCTGATGCTGTGCCATTGCACGGGGCAGCTGATCTCTCTCCAGTTTGCTGGAGGCAAATTTTCTCCGGCTCTCTGTGAGTAACAGAGGAGGCACGCAGAGCACAGGATGACACAGCAGCTGCCACATTGGCTGGTCCAGACACGGAGCAGGAAGCCCAGTCTGTCTCGAGCAGGTCCTGGGAAACACGCGCGCGCACACACACACACACACACACACACACACACACACACACACAGTGGGATTACGAGGGAACAGGAGGACCATTATGTGACAGAAAGCAGCCTGAAACGACAGTTAAATAAAATCAGGTGTTATTATATTTACTGATTATTACCTCATCTTCAAAGTCCTCGCCAATGCTGAAAAGGCCACTTAATTTACAGGTCTGTAACACAAACACAACAATAAAACACAGCACGAGTACCAATAAATGTCAATAATAATAATAATAGTAATAATATGTCCTGGTAAACTCGAAAACATGCCACACATTTGAGCTACTTAACGTGTATTAGCTTAGTTAGCCTCAGCTGCGTTCAGTTTGCTGGACTTACCATTGCAGTCATGGGCTATCGCGATAAAAAACCGTTGTTGATCACTTTGAACAAATATACCAGACTTTGTAAGACATTAATTGCCATTTAATGCCGGCTTACAAATATGATCTCTGCTATTTCTTTTCCTTTTTAACTACAGTTAAGTGAGACTAGCTTGCTAGCTACAGGTAAAGTTTATCTGGGCTGTACTGCTTGGTATCGCGCCGCCACGTTCAAACACGACGTGATGACGTAAGGAATGTTTTTACAAAGGAGGTTGAAGTGAAGCGAGATGATTCAATCCCCATTCCCATTGGATGTAGCTCCGTTTTTGTTCCAAGTTTAGCGACGCTACGGCGTGGTTAATAACAAACCTATCTTACTAATAAAAATAACCGATTCACGCAAATACTCTTTTTTCTTAAAAGACAAAATTCTTTAGCAATTTTGTAATGTCTCCCAGACGAGCTAGTATCATCTCTGAGAGAGCAAAACATTTTCTTTTTTTTTTTACTCGTGAGCAGTAGATGTTCAGGTAGACAGCTGTCGTAGTTGTGAAAGCTATCAAGTTTATTCGTAATAAACTCCAAATTGGCTTTTCTTCTTACCACCTTTCCCTTACGTGAATTTCGGGACGCTATGAATTTACTCACTTTTTAAAGTTGTGATCACGTGGCCTTCCTCGTTTATTTCTATAGATTATCTTGATACTTCTATGCTCTTTGGCGTTCATGACCGCAATAGAGCTAAATGCTGGGTCGATACTGTCATCTAGTGGTCGCTGTGGAAACACTTAGTATCAGCTTACGTTCTGATCTATTAATATTCAGTGCTGAACTTGTGCAACAATCTTGTGACTGTAGCCACCACGGAAGGGCATTTAATTTGGAAATCGCTTCATAATAGTTTAATTTCAAAGGGAAATGAACCTGATTCTAGCTGTGAAAGTATTTAGTTGACCTCTGCTTGGACTCCTGTCACTCACAGCTGTTCCATTAAAGGGTGAGTAAACGCTGCATGTTGCTATTTTCAGTAAACAGTACTTACCAGTGCTTCAGAGGCTGGCTTTAGCGGGGTGAATGTGTTAATGTTCTGCTGTGATAAAACTGGAAAATGGCATGAAATCAGTACTTTTAAACCTGTGTTTTGACTTTAAGGCCCCATGTCAAAGGACACATTCCCATTTACCTCTACTTCACTGCGCTCTCTGAGACTGGAGCAGGCGTTTCAGGAATGGGAGGATGCACGGCGGGCACTGGCTCACAGGAGAGCCATGACTAGAGCGCCTTTGCCTCGGGCCCCAAGGCCTCCTCCCCGTCAGCAGCGGCTCCAGGAAGTCAGGGCCCCTCCGCCCCAGGTGAAGTGCAGAGACACTGCCGTCCACAACACCTTCATGTGCGGGGACATGAAAGGAGTGTATGCAGTGCTGAAGGACCCTGCTATGGTCAATGCCTTGATGGAGACGGTGCATGAGGAGATGGTGTGGGCTCCAGAGATGGGTATGACTTTACAGATCTCTATCTTTTAATCTTCTATAAACGCTTTAATTGAATGAACTCCCTTTTCCTTCTTCCGCCAGGCATGTGGACCATGAGCTCCACGGTGAAACAGACCTCAGCCTTACGTCTGGCTGCCAGCAGAGGACACACAGCATGTGTGGAGGAGCTGCTGTTTCGTGAGGCGGAGGTGAACGCTGACCCTGGAGGCAACACAGCCCTCCACGATGCCTGCATAGGTGGCCATTCTATTTGTGTCCAGCTGCTGCTCTCTCATGGAGCAGAGCCTGATCTGTTGGCTGCAGATGGCAGTGCCCCTCTTCACCTCTGTACCTCTGCCCAGTCATTCCAGTAAGTGCTAAAAAAGCTGACGACTTTATTCTTATTGTGCTTAAGCAGAAATATTCAGCAGAGGGTATTGTTGCCAAGGAGTAGCTGAAGCAAAGCTTTATATTAATCTTGTCTTATATGAAAAATGTCCTTTAAAGGCTATTTTCTCAACTGCGGTAAAAAAACAACAACAAAAAAACCAACGTAGTTTAATAGAATGTAATGTAATAATACAAATCTAGTGAGCCAGGAAAAAAAACATTTCTGAGATATTATGAAAAATATCTGAGGGAGATGGATTTCTTATGGACTGAATGTAGATATTGTGCATGTCGTGACCAGTAAATGTACTATTCTTTAAAGCTGCGCTGAGCTGCTTTTAGAAGGAGGTGCAGAGGTCAATGTGAGGACCAGGGAGTCGAGACTCACACCTCTGCATGTGGCTGCTCGGCGAGGCCTCGAAGAGCACGTCCAGCTCTTTCTTAGCCACGGAGCTGATGTGTTAGCCACAAATCGAGAGGGCGAGACCCCTCTGAACGCTGCATGCTCCGGAGCCGAGAGACCATCTGAGGCCGGACGCTATCTTCGTGTGGTTCAGAAGCTTCTGGACGCAGGAGCCGATGCTCGAACTGCAGGCAGGAAGCAGCACACTCCACTGCACAACGCCTGTGCAAACTGCTGCCCCAGGATTGTAGACCTCCTCCTGCAGCATGGGGCCAAGGCTGATGTCACCAACTGTGCAGGATACACAGCCATGGACTGTTTGCTGCAGGTAGCAGATGCTATGTATAAGAGCAACAAAGTACTATTTAGCATTGCAAACACAGAAACACATTTTTAAGTTTGAGCATTCGGATAAAAACTTTTCTGTTTGGTTTTTAAGGTGGTAGAAGATTTCCCGGACCAGCAACCTGAAGCAATTGCACGATCACTTCTGAACCACGGAGCTAAGCCTGTTTCACCAAAGGTTTGATCAAACAGCCACGCTGTGAGGGAATGTGAGAACTGCTGCATGTAAATTGTAGTGTTATCTAATGCGCGCACACTGACAACACTGACTCCATGCCAGTGCTGTCAGTGTGGTGATGAAACTTCATGAGGCAACAATTTCAAAATACGTAAGGCTTAGATAAATACTACATCAGGGATTGTAAAAAACAAAACAATCTTTAAATGAAATATTAATACATGTCAAAGTCTGAAGAGTAGAAACAAACAAGAAAAAAACATTATGAAATATTAGATGGGGGGGTGTCTATCTACATTTTTGTAAATCTGCAACAAAATATGTAAATAAAAAAATGTAAACACTTTAAAATTAGACAAAACCAACAAAGTTAGTGAGAACGTAAAAAGCAAAAAGTGAACATGGAAAAAAGGAATAATGTCAATATGTCCTTTTTATTCAAATTAAGTCTTTCTCTCCATTTCAAGAAATCCTGACTTTTATAAAGCTGCAAGTTGGGTTTATAATACTTGTTTTAAACAGCATATAAGTAAGCTAGTGTGCTGGCTGAAAGAAGACGGCTGAGACGCTGTAGTCTGCAGTTTGCTTCCTGTTTCGGCCTTTCTTTAGTTTCGTTTTTACTACCTCTTTCATTTAGGGAAAGATCATGGTTTATGTTCAAATATGAGAAGTCAGGAGTGAAACCAGGCTCTCTATTGCTGCTAAAGAAAGTTATGCACATCTCTGACTTTCATTATGTTTGACATGCCTGAGCTGAGAATAGACTCAGTGATTAGTGATGAAACCTTCACAAGATCAAATATTTGATATAGTGTGAACAATTATATAAATACACCTGCCACTTTATTAGGTATACCTGTTTAAGAATGCAAATGTCTAATCATCAGCAACTTAGTGCATTTACGCATGAAGACATGGTAAAAATGCTAGAGTTCAAACAGAATGGGGAAGAAAGGTGATTTAAATTACTTTGAAGGTGGCGTGATTGTTGGTGCCAGTGTGGTCTGATGCTTCCAAACCGTTCATCTCACACAACCATTTCTAGTGTTTACAGAAAATGATCTGAAAAAGAGAAAATATCCAGTGAGCATCAGTTTTGTGGGAGAAAATATCTCATTTATGTCATAGCTCAGAAGAGCTGATGGAAACCAGGTAATCGAGAAACTCAAATAACCACCTGTTACAACCAAGGTGTGCAGACGAGTATCTGTAAATGCATAACAGATCAAACCATGAAGCAGATGGGCTCGAGTAGGGGTGTCCAGCTCCAGGCTCAAGGTCCTGGTTTTAAATATTACCCTAAGTCAACACACCTGAATCAAATGATTAGTTCATTACCAGCCCTCTGGACAACTTCAAGACATGTTGAGGAGGCAATTTAGCCATTTAAATCAGCTGTGTTGGATCAAGGACACATCTAAAACCTGCAGGAGACTGGCCCTTGAGGCCTGGAGTTGGACACCCATGGGCTCCAGCAGCAGAAACCACGCCGGTTGCCACTCATCAACTCCTTAAACGTGACAGTGATGTTACTGTACTCAAATGGCCTTTAAAGTCACCAGATCTCAATCCAATAGAGAACTTCTGGGACGTGGTGGATGTGAAGGTGACATATCTGCAGCAACTGCATCGTGTCATCATTTCTACATGGACCAAATTCTCCACTGAATGTATTCAGTGCTTTGTTGAATCTGTGAGATGAAGAATTAAGGCACTTCTGAAGGCAAAACGGAGTTCAACACATGAGAAGCAAAGTGTACCTAATAAAGTGGGTGGGGCCCTTATGTGTCAGTTGTAGATGGGACCTAAATGTGCTCAGCAGAAGCAGGTGAAATAGAGAAGAGGTGAATCTTTAATAGAGCGTCTCTCAGCTGTCATAGGATGCGAGGCCGGGCATGGCCCAGGGCTGGAACAGATTAGGAAGACAAGGAAACTAAAGCACAGACAAAACAGAGGAAGTCAAAGAAACACAGGAGACTCTGGAAAAATGTGCAGAATGAGAAAAACGTCATTTAAATCAAAACAGGAAACAAAAACTTAACAAATACACAGCAAAAAACATGGACTGTGACACCAGTGTCATCAGCATGTAATAGTTATTGGTACCATATGACATAAAATTCATAAAGTAACATGTTTTATTACCAAAATAACATCACTTAAATGTAATAAGCTATTGAATGATTAATTAGTTACTGTCAAATTTTACAAGCAGTGTTTTATTTGCAGATGCTGAAGCAGTGTGTGCTCTCCCTGGCCACTGTCGAGGTGCTGCTGAACTCGTACCCCCACCTCCCGCCCTGTGAATGGATGGATGCTGTGTCTGCTGAGATATATGAGGTGAGCTCTCCGCAGTGTTAAATCTACTCTCCTCTGCTTGTTTACCTTCAGCACTGTAGTGTTTCTGTTTCTACCTCCCTGCCTCAGGAGCATCGGTCTTTCTTCCAGTTGGTGCGTCAGCGAAGTGCTCAGCCTCGCTCTCTGCAGCATCTCTGTCGGTGTGCTTTACGTCAGCATTTAGGAGCCCAGTGTCACTCAGTTGTCAGCAAACTGGACATTCCCAGCTGTGTAAGGGATTATTTGTTGCTCTGTAATGATGGCACGCTCTTCTGACTGTACATATTGTGTATCTTGCCTCATTGGAAACTTATATTATTTTAGATTTCAGGGGTTTTCAGGTGGTGACCCTGAGATACATATGATAGAAATGAGCGTGTTACTTGACCTTACAAAAATAGTTGCACTGAAGAACACAAATGTATGTAAATTAGATTTAAATGACATGTTTGTGATACTATTTTAAACTAACAATTGTTGTTTGTGAAATTCAGACACATTTAATGGTTTTATTTGTTCATGGGGAAGAGAATAACCAAGAAAACGTTCAGATGAAGTTCTAAGAAGTTTCGGGCTATTTACTGTTGATTTGGATTAGTTGGTGCTATATGTGTATACGAAATGTTCATGGAAGTAATGAAGAAGGAGCTGCAGACAGAGAAGTCAATGAAAAGAAGCTCCTGGTGCAGTTTTTCTCCTGATGTTAATGTCAGAGGAAGTTTGAAATGCTCGTTGTCGCCTCTCTCAGCTCTCATGGGGCAGAGACTGGGTACACACTGGACGCACCAGTCGCCAGGCTATTACAGGGCTAACACAGAGTTCACATATTTTTTCATTTAATTAATTGATTTCGTTTTGAATCCTTTGTGAATACTGAACCTACGAACAACTTTGGGCCATACAAATCATAGGATTAGTTTTTTTTCTTAGGTGCTGTTATATATAAATTAATAAAATATTTAAATATTTTCAAATAAACAACTAACAACGATGTAACAATAAAACTGTTTTCAAAAAAACTACAGTTATGTATTTATTTACGTTGTATCATAGAAGTGGAGCAATGGGCGCGCAAACAGTTTCCAAAACACGCGCCCACCCCGCTGGCCCGTGATGACGTCACGCCGCCGCTATGTTTATTATGTGGTTTTTAAGCAGCAGCAGCTGCTAGCTAGCATTAAGCCTCGCCTTCAACCATGCGCTGATTTTACAGCTGGCAGGTGAGATCATTTGATGTTTATGCATATCGGTACATACGATAAAGACTTTTATATGTCTGGCCGAAGCAGTTGCTCTGTCGGACAACTATTATGCGACAAAATAAATCGAACTATGAGAGCCGTAAACAACGGAAGGTCGTGTTTTTTTTTCCAGTTAGCTACTTAAGCTAGGTGGGAAGCTAAGTTGGGTCGTAGACAGCAGCGTAAACTACAGTGTTGTAAGTGCAGCAGAATAGCTTTCGTTGTGGCTAGCGTCTAGGTTAAGGCTGTACATCGTGTGGAAAAATCATGACAGGAAGAAAAAGAGGGGAAAACAATAATGACACGGCCCTGAATTAGCCGGATGGCTGGCTGAGACTTCCCTGCTACACGAAACAGCTGTTGACCAACCTTGGTAAATGCTACGTGTATTTCTGTAAAGTAATTCTGACGCCGATGAAACCAGGCCTTGATTTCTGAATTTGTAAATACACCTTGAAAGGTTTATCTCCCCCCCCCCCCCCCCCCCCCACTACAATTCTTCTTAAAAAAAAATTAAAAAGTACAAATGTAAATATGCAACTGCATGCAGCTACTGAGCTTTGAAGTGCTTTCACTAGAGTTTGTGTCTACAAGAATAGAAGAGTAAATGCACAGAAAAACGGGTTGTAAGCATGAATGAGTGTCCTACACAAAGAAGTAAACTTACACTTCAAGAAGGAGGAAAAAAGATATTACACTTATGTTTTCCCCCGTCATCATACAGCCTATGGGTGGAACATGTGAATCAAATCCTGTGTCATGTCGTTTTCATATGTTTTCAAATGGGCTGAAATTAGAAAATTGATCAGTAAATATTTTGACAGTTGAATAACCCAAACCTCTCCTTTGCCCAGTTCCCTTGTTTATCTGCTTTTCTAGTGTTTCATAGATATGTCAGCAATAAATTAATTGTTTGATGCAGTAAACCTGGAGTGAGAAATTGCTAGTTTGTCACCGTTAAGTAAACCCAGTGCTACCATATGGCTGTCTTGTTCAGTGTACTGTAAGACCTGTAGAGATCTCAGAGTGCAATTGACGTTGTTTAGCTGTAACTGAATAGATGTAGAGGAGCCTTCTTGCTTGTTTCAACAAAAAAAACCCAAAAACGAATAAAAAAACAAATTAATATGCTAGAGTATTTCATGGCTTCAACTATGGATGTGTGACTATAGTCTAAGTTTCCATTAAGTAAGGATAATGAGTCTCTGATACATTATATAATAACCCCCCTCTTGCTTTGTTATTTATCAGTTCATAAATAGAAGAAAAATTGGCAAAAAAAAAAGGGAAAAAAAACTTTACAATGCGCACATTGTTTTTGGCTTAGGCTAAAACCTTTCTGTAGAGTGCCAAAAGGTTTGTGCAAGGGGAAAAAAAACAAACGCAACAGTATTACAGCTGGCTTCCTTTGGATAATGTCATGCCTGCCACCTCATTCAGTGTCTTTGCTGTGCTAATTTTGGTTTTCCTTCAAAGAATAAACACCAGATTATAATAGAAATTGTCAATGACCAGAAATAACAGGAAAATTCCCAAACTTATTCCTAACTCAAAATGGATCTTTGAGATCCCCTATTTTATGCTTGAGTATATAGAACCCTGATTAACAGTGGTTTAAAAAAGTAGTTTTGTTATTATGATGATTTTTATTTGAGGGGGAAAAAAAGTAAACTTGTCTGGGGATAACAACAAATCACATATTTGCAGGAGAAAAACCATGTTTTCATGTAGGAAGTTCTGTGTACATCGACAAGGTTATCTTAGAAAGTTTAGATCAGTTTGTTTAGATCATACTATCACATGCAGTATGAGGCAAACTGTTGAGCAGGCTCTACAGCACTTGGAGCCACATTTGAAATTGTATGCTACGAAATGTCTTAAACCTGTGTTTTCTTCAGGATTAGAGGACAGAGATGGCAGTGTGTGCACTGACCATGTTGGATGGGATGGAGGATGAGGTGACAGCAGCAGGTGGTGTATTGCTTCTGTTCTTGGCTCTCATCTTGGCTTGGCTCTCAACCCATGTGGCTGATCGGGGAGACCACATATTGGGCACGATCCTCACTGTGGGTGCTCATGCCTCTCTGATTGGACTGGGAGGCCATGACAACTACGGTGGAGGGTCAGCTAGTGCCGACACCCCTGAGCAGCAGACGCCTCCACCTTCTCAGGAGAACAAGCCGGACGAAGGAGAGCCGGCAGCTGACAGAGGAGAGGGTGAGGGGACTGTAGAGGGAGCCGAGGGGGTTTGGACAGATTTGTTGCTGGACATACAGAGCAAACAACCACAGGCTGGAAGACTGCTTGTCACTTCTGATGGAGAGGATGATGAGGCTGATGAGGAGGATGAGGAGGAGGAGTTGGAGGAGGAAGTGAAAAAGGCTACAAAGCCTATTCCAATTTTGACCAGCACCACCTCTTCTCCTACCATCACCAGTAGTACCACTTCCATCTCTGTCCGTCTGAAGTTTTTGAATGACACAGAGGAGGTGGCTGTTGTAGAGCCACAAGATACAGTTGGGATACTAAAAAGGTTGGTAAAATAACTGTGAAAATCCACCAAACTTCAAGAATATCAGAATAATTCACAGATGATACACCCATTAGGCAGTTAGCTTAGCATAAAGATTGTGCCACCTTGCAATGTTAATTTATCAAGAGCTTATACTTAGTTTGCTGGCTTACACTGGAAGGCTTTACCTTACTGTTGCTTTTCATGTTTTTTGTTTTTTGCAAAGCTTAAACAAGATGCCACATATTACTCAGTCAGCTTATAAATGTTCATTTAAGGCATATTTTATTACCTTTAGACAGAGCCAAAAGTTTCTTTTATTGTCTTTCTGCTAAGTAAGTTAATTGGCTTATGTCTGAAACCTTGGATTGATTGTACAGGAGTGGTATTGATCTTCTTGTCTAACTCTTGGAAAGAAAGCGCCTTATAACTGCTTTAATTTCTCATCTCCCTTCTTTTCCAGCAAATGTTTCTCAGGGCGGGAGCATCAAATTAAATTAATCTTCCAAGGCCAGCTGCTGCAGGATCCCAAGAGGACTCTGTTATCCCTAAACATCACAGACAACAGCGTGATCCACTGCCACATCTCTCAGACCCTGCATGATTCCAGTCCAGAGGAGGGGGCTCAGTCCGGAACAGGAGCAGGAGCCGGGTCCGGAGTCTCCAGTGGATTCAGGGCGGCAGGTGTAGCCATAAGCACCGGCAGCCTGGTGGTGCCTGTCTTTGTGGTGATTCTTGCTGTCGTGTGGTATTTCCGCCTCAACTACAGGCAGTTCTTCACCGCCCCTGCGACCATCTCCCTTGTGGGAGTCACTGTGTTCTTTAGCTTTTTGATATTTGGGATGCACAGCCGCTGAAAAGGCAAAGAAAGGGCACACACTTATAGTTGAATGTTGTGAGGTGAAATAAAAATAACTACAGCAGTGGGTGAGTGTCTGGAGAGATGTACTGACCATAAAGGGCCTCGGTGCAGATACTGCAGCTGGTTTGAGAGCGTGCATTTGTGCGAGCGTGTGGGTGGTTAAGTGAGCCTGTTTGTGCATGTACAAAGATAAAAACATGAGTGACTGAGGAGTGTAAGTGCAGTTTAAAAAAAACAAGACAAAAAAACAGCAGTGAGTGAGCATTTGCTTTAACTAAAACCTAATTTAGTTCCTATTCAAAGATGTAGTGGTTCAGACCATGTTGTAATACTGGCTTCATCTCATGGCTCTTTATTGCTGTAAAATACTCATTATGCTTTCCTGTGCGCTATTCTTTGAGATGACTTTGTGTTTTAAATGTACAGTAAATACAGTCTACACTTACTACAGGTGAACGGCAGCCACCTTAATTAGCATTATGCACTTGAATTGGGAGGGGTAGCAAAATAGAATTCAGTTGACATCTAGTGGTAAGATTTTACATACTGTACCTTTTAAGAAAACCAACCAAAAAATGGCTTAAAATCATTTGGAACCACTCACTGTTGTGCTGCGTGTGCCAGTTTGAGTCTTTGCCATCATTGTATTATTTGAATGACTCGAGCTCTCTGTATGCAAATATAAATTGTACAACTGCCTCAGTGCAAGACTGTTTCTTTTATGCTACGTAAGAGTAGTTTAATTTAAACATTATGAAAAGATACTGTAAATATATTGTGTATTTTGTGTAAATAAAATTATACAATGAATCAATGTGCATCTGGCACTTGCTGTCAGACTGCTCTGGTTTCAGTTGCATCTCTTATTAAAGCATTTCAAAACAAACCCCTCCTACTAGCTCTTTGTGGTTTAAAGAAGTCAGTCTCATGGTATTGGTGTTTATTTATATACAAACATCAGTATGCATGGCAGTGGAAAAAAAAGAAAAATAATTTATGTATCACATTGTGTTCAGATACAAGTTGTGCACACATGCACTTATTTGTGCTTGTGCATGGAAAAAAAAGGAAAGTCACAACATTGCTTTCTTTTGTCATTGCACTTCTACAGCACAGAAATACACAAAGAGCCACAAATAAACCACAAGCAGTTACCCTTATTCACAAACAGTGCCATGACCATTGGATCATAGTTACCAAATTATCTAAAACAGTTCATTTAACATTAGTGCACATAGCAAGATTTTACTGGACAGATTCAACCGGGCACAGTCAGAAATATAGGGACAAAATCGGGCTTTGGCAGATTGTCACGATTGTGAGAGAAAATTGAAAGCACTTGACTTTAAGGATTGTATTACATGACCCTCAAAACTTGAACAAATGCTTAAAAATAGAGAACCTGGTGAATGTGAACCCTTAATCAGCATCCGTTAATCCACCAAACAGTCTGGTACATGCAGCACCTCTGCGGTTGCAGATGTCGAGATCGCTTTCTGTTCTATTTCTTGGAAATAGCTGGTCCAAAAGCATCTAGAATGCCTTCACAAAGAGACATGATTGTATCTTCAAAACTGCCAATTACGCTGATGTTAAAAAATATAACAAATGAGTTTGGACAAAAGTGCCAAAATTCTCTCTCCGAAGGCCTTTTAGTGAGACAGAAAGTCACAAAAATGTCCAACCTCATGAAAGGTATATATGAAAATGCAACAAAAAAGTGCAAATAATGAAAGATAAATTAAAATGACTGGTTTAAAACAGGGGTTACTTAAACTATTAAGTAAATCAATAGGTTGGCCTCATTTCAAACTCCACATTCTTATTCTTCGTATGATTAACAGTTGACAGTTAAAGCCCCACATTTCATCCATCTGAAATAAGTATATTTAGCTCCTTTGATTTCTGGTTGGTTGCCTCCTGCAAACAGAAGGTTCTAACTATAGGTGGGTGGGACAGCTGTGTGCTTGAGATGACCTTACTAAGGATATCCCCTCTTGATGAATCGCAGGTGCTTATGCCTGGCACATTGGCAACTTTCCCCATGTTTAATATGAACATTCAATATACATGAAATAAAATAAGAATAAACAGAATAGGTCAACTTTACCTTCCCTCTTTATGAAATCCTGATTAAAATAAAGCATCCTGGATTTGCACTTCAGATTCCACTATAAAAACTGCATAAAGTCTTTGGGTGAGCAATTTCCAATTTAGAAGAAAAACTAATTCTTCTCCAAGACCTGAAAAGTACAGGACTTTGGCATCTACAATATGTAATAAACCTCATAATTTACATCAGACACTGTTGGTTACAAGCTTACAAAATGCAACCTTATCGCTCATGGTCATTAACAACAAGCTGAACTGCTGGGCTGATCTACTTTTACAATGTAATCTACAAGCAAAGTGAGTGAAAGCACACAGGACAAGGCTTTCTAAGAAGGAAACAAATAAACGTTGAATTCATGATTTATGTCAAACATACATGTACTGTACATGTGCCCCAAAAGCCTACTGGCTCATCAAATATCAAAATTCTGCATTTACACACAAGTAATATGCACATCACCACAAAGGCAGTGACAAATACAAACTTAAATATACCGTTAATGTAAACGAGTTAAATATTCCAAATGACACACATACTTTCACAAGAGTCACATTCTAGGATGCATAGTTTTGTGAAAAGAATGATTACACACACATCAACCGCACGTACACTTACCCACAGGCACGCACGCACACAAAATTGACAGTCACGCTAAATGCAAATCATCATACAGACACACAAACACACACACACGCACGACTGTGCAATACAATGCTAGAATTAAAAAGCCACCGATGAGTACTCCAGTATATGTGTGTCAAGTGTTGAACGTGTCCTTACGACCGAGTCTGAACGCAAAGTCCAAGAAGAGGGGCCGGTCACAGGCTCACCAATGACAGAGTATCTGAAGGTTTTAGAATTTAAGGCCTTTCAATTTAAGTAGAACTTAAAGAAGAAAAAAACCTCAACTTTCACTACCAGCTTGTGGTCTGAAAAGTTTTTTTTCAGTTCCAGGACATTGCAGTGCTTTGTATGAATCCAGGTGGTCTTATTATTGATGTCTTTTGTAACTTCAAGGCCCTCCGTAAAATAAAATTTAGAGCACAGGAGATATCATTTACACACAAGTGGTTCATTTTTTTTTCCAAAGATTTATTTCTAAGCTTTTTTTGCCTTTATTGCAAAGGATCGGCTGCAAGAGCGAGGATGACATGCAACATGGGTAGCATGTTCTTTATTTCTATATCTGCATAAAATTATGTTTTGGTTCAAATAATCTACTTTCACTACTTTACAATTTTCTTTAATTGGCTGCAAAGTTTTCTGCAGTGTTGTGTGGAAGCTCCTCATTGAAACAGCCACACAAAGCGTCAACCGAATGCATCAAGTCCTCCTCGATATCAGCTGAAGACAAATATACGTCGTAAATTACGTGTATAGCGGAAGTAAATTCTGTTTTACACTGGAAGTGAGCCAATCCGTTATTGCAGATACTCTGACTGGACTCGGACCGCAATTCTTAAACTCTGTGTTCATAATTTAGGAAGGACAAATCTTTAAATGTAGATGCCTCAGTTATCAAGGCCAAATGATTACTAAGGAACTTCTAAGTCAAGTTTCATCCCATTCAGCTCAGACTTTTAAAGCTTGGTGTGAAAGAAGGGACTTAATAAGAGGAGGCGAGGGCTGGTCTGACAAATTGGCTTATGCTAAATCATCATAGATACTTGAAATAGGAGGTGCTGAGAGTTTGGGCCTCTTTTTTTTGGTCGATATACTGATATTACTCTGAGAGCTGCTGCCGCCGCCTCCAGCCAGGCTTCCACTCCCACTTCCTCCTCCTCCACTGTTCAATGGAAGAGATGGCTTCTTCTTTTTCTTGGGCTTCCGAGAATCTGAATGGTTGGTGCCTGCAACAAGAACAGGAATGTATTTTACTGATAAAACCTACATGTCATAATTACTAAATGAGTGTCCCTTCCTTACTGGCTTTAGATGAAGCAGAATCAGTAGGTGAAATATCCGAGTCCTCCCACTGCAGGCGGCTCATTAAGGGTTGTGCATCTGGAATGTCAAAGCTGTCAGTCTCCACAGCATCTGCATCAGGCAGCGTTGGCCTGTGACATAAAAAACAGACACAGTAACACAGTTTTAGACAAAGCCACACACAGATATACACACAAACAAAATGTCTATATATCTGTCATGTAATTGCACTTTTCAGTTTAAGTTTCTTTTCCATCTCTATGATACCAATAACAACACCACAACTAACAACACCACTATTACTTTTAATAATAACTCTACAACACAAATGCACATTTGCCCAAAATTTTGCTTATAGTTGTTGGACAAATGTATCTTTGTGTGCTTATTAACACATGTCCTTCTTTCTGACCCACACTGGTTTTTTTATACATGACTTCCTCTCACTGGGTTTTTGATTTTAGGTGAATTCTTGGGGAAAAAAGGAAATGTCTCGAGAATCAAAAGAATCAAATTTCAAGCAAAAACAATAACATCAAAAACTGCTTATTATTGCCTCTATCAATAACAAGATAAATAGCTTCATTTTCTGAACCGTGTGCATAAAGACAAGGCCTGGAAAATTATACTCAACCATTTTCACCATTTCTGTCACTTTGTAGATGAAATATTTTATACATGAACTAAGATGATATTTCTCTTTAAGCGCAGTCTACTCATCTCAGCTGTTAAACCATACCTTCAGACTAAGATGTATGGAGTGGGTTTATTATTATTTTTAGTAAGGCCGATAGGCTGTGGTGTTTATGATAACAAATAGTTACAAGTGAGGGTGCTACAACCACAGATTTTGGTGTCATGTTCCGGTTCACAGGACCGGAAAAACTTCCTGTGGTAGTCTATCGATCTTTCCCAGTGTTTAAAACTCATGCAGCGTTCAGTTCTGTTAACAATGGCTTTACAAGTCATTTACAACAGTGCTTTTGCATAAAAGTCGTTCCTGGCAAGAAAGGCGTCCCTCTGCCAGAGTATTCACAACACCGACCAGCAGCATCGCTCTGTCACTGTCTCCAGCCAAGGCAACCATATCAGCAAACAGTGAACTGTTTGAGCAAACACCTGCACGATGAGGGTAACAACACCAACTCAAACATGACTTTTGTCAAGTGCACTCTAGTTAGTGGTTTTGGTGAGGAACGGGTCAGGGTACACTCACGCGGACGGCCCCAGGAGGAACAACCTGACGGCCCTCCTCTGTTCGTCCGTGTGTTGGGGACATCGCTGAGACCTGGTGGGACACAAGGTGGCATTATACATCCCTGACTGATGGCCCGCCCATACCCACCACATAGTTTTACACATCTCCCTGCCTGCAAGCCAGCAGGGAAGGTGGGGCGGACTGATGGGACACAGTCAGAGACCAACTGATAATGGGCAGTTATGAGTTACAAACTATTAGAGGTTAGTCACTGATGGGTTCCTCATTATTATAAGTCTGTTGTTAAGACCTTTAAAGATTTGGCTCTTCACCTTGGAGAAAAAGAACAGGTCTAAAAGAGATCAATTTTGAGTTGCCACTTGTGTTCCCTTGAGTTAGTTTGATCATACACAATTTTCTTATTTAATTTAAAAAAAACAACTTCCTTATATTTATGTATTTCATTTTCAGCTGTGACTTTCAGTTTCAGACAACAGTTCTAAGCAATTAAGATTTCAAGCTATGAGGACGCTGACCTCAGAATTTAGATTCAATTAGATGGTTAAACCAACATGAATCCAGGTGTTATGTTACCAGAAACTGTGCTGCAGGGAGCTACACAAAAGCAGCTGGCTGTTTTCTCAAAACAGAAAAGGTTTAATTACAAGTTAATCTTTGTGTCAGAGGCTTAGGCAGTAATTACCTGGTACACATCTTCTTTGTGTGCTCAGATATCACCCCACATTGCTGTAGAAACACACAATACTTTAATGATTCACACTTATATAATTAAATCAGTAGTTGGAACAATAAAAAAATGACATGCTTGGGCAGATTCATGAAAATTGCTCACCGTCGTTAGAAGGGATCTGACTTCATCGGGGCCCAAGGTTTCATAACTGATGCCAGTATTATAGTTGTACTGAATTTAAAAACAAAACCTTTATGAGTATAGAATTTACAACACTCTATAGCCTAGCAATCAATTTGATCACAGGAGGATTTGTCACCTTGTAAGATTCGGCACCGACGCCACTTCCAAGCTCACCTGGAATGCATATGCACAAGCACACTGTTCATGTAACAGATTGAGACCACTAAAAGCAAATCAAAATTGAACTATAAATTCCATCTGCATCTAAAAGAAAAATATTTGCATTTCACTTTGAATTGTTTCCTACAACTTTGAGCTATGAACTTGAAAAAACAAAACAACAAAAAACCCAGATAGACTCACCGTTTTTATGTTTCAGGGATTTGGATCTTCTTGGGGAATTTTGACTCTGCACAAACAAAAATGTTAAGATTAAAATAATGTTATGATACACATGAAAAATTCATTTATACTAACAATGTGTAATTTAAAAAACAAACAAAACAAAAACATACCTTATCTGACTTTCTCTTCTTGGCTGTAAAAAGGAAATAAAAAATGTTTATTTTAAGTAACCACCTGGAGATTTCTTTCATCTCTCAGTACAATGCAATCACTCAAGTGCTCACTTTTTTTTTCAGCCCCATACGACCAGTCATTATCATTAAGGTCATCATTGTCTTCCTGATCACTCTCTGATTTGCTCATATTATTACTGCTGGCTAGCCTGTTAAAAGAAGATCAAATAATTAAATTAGAATTTCATGTATAACTTTGGATCACTGCAGGAATTTCTGCTTTATGACCTTCACTGACCGACCTGCGGTTGGCGATGCGGCTGCTGTTGCGTCCCATGCCAAGGCATTTCTCCAAATGTGGAGCAAAGCGAGAAGCTGCTATTAATCTTTTACAGTTGGGACACTCACACTCTTTGTTCTTCCACTGATTGTACACCTGCCCAAATATGTCCACTCCTGGTTGATCCACAATTTCTGGAGGGGAAAAACAAACAAACAAAAAAAAACAGTAAGCAAACACATTGAAGACAGACAGAATAGAAACCAGATCCAATGGCACCAACCAAACTCCTTCATGCTCTCTTGGTCCGTTTCATCCAGGAAGAAATAGCCCTGTTTAACAGCTCGATGCACCTCAAAACACAGGCCCAAACAGGCATCTTCCACCAGCTCAGAGTAGATGTCATGGGCCAGGGCCTACAACAACAAAAACATAGTGTAACACCAAAGACAAACCCAATGTTAGGTAAATGCATGGGTACCTGTATGCACAGGTAATACCTCACCTCCAGCCTGGTGTTGTCTGGGCCTGAGAGGGGCATATCCTCCATTTTCATTTGAAAATCTCTATTGGAAGTCTTGACAGCAAGGTAATAAGATTGATATCTGAGGACTTAAAAGAGATAGGATAGAAGTGAAATCACAGCATGCTTGAAAGGCAACAGATGTAAGGCACACATATTCAAGATACCAGTCGCAAATAACATACTTTAAAAATATGTATTAGCACTTGTTCCAGGTCTATCTTCATCCTGTTGAAAAGAAGAAATAATCGCTGGTCATGTCCAAGATCACCACAGAAGTTTCATGTAAACATATGATAATTAGCGGTACAATCTGACCACTGTAACCCCAAGCCTGAACTGAACATATCAGCACATATCAGCTACAGCAACATCCTGATTTTCACATTACTGGACATCACACACACAGAGAGAAATGTGGTTTTAACTATGTGCTCTAACCAGCTTTAACATTACATGTGTTTGATTGAGATAAACAAGATACCTATGTATCCAACACGAAAGCTCAAAAATAGCTACATTTTACAAAAACACATTCATTTAAACTACCTCACGAACGACTAGCTAACGTTAGTAGAACCTAAACGCAGGTAGTGACAGTTCCTTAGCAAATTAACTCCGGCTAATATCACCTTTCATGGTTTATATCTGCTGGCCCCACTGCTCTACTAATATGAGCTGAAGGAAAGGCCTTTGTGGCATTCAAATACTAAGAAACAGTGTAGCGACGTTAGGTGTGTTTTAATTTCAAACTGTTTCCTCTTACCCTGTCATGCCGAAAACTCAGCCTGAACCGGGCAGTTTCTCTGAAGGAGGCAACATGACCGAGTCCATCCAAATAAAACGCGTTAGCAGGAGGCCCGGTCTTCAGCTACAGCCATTCTAATAACACGGGCAAAACAAAAAGCTCGATAAAAGTGTTTGCTGTCGCAGGTGTCGGTTAGCAAAACTGACGGTACGAGCGAGGAGGCCGACAAAGCATATAAACCAGCTAACTTCCGGTTGTAGCAATAAAAATAAAAGCTTAACCTGCAAATATGAAGCGAGTTGCTGGAACTCGACAAAAACAAAAAAAAAAAAAAAAAAAAAATCAAGAATACAGTCCATGTTGAAATCGTTAAAAAGGATAGAGATTAAGCTAATTTAATCATTCAAATGCTTATAAAATATATAAAATAGTGTAATGTAAGGTAATGTAATGTAAAGTAATGTTGCTAAATTCAAAAATACCAATACACATCATGACTCATTTAATTTTTCTGTCACTATTTGCTATATTAATGTGCATTTTTATATTAACAAGCAAGATGAGGAAATGTATCTTAATTTTTTAAAAATCTAATCTTTTAATTTCTAACTGAAAGAAGAACAACATTTTAAAAACAATTGTTAGCATTTTTGTTTAGCCACATATCTTTAACAGCTAGCTACTTGCCAGAATTTTCATATTTACTTTATGAGCTGTCGAGCTCATTTAACATCACAGGGCACGAACAGCCAATTTGAACTAGAAATTGACAATAAATTGTGAAGAAAAACTTTATTGTTCATCTATTATTTAATTATTTTGTCTTAAGGGACAGCTTTATAAGTGGGGAAAACGGTAAAAGCTATGAAAATACAATGTACAGTCTGAAATTTATGCCCTCTATCACATATTCCAGTCCAGTGGGCCAGACTGTAATTTTCGTAGGGCCGATTCTGGCCCCTGGGCCAGCAGCAGACAAAATTAGCGCCACCTAGACCAGCTACACTTAAACGCCTTAAACGGATCTAAGAAAACAAACAAAAAATCTAAGGTCCTAATAAATTACATAAAATTATGTTTAAAACTGTGTTTAAAAATTTAGTACAGAAGAAACTTAGTGACCTTCTGGTTATATGGCACCCTGCATAAAAGAAAAATACAAAAAACACAAAACAAAACAGAAAAAACTGTGGGGAGATTAGTGAGGTATTGAAGAGCGCGTTTATACTTTTACTTTGAAGGTACAGTTCGGGTGTTTCCGCTTTCACAGCGAGGTTTCTTTCAGCTCAGACATCCATAAATGAACGCTAGATTTTCGCTCTTTATCTACAATCTGTTTGTAGAGCCTGGGCGGGCTGAATGAGGTCATCACTTTAACTTTGTTAAATGACAGAAAGTATGTGGACACCTTAACATTACACCAGCATAGGATTATTGGATTCTAGCTCCAGCTACTTTTAAAACCCACAAGATTTTGGATTTTCTCCATCCCAGCTATGCTAGGTGAAGAGTTGGCCCTCCAGTTTATCTTTTATGTGTTGGATTTGGTTAAAGTCAGGGATTCACTAGAGGCCATTTTTCCATTTTGTGGAACTTGATATACACCACCAGAGCAACATCTGACATGAGTTCCTTGTGGGGGATCCTGCTTTACAACATCACATCAAGGTTTGAGTATTGCTTCAGTTTAGTCATGTGTAGCAGAACTACATTTGGGAATCACTGGACACCCCATGATATGAAATTATCACAATACGTCACTCTACATCCAATATTTTTTGCCATTTTTGCCATTTTTGCCATTTTTCACCTTTTTACAAGTCAGATTGTAACTGTTTGCAGAAATGTTGCCACCTGTCAGATGACCTGTGCAATGTTTGTAAGTGTGCAACACTCTGACATCTGAACAAATTGCAATCAGTTGCAGAATATGAAAAAAATTCAATACAATCAAAAGGCAGCCACACTTTTTTCTTGTAGATGTCCTATTTTACTTATGCGACTGAGCCATTAGCTTTCCTTGAAGTAGGAGGTAGCTTTGTCAAGTCTAAGCGTCCGCTCTTGGATGTTTTTTCGGTTGAGTCGATTTCATGCAAGAGAGATAAGCCCTCTTGTCTGCAGTTTCCAGAATGTTGATATACTGGCATGCAAAATATCATGACGCTATGCTGTATCCATTCCTCCTAATCAAAACTGCTACAGGTAAAAAAATTTAGTGCAACAAAAACTTTTCTTCAGCATTTTTTGCTTCATGTGATCCATGCCCTGGATCCTGTTTGGTTAAAATGTATTCAGGACCATATATAACAATTCTTAAAACTGTAACCAAGTAGTGATTTGTGTGCTGTCAACATATTAAATAAATCCACACTTTTAACTGTTAAAGGTCATTTATTTGCCCAAATACTTGAACTACAAGGACATAAGAACACCCTCAGCTATATAAAACATCAAATTCTGTCAATTTGTCAGCAGTACAAACTTGTAAAGCTTTGCTGTTTTAGATATCTCTATAAACCAACATAAGGGAGAGAAGAAACAACTAAAACAGGCGAATTTAACCAAAAATTCTCCCCCGTGAGTGAAAGACTCACTGGCCTTTGAAACCACAGATGAGGGCTTGCCAAAATAAAAGTACTAACAAAACAATAAGCACTCGATACAAAAACAGTATTTACAGAAAATTACAGTTGCTTTTTTTTTTTTTCAAGTCCACTGGCAACTCAGTTTCCTAATTCCCTTTTACAAACTTTCATCATTCAAAAAGGAAATGCTTTGCTTTTCCCTCCCCCAGTTATTTAAATAGTCCACGCTGGTTTTATTTCAGTCTGTGATGAGATTCAAAATGGTCAAAATAAACCCATTATTAACAGATTATTAATAGTTGCCATGTACTTAATCTGTCTGGAGACCCAAAAACACAGTCACATAAGCCCATTTTTAGGTTTTCAATGACATGACCGCAAAGACCTTTGGAGAAAAAAAATGAAATAAAAGATTTAACAATATCTACATTCATGGTGTTGGTATGATGTCCCCGCACAGGCACATACATGCACACTGCTGTCACGTCATGGTATGCAACTAAACGGCAAAAACAACACACATTAAAGCAAAGAAACACGCAAACGCCCTCATATATACAAAGTTCTGTGCATGCATGCACACAAACTCACACAGAGGGACAGATTTACAATAAGTGCACGCTTTTTTTGGGATAAGCATCAGAACAGAACCCATGTGGATTACAGTCAATACTATTAAAACTCGGAAATAAAAATGGACGAGTCCATTCAGCTCAACACCCACGACGAGTCCAGATAGATCAAAACACAACTGCTCACAATTAAAAACAAACCTGGTAGCAAATCGCAATTGAACTGTAAATGAAATGGAAAGCAACAGTTCTGAAGAAAAAGAAAAGCATATTTAACGTTGCTTTTAAAAACAGAGTCAGACTGAGCTTTAAATATGGACAAGTGTTGCAATTAATAATTACAACCTGCTCAATGAACTGAGTAAGAACTGTTAAGACTGATCGACAACAACACGTCAGTTTGGATAAATGAGATTTTTCAGTGACAGACACATGGCAATGTGCAATGTCCTGAAAAGTAATCAACCCCCATTGGACCTTTATGTTTTATACTGGAACCATAACGGCTAATCCGGCTTTATAACTCTTTTACGGCCAAGTTAAAACAATCCCTGTAAACCAACCTAAATTAAGTCCCACTATAAAACTAAACTGTTTACACAGTTTGACACTACGTTCTAAATCTGGAAGCCCAAACAGCTAGGTAGACATGAAAAGCACCAGCATGCAATCGCAGTCTTGTGTTTTAGATTCGTGTTTAATCTAGACAGAATCTAGCTGAGGGAATATTCCATCACGCCAAGGCTTAGATGAAGTCGATGTCAGTTCTGTGTTGAAAAGCTTTACAACACACCCCAAAAGATGCAGTCTGTTAACTTCCAATAAATGTTGCTATGCCTCCTTACATCCCGATGTGTGTGAAAAGGTCCAATTGAATCTTTGTTGAAAAGCAATAAAACATGAAAAATCCAAGGATTGAATACTTTATAGGCAGTGTAAATTTCAAATGAAAAAACATGGGTATGTAACAAACTCTCAAATTTTCCAGCGACAAAAAAAAAAAAAGACATTCATAATGGCTTGATTTTTTTTTTGTTTTTCCTGAAAAAAATACCACCTCTTTAAGAACCAAATCATAAAATCTACATCGTAAGTCGAGGACAACACAACAATGTTGTGAAAAAAAAAAAGAAAAAAAAAGATTAAATGAAAATCTTTTGTAGAGTGCAATTTTCCAGTACCCCGCATACCCTCCCCCCTGCCCACCTTCAGGTGATCCACCGTACTGTGTTCTTTGGCTCAGCCTGTTCACAACTCAAGCCACCTGTCCTTAACTAATCATCGGAATAACAAAAATAAAAGACTGAACGGGTAATCAATTACCCAACACATTAAAACTCTAACCTTAAACCACTGAAGCTGCAAGTCAAGATTGAAACCAGTGCAGAAATGTTCATGACATCACCAAACCAGTGGGATGCTGTTTTTGGCATACTGTCAGTGGCCCGTGCTGTGAGATGACTACTACGCTGGGGATGGAATTGAACTGATTTCCAGATAGGGGCAGGGTCTCTCCTTCTGTACAGATCGCCAGTACAGCAACATAAAGTGGGTGAGTGTGAAATGGATGAGGCAATGCAGAGGCTCCCTCTGGTGGTGGGAGGAGAGCAGGGTTGGCACAGTGGCAGAGCTCCCTGGACTCTTGGCTCAGCTCAGCGCTGCTCAGTTTGTCAGTGATGGCGCGTTTCAGTCTGAATCAGAGTCTGACGACCCCTGTGAGTTCGACTCACTGCTGCTGTCCTCCGACTTGTTCTCCTTGTCGTCTGCTTCGTCGTCCTCTTCGTCGTCTTCATCGTCGTCGTCGTCCTTCTTTAAACAAAAAGAAATATATACACGCATTTTCAGCAAAAACTCAAAACCACTGGTTGCAACTATCTCATGTATCTGAGCAGAGAAAACACTCACGTCATCATCATCCTCATCGTCCTCACTGGAAGAGTCGCCTTCACTGGAAGCTTTCTCCTGCTCATCGTCGTCGTCATCCTCCTCATCGTCGTCATCATCCTCGTCCTCCTCCGTATCCTGCAACAAGTGATCCCCCCCTTTCAGATAATGCTAATAACATGACTATAAAAAATTTAAGTTTCTGCTCAACTCAGCTCCAAGACAGTAAACAAAGAAATAAGTCTGTACTCACAGATTTCTTGGCCTTTGCCTTGGGGCCTCCTGGTTTTGCTGTAGTTCTTCTTTTCTGAATGATTTGCGAAATAATAGATCATTAAAATATATCAAAAACAGATATTGCAATTTCAGCTGTTTGTAAATGCTAGCTGTTACAAATCAAAAACATTCCTCACTTGTGAATTATATTCTTTGTAAGTGTTTCTCTCTTGCGAAGACAAACTCTGTGGAAAGACGGAAATAGATTTTTCCAAATGTCTCAAAAACATCTTGCCTCCCCCCCCCCCCCATCCATTAAATTCTTCTTACAGCGAGCCACTGTTCCAGTTGGACTTTGTACTGCCTTTGCTTCTCCTCAGCAATCTTCTTGTAGCGGTCCTTGTCCTTCAGTGGTAACCTCTGCCAGCGGCTGCCAATCTCAGCCATCCGCTCTTTCATTGGGAGATGATTCAGCTCTCCATTGGACAGCATCTCCTGAGAGAACTTCTGATATCCATTTCTAGAGTCAAAGTAAAAGGAGAAAAAAAAAAAAGTCAGGCCTTCGAATCGGCTAAATCAGGCAGCACAGATGAGCTGAATGTCGCAAACTTACGATGGCGGTTTCTTGGGTTCACCCTCAAATTTCATCTTCTTCCCTGAGGCAATGGCAGCAGCAGGCGAGCGCATCTCACTTACTTCTCTCTGTTGAGGACAGGTAAATCAACATTTAGCTCTCACTGGTTTCATATAGAGAAACAGGAGATTTTATTGAGACTGTGTCCTAACCTCATATCTTTTCTGGTCTTCTGCTGCCTTTTTGATCCACATAATCTTCTCTTTTTTCTCCATGGTGCTCCAGGTTCCTTCCATTGCTTTCTGTGCCTTTGGCCGGTCGTTCTGCAAACCACATACAGGCATTAAATCCATTCCCGGGTATGTTATCTGTGTTTCCAGCACTCTGTCATCAACAGCATTACACATCTGTAGCTCATTGTTAACATCAGCATGATTATTAAGTAAATTTCTATTCACAAAAACATCCAAATATTTTAACGATTTGCTATTATACTGAATAATGTGGGCTAAAATACAACAGCTAGTTTGTGGATACCTTAAATCTGGCCAGGTAGTCGCCTATAACACTCTGCTGCCAGATGTCTTGTGCATTTTTGGGCGGATCTGGGAGTCGACTGCGGTCCTCTTTTTCCTTCTTCTCCGATTCTGCCTTCAACACCGATTCTAAGCGCTTAAACTTCTCCTAAATCATTAGAGAAATCCAGCACATCACAAAATAATTGAAAAATCCCACTTTCAGAATAACCTTTGAACTTGAAAGCCTACCGATGCGGCATTTCTGTTCCATAAACTAACACGTTACCTTCTTCTTATCTGGCAGCTCGTTCCACATGCGAGCAAGAAGTCTTGTGATCTCACTGTCAGCGAGGTCTGGCCGCTCCTGCTGCAGTTTGGGACGTTTCTCCTCAGCAAATATGAACATGGCTGAAATGGGTCTTTTGGGTTTTTCTGGATTTGCCTGCAAGTTCCACGTGAGAATATCAGAATAATACATGAAAGCATCTATGTAAATACAAATCTAACTGTAAAGCACACCTGAATTTAAAATTCTTATTAAAATGTTATTGCATTATGCTGCAGTTTTCTCTTTCTGTACCTCTGAAAAACAGACCGATTGGCTCTCTGAACAGTTTCGCACAAATATATTTTCCTTGGCTTCATACCTTTTCCGTGTTAGGTGAACATGTAAACAGCTACACTATATATCAGAAAATAACACGGAACAAAATCTGACTCGAGGACATATTGCATTGCTACACTGACAAGTTGTGTTTTTCTTAAATGACTGCATCATTATCAAAAACATAAAAAGTTGCTGTATTCTGGGACATACGTTTGCTTTAGAGTTTTTCTTTTTAGATGCGGGACTATTGGCTCCAGTGCTTTTCTTAAAACCAGTCTTCGCCTCACCCAAGACCCGCTGCTGCTCCTCCTCTGATATACTCTACAGATGCACAGCAAATAAACCACACATAAGAAACACTTCCAGTAAAAACAAAACATGTAAACAATGTTTGAGACTTACACTGAGAAATCTGTTCATCTCAATTTCATACTCTTTTTTCCTCTGAAAGAAAAAAAAAAGACAAAAAAAAAGTGACAATTTAGATAAACTTGCTTTATTTATTGACTTTTTCCTCTCGGTTATTCATGATTCTCAAGTCACCTGTTCGCAGCGTTTTTGGTAGGCGTCCTTTTCACCCTGCTTTAGCAGCTTCCACCGCTGACTACACATCACCATACGCTCTGTGCTGGGAACGTCCTTCATGCTCGACATTAGCTCCGCACAGAACATCGAGTAACCGTTTCTGAAAGCATTCAAACACCACATGTTAAAACCAAATATCTCGCAAGGGCAGTGACTCCCTCCCTCAGATGTGTCAGGAGAGTATTTGTAGCCGTGACTCACGGAGGTGGTTTGTCAGGACGTCCGTCAGATTTGTCCTTCAGGTGCCTCTCTGCCTTGGTCAGGGTGGACTTTACGATGTCTTCCTGAGTCATATTTAACTCCGGATGCTGTTGGATGTATTCACGCATCGTCTCCTGGAAGATCGCAAAAAATCCTCAGTTAAAAATTATTTTCTTTTGTCATCTTTTGTCATCTAAGGCAACCACACACTGATTCTTGTCTCACCTCATACTGCTTCTGCTGTTCCAGCGACTTGGTGATCCATTTGAGCCTCTTTTTGTCAGAAAGCTGTGTCCACTGTTTGCCAAGACTATCTTTAATGTCTTTGGTGGTCGCCTGGGTGAGACACAGAAAAAGTTAAAATCTCTGAAAGCGGCTAAAAGTTGCATTCTGTTTGTTGCGCAGCTAAACTCACATCAGGGTGCAGCTTGAGGAAGGCCTTCTTTTCGTGGTTGTACCACAACTGTTGGGGCGTCTTGGGCTTTTCTGGTACATTTGAGCCTTTTTTGGCCATGCTCTCCACCAGGTCTGGATGCTCTTCCCTGTTTAGGCATCATAAAAAACGTATTAAACAGGTATTATGCATTTTAGGCTTATGTGTTATGACTAGTTTAAAAAAATAAAGTAGTAAATCATCTCACCTGAACTTCATCATACTTTGAACAAATGTTTCCTTATCTCGTAAGAAGTCGTCAACATATTTTTTCTGTAGTTATGAAAAGAAACGTTATTTTTCCAAGGATATTTTTTAGGAAAAAAAACAAAAAACATGATGGTCAAAACAGTGGTGTTCGTCTTTGACTGACCTTCTTTTTATCAGGCAGCTCCCGATACTTCTTAGATAGGATTTTAGTGAGGTCCAGGTTGCTCATCTCAGGGTGCAGCTTTGCATACTTGGCCCTCTTCTCCATAAAGAAACGGAAGTATGGAGTCAAAGGCTTCTTGGGGAAATCTGGGTGTTTCTGCATTTGTGGGAGGGAAAGGGGACGGAATTACTTAAGCCTTGAACTCCACTAACACAACTGGCAGGCCATAAAATCATGTGAATGTTGACTTGAATTCACCTTTATTTTCTTGCCCTTGTATGGGTTCTTTATGTAGTCTTGAGCATCAACTATCAATTCTGTCAGGGTCCTGAATTTACGAATCTGTGTTTGGCAGGAAAACAAAACGGAGAAACTCAGAAGACTTGACTTAACAGAACAATCTGACTTGGAGAAAAATCGATACAAATCAACTCACCTCTTTCGACACCACCTGCCATTTCTGCTTGCACATCTCAGCTGTGTAGGAATTGAAAGCAACTTTCTGCCAGTCCAGGTGGGACTCTGATGTTTTGTATTTAGTCAGGTCTTTCGGTGGAAGAGCCACTTTCATGGCCTCCAGCAGTCTTAAAAGGTCATCCTGCGCCCATACTGTGAAAATGTTAAAAGAGAGAGAGAGAAGAAAGACATAAAAATCACAAAGGAAAAAAACAGATCTGCCCAAAATGTCTTTCAAATTATACATCCTTTTGTGTATTCTGACAAGAAAATTTTTTAATTACTATTCTATTCTTACTATTGGCTTACTATTGGTAAACCATATATTCTAATCTAATCGGAATCAAACATTCAGTTTTAATTGCTGTAATTCTTAGAAGAACTAGTACATTAATCAAGTTTAATACTAAGGTCTTAATATACAAGGTTATGTAAAGTGCTGCCTTGCCATGATTAATCTACATATCAACTCTGTTCAGAAAAACTTGATTTAGCAAAAAACCCACCTTGGTCTTGTGTCGTTGCCTCCATTTCTCCATTCATTTGCGGATATTCTGTCTTGGATCTGCGAAAAAAAAAAATCCCATAAGATTATTTAAAAGCATATCTTTTATATATCGACTTCAATCAAGAACCAATCAGCAGTTTATAATATACATATTCGTGTATATTACCTTTAACCAGTTCGTGATCTTTAAAAATAGTAATTAATGTTATTTTGTTTTATTTGTATAAATGGGCTTAATTACCAATTAATGTGGCTAATTCTTCATATAAAAGTAATAATGACGAGTCAAAGTCGTTAAATTTAAATTTGGCTCGACATAATGGTTTATGTTCATTACACCGCCCCTTAAACGTTTACGCTACATGGTGAGACATAGGCTATTGCTTGTGACGGCTTCAAATCTCAAATAACACTGCGGAGGGCTTCAACTAGCACATCTAGCTACGACAACAGGAGTCTCCGTCGAGCAAATTTTGCCAACCGGAATTTGGCGTATTAGTACTGTCCTTATTCCACAACAAAAGTATCGTGGACACACAGGAGCGACCATTTTCTCGCCTGGTCCGCTCAGTAATGGAGGATTTTCTGTCGGAGCTGAGGTTGGGGAGGATCCACGGAAGGAGGAAGCGAATGGACGTGGACGGACGGGCAGCTGTAGGCGACCAGCTGACCACGGACGAGGGATCTGCTTTCGGTCTCCGAGAAAGGGGAATGGTAGCTTGGAAGCACTGCAGCCAAATGCGCCACTCGACAGAGGCGCCTCATCACCGTTGGGCGCTGATCTAGCTCCGCCACGCAAAACCTATAATCTTCTCCTCGTAGTGTTAACTGAGACCGGAGCGATGAAATCGAAAATAACATTCGTTTACAGTAAAGAAATGTGTTTTAAGGCTATCTGCAGGCCGTTTTTATTCAAGTTATAGGCGTTTCAGAGTGGGATTTGCTAGCAAAATCCAGAGCATTCTTCAGCGAGGCGTAACCGAGCTGTGTTCCAATGATGGCGGCTGCTCGTTGTTCATCTTGTCCTTGATGGCCCCAGCTCAATGTGGTGTCAACCGTGTGACCTAGCTACATTTAAACGATCGATTTCACCATTTATGTAACTAAATAACCTCCACGTTGTATATAAGAAACTCTTGAAACATAAAATCTACCTTAAATTTAATTATTATGACAATATGCGTGATATAAATTTGAGTGTTGAGGCATTACACGAGCAAGGACGATTTGACACACCGAATGCGGCTAAAATTGGGACATTTTCTTTTAAATATTATTAGCTATGCCTTTTTAAAGGTTATTTAATACAAGGCTTTAGGCTTTTTGGCATCTAAGAACAATTTCGTGTCCTGCAGAGTAGACCTGGACCACATTGACATTAGCTGCTGTTTACAACCAATCATCTAAATCACGTAACGGTTTTTATTTAGCTGCCTTTAATAAAAAGCAACTAATTTAAATGGTGGACAGCGTAGATGGATTAGTAACAAATTGTAGAAATGCCCGTAAATATCGTGGTGGCTGGAAAGTCTTGCGGAGGCGCAGGAAGAAAGAAGAAAACGGAAAATGTTTTTAACGGGCAAATGTTATCGCGTCAAACTGATTTTATTTTTTTTAAACCACGATTCAGTTTTAACCGTAGCTGCTTACAGTTCCGGTTGCAGTATTGTAGCATTAAACGGCATCTAAAATGGTTAGCTAAAGCTCCGAGGAAACATGTTAACAAACCGCGGCTGAGTAGCTTCTCTGGCGCGACAAACAGCTCCAGGTCCGCCATGCTTCAGCTCTGCTCTACAAGGAAACCTACCGTGACAAGGTCCAATGGCGCACTGCAAACACAGAGAAACGGAGCTTAAAACTAAAGCCAGGGCGTCGCAGACTCCCTTCCCTCGATCCAAAAGCGTTTAAGCGAGGGCAAGAAGGCGGGTTCTCCGAGCTCGGTCGTCGGAGGTTCTGGGCTAGCCAGTGAGAGAGAGGGGGAGAGAGAGGGCGAGTCTCTGCACGGTGAGATATTAAACTGAGATCCCTGATGGCTAACCGAGAGAGGCGGCTGGCTGTTCCGCCAACAGCCGCATGGAGGTCTCGGCGCGGAAACCACCGTTTATTCTCCTACGCAAATACTCCCTGTATAGCAGGAGCAGGCGAGTTTCGATGAAGGGGTTAGCTCAAAATAGTCCTTTTTCGTGTTATTTTGAAAAGAAATTTATCACGTTTACCCCGGGGTCTTACGTCCAGTTCCTTCCCCGCTGTTTGGGACAAGAAATTCGGGTATGGCCGCCGTCGTCTGTACCCTACCACCGTCGGTTTATTTCGCTACTACAAAGAAGCTGCCGACCGAGGCGCTTTACGAGAAAACAAAAACATGCATTAAATGTATATTTATCGCGTATATATATATTTGGTGGCTTTTTCGCGGTTTGTTTATCACGTACGCGCATTGTATATTGAAACCGATCGGCTGTTGTGTTGGCTTACCTGTCTCTCAGCGTGAGTCTCGGTGTCGCTGTGGAGGAAGAAGGGGAGGGTTGAACGATAGCCAGCACTGCGCCGTCGGTCCTGGGCTCCAGTCCCCGCAGAGATGGTCCTTCCCCCCCGCCTCCATCTCACTAGCCGTCTCCCTCCACTCAGCGCGCAGCAGCTCTTCTCTCTCCATCCAACCATTTCGCTACGCCGAGACCTCCACATTTTTTCCGATCTCTCAGTTTGAATACAACCGAGGGCGATTATTTTTACTCCCGCAGGCCGACCCCGTCACATCTGCAGCGAAGTTTGAACCCACCGAATACTTTATCGGGTCACCGAGAGTGCAATGAAAGCCAACGTTTTACAGGTGATTGTAAAATTCATGCAACTCAATCAACTCACGTTTTTCCCTCAGATTTTTTTATATCAACTTAAAACCGAAACTTCACAAATTTTACTTAGAAACGCCAGATTTCCACTTAAAATATAAATATTAAAGTGGTCTATAAAGCAGAAACCGCGCTGTTTCTCGCTGCTCCTAACCTCTTTTTTGTATATTGTAAGCGGCTGTTTGACAGCTTCATTTTGGTACAGCATGTTTTGCTTTTCAACTCCACCTTGTGTGTTTGTGGGCGGAACCCCCGGCCATCCAATCCAGGCAGTCCGATTCAGGGAAAACAAATGACTTTCAGGCCCTCGGCCTTGTTAAACCGTGTTGCGTTCCCATGGTGTAGGAAAAACAGGTATCTTTGCATGTTCAGACAAATGAAGACATGCTTGAATGAATAAGTCACATAGAGCTGATCTTAACTTTACGAAATGTCACATTTACCTATAGAAAACAAACAAAACTCATTGTAAAGAGGCAGGGGACTTAGCAGTGTGTAATGAATGTTTTTAAAATGTAAGACTCAGAACCAAGGGCGTAGATTTGGTTTTGGCATTGGTGGGGACGGATGATTCAACCACTGAACCCTGCCCTGTTTCTTTTTTTCCTTTTTGTCTTTGCTTCTTGATTTAAAAAAAAGGAGAAATATACTTGCCTACATATGCTATTCTGCATGCTTTTAAACCATTTAAAATGACAGTTCATAGTTTTATATGTGAATTATATAATGTTAAATTACTATTAAACAAATGACTAAGTATTTTAGGCTTTAGTTTACTTCAGCCATATTCCATATAAATCAGGTATCATACAAACATAAAAATAGCTTCAAATACAATCATGACAATAAAAGAATATGACTTTAAGAACTTAACAACATTAGTTCAGTTGTAGTACACCAACATCTCTAACACATTAGCACTAAGGGAACACTGAATGACCTGGTGGTTTTTGTCCATAAAACTACTCATCTAAGATTACCATAAAAGATCTCTCAGCAAAATTATGCAACATATCAAATCAGTGAGCTGGGATTTTTTTTTAATTCTAAACATGAACTACTGTTACAGCAACAGACATGGACTACTGGTGCCCCACACAACAACTCAATGTGGACTACGTGAAGGAGCCAAACACATGCCTTCTCCTCTCGTTAACTGAGATAAACTGCTGGCATATTTGTTTTACATCTATACTGTCCAGTCTCTCCTGGTGGACCTTAGCCATCTTTTTAGTCTTCTGAGAGCACTGAAGCTTCTTTCAGCCTCAGTACATGTGTTTTATCCTCAGATTAAAATTATTATTGTGTGCTTGATGTGCCTCACCTTTGGCCCTGGCTCTTCCCCTCTGACTGCACTAGGACATATTGCTACCTGATAAAATAACACATGGATTCGTGCCATATAAAAAGTGAGACATGTCAATTCAGATTCTTTGTCAAATATACACTAATGAATCAATTTACATCAGCAGCCTAACAACTATCATGATAATAAATACTAGTTAATCTATAGCACCAAATCATCAGTCAGTCACCTGTGACCTCGCCTCTTCACCTCTGTCCGAGCTACAACATGGCAGAGCTGCCTCTGTCACCTGATGAATAACAGTGAGACATTCCAAATACATGCAGTCACACGTGCTTCAAATACAGTAATGAACCACCAAGTCATCATCCAATTTCACCTGTGATTCTTGTATCACCATTACTCTATCACCTGACAAATAGGACATACATGACAATAAGAATAAAATGGGGAGCTGCTTCAGTGTTTCTGTCAATTTGTGCAGATCTTGACTCATCAGTAATGTTTGTAGGGTGAGTGCATTTTTAAAACACTTTGTGCAAACTGCACTCCAAGGTGGAATATTTGCAAAATCACGACTACCTCATGATATTTTGTCTCAAAAATTAACCCTATGAATATGTCAGTGCCATTAGGAAGAAATTATTGTGTCACCAACATTTTAATGTTACACATAAAATTTTTACAGCCTCTGTAAACTAGTATCCTGGCTTGCTCGAGGCTGCCGTTTTCTCTGACAGTTTCAATCAAAATTAGAAATGCTACTCTGGGAGACTGAGATAACTAATAGTGCTGCCTGTTGTGCAGTTAGTTTCCGAAATACTTTTTTATATCCAGGTTCTTCCTTTTTGCTGCCATCCTCCTCGCCTCCTTGCAGGTCCTCGCAGCGCAGGCTTGCAGCTGCTAAAACTAAACAGAGCTCCCTGAAAGGCACAGCCAATCACATTGGCCATATTTGTCACATGAGGCAGGACTCCAGTAGAGAACGTAATTTAACTCTTTCTGCACCGCTGGCTGAATGAGACGTTGACGGATCGTTTTTTTTTTTAAATCGAGTTTGTTTTTCTTTACTCGAAGAGATCAAATTATTGGTGGGGACAATTGAATAATCGCTGGATATTGGTGGGGACATGTCCCTTCCGTCCATGCCAAATCTACGCCCTTGCTCAGAACAAGAAATTTACCCCTTTCCTGCCGTGATCATTTTCCCCAAAGGATTTTAACTATTTGTGTCGCAGTTCAGTTTGCCTCAAAGCAGTTGCACTATTTAAGGAATAGGAAAATCCAACTATGTTTGTCTTGACTGAATATTAGTAACATTATTAAAAAGTGACATCATGACATAAAAAATACATAACAAAGGGCATATTTTACAACTTCACGGTTTTGTATGTTGTGTATCTATATATTATGTGACATGTCATTCAGCTAAACATGTTTTACTAGTCTGAGAAAGAAAACAGTATTCCGTTTAAGGATCCCCTCTGTGTTATTATCATAGTTCAGGCTAATAATAAGTAAGAATAGGCCCCTTGTCTTCCAGAGCAGCAGGACTTTGAAGTTTCCTGATATCATTGAAGGCAGCATGAAGCTGAGTGGCAGACATGCTCCTCACGCCCTCTCCTCTTTCTTGCAGGGTAAAAATAATGACAAACTGTTGACATGTGATGTGACATATTGTGTTACTTAATGCGTTAATGAAAACATGCGTTTTAAGGTTGTCTTTATTTTTTAATAAAATTAAATCCAAAGCATGTACAGTGTTTTGCACACAAATGTGATGGGCAACATAAAATGCACGACAAGGAAAATGTATACAGAGTTTTACCTGATTATGTCATCAGTATAACAATCAATACAAACAATAAGATCTCAGCTTCAACTATCTACCTGCACTGCACATCTCATTTAAAATCACAAAGCATTTAAACACTTACACACAAGCAGTGCATTTATATTCTATATAGGCCAACTGAACAAAAAAAGTCTAAACTGTTGCATAAAGAATACACAAAGTAAATGGGAAAACTTCAGAAACAACTTCACACTTTTCTGAATAATCTGATACACTATGGACAAAAGGCACATTATAGTCTCACAAAATTAATTATTTTGTGCTCATCTGAAGAGCTGACATCAGCTTTCCTTAGCTTAAAGTAAGGTGAAATTACATTATTATAACATAGGCAGAACTACAATTTAACTGCATTGTTGTAATATTAAAGCCATGCTGTAATTGAGCACTAAAAGAAAATAACACTATTATATATAAATGGATCTATCTAACATCTCAGGGGAAAATATCTCTTATTTTCAAAATTCATTCATTCATTTTTCCCTGAGAGAAAATGCCACTCTGTATCTAAGTACATAAACAGCCACTTATACCTTAAAAAACATTTTTGAAATCCTAAAACCTCAAAATATTAATTAGTAATACCTGATAGGTCTCGATGATGAAATTGAATACATTTTGGTTGTCTGTTATGGTTGCAAACACAAATTTAGATGCAGAAGTCATATATTAATAAATGTCAGGTAATGCCCTTTAAAGACAAACAATAATGGAACAGTTTGAATCTGCAAAGAAGTGGCATCACTAAATAAAATGTGACTATGAACGGTATGGTGATGTTTGTGGCAGTATGGATCCATCCTACTCATCCTCCTCAAATGTCACTTTGGCGTCATCAGCGTCCAGCTGCAACACATGCAGATCAGGTTACAACAAAGAAATGTACATATGAAATGACACGAAGAGCTACATCTGAAAAATATAGATAAGCACTTACACATTTCATTTCCATGGCAGAGAAGAGCCTGCCAGTCATGAGCATGCGCAGAGGAACGGTAAGAATGAGAACAAAAGGCAGAGCCAGAGAGAAGCTGCTCATCTTCACCGCCCAAAGTACACCCAGGCACACGAGCTGGATCAGAGTGAACAGATGCATTCGCATGGTACTCACCTGTACAAATGACAAAAATAAGAGTGAGAAATGCACTAATTGACAAGCTATTTGGTAATTATTACACCATTAGACTTGGATATATAAGAAAAAGCAGGATGGGATACATAATCTAATGCAAGGAGCTGTGAACCATTGGCTGTTTTTGAAAGTACCGTTAACAGGTCTGGGAAAGTGAGTAAAAATGAAAGCAAGGTAAAAAATGATCACAAAGATATACAACAAAAGACACAAATGTGAGGCACAAAGCTACAAAGACATGCAAAAAATAGCAAATAGATTAAAAATTGTAAACAATACTAAATACTTTTTGTGCTCTGAGGAAAACTGTCTAACACAGTGAGTTAGCTTCAAAACATGAAGGTGTACGGCATGCAAATTTTTATGATTAGCTGATTAGTGTAAAATAAACTGTATTGTGCTGAATAGATACCCTGGTGGCATAGGCATCAGGGGGATGGTATTTCTTGGGAGTAATGAGCAGAAGGATCCTGTCCCACATCTGGATTCCATTTAGAGAAGTGATACCCATATAGAGGAAGATGCCAAACAAGGCTGTCATTGGAATCATCTTCAGAATAGGCTCCATGTAAATAGAAACTCCTGAAAATTGGCATGAGAGGTAAAATGGTTATTTACTCTGACTCTGAAGTGCCTGCATCATTGCTGTAGATGGCAGCACCTACCAATCATGATGGCCACAATCATGCCGCTGACCCTCTGCTCAATCACTTTCTCTATCTCTGGTTTGGGGCCCTTAGACATGACAGTGAGAGCATTGGCATGGGTGACAGATCGCACAGTGGCAGCACTCAGCCAAGGGACTCCAAAGATAGATGCGATTCCTCCCATGGTGACCAGGATGAGAAGGTCCCAGTGGAAACCCGACCCTTTTATCATTTTCCTTTCCGCTTTGCTCACAATCAGCCTGGGATTCCCAGAGAACATTGAAAACAGAGATTTCTTAAATATTTTCTTTTTAAGTAGTTGAAATCACAAAAACTAATACTGTATTCGTTTAAAGTGTCACTCACGTAGTAATTTGGGACTCAAGGAAGATGAGGATGAAGACAAGCACTGCAGGTATACAGCTGGCACCTATCATCCAGCCGGGGAAAGGCTTCTTTTCTCCCATGGGATTGATAAACCATCCCCTCACCGTGGGGTTAGTCACTTCAATACCTTTTGGCACAACCAGTTTCTATGAGAAGACAGAGTGATGATGCTAATTAGAAAGACAGTTAAAGGTAGATTCTTTTTTTTTTTTTTTTTTTTTTTTTGCCTGTCCCGTTTGGCTCTTTTGCCCTCAGAATTGTTGTCTAAAGGCAAAGAAAGATGCCCAACGGATTTACTTTACCAAACTGACCATCCCAGCCTTGCCGTAATGGTCCATTTGATTCACCTTTTATTGTTTATTTTATTTTCACTTACTGAATACGGGACAGACTTGACTGGGGGAAAGAAGGGGAGAAAGAAAGAGGGAAAGAGAAACAGCTGAGAAGAGGGACGGGGGAGAAGGGCAAAAGACAAAAACCAACAGAACGGGCAGAGAAAAAAAAATGCATATATCAATCACCTGGATCACCTCCTGAGAAAGAAAAAAGAAAGCAAGCAGAAGAGAACAAGAGTAATAGAATAAACAACATCACAATGATATATGGGAATATGACAGTAAATACTAAATGTTAAACATTATTGTGCAGCACATAAGATCAACAGAACACAGTGTGCTTTGAGGTAGGAGCCAAAAAGGGTGTAGTTTGTGGGTGTGATCACCCGTGTGTACACCTGTGAGCATGGACGCGCTTGTTTTTTGTTTTTTTAAAAGGTTCCTTCATGTAATAATCTGCTAGAGGGTGTGGGGGGGCCACAGCCCCGTCCTCCAGGGCGTGAAGCAGGTATGGAGGAGATCAAAACTCCAGACATCCAGAGGCCCCCAGAACACAAGAGACCAAGGAAGACCAACAGAGGGGCAGCTGCGCCACTGTCCCGGAAAGAGCTGAGGAGAGTCCCAGATGAGGGCTCACTCAGCAGCCGCGGAGCAGAAGCCAGGGGGAGTTGCAGTGACGCGCCCGTGAGCTCCGCCGGCAGCCAGCTGCGCCTGAGTGACCGAGCCCCAGGCCGAGAGGCCGGGGGCACCCCACCTCCGAAGTGGCCCGAGCGAGCCCCAGGCTCCAGGCCCCGATAAGCGGCCGCCAAGGAGTGAGCCGGTGTGTACCTGGACGCCCATCCCCGGACACAAAGAACCACCAACGCACCGATGTCTGAGGGGGTCCGCCACTGGCAGGGGAAGTGGTGGTAGGGGGAGATAGGCCTCCAAACCTTGGAGGGCCTGAGATGTCCCCAGAGAGGTGGCGCCTGACACCCAACCTGACATATAGACACAGACATACAGGCACACACAGATACAAACATCCATTCCCACCCTCATGCTCTCAAAGGTAGATTCTTTGGACTTCCATCATACATTTTGAGAACTGTTTGGATTCATAAAATTCATGCTAATGGGACAGACGTGGAGGGGGCAAGTTATCTTGCTTTCTCTCTAAGGGTTAGTTTAAAAAAGATAAGTTTAAGAATGCTAAACATGTGACATTAGAAAGGGTTTTGATTTGTCTTTGAATGTAGACACAGCTCTAACTGATCTCAAGAAAGGCACATTTCCATCTAATTTAGGGAATGTTTAAAAGCTCTGCACCTGATCACCATATAGGTGTAACTGGGTTAGAAACACTGAGCGTGTCAGATATGTATTTGGCTTGTGATTATTTGCACACAAAGACATGGATACTTTTTAAATAAATATTTTTTATATGCTCATTTCCACAACACTCACCTGAGTGTAAGCATCTTCAATGCTGATATCTACTGCAATCATGAAGAAAATAGCAATGGGGACTCCGAAATCTCCAATCAAACGACGAAGCTAGTAAGAAAGAGAGCAAAGGACACAAAAAGGTCAGATTCTCAGCATCTAAATAAAGTGTTGAGTTGGAAAACTTCTCCGTTCAAGACTTGATCTTACCCAGCCAGGAAGGAAATGGCCATTCTTAAATTGACGGAATAAGCATGCAATGAAGAAGCAGCCAAACATCAGGCACATAGAGAGCAGGGCAGTGTTGGGGTATGCCCTTTCAATTTCAACAGTCTTAACTGTTACATTTCCATCTGGATGAATCTCAACACGCTCCGTCATGACTGGGTGGAAAGGATTGTCCAGTGTATCATTCAGATATTCATAGTTCAGGATCAAAGGATGGGTTTTGAAGATCTGAAAAAGAGAAGGAATAGAATAGAATAGACCTTTGTAGTCATTGTACATGTACAACGAAATTATGAGAAAGTACAAGAAGATAAAGCAAATAAGACAGTTAGAGAAATCAAATTAAACCTTGAAGAGCTTATTGAAGGTCTCGTAGATGAAGATGAGAGAGATGAGGATGGAGAAGATTTCTTGGGTGAAGCGGGAAATGTATCGGACCAGGAAACTGCCCTCCATTGCCACGATGAGAACCACGATCACTATCAGCCACATACCCACCCATATGCGGCCTACGATGTACTCAATACCCTGCATCTTGCAGAACTGTTAAAAAAGGAAAAAAGGAAAGGAAGTTTTAAAAGTAGCCTTTAAGAAACTTGAGTTTTTGAGTTCTAACATGCAACGACTTTTACATACAACGAAAAAAGCTTCCTCAAACACCAGCAATGGTCCGGAAAAGCCGATGACAAGGACTGGCTGGGCGGCAATTAAACAGAAGAAGACACCCTGGGCGGCAGTGGAGATCATAAGCTCTGACACGCCCATCATTTTTTCCGTTTTGTCAGCTGGGTGCACACAATAAGGATGAATATTAATGAAACAAAGCAAATTTCTAAAACGAGTTAAGAATGCAAAATCACACATTTCTCTCTATGTCGCTCTCTTTTACCTAGAAGCCCTCCGAAGGTGATGGCTGGAGAAAGGGCAGCGAAGTAAATAAAGATGACGGCAGCAAGAACCTGAGGGTTCACAGCATCTGTGAAGTCGCTGATGTAGTGGCGGTAACGGCGCTTGATATCCTTCACCATGCCACCAAAAGGATAGCCCGTTCGGGCCAGAGGATCCTCCTTCGGCCCCGGTGGAGGTTGCAGAGCTAGAGAAACAAACAAATCAAATACATTTTATTTACTGCCAAAATCCTTCAGTTCTTCCTTATGCACGAGATTCTTTTAGTTTTTTTGTGTCCATTTTTTCTTTTTCTGTTACTGTGTACAATAAATTTAATCTAAAGGATCTATTACTCCCCAAACCTCATTGGCTCATTTTGCTGTTGTAGGTGTTGTAGATATCTCTTTTTAAACGCCAAATAGGAGCTTCTTATTTTAGTTGTATGCTGACCTTTCACCCTTTCCCCAAAGGTAAGACGGGGGTCAGTGGAACGGAGTCTGTCACTCAAGAGTTTTTTCTGGAAGTCAATCACCGGCTCCAGCATTGCCTTATCTTGGATCTGAGTGGGTGGAATCACAATGCTGCAGTCCATGAAGTCAGCGATGGCATCTGTGATCTCTTTTGAAGTCTGAGCCAAGTGAGCTTCCAGGCAGAACACCTGACATAGAGACAGATATAAGTTTTTATTCACCTGAAACCAAACAAATGAGGTGTCCTTTATTTTGATTAAACTGCGCAATTTCTACAGAGGCATGTTTCCTCTTCTTGCTCACCCAGTCGGCCAGCAGAGCACCCATGGCACGACCGCTTTCACTGTAGTTGATTCCACTGTGCCCGGGGCCCACCAACAGAAATATGAAGCGAACAGGGATAGAAGACTCCAGGACAGACTCCATCACTACAGAGTCACTCAGCCTGGCGAAGGCCACCGCTGGTTTCTGCAGGAAGTCCAGTTCACCTGTGAGAAACATGCACATTTTGATATATCTGTTCCAGAACTAGGTACAAAAACTGAAGATAAATGAATGGGAAATCAGGAAAAGTTAGGCATACCTGAGAGGACAATTGAAGCCTCTACATTGTCAGAGCTGTCTCTCTGCAGAGAGAACAAGTAAAGTAGTAAAACATGTAAACTCTGCTTCACTGACAATAAATAAATAAATACACATATAATAATCTGCATAACCTCCCCCCAAATTTGTACCTTTTTCGTGACAGAAAAGGTCTGCATCTGAATATCACCAAAGGGAGTGACCACAGGTCCCTCAGTTTGACTGGAAGGACAAATCAAATGAGCAGTCATGTTTAAGAATTTGGCATCTTGCAAAAGAAATATGTTGTATGGGTTACCTGCGTTTCCTCAGGAGAACTCTCATCAGGTCACCGTGATCACTGGAACGGATCACATCCTTGTTCAGCATTTCATCAACCATTTTCTCAACCACAGCAGACAGATTGCTGGCATTCATGTCAAGGATAATAGCACCTGGGGAAATGTAACACAGGTTTTAAAGTTTGATTTTATTCAGATATAAACAGTGATTTGTGTATACGTTAAGCTCCATACTCACCTGTACTCATGGCCTTGCGGACGTGGAGCAGGCTGGTAAAAGTGAGATAGGAGACATGAGAAGGACCCCATTTTCCTGTGGCCTGGTTAAAGTTTTCCTCGTAGCCCACCCAGCGGCCAGTCTCCTGCCAGATGTTTCCCTCGAGCTCATTCAGCTCCACATAGGCCTATGATAATTCAGTGTGATTAGTTCATTTCATTGGTGAATTTTAATAATGGATTTGAAACACTAAAAACTGTAAACTAACTTGGGCATCCCCTCTTGTTGTGGCATTGGTATTCAGGTTCAGAAACGCTGAAATAAAAAGACAGAGGTGTGATTTGTACGTAGGTATATAAAATCAAACCACAACACAGAGAAAACACAGACTTTAAGAAGACTTTACCCTCTGAATTGGTGGGAATGACGATGGGCTTCGGAGATGGCTCATCCTCTTCCACCTCCTCCCTCCCCCTTTCAAGGTCAAAGTCATCACTCTGACCTGGTATGGTCCTAGTGATAGCACCAAAGGAAAACACTATTTAAGATCAGGGATCATCATGAATTCTGCTCAAAAACACCTTCTGACATCACATCAAGTCTTACAGGCAAGTCGTAAAGACAAGCAGGCAGTTGATCTGTGATTAGATATAAATTAAAAAAATTACATTGCCTTATCTGTGTTTTTAGAGAGATTAACTTTGAAGTCAGTGATTGCATTTAGCAAAGTAAATATCTTTCCTTGATTAAATCAGTCAAACCACTCACACAGTTAGTCTGTCATTAGTGTCATTCTGAAAATGGCCACAAGATGGCAGGCTTGCTCAACTAATTTGTTAGCTGCTTTGTAGCGTAACGATGATTGGCTGTGTATCTCATTGCTGACCTATAAACTTAAACTACCTCTGCTACCCGGAATTCATGATAATTAAACATTTGTCAGTGTGCGAGCTTTTGTAAGAGGCATCCAGACCTCTCTTTCCTACATGACTTAAATCAAACATAATTGTAAGCTGTGGCTATTGAGAGCAGCCCAACACGCTGTTAGGCAGGCACTATAATTGTAAGCAGCTGCCCATGTATTACACCCAGAAGGTATCTCGCAATATACAAATGTCTCTTTTTGATATTTTTCTGACCATCTGATAAGCATCATTAAGTTTATGTGCTATTCTGTTGCTAAACTGCGATCAAGTAAATGTGGATGTTTTCACTTAATGCAGCTGACTACTGCTATTGCTGTATCTGAAAACCTAAACAATTAGCCAAAAGAGCCTAAAAGCCTCATAGCCTAACTTTGTGATGGAAACTTAACAGACAAAATAGTTTGATTAGAACTTAACCTAAATACAGTCATGGAGGAAGTTGTTGGGGCAAGAGTATGCTCATTCTCATTTGAGGGCAGGGAAGGACCCACTTATCTTATCAGAGACACCACAATTTCAACATAAACATGGACTGCAGTTTTGCTTAACGACGCCAGGAGGAACTCACAGCATCACTGGAGAAGGGAAGGCTGAGCCATTGTCTTCATACGACATGTCACTGCCCTAGATATGAGCAAAGTTGTAAAAGAAGTCATTGAAACAGCTGGATGAAAATGGATCAAAAAAAGTGACATAGATTTTAGATGGATGAATGGATGGATGTAAAATCACAAAACAAACAACCTCCTCAAAAGTTAAGTTGTTTTCCATGGATGTTGGCTTATCTGTCCTCCCAGTTTTCAGATACTTTCATGCATTCCCTAAGGCAGAGGATGAATGAACATATAATTAAAAACACATGGGATAACTAATAAGAAATAACAACACCTCACTATGGACTAAGTGCAAGACAGGTGTTTTATCTGTTGGGATTTCTGGCATACTTTGATTCCCTAAATGATCACAGTAAAACCTGCTTTGATCTTTTTTAGGGAGTTTCAATGAGGAATCCATCATATATCATCCTCGTTCGTCAGCAGAGTTGCAGCTGAGGGCAGATAATCAACCAGCCGTTAAGAATATGAACTACGTTACAGCTGAAAAAAAGGCCCTACAGTCTTATCTCTGGGTTACACCCTTCAACAAGACACATCTCTTATCCTCAACAGCACTACAGTAATAATTTTCAAATTTTGGACTATTTGGTATTGAACCATAAGTTATAGAAAAATATTATAAATCTAACTGAAATTTTTTTGAGTGTAGTGTATTTCAAGTTTTCAAACAAACGAACAAGTCTTGCACTTTTGGTATAAATGGCAACCGAAAATATTTGTTGTTGGACACCTAAAAGGTAGAAAAATAAAGGTTTCACATTGCAAATCTACTCTATACCAGATTCGAATAATGCTTTTGCAATTCTTGGAACAAATGACATTAGTTAGTTTAAGTCTTAAGAAGGCGTTGTCATTTGCTGATAAAGATATTTTTCCCGGCACTGAAAATATGCAGATTATTAAACATATAGTCAGAATAAGCAGTAATATATATTTTAAACAATAATAAAAATCTAAACATTTCATGCATGTTCTATCATGCATTCAAATTAACAACAAAAAGCGGAAAATAAAGCAACAAATATAAACAACAAATTTTTTCTTTAACAAGATTACCAGAAAATTACTCAAGCAAATGAATTAATTTCACTCTAAACTTCTTACAAACATGTCAGAAACATAAAAAGCTTGACTCTATGTTCCTACTGGAGTACATTCCGATATCCATCCTGTTTGACCCCTTCCCTGTGGATCATTAATGCTAAAAAGTGTGAACCCTACAACAGGAGGTAACACCCCTACCTGTACACAGGTACTCCTACCAGGTTTCCAGCACAGGAAATAGGCCGATCACAGGCCGAGCCGTTCTGTCAGCTTCAACAAGCCCGGCGACAAAATGAGCCAGAACAAGCGAAAAGACAAATACAGCAAGAAAACTAGAGTAGCGGGAACACCCATATGAAACTACGTCGACCGTAAGAGGTGCAGTACCCTCCTGGTCCTCTGGTTGGCTGTTGGGGCAACCTGGCAAGGAATGGGTGGGGGGTGATAGAGACAAACATGGCTATCAGCCTTAGACACCTTGACATAGGGATATCCCAACCCTAATTTGGACGATCCGCCCTCTCAGCATGAACCAAGTCTGGACAGGGACAGCATGAAACAGCAAGCTGTACTTCAGCTTGTCGAAGGAGCACACATGGGCCAAAGAGGGTAAAGAAGGGGGCAATGTACAGTATCAAGAGCAGAGCATCCTACTACGTCAGTTTGTTTACGTACTGGGGATTCCCTCAAATTAGGGGTTGGGTGAGTGATGTGATGGGAACACATTAAACTCAACTTTTTTTTCGGTTACAGCCTTCAAGCTCACCTGGTTTGTCCCTCGAACATGTCATGTGGTATCAACAGGGTGAGACATCCTCAGCAGTTGCCTGGCGGTGGAGGCTGGTAGCTGGTGATAGATAAGCCACACATGGATGTGGCTAGACTGAGAAAAAGTGTAAAACAGATGAATAAAGACACAAAAACAATAAGAGCAACATAATTTTTTTCAAAACATGTGATAACAGCTTGTGGAAGAGCACTGCTAATGAGAATTTACTGCAGTGCAAGTCCAAAAACAAGTGCAGTTATCAGTCAACACACAAAGTAAACTGACCGTTTTCCTGTTCACAAGTCTTCTGGGGGTAAAACCAACCATACAGGCAATCTGAAAAGCACTCCTGTTGGCATTCACTTAAAGCCACAGAACACATGATTGTCATCACTGATAAACTAAATGCATTTTTGAAGGCTTCAGTATCAGTTCTGTATTAAGATATGTGACCTGGGCCCAAGCCAGCATCCCTGCCAGCATCTGCCAACGCCAGCCCCCCTGAGCCTGCGTTCAGTGTGAGTAAAACTGATTAATCCCGTGTGTTTTCCCTGAGACAGCAAATTCCAATCATAAGGCTCTTTCCAGTTTCTTAGCAGGCCAATAATAAAGTGGTGTTTTCTCTTTCTGAGTCTGCAGATTTACAAATTAGGTGTTCTGTTTCTGAGAGGGAGAGCAATATAACTATGTGTTCTTTTTCTGCATTGAGACTGAATGCTGTAGTGTAAGAAAGACTTGTGCTATTTTGTGCTCTTCAGTCTGTACAAGCTGCGTTAGCATCTGAGGAAGACAGTCTCAGAGATTGCTTTATGAAGGGCCATCCAAGACACTGAATCCCAGCTGCCATGCCCCCAGTCATCCCATGTGTCCTGTGCGTCTTTCATTGGGTCCTGCACAGCTCAAGTCTTAACTCAAGACTGTGTGTCTGAAATTCAACAGCGTCTGAGTTCTGGACTTTGTTTATGGCCCGAACTATTAGCATTAAAGCTAGCCTTGGTGTCATTCCTGTCTCCTGTGTCCAATATTTGGGTCTGAAATTCATCCGCCCATCACACAGCCTTAAATATGACAGATCTTGGATCAAGATCACAGTCTTTAAAACTGCAAAGTTTGGCATTGACACTGTGGTTGGTGGAGAATGTGCTGTTAGCGACTAATCTTGCAGATGTTGGTGTATGATGTTATGCCGTTAGCCAGAGATTTCCAAACTTTTTGAGGTGACGGGCCTTTTGTATGACCTCTGATCAAAATAATAATGTGAATGTGTGTTTCAGAGAAATTTACCAGCTTGTGTAAAGTAAAATGAAAAAAATGAAAAAAATTCTGAAAACATGTATAACACATAATGTGCTTTATGTAGCTTTGTTTAAATGTTGTATTACTCACAAATACTTGTATATTAACTATCTGGCGGCCTGGTATCTGGCCGATAGTGGTGTCCATTGATATCACTATGAAACTATGAATGAACACTTTTGGAATTAAATAGTAAATAAAAAAGTGTGAAATGATTCAAAACATGTTTTATATTTTAGAAGTAGCCATTCTTTGCTTGGAGTACTGCTTTGCACACTCTTGGCATTCTCTCGATGAGCTTCATGAGGTAGTCATTGTTTTCCGACAGTCTTGAAGGAGTTCCCTGAGATGCTGAGCACTCTTTTTCCCTTTGCCATCTCAACAGGGTTTAGGTCAGGTGACCATGGAGGCGAGACCATCTGGCGCAGCGCTCCATGACTCTCCTTCTTGGTCAAATAGCCCTTACGCAGCCTGAAGATGTGTTTGGGGTCATTGTCCTGTTGAAAAATAAATGATGGTCCAATTAAATGCAAACCGGATGGGATGGCATGTCGGCAGAGGACGCTGTGATAGCCATAATGTTTAAGTGTGTTTTCAATTTTCAATAAATCCCCAACAGTGTCACCAGCAAAACACCCCCAAATCATCACATCACCTCCTTCATGCTTCATGGTGGGAACCATGCATGTAGAGACCATCCGTTCACCTTTTCTGACAGGGCAGGTGGAACCCAAGATCTCATATTTGGATTCATAAGACCAAAGCACAGATTTCTACTGGTCTAATGTCCATTCCTTCTGTTTCTTGGCCCAAACAAATCTCTTTGCTTGTTGCTTTTCCTTAGACCATAAAGCCCTGATTCACGCAGTCTCCTCTGAACAGTTGACGTAGAGATGTGTCTGCTGCTGGAACTCTGTGAGGCATTTATCTGGGCTCTAATCTGGGTTCTTAAAGTAATGATGGACTGTCATTTCTCTTTAGTTAGCTGATTGGTTCTTGCCATAATATGAATTCTAACAGTTGTTAAATAGGCTGTCAGCTGTGTACCAACCTGACGACACAACTGATGGTCCCAACCCCATTAAGAAGGCAAGAAATTCCACAAACGAACCCTGACAAAGCCCACCTGTGAAGTGAAAACCATTTCAGGTGACTACATCACGAAGCTCATTGAAAGAAGGCCAAGGGTTTGCAGCGCTGTAAACAAAGTAAAGGGATGGTGACTTTCAGGAATATAAAATGTAAAACATGTTTAGAGTTATTTAGCAATTTTTTTCTTTGCTACGTAATTCCATATATCTTGCGTCGTATATTTGATGTCTTCAGTACATTTACAATGTAAAAATATAAGATAGTAAAAAGTAGTCAAAATAAAGAAAAACCATTAAATGAGACGATGTGTCCAAACTTTTGACTGGTAGTATACATACAAAAAAGCTATAAATAATAAACAGCCTGTACCAATAGCGGGGTCTGAAGTTCTGAGACTACCGCTGAAAATATATGTAAATTCATATATACGTGTATATATATGAATTTACAGATACATGAGGAAGTCAGGAGTGGCAGAGAAGTATGTGAGGGTTACGCAGGACATGTAAGAGGACAGAGAGATAGTGGTGAGGTGTGCAGTGGGAGTGACGGATGGGCTGGGATTAAATCAGTGATCAACTCTGAGCCCCTTGTTCTTTGGTGATGAATAGGCTGACAGAGGAGGTCCGGCAAGTCTCAGTGCACTGTGATGGTTGCAGACAACATTATGATCTGTAGTAAGAGTTGGGAGCAGGTGGAAGAGAGGCTGAAGAGTTGGAGGTATGGTCTGGAAAGAAAAGGAATGAAATTCAGTAAAAGCAAGACAGAAAATGTGTGTGAATGAGAGGGACACTGGTATCACAGTGAAGATGCAAGGAGCAGAGTTGGTGAAACTAGATGAGTCTAAATGCTTGGGGTCAACAATCGTAGACAATGTACAGTTGACAAAAGAAGAAGAGAGTTCATGCAGGGTGGAGTGGGTGGAGAAGAGTGTCGGGGTGATTTGTGAATGAAGCATAGCACCAAGAGTAAAAGGGAGAGTTTACACAATGGTAGTGAGACCTTCTATGACAAATAGTTTGGAGATGATGGAACTAATAAAAAGACAGGAGACTGAGATGGTTTAGACATGTGAAGAGGTGGGATATATTGGACAAAGGATGATGAATTTGGAGCTGCCAGGCAGGAGGGAAATGTTTATTAGAATAATCAGCTTAAACATTTGAATGAAAAGTTTATTCTGTGAATTTAAAAAAATCTTAGCATTGGTCTGCTCCCTTTGGCTTCAATGGCAGCACCATTTGAGCTGCACAGGACTCCAAGTCAGAAAGATGTGAAAATAGTAAAATGCACTCATAAAGAAATCACTGTAACATATCTAAACAGTAGAAACAGAAAAACCGTGTTTGTCATTTGTGACTACTTGGATGCAGTCCTTTAAGATAGACACATGTCAGTGTGCTAACAGGGGCACAGTGGCAATGCTAACATACTGAAACTACCAAGACAATCTAATTAGAACTAAAGTCAAAGTCATCTGAGGAGGCATCAAAGTCAGGGGCTCAAAATAATCATATGTCTAATAAGTGTATCTATCTGCTCTACTTTGATTTTTTAAAAATCAGACTTGTGGTGTACATTAGAGGTTTTTTTTCAAGTTTTCAAGGACTCCCCTTAAGCTGACAGTGTGAGCTCGTCAAATATGTCTTCATACCCACCAGCTAGCTAGCCAGACAGTAAACAGTAGCTGGAACATTTTTTGAAGTGACTGATTTCAGAGTTTAGAAACACTGGCAGAACTACTAGCAACAATGTGTTTGTTTTACGGGCTTAAATTGCCTTCATGCTTATATATGGAACTATGATTATGCATGATTATGATTTTATAGCTGCTCTTGGCCAGTGGGTTGTGAACTCCTGGTTGATGACCTGGCATTGAAGGAATAATAATTGTCTATGAGCGTAAATACATAAATATACTCCACAGTGAGGGAAGTGGGCCCCAGCCAAAGACACTGTGGCACTGTTATCAGCAATTGTAGAAGCTATCTGCGGTGGCCATGTTTCTACGCATACAGTATACAGACACTCCCAGGCTTTGTATAGCCTATTTGATTATGAATGTGTGTCCAAAAACACATTTTCATAAACATTTAGGGAACTTCAGGAAAATGTGACAGCAACATGAAAAACTTTCCATTTGTGGTGGCATAAAAATATGTGAAATAAAAGATTGTACAGACTTGGAGGAGAGCCTCATTATAGCAGTTTGAAAATCTATAACTCAAAGCAGACTTTTAGACTTCTTAATCTGAAAATGAAAGATAAAAGAGAAAGAAAAAAGAGAAGGGGAACGTTTGCTGAAACACATCACAAAATGTTGAAAAACCTGTTTGCAGTTATGTGTGAGTGAGCTGTCTTACAACATATTTATGTGTACAGTAAATATGAAAAATATTCATCTAGCGTGCCATCTGGTTTTTGTAGTCACGTAATTGGTTAAATGGTGTCACCTGAGTCAAGACATCTGACTAAAGTATATGGAAGGTGACACTTAAATACTCTTTAGAGGCACTGCACATTTTCAGTGCCCTTATTGGAGCACTAAGGCAGCAGAGATGAGCTCTATCAGGATTACAACAAGCAGGCTGATGGGAGTTATCATTGCAGGCCAGAGCCAAACACCAAAGACACACCTAGACAAACTATGCAACACTTGATTACACAGAATACCATTTCTTATTAAAAAGCAGTAAAATATTTCAATGCATTTCTTTTCAAAATAAAAGCCTAATCACATTTATGATTCAATTCATAATTACATTAGTGACCTTTTAATATTTGCCTTCTAAAGTTTGCTAAATCTACCAATCCACAAATAATGAGGCCCAACATTAACTTTCAGCACATTTGTTAAGACTGTGTGGGTCTTCATAAGCTTATGAATGGACAGTGTCCTCAGTGCATACATACAACCTGAAAATGCATTCAGAGCCTTGGTTAATAGTATCGCCTTTTTATGTATAAAAACATAGTTTATAGCTAAAAAACAAAACAAAACCTCGAAGGTTGCGAGACTTTTTCAGACAAGCAATTTCCTTATTTGAATTCTTTCCGCATTTGACTTCAGCGTGACACTCTTTGACAGAGGGTATGCTGGAGGCAAAATACTTGTGATGGTAGTCTTTGTTGAGTTTGGCGCCCCTTAGTGCAAAAAGTATGGCAAACAACTTTAGAACCAAGTTTTATTTATTTTTTGTCTCTAGCCCTGCTTCAGTATCTTTATGCCACATTTCTGTGTTAAATGTTGTGCCAAGAAACCCACCAATGGCAGGTTCCATCTGATCTGTTCGTTCGTGTTAAATAAGTAATTATTTCATTTTCCTATGGAGGTGAGAGAAAATAAAAAAAACCCACAAAACAATTAGCATGCATAACAATAGGAAGTAGAAACCTGGAGAACGGGGTCAGTATTTATGTGAGGTACCCTTAACAAGTATGGCCCTACACCCATTTGTGTCAGAGGACAGAGACAAAACAGGAAAAGCCTGCTCAACTTGGCTGTAAAATAGTTGGCAGTTTGTGTGCGATCCTCCCTAGAGGTTGACAGCCTCGGCCCACAGAGGAAAAGCTGTTTTGCATGCAATGAAAAACACCTGGTTACCAGTTCCAAGAACCAAATACGTGTGAGGACAACAATCACATGCAAGCATTTTAAGAAACCTATTAAAGATAATAAGACACCTTTAATTGTGAAAAAGTGACACACGCAGTACTTAAAGAACAATTGCCTTTATTTCTTGCTCCAGTTTTAATATCAGAAAACAATGCAAAAGGATTTATGGAATATGAGCTAGCATCTAGTATGTGAGCTTCATAGACCAGCTGGTGACGGCCCTTAGAAACACACATTTCATGCGAAAGTACTTTACCGAAACAAATTAGAGCAGAAACTTGGCTAAGCTCAGGTGCTGCAGACGATAGCATCATTACGTCCAATTGTTTTAATGTTGTACTCCTTTCAAATTTGATATGGATTAAAAAAAAAAGAAAAAAAAAAGTCAAGATTCCCTTTGCATCCACCAAGCCACAAATATGACAATGCAAATCTATTCAAAACCAGCAGAGTGAATTACTACTTTATGAAAATGATGAAATATCATAAAAATGCTTTAGTGACAAATTATTATGCATAGTGTGGTGCAAAGATAATGTATTTCCATTTGTATTGTTCCAACAAAAAAACCAAACAAACCTACAGTGAGAAACAAAACACAACTAGTCGGGTAGAAAATGACAGGCAATAGGACAAAAAGGTGAATTCCCTCCATATCATCTGCAACATCATCTCCCTGTCTTTGCTCCTATGATGAGGGAACTCCAGGGACAGATACATCATACCATAACCTTTAATAGTTGAAGCAACGGTAATCATTAATACCCCGGAGGACCACTATGGGAACAGAGAGAGGAGCCATGAGGCAGAGCAGAGTTTGGTTTACTGCTAGTGCTTCTCTTCTGGGTGTGTAAACCACAGCTGCACGGTTGTGTAGCAGTAGGGAGGTTTACATGATGACGCATGGAGCGCGGCTTTTGGTGATCTTCTGCAAAGGTTTGCCATCATAAGCATTTTGAATCGCGTGCATGACCTGTGCCAAGAAATACACAGTATAAGTGTACAATGACAATAAAGGGCTATTCTTTTCTAATTGACATATGATAGGCAAATTGTATGCACAGTACTTACGTCATCCTCATAAGGGAATCCACCAGTTTCAACCTTGGAGAAGACCAGGTGCCCATTGATTTCAATCTCAAAGCTACCTATAATACCAAGGGCAGCAGAAATAGGACGTGAGAATGGCGCTTTGATGATCTAAGCTCACAATAAAGGGAGGGGCGGAATTTAAGGCTGGAGCTATGAACTCGTGGTTTGTCTCATCTGATATGAAACAAACCATGAGTTCCAGCTCCAGCTTTATGTGCAGCGATCAACGATGACTTACCGGTTCTTCCCACGAAACCTGTCACGTCCGCATCGCTAAACTCACCCTTGACAACACGGGCGAGCTCACGATAGCGGGGCTCGTAACCTCATCCACCACTAAATTAAATAAAAACACAGGTGCGTAAGAAAATCATACAAGCAAAAGCAGAATCAGCGCTCCTTACTCTTGGCTCAGGCTGCTGCTTGCGCAGGCACCTAGCTTAGCTATGAGCTAGCCAAAAGTGAAACTGTGTTTAAACTGACAACAGACAAAAAGTTAACTGAAAATATAAAGAAAGTACGTAATATGAAAAAAATACCAATATTCCACTCTGACTTTGACCCCCATCGTCGCTGATCCTCTAATGACCACAGAGCTCCGAACGTCTGCTTTGGTAACCACCGATTGTGTAAAACCAAACCGGAAGAGGGGCGGAGCTTATTTACCCCACAAACCAAGAAAAACCTGATCTGTCGAGAGAAGTCCGAGCACAGAGCTACACAATACATTTCTTTCTTTAAAAAGAAATAAATGTTAAATTAATTTTTAAAAACATTAAACTTTAACTAATTAGGTTATTTTGAATGGCTTAACCGGAAGTACTGCATGTAAATATCATTGTTAAAGTGCAGAAAAAAAGAAAATAAAAAAAGTGCAACGTTAGTGTTACACATTAATTATTTGAAAGCTAATTAGAGTTTTAGCTATTGTTTCATGGTTTGGCGGCACATTTTATTTGATTTTATTCGCTCATCAGGCGAATAAAAGAATAAATAGAAGCAGGAAACAGGAAAACCTAAAATTTGCAGTTAATTTGAATAAAGGCATTTAGTTACATGGCGACACTACAGGATCCCAAAAATTGAGTGTGATTATGGTGTTAGTTTTTTATTTTATTTTTAAAATGTAATGTCCCGTGATTGCAAAATTACTTATTAAATGTTTTAACCCCCAAACCTCTCTGAGTATTATGAAAAAAATACAGTTTTTGTTTGTGTGGAGTAAATGATAAATGGTTATTAGTGTTTATGGCAGGCGTGTCTCATTGCTGACTGCAGATGACCTTCAGACTCTACACACTACCATGACTCCTTCAGTGTCTGCATTTTTCACACAAAGGCTGGAAACATGGAGTAGACGTGAGAAAATGATGATTGTTTTATACATTACAGGCTTATAGACAGCACAGATTTGGAGATGGCAACTAGCAATCTGTCAACATGTAAGTGTTAATATATGATTCTCCTTATTCACCACAAAACGTACACAATTATGTCTGAAACCCAAAGACTTTGTATTATTAGTGTCATGAAATGATTTCATAATGTTTCATTAACAAAGAAATTGGTCACAATGGATTGATTAGTGATATTTCCACATTGTTTTGTTCATTTTTGTTCACTATAGTTTCATTGATAAGTAGCATGGAGTTTAATGCTGTTATGTAATACAGTGTTGAAATGTTTCTATTAATCCATGATGAAAAAAACCATAGTCAGCCATAAGGTATATAAGCTTTAATAAATCTTTCATGCTTCATATTTACTCATTTTTATACTTGCCTCATGTTCTAATAGCTGTTTCATTTATCCTTGGTTAATTTCTTTCTTCTTTGTTTAGAAGAAGTATCTTTAAAGCGTCTTTTAGTGCAATGCTGAATCAGGGGAAACTGCACCCATCTGTGATTCAAAGTGGCCGCACCCATAATAAAGCATTGCTTTAAGGCCCTATCACAGAGAAAATGGATGCGTGATATCACAATTTACTCCCGCACAGTTATCAAGAAGGGGCTAATTAGTTGTAGAGTGTGAAATGATTTATCTTTATCAGGGTGAAAACATGTTTTGGGATCTGATATAAACAAAAATACTTTTAAATTAGTCTGCCTTGTTCTTGTTGTTTGAGATACATGCATTTCTGATTTCAGTCTTTTTGATATTTTATGTCATGGATGGGAATTCATCAACAAGTAAAAAAAGAAGATTTTGGGATTAGCTTTTCATTCTTGCCTCTTTTCCTTAATGTGTATTTCTATTTTTCTTCTTTAGTGGATGGTTGGTGTACATCACAGTTAAAGATTGTCCTTCTTGGTGGCAGAGACTCTGGAAAGAATGCTGTAGGAAACTTAATCCTGGGTAAAGAAGAGTTTGGCACAGAAGAGAGGACTTTATGCTCCAGGAGGATTGGGAAAGTGTCCGAACTGCGGGTCACAGTTGTGAACACTCCTGGCTGGTGGTGTGACTCCAGTGCTCAGAACACACCTAAGCTGGTGAAGAGGGAGATCATAACCAGCGTTGCTCTCTGCTCGCCAGGCCCACATGTGTTCCTTATAATAATTAAGGCAACCTCTGTCTTGTCAGAAAAGCGTCGGAAGGCTTTGGAGGAACACGTGGCCCTGCTGGGTGACGCGGTGTGGAGTCACTGCATGGTTGTCTTCACCTGTGCTGAGAAGTACAAAGACACAAATTCAGAAGAGTATGTAGAAAGTGGGGGAAAGGCCCTCTACTGGCTCAGTGAAAAGTGCAGCCAGAGGTGTCACAGTGTTGTCCCGAGTGATAACTCTCAACGCACAGTGCTGCTGGAAAAGATACAGAAACTTGTCACAGAAAATGGAAACAGTGTGTTTGAAATGGAGGCAAAAATTTTATGGGTGAATGAAGAGGAAAAGAGAGAGATGGAGGAGAGGACTCGGCTGAGGTTAAAGAAAATGAAAAAACACAGATCTCTGATACAAAGTGAGTTGATGTGTATGTACGTATGTATGTGTGAAAGTTATTAACACATTTGTTGAAATCTTAAAAGATGAAAAACAGAAAGTAAGAATAATCTTCAGTGAAAGAGGAAGTAATGAAAAGACAAAGTACTAACACAGAGACAAAAAGACCCATTAAACAAGATGACAGTGAAAAGGGAAGACAGGAGAGAAAAGTAATTAATACTGAAACCAGATAATAAGGGAAACATTGCAGGTGTAGCAGAAGGGATAACAATGAAGTCAAAGTGGGAACTAAATTCTGAGACTAAAAGTCATCATGTAACAGAACATTAGGTAATGACAAAGAATAATAAAACAGAAGTGCAAAAAAAATAATCTTTAAACACTAGAGTAAAAATAAAGACCAAACAGAAAAACAAAATTAAATATATTAAACAAGAATACAAAACTCAAAAACACAAAAGCTAGACCCTGACAGTAACATGCAATCCAGTTTACTGAAACTGTGTGTTTTGGAAAACCCTTCGGGCAGTTTTTGCCCTGACGCAACTGGCAGATGTCATGTAACCATTTTGCAAAACTCAAAACCACAAGAAGCAGAAGTTTCAAAAAAACAAAAAAACAAAACCTCACCATGCACAGATGTCATTTCTCCAACTGAACAACTCCAAATTACCTCTATTTGTTTGTTAAATTGTGATACAACCTATATAACCCTCAAAATCTCATTCTCAACAAAACTGTTTGCCTGTGCTTAAAATCACACAACCAGCTAAAATCATAAGTGCTGAGGACTGATTACACACTAAAAAAACAGAACACAGTGTTCACTACCCGTAACCGAGGTCTTTCCAAATTCGTGTGCTGTCTTGCGCTTGTACAAAAGTTACAACACACGAAATAAAAATTTCCCTACGGCAAATTTAGAATCATGAGTTAACTTTGCAGCATATTTTTTGTCTGTGGGAGGAAGCCATGATGACTGTGCAAGCTCCACACAGAAAGGCTCCAGCTGACCACCTGAAACCTATAACCCTGCTGTTCATTACTAACCATAGTTGGCATCAACCCTTAACTTCCCTTTTCTGGACTCACACTCAACTGTTAAGCTGTATTAGTAGCAAGTGTGAACATTTATTTTAGTGCTAGTTGTGTTTCTCTTCTGCCTCACATTATGCATTGTGCATCACGAGTGAATCCCTTTGCCCAGTGTGTCATAGTGAGCTATTAGTGTACACAGAATTTGTAAGTGTTTTAGTAATTAGGAAAAAAACTGTAATAGTACCAGTAATCTTCCAAAACAGCTGAGAGCTTTAAGAAAGAGGTCCTTTATATATTCTGTGATGAAACTAGAAAGTTCAGAAAGCTCAATCCATAGCCGCTTACAGCAGAAAACAGTGTTGGCTACAAAGTATATGTCCAAGAAACTTCCACTTACTTTGACTGCTTCTTTGCTGACCATCGCCACCCCAAATGTCATCTGGAACATACACTTAAAATTGTGTCTGTGTACGTGTGTTTATTGTGTCAATATAAACACAATCTACTTAACCAACCCTTGTTCTTCTTTACTTCTCTCAGATAAGTCAAAGGGAGTTACTAACATCAGGATTGTGCTCCTTGGAGCTAAGGGTTCTGGGAAGACTTCAGCACTCAACACTATCCTGGCAAGAGAGAACAACCCTAAACCCATTAGGACAGTCTGTTGCCAGGCTGGACAAGAAATGGTGCTTGGGAGACTGGTAACTGTGGTGGACACACCAGGGTGGTGGATGAACTACTTCTGTGATGAGAGCTCCAACTTTGATCGGGGGGAATTGGCGCTGAGTTCTTATTTTTGTCCTCCGGGACCTCACGTATTTCTGCTGGTGATCCGTGTGGACAGAGCATTCACAGAGACCTGCAGAAGAGCAGCACAGGAGCATCTAGATATGATCGGTGAACACATCTGGAGTCACGTTATCCTGCTGTTTAGTTTTGGGGACTGGCTCGGAGACACGCCTATTGAGCAGTACATTGAGAGTGAGGGAGAAGCTCTGCGGTGGATTGTTGAAAGATGTGACAACAAGTATCATGTTCTGAACAGTAAAATGAAAGATAAGGAATTTCAAGTCAGGGAGTTGATTGCAAAGATTGAGAAAATCATCACTAGCAGTGACAACGGCTGCTATTATAAACTAGAGAGGAAAGTGTTGGAGCAGCTGGAGGGGACGATGCGAAGAGAGAAAGAGAGAGCCAGAGAAAGGCTAATGAAGAAGAAGAAACAAAGGCAGATGGCAAGAGCTCAGCTGGGTGAGTTGGATAATTAACAAAGTCAACAAGATCTTGTTTTACTCATTTTAACAATATTTAATTTAGCAGCATGGTGGCTTTCTGTTTAGATTTTTAGAAATAAATAAATATATAACACTTCTGTTTGCCAGAGAACCTCGAACCTTTGACAGAGCTGAGAGTCGTGCTCATTGGTGGCCCAAAAATAGGCAAAAGCTCCTGTGGAAACACCATCCTCAGCAGAGACTGCTTTGACACGGCTGCTCAAAGTACTTCCTGCACTGAAAGGAAGGGAAATATCTGTGGCAAGATGGTGGTGGTAGTAGACACACCAGGCTGCCTCTCTGTGACATCGGACTTCTTGAAGGCATCCTGTGCTATACTTCTGGTTGTCAATCTTAGCTCGTCGTTCAAAGATACCTGGAGGAAAACCTTGCAAAAAGACCTGGAGGCAGGTGGAGATCAGTTATGGAGCAGATGTATGGTCCTGTTCAGCTATGGTGACATGCTGGGTGACACAAGCATCGAGCAGCACATTGAAAGCGAAGGAGAGCCACTGCAATGGCTTGTTGAGAAGTGTGGGAACAGATATCATGTTTTAGACAATAAGAACTGGGGAGATGGAGCTCAGGTTAAAGAGCTAATTGATGTGATGGAAGAGATGCTGGTTGATGAGAGGCAGGCTCTTCTTCACAGAGGTGATCACATGTGGAAAAGTTTTGCTTCAGCTCAAGAGCAGCAGATAGGCACAGAGCCACTGTGCAAAAGGGGACCAGAGGATTTCATGCGCAGCAGACCTGAGCAGTCCAATAACTGTGAGTAAACCTAATGAAACTATTTCTTTTATATGTCTTTTGAATTTGCCAATGGGTTTAAAGACTATTAACAAAATGAAAATTAGACAGCATTATGAGCTAATTTAAATAGGGAAAGTAAAAAAAATGCACATAATAAACATCACAGAGGAAAACACAAAGAAAGACTCATTTAGTATGTGGTCTATGTGTTTTATACTGTTAATAAATAATAGTCTTAATTAGGGATGGGTATCGTTTAGGTTTTATCCGATACCGGTGCCAAATCAGTACTTTTGAAACGGTGCTGGTGCTCAAACGGTGTTCAAACCGGTGCTTAAAGAATGGAGAACACAAAATTGGTCCAAAAACCTCTCATGTTCAGCTGTTTTTTGTAAAAATATAACAATGTTAGCCTTTTCTGCAGCTATGGGGCATATATGGTATCACTCTTGGCTGGAAGCAGTGCTTAAACAATGGAAAAAACACAAACTTTGTCCTAAACCTCTCATGTTTAACTGTTTTCCACTTTTTCTTTGGTCATTTTAGCCTTTTTGGCCAGGGTGAAGGGAGTATCTGCCATCAAACAAGAAGACAGCCGCATGTAGCTATGATGATGTTAGCTAGTTCACCTTACATGCATTAATGTAATAACGTGGTTAGCCTACTCAACGTAAATTAGCTACTCACGCAGAGAAGAACGGCTGCTGCCACCATCATCCGTCATCATTTCTGCTACACTGGCAGGGCTAGGGGCCAGGACTCTCCTCTTCGTGTTTTTGGGGGATGTTGCATAACAGGCAACCCACCCGCAGTAGATGTGCTCGGTGTGAGGTCTCGCAGCAAGCTATCAAATACGGCGCATTTCTGGGCTTTAAAAAAAAAACCGCTATGCGTCGCCAGGTGTTTCATCGGATTTGAGGTGTTACTGTGATACTGTCAAAGGAGGTATCAGCTTAAAGCACTTGTTGCAGGCTGCTGAGTTTGCATAGTTTGCAGTGAAGTACAGCCAGACTTTTGACCGCTTCGCCTTGGACATTTTTAATCTGTAGCTCTGCTCTAACAGAACGTACGTACCTGGCCCCGCCTACTATCCTCGGAAACGTAAAATGATTGGCTAGAATCTAAAGTGTATCACAGCTCAGGAAAAAAAAGCACCGAAATAAAGCACCGAAATAAAGCACCGAAATGTGCGCTGCTTTTCGGTCTGGTTACTACCGTTTATGTCAGAACCGGTGCCATCAAGGCACCGGACACCGGTACCCATCCCTAGTCTTAATAGTGAAGACTTTTTGTTGCTCACAGGAAATCACATCAAGTGTCATTATTTCCTTCACAGTGCCTGAATCTCTCCCCTATCGATCACCAAAGCTCTCAGAAGATTGTTCTCAGTTAGTAGCGTTACCAGCAGGAAGAACCACAGAGTTGGCTGGATGCATCATTGTGGACCAATATCACTTCATGTCCTATATATTCTCTCCGCTTTCTGGCAAACAAGTACTGAGGTTGCCAAAAGTGACTCAGCATGTCCCATCTCCTGCTCCTCACAACCACCTGAGAGTGAACAGGGAGGGTCACATGGATCCCATCCCACGCAGACTTGAAACAACGCATCTGGTTTCATCTCAGACACAGAACGAGGCATGTGTAGAACAAGATTTGATCAGTGTGCAATCACTCTGCCATCCTGCACTGATAGAGCGGACTCTTAGGAGGGTCTCTGAGTCTGGAGGCCTGCAGACATTCATTGATCAGCGGGGCAACAGCAGCCTGGAGGAACTGGAAGCCTTCGTTGACTTGCACTTTGAGATTGTGTGGGAAGAAGCCATGAGATCATGTCAGCCGCCTGAACCGAGCCACGCCGTGCCCGAGCAGGATAATGCTGTTGGGGAAGCTGGAGAGGAAGTGTTTACATCCATTCACAGGAAACTTTCAAAGCTGGAGCTGCTTGAGGAGATAAAGAGGGATCTGGCAGAACAGAGAAAGCGCGTGGAGCAAATCTGGAGGATCATACAGCAACTTGCATACGAAATCAAACAGGGCCGTAATAATACACGCTAATAAAGGGGTCTCAGTAATAACAGAAACAAAGATCAATAATAAAAGCAGAGAATGGAAGAGAGAAATTGGTATTTTATCGAGTGAAATAAAAATTCAGAAGCAGTTTTTGGGAGGTTTATGTAAATAACAAGAAAAACTAAAGCAGATTTTATGGTTTTTATCCACAAGATGGCGCTATTGTATAAGGGAAGGTTGGGTAAACCATGTTCCTCTCACTCATTTAACTTTTTTTCATGGAAAATATTAGAAATGGATTATACAAATAGTTTCTGTCATCATTCATTAAATCTGATGTAACACACTGATGACTACACCTCCAGAAAAAAAGATCAAAGGTTAAAAATTGTTAGAAAAACATTTAAAACTGTTATAAAATCAAGGAAAAATGAAGATGCTGTTTCTTAAGTATACCTTTACCTATGGCATACTTAAAACAATATTCCAACTTCTATATAATAAAGTGACAGTGTTTAGATTGTAGATTTACAACAGGCATCTTTAAAAATGTGTCTAGTAGACAATGCCACAAGTGAGCCCATTTTAAATAAATAATTATGAAAATTCTTGTTTAAATATGGAAAAAGACAGTTGAAGATCTTGATAATCACAACCTAATGTTGTCCAAATATCTTTCTCTTTTTATTATAATACTATAAGAGCACAACTTAGGGAGGAATCTCTGTAGCGTTGTAGATGAAAGCAGAGAAGATTGTACGTCTAAATAAAGAATATAGCTTCTTGCAGAATCGTTAAAGCCTTCAAAGATTTAGATTTGCTGTGTTTGCTTATGCAGGTGTCTCCACGTCTACTTCACCCAGTTTTTATTCAAACACTCCAAAATCCAAGAATCTGACAATGGTTAACAAACAGGAAGTCAATCCTGCTTACTTTCTTTGCAGAGAAAATAGAGAAATTGCAAAGCTTACATTTAAAGTCTTTCCGCCCTCCAGTGTTTATCAAGGGCTTTCAAGTGAGTCACACACAGACAGAATGCAGAGGCTGATAGGGCTCTGGCAAAGTAATGCTGTGAAAGTCCACTGCTTTCAAGGCTAACTCTCAGATCTTTCCAAATATACATGTATGCCAACACCAGGAGGCGGGTAGCAATTTTTGATGTAGGTAAAAATTACTGATGTGTATTCTGAACCTAGATGCAAATATGAAACAAATACATCTGACATCTGAGGCCTCAAAAGTCTGGTGTGGTCATTCTTCCCAAGCAACATCACTGTGTTTCTCTTTATTAAACATGCATTATTCAACTTTGGAAATAGGTGTCTCCACATGGTAGTGAGAGATAAGACACCTGCTGCCTTCATGGCATGGTAATGCTTTATACTTATTGCCTTATTACAATGTTACTAGTGCGCAGAAAGCTATGTGATGCCAGGGCACGGATTCATGGATTTAGATGAGACATGGGATACAAATTTAAACCCCTACCTGTGGTCTCTTTGTGTGAACCTATTGTAAAAAGGATAAAAAACAAGTGATGAAAAATCAGTAAGGACAAAAGTGATCATGGTGACTCACTATCCTATTTTGAGTGACAAGAAAAAAAAAGTCCACAGCCATATCAGCTAGTCTGTGAGTTCATATTAGTAACCTAAGGCTGGTGGGAAGAGCCCTAGTTTTGCTGCTATTTGATCATGAATTAGCAAAGTGTCGAAACAAACCAACATTTTGACTTGAATGTGAAACTAGATGATAAGCCATATGTAGGGATGTGATCATGTGGACCAAAGTTCAAATTCAATTACAGGACGGGATAGTATCCAATAACTTTTGAGGCATTTCACACTAACCGCACATGCTGACCCCAGTGCGGCCCTAGAAGAAGAATTACAGGATCAGCAAAGAATTTGGGATTCATCCTTTGGGGATGGAAAATGTCTTCAGTTATTGAGATACCTCAGTCACGATGAAAGCAGTGGAATTATCAGCTGGCCTCCAGGCTAAAATGGACTGAAGCTGTGCACCCATGATTTGGCAACAGATGCTCCAACTCTGTAATCAGTGAAACTGGCTACTGAGAACAGGGTATAAGTGGCACATATATACTGGGAAAAACAAGCCTTATATCACAGTGGCTATGCTGAATGTGGGGCAAAATGTATCTCTTTAGTGGTTACACCTGCAGCACACTTTCTGTATTAGGACTGCACACACCTTATGTGAAAAAAAAGAAAAAGAGAAGACAGGTCTGTTTGAACTTTTGGCACATGCACACCTCTTATGAGTTGCTCTCATGCCTGATGGATCCACGGATGGTCGGCATATGCAGAGCATTCAGTGTAGCAACGGGGTCCAGACTACAGAATATTTATCATGACTGCATTTGAGAAAAAAGATTGATTTGAGAGACAATGCAGAATATATGTTGGTCTCCAGGAAGATGATAGGTATTAACCTCTGGATGCAAGGTTTTAAACACACTATGACCTGCACAGTTGTGTGTATGGTCATGGCCGTTTACTCACCTAAAGATTTTTGTGCATAAAGACACACAATTGTTGTGGAACTCCTGTGTATTAAGTTTTTTCAGTGCTTGTTACTGGGCTTGTTCTCCGATTGCAGCATCACTCACTCTCCTATCATCCACAATTTTATTTTGTTATGGATTTTCCTCTGCCAGCCTCAGCTCTGCACTCAAACTTGTACTTATTATGATAGCTATGAAAAAAGACAAAGAAATCTAAATGTAGGGACCCAGGACAGGGATGGAGACTTTTCGAGGATGGAGTTACGGGAGGCATAATAGCAAAGAAGTGATTTGTCGGCAATCATGGTCTATTTATCTCTGTCAGTCTTCATCTTGCCATTTTCTCTCTTTGCATTATACCTTTATATCATTAGTCCTTCAATCCTCTCTCCCTCCTGTCTTATCATCTATCTTCCTCTGTTGTCAACATGTCATTCCTCTACTTTATTCTCCCGCTGCCCATTTTCTCTCAGCCTATTCTCCCTTTTCTATCTCTCCACATGTCTTTTCTCTCAGCCGTCCCATTCTCTCTGCAGGTCTCCATCTCATGGTCTCCCCTTCCTTCTCTCAAATCAAGTCGTGAGTGTTCAGCCCTCCCCTCTCATTAAGGGAGTTCTGTAGCCCAGGAGGAAGTGCAGTAGAAATGGATCCCCCCCCCTCTCTCTCTTCGTTGTGGAGGCTGTTCAGGAGACAATTCTGAGCCCACATCCATCTCCATTAGTGGGACAGCACAGCGACCGGCACGACCCCCCCAGCCGCTGCCCCGTGTCACGTTTCACTGCCTGCTATTTTTCCAGGTGGAGAGAGAAAGCCGGGCAGAGGGACGGCAGGGTAGATGCTGGGAACGGGTCTAGAGAAGAAGGAAGAGAGGAATGATTTAGACCTGGAGTAAAGAAATCATCCGTCCTCCACTTCTTTTCATGCTCTGATACACTGACTTCCCCTGGGGGTAATGTCTGGGACATGACGCAGTGTCCACCAGTGCACCTCAGCGGGAGTACTGAAACTTTCTACCTTTTTAAAGAAAGTCTGCATGATGATCTCACAAGTGCTTTAGGCTTACATAGCTAGTACAGCACAGAAACAGCTGCTATTAGGCCAGGTCATGTTTGTGCGTGCTACAGCTAAATGGTGAGTTTAGCATTAATCCGACAGGATGACACTTAATTCTATCAAGGCTGTGATTAACAAAGGCTTTTCCACAGAGACATACAGGGTATTTAAGGGATTATTTTAAATAGTAACTTTCTCTTTTTGTTTTTTCTCTTTAAATTCCACAGTTATGCCACTAAATTATGGGTTTTTTTCTTTTGGGGCTGTTCACGGCAATTTAAAAAAATACTTTGGCTAATGTTAGATTTTAGTGTTAACCAGCAATGGTTGTGACTCATGATTTCTAGCACAGCACAGTCATAGACTTGCAGTAGTAACTTTCTGTGAATCCACATTCCATCCATCTGTTCTCTACCACCTATCCTTATCAGGCTAGAGTATCCCTGCTACCACAGGGCGAGAAGCAGGGTACACTGTGGACAGATGGCCAATCTGTTGCAAGAGTAACACAGAGAGACAGACAACCATTAACACATTAACACCTATGGCCGCGCACAGACTTAACCCACTAACTCTTTTGGACTGTTGGATGGAGCCAGAGAGAGGATGCAAACTCAACACAGAAAGGCCAGATGGTGGAGTGGAACTTGCTGTGAGGGAAAGCACATTCTATCCACGTTTTCGTGATTGATTTCATTTGCCACCAATCTTTTGGGAATTTTTAACGGAAAGATTTTATAACTTTTGACTGTAGTACCAAGAAATCCTAGACTGTGTATAAAAGACTGGTGTAGCCACTGTGATGTTACCTGTTTGTTAGTGAGTTCCTGTTGTTGGTAAACGTGAAACATTTTACTTTTTCTGCAATGGCAGAATCAAGTGAAATTGTTAAATTAAATCTGACAAAACAAATGACACTCCCATTATTCTCAGCAGTACTGCAGTTGAACCTGGTCCCAATCTTCAAAGCAACTATTCCAAAGACAAACAAGACTGCAAATTTACTGTTTATTGCAGTAATTCTGGTGTGGTCTCAAACCCCCATTTCCCCTCGTGTGACTGTAGCATTATCGTGCCTGGAATCAGAATTTAGGTCAAAGTAACCTGGGCATAAGGAAGCATAAACAGCATGGTCATACACATGCATCAAGTGTCTGTAGTAAAGAGTCTTTTGTGACCACTTTCAGGTGTGCATTTGCAATTTGTGCCATGAAGCAGAAACACTGCCGGCTCTGTCTGTGGGGATCTTCGTGTTGTGGATCATCACTTGTCATGAGAGCTACCACCAAGAGATCAAACAGAAGTCTTCAGTGAAAGAGCCATTAGTCTCCAAGGCTGACCAAAGCACCTGCTGTCAGGAGCGTGGCCAGGAAAACGTCTTTTTTTCCCCCTTCCTAACAGTCACAGGGTTACACATTGTAAATCTGCTCACTGGGGTCAGACTGTCAACGTGGAGTTGTAATGTGCTGAGGTGTGTGAAGAAGACCTTTCTGCTGCATAAATGACCCAAACTTTTGCTTTGTCAGTGTTGCCTAAATTACAATGCACTGAGGTTTTAGACCACACCATGCAATAGCTGACCACACACACTATTTAATTTTTGTCTGTTCAACTTCTCTCTCTTTACCAAAATGAAATTCGAATAGCATTCTACGGTGGCCCTGAGAGGCCAAACGGACTGCAACTTAAGAAAACACCAGCAATAAGAAAAACGCTGCAAAAGCAAACAAAAATAGAAAAAACGAAAACAGAAATAGGAAAAAACTGATTTCCAAAAGCACAAGGGAAGTGTTTCTAGGGAGACAATAACCTGACGGACCAGTTGCAATAACTTAATCGCACTAGGAGACCCTTAAAAGAAGTGAAGGGTCTATCGGTTTTGTGAATAAAGAAAAGATGAGAGTTAAGTGTGTTAGCCTAACTATTTGCCTAAAAATCCGTCATCAGTATTATATGAATAATGAGATTAAAACACACTTACCTAGCATGTTTTGGTTCCTCCAACTGGTCCGTCGGGTTATTGTCTCCCCAGAAACACTTCCCTTGCACTTTTGGAAATCGTTTTTTTCCTATTTCCGTTTTTAACTATTTCCGTTGTGTTTTGTGTGCTTTTGCAGTGTTTTTCTTATTGCTGGTGTTTTCTTAAGTTGCAGTCCGTTTGGCCTCTCAGGGCCACTGTAGGGCATTACCACTGGAAGAAATCCAGTACATATCAGAGCAGCACATGCGGTCAGAATGTGACTTTTGTAGAACCATCTAAAAATAATAGCAGCTGTGCTGGAAGCAGTGCAGCTCACAGAAATGACCTTGAAGGCAAGATCAACCAAACTTAAAGGTACGATTTCTGTTTTTCATGGACAGGGTTATGGAATTGGATGATAACACCATCTTCAAGAATGACCATTCAGAACATCTACAGACACTGGACTTTGGATAGTCCATTTGACACTGTGCTTGATTAAGTTGGATAGATAAAGTTTAAATTCTCTGTTTTTAGATTTGTCTGACAGGGCTTCAACTCTCAAGTGCACAACTCTTTCATATCAAACCTCTAGGAACTATTATATCTAAATATGCAGTTTGCTCTATACGTATTCTAAGTAGTGTCATGGCTCTGAATCCTCAATACATGTAGAATATATAAGGGAAATAAATACTGTCCTCTTTATTTTTTCTCATTACAGAGCTTAACAAATTTATTAGACCAACACCCAATTGACCTGCCCTAAATTAACACGATAATAAAAACATTAATACCCCAGTACATGCAAGCTCTGTAATTGATATTTTAATGCCAAAATATAAAATTTAATGTTTTTTAAAGGCAGAAAAAAAATACTAAATAACATTCATATTTTTAACTTACAGCACTCCTTTAGTTGTAATTCTGTTATACTTCTGGTCAAAATCAATGATGCATTAAAATAGCATCACTGTTTACTGCTTTCCTGATACAGGATGCTTTAGAAGCTAAGAGCTTTGATGAAAATGTTGTGACAGAGGCAGTGAGAGGAGTATTGGGTTGACTTGGGATGGAGAATAAAGGGATGCATGATAATCAAATACTGTCTTTGTTTTTGTTGCAGACACAGGGCAACATTTCTCAAAAGTCTTCAGCTGTTTCAAAACTAGTTTAACCAATGAAACACAGGACATTAATGTGGGAACCCCTGTGCTCATTAAGTCCTCTTTAAAATGTCATTTAGCTTGTGGGAATTTCACTAAAAATATTCAGGAGTACTATGAATATATCCAGGCTTCAAACATGGAGATGATGGAGGAGTTTGTGTCAGAAGTAAATGAGGTACTTTTGGCTTTGCTGCCACCTGGCCCAGACCAGAACAGCTGCATTTACACACTCACACCCAGGCCTCCCCATTCCATCTTCCTAAATTCATGTCTGTCATTTTGCCCCATCAGGATATGCCGGGTCAGGGAAAACCTCAAGGGCAAAGTTCAGGAAACAATTAAGGAAAATAACTGCACGCCAGTTGAGTAAATTCCCATTCCATTTTGAATTTGTGTCTGTTTCTCACAAAGTCTCACTCGTTAAATCATTAACCCCGTGACTGGAGACCAATAAAGTAACACAATTGTATGTTAAAAATTTAGAACTGCTTTGCAAGTGACTATTACAGGACCTATTACGGAGAGTGAAATGAGAGAATAGCTCCCCGTAAATCAATCAGCGGTGGCATACTGGGTTTGTGGTCTGACCCTGAAGTGGATTTCACCTTTAGACATTATCTTCCCACTCTGGCCAGGCAAAATGCTTCCCCAGCACTTTATTATTGGAACATGTCAGTAGCACTTAAATAAGATATATATCATGGATCTCTTATAACTTAACCACTACACTGAAAAAAAGGGACTGGCCATCTCTTGGATTTATGTAAGCATCTTGCATGTATTTAACACAATTGCCTCATGTTTTAAAGTTAAATGTAACTATATAGTGTAAAAACTACATGATATGCAGAAAGGGTGTATTAAATTGTTCATATCATGTTCAGGTGAAGTAAGTCAATAAGATAGCAACGTTAAATCTCGTGAAACCACGCGTGATTTCATCTCGCGGGCTTTGGATCGTGGTTTAAAAAAGGCATCCATCTCAGTCAAGTCGAGCAGCCAACTCTACGTTTTTTGGTATGTCTTGATTTTTTGAATTAATATTTACCATATTTCAGCCAAATGTAGTTAAACGTCTAAAGTGCCGCCATGTAACATGCTAAAAAAGAGCCGTTAGCTTATTTGCTGTTTTATCTGTTGTCAAAGAATTGGCGCTTTTTCATTTGAATTTGTCTTTGGCACAAGAGCCGTAATATCACATTAAACCTAATTACGAGGCACTCATAACATAATTTGGTTTTCTGTGTGAATAGATTTGTCAACTGACTCTTCAGTTACATTGTGTATTTACTGCACCGTGGTGTTAGTGAGATTTTGGACATTGAACAGCTTTAGCTAATATCATCAGCGGTATTATGCTAGCTTACATCCCTACCCCTCCTGCCCTCACCTGCTGTCTTTTTGTTTTTGTTTTTGTTTTTGTTGATGCACATTGAGAGACCACATCTATTCTGCATTTCACCAGGAGTCAGCTGATGGATTGTGGGTTCAAGGTGTTATGGTAAGAAAGTATATTCTATTTTCGCTTAAGGTTTCTGTAACTTAATTATAATAGGTTTTTTATAATTATTAGGTGCATGCATACTCAAATAGACCACCCTATTAATACAACTGAGAAATCCAAAATCTGCCATAGGTTTAACTTATACCTGTATGTATTGTCAGAAAGGTGATTACTGGACTCACATTAATGCACACTTGAACTAAAATGAGGTTGTAACTTGTGGGTTCTTGGGTTGCAAATCAGAAATAAACATCTTTGGATTTTTTTAATCCCATAAGATCTGGAAACACAGTTTTTATTCAACAAAACATTACTGATTATTAACCAAGCACAGTGCCTGCTGTTATTTCAAAATAATTTTATGTCATTTCAGATGAAATGCAGCATTCCAGTGCATCCCAACCATGCCTTTACAGTCAAGGTTTCTGACGGAGCTGAGTTTCTCTCTGACAGTCTGCTGAAAGTGTTTGCAAAGTGATCGGGGGAACAGGGCACAAAGCTAAAGGATGTAGCTGCCATGATGACAGTAAGAACTTTAAAATTCTTTAACTACAAAGTGTATATGTATTGCATTAGGTCAGTAAAAGATTTTTATGCTGCATCCATTGAAACAGTCAACTATTACCTGTGAGTACTGATTCCACCGAAAGGATGCCATAATTTTCGTCATGCATTTACTGGCCCACTGAGAAAAATTGATCTTTTTAAAAAAATAAATGTTCTGGAAACTATATATCCATAAAGTTGATGTCAAACAGGAACTTTTGATATTGCTTTGTAGATGCTGGTGTTGCATGTTGACTGGTTTAAGTTTTGGTCTGGGATCATTTTCTTCTGTGCTACTGAAAAGTTCACAAATCTCTGTTTTCTTTGTTATAATACTCAAGGATGACATTAATGCTCAAAGGGAGTCTCATCAAAGTGCTCCGCATCTGTGTGAAAGACAATTGCAACATCTTGGTGCAGGAGTTCATGGTGAGTGTTTTATGAGTAGATTGTGGCTTTGCAACATTTAAAAATGCATTTAGTTATCCACTTGATCCTCATTGGACTGGTTAGGACCAGTAGTCCTCTTTAATAATTTGAAGTTCACATGAGGCCTGGTAGTGAACTCAGCCGCCGGCCCTTGAGGCCCCACCCCTGTATTAGGGGTCACATCAGTGTGAAAAAACTTTAAATTTGTCATTCTAGTGAACAAAGGAAAATCCCACCAATATTTACATTAGCTTTTGTTTGAAAAAAAAAAAAAGACCAACAGCTAACCAAATTGTGGGGCTGAAAGTCTAAATTCTAACATCTTCTGAGTGACATAACCTGGATTTCTGATGGGCCGGTGTCTTTCTAACAAAAACTAATGTAAAGCATTTGAAATTATTATGTTTTTCACCCTCTCTTAGAAACTCTGTTAGACCATGAATGGCAGCATGGCAGGCCACTCTTTGGCTATAGCTATTTACTATGTTGCTTGCATTGGTTTAAATTACTCTAACATTAGAACTGGTAGATTCAAAAGAGATGAGTTTAAAAAGGAATCTTAAAGAAATGTTTTGTGTTTAACCAGGACTTGACTGAGGCCACTGCACAGATTGAGAAAACCACAATGAACATCTGTCTCCAGAGGATGCACCAGGCAATGACTTTTCTGACGTTGGCATCATCATCGAGGGTATAGTAGTTCTTCAAGATCTGGATAACGTGACCTTTGCAGTAGCCATGCTGTTTGGACCTTTTTTATTCCTTCAATATGAGTTACCCATCACAACTCTGCTACACTTTTGAGGTGATTCAAAGGGTGGTAATGGAGTTGGAAGCAACTCAGCTCTCAAGAAAAGCTCACAACTAAGATAAAACTGCTCCTGCAACGAAGCTCACTGTTATGCATGTGAGGTGACCAGCTCTAGGTGAGAGGACATTTAAATCTCACACTTGTTCTGCTGCATTTTGAAGCTCAATTCCAGAAACGGATCGCAGGGTTCATTTTTATATACTCTGCAACTGCCATGAGGACGAGCCGTTTTTTTGTTGTTGTTGTTGTTGTTTGTTTTTCCTTTTGCTCTGTACAAGTTCTCTGTCTGTTTGGCAGCATTTTTAAATTTCTCTTTGTATTTTTTCTTTCTTTTACTAGTGAAGAGATGTAGCATGAACAGTTATACAGTCTAAATATCCCATATGGGCCGTGTGAAATGGTATTTTCAGTTTCATTCAGTTGAAGTAAGGAACGTTGAATATTTCTAAGTGTGCTGTTTTGAACCAAGATGTCACAGTGCCGTAATTTTTGACAGTCACTGTATCAATGTTATTTTTGCGTCTCTTGAATAAAGGTTTTGACCTGCAAGTGCTAATTTCTTTAGTTATTGGGGTAAAATGGGTAGTGTTAATAGGAAGGTGTTTGCCAATTCAGTAACCTAATTTAATGTTAATGGAAACTAACATTACCTCAAATTGTTTAGTTATAATTGTTGTTTAACTGAATCTTGACATTAGAGGCCTTAAATAGAATGTTTTGTATTGTTCTTTCCCAACATTTTTCAAAAGAAAGAGTCTAATTTCTTTGCTGTGATTGATTCCAGAGAACACGGAAGAACTGACATTATTTAACTGTTGGTTTATATAGATTCAGTAGTGGAGTAATGTCAGTTTAATTCTTTACCTACTGTCAATGCAGTGAAATTAGACATTTTGTTTTGAAAGGTTACTGGTGGATGCCAGCAACCATCTTGGAAGAGAACAATATAATCTGTTATAAGGCCTCCATTTGAAAATTGTGTATTTGATACTAGAATATAATAGCAAAATGTAATTTGAAGATAACATGTAGTATTTAAGTGACCAAGTAGTATTGGGTAAAAGTTATTGAATGGTGTTGGGATAAAGTGAGAAAATTGTGAAGGATTAAAATATTTCAAGAGCTCAAATTACTTCATCAAAACATGTTTAAGTCACATTTTATCAACACAAATTGCACAGGTTTATTGAACATGAATAAATTGTGTTAATTTAACTCAATTGTTTAAGTTGCTGCCAAAGCAAAACATCTGTGTGCAACAAATGTCCACCATTGAATTAAGTAAATCCAACAACATATTTTTTTCAGTGTATCTGTGTGCAGGATTGCAGTGTAACACTGGAGCTTGACTCCTATAGAAATGCAGTTTGGAGTCCAAATACATATGAAAACGTTTTTTATTTAATAGCTTTTGAGCATCATGTGTGTCTTTGGGCCAGTGTTTTTTAACTTGGAGACTCCACTGGATGATATGGTAATTTACCATGAAACTTTGTACAGACACTCACAGTTCACAGACAAAACACAGATAAAACACACTGCTGTAACTATCCATGAACTGTGAACTCTAATAACACTTGGGTGATCATTTTACTTTTTCTTCTGATGCCATCACCGGGTCAAAATTTCAGTTTACCCAAATTCTTTAATTTATACCCAAATGTTAACCAGTGCCATTCCCATCACTCTCATCTTTAAGTATCAGCAACTCAAGATGCTGAAAATGTAAACATTACCCATCAAACACCAGAACATTACTGTTATCATCGTGATCATGTTAATGCAATTTAGCTCAAAGTACATCATGCCTAAAAGGATGTACATACAGGAAGAGGCTGGCACCAATGCAGTGAGCGGAGACCATGTAGTGTAAATTCAATTTAGCTTAAGCTTACCTAACCATAAGCTACATCTTTCTCTTTGTCTTGCTACTTCAAGAAACGGTGTGCAAGAAGTCACAGCTTTAAATTATGAATCTCAACTTTAACCTATTTTAGGCTCATTTTTACTTTCAAAGACATGATGGTAGCACCCTCTTGTTAACACATGTAGATTATTTTTTATATAGCAACAACTAAGGCAAAATGCAAAAGTGGTGGGTAAACAGCTAAAGAAACCCCATGATTCAAAAGTTTGCAGAACCTCCTTTTGCAGCAATAAGTCGAGGAAATTATTCTCAGTATGAGTTTATCCATCTCTCTCATGTTTATGGAGAAGTTTTAGTCCACTTTTCTTTACAACACTGATTCAGTTTATTTACTTTTGACTCCAGAATTGACTTCAAATTGTTTGGACGTGGCCTTATAACCCTTCCCAGATTGATGAGGAAGACAATACTGAATTGTTTCTTCGTTAGCAGTGTGTTAACACACACCTGAATACAGAGGTATTCACACTTGCTGATAATCAACTAATCAAGTGTATGTGATTATTAGTACCTAGCTGCTACGTATCCTTTTAATTCCTAGTAGCACTTAGTCTTCCCTCCACAGCTTCAGCATTTGGGCTTGGTTTTTGTTAGATAAATAATACCACGGTGTAATATGTCATATGCCGTTGTATTTACTTGGTAATTAACAGAAGATTAAAAAAAAATCCTGATATGTAAAACCTAGAAGAGGGTGTAGTTTCTTTTCTCCACTGCAGTTTTCATTAGTGACAACGTGTCTGAAGCACATTGTGTCCATGCTGTGAAAAACCTCTTGACCAGATTCTCCTGATATTTTTCAGATTTCATGAGTGAAAACAATCATTTTTTACTGGATGTTGATTTCTGATCTTTAATCTTTTCTTTATGGTCTTGGAAAGAAACCATGTGGAAGTATTTCATTCAGAATAACTGCTGTGGTTGGTTTTGTGTAGCCTGGCCTGCAGCTATCCAGACTGCGTGTGGTTGTGAGTCATAATAAGTTACATCATATTTACATCATTTTGGGCGTCACAAGAAACATTTTTTAGAAACCATTTATCAAGAGCACAAATATACTGATGTGCTTATTTGCTGTGACACATGAACACATTAATAGGGGTTATTTTATAAATGGCAGGATCCATGAATTTAGTCTGGTTTTTAAACAGTATTTAATCATGTGCAGCTATTTGACAGTTCAGCCATTGGTCTTTTTTTTAGGCAATAAAAAGGTTGGCTGAGTGGAGAAAGCCTGAGGTGTATGGCTTGAATAACAAAAAAACATATAGGAAAGTGAGGAGGTTATTGTAATGTGTAATGTGAAAAGAGGGATACAGGGAAATGAAATAATGGAAAAAACAGGGACAGGAAAGAAAACCACGCCAATGAATACAGATTTAATGTTCAGAGCTGTGAATTATGACAAATGGACATATACATTACAGACGCACATGCATGCACGCGCACACACACACACACACATGCACACACGAGTTTATTTTGTCTCTGTGCCGAGGATTTCCAGCACATTAGCAACCAGCCATGTATGCCGTTTGAAGGAAGACGACTTGAGAACACAAGGCCTTTGATCACTGCCAGTGAAACAGAAAGCATGATGGGGCTGAAATGCAAGGCTACCACACACCTAACACACACAAGCAGAGAAACACAAACGCCTCTATCAGCCTTGCTGCTGTTCTTGCATGCAGTGGTTGAATCATATTAGGACGTAAAAACAAAATGCACACCCAGATCCGCGTGCACAAAAACGGATTAAGTAATTAAAACTTTCGTTACTCAATATTATTTCATAGTATTGAGCTGCTGTGGAAGATCACATTCTAGATGTAAAGGATTGGAGGAAGGTAGAGGAAGAGGATCAGGTTTTGTATTATTGCTATTCAATATCTTCCACCCAGCTAATCACATTAGTCTCTTTTTGGTGCCCTGCTGTCAATGCACGTCCTTGGATTGCTCTCAGTCAACGAATCCCTTTTTGCTAACACATCTATCCTTCGCTTTGCTCCTAGCACTTCTTTTCAGATTTTCTTTTTCAGATTTCTCGACCGCTTCTGTCTCATTTCATATGACGTCAACTTTCTCCCAGATGCTTAAGAAATCAGAAGACCATCGGTGGCCTTTATGATCCCAGGTTGCACATAAAGGCACACAAAAAGGACATCATCCTCCCTTATTCATAGACATCAATTTGTGCACCATGATAATAACATTTCTGTTCGATTCAGAAGAAACGGCAGTCTTACGTACGGCGGTGCTCGATGCAATCTCAAGGTGCAGAGCAGGTTTAATAATGCCATCAATATTCCATCCCCATCACCTTGAGTGAAACAGCTCATCCATTTGGAGGATAATAGTGGTTAGCTGAAGCGTCACCATGAAGCAATTGAGAAAAGCAGCCAGATAAGAACTACTACTCCTTTTACAGTGGATCAGAGAAAGATCTTATCTGAGACAATCTTTCACTTCCTACGAGGGAAGTGAAAGATTGAGAGAGTGACAAGTGCTAATACGAGCCATTCAAAAGTGTTTAAGAAAACTAGACTTTCATGTCATTTTCAGGACTAGCAAAATGATCAAAGCAGCATCTCATAAACAATAAAACATGACAATTACATTTTAAGTACCCATGTGGAGTAATAAAAGGCAGGAGATGAGTATAATAAAATAGCATTACCCCTCTTATCCATGGCTAAATTCATCTCACTCTTCTTTTTCTCGCAGTCAAGTTTTACAGTGGTTAAAGCCCTAAACACAAAATCGTCATTCTAGATATTACAGTGAATTATTGGTGAAGAAGGGCAAATATTCAGTATGCAACCTAGTTTCCAGAAAAACACGAATGCAGGCTAAAAATTTAATGAAAGAAAATGATTGTATTTGTGATTTTTTTAAAGTCTATCTTTATTGTAAGACAGTAAAGATATTAAATGTTAAAAATGAAATAAATGTTTTGAATTATGTAAGCTTAGTTTGAATATTTATGCCACATTTATTAATGCAGGGCAGATTTAAAAAGACAGCAAGAGATGGTTTTTAATTAAAAGAGACAAAACAACTGGGTGACTATACATTTAGGTTAATTAGTAATGCCACTGGGTATGAAAAGAGTATGGCTATAGGTACATAGCTCCTAACTATACATCCTTCCATACATTTAATTTCACTTTTTCAAGTCAGGGTCACAGTTGGGCTGAAGCCTATCCCAGCTGTCATGAGGCAAGAGGCACTGTACACCCAGAAGAGCTTTCTAGTCTGTCACAGGTCCCAACTGGTCAGCAGATTAAAACCCAGGACCCTCTGTGAGGCAAACACTGCACCACTGTACTGCTAGGGCTCGAAGATTAAAAAATTCATACTAAATGAGAGGAAATGACGCGTTAAGATGGCCGTCTTTGCACGGATGTGTTCGTTTTCTGAGCCTGTGATCCTGCGCTCGCAGCGTCTGGTTCCTGTTACACTGGGACCATTTGTACTTAGGGGTCACATGTTTTACAACTTTGTACTTTCATGCTACTGCCTCCCCGATGACAGCAGGGGATCTGCAGGTGAATCTGAATGTGAACACAACCCGACCACCAGCCATGTCAAGACAGAGGGCACAGACAGGCCACGTTTTATACGACCGCCCGGGAACGTCGCACCTGCTCAATAACACTATTCTCCGTACAGTTCGTCTCGGTGAGGTTTATCAAGTATGAAACGACTGGTATTTGGTGGCCGAGTGTGTGTTGGGTCACTGTAAATATGGTGAACCATCTCAGAAGCAATATGACACTCACTCAGATGTTTTACTACACCTCTGCGGCATCCTCCGGCTGCCTGGAAATCCATCCACTCTGTCACGAAATAGAGGCTTTCTGGCAAGATATGGTCATCCAGCACATGTGAATCAGACTTATAAGAATGAGGGCACCATTGGGGCACTTTTTCTGGGAAATGTTAAAAATAGCAACATCCAGCCAAAAAGTTGTAGTCACTCATTCTAACTAATTAATGCTGATGATTTATTGAACAGTGCTTATCCAGTAACCACCGGATTTCCTTCTGTTTTGGTTCAGGCAATACATTTCCCTTGTTTTGCTCACGTCAGAACACCATCTTATCACACGCAGAAAAAGGGTTAACCTCTGGAGACCTGGGGTGCAGTTGTATTTGGGGTAAATACACCATGCAATCTTTTCCACATTAGTATTCTGGTTTAAAAAGAAAAACTTCTAATAAAGCAATTCTTTAGAAAACACATAAACATTGATCTATACTGTTTCTCATTAGAAGAGATTTTTTAATGAGGCAGACCAGGCCTGCAACACCAGTTTTATTGTATAAAGTTAGAAAAAAGGACACGGTCTTAATGTCCACACATGCAATGGATGAGGAAGACTTTTGTGTTTTTTATTATCAATTTATGACACAGGACAAAAACAGCAGGGTTACACTGTAATGCTAAAATAGATTAAAAAAATAAAAATAAAAGACATAACCCGGCCCTCACCATGCACCTTCCAAATCTCTCATTAGGGGATCTGACCATTTCTGCAACCTTCTGTATACTACAATCTGACATTTACACCCACTTCATGGTGTGATTGTACAGCTGTGTGGAAGTGAGGGAAAAGCAAGGTTTTGACCTTCTCTCGCTACCTTTCTAACTTGTCATGTGGCTGTTTCTATAATCAGACCTGTGCACAATATAAATTCTTTCTTAGAGGTATTATCTGAAAATATGCTATGAGATATGTTGTCCCATGGCTTACAATACAGAAACCTCTCTAATATGAAAAGCTTTATGTGTTGTTGCTTTTCAGGTTTTCTGTTATCCACAGTTTATGTTTTGTTTGGTTGCATTTAGGCACAAAGCTACTTGGGTGATCATAAAAAGGTTGGCTTGGGCTAAATCCATCCGTTTCATTGTTTGCCCTATTCTGCCCCATTCACAGGTGACAAAACAAGCTCACATTTCACATGTAACTCTTCACATGATCTGCAGGTCGCAAATCCAGCATGTACAAATTACACATAGTGCCATTTTGGCTGTAGATCAAAAGTTAAGGGATCAACAGTTCATCCTGAAGGGTGAACTGTCGAGTCAATGCCTGTATGAAACTTTATGCCAGTCCATTTATACCAACTCTTGCATGGCTAATTAGTTGGATGCACAACTACATTCATATGCATAAGTCATTATGAGAACAAAAGATTAGCTCAGATTTGCAGCTGATACTTGTTCAGAGTGTTTTGTAATTTGTCTTTGTGCAATTTAACAGTTAATCATCAACAAGTTAATCAGGAGCTACTTTGTTAATGAGCCTTTACGTCCTGCTTTATTTTTATGTGTTCCTTGGAAACTGTTCAGGAATTTGTCTAATTTATTGTAAACTTGTTTGCTGCTAAATCAAGTTCAGCTTTCTTTTCATTTCTGCCTCCAACTTGGCATCCTGTGTGAGTCGCTGGCGGCAGGTCATCTTTCCTGTTCCTTCACTATGGAATGTATATGGCTGAAAACACGGCTTTGAACGTCCAAGCACGACAGATGAGCAGGAAACTCTAAGATGAAAAGTCTTGAATTTTGACTCTCTGCTTTGATTTTGGGCAACACTGGTGTGTTTCCAATGAATTGGCCTTGAGATGAGAAAGAAAAATCTGGCTTTGTAAAAATGCACTGTAAACATGAGTCACTGAAGCACATTTCCCAGGGGGACAGTTTCTTTCACAAACATACACTCAGACAAAAAGGAAGCAACAGGAGAAAATAGGATTCATCGTGCTCTGTGGATAAAAATGCAGCTGAAGTCATTAATCACACACTCACTGTAATTAGAAGAGGAGAAAATGTATGCCTAAGTAAATCACTTAGCACTGCTCAGAGGGAAAAAGAATTGTTAAAAACATCCGCCATGTGTCTTAAAATGCATAAAACAGCCTGTAAATGAGTGCAAGATCTGGTACTGCTGTTGTTTTGTTTTTTTCAAAATACATACAGTCACAGCAAAAAAAAATTACACCCTCTGTCAGTTTGAAGGTTTTAAATATCAGGACATAATAAGTTTTTCAGGGCATTTGCTTATGCACAGGTCTCTTAAGGTTCTGGCACAGCATTTCAATCAGGTTGAGGTCTGGACTTTGACTGAGTCATTGCAAAAGGTTGATTCTTTTCTGTTTCAGCCATTCTGTTGGAGATTTGCTGCTGTGCTTTGGGTCACGGTTCTGTTGCATTACTTAAGCCAAGCTTTAGCTGTTGGACAGGTGGCCTCACATTTGGCTCTAGGATATTTTAGTATACAGAGGAGTTCGTGATCAATGTCTGCAATGTGCCCGAGTCCTGTGTCTGCAAAATAAGCCCAAATCAGCACCCCTCTATCCCCATGCTTGACAATTGGTATGAGCTGTTTGAGCTGATATGCTTTGTTTGGCTCTCACTAAATTTGGTGCCGAGTATTATGGCCAAAAATCTCCACTTTGGACTAAAGGACACTGTCCAAAAGTCTTGTGATTTGTTCAGAGAGACCCTTACAAACAAGACACCCGTGTTCAGTCTTTTTTTAATTGTACCGTGGTAAACTTTGACATCCTCACAAAGGCCCGTAGAGCCCAAGATGTAGCTCTTGGATGTTTGCAGTTTCTCTGAAGATTGACTCAGTCTGACCTTGGGGTGAATTTTTTGGGGCGTGCACTCCTGCAAAGATTGGCAGCTGTCTTGAACGTTTTCCACTTGTGAATAATCTTTCTTACTGCAGAATAATAGACTTTAAATTGGTTGGAAATTATGTTACAACCCTACAATCGTTAATGTCCCTCCACTTTGCCATTGTATTAAGAAACATCTGAATGCTCCAGACCAGCAAACTGTGAAAACGTCCACTTTTATAGAAGTGGTCTCACTTGCTCATTATCAGTTAATTAATTGTGTTTGATTATAAACAGCTGGCTGCTACTTACCCTAATAATTCCTATGGAAGGAGTGAGGGTGTTATGGTTGTTACTTGATGTGTAAAACCTCAGAAGCGACATGGGCATACTGCCTTTTTACTAAGCTACTGGGAAGAAGAACCCTTATATTTAAAACATTTATTTCTGCTTGTAACAGACCACAAATTCTGAGATGAAATATCCAGTTGAAATTTACAGTATCTGTTTTACATAAATATATTTGAAATATGGGAACACTTTTGTAAGAAAACCTCTCTATTTCATGAAATAATACCACAGCATGGTGCGTTAAACGCTAAAGGATCCGTTTTTATTCTTTGCTTTGAACCTTTGATATTAAGTTAACTAGGGAGAAAGAAATACACACACACACACACACACACACACACACACACACACACACACACACACACACACACACACACACACCATCTATATGACAGCCTAAAGACAGCCTGTCAGGAGGAAAGTGTATGCTCTCTTCCAGCTCTGGCTCAGCTCCAGTCCTCAACGTGTACTTTTTGTGGTTTTATATTTGCAAACGATTTGTGAAGGGTGAAAGCACCTCCTCCTCTGTGTTGAATCTCATCTATAATTCTTGTTTTTAGATCTGTAACCAGTCACAGGTGATGTACTATCCCCTACTTGGCAGCCAGTTAAAAACATGTGGCGTCCACTCTCCCGACTCCGTGTGGCTCCCCCGGCATGTTTCCCAATGCATGCTGAGACATAACTGTATACAGTGGGCCTCCAACTGTTACATCAGGCACAATGTGTCACCTCAACGGCAAACAGATAAGAAATCAGTGTGGTTAAACATCACACAGGGGTCATCCCGTCTTTAGACTCAACAGGAGAGGCTCTTGTCTCGACTAGACTTATCTTTGTCTAAACACCACAACATCTGTATTTTATATCCACACCAGTATCCAAGAAATCAAATCCATTCCCTCAGTTTACATCGTTCTTTCAGATCTTATGCCATGTTTTTGACAAAGCAGTATTAACCTTAACACTGCTTTCCCCACATTTCTGCAGTCAGGTTGTGAACAAAAGGCAAGTATTGAATATGTGAATATTTTTTATTCTATTCATGGAAGGCAAAAAAACCCCATTTCCATTATGTTCACATTTAAATAGAATAAGTTAAGCACATATCAATATCCGGCAGAGAGGTGGTACACAAGGTAGGCCAGTTAGCTCAGTTGGTTAGAGCGTGGTGCTAATAACGCCAAGGTTGTGGGTTCGATCCCCGTACGGGCCACAAGCTGTTTTGGGAGGGGAAAGCTCAAACCCCTGAGCAAGGTACCGTCCCTACACGCTGCTTCAGTGAATGAATGCAGAGAGTAAGTATATAGGAAAAAACAAGACTGAGTGAATCTGAGACCATTTCATCATTGGAGATCATTTCAAAAATAAAAGGGGATTGTTTAAGAATACATTTATAAATAAAGGTTAGCCACTGTGGCTACAAGTGTACAAAAATGGTGATTACACCCACAGATGTATTTTTCTATGATTGGGTGAAGACCAAACAGTAGCATCTAGGGCACAAAATTGCCAACAAATCTCATTTCTTGGAAAAGAAAGTCAATCCACATATACAGTCCCAATCAAAAGTTTAAGACCACTTGAAAAATGGCAAAAATCATATTTTGCATGGTTGGATCTTAACAAGGTTCTAAGTCGAGATTCAACATGCAACAAGAAGAAATGGGAGTGAGACAAAATATTTCTGTGAGCATGCAATTTATTGACAACAATGCTTAAACTGAAAGAGGCTGTTTTACAGCTGATCAAAAGTTTAGGACCACACCTCCAAAACCCCCCGTAAACCCCCCCAAAAGAGAAATCAAAGGTCCAAACATGAACTCAGTAATGAGTAGTTCCACCCTTATTGTTGATCACTTCAAAAATTTGTTGTGGCATGCTTGGCATGCCTTGAAGGGCATCTATTGTCTGGAACTGTTGCCCATTTTTGTAAACTTTCCTTGCCATCTTTCCCCAATGGTTCTCAATTGGATTTAGATCAGGGGAACATGCAGGATGGTCCAAAAGACTGATGCTATTCTCCTGGGAGAAGTCCCTTGTCCTGCGGACACTGTGCACAATAGCATTGGCTCTTTGAAAAACCCTGTCCACATAGACGAGGACCCTCAGTCATGAGCAGTGTTGGGCAAGTTACTTTGAAAAAAAAATCAGACAAAAAAACATAAAATCAGAGTAGAAAAAGTATTTTTTTTTTACTGTAACAACCACAAACATGTTTAATGAATCATATTTCATAACTTTAAATGCAAATATAACTTGTCAATTTTAAAATCCTATGCACAAGTTTGGCAAACAACAAAGTTATTTGCAGCCATTTACCTTTTACCTTGATTTTTTTAATAACCATTTCAAACTATTTACAGAACAATCAGTTGTTCTGCATTCAATAAGATGCCACACAAATTATTTGTGCCACTCCAAAAAAATAATTTCTGTCCACTATAAAGGAGAACATCACAGCCTGATACCTGCAGGTCTGACAGCAGGTGTATCACTCCTGTTTCTACCTGGAGACAGCAGTCGCCTCATTGTTCTGACACACAACACAAAACTATCCACAACTCTACACACTAACTACACAAGAAAACACATTAACTACACACCCCAAACATGCTAAACGTCACAAATCTCTCACATCTCAAAACTCGCTCTCTCTCTCTCTCTTTTTCTGCTGTCTCTCTCTCTCTCTCTCTCTCTCTCTGTCTCTCTGTATATATATATATATATATATATATATATATATATATATATATATATATATATATATATATATATATATATATATATATATATAAATAAAAAACACCCAGCACGCCCCTGCGGGCGGTTTATCCTTCAAGCTCGGGTCCTCTACCAGAGGCCTGGGAGCTTGAGGGTCCTGCGCAGTATCTTAGCTGTTCCCAGGACTGCGCTCTTCTGGACAGAGATCTCCGATGTTATTCCCGGGATCTGCTGGAGCCACTCGCCTAGCTTGGGAGTCACCGCACCTAGTGCTCCGATTACCACGGGGACCACCATTACCTTCACCCTCCACATCCTCTCGAGCTCTTCTCTGAGCCCTTGGTATTTCTCCAGCTTCTCGTGTTCCTTCTTCCTGATATTGCTGTCATTCGGAACCGCTACATCGATCACTACGGCCGTCTTCTTCTGTTTGTCTACCACCACTATGTCCGGTTGGTTAGCCACCACCATTTTGTCCGTCTGTATCTGGAAGTCCCACAGGATCTTAGCTCGGTCATTCTCCACCACCCTTGGGGGCATCTCCCATTTTGACCTCGGGACTTCCAGGTTATACTCGGCACAGATGTTCCTGTACACTATGCCGGCCACTTGGTTATGGCGTTCCATGTATGCCTTGCCTGCTAGCATCTTGCACCCTGCTGTTATGTGCTGGATTGTCTCTGGGGCATCTTTACACAGCCTGCACCTGGGGTCTTGCCTGGTGTGATAGACCCCAGCCTCTATGGATCTTGTACTCAGAGCTTGTTCTTGTGCTGCCATGATTAGTGCCTCTGTGCTGTCTTTCAGTCCAGCTTTGTCCAGCCACTGGTAGGATTTCTGGATATCAGCCACCTCCTCTATCTGCCGGTGGTACATACCGTGCAGGGGCCTGTTCTTCCATGATGGTTCCTCGTCTCCCTCCTCTTTCTTGGGTTTCTGCTGCCTGAGGTATTCACTGAGCGCTCGGTCAGTTGGGGCCATCTTCCCAATGTATTCTTGGATGTTCGTTGTCTCATCCTGGACTGTGGTGCTGACACTCACCAGTCCCCGGCCCCCTTCCTTCCGCTTAGCATACAGCCTCAGGGTGCTGGACTTGGGGTGAAACCCTCCATGCATGGTAAGGAGCTTTCTTGTCTTTATGTCAGTGGCTTCTATCTCCTCCTTTGGCCAGCCTATTACCCCAGCAGGGTACCTGATCACGGGCAGGGCGTACGTGTTGATGGCCCGGATCTTGTTCTTACCATTCAGCTGACTCCTCAGGACTTGCCTGACCCTCTGCAGGTACTTGGTGGTTGCAGCCTTTCTAGCGGCCTCTTCATGGTTCCCATTTGCCTGCGGGATCCCCAGGTACTTGTAACTGTCCTCTATGTCTGCAATGTTGCCTTCTGGTAGTTCATTCCCTCAGTTCTGACTACCTTCCCTCTCTTTGATACCATCCGACTACACTTCTCCAGTCCGAACGACATTCCAATGTCATTGCTGTATAGCCTGGTAGTGTGGATCAGTGAATCGATGTCTCGTTCACTCTTGGCATACAGCTTGATGTCATCCATGTACAGGAGGTGGCTGACAACTGCTCCGTTCCGTAGTCGGTATCCGTAGCCAGTCTTGTTAATGATCTCACTGAGGGGGTTCAGGCCTATGCAGAACAGCAGTGGGGACAGAGCATCTCCTTGGTAGATCCCGCACTTGATGGTGACTTGTGCTATGGGCTTGGAGTTGGCCTCTAGTGTTGTACGCCACATCCCCATTGAGTTCCTGATGAAGGCTCTTAGGGTCCCATTGATCTTGTACAATTCTAGGCATTCCAGTATCCAGCTGTGGGGCATTGAATCATAGGCCTTCTTGTAATCAATCCAGGCAGTGCACAGGTTGGTCAGTCTGGTCTTGCAGTCTCGGCTGACTGTTCTGTCTACCAGTAGCTGGTGTTTTGCGCCTCTGGTATTCTTGCCAATTCCTTTCTGTGTCCCACTCATGTATTGACCCATGTGCCTGTTCATCTTAGCCGATATGATGCCTGACAGGAGCTTCCATGTAGTACTGAGGCAGGTTATTGGTCGGTAGTTGGAGGGGACCGGTCCCTTCTTGGGGTCCTTGGGGATCAGGACCGTCCGACCTTCGGTTAGCCATTCCGGGTGTCTCTCGTTAACTAGCAGCTGGTTCATTTGTGCTGCCAGACGCTCGTGGAGTGCAGTCAGCTTCTTTAGCCAGTAGGCGTGAACCATGTCGGGCCCTGGTGCTGTCCAACTCTTCATACTGGAGACCCTTTCTTGGATATCTGCCACTGTGATGGTTACTGGACCCTGTTCAGGGAGGTCGCTGTGGTCTGCCCTCAGATCCACTAGCCACTGAGCATTGCCGTTATGGGTTGCGTCCTTCTCCCATATGCTCTTCCAGTATTGCTCTGTCTCCAGCCTTGGTGGTGCTGTTCTCTTATTATTGTTCCCTTGCCACTGAGAGTACACCTTTGCTGGTTCTGTGGAGAACAGCTGGTTTATTCTCCTGCCTTCTATCTCTCTGGTGTACCTCCTCAAGCGGCTGGCCAAGGCTGTGAGTCTTTGCTTGGCAGTTTCCAAGGCCTCAGGTATGGACAGCTTGCTGTATTTCTTATGCACCTTCTTTGTCGCACCTTTCTGCAACTCCGTTAGTTGGCTAACCTCCCTCCGTGCTACTTTGATCTTGCCCTCTAGCCTCCTTCTCCATGGAGGGTACTGCCCCTTGTGGCTGTTCAACTTGTAGCCAAGCATCTCACTGATCACTGCTGCCGTATTGTAGATCAGCTTGTTAGTGTCGGTAATCGTGGTTGTAGGTATTGTCCGTAGTGCTGCATTAACATCATCTAGCAGACCTTCTGAGGGTACTTCACGTAATCTTGGTAACCGGCTATGGGGTATCCAGGTTTCAAGCTTGGCCATTATCCTATTTTTCAGGTCAGTTCCTCTCGCACTCAACGATCCTTCTCCTATCGCACTTGGGGCTATGTACCCAATCTCGGGTGGGGGTGATGATATCTCCCCCCTGACCTGGCGTCCTGACTCCTCCTTGCCGTAGCATTTGTGTTGTACCTCGTCAATCTCTAGCTGTGAGAGCAGTCCCTTCTTTCGAATGTTGGAACACTGAGCTACTAGTTGTTTCGCCGTCATTGTGGATGTTGGGTATCGAAGAATCCATAGGTCCGTCATCCTATTCATGTAGCCCCTTCCGCCGGGGTTACTTGCGTAGTAGCATTCCAACAACGCCCTGTTTTCGTCTCTTGCCCACCGATGCCTTCTTGTATATATATATATATATATATATATATATATATATATATATATATATATATATATATATATATATATATATATATATATATATATATATATATATATATATATGTTAAAATTTCTAACTGTAGAGGAGGAAAAAAAAGTGGTCCTTCGAGACAACTGTATAATTAATCTTTTATGTAACTAATCTATTTAATAATCAAGCATCAAAATATTTACAGTTTTGTCTGAATGCTTAAACCCTAACTGTGATTCCTGTAGCACAATCTCTAAAACTATTCAGACTTATAGCGAAACCACTCACTGAGTTTGCAAAACTAAAAGCACAAAAACTGCTTTGCTCTCAGTTTGCAATTTTGTAACACACACTTTGCAAAACTGTAGGCACAATTCACTGCACAACACTCAATTACCAAATTTCCAACACACTCCTAGCAAAAGTATACACATGTATGGCTATCATTAACACTAATTTGCCAACTGTCTGGCACACTTTCACATGTGAAAACTTTTTTAGATAATTAGTTCACTTTGCAATCAGCCTAAGCACTATAATCCAGGTAAGCTGTGTGTGCGGAGTACAATGGAGGGAGCAGAAAGAGTGAGAAGTAGAGGAGGCCGAGGAAGAGGACGTGGAGGTGAAGAAGTAGGATGAAGAGGACGACAAGGACAAGGAGGAGCAAGAGGAAGACGAGGAGGGGGGAGAGGAAGATGAGGAGGGGGAGAGGAAGATGAGGAGGGGGGAGAGGAAGGGTAGGAAGAGTAAGAAATGGAATTGCTGATGACATCAGAGCTACAATAGTGGACCATGTAATCAACCGTGGGATGACCCTGAGGGTAGCTGGCCAACGGGTCCAGCCTAACTCGAGCCGCTACACTGTAGCAAGCACCATAAGGACATCTTGAAATGAGAATCGGTTAGTACAGTCACTTCGCACAAAGATTTGTAGCACTGCCATATGCCAATGAGAAACACACCAATACCATTGATGTAAAAATACTGAAATTGTTACTTTACAGAATTGCTAGATGACCAGATGCTGGGGCAGAGGAAGCATGTTCACTGCAGACCAAGTAACCCATATAGTCATTATGGCGATTGCAAATAATCCTATACTTGGAAATAAACACTTGTGTTTGTTTTGATGTACTTGAAGTTTGGATCCCTCTATGCTTATGGATCTATGACAGAAGTATGAGCTCAAACTGACATAGCCTACCTTGTGCACAGAGAAAGCAAAAGCCAGATGTGTTTTGTATTCATACCATCAGTGTGCAGTTGGCGCATTGTGTGCTTAGTAGATGATGGCTTGTGTGTACTGTTTGATACGGAAACACCATTTTTACAAAGGTGTGAAGAGTTAATCTGGCTGTGTTTGCTTTTGCAAGAGAACTACAATGTTTTGATGATTGGGTGACAGGTTTTCTTATTTGTGTGAAGAGTTTTGCAAAATTAGCCAATAGTTACAAAAAATGTGCTTAAGCAATCAGAAAAAACTGTAAGTCGTAGAACGGCCAAAAGTTATTCACAGTTAAGGGTGTGACTGTGACGGTTGGTGCTTTCAGTGAGAGTTGGGTACGGTTTTGTCTTGTTCAGCATTCAGTTATAGTAATGCTCAGCGAACTCCGCCGTTTTCTTTCACACAGGGATTCAGACAAGATGAAACCCTATGAAAATACGAGATGGAGAAAATGAGGTTCATCCTGTTCAGTAGTGGAAGTCATTAATCACTAACCCAATTAGGAGAGGAGCTAACTTAATAAATCACTTTGCACAGCTCGCAGTGAAAAGAATTGTCCAAAAAACCCAAACTTGGTTATGCGTTTGTGGCTTTTGTCAATGCTACGCAAACACCTGACTTTATTTGCACACACTGCACATCATAAAGCTTCTGCTCATTAACTCAAAGTTTCTTTCCAGCACAGTTCACAGTCCAGGACCAGCTTCGCTTGTCCACTTGTGTGTCAGCAATACAGGATGAGTGCTCCACCTCTCTTGTGGCTGAGGCCAAAACTACACCCAACCACTGCACTCTTTTAAATTGCATAAAACGGAAAATATGTAAAGCGTGGGTGGACTTCATGATTATATGTGAGCACAGTGTCATCATTGGAATGTTTTTATAGTCACTACTTGAAGACCAAGTGACATCCTTTGTCTGTGAAAGACAGAAAATTCTGTTCTTTGACTCGTAACTTGGTGCTTGCTGGGTCCACTGAAATTGAAAATTTTCTATCCTACAATCTCTCTCTCTCTCTCTCTCTCTCCCCCCCCCCCCCCCTCTGCTTTTGTCCAGTTTTCCTCTTCAGTACAAATGAACTTTACTACTACTCACATATTTAAGCAGCATTAATTCTCAATGCACTAAAAGATACTCTAAAAGGTATCAAGACTGGTTGCGACAAGCCAAAGTTTTTCTCACATAGGTAAAAACCAATAGGAAGGTATGAACGTGCATAAGAGGAAGGACATACACTTTGCTCATTATTGTCTTAATAACTGGATTTGTTTTGATAAAACATGGTTAATTTGGCCTCCAGCTGGGTTACAAAAACATCAAAATTATATGGTCAAAAATTGAGATGAGTCATTTTTGATCACCAGATGCAGATACTATCTGCTCTTCCAATTTGTAGTAAATAGGTCATTTGGTGCGAGGATGAAGGGAGTCTTAAACTGCTATTTGCGATGTTTAAATGCTCACTGTAGTATAATTTGTGCTTATTGTGCAGTTAAATTAAGTTTCCCTTGGTCTGGTTTTGACTAAAAGAAGAAGAGATAAATAAATTACATACAATTAGATACATAAATAAATAACACTGTGTTGCCAGGAATGTCAAGTGTTGCTGCCCTCAACTAACGCCTTTTACCATGCAGCAAGCCCTCTTCATCAAGATTATATTATAATTGTGACCTTGCCGGCTGACATAATGTTTCCTTTTGCCGACCAGCAATAAGACTGAAATGTGATACATGCAAAAAGAATGTATCCTACCAAAGGCCTTGTAAACATATATCAGTTACAGCACTAATAGAGTTCACATTCAGAGGGCATTTTTCTATTTATGGCTGTTTCCTCTGCGTGTTGTAGAACATCTATGTTACACTGTTAGAACAGTGATGACAGCATCAACAACAAGGTTGAAACAAGCTAATTATTAACATTTATTTAACATGTGCAGGAATGGCAGGACCCGTGGTAATTACTTGCACTTCTATAGTGGCTCTACTGACACTGTAGTGATTATAGGTTGTAAATCCTGGCTCAAGCACGATCATCATAGGAATGCAATATCAAAGACGCTAGTATTGATGGAGAAGAGCGCTGTCAAAGTCGTGAGAAGGGGGTTAGATAGAGATGATACAGGGGTGATCTTAAAGGAGGATATAGGAAGTGGGAAAATTGATGTGTCCCGAGATCAATAACGAAGAGCATTCGGATCTCAACAGTGTAACTGAATCGCCTTGTGGCTGCTGCTGCTGTTTCAGGGACATCAGCCTCTGTGTCCCCTGAGCTGATGATCAGTGTGAAAAATGTAGAAATGCTAGTGTCAGGGAGATTGTAGAAGAAAAGGTTGGGAGAGGTTTGAAGCAGATAAAGCTGTCCAATTTTTGGTGACTCCAACTGGTTCGTTGCCACGTTTTCTTGAATCAATATCCATCAACACTGGTTTTTCTTAAATGTAAAGGCTAAGTACCTCAATGGGCATCAAACACAATTACAATCCTTAGACGTGCATTAGTGGTTTTGGAGTGGTCTCGCCAAATTTTGTATGATCTTGACAAAAAAAAAAAGATGAAGCAGATGGCACTTAATGGGACTAATGTGATCTAAACTTCAATAAACCTCAACGTGTCTGGCAGGTTTCCAAACAAGTGTTTCAAAATGCACTATTTCAAAATGCAGTCAAAGTGTGAAACTGCCAAATACTGCACTAGAAAATGAGTCATGATTTAAAGAGACTTTTCAGCTTGGTAGATAAAATTCAGGACTAGACATCAAAAACACATTTATAGTCTAAACCCCTTTCAGGAGGCTCCTCTTCAAGTACGCACAGCACTAAATTGTGCCGTAGCATCAGCAACACACAAAACCAGAATTCAGTGAAAATCAATCCTTTTCACAGTGCACTTCTCGCTGTGAAGTGGGAGGAAGAAAAACCTCATCTTTCAGTCTTAAGCTCAAGATCATCACACAAGACTGAGCTGCTGCTGATCTGTGGCTCAGCTGAGTCGCCCTCTTGTGGTGCATGGCGACAATGCACCTTGAAGTCCATCATAGGACTATACTTTTTTTTTTTTTTTTGCAAAAGATTCACAACACATTCAAAATAATAATGACAATAAAAAGATAAAGTAGTAAACTAAAACCACTATTAAATATAAAAGAAGGAATAGCTGCAGTGATTTTGTGGACTTGTTTTTCTGTTGACCTAATTTTAGAGGTAAGTTTGGAGACTACTGGAATCCGTGGTGCTCTTTCTTTCTGTTTCCAATATCGTGCCTCCTTCCTTCACCTTTAGAAACATTAGAAGCACACTTTAGCATAATGCAATCCAGCTCAACAATGCCACAAGCTACAGCGAAGTCTTTGGCACACCAGCAGCTACTCCACCACAAAAAACACGATTAATTGAAGAACCAAACGCTACATTAGCATAAATATGTAGACACTCACGAGTAATTGTCATTACTCGTAAACTGGCTGATACTCGGTGGTCGACTTAGCCCAGGTGTTAGAAAGAGGGTTTCCCCAAACCTCTCACGTGACTCTTTCGTATAAGATATAAAGATACAGTATAATTAATTTTAGTAACGTGCGCGATGATATTAGATCAAAGGCAGGATAAAAGTGGCATGAAAGTGTTACTGTGGGGCCAAAAGAATGTAGACAGATGTGTCCACATACTTTTGGGTATATAGCAATAACAACAAAGACGTGTGTGGGGATTATTACTGAATGTGCAAAACATTCATGTCGGTCTTTAATAATAAATATGAATCATTTTCATTATTTGATATTTTTCAGCTAGTGAGACCTCACGTGAGACTAAAACGAGAGAGAGAGAGAGCGAGAGAGAGAGAGTGCGTGTGTGTGAGAGAGAGAGGGAGAGGAGCAGGTTGCACTGCAGGAGCATCAGGAGTAATAAAGTGGAGGGTGGACGTGGCCCTCTCCTCTTTTCGCCTGCCTCCTCCGCAGTGCACTTGCAGTACTCCGGACAGGACGGTCTCCTGCACCTCCTCCTCCGCCTCGTCTTCACTCTGTGTGCTGGTGCGTTAGTGTGTAAGTAGTGGCGCTGCTGAGGAGGTGCACCTACACTTGCAACTGACTCCGGTCCAGAGGTCCCGCGCGATGGTGCGGACTCATTGATAAAATCCGTGCCGCTGGAATTAAAATGAGCACTTCTGCTGAGCGGCTCTCCTCATACACATAGCTCTGCTTTCTCTGCACAACACCTCTTTTATGTGACTCCGGCTGACGAATCAGGATGACTTCTACCTTATCGCTGGTCATTTCATGCTCTTTGGTAAGTAGTCTGTGCAGTAAGTGACTGCAGCAGTACCCTGCTTCTTTAATGCTGTCATTCTTTAAATGGAGTTTCAGTGACCCGATGGACTTTTTCATTTCACTTTTTCATTTTTTCAGGGATTTCCTTTCACTGTGACGTCTCAATAATGATTCCCTCAGTAACATGCCATCTGAAGCTGAAATTGTTTCCCACTTTGCAAATCTGTGCTGTTGCTGCTCCTGTTGGGACTTTCGTGGTGACTTTTTCTTGACCATTGTGTGGCATTTATAATCCGTTTTGAGAAATTTCTGTCATATCTTTGTAAATATGTATTTTATTGCTGTTGTGAGGCAAGCAGTAAGTCGTTTATCTGGTTAAACGTGACACGCGGGTGCTGCATGTAGCTACATGTCAACTCATTTGATTATGACTTTGTGGACAGACCAGTTGATGTTCAGCTGTGCGCGCACCCACCAACCCACCCACCCACACACGCACGCACGCACGCAAGCACGCACACACGTTCCCCTAAATGCGCACTTGTACCTCCCTTTTGGTTTTCACGCATGGGAGAAAAAGTTCAGAAGCACTGCTGGAATTATGTTTATGGAAAATATCTTCGATATCTTCTTCACCCTGGGTCACATGCATCCACCAGAAGCTTCTGGTGGATGCTTTGACCTAGAGTTTAATACCTGTAATGAGTTTATAATAATGTTTTGTCAAAATGTTTACTCTTTAGGGTATTTTGGCCATATTTGGGGTGTTAAATGAAAACCAGAGAAAGATGCTTGAATGTTCATGCAAAAATGTGGATTTTTTTGTTTTTGCTTAAAATCATATCATTCTTAAAATTAAAGTACTGATTATAGGAAAAAGGTTGATTATAGGAGATGGTGGTAATAAAGTCAGAAGCAGAGGTCACATCCTCCCAGCACTCTGTTAAGTGCACAGCAGCTGGTCTTATTGGGCTGTGTGGCTCAGTCATCATGTGAACAGCCCTGGATGTGAGTGGACACTCTGTTATGACAGCTGGTTTAAAGAGTGGTGACGGTCGGATGCACTTTGGTAGAATTAAATTTAGAAATAAACTCTCAAATTGACCATGAAATTGAAGTGGGAGCAAACCAAGCATATCATAGCTGCGTCACTGTACATTTTTATTAATATGTGAATGCATATTCCTGCTGCCCATTTCACTGTATTTGTCATTAATCTGTGTTTTAGCTGAGTGAAATTCCTGTGAGACGTAAAAGGAAGGGGAGAGCAGTTAGAGACATGAATCCATCCCCTGTAAGAAGGAATGTCTTTTATGGTTTTGGGATCCACCCAAGTTTCATTTTTGCAGACTCAAAGTCTGATAATTTACTCTCACAGATGCAGAAATTTGTGCAAAAACGTTGAGATAACAGGCTGTAAAGTCAGGAAAAATGATTAGGAAGAGGAATGCACCTTGAGAGCAAAAAGTGGAGTGACAGATAGGGGGAAATATTGAGCAAGAGAAGTCGGAATGAGAGAAAGAGAGAGAGCGGTGCTAGCTGCTCAGTACATCTGTTTCTGAATGAAAGCAGGGACAGTAGAGAAGGGGGGGGGGGGGGGGGGCAAGGAAGGATGACAGAGAGAAAGACAGAAAAAAGACTGAATTGATGTCTCAGCAAATGTGAATTAAGTGGAAATGAGCTTTTGCTCGTTACATAATAAAAGCCACAGGACATGAAAGTGACTCAGTATAACGCTTTTCTTTGTTCTCCAACGTCTGGGTATGAATTCCTTTCATTTTGCATTGTTGTACACACACCAGCGGAACAAGCCTCAGTTCTTTTGCGAGTAAAGCTGCATGGAATTTATATCAGAGAGGACTGAGGGAAATGAAACACAGAGGAGGTGATAATGGGGGAGGATGGGGCATTACCAGACAGGATATTAGTGACAAAAAATTTGTGCATTCATGAAAGAAACACCATAAAAAGCATTTAGAGTGCAGAGACCACATGATTAAATGTGGTGCTTAAATATGCAAAGAAACAAGACTTTAGAATTAATTCATGACCTCAGCTGCTGACTCACACGAGTGAACTTTTTTTTTTTTTAATCTGGGGCCTATCTCCCATTTATTGTTAAAAGTCTCCACAATGTAAACTTTCACCTTCAAACTTAATAAAAAAATGAACCTCCATCATGTAGACCAATTTGAGTAAAGGATGGATTTACACATTCATGTTATGGTTGAGGGAGGTTAGTGAGAGGAAATGCACTTTTACAATTTATAAAGTCCTCACAAGTGTAGAAATACAAGTGCTTGTGCGCATGTGCCAGAGGAGATCGGAAGCAGAGGCTGACATTCACAACAACTTTCACCTTTAGACAGTAATTAGGACAGGCATGTGTATAATGTCGTGCACCCATGATTTTATGCTTACTGCCCTGGCTGGAGCATGTCATAAGTTTACTATTAGAGCTGATGTGCCTTTAGGGGAGCTATTAGGACAGTTTAGACGACTGCCTTGTTTAAAGTGTGTCTAATGTAGGCGGAGACAACATGATTTATGATGAATCCCAATGGCAGTTAGAGTTAAGGAACAGGTTGGACACCTGGCAGTAATTTTCATCAATTTGCTTTGCCTTGCACGCCACAGCGGTCCTGCGCAGCGCGTTTGTCTATGTGTGAAAGTTTGCTCTCCGATTTACTGTGCCGGTGTCCCGGTGTGCCAGGTGGCAGCGGTGCTGGCCTCCAAGACGGAGCGGGCTGTGCTTCTCTCCTGCGAATCTCGCCAGTTCACCAGGAATGGAGAATGCTGCATTGAGTGTCCACCTGGAGAGGGAGTGTTGAAGAAATGCGGCGTTACTCAGACCGTCTGCACTCAGTGTTTGGACAGTGAGTATTGTATTACTGTTATTATTGTGCATGCAATTAAAAATGAATAGAGTAATCAAATCAAAGTTACAAAGCAAGTTTCTCTGATGTTGGTTAATATATCATTATTTGGTGAAATGTTTGTTTTTTGCTTTAGGTTAAATCCTAGAATAGATGTGTGGAGAGTGAGGCTGCATATCCACTAATTAACAGTTTGTTAACATTTACAGCTTTCAACTTGATTAAATACTGTGCAAACGCTCTACCAATGGCTTGCTATTATTTATGGCTGCAAAACACACAAGAGCCAAGGGGATTTTTTTCTCATTTACATGAGCCAAAAGCATTTTTTTTCCTAACTGTAAAAATAGATTTTTTTTCATTTCCACTAGGAAAACACATTTTTTTTTACTGATCAATAGGCAACAATGCATAAACCAAGCAAATTTCAAAATATTGTATTAAAAGATAACACTTTTGAAACCATTTTGTGATATTTACGGAATTTTGTGTTGCCTTTCCTATTTGTGGCCCTGAAACTTTCCGCCTAAACAAAGCTCAACAACAATGAGTCTTACCGCAACCAAAATACAACCACAAACCACACAAAGAGTTTTCATATAAGTGCAGAGTGGTTCTAATAAAGCAGGTCGAACATGTTTTTTTTTTTTTATCACGGGCATTAAGCAACCAACTCTTAAATCTTTGCATTATAGAACTTTAGGATGCAAAAAACCTGACTCTACTTCTTGTAAGGCCAATGTAAGAGGATTAAAATAAATCCAGAAACAAATCAAACACAGTATATACACATATAAACTCACGCACAGCTGCAAAACTGAATGTGATTACCAACATAGACACATGTGATCAACAAAAACTTTTAACAATTGCATCATCTTTATTTACACATGCCATTCATATTTGGGGGTCTCAAGATCCAAACTAAAAACAAAGATTTTCAAAGCCAGAAATACTGTTATTGACCAATTTGTATAAACTGTATGATCTGTCTCTATCAAGTTACCCCCAAATAATGCAGGAGTTCATCAGTTTGATGCTTGTAAGTGGGTCCAAATGTGTTCATTTAAAGCTCAGCTGAGGCTGTAAACCATTAGGGACTTGCTCTATGCTTTCCCAGAGTTGGGAATGGTTCCAACTTCGCAACAACACAAAGAAGAAAATAAGATTTTTGCATTTTGTCGTAGCAGTTCTCTTGTTCTGTAGCTCTGTCAGCATGCAAAGTAAAGGTCTCGAGTGTCACTGCGTAGTTCAACAAAAGCTGCAGAACTGTTTAACACTGACTTGTGGCGTGAATCCATTATGGCAACATGTGCTGAAAAATCCTTTCATAAACAAGAAGTGCTGAGCAAAAGTCTTTTAACATCAAAATCTTCCCATGTGCTAAACAGAACCCTCCAAAATATCAACTGGATGCCATTACGAGGGAGATGATTAAATTGTGGAGGAATGATTACGGACTGGCAGGAATACTTTTTATCCACAGAGAATTCAAGTCTTGGACTTGTGAATTTGTTTGCATAACAAATTGCAAATCTCTGAGCCACATTATGTTATTTAAGCATCTCAAGTCGGTCTAATTTCAATCCTTTGAAGTTTTTTGCCTTGGGTATCTCAAGAGCTGCAGTTGTTGGTGCAAGAACAGGGAGCCAGTTTTCTACATGTAGAGCAAAACAGTGCCACAGGCTGAAAAACCCCGGGTAAGATACAATGAGTCAATTTCATATAAACCTACTGTGTCAAAGCAAAGGAAGAGGCATGAATTTGACAAAAATGGGCTGATGTGCAAAAGTAAAAGTGAAAATTTTTATGATTTTCCATCAGCGCTGTTGAAAATCCAGATTAAGAATTAATATTATAAATATTAGTTAACATTGAAAAACGCATCTGATAACTTGGAATGACTAAGTGGTGTCTGGAGTCTGAGGATAAGCGCGCTGCTATTTCATGGGCGTCTGGACTTTATCACTGCTTTGACGTCGTCTTGCACACCATATTCCTTTTCATATTGCTACAGCAAACAGTGGCAGATGATGTGTAGATGCTAAACCACAGCTCTACTTTCCTATAATGTGGGCTGGCTCTCTTGACTGTATTTCTGAATAGACGTTGTTTCATTCTCTCCCTCATCCCCAACTCCTCTACACCAATTCTTGTCGTGTCTCCCTTCATCTCCTGTTCTCACTTTTCTCAGCCAGCATGCCGCCCCCCTCCCCCCTCCCCCTTCCTGTTGCTATGACTCATCGTCTGTATTAGCGGATAAAATGGTATTAGAGAGCCAGGCACCAAAGGGCACGATCTGCTCATTTATCATGCATACTGTTACATCAGTGCATCTTTACCAATTTGATCCAGCTAATTAAACCATATTGAAAAGCCTATTGTGCCTCTAACAGCGAACAATTATCTTGCTTTGCAATACAGGAACAGTATTCACCACTGATAAACACTCAACAATTAACCTCAAATACCCAGGAGGTTAAATTCAATTTCCGGTGCAAATGCATTTTTATACTTTTCTGCATTGTTTTTGTTTCAGCAATTTAAATATTAATGCACCTGAAACCCCCTAGGAGCACAGTCGCTAAAATAAGGCTGAGTGGCGTTTATATACAAGCAAAGGTTAGAGGCTAAAACAGCGACCTTACTCGAAAAATGAATGCTATAAATACATTTTCTAAAGTGCAGATATGAATAATTGAGAAGTAAAATCCAACACATCCATTTCCTGTTTCACGGTAAATAAGGGCAAATCTGTATTCACCTCGACCCCCTTTAATATCCCACTTCCTGTATCCCACTTCTACTCCTCCACCTACCAATGGTCTCCCCGGTCCCAGCTCGGGACGAGTGCCAGCATCAGCAGCAATAAAATATTTATCAGTCTCCTTCACTTTCACTGCTGTCATGGGAGATAAGACAACCAGACTTGCCTCACTTAGTAAGCCATTCAAAGGTGCTTGAATGCAATATGTGGGGCAAAACCCCAGGAGTCAATGTGGAAGAGCCCTGCTGGCCAACTGGACTGGGACTCACTGGAAATTAAAGGAAAATTCAAATCATGGAATGTCTGGGGACGGCTGAAGCAGAGCATCAAGTTTCTTTTAACTTTGGATAAAGAAAGGGAAAATGGAGATTTTCTCCTGGCAGGTCTTCTCTGGCTGTAGCAGATGTATCAGATGAAGATAGTTCCCTACATAACACCCTAAAAAAAGTGACATTAGTACGGGATGCAAGAGCGGACATTGATTGCTAAATTATATTTTGCCTAATTTGGTCTTCCTTTTAATAGCTCTGGTTAATAATATTCCCTCTATGTTTGAAACACCTGTTTTAAATCTCGGGGAAGCGGAAGTGGTCCAAAGAAGCAGGGTGATAATTACAGACAGAAACGATTTGTGTTCAAAAAGCCAAATAAAGCCGTCACGCAACTTTCCAAATGTTGATAATTTATCCTCAGTCAGCAGAGGGTCAGCGTTTTGGGTAGCGTCTAAGCAGAAACACGGTACTTTCTGTGAAGGGTAGGAAATGTCCAGCATTGCTCATGGTCACACCTAAAGTGCTGATTGTGAACATCATCAAATAGCCTCAATGCCATCGAGAACTACATTATTGATGACACTAATGGGGCTGAAACACATCAGCGTTAGATGAGGGGGGTGGTCCTCCTGGGCTGAAGTGGCACAATTTAAGTGCATCGCGCCCCCATTCACGACCACATTTCCCTTTACCCGCAACCACCTTTATAGCCAAACACGGTGACACTAAACGCTGATGTGTGCTCATCAGATCTCAGCTGGGGACAATTAGAAAGAAGGCCATATTTGATTAAAGAATGCACTCTCACCTGATGGCCTTTAACTTTCTTCCTTTCTTCTTTCCACATGAAAGCGCTGACGCATGCACCGCAGACACACGCCCACACACATCTCTTCTGACAGTTCCTGCTGAACACTCGCTGCATATGGTCACATTTAGGCATGTTTACGCACAAGAACTGCAAAGGGGACTCATGCATGCGAGTTAAAATTAGCGAGGAAGCCTGTTCGCAGCGGGATAATTGAAATGAATGAGGAGGGGAGGTTTACTGGTTGAGCCTGACTGAAATCAAAACAAAGGTTTCAACCTCACAAATTCAAATGATTATTTACTTTGGAGGTCTGGTGTTTGTCTGTGTCTGGATCATTCAGTTAGTGTCACCCTCCTGTATCACTTCTGCCTGCAAACAGTAATAAGAGCAAAGGGTGATGACAGACTCACCCTTAAAGAAAAAGCACAGGATTTGATGCTGTCTAAAAGGAAACTGAACGCACATACATCCCTGCTTGCCTCATTTCCCGTGACCCTTTCTCCTCCTACTTGTACACCAGCCCTTCCTCAACACTAGAATATGTTCTTTTTGGGGGGGTTTGGGACCACCCTCACAGACTGCTTATAGTTGTGCTGCGTCAAACAATCTAGAGAATCATTCGAGCGAATCAAGCGACTGCTCGCGCAGAGCTTGTTGATCATTCTACCTGTGTCTATATCATTACTTCCATCTGCTCCGCTCAGTCTGCTTGTATAATGTGACAGGTCTCATAGTCGGCCTCTTAGCAGCGCTGCTGTTTACAAGGTGTTTAGAGCTTCAATTGGTGCCAGTGTTTACTTGCCGGAGCCGCTTACAACGTAAAAGCAAGCGCTGGGACATTGCTGCAGGGTTTTTCACACTGACAATATGTTGTTTCTCAACACGACACCCGCTAAGCAATTCCTGTGAAAAACACATATTCCGAAGCATATGGATATGCAGATAAGAGCTCTGCAAGTCCCAGACATCCACACAGGCATGTGGCTTTATTTATAGTTCTGCCATTCCCAATGATTTATTTCCCTTCAAGACAAACAGCACGGAGATGGCGAGGAGATTTTGAAGAGTGTAAACTTGCTACGTGCTCCATTTTTGTGAAATTCATAGTAAAACGAGCAATGTCTGGTGTTAATTAAGCAGTTTATAAAGCTGCATTCTTGTCGCAAAATCTCATGTTGTGAAACCTTTATTCCAAACAGCTTTGTACCCATTGAATGTTGTGTACAACACAACAGTCTTTGTGGTGTTTTTGCAGCTCTCTCAAGGTGACCGCTCTTATATTATACACACACACACACACACACACACACACACACACACACACACACACACACACACACACACACACACAAAAAGGTATTTGAAAAACAGTGACACTGCCTCTGTAATGAATGTGAGCTTTAGTGTCGCCCCCCACCCCTGTCGGCCTTTCTACTATACTCTCAACTCATTCAACTGCTAAAGCACACTCATAGGGCACACAAACACTCTCGCTTTCACATTGTATGCATAATTCAGCAGGCATCCAATTATATCTGAAAATGCAATATTAATAGATTACTTTGTGCCCCGAGGAACTCTCAGTGTAAGAATAAGCTAATTTGAGGTCATCATTTCCTCAGTCATGAACTCTCCCAAATCCTCCCGACTCCAAATAGCACAGAAGAACAAATCTGAAGAGCTTGGAGTAATTCAAAGGCAGCCAGTAATAAGTCACCACAGCTTTTACCTCATTTCTCTGATAACACTACTGTGGTCTGATATGTTTTTTTCTCCCTTTGCACACAACTCACAACAAAAACTTATACAGTGAAATGTGCCTTAAACTCAAGGTTTTTTGCACACACACACATACCCTGTGAAGGTTTAGCAAACATATGACACAAACCAGAAATAACATGTGTTTTATATAGATGATGCTACTACTCAGTCCGCCAGTTTACACACTCTTACTTCAGGCAGATCAAGCTATCCTACTGAACAGTATCTGCTTCTTATGTTGTTTGGTACCATGCAGTTAGACGTTTATGCCTATTATCAGCATTTGTGATGATGGTTATTATTTAGTCTTACTTCAGTTACAAAAAGCTTAAATAAAGGTTACATTGGATCATTAATGTAACTCCTGGAAGTGTTTGCCAATTTACATTAAAAAAATCCAACCTTGGTAATAAAGTGTTATTTTCTCTGGGTTGTCTTTATCTGTCTGAAGCAACTTGGTAAGAACTCAATGCGCCTTTTGCGATACATTACTGGGTAGTTCAAATAGAACAGTTTTTGACTGTAGCGCAATTCAAATTCCATATCTGTATTTCTCCCTCACCTCATGGTGTTATCCTTGAAATCAAGGAAGATCAGCAAGGAAAAGAAACAGGAGGTCAAGTTTTAAACATACGACTGCAGCCTTACATTATGTTATGATATATTCAATTATGATATGGCAATTAAAAATTCTATTTGTGCTTTTAGATCAGTTTATATCATGACCAGGTAACAAAAGTATCTTAATTTACTTAAGTCAGTGATGATGACTTTTAAAGACAGGCTTTCAGTGGAAGGATGTGGATGCACCTGCATTTCACTCCCCGTGTATGACTGAGATTAAAGCAGTTTACTCAGCGCAGCACAAACACTCTGGGATCAATATCATAATGAGCACAGCAGGCTTTTGACTCGCTCCCCAACAAGAGCACCTTTCTTGTCCCGAAGCACAAATCACTAAAGAGCCCAGTGGATCAATGTGTCCTTCCTTTTAATGAATGTGCAGTAAACATGATTAATGTCATTATACTCACTGTTTTTCTCCCTGTTTATCTCCTCACATTTCCTTCTCTCTTCATCTTCTAATCTCTTTTATTTTTTTACTCATCTCCATTCCTTTCAAACCTTTCCTCTAATGTGTAGGCGAGACCTTCTCTGAGAACTACAGTCATACAGAGGAGTGCAAGACATGCACTCAGTGCACCGGGTTGATGCGGATGGAGACGCCATGCACCGACTCCAATGATGCCAAATGCATTTGTAACTATAACTATTTCTTCAACACTGTAACTGGCCGTTGTGAGCAGTGTACGGTATGCCCTTTGGGACAGGGCGTGTACTCCCACTGTGATCACGATCACGATACGGTGTGTGAGGAATGTGTCGACGAAACCTTCTCTGACGAGGAAAACTCCCTCGAACCCTGCCTGCCCTGCACCATCTGTGATGAAAACGAAACACAACAAGCTAATTGCACGCCAACCAGTGACACTGTCTGCTACAGTAAGTCTGCACTGCACGCTCTGCACACTCACGTTGGTTTCATATAGTTGAATTTTTTTTAAAGGATATTTTTTCACCTTTGAACGAAACCAAGGTAAAAACGAACCAAGATGGTTTCTATGCCAAACATATCAGGGGTAAAAGTCCGTTTAAAAAGTTAGAAGCTCCACACTAAAACTGCACAGTAGCTACAAGTAATTTTAAAACAGCATCATATATGTCTCAGTCACATTTTGCACAAATCAGCAGGGGTAACTTCCACATGTGTGGGAACAAACGTGGTCAGAGGTCATCCCTGGTCTGATTTTTAAACAGCAGGATGCTCAAAGTTTTAGCATTAAAAGGTCAAAGTTTGCTGCAGTGTCAACAAAGGGACAATGAATAATCGTCTCGACCACAAAACAGAAGCTCAGAATGTCAGAGCTAAGTCAAGCTCCTTGTACCAAAGGAAGCTATAAATTCGCTTGGGTTAGACAAGGCGTGAAATTGACCTCATCAGGGGGCCGCAAAGTTCAAATCTATGGGGTAAAATGTCTTCGCTGGTATTGCTCTCGATTTCCTGTATGAAAAAATGTTCTTCTGCATTATCTTATGGGAAAGCATGCTTGAACCAGTGAGGCAATTTTGAATAAATGCTTCAAAGAATGATCATAATAGATGGAACACTGGCTAAAGGCCTACTAATCTCTTGTGCACATTATCAATGTATTGAAAAATGTTTATGTATAAATTTTGGTATTCAGCAAGGAGCTGTAATAATCCCCTTTTAAACGTTGAGAGGGTTGAGATTTCATGGCCTCAAACACTGGTGGTGGCAGGTGGATATACCAAGTTAATGAGCCTCAGAAATTTGTCAAGCCCATGTTGTAGTAGAGAGGATGACTTGAAGCTTCTTATAATAGATTCTAATGGCAAAAAAGACAATGGAGAAATGAACTGGAGGGAAAAAAAGCAGGAATAATGACTCTAAACATACATAACAACTTTTATATGAGCGCCACATTTAGCATTTTATTATTAATTGATCAGTAAGATAATTTTTTACACCATTCAAATTATGGTCTATTTTTTATATTGTTTGCCACCATGATAAAATGATAAAGAAATCAGACAGATTAATTGCTATTTTCAAAACTAATTAATTAGCTAAAAACTACAATTTTAAAAAAATTAAAATTTAGACTTTAGTTTTAGTTGCCTGAATAATGCATTGGCTCATCTCAAAAATATATATGGTCCAGGCATATAATCTACTTCCACTTGGAATTTCAGAGTAATGCCTACCATTAGCCTGGCCTGTCCAAAAATATCTGCTGTCCCGTAGGCCACAATGCAGCCTTTTGCTGCCCATTTAGCGCCCACCCAAGCAGATCAACTGTGACCCGCCTTGTCCTGAGTGATGGTACTGCAGCAGCAGTAACGGTGGGGACTGGAGATGGCATGATATGTGACTGTTTGAAAAATAATAGCACCAGTGGGCCTGCGGGTAATGGCTGCAGTCACATGCGGTCATGATGATGCTTGCTGACCTTACATGGTGGTCTTTGATACTGTGCATACAGTAAGCTTGGTATGACAAAGGAGAAAGTGCCTTACTGGCAATTTTTACAGGAGGAATTTTTATATTTTATTCTTATCCCGCTGCCTTATTTTTATACAGTAAATAAGATGTGATTAAAGCATTTTAAAGTTCCCAGATCTTCATATCCAGCTGTCACCAAGTGTCAATTACATGATACAATGACAGAGTCAGAAAGAGAAAGAGAGGGCTGCCGCATATGTGCTGTGCTGGTATTCTATGCAGAGGGGTCGATATCAGTCCAGGGATTTCTTCTACTTGTGCTCAGGTTTCGCTGAGTGACCTCTATGAGCACCCACACTTGACTACAGTATGCACACACACACACACACACACACACACACACACACACACACACACACACACACACACACACACACACACACACACGCAAGCTTAGTCGTCTCCAACTTCAGACACACAAATGTTTTATATGAGCATCCCGAATCAATACAACTGATAGCAGGCTAACATGACGCGCGCACACTCTTCCCCTGCCAAGTGTGATTTTATTCCTACGTTTTTCATTAAAGACGCTGCACATGCGTGAACCTTTTTGATCTGAAGCTGTAAACATTTTTATCGAAGACCTTTGATCCTGTTGGCCTTGAGATAGCTTTTCCAAAAGGTGTTGTCCGGCCTCCAGTTGAGCAGGTTTGCATTAAACGTGAAATGCTGAGCATCTGTTTGACAGCTTTTCCAAGAGAAGCGGAGTGAAAGATTAAAAACACAGATAAAGCAGACTTCTTTGCTCTTTTTTACCCCACGCTCATCACCTTCTCTCCTCCCCCTCTTTCTATCTCTTCCCACAGTGGCCCTCAAGTGGCTCGGTAAGCGGAGTGGTGGAAGTTGGCCAGTGTGCATTCAGTGCCTCCACTGCTGCAGTATAATTACTCCTGCTAATCAGAGCACTTTACAGCAGCTCCTCTGTTCATCTGTACCCCCTCCTCCGTCTCTCCTAACACTCTGCCTCTCTGTCTATCCTCCCCTCTACTCTTCCTATTAACCCCCCCTCACAGAAGACAGAGCGCTCACTTGAATAGTTCGTAGTACGTGTGCGTATGATAGATGTGTGCACGGCAGGCAATTGAGATAGAAGCTGAGCTGAGACAGAGGGAGAGTGTTTGGTGGCTGATAAAGAGGTCATTGTGCGTGTTCTGCGCCTGATAGTTGCTCATCTCCACCCTGAACTGGCAGCAGTCAAGACATCAACCACTGCTCAAGACCCTGGGGTTAACTTCACCATAAAGACCTCAATGGCTCATAAAAATTCAATCTTTTTTTTTTCTCCCCTTTTGGTCCACACCCCACTAATAAACACATCTCCCTGAACACACAGGCCCACGCTCATAAAATCCAGGGTTAGTTTTATTTAGCGTCACGATTGTTTTAAACCCTCTGCTCCGAAAATTAAATTGTTAAAGTTCCACTGCTGCCTTTAAGCTCCTGCTCTGTTCCAGTTAGTGTATGCAGCCTCTGCAGGCTTATATTTGTCCTTTGGTCTACAGCCAGAGTTTTTTTTTCTTCAACCTATAGAAATGAGAGCATGAAGGAGTCACAATAAAGATGTAGCACACTGTACTTTATGTGTTGAGTCAGAGTTATGCAAAGGATGCTCCCAGGAGAGCTGTCGTCTTGGCTCGGAAAGAGATAAACGATTTACAGCAAATCCTAGGTGAGACTCGTACTGTAAGCATACATCTGCATATAGGGAGCACTGATTGCACCAAAGCGTACTTACAGAAGAGTGACATGATTTAAAAGCCAGTGTGAAGACAAACGTGTAGGGATTGCAACTTATTTGACAAACTGTATATAAGCCTAGACCATCTGCACACTTTCACACCTTCCATTCAAAATGTGCTCTATTTGTGAGCTCAGGTTGCATTGCTAATACCATTAGCCATCCCTGCATTAGCCGGATGATGTATGGCAGAGCTTAGGAAACCTGACTACATCCCAGGAAAGGTCAAGAAATGCATGTAATACAAACACCCATGTTCCACTCCCTCCTTTTAGACAGATCCCAATCAATAGTGCCGCTTTAAATAGGTCTCCGCATTATTTCTGTTTCTAAGTATGGCTCTGTTGTGCTCTGTTTTTCTGTCCCACGAAATATTTTTTCTGCTTTTTCAGCAACCCAATACCCTTACGACAGAACTGCCCCGCCACAGTCATGCAGAAAGACAGACCAACGTGGACTCTTAATGACAAACAGAAAAAAAGTCCAGACAAATTGCCCATCAAGATGCAAATGAACTATTAAAAGAATCATCTGTATGTAATACATGCAACAAATCACCATGAAGAAACCTGAGTATTTGCTATATCAGAAGAAATAGGACAGCTATTGGCTGTCATGGTCCACTGAATATCTTTTTCGTGTTGTTAACATCAGCGGTCACAGCAATCATGTGGTGTGGTTTTCCTTCCATTACTAGTCTTGTCTGGAAGATTGTTCCCTTACTCAATATCCAACATTCATATAATACAGAATATAAATGACATGACACTGATACATTCGAACCATGCATTTAAAGTACGAGCTAGAGGGGAGGTGGGCTGCAAAGTAGCTTGTAGATGTGTTAGCAGGAAAGTTGACCCTAGTTTTTTGGTGGAGCCTTCAAATGAGTGATTTGCCAAAGACGTGTGAAACAGAGTACCAGCTGACTGACGGTCACCTGTTGGAGTTTTTTTTTCTTTTTAGGTTAAATATAACTATGCCATTAGAATAAATTCTATTTAGGGGGCGCTAGCGAGCCAGCAATGGAGTAGGACGTGTTTCTGAAGGCTCCCGCTAACCGAGTTTCAGAATAAATTCTATTTAAATTTTAATTGAATTCTTTATATATAATTATTATTTAAAAAGGATGTTATATCTTATTTTAAATACACCATGTTTAAAGGTTATATTGTACTTATTGATAAAAGCTTAGAACACAGAAATATAATACGTGGAAACCAGATAGCAGCCCTAAAAAAATCATAACATCTGTAAAGAGGGGACACCGAAAGTATTTCGGATTGAGTGTCCCGGTGTTTGGCCATGAAGGAAACCCCAGGAGTCTCCACAGGGTTAATCCTGCAAGTGCAAGACAAAGCTAATGAGGCGCAGCCTGAGGTTCTGGTGGGAATTACTGGCTCAGATCTGAACCAGGCTGCACAACTCCGTCCCCACTCTGCTGTTGTGCTCAGAGGGGTCTTAGATTTGCCTGGACAGACCTCTTACTTGGCCTGCTCGACCACACTTTGACAGAAGGCATAATCTGTAACCTTCTCTGCAGAGCTTTTCTGTCATCTAACAGAATTGCTGCTTTGTAACTTGCAGAACTTTTCAAAACAAATGCATAATATGACAGGAGTGTTGGAGAGATATGATGGATGCATTGTTTTTTCAGAAGAAGCAATGCCATGGAGCTGCTGCAAAATGGAAAATTACATTGAAATAATTAATGGAGCTCACAACGAAAGAGGAAATAGGACAATTTATGAAAATTACTTCTTTACAGACATAGCTATGATAGAAACCAGACCCGTCCAGTAGCACAGTGCTCTTCTCGCTTCTCTGGCCTCAGCAAAGGCTAAACTCAATATGATGACCTCGCTAAAACCCCAGACTTTGTTCAGCTAGAAACCATATGGCCTCAATGTTGTGCAGTGCGCAAAGATCACACAGATGGAGATGTGGCGAGGGGAGACCTGGCATGTAAGGCCCAAACTTGGTGTGGGGAAAGCTGAGTGTGTAGTGGGTGGTGGATATTTACCCCCTTAGTTAAAGAGCATTCCTTCTTTCTGCACAGAGCAACTCAGAAAGAACCCATCTGTCTATCAGAAACAGCTGCTACATGAGTGCAGCACGCCAGACATCTGCTTGGGGACTTGGTGACTTGTTTGATTATGGTATATGCACGGGAATATACAATGAAATTAATACATTAAGGTGTTGATTTATACACAGGAAGTGAATAAAGTTTATATGTATATTATACTATATACTTCTATGACTTCTTGGTTCTCAGAGAACTATCTCTATTTTTGTAATGTTTGGATTTTTCCTTGTTTAGACAGTAATGGATGAATAAAAAGATTTTCCCAGAAGTTTTCATACAGTACTCCCCTTAACATTACAAGCAGGGCAAAATTTTCCAGTGCTTTGGTTTATGATAAACTATATATAGCAACAACAAGTGGTGTTGCTGTGAAACTAAAATGGTGAACGCTGTACAGAAAGCTGGTAAAAGTCTCCATGCTGGCACTGGCACAGCCTCCTCAAAATAGTGAGCTCAGAGTGCATCATGTTAACTTCTGAAAATCCTGTCAGCAATGATGCAGTGGAACCAACTTAAAACAAAAGGGCAGTTCTAGTGAAAAGTTTACCTACATTCATCACGGACATGAATGCCATGGTAATTTGGAGCTTCCATGCAGTACACAGTCAGAGACAGAAATAAATATTTTTTTCGCCTGCAATGTGGACAGAATTTAATTGTGCTCTATTTCTATAGCTGTATATAAGCAGTTTAAATAACATGTTTCCTGTCTCATAAATGCTCCTGTCTCTCTGTTTTCTTCCTTATAGATCCTAGTTTACCTACCGATGTCATTCCTACCTCCGATTTGGATATATCTTCATCCTCCCTCCCTGATCCCTTCCTTCCTGATGCCTCCTACAGCCCACTGCCAGGAGGAGAAACGACTACGTCCAGCGCTGGTTCTCCTCGCTTCCTCGGTCACGGCCTCAATGAAAACCTCATACCTATCTACTGCTCTATCCTGGCTGCCATGGTGGTGGGTCTTGCCGCTTATCTCATCTTTAGGAGGTCAGTTTGTGAAGAGAAATAATTAAAAGCAACTCTATGGTCAAGGATATTGGCTCATTTGGGTTTTACAACTTATTCAAAAATATTGCCTGGTGTAGAATGAGTGAACAACGATGGTGGTCTGGATGTTGCTTGGAGCGACATCTGCCCCAGGCAACATCTGGTTGAAAAGTAGTAGTAAGGTGGCTGGTCGAATATTAATTCCAGTTGTGGTTGAAGAGGCTTTAAGCCATTTGTGCTAAAACACACCATAACAAAAAAACCCCAAACTCAGTTCTTAATACTTCAGAGAGCTGTCTCTCTTTTGCTCTCTCTCTCTCACACACACACACACGCGCGCACACACACACACACGCACACACACACACGTTAGTTAGGACGTGCAACCACACATGCAAGCACTCAGACAGACAGATACAAACCCAGGCTATAACACATTTGAAGCAAGTAAACAAGCTCATTAAGGGCATTGATTGTTTGAAAAGTGCCGACCAGAGGAAATTTGAGTGCCAGATTTATCAGCACAGTCACGCACACATCTGGTTAATAACCTCATGTACTTGTTGACATGCATAGACAGACTGTAAATTACATGAATTTCTTTAACACCCAGTATTTTATAAGAAGAGGTGTTTACTGTACTGTACCACTAAATACCTCATGAATATTTAAATTACTGATTCACATTACTTTATCTTCTACAAGAAGAACACTTTGTTGTATTTCTTTTTTATAGTAGTTTGTATATTTATTTTATTTAGTGTTTCTTTTTCTTGTAGTTGTATTCATAACACTAATTATAATTCTGCTTTCTAAGATTCTAGTACAAAATATAACTATGCAGTTTACAGTGATAATGATGACCCATAGCATTTTCTGAAGAAATACAAGTGAAAGTTACTCCATTCTAGCAGCTGGCTGTTGAATTTGAAAGTGGAAGCGACAGCTGTGAATGGATATCTATAAGGTGTTAGAAGCTGTAGCTAGTTAGCTAACTAATGCATTGCAACGAACTGATTTAAAATGCTGTCTCCATCTGGACTTTATAATGTCGATCACACTAAATGTTTGTGGCAAAATCTTTGTGTAATTCACAAATAAGAAACAGAAATAGATGGAAATGGAAATATTCTTTTTGTATAGGACTGTGGAGCTAGTTAGTCCATTAATTCTGAGGATGATGTAAAATATGAAATATAGTTTACTAATTTGTCATTTTAAGGTTTTTGATTTAGAATGATCTTAAATACTAAATGTGTTTAGCTAATATATCCAGTAAAGTGGGCAGAGCAGCTGGGATCTTCGGGTGATATTTTTAGGGTTCTAGCATTGTCGTAGTTCTTTCAGCATAATAAGTAATGTTGTTGCAACTTTCATCATTGCAACTGAATCATCACTTATAATTTTGTACATTCAATAGTTTTGTTTTTGTGTTTCTGGTTTTAGAAATGCTTAAAAAAAGCCAAAGAAAAGTAATACTTTAATGAAAGAAGATTTGTTTTAGTTTAAAACCATGACTGTATCTTTATCGCACTGGATCTTATCTGATGTGCTACTTTTCCACAGGTGGAATAGCTGCAAACAGAACAAACAGGCAGCTAATAACCGTGGAGCTACAAACAACCAGATGGTGACGCCGGAAGGAGAGAAGTTGCACAGTGACAGCGGGATCTCAGTGGACAGTCAGAGTCTGCAGGAGCAGCAGCAGCAGCAGCAACAGCAGCAGGCCCAGGCTGAAGTCCAGCCTCAGCCTTCGCACTCTCATACACAGGAACAGATAGGTAGGCTCAAACCCTAATCCCAGCTTTTCAGTCTTTCCGTTTGATAAATGGGTATTTAAATGTCCAAAATGCTTTATCTTTCATCTTTCTGTCCTCTCTTGCTTATTGCAAATCAATTTCCCAGTTCCATGAAAGCATAAAGTGGAAATTGCGTGACCGTGTTCTAATAAAATGATAAGCCTGATGGGAGCTCAGGTGCTTCGCTCCATGAAAACCTGGCCTCTCATCACAGAAACTTAGACTCATCCCAGACTAAATACATTTTTCCTTCACGTGGTATTGCTTTCGGTGCCAAGGAAAGTCTACCTCGATTAAATCAAGATATTCTACTGAGATTTTATCAATGTGTGTAGTGGTGTTTTTTGAGCATTGTGCAAGCTTTTCTCTCAGAGGGAAGACACATTTCTGCGGGATTGAGATCAAAAGCAGTATATCACCTAACAGCGGGACTAAAATCTACATTTAGCTGCCAAAGGCAGGTAGGTGAGGCCAAGTCTTACAGGTATTCACGATGCATTAGACTCAAGGAATGCACAGACTACGGCTCTGTAGGAAACCTGCCGTCAAAACAAGGTGAAAAATTTCAGTGTTGACAGAATTTTGACACAGATTCCATCTCAGTCAGTACATTGGAGGAATGTATAGACTGGGTATGTAACTGTATATGTATGATCTGTATTTGACTTTACCACTACTCCTCCATATATTTGTCTCTGGGGACTTGGGAAGTGTTTCTGGTGTAGGTCTTTAGGACAGATTGTGCAATGCAGACATGAAAGCCAGACAACATCTAAAAGGTTTGTTTGGAAGATGAACTCAATAAATGATGTCTGGCTTAGAACCAACATTATGCACTTTACTAATCTATTATAAAGCAATTTACCATGTCCTTAATTTACTTCTTGTAATGCAGTGCATTAAGATGGAGAAACGCAGAGATGAACTTTTTTGTGTGTGTGTTTTTGTTTGTCTGAGATATCTGCCATTACTGTTAATATAGATATATTAAGATAACTCCGAGTATACATTTTTTTTCTAGTGCTTTGCCATTTTTGTCTGCAAGCCAGAATTTCTGTGCTTCCTACTAAAGGCATAAATATTGTTAAAATTTTTTGTTTGTTTTAAATAAAGAGCTGTGACATTTTCAAAATTAGCTGGGAACTTTAGATTGTAGGGAATGTTACTGGATCAGGAAAAATCTGTGCATTTTGGGGACTAACTTGCAGATTTATATATGTTAAAGCAGCATTAATGTGTATGTTGAAATGTGTTTTGGATTGTTGGGAACAGCAGTACTTTTTAGCAAATTCATTATCAAGCTTTGGATGTAAAGACAATGTTTTACAGGATCAATATGTTAGAGGGATTTGATCACAATAGCTACCCCCCCCAAAAATGCCAGTATCATCCCTTAACCAGTACAAGAAATATAAATGCAAACATTGAATTATTACTATATTTGAGCCCAGTTATCTCAAATTATACCAGTCTTTTATGACCATCTAATTCTCCTTTTAAATCAATATAAGATCAGGTGATTTCATTCGCTGCATAGCACTGAATATATAAACGCGAAGAATGAGGCTCGGTGAGAATTGTCACTGAATGTCTGGAAAAAAAGAGCCTTGGAGGATAAAAGTAAGTGCTCCAGGAATGTGAAGTGGCCTCTGCACAACACTGAGCCATCCATCGTCCTTCAATTCTCAAATAGCACTTACAAAATGAAACCAGCTTTTTTATTTGATTTATACATATAAGACTGAGTTTTTTCCTCTACTGAAGAGGTCTTAAGTTCACTCGTGATCTTGTTTTCAGTTGTTCTCACTTGTCCTGTTCTTTCTCAGGGTTTTATTTTTCCCTTCCAAAGCATATTGTGTAAAGATTAAGAAATTGTTATAATAAGGATAATAGTATGCGAAGACAAACAACTGACAAATACTTGCTTCTACAATCCGAACCACTGTGTCTGGTCTAGGATACCCATTACATTCTAATGAGGCCTGGAAAAAGCTCATTTTGTTCTTGTGTTTTGTTTGAGTACCTCTTTTCATTCTTCCACTCAACAAATGTGAAGCCCGCTGTATGTCAAAGAAAAGAAAGGAATTTCTTTTGGAGGCAAAGTTTGGCATTGGTTCATTGAGAGGATGACTGCCTGCTTAACACTGTCACCTCTTTAACGGACTGGCTCATTAGCAGGTGTTACGAGATGGGATCCAGGCCTGGGCTCCAAATCTGATGTAGTATCAGTGTTTAGCACGTGCTAATTGGCATTACCACCGTCTGTCGGTGCGGAAGCCATTAAAAAGGCAGCAAATGTGCTTGTGCAGGGGGTTGTGTGTTCTTACACAACCAACTGGGACTGTAAAAAAAGCAAAGGAGTGAGAATATGCGCCATAAATCCATGATAATCGCAGGGGGTTTCCTGTTTCCACTGAACCATAGTTAACTGGTAGCTAAAGTAATGGGAACAGCTTCAGTCAAAACAAGTCAAAGAGGCTTTTAAAACCAGAAACCGAGCACTGAAAATGTCCCCTCGCTTTGACTGACACACTCAATGAGGGTATTCCCTGCATGATTCACTGGTGAGGGGTGAGACCTCCAAGATGAAGGGTCCTCAGCCTCATTTCTGTCTGCTCATCTGAATTGAAAAGAACCATCTCATCTGTGCAGCACCCCTCCCTGAACTCTCCCTCGCTTACTGCCTGCTTCCCCCTATGAATTGTGCAGATTGTATGTGTTTAAAATTTAAACGAGACCTCATTGCCCAACAAACTGAGTCAAAGCAGGTGTCAGTCAAAAAATATTTAAAGGATTGTCAGAGTCATTGGAAAAAACAAAAGACCTGATGATGAAAGGTTAGAAATTTTAATGTCAAAACTGACCTAAAATAACACTGTAGCAAATGTACAGTCCCAGATTTATGCTGCTTAATCTTCCTATGAAAGCCACTGACAGAAGGTTTGCTGAAAACGCAGAGGGACGACAGTCTTTATTGCATCACTACAGTCCACCTCCATCATGGGGTTTACATGTGGGATTGCGTTTGAGAGCCCACGGTACCTGCAGAATCTCAGCAGTACATTCTTTACTCTGTAACATTATACAGCTGAAAGTTACAGTAATAATGCAGCTGAGTCATGTTACAAATCACTAATGCAATTTCTGCAGTACAAGAGGGATGACTCATAACTGGTTGTCATCCTCCCACATTAGCAAGTTTGCAAAAACTTCTCTGGGTGGAAGTATTCTCACTGCTGTTGTTATCTGAATAATGAGCATAGAAGTAGGCAGCAGACACCCCGCGTGAAATAAGTATGTATTTGGTGCACAGTAGAGCTGCAATGAGTCGACTAACTGATTAAATTATTCTAAACTACTTTAATAATTGGTTAAGTGGTTTGATTACCCTGAAGATGTTGGTTTAACAAATCAACACACTTGATGGTATCAACAAGGATTTAGGCTGTTTTTTCCCCCAAAGCCAGAGTCTTATTATTTCATCTGTTTTTGTCAAATCCACAATCAAGGAGCAATTAGGTCTCGGAAATAAGTTCACAACTAAATTAAATATTCACCCTCTAATGTCCTGACTAATATTCAGCTTCCCTTTTTATCCCAGGATGTAGAAGCAAATTTCTGAAGTGCTGGGAACCTGGTGACTAGTTTTTTGAATTAGCCTCTGGGGACAACCACCAGCTGGGGCTTCCAGTGTAGAGAACAGGCATCTGGTGCAAGACTTGCTGCTCTGTAAACCAGTGATTCTTTACAAAGTCAGATACATAAAAAAAAAAAAACTATAAAAATCTAAATTATGATCAGAGCCTAGCTTAAGGTTCAAGGTTGTATTTTGGCAAACGAGTTCACTCTATTGCTCCCACCATGTGCTGTTGTTGGCATTGTGCAAATGCACAATTGGGGTACAAATATCTTGCCCCATGACACAAGTGCATAAGCAGATAATTGATATAAAAAAAAAGACTATGGAGATTCATCAGCTTGGTACATGCTATCACAAATGCCTGATGACAAATAAAAATACAAAAAAGAGGGACCAGGCAAATTTAGCAAATAGGTTTATAATTTAGGAAGAAAAGACTGTGTTCATGCAGGGTTTAGTTAATCAAGTAAACACAAAAATATGTAGTATCCTTTTAAGTGCCCTAAAAATGAAAATGGATTTAAATGGAATAAAATGAGTTCTGAAATGAATATAAGTAGTGCTATTTGATAGTAAACTATCAAAAGAAAAACAGATATATATGTGAACATAGTAAAACACTGACTCTTAAACTTTTCCTTTGAGTTCTTGTGACAATCATGAAACCACAAATCACAATCACAATTGGCAAATTTCAAAGCTTAACAGTGGCTTTGGATCCAATCAGGATTCCCTGAATGTTCTGATTGGGAAAAAAAAGAGTCTGTAACAAGGCTTCGCTCTGATGGGGAGTTCATGTTTCAGAGTAGACCTGATTGAACTGGTTCAGTGAAAGACAGTTTGTATTGATTCTCGGAATGAGGTCGGACTTTATAAAACAGCCATGTGGCTATTATTATCAGTGCTGCCTCTGAAATGAGGTGCATTGCCAGTTCAGAAACAGTTGGACTGAAGCAGAAGTGCAGGTGCAAGCCACTGTGTGTCTGTGTGCATGAACTTGTGCGTGATACAGATGGCTGGGCACTGGCCAGTGTCAGAGTCTTTCTGCTCTGTGTCACTGAGGATGCCTGTAGAGTGTCTGTTTAAGCAGAAGGAAGAGACGAGTGCTTTGGACTGCCGCTGGACATAATCAGAGTAGATGGAGAAAGGAAGCAGAAAAACTGGGTGTAGCGATCTTAGTGCTCTTAGTGCAGTATGATGTTTGGAAAAGGATTTTGTAGGAGGAGAGTGACACTATAGGTAGTCCCTTCTTCAAACTGTGTTGTACTGTAGTTCACTTTCACAAGTCTTCATTCCCAAGGTGTTTCCATGGTTTCCCTCAATCAGCTTTGTTTCCCATCCTCATGGAGCTAATGATCCAGTTTAACAAGCTTGAATGAGTGGATGACACCATAGGGCCCTCTACAGGGTAGTGTGTGATTATCCAGAGTTTTAGAGGTTTTACATGACTTATAGTAAGTAGTTTATTTTTTGGTGAATGGATAGTTATAACATTCGGGTGATTAGAAACATTTCCTCGTGATTAAGAAACTTTTTGAAGAAAATAGAACAAGGATCTTTCCAGTGCGAGACACAAGAAACAGTGTTGGTATGAGTGAAATTTCAAGATAATAAAAGAAGAGCTCTACAACTAAAAAAAACCCCACCAGTGTCTTCTTTTCACAGCCTGACATATATCTTATCTTTTTCTGCAGTGGTTAGGGTGGATGGGGGTCCCCAGCCTGACTCGCCTCCCCCTGAAGTCTGAGGAGACGGAGGCCCAAGACAAGGAGAAGACAGTGGGGACTTAAACAGTGGACCAAAAGGAAGACAGGCGGCCACAGAATGTAAAAACTTACTCTGATTTATATCTGAAGCTGCCACAGAGCGACATTTCGACTGATAAGGACCTCCCAGCACCTTTGGGCCACACGCTGACTCTTCCTCCATGCACATACAGTGTGCCTGGACACAATCTCTTTGGCAATATCAACCAAAATCTGAACCCGTGTTACACAGATAGGTAGATATTTGCCAGTGCATCTTGTATTACCTGACTATTCCAGTATGACATGACATAATTCTCACTAGCTGCCAGTTTAGAACCTCCTATCCATCTCAAAGCTTTTCATTTACCTTTAAATTTTATGATCACTTGCAATGAAACATCTATGCCTGATAGGTAAATAGGTAGAAAGACACTTCATTATATTCCCTCTTTTTTCATGAGCATCGAAGAGACAAAGGGAGCTTGTCCGTCTCACATCTTGCTCTGTGGCGTCCCACTCTTGGATAATCCTCTGCCTCTCTCCACGAGATTCACTCTATTAGACCCCCACTGTCATCAGCGATACGAAAAGCAACAGGGGAGCCGTGAGTCACTCCCAACTTCTTCTGAAATTTCTTTCTCTTGTATCATTTAACCACAGATGCGTTTCATGTCATGTTGTCTTATAAAAAGTCTGCGTCATTGTTTGAGATTGGCTACGCCGACTGATGCGAGTGACTCATATTTGGAAAAAGAGGTTAACTGTTTTGTTTTGTTTTTGCCTCAGTGAGATGCTTCTTCCTGACTTTCTCTCACAAACTAACCTCCGTTACGGCACCTAAAAAGGATTGTGTTTCGGTAATTTCACGCTTTTAATTCAACATACGCAAATGTATATCTTCTGTTTATGGTGCGGTACTTTAATTTTGTGGCTTGAGCTACATGGCTGATTCAGCAGTGGTCCTCCACACTCCTCCGTGGAGCCTGGATGTGCAACATGAGAGGGAACGTCTCTGCATTGTGGAGCTCTGCTGACTCATTGCAATGAGTTAACATGCCTGATGGGAAGGGGAAGCCGTCTAATGAGCAACAAACTACGTCATCAGTGCTCATTAAACTGATGTTTAAATGAATCTGGGACACAAAATCAGCAACAAGGAATCCCATCTATAACAATTTACGCTTACTGAGTGGAAAATTGGGACAACCCTCAGAGGCACACTTTCATTTCATAATCTGCACAAGCAACTACATCTTCACATTCTCACTCTTGCAGTCTTTCATGCAGCTTTGTCTGAGTCTGATAAACAGTGTGGAGGTGCTAATGCTTTGCCGCTGGCACTCACATCAACACGGGACCCATTAGAGAGACATCCTGACAGGCAGGTAGTAATTACCTCAGGGTTTCAGCTTCATTTACCCTCTGCTCCACTCTCATTGGGATTAATGCTGTGGACAACAGAGGGGTGACTACGCCCTCGCTGAAGCCTCAACGCCACATTACAAATCCTTTATCCCACTCTGAGGCTGCTGACATTTACTACATTGGCTGGTGATATAAAAGCACTTAGTCCAGGCTCACATCTAAAGCTGGGTGACACATTTTATCATGGAGGACCACTTTTATGCTGCCCCCTTCCTGTTGCCTAACGTAGCTGTAAAAGCAATTGACATAGATACCTTGCAAAAGATTGTAGCTGAGCTCACCTGCATTGCTTTAGCATTCATTCCTTCAGGGGCACGTATCATCTCAGGGTCCCTCTTGATGTGGTGTGGATAAAATGATAAAGAGATCTTCAGAAAATTAGTGTGAATCATCTGTAAGTTGTGTAATAGACCTGCTAAGTAGACAAGTAAAGTAGCTAGAAAGACACGGGTTGATATAGATTCAGGATCTAGAAACAGAATCATTTAGAAGAATAGTTTGATTGCTTTTTTCACGAATATTTTGATGAGAAGATTGTTGCTAATGTCAGATCTGAACATTCAATATGATGCTCTCTGAGGCCGGTTAGCTTAGCTTAGAATTAATACTACAAAACGGGGGAAATGGTTAGCTCTGGTCAAAGGTACAAAATTCACCTACCTGTACCAAGTTCCCTAATAAACACATCACTTCACCTAGCTTCATACGAAACCTCACATGTAAGAGATGACACATGGCTTTTAAACGGGGATTATTTGTTATACCATTACCTATGGACAAGTGGATGTGTTTACTTGTTAGCAGAACTTGTCGAATTTAATGACCACCAGATAGGAAATGTCACACAGTGAGAAGAAGACAGAGAAAGTGAGTCATTATATCCCACATGCATCAATCACCTGGTCACCAACAGCTCAAGACAATTAAACTTTCTCTTCACTTGTGATCCATGAATCACTGCAGCATAATGAATGGAAGCAAATAAAACTCTGCTGTCCTTTGCTCACACCTCCTCAGCTGATGCGGTGCGGACATGTGACCACACACACATACAGACAGTGTATGATTCACTCCTCTATTGTAAGAGCCGGTATGAGTCATCCCGATCCTAGCTCTGGCAGTGACATTAAAGCAGACTCTGCTACAGTATGAGCGACCAGAGTGTTGACTTAACAGGAAAGTAAAAAAAAAGCCCTTACTCCACGACTGCATCCCCCTGAGGCCCAATCAGCCCTCCACCATTGAACTCATATACCCTGAACTGACTTATTCTGTGTTACTCTAACAGCTTGTAAAGTGAGACACACTGTAGGAATCTACAACCTGAATATAAACAGAAATATATGCAAGACCAATTCAAGGATAAGGTTTGAGTAGCCCTAAGTTTTTGTTGTAAATTGATTTTTCTTTTTTGTCTTTACATTTTCCTGTTTGTTTGTATGAATGAACAATATTACACTTTTGGAATCCGTATTTTTTCTAACTGATGTTATTTTGTAGCACTTATTAGACATAATATGAATGCACTCAAAGAGTGTACCACAGTTCAAGTGCCTGTGTACAGTGTCCAGTATCTTTGAGTTCAGATGTATGGCTAGTTTTCTTTTGCAGTTTTCCACTTATTTTGTGTTTTTTGTGTATTTTTAAAAATATTTTCAGAGCTAATGAAGGTTTCTAGTAAATCGAAGTCAGCACTATAGATGAACCTTGGAGACGCAAGCAAACTGTATAAACCTGGCACCAGTGTAAAGAGACTTACAGTACAAATAGGTTGCCAGTGAACACATACTATATGTTAACATGCTATAAATACTGGCAACTAACAGGGTCATGTAGCATTGCATAAACATGCCACCCAGGACTTCTACTCTTAAGCTCACACATACTATTTGTCAATAGAAATCAGCTCTACGGTACTGATTTTTTGCATGTACAGTAAGTTTTATCACATACCTCCATCACAGAGGCAACAAGATATGTAATCTACAGTAAAATGAAGTCTATGGGGAGGTTCACTGTGATACTCTGTGATATTATTACTTGATACAGATAGATCAGGACTTGGTCCCAGTAAAGCTGAATGTCATCTGCAGTAACCTACTAATGTAAAATGCATTATGTAAATGTGAATTTCTTAGCGTTGATACAATACAGAAAAATACCCTAGAAAATGTATAAAAACAAAAATATGTGCAAGTGTAATGGACATCCATATTAAAATAAACAGATGTCATTGCATTATTTGTCTACTCTGTCTTTGTAGCTACACTGAGATTGATTATATTCACACGAATTGATAAATATGGTGTTAATATTATTGGTTAAAGGAAGAGCTTGAGATCTTGGCAAACCTGCTTGCTAAAAAGCGATGTGTTTTGCAAATATGAAACCTGTGCCAGCTGTTGATTAGCTTAGAGTAGCTCAAAGAATACAAGGAGGAAAACTAATAAAGCTTCAGTGTTTAAGCATTAAGATATTAAAATAAAATGAACAATTGCCACATTTAATTTCAGTGTAATAACTTTTTGTCATCACCTTAAAAACATGAAAAATTATGCAACAGTTGTAGATGGGTGAAAGTATGGACTTAATAATCCGGTTTGGCATATATTATTGCCTGCTTGCAAATGCTTTTATTGTCTGGTAGAACGCTGCGTCTTAATAGTTTATGAATTGCAGATCATTTCAGGCTCGGAGATATTTTTAGGCTGTTTTCGTTGTACATTTCCATTTCCAGTGACGTTTGAATCGGTAGACTTTGAGGTCCACCCCCCCAAAAACACTGCAGCTTGCAGGTTTTTAATAAACTTGAAGCAGTTCATTAAGGATTTATGCTAATGAATCCACTCTCTGAAATCATCCTTCAGTTTAAGTTTCATAACTGACTGCATGACATGTACATCATTTACTTTAATATCCTGAAATGATTTCCTCTTTCCTTTGCCCATTTAAAGTGTTTTTTTTATGCATGGCTTGTATTTTCTTGGTTTCATATCAAAATCCGTGAAAACCAGGAGTACGTGGAATAGCAGTGTAGTGGTTAGCACTGTTCCTTGATGGCAAGAAGGTTTTGAGTGATGCTACGTTGGGGTACTTCTGTGCGAAGTTTAGATGTGTCTATGTGGGTTTCCATCCCCCCACAGTCCAAACTTGCTGGTTAGATTAATAAAGGGTTAAAAAAAATCACTTAAACTGCATATTATAATGTGCTGCATGAATGTATGTGATTTGTAGCCCAAGGGACTTATTGAGCTAAGTAAGACTAGAAGAGCAGTACAGTATAAATGTTCGTATATTTTCAGTCCATACAACATCATGCTGTAATCGATTAAATTTAGAAGCACTCGTAGACTGATTTGTTAGCTGCAGACACAGCCAGGCTAGCTACTGTATACTTGTGGTCAGCATGAGGAGAAAACACAATTGTGGTTAGAAGTTTACAAACAGTCATCATGGGCATGACCGTCATGGTAATTTGGGGCTTTTAATGATTTCTTTGAACTGTTCTTTGTCAGAGGGTAATGATTTTAGAGGAGACATATTTAATTTAAAATCCAATAAGAACCGGATGCACAAGTTTAAATTTATTTAGAGTTTTCTCTAATTCACAAGGGGGTCAAAAGTTTGCTGGCATGAAAAGAATACTCAGGACCAATACTCAGACCAATGGGTCCAAAGAACTGAAGGAGAATTGTAGATTTACTTAAGCTGGGAAGACTTTTTAAACAACTGAAGATTCCAATTTCATTAATTCAAACAATGTTAAGTATTTGCATGTGTCTTTGCAAGTATTTGCTAAAGCAGGGGTAGGCAACTCCAAGCCTCGAGTGCCGGTGTCCTGGAGGTTTTAGATGTGTCCATGATCCATCACAGCTGATTTAAAGGGCTAAATGACTCCTCAGCATTTCTTGAAGTTCTCCAGAGGCCTGGTAATGAACTAATCATTTGATTCAGGTGTGTTAACCCAGGGTGCGATCTAAAACCTGCAGGACACCGGCAATCGAGGCCTGGAGTTGCCTACCCCTGTGCTAAAGCCTGGAAGAAGACCCAACTGTCATGCTCAGATGGGAGGAAATCAGTTAGGATGTTCTGGACCAAGCCAGGAGCCACGGAGACTCAAAGCTCTCGTGAACTGGAAACTGCTGGAGCACCAGCATCACTGTCCACAGTGAAGCCAGTTTTACATTGCTTTGGGTCAAGAGGGTGCCAACCAAGAGAGAAGCCCCACCTCCAAAATCGACACCTTTAATGCAGCTTGACACATAATCTAAAGAGGGTGGGAAAAATCTCAGCAAGCTTTTTGTCATTGGGAAAATCATAAAAGATTATTTAAAATATTTCCAAAACGGAACACACAGGTGTCATAATCTCACAGAGCTATCAACATTTTAACATTTCCCACCCTCCTAGTTTTGATGATAGGCAATTTTTGTTGTTTTTTCCCCCCTTTTCAAAAACACCCAAAAACATTGTGAAAATGACCTCAAGCAAATGAAAATAAAATGCTTAAACCAGAAAGAATGGCGTGCTGGACTCACAGCCAAACCACAGTTTAAAACAAGACCATATGTGAAGGTCTACTGGACCCAGAGTGCGGTTCTCTACAGTCTTATCACCACTTAAACGTTTTGGATTCCAGATGGAATTTTTGTTCCTGCTACGTGTCAGAGACGAATCCTCAGCGATAAATCCTTCATCAACAACAAAATGACATAATAGCAAGAAAATGATCAAGAACGGTACTAACGTCTGTTCTGGTTCAATTTTTGTGAAATAGCACAACAGTTAAAAAAATGAACTAAAGGAATACAACAGGAAAGTGATGAAATGTTTTTGTACAGCTCCCCCCTTCACTAGTTTCTACTGAATGCAACAAAGCAGAGCAAGATGGGGTTGACAGATAAATTTTAATTTGATCAGCTGGGAACATTTACATGGAAACACTAATCAACAGAAGTTTTTCCTTCTATCAAGATTAATCAGGACTCCAACTCAGCTGAAATGACAAAAAAGCCCATAAAGAGATGAAATGAAAGAGATACGCCAACTTGAAGCAAATGTGCGAACATGCTCGAGGCGATACAACTGAAACTTGTCTGTGTGACTAATTTAAAAAAGAAACAAGCACCTACAAGAAGAATGTCTCAGCTTGGCTCTCGTTTGTTGATGAATGCTTTATTTGTAAATTTAAATCAGCAGGTTATAGCTTTATTCATTCACATAGACACTTATTTATACACTTAGATAAATTCATCAGATTTTTGCTAACAGGGCTTACACACTCCATCAGCACTTAATGGGCTAAAATGTGCATGGCGATTAATCATATCTGATGGATTCATGGCACAAAAACAGATGAGAAAGAAAAATTGATTTTTTTCTCAAAGAAACCGAAAGAAATATAATAATATAGTTATTTTAAATATGTCATGTGTTAAAAATAGAAAAGTCCAGTCATAAGGAACATATATAAAACAGATCTTTGTCATTATCTAAAAGATTTAATGATGACCAAAGGCAAAAATTTAATGTGGGCATTTCAATAAATATGCAGGAAATTTCTTAATAAAGCCAAAAGACATGAGACTTTCTTAACGTCTGAAAATGTGGTTGTCTGAAACTTCGGGGAATTTCAGCCAAACCCTGATATTATGAACCAGTCGCACTATTGGACTGACATGAGTGCAAAGTTGAGGTTCACAGTACTTTCACATGTGCTGCAGCAGGCAAGCATAAAAAGAACCAGTCACACCGATCATGTCAATACTTGGAATTAGGCGCTAAATAAATCCATCCTTTTGTGAGACTGTGAGTGTGTTTTTTAGAAGAAGAACCTGTTGCACAAAAAAGCTTTTGGGCCAACATCAAACTTGTAAAGAGAACTTAATGAGATTTGACTGATGATTCGACTCATGAGGTGTTTAATGTTCAGGTGACCACTGAAATAAAAGTGTTATGACCCAGACATGATTTTGTATTCTGTGTTATTGTTTTCCCTCCTCCCTGCCTGAGGAGTGGTGTTCATTTTGTTCTATGCTTTCAGTTATGTAAGCTCTATGTGGCAGATGACCATAGGTTGGTGACCGGAGGTGCCAGCTTTAAATTAGGACCTGATACGACTGGATTAGCTCTGTCTGTTTCCAGACTCCACACCAGCCTATGCTGTCTGTCATTGTAGTGTCGTTGAGGCTAGAAGAGCTAGATTACCATCTACTTACATGTTTAAAATGTAGTGCTGGTAGCTGTGAGGTTGTTTTAGCAACCTTCTCTAATGTTTATGTCTGTGAGTTTTTCTTTTTATCTCTATGGTGGAAGGTAAGATTTTTTTTTTCTATTGTTTTGGTCGTGCCCACCATGGCATGCTCTATCCAAAATATCTGGCTTGGACTACAAATTTCACCATGGAGCTAGTCCTTAATTGTGAGTAGGGGACAAGATGGCCATGTTTTTGTTGCACTCTGATTTATGTTAAAAAGGATGTGAGAAATGTCTTGGCATTGTACACCTGGAGGAATTTCCAACATGGCTCCTGAGTGGTAAAATTTGCCTCTCACTTTGGACAGAGGACTGTGGTCTATACAGTGAGACACAGTCATGGCTGTGTTATGGATAAAGTGTCACTTAAAGAGGTTAACACATTTGATGAAATGATGAAAATGGATGGATGGATAATGACAGAGATTCAATTTTATTCCATTTCACCTTCAGTTCTTGTTTTTCCTTTCTCATTTGAAAATGGCTCAACACTAGTGGCAACAATCGCCACTTCCTCTGAGAGAGAAAAAACACGATTCAAGCCAAAATGTGGCTTTCATGTTTTTTAAACATTGACTGCTACATGTCACACCTCTGACTCAGTTCCTCACTACAGCAGAGCAGGTTGGAGTGAAATCAAAATTCATCAAACACTGAAACACATCTGCTTGGAAACGTTTTGGACTGTTGCTTCAGTCGGTCAATCTACATCTGCAAACAATGTGAGCTGACATTATGAAGGAGGATATTTTTAGAGAGCAGTGGGTTTATTTTCACAAAGTGGAGGAAGGAGTAAATCTGTGAAGGTCTTCCAACAGGATCCCAGAGGTTGAACTCTGCACTCCTATGCTAAAACACCTGACAGATAAACATACAAGACATAAGAGCAAACAGCATGCATGCATAGCTTCAGAGAAAAGGAAACACGGGGCCATTTTTACCAGATTTTTGTGTTACGTTACTGTTACTGTTTCTGCTTTATCAGTGTTTTAATATATGTCTCTGTAGGGTGTGAAATCTATGTGGGAGAGCTGGCTTCAGGCCTGAATACCAGCTCTGCGTCATGTGTAGGGCACATAAGGAAACCATCCAGCCAAGCAACAGTTAACAAATAAACAAATCAATCCAACCCAGCCTCTCCCATTTGCTTGCATCCTACATAGAAATTAGCAGACCGCCCTGTTCCAACTCACTTAACTATAAAGACAGAAGAATTAAAAGAGAAAATGTTGGAAATGACTGACTTGGAGGTGGAAAATCGGGAATGAATAGACTTGATGACAACCAGCTGTAGGAGCGCCATCCTGTAACACCTCACTCTAGTGGATCCCAAAGTTAAACACTCCCCACTTTAGACCCTCAGCAGTCAGAATTATTTCAATTTATGGCATTGCACTTGTTGCTGTGGGGTTTCTAATGCATGTCATCTGGAAAGAAGAAAGATGAAATAAGAAAACTTTTTGCCTTTGTTCAGAAATTAAACGACTGTGTGCCTCGTACAGATCCTTAAACCAATTCCATATGTGTATGGACCCCTACTGTTTACACCTTTACAACAGAAAAGGTAAAGTTGTCCTCCTTTATTGATAGGTAATACCCAAATGAATGACTTCTTAAGTGATTATCTATGATGCTGCTCGCAGAGTTAACTTTATTTATGGAGTGACTAAGGAATCTAAAGTATGTCTTTTCTCATTTCTGATGCAGCAGCTCATTGGATTTTCACGCACGAATGCGGTTTGCTTAAATCCTGCTCTGCTACAAAGTAGCATGGACAACAAAGTTGACTAATGGAACGTTAGAGCGAGACTCACTGGGATTCAGTTTGCCCACATCCATAACTTGACTGTCACTTCATATCAAGATAGAGATGAATAATTTTAGGGCAGAGTTAGATTTGATTTTTCTTCCCTAAGTTGAGCCTCAGAGTGAGAAAAATGAAAGTGTGTGACCACCATTGTAATGCGTGCACCTTCAACGCCTGGTGCAATTCATCTTGTCGGATATGGAAGAATACTTTGTTACACACAGTTAACTGGGCAGAAAGTGAGAAAGATATTGGGTGATTCTAGCAGCACAAACAAAAAACAATAGGCCTCGGTGAACTGCAACAATTCAATACGTATCTGGAAATGCTACGAACTTGGTTACCCACTTGTGAAGGAAACACAGGGCAGTGAGAATAACAAAAGGCACCTTTTGACAAAAGAAATATTGCATCAAAGAAAATGTGTACGACTAATTTTACCAGCAAAAACTCTATCTTATGAAAGATTGCAATTAAATTTGGAGGCTATTTTTTACACATAGAAAAGTTTGAATGCACATTTCTAATACGTTTCAAACTGTCTATCTAAGACATGCAGTTAGTGGGGATAGGTTAATTGGAAACTCTAAATTACCCATAGGTGTGAATGTGAGTGCAAATGGTTGTCTGTGTGTTAGCCCTGCGACAGACTGGCGACCTGTGCAGGGTGTACCCTGCCTCTTGTTCTAAGACAGCTGGGATAGGCTCCTACCCCCCCCCCCCCGTGACCCTGAAAAAGGGATAAGTGGCAGAGAATGGATGGATGGATGTTTATCTATTACAATATTTGCTCTTCATATCTGATTAAATCAATGAAGCATGTTTCATATGTTTTTCATGTTTTTTCTGGTTTAAAAAAAATTGCATGAAACACAATGTGCATGCTGCATTAATTGACATTCAAAGATGTTTTATTGCCATAACATCCTTGGCTTAAGTCTTTCAATTTCTGTACCTTTCATGCCCTCTAATGACTTTCATACAACCTGTTTCCCTTTCAAATGTATTACGTACATCATTAACTAATACATTAATTATGAAAGTAATACAATTATTATTATATTATTATTGTTGTACATTTATAGGAGACAGGTAAATAATAAAGGCAACCTCTCCTTTGAATGCTAACAAATTTTACATTTAAAGAATATATTTCAAACTTGTAATATACCTGCGCCCACCCCCGTGTGTCCGGGGATGGGCGTCCAGGTACACACCGGCTCACTCCTTGGTGGCTGCTTGTCAGGGCCTGGAGCCTGGGGCTCGCTCAGGCCACTTCGGGGGTGGGGTGCCCTCGGCCTCTCGGCCTGGGGCTCGGTCACTCTGGCACAGCTGGCTGCCGGCGGAGCTCACGGGCACGTCACTGCAACCCCCCTGGCTTCTGCTCCGCGGCTGCTGAGTGAGCCCTCATCTGGGACTCTCCTCAGCTCTTTCTGGGACAGTGGCGCGGCTGCCCCTCTGTTGGTCTTCCTTGGTCTCTTGTGTTCTGGGGGCCTCTGGATGTCTGGAGTTTTGATCTCCTCCATACCTGCTTCATGCCCTGGTGGACGGGGCTGTGGCCCCCCCACACCCTCTAGCAGATCATTACATGAAGGAACCTTTTAAATACAAGCGCGTCCATGCTCACAGGTGTACACACGGGTGCTCACACACACACAAACGACACCCTTTTTGGCTCCTACCTCAAAGCACACTCTGCGCTGTCGATCTTACGTGCTGCACAATAATGTTTAATATTTAGTATTTACTGTTATATTCCCATAGATCATCGTGATGTTGTTTATTATGTTGCTCTTTTTTCTTCTGCTGGTTTTCTCTTTTTTCTTTCTCAACAGGTGATTGAAATATGTATTTTTTGTCTGCTTGTTTTGTTGGTTTTTATTTTTTGCCCTTTATCCCCGTCCCTCTTCCCCACTGTTTTTCTTTCCCTCTTTCTTTCTCCCCTTTCTTTTCCCCAGTCAAATCTGTCCTGTATTTAGCAAGTGAAAATAAAATAAAATAAACAATAAAAGGTGAATCAAATAGACCATTACGGCAAGGCTGGGATGGTCCATTTGGTAAACTAAATCCGTTGGGCATCTTTCTTCACCTTTAGACAATAATTCTGATGGCAAAAGAGCCAAACGGGACAGGCAAAAAAAAAAAAAAAGAATGTATATATTTCACAATGTATTTTTTCCAAGTACAGCGGGTGCCATTTGTGATCCAGTCAACACTTAGATCAGAAACTATTTATTATAACAGAAAAAAAAGCTTCCTCAAACACTGAGGAAAATGTAAATAAAAAAGAGATGAAATGATATGCAAACCTCATAAACCCATATTTTTCACAATAGAACATATAAAACAGGAAATAACAATATAACATATCAAATGTTTAAACTGATAGAAAAAAATGGTGAAGGGGCATGTTTACCACTGTAAAAAAATCCTCTCTTCTTTCAGTGAGAAGTTTTTAAACATCCAGGACTTGAGGAGACCAGTTGTTGGGTTTTTGGGACAGAAATGTTGTTGCATTTTGGTTTAATATACGATTCTAGCTGCTCTACACATGCGGCTCTGAATGGCTGCTTTCTAGATGGTTGCTTTCCAGTTATGCATTTGCACTAATGCACCCTCATACCATCAGAGATGCATGCTTTTGAACAGATTGCTAATTTCAAGTTGGACGGTCCCTCTCCTCTTTAGTCCTGAGGACGGTGTGTGCATTTTATTCTATAAGGAATTTCAAAGTTTAGTGGAACAGTTTTCCACTTTGCCTTGGTCCATTTTAAACAATCTGTAGTCCAGAGGAGGTTTGTAGATTATATTCACTTATAGCTTCCTCTTTACCTGATAGACCTTTAACCTGCATTTCTGGATGGCACGGTGAACTGTGTTCACAGACACATTTCTGGATGTATCTTTGAGCCCATGCAATGATTTCCGTTACAGAATCATTCCTATTTCTGTGTGTCGCCTGAAGCCCTGAATATCAAGGGCATCCGGTATTGATTTTCAGCCTTTCCCCTGTGCACAGTGATTTCTCCAGATTCTCTGCATCTTTTATTGTATTACGCAGTGTAGATGATGAGATATTCAAACATATAAAGATGAGCTATTCTTGGCAATTTTACAATGAAGAAAATTATTGTGGAATTGTTCCACATTGTGAAGACAGATTATTGAACTGTGGCTATATTTGCTTCTGAGAAAGTCTGCCTTTCTAAGATGCTCTTATTATACTACTGACCTTAGTAGCTGCAAAATTTTCCACTAGATGTTTCTCGAAGAACTTTTTTTTCCAGCATTTTGTTTGCCTGTCCCGACTATGAGATGTGTTTGTGCCTTTTTTTAATTAAATAGTAAAATGCCTCCGTTAAAGCATTCAGTATTTTTCATTTTCTATTGTAAATCTGTGTTTCATTTGTGTTCTGTTGTAATTTACATTTTACACCTCATGCAGCTTTCTTAGAACTGGATTTGTCACTGATTATTTACCATGTTGTCTTCAGGGGCATGAAACACGTTATACCAAAGTCCTTCCTAGAAGCAAATCCCTTGGCAACACCTTTGGGCTCTTATTTTGGTAACTATTTTAAAACATTATCTAAAATAACTCATTTAAATATTACTTGGATATGATTTTTTTTAATTTTATTTTATCTTTCTACGTTTGCCACTGCTACTTGAATCACCATTTTAATGAGTTATTTTGGGGGGTTTGTAATTCTATCAATATTTACAACACTGTGTTTATTTTTTCTCTCTAATGTTTCAGGATTCTGAGTTGGGTTGGGTTTCTTTGCCATTGCTGAGCTTGTAAAATTCACTGACATGCTCTATACGATACTGAGAAAAACAAATAAACTTGACTTGACAACAGATGCATCTGCACTAAAAGTCTTTTTCCTAAAAAGTATTTACCTTCACCAGAACATTACTGTACCATATGTTTATCTGGACACCCACAGGTGGCACACCCCGAAATGGAACATACTGTAAAACCACAACATTTATAAATATTTATGAAACTCTAAGTGCCTAGGGTAAAATTTGGACACGGTTTGTTTTCCCCACTGTTCTCCGATACCACGAAGACCTAGACTGTGCTTGCATGGGACACCTGGTCTCATATTCTCTGGCTTAAATTCTAATAGCCAGCAGACGGAAAACACAGACTGGGTTAATTTTTGTGACACACCTTCTCCTCACTTTGATTGCAAGACAAGAAGTGATTTTTCCACTCTAATCATCTTGGCTTTTCGTCCTTGACTCCGTGTATGACAAAAGGATAAACAGTTCATATATATACAAACATGTATTTAAGCATTTCGTTGTACAAATGAAGTTTCTCTTCAACAAACAAACACTTCAATCGACCGCACTGATGAGTAAACTTCCTCCGGGCACTGAGGCTGATCAGAGGCATTACAGCATCCTTTTGCCATTCTCAGTGATACCTAGAAAAAGGGGCGAGGTAAAGCAATCTTAGATCATTACACTGAACTCTGCTTTACAGAACACTGTTGATATCCATTACATGCAGTGAAATGCTGCAAGATGCACGTTTTGCTTTCAAAACTTCCCTCAACAAAACAAGCACTGACTACAGGACATGGCATTGAAGTTAACCAAATCCAGCAATCAGGTTTTTCTCATTACTCTTCCATTCACACCTTCTAATGGACTCTATTTCTGTCAACAACAATGCACACAGAGTTGTTTTTTCCCCAGCTCTGGCTGCAGATGCAGTGCTCAGACGCTTTCAGCACTATGCCACTTGAATACTGAGTATCTAGTGCCTACGTAAAAATGAATGTTTGGGATCCCCCGAGTGTTTTCACAGTAGGTGTGCTAAGAAACTGTGCGGGCTAGTCAGCAACTGTACTGCTACATAGTGATGACTATGTAGCTGTAAGGATACAGGAATGCGTGATAAGAGAGGGGGGAAAAGGGTGTTTTGCGAGATAGAAAAGATAGATGGCAGCCAAGAAGGATTGGGCTGCTGTGGTGTATTTCTCCTCAGGGTCGGAGATGCTGGGTACTCACAGCACATCTTGCTGCATCTGCACAGGGCAATATGTGCAGGTGACAGTGAACAGACAGCTTGCTCTGCTCCACAGCACACCTCAGTACAGCAACTGGACCTGGAAATCAAATTTATGATAACGTATTATCTTCTGCATGTGTTAGGACTGAGACTATCACAGTAAACCACCGCTGTGTCATGGTGAAAAGAATTTCCATTTCTCTCTGCTCTGCTTTTCTCTGAATAAAATATATAGTAGTTGAAAAGCCAAGTATCCAGCCCAACCTCCCCCCCCCCCCTTTTCCAAAAAAAACCAAACAAACCCCAAACATACAAACGAGCAATAATGACAAATCTTGCTTTTCAAAAGATTAATTTCTGTAAAACATGACATTGGTGGTTAATCAAAGGAAGTCTAATGTAGTTATGGGGTAGGACCAAAGGGCACGCCTCATTCTCATTTAATTTCCTGTGCAGATGGTAACATGGGAGTCTAACTCCTATATTTTCTGATCACTTATTGTGTCATGTTTCCTCATCAAGTCCTTCCTTTGGCCTCCTTCTGTTTTGCAGTAAAGGAACCACAGAGAGGAAGCTGATTCATCAGCAAGAACTTGGGGTTTTCTGGTTCTTATTGTCCATTTAATTGCATATTTTTTTCTCATTCGACCGCATTTAACCCACATTCATCAATCTAGTGAACACTGTAAAATACACTGTATTCAACTGATGGAAATTAAAGATATTACATATATATTATATTTTCTCTCTCATAAATACTTGTGTCTCTGGTGATGGCAGTGTCGTATTGCTAGGGCATTTTTAGATTAGATGAAACTTTATTTATCTCTCGGTTGGGTTCCTCTGGGAAATTCAGTTAGAAAGAAACAGAAGCAGGGGAAGCCATGGACCTCGAAATTTACATTCCAAGTTCCCCTTGCCTGGACCTCCCCTCAGCAGGTGAACATACAGAGCCAGGTGAGCTGGGGGGTTGAACCAGCGACCCTGAGTTTTGATCCTACTAGCCCGCCACATGACGGAGTAGTAGCATATTTTTAAACCTTTGGTAATCCTATTCTTTTTCCATCCTAATGCTACCAAGAGCCTGATATTTATGACCCTGAATAAAATGTCTCAAGAGCTATTAGATGGATTATCCGGCCATTTGGTGTGCACATTTATGTCCCCATCAAGATTATTTGTAACCAAGCTGGTGGCCTTTTTACATTTCATCTTTTTCCCCATCTGGTAAAAATTTAAATAAATAAATAAATCAATAAATAAAAAGGTCAGTAGTGTGATTTAACACTTACTACTAAGCACGTTTTTATCAAACATTTCCACTTTGCCCAAACTACTGATATGTAGAAGATATGGACAGGGTGCCTTTTTGGCCTCAGTGACATCTCAGACCTTTTTCTAAAGCTAACCAAGAAGTTTTTGGTGCTTTAGCCTAAACAAGCAGTGAGAAAAAGTGAACATAAAAATCAGTGAGTGAAATCAATGCAAAACAAAGTCATAGATGTCCCAGATGGGATATAAAATGTCTCTTGGATGAGAACAAATGACTGGGACCACTTAGCATCCAAATGAGGATATTGTCCGGCTGTATTAATGCCCTGGGATAAGAACAAAACATGTTCCCATCAGCCTTACATATAATTTAGAGCTCAGATTAGAAATAAAACCAGCACCGGGCAGCCTCTCACATGGCTGTAGGCTCTCATTTTATTATTTCTATCCCTCCTTTTCAGAGTTGTGGGGTGCTATGGAGCCTATCCCAGCATGCATTGATTAATATGTGCTGTGCACAGGGCTGACACACACAGGCAAACATTTTGACAATCAAACCTTCTGAGCTTTCGGTTCATCCAAACTGCATATATTTGGCCTGTGGGAATAAACTCATGCAGGTATAAAAACAGCAGGGTCCTCAGCGGCCTTTGAGGTGTGAACAATAATCCAATTTTATACTTCATTTATTGATAGAGCAGGACCCAGTAGGTACATATAACTGACACAGAGAAGAATGGAGAGAGCAGTTAAATACAGACATGCCACCACATGTACCTGTTGATTAAAAGAGAACACAAAAAAGCTAAAATTATACCTCATACTAAATCAAGTTCTACAACACTGCATAGAAACTATTTTTACTTTGTCTATGTGTCATTAATTAAAAAATAAAGAGAACTTACAGTGCTACAGTCAATTAATGACAAGATCAATATCATAAATAGAAGAATATAGAAGTAAAAAATGTAAAAGAACCACTCATGCTGAAATGTTTAGTAGTTTTTTTTTTAGAACATGTCTCTTATATTGATAAGTATGTGTCATTACTTAGTTGTTTGGATGGGTAAAATATCATGAGCAGTCACATTATTAGCCAGGAATGTGTGCGAATATTCTAGTGGAAGAAATACATTTAACATTAACAAACAAAAGTTATGACTACTGCGGATGAAAAGCTGCAGCCACTTGTAAAAAGAATGATGAAAAGGTTTTTAATCAACTAATAAATACCAACATAAGGAAGGAAAATGACAAAATCATTGGCATTCTGAACATAACAGGAAGTATCAGGCGCAACAAAAAGAAGATCATTACCATACAAATGAAATAATAAAGAGCCCAACAGCACCTGCTCCTTGTTTCCCAAGTATGAGGAGATCTTGCTGAAAAAACGAAAGTGTAATGCAGAGAATAAAAGTCTGATGATTCACAGTCTCATAAAGCTTTACAGATATATTGGATATTCATAGCATGTATTTGACAATAACAATGCTGACATTTGCTTTGAGTAAATTGCTGCCTTTGTGATTTCCATCTATCCATTTTCTGCTATGTTCGAGTTGCAGAGGCAATAGTCTGAGTAGAGACACTTAGATCTCCCTCTCCCCAGCCACCACCTCCAGCTCGTCCAGGATGACAATGAGGCAGTCCTAAACCAGCCCAGTAGATGTAAGCTCCCCAGCATGTCCTGGGTCTACCCTGGGCCTTCTTCTGGGAGGACATAGCCGAAACACCAAACCGAGAAGGCACCAATCAGGTACCCTAGTTATATTCCCAAACTGCCTCAGCTACCGTCTTTCAATCTTTAACCTTCAGGACAACCTACAGAGGATGTACACTATGATCGTATATGTTGCAAAATGTGAGAGTTGCAGAATAAAAAGTTAATAATTTGAAAAAAATGTGAACTTATATTTTGAAATTTTTGCTTGTGAACTTGGGTTTGGAGTTTGGAGGTGGAAGGCACAGGAGTGGAGGACAGCCAATCAGAAAACAGAAGATGAAGAGGTCTCATTCCTCGCTCTCCTCCATCCGCCTTGCTGGATTCACAAGTGCCGAGCACATGTAGCCAGGGTAAGTTTCCTTTAAAGCTTTGTTTAGCACATTTGCACTGTGATTAATAAGGAAATCAACACAGACCCAGAAATCCCGCATTAGGAGTAGCCACTTCTAATTTAGGTAACGGTAACAGTGCTAACCAATGACTGTTTTCTACAGTCATTGGTGCTAACGGTGCTACCTAACTAGCTATCCAACATAAATACACTGATCGCTGTGCTGCCCTGACATTGGCGTTAGTTTGGATATATGTCATACATTCAGTTTACATCAGAGCAGTGTTTTTTTTTATTCAGTTTGTCCCACTGTTGGCAATAATAGAGAACTTAGTTGACCTCAGTGACCCCTTCACTGTGAACAACAGCACAGTCGCTCAGGGACTCAGGGATCCGTATATCACACTTTAAATCACACTAAATCAGAGTGCCTGGTATTTTAGGTTTCTGGTAGAGTAACTTGATCCTTTGTTCATCATCATCATCATCATCATCATCATCATCATCATCATCATCATCATCATCATCATCATCAGGGAATTCTAATTTGCTCATAGTCTGACCCCTCACCCTGGATCTGCTTGCTTTGTGAGACCTGTGGTGAATCGCACAGGACAATGGGCCACGCCTTTATCATGACAAGATAACGATCCACAGAAGAGATGTTTTCTGATTTGCATAGAAAGCTTAAACGAATTCTTACGTATCAGTAAAGTTTTTCCTATTAACTTTAATCACGTAAAATCGTTTGTCTATATTGATTGATCAGCTTTTGCGTACGTGGCCCCTCTCTGACCACTTTCTCTGACTTTGAATCAAATCTAAAGCAACATACATATTTTTCAGAATAAAACCCAATATAAATCTCACTGTTTGCACAGCTTTCATAACAAGTGTGCTCATTAAAGTGACTGATCACTAATGCCCTTTCTTTCCCATGTTTTTCAGTCACAGTTTTAAACATCTGCTTCTTTGGTCTCACAGATTTATGTAATGAATTTTCTTTTTTTTTTTTCTGAAATTGTTGTAAAATTTACACAGTTCTGTTGGCTATAAATGACATGTGACCAACTCCACATGTGAAGAATTAAACTGCATGTTACCAATATTTGTGGCTTTTTGATTAGCTGGTGAATAAAACAGCCCCTCCTGCTGCTTACCAAGAATGTATGACAGAACGTTTAATACAGCAGTAAACATTAAATGATTGCAGAATGCAATACATCAAACGCACAAATGGAAATAAAAATCACAATAGCTTGAGCTTTCAAAATTTAGTTATTTTTATTAAAGTAGATCAAATGAAGTATATATGCAATACAAATATATCAAATTCTGTAGGGCATGAGCCAGTGGTGTGTATACTTAATTGCTCTGAAAATCAGTTAATAGTAAGTTTGTTACTTTGTCACTTATGTAGGCCAAAGTGCTAACTGTCATAGTTTCATCCATCCATCCATCCATCCATCCATCCATCCTCTTCTGCTTCTCCTGTAAAAGAAAAAAAATCCACACAAAAACCACAGTGGCTTTTATTGTTCCGAAAAGCCATACTGGCACAATGCTGGATTTCACAACTCACTCCGCATGTCCACATAATGCCATAAAGAAAAGCTTTAGCTTCCCACAAAAATCCTCTGCCACCCAACCGCTGATTGCTGACTCTTCTTAGTGAGAGGTAAAGTGGTGATTAAAACAAAGGGAGGCTACATGATCCATTACTGGGGAAAAAATAAAGATGAGATAAAAAAAAAAATGTCCGGGTGGAAAAAAAATCACCATATAAAAAACCCACACTTTTGTCTTTGGAGGTTCCACTGAGAGGACACCCACATACTGTAAATGAACCCCAGACCACTAAAGTAAAGGTGCAGTCATCAATCAGAGCTCTGCAGTTTCATCAACACCATAAGGATGTGGGTGTGTTGAGAGGCAATGGGACTCACAGTCCCAGCCCCTCCTTTACCAAGCCTGCCAAGACATGGAAAGAATTTCTTCTCTACAATTGGCGATATTTATAACCCGTTGGCCAAAAGAATTAAGTATCTTTATCTGCTCACCACCTGCTGTGTGGCAGAAGGTCGAGGCTTTGGCAGATCAGGTAACAATAAGCAGTATTTGGCAAAAAGGTTAAAAATGGTTCAAGGTATTGGGTAAAAAGGACAATAAAGAGTGTGAGTGCTGCAGTCTGGAAAGCGGACACAAAGTGTGTCACGTTAACTCCCAAAAGAGTTCATCAATCAGAGCTGTAGTGCAAGGGGGGCTGACAGCTGCTAGTTTAAAGGGATGGATGAAGGCATAGTCTGAAAAAGAATATGACTGAGCTGCAACTACAACTTAGCAGAAGTTAGAATAAAGAATATTTTTAATAACTGTTTTTTTCCCCTAGCATTATACCACGTGTCTCATCTGCTCTTTCCCCTGTTGATGTCTCTTTCCTGTCATGGGCTTTCCTTTCGAGGTCTTATCAACACATCTGTCTGGAGAAGTTAGCGCTCCCATTCATTTTTACACCATGTTTTCCTAAAGCGTCACTAGATCCCCAAACAGCTCCGCTCATTCTCAGTTTCCCTCCGGGCACTTTTGAGAAAAACTGTGTGAAACTAAAGACCTCTGACTAACCGCTGCCTAATATTAACCTGCAGAGAGTCACTGACCCCCTAACTGGTCTGATCAGACAAGCCTTGTGCTGTTACAGTACGAGAGCTAATGAAGAAGCGGCATGGTGCAATGCATTCCACTGTAGCATAACTGACTTTGCACGAACAGGTTGATCTATAAATAAAGTTGGTGAACATCTGTTAGGCTAAAATCCCCTGTTAAAGTTTGTCGCTCTTTGTGGGACCTCTTACACATAAACTCCATGTAACAGATGGAAAGCTAATGGTTTCCAAATGGAATGACGCCATCACATGATCTACTTTAGAGCTGAACTGGTAAACTTTTGTGTCAGTGAACTTATCAGTAAATGATATCAGAAACACAGATGTGTTTGACATGTGTTTTCCTGGGCAGTTCCATTCCTCACACCATGCCCTAGATGAATATATTACTTAGATATGCTGATACCAAATGTCACCTCAAACTCACTATAAATAGACCCAGTGTTTTTCTATCTTAAAGGAAAAACACAAATCCAGGCGTATCCAGCAAACTCAAACCTAAGCAGCACTAACAGATGGCCAGACAATCATTTTCTATAGAGCTGAGGGTCTGGGTACATTTGCAGATCCAACTGTGCTTGTCATTAGCCAGCCCACGTGGATCCACTTGTTCTCTTTATGGAAATGCTCCTACTAAATTTTTATTAAATTAGACTTCAGTGTTGCTCCCCTGCCTACTTCACATGCTTCTCTCCACATTCTCTCCAAGCAGCATTAGTCAAATAGTGAACTGTCAGATACAGAACAACAGAGCAGAGCAACTGTTTCATTGGTGAGCTTTTTCAGGACATGCTTGTAGCGATGGCAGGCAAGCAGAGCTATTGGACTGACTGAGTTTCTGTGTCTAACTAATGGTTTTGAGGCTTTGTGGGGAGAAAATGGATGCTCTACCTTGTGCAGCGCTAAAATACCCAGAGGTCCTGTTCACAGTACATGGGATGTACAGTTACAGTTTTTCTCAAATGTTAAAACACAAAAGCCAATCCTGTAACCCAAATGACCAGTAGTCTAAACACATTTACTAAATGTAGCCACCATATACCAGTACCATAAACACATGTCACATGAAGACACAATTCACAAAACACAACCCTCTGTACTCATAAATCTAAACACATTTTTCCTTGCCAAAACACATGTTGCAAAACAACTCTGCACATATTCTCAAATGAAAGCTCATGTGATGCAAAATGCTTGCCACAGTCACCAATCTGTGAACACAGGGAACACACTTGGCGTCAGTCACTACACACAACGACTCAAAATTGAAGACACCTGTTGCTAATGATGTGACCCCACCTATGAAAGCATAGTTTGGTGAAGATGCCAAACAATCACAATGGATGAAGGCATTCGAGCGTGCGGAAGGAGAAGAGCTGCAGGCCAAAGAGGAAGAGGGGTTGAGATCAGAGGAGGAAGAGGTGAAGGCCTAAGAAGAAGAGGAGTTCGGAGTAGAGGAGGAAGACAAGGAGGCCAACAAGAGAGAGGAGAAGGTCCAGGTGGGAGAAGAAGACAACCTCGCACCATCATAACAGATGATATGCGAGCAACAGTAATTGATCATGTCATTGTTCATAGCATGACAATGGCTGAAGCGGGACGAAGAGTACATCCAAACCTGAGTAGGTCCACCGTGGCCACCATTATCAAGGCATTTAGACAACACAACAGGTATAGTACGCTATTGCTTTCTTTGTCACACTACAGTTTTACAGGCCTGTGAAAGTGGTCTGTTACCTTACATGTAGTTTTACATATAAATCAGTCAATTGACAACACATGTTTCTTTCTTTAGAGCTGAAAGAATGCCACATAGAGGTGGGAGGGTTGCCATATTCACAGCGGCACAAGAAACCCTCATTGCAGATATGGTCCGTGAGAACAACTGCATTAGACTCCGAGAGATCAGAGACAAAGTCATTGCAGATAATGTAAACTTTGAGAACATTGATGCTGTCAGCGTGTCCACAATAGACAGAGTTCTCCGGCGCCAACAGATGAGGATGAAACAGGTCTACAGGGTTCCCTTTGAGCGCAACTCTGCGCGACACATAGGACAACGTTACGAGTATGTGCAAGTACGTATACATCCATGTCCACAGTACAGTTAGTGGACATACTGTGTTGCTTAGTGGCCTACATTACTTCTGGACTACCTGTGCTACCTGATTGACCGTTCTGAACACCTGTACGCTTTCCCATGTTCACAGAGGATAATGCAGTTGGACGCGATGGCCAGACCCCATGAGTACCTCTTCCTGAATGAGGCTGGCTTCAACCTCCAGAAACGAAGGCGAAGAGGCCGTAACATCATTGGCCAGAGAGCCATCACTGAGGTTCCTGGCCAACGGGGGGGGTAATATTACTCTTTGTGCAGCTATGGGTACGGAGGGGCTTGTCCACCGGCATGCTGTCCTTGGGTCTTACAACACCCAACGTCTCCTCACCTTCCTAGAGGAGCTAAAAGACATCCTCCTGGACCGTCAACAACACCATCCTAGGCTAGCACATCACATGTATGTGATCATTTGGGACAACGTCCGCTTCCACAAGACACACCAAATCAGAGAGTGGTTCACCACAAACAGTGACCACTTTTTAAACGTCTGTCTGCCACCCTACTCCCCTTTCCTGAACCCTATAGAGGAGTTCTTCTCATCATGGAGATGGAAGGTGTATGACAGACAGCCATACACAAGAGAGAACCTCGTACGGGCAATGGAGCTGGCCTGTGCTGACATCCCAGTGGAGGCCTTCCAGGGATGGATTCGCCATTCCAGGGCGTTTTTCCCGCGGTGCCTAGCAAGGGACAATATAGCCTGTGATGTGGATGAGGTGATGTGGCCCAATGCAGCTCGGCGACATGATGCCGCACAGTGACTGTGTGTAATACTGTAAAATGACCGTGTAGACAATAAAAAAGACTTCACACCCTGATCATGTTTCCGAGAGTACTGTTGTGTGCGATAGATTCTGTTTTTGCATTGAGTTGTGTTACAGTAGTGTACGTACATGCAGGATGTTTTTATAGATTTATACTACTCACATGAAACTCACAAATCTAAATGCCTAATCCTCTGCAGAGATCTACGACGATCCGTTACTGTATAGTTTCTAAAATATGCATTGGCAGTTATGAAACAAAGAACCTTCTCACAAATTGAGCATTGTGTTTTCAGTTGTTTTGCTGTAGTGTGTAATGCTGTGTATAGTGTTTACAGTTTTGACAGCTTCGAGCTGCTCTCTTGGTGTGGGAGTTTGAGTTTTGCAGTGAGAAGGTGTGGTTGTGTTTATGTAGCTTTAGAGAAGGGTGTTGTGTTTGGACATTGGGGGACCTGGTGGTAACGTTTGTGACATGTGTTTTAGCATTTGAGAAAAACTGTAAATTGTGCTTAGTGAGAGTCATTAAAACAGAATTATTGCACTAAGTGCTACGAGGAGAGTAACTAAACGAGCACTTGTTAGCTTTATAGCACTAGTGGTATTGGCACACATTCTCAAACCTGCAACAATATAGGTTTTGTGGGCCACAGAAATTTACTTCAAAGAAGGTCATCAAGGTGACAATGAACTAATTCTGTGTAAGGTTCAACAAACATCAGTATCAGCAGAGTATTCAGTTTAAAATCTGGATGGTATGTAGGTAAGAATAGTATTAAAGTCAAGCAAAAGTTAACACGTTCATGAACACATTTAATTTAGGCTGAAATGGCAGAGGTAAAAAATCAAATTCTCACAATACAACTGCATTTTATGCATTTATGCACACAGAAACAAAGAAGTGCCACTACTGCCAGAGCCTGTTATTTGATTTGAAGGCTGCTCACACATTCTGACATGCATTAAACCAGTGACATATAGCCTGACATAGATCGTATTGGTTCCAACTTGCAGACTGTGACATGGTTTGAAACTGGAAGATCACTCTTACTGGAACAAGGAGCATTTTAATCATGGGGTTTGTTTGTTCCAACAGCATCCTAAAAAAGCCGTCCACCTCATATTGCCAACCATTTAAACTTAATATATATTCAACACCAACTACAGCAACATTATGTGCTAAGGGCAAAATAATGCCCCACTAATGCACAACATCATGATAACAGCAATATGTTACTGTCTGGCTTTAAATGTGTCTGTGTGGAGATGGGTGGCTTAATGTACTAAAGAATTACATTGGACAGCAAGGGCTGGAGGGCCAGATTTGACAATAAGCCTCACAGAGCCACTGCTCAACATGAAAAATGATGCGACTCATCTATGAGTGCATCTGGTGAAAGAAGTAAGTTAATGCAACAGACAGCCTGGGGAAGATCAAAAACAAAGACCTGAGTTCCTGCCCGCAGGGCCATCCTGGAGAGTGGACATGTTCATTATGAACGCCGGCCTAAAGACATCAGTCAGATAGATCACGATGTTAGATAGCTCGCCTTCTCTGTTGTGAGATTACATATAAATGCAAACAGTGCATTAATGGGTTTGGATGAAAGCCTCTGTAGACCATAGAGTTCTCTATTTCTGTCTGTAATGAGCTTGGTGATAGCAAAGTTAAGAATGTTACTTATATAAACTGCACTTTCTATTTGGCATCATTTAGTTGTTTGCATTACTGTGGTCCTATAATTAGAATGCTTCAGGCATTACGTGATGGCAGAGCTTTAAAAAAAAAAAAAAAAAAAAAAAAAAAAAAAGAATGCTTCAGGCATACGATTTAAAACAGTAAAAGGTCACTGAGGATTTGAAGCAGTAAATTTTAACTGTCTAAAACCAAAGTCTAAATCCATTTAAATCCAACGTCAGAACAAACAGTTCAATTAAAACATAGTCAAGGATCTCGGCTGTCGCTGTTGTCACTCGTTGGTTGTATGTTATTTATGCTATGACCAGTTTTCTCCATGTAGTGGTCGCTATGATCATGTGCAGCATTGTCGGTTCAAAGGTTTCTGTGTCCACTGCTGTCATTATGGCTGATGGAGTTTGCAGCTTACAGACAGCAGATGCTCTCCTCTGCATGGAGCCTTTGGCAGGCTCGTCTTCACCTTCATCCATCCGCTGACACTTTTCATCAAGTCACAGCCACTTGTAAATTAAACAGTGAGAATTATATAATGGGGCAGCAGCTTTGTTATATGAGTGGTGATGATGTGATACAGTTTCCATAAATAGTGTCGATCTTTAGTAGAAACATTTTATTTTCAATAAAAAAGTTAGATGGATAGGTAAAAAATGAATAGAAGCTTTTCTCACTGTGATGTTGCAACTGGGCTTTACTCCTCATTTAACTACATCTCTACTGTAGAAACAAAGTGAAAGCAAACTCTTTGATCTGTCTATCTTTAAAACCAAATATAATTTTCATCTGACAAAAACTGAACTCTCCACAAATGTCTTAATTTTTTGGAAAGGTTTGATAGATTCCTTCCACTCATGGAGGTCTTTAATGCATCTACGGTTACAAGCAATAAGATGTTTAAAAGAAATGTGAAAATAGATGGTCATCTGTAATGGTTTCATTATTGCCTTAGTTTAACACCATATTAGGCGCAATAAAAGCCCATGCCATCTCTCTTTAAAGGTAAAAGACTTTGAACTTGCATGGATGTAATTTCACAGGAATAGTTTCCGAATCATAAAATCTGGTTGAAAACATTTACGGCATTAGGTTGGCATTAGGTGCACTCAAAGCCATCGGCTAACCACAAGCCTTTCAACTGGTTTGGAGGTAGATTCGTCTGTTACCGCAGATCAGGGAACAGTTTGTGATACCACAAACAGCTGCATGGAGAAGTATTTACTGTAGCAGCCTAATTGAAAGAACAGTTTCTGTTATTCTGTTAGGATATACAGATATTATCTTTATTTGCTGCCACTTCGCAAAGAAGTCTTTGATTATTTCTATATTGTCTCCTACACCGTTGTTTTAAAATCTTCTCGCTTTTTTATTGGTCACACCTGTTTCTCATCTTGTTCTTCCTCCTACAGGGGTGGATCATTTAACTTGTGTGGTAGTTCTGCATTGTCTCAAAGTGGCTTCCAGGTGCCACCAATTAGCGTGCCAAAGGTAGGGAGTTTAACAGGGACCTGGAGCAATGCTACAATTTTTATATATGTTTGCAAAGGTTAGAAAGAACATGACAGTTGGCCACTAGGAGCAAAATGGTAAAGTTAGCGAGGTACCGTTTGAATGTTTAAGTTAGCCATGGTCTATACTACGTGCATATTCTTAGTAATGTTGGTATGTCAAAAAAAAAGGCGGTTGAAACACAAAACTAGTTCAAGACGAAGTATTTCAGCTTTAAGACATGCTGCTGCACACAAGCAGTCCCACACTGGGTAAATATGTGGTATCAAAGATGTGAGCACGCACAGATGTAAGGTCTTGCCCTGTGAAACTTATTTGACATTAAATTAGCAGACACAACCTGACCGTCTGTGTGCTGTGTTGTGATAGCTGAATCAGCGGTAGGCGTCTGGATGAATTGACATGGGAACGAAACGGCAGAAAGCCACAGCAGGTGTTTCAACTCCAGTTGGAGGAAAAAGAAAGTGAACCATGTCAGGTGTCAACCACAAACCAGCCCAGAAATCCCTTAATTTTATTCCCAGTGGGGCCTGTTCCTTCTCTAGCAAAACGCGAGGTCTCTCCCATGTCTTGCTCCCACTGCTTTTATTTTGAAACTGCCAAAAGTGATTACACGGTAGTTGTAAATAGGCACCAGCTGTCAGGAGAAAACAGGACACAATGAAGCGTTTTAGAGGAAGTTGTGTGAAAGGCTGATAAAGCCCATAGCTATTTTTTAAAATTAGTTTGTAGAACCTTTGCTCTTCTTATCTTTATTTTGAAGTACTTTCACTCGTTCGGTTTCTCAAACCTTGTACTTGTGTGGTCCTGGTAAGTGTTTCCGCATTCATAGAGCTATCTTTAATTTCACTCCATCAGAATAAAAAGCACAAAGCGGCATGAGTTGATGAACACAGTCACCTCTTTCTCCTTTGTCACAAAATTGGAAAATGCAGCGTGTCTCATTGGGGCTGCAGTGCAGAAACCCATCCGCATCTTGTTATTGTGGCTTGTTTGCGAGGCGGCACGGAGGCTGGAGGTTATTTTCTCAGTGCAGATGTGCTCTCTGCCCTGCAGAGGGGGAAATGCAGCGGTGTGGAATAGAGAGCTTTTTAAAAGCTTGTGAATAAAAGCTTTGACATCCTCCCTGCCCTGTATCCCAATAGCCATTCTCTTCTTCTGTTTCCACCAGCCGCCCTCACGCCACTGTTTCTACTGGAGCATGTTGAGATGCAGGGAACACAATTAAACCCCATGTAATGAAATCACACTGTTCTGGTTAATGGAGATGCTGGTGAACGGGGTCAGACGCTGGACTCTAAGTGGGCTTGTGTGTGTGTGTGTGTGTGTGTGTGTGTGTGTGTGTGTGCGTGCAGGGTGGATTGAGGTAGCTGTCAGACCTTTCTTTTATGTTTCAAATGGACCACCAACCTTGTCTTTCTCAATAAAACAGCCTACAATTTACAGACGAAGACCAAGAACTTGATTTAGTCTAAGTGTATAAAATACTATAAAAAACCTTCTCCTTAGATGTGTTATCATGTCAATATAAAGAATTCATTTGACAGAGACATAACGGGGGTTGGAGTGGCTCTGTGCCGCATATTCTTGATTAAGCTCATAAAAATGGTGGCGTGTTTAGTCTACTCGATGGAACAAGTGAAGTGATTATATCTTGACCTCTTGCATGATGCCAAGAATGGCAGCTAACAAATTAAGCAGTTATTCCAGCGTTATTAATAAAGACAGAAATAATGTTTCCAATAATAAATGCAGTTCTAAGACAAACAGTGCAAGAACAGCACACGAAAAACTCATTACGCTGAACTTAACACATCATTACACTCAGTGCGACCTTAACCAGCAACACCTCAATGCAGAATCAAATAGATTAAAAACTCATTGACATTTAATTCCTGGATCACATCATAGGAAGCTGGTGACCCTCGATTAGTGCAGCATGAGTCAATCTGCTTCCTCTTTATACTCCGTACTGTAGATGTCAAACCCTCACATGCAACACTTGGGAATTGCGACTCAAACTCTTTCTTCCACCTCAGAGGATATTCAAGTGGATCTCGAGCACACTGATCCTGAAAAGTAAATCATCCGGATAATGGAAAAGATGCATATACGCAGAGGCACCAGCAGAAGACTGGATTAATGTAGCAAATGAGGTGGATATGTCGCACAGCAGCACTGGGCTGGTGGCTGCTTGGAGCTTTGAGACATGAGGTCATTTGGCATGTGGCACGCTCCTTTCTTACACACTTCATGTTAATAAACTGTATGATTGTCATGTTGGTATTTTAAACAGGAACCAACAGTTAAATGTTTATTTGGAGGTAGTTTGTTCTATTTTTCAGGCTACCAGAAAAATATGTTTTCAGGAAAAAAAACAGTTTAATGAAATGGATTAGTTTGCAGTCTTCTTTTTTTGGCTGCTGCCTTCAGGAGTCGTCACAGTGGCTCATCTCCTCCCCGTGTCATCCTACCTCTAGCATCCTCTCTGTCACATAAATCCTCTGCATGTCCTCCTTCCCTACATCAGTGACTCTTCTCTGTGGTCCTTCTCTTCTCTCCTGGGGCCTGGCAGCTCTATGTTAAAAACCCTTTGTCCAATACAGCCCCTGTCCCTCTTCTGCACATGCTCAAACCATCCAACTGGTCTTCTGCACACATCACACTTCTCTCCATTAAATAAGCCAACTCTATCCCTTTTGTTGTATCCATAGATATATTTAAAATCCGTACTCTTACCACCAAACTCCTGCCTTTCCTTTTGTCTTGCTTCCTCCCACCCTTTCCACAAATTTCCACTGGCACACTGCTGGACAACTGCACTGGAGGCTTTCATTGTTGACCCTGGTCCCAACTGAGCCAGTGTAGAAATCTCATTCAAACATCTGTTTGATTCAGCCAAGATTTTGTGCCCTTACTGAACCAACCCTCCCCAGTCATCTAGGCTTGGGATCCAGACTAGGAGATTACAGGGTTGAATCCTCCTGGGGTTTAATGGGCTAGTTTGCAGTGCCAATGCTTAAAACCAACAAAGTCTTTGAGGTCTCTGTTGGATATCTTTGAGACTGCAAAAATTCTAATGAGCATCATTTAAATGAACATTAAGCTCCAGACACATATCATTTTACTTAAAACTTCCCACATTAATACATTTAAAGGTAATCCTTACCAATTTAGTGATCTGTTTTAATGCAAGTATTTAAAATGTAGTTTAAAAAAATGCAATGGAAGCACTCAGTTAAAAATAAAAGTGAAATTATGATAATCATGAACTTAAATGCCATTTAACCTTAAGCTCAAATAAAAAAAAAATGAATTTACCATCGCAGTGACTGACGTAAACCAAGCTAAAATAAAAGCTAAAAAGCAAATTAATAGTTTAGCCGGTCAAGTGATAAATATTAGCACCTTTAATGTGAGGATTTACTGCTGGTATTTGTGTTATTGTATATAATATGTTAGTTGAAATAATGAAAATAGGTTAAGCGGTTTGGAGACAAAGTTAAAGAGGCTGAGATGCTTTGGACATGTGCAGAGGAGAAATAGTGAATATACTTGACAAAAGATACTGAATATAGAGCTGCCAAGCAAGAGGAAAAGGGGAAGACCACAGAGAAGATTCATGGATATAGTGAAGGGGGACATGCAGAGCGTTGGTGTGACAGAAGAGGATGTTATTGATAGGGTGAGAAGGAGGCAGGTGATTGGCAGTGGCGACCCCTAAAGGGAGCAGCTGAAAATCCAATAACATAAAACAAAGCAAAGAACGAAAAGCAAACAGATTCCATATAATATAATACAAGTGGATTGGAGATGTATTTGTTTTACTTTTTTTAACTGGTGATGAGGTTTATGTGGTGTGAAAGAATACAAAAGGCCCACTAGTGTTTCAGTCCATTACTACCATTCATGTACAAGAGACCATTGGAGTTAATTGTATTGTTATGTGTGTGTTGGATGGGGCTGATATATTGTAGCACACTGTCCCCTTTTTCTTTCTAACCCACTCACTACTTGTCTTCTTCAAAAGCAGTGCAGAAGGCCTAATGGGCTGGCCAATGTTATTGGCTTCTCTGGGGTATTAATCAGCTAACTGTCTGCCATGGAGGTGGGCAACACTCCTCACACTGATGTGCATGCTTTTTAATCAAAACTTCCTGCACAAATTGCAGCGTGCTTGAAAAGCTAAGATTAAATTACTACTTTGATCTCTCAAATCCAATTTAGTGCTCTGAAGTTTAGCGTTTTAGTGCACATGCATAACAAACATATCTATAAGATGCATGCTAGCATGTTATCTCAGAATGACATCTGTATGAAGACCTTAAAATTACCTTGGATTATTTTATTTTTTTTATAAAGTGGACCAAAAGGATTTTTCTTCCAAGATTTTGGCACTGAAATACCTGCTGGGAATAACACTTACTGAAACCCTCACTCAGGTACCTAGAAATCCCTTTAACAGCTCCTCTGTTGCAGAACCTGGCTCCAGACCAGCATTATTATTGCCGTCTTTACATTTAAACCCTCACATATGGCTTCACCCAGGAATGATTTGTGAATCCAGTGGTTCACACTTCAGGAACGCTGAACACTCAGGGCAAATAATTCAAGGAGATTTTCAGAAATGCAGATCTGGGGAATTAAAACCAGGGCTCTGTGATTCAACGACATCTGAGAAGCTGTAGAACTGGCAAAGGACTAGGTAATTGTCGGATATGTAATAGGAGCAAGTAATGATATCTGACACCATTTGGATTGCTCTGTTTCGTTGGTGTTTGTTGCTGACTCTGCTTCTCTTCGTGTTGGTCAAACAGAAATTTAAAACTATGTTTTGTATTTGTTTAAATAGCATGGATTTTGGGCCAATAAGGCAAATTGATAAACAGGAAAAAAACTTAACTGACTTTTGTTCCACACATATGAGGCATCGGCATCCAAGCTGGGTTGTAAACTGCAAAATGTATCTGCAATGTCACCCAGCTTGTGTATGTGTGTGCATTACTGAAGCTCATCTGTAGTCCATTAAACAGCCTGTCCAAGAGGGGTACTTTGGTTTCATGGGAAACTTATCTGTCAGAGCTTGTTTTCTATAAATCTGCTGTTTTTCTTGAAGAATTATAAAAAAATTTTAAGTACACTGAATGCATCTCAGATATCAACAACATAGATAGTGGCCACACATCTAACAAGCAAGTGACGCAGATAAAATGGATCAAAAGCATATTAGGGGTAAATTCAATATCGTCTGTAGAGGCTCTTTGTATTGCACGAATCCAGGAAAGATAACACTTAAGCAGAGGAAAGTGAGAGGAGTAGAGGTGGCTGATGGAGGGTAATGTAAGAGGAGGGGGAACACAAGAGTGTAGGGATGAACAGCAGTTTCAGAAGATGGCATATAAAGGATGCTTCTTTCTTTGTTGATAACTGTCTGGATGAATCATGGGGTGGACGAAAGGCTATCCAGTTTAAACTAATGTGGAGGGAATTTATGGTAACACTTAAAGAATGAGATCAATAGGAGGAGTGCTTCCAGCAGGGAGGAGAAGCGGAGCACGCTGCCCTAACAGAGTCAGTATCAGCAAGCAAGAATCGGTTACAATTCAGCAATAGCAGGAGAGCAGTCAGAGAGGAAAGTCAATATATGCTACCTGTTGCCTCCTAACAGGCTTGATCTTTCTCATAAAGAAAATGTACACGCACTCTTGATATTCACACTTTGCTGTATTTTTGCAGTATTATTTATAGAGACAATTAAAGCTTGCATTTACTTCGACTTATGGTTTGAATCACAATTATTTCTCAGCAGATGCATTTATGCACCGCTAATTGGTTTTGACATTTTGCCCAGCTTTGGATCTGTAATACTGAATATATTCACTGGTTGTTTTTCAAAGGAAATATGTAGTTGGTATACCACACAAGTTGGACGGCATGGTCATGGTAGACCTGACAGGAAAAGCACAGAAATTTGACACTGTAGGTCCTGAGTTAAAAGCACTTTGGTAAAAATTAGGTAAAGACACCAATTCTAATTAATTCAGTAAAGCTGTTCTCTCAGAGCTTGGATATACTCATTAAAAGTTATGAAACTTGTAGGTTGGGGTACAGTTTGTTTTTTAATTTCTGGATTAAGCACGACTTTATTTTGAAATGTGTTTGTCTTAATAAATTAATCGTGAGTATGTTTGTATTTTTATTCTATTAGGTTTTCTCTGTCTGTTTCTTTTTTGTCCTTTGTTGAGACATCCATGTTGATATTTGGTGTAGCTTTTTCTATGTTAAGATGAAAGTTAAGTTTAGACATTTTTTGGTAAAACTACAATGATTGATTTTTATCTGTTTTTTTAAAAAACATTTATTCTTTTTTCAGACAATTTGAAGTAAATAGAAAAGCGAAGAGAATGAGAAGCAGATGATAAAAATGCATCAATTAGTCCATTTTCTTCTGCTTATCTCATTCATTCATGGGTGGAGTTGGGGGGTGGGTGGGCTATAAATGCTATATTTACAGTATAAAGCATTTTTTAGGAGTAAATATTTACATATAATTGAAAAGTCAGCAATGTGATTAGAGGATAAGAAAAGCTGATTGGTAAAATGTTTTTAGCCCAAAGCACAAAATATACATCAGGGAAAGTGTTACCAAATGTTATACATATATTAAAAACTATTCTGCAACATGAATAATGAAAAATGCATGTTGTAGTGGATTTTATGATGTCAGAAGCATCTCTCTTCTGAGAAATATTTCAGCATTTAGCCACTTTATGAAAGCCACAGAAATTTCCAGACAGCCAACATGGAGCAGAAAGCGTACTGTTTTCCCTTTTAATGCTAAGTTTATATAATTGCCTTATAAAACGTGGCAGACAGACCAACATGCAGCCAGTGGTTACAACTGTGTTAAACCTCAGCTAAGGACCAAACCTGCTTCATGTCAAATTCATACCTTCACCCCCACAGAGGAGACCCTTCACTTCAGGATCCGATTTTTCTTGTGACCCTGAAAAGTGTTTAAAAGGTGGTATGAGATGCTCGCTGGCCTGCAGAATCAGATTGTCAGGGTTGGGGAATAAATTTGTGGCCTTTTGCTTTCATTAAAAACTGTTTCACAGGATGGGGTTGTTGCCTCGCTTCGCAGTGGAATGTTTTATCCAAGAAGTTTCTCATGATAATCATTTATGCTCGGCTACAGCTGATATTGCCTTTGCTCAGGCGGTGGGTGGATGCTTTTTGAAGGCAATGTGGCATTTAAACAGTAGGGTGAGAGCTGGAGACATGAATGAGTAGCACTGGTTTTTATTTTCCTCTCTACTCTTTCCCACATTAATATTTCTCTCTGTTCTCCCCCTCATCCCCCCCCCCCTCCATCCTGAAACTATTGACATGATGCCTCAAATACTGATTGAACACATTGCGCTCATTATAATGCTGGATCTCTATCCAAAATAAACCTTCCATTCTTTCTTTCTTTCTTTCTTTCTTTCTTTCTTTCTTTCTTTCTTTCTTTCTTTCTTTCTTTCTTTCTTTCTTTCTTTCTTTACTCCCTCAGGATTTAAAGTTACAACAGTTAAGATCCAAAGCTTTTTGACTTGACTGCATCTTTTTCGTCATTTAGCCTCTTTGAATGCAAGTATTTCTTGGATTTAGTTTGGGAAAATTTGTATCTGAGACAAGGTCGACATCACTGAACAATTTTACGATCCAAATGTTGAGGTGAAGTAAGAGAGGGATTGAGAAATCAGCTGTTAGAGAGAACTTCCCATAATGGACGCCAGCACTAAAACACTTTCCAAAAACATCCTTTTTGTTAGCTAAAATAACACTAGGAACTATTTTGAGAGTAAACTTTTGATGTGGACTGAGCTGTAGCTATGTTAACATCTATTGCCAAAGAATTAAACCTTTAAAATTCATTGTGCTTTTAATTATTTTAGATGGAAGTCAGTCTCTATGCAGCTCTTTGGTACCGTCAGATCTCTTTGATCCACATCAATATATGTGCACACATGGTAAATGTCAGTGTCTTGGTGCCATGGTGCAGTTACTGTACTCTAATACTGAACCTTATGAAAACATATTAAAAGAAAGAATTACAGACAAAACTTGTGGCACATGAGAGATCTGAAAGTATGGCACCCTAAGTTTCAGGACAGAACTCAAAAGTTTGCAGCCATGGGTCACATGAAAAGACCTTTGGCATTGTTGTGGTACATTTTGATTAAGCCTTTTTTATAGAAGTGATTTTAATAAATTCCTTTGTTGAACAGTGGTATGGCCTTCAAGTTTGCTTGTGATCTTGAAGGGAACACTTTAATTTATGAGGTAGTTTGATGAGAGGTCAATGCTTTCCATGCACAGACACAGAAAAGAGTCCAATAAAGAAAAATCCAATATATTTAGGTAGGGATGCAGACAGCTGAACACTGCAGCTTGTAACCAAAATAACATGTGCTGCATTTCAAAAAGGGGTTACCTGTCTGTCTCTCTGCAGTTTGCCATGTGTTTGGCTTTAGTTTGGGAAGACTGGGACCTGCTGTCAATGTGATAGAGTATGTTAAACTAAGGGGGAGGAGAGGGCGATGACAGGGTTTAATCCCTCTCTGTGGCACAGGCCTGTTGTCCATGTCACTACCCCTGTGGTTTAAAAAAAAGGATAGATCAGATCGAACTCTTAGCCTTGCAACTGAACATGTTTGAGATATAGAAATCCAAGAAGAAGGGAGTGAAACAAAATGCATGTGGGGGTGAAAAAACAGGAGAGGTTTGCTGGAGAGACACCAGGAATAAGTTCTCACAGGCAACATTTGAGAAACATCCTGATACTCCCATGCATGCACGTTCAGTGTCACTGGACTTCATTATATCTTTACTAAGAGATTCGTATTGTTGTTCTGCTGCACTGTACAACAATACGCCCACCTGCAGGTATGGCATGTCTGTTTTATTTTAAAATCCAAACCTCTTATTACAAGATTTTGGGCCAGCCAGGGGCCACTCTGGGAAACCCATTAGGAGGTGTGTGTGAGCGGAGCCAGTGTGCGGTTACAGTAGTGCAGGACTCTGTCTAATGACTGAAGTGGTCTGTCTCTGCACTGTAATGAAGCAAGAGCTACTTAATCTTTAGCCTGACTTTATAAGGTGTCCTTTCAACTCCAATGGAGCTGGGATAAGTGTAACCCTTGAGAGAAAAAACCCTTATAAAGTACAGCATTTTGACTGAGCAGAGCTGCCATGCAACATTCAGCTCAGCTTGTAAGGTCAAACTGCTTGTGTCTCCATTATGAAAAGTGCTTGTTTTATTGCTGCACAACATGTTATCATCTATGGCAACAGTGATTGGGCTGCAAATACACTAACAATTGGAGGAATGGCACAGTACAATTAGAGGATTAAAGACCACCAGGGCAGCTGCAGTCTCAACTCTCAGCTGTCACTCGTTTAAAAACAAAAAACTGTGACAAGGATTGAGAGGCAGATTGCAATTTGAGGCATACAAATATTTTTATGTGGCCACTCTGGAGTTCGAGTTGGCTGAGTTAAACCTCAGTGGATGGAGAGAAGGAGACAGGATGGTGGTTATAACACTGCAAACAAACAATCATTCTGTCATTACATAGCTTACAGAACAATGCATGATTAAGAAAGAACTTTTTACACTGCTCTGTTTACTGTTATTTAGGCCTTTGTAGTGAATTGCTGTGACATTTGCCTAAATGTCACAGTAATTCATCTCCAATTTGTAAAGATCTGCCACTTTAAACCACAAATGAAAATGGATGTATTTACAGGGAGAGCTAGTGGATCGCTCATAGATCGGCATTGCTTTTCAAAGGATGAGCAACAAATATGGCAAAAAAATCCAGTTTCTAGCTATTTCCTTCTTTTGGCTTTACATTTGTTGGTTTGTATCCTATGACCTGTCTGTCTACAGGAAACTGAACATGTCAAAGAGAAGGGAAGAGCTTTTTTCAATGTTTTCTCATTTACAATCAATAAATACTTCTGCTTTTCAACTCCCAAAATGTTCGCCAAGAATGTGAGCTAAATTTTAGTCTACTTTTATAAACTTTTTCCAAGAACAGAGGCAATCTCTGGATGAAAAATTCAAAACATGAGGACGTGAGCATGTGAAATGGCCTTCTAGTTTACTGAAACAGATACTTCACTACTGAAAGTCCCCCTGGGAGCAAGGTTATCATATTCTGTCATTTCCTCCTTACATGGATGAAGGACAAACCTCAATCATTGTTCTCTGCATTGCAATATTGCCTTTAATGATGTTTATTTGTTTTATTAACTTTATCAATTCTTCTTTAATGACAGCAATGTTACCTTCAGCCAGAGAAATCATATTGTTTCATTCAAAGCTGATATTTTTTTCCCCTTTGGGCATCAGAACAGCAGAAATCTCTAACAATTAATATGTTTACTTTAACCACAGTGCTCTGATTGATTCCTTGATTGATTGTGTTGGAAGCCAATTACACGACCCAAAGGATCAGTGCTATACAAACAGTGTAAACAAGCCATTACCGCTGAGCCTTTGCTTCCTTGTAGAGATGAAGTACAAATACAGGTAAAGCTCCTTTTTACATTTCTAAGCCATATCCTGTTACGTGACCATTGGTCCAGTGTCTGCCTCTGGCCCTCAAGCAGCCCCTGTAATGACCTTAGTGACCTTTTTAATGGGCGAGGACGTTGAAGAATAGACATAGCCAGTGGTTCTTCATCAAGGCAGAGAAAATAAAGAGGAAGGAAGTGAAAACTTGGAGAGTTGATGCTTCCCATATGTCAACATCACTAAAGCTTGTTTCTAATCATGGCATAGCCTTAAGACGTATATGGAAAGACTAGTTTTAAAATAAACCAATCACTGGTATTATTCCCATGGCACCTACTAAAATACGCAAGTAATGATAATAATGAAAAATGATGAGTAAGAGGGGCTAAAAGTGATGTGTAGGCCCAAAGGTAGAGATCATGGCTACAAACATTAACTATCATGAAGCCACAGATACACAAATAAGCAGCTTTGAAGTATTGCTGCCCCCAAGGAAATTAAGCAAGGGCCTTAGAGCTATCATGTTCTACTAAAACAACACTAGTTACTTTTCATACTCTGAGATGACCCATGCAGTAAGCCATTCCCGTCTCCTAAAAATTACACTTTAAATACAGCTAAACTGCAACTTCAAGGGCCTTTTCCTGTCAAAAAAGTGGTCACATTTAAAAAAGATGCCTGCATAAAGAGGCTTGAAGATTCAATTTTCACTTTCGTTTGATTTAACTTTAATTGAAACTTTTTTATAATTCATTTGTTGTTTAGTCTTCGAATAATGGAGGCAGCCATCTTGTCAAACACACCCAGGAACAGCCCTCTGAGTGATGAGGGGTAACCATGCATGTAGCTGTCACCAAAGCAGGAATTCAACATTACCATAAGCCGTGTCTGCTTCCCTCCAATTTCTCCCATGTCAGAAGACGCGGCTGTGGTGTGTTTACACAACTTCAGATCCCTCAACAGTGAACCAGAGCAAGAAAACTCATTTAATAGAGAACGACTTAAATGACATAACAAGTGAGGCACTTCATATGAAACATCTCGTCGCTTACTAGAGACTTATTAGAAATGGGAAAAGTTGCATGTATTGCCGCATGGCTTCACAAACCATATGTTGTGTGTGTGAGTGTGTGTGTGTGTGTGTGTGTGTGTGTGTGTGTGTGTGTGTGGGGGGGAGTAATCCTTCACTGTCAATAAGCTTGAAAGCTCACACAGCCATTGCAAATCAATTACAAGTGATATGAGGCTGAACACATGTTGCGTTGCTTACACACTGTACTCATCTCTAAAACTGCACAATAGGTTATCAGTCAAAGCCCAACAGTTCATTGCAGTGCCTGACGACATGTCCAGCTCCAGCCTGCTGCAGTGTTTATGTTTACGTTGTTGCTCAGTCTGTGGGTTATTACACTGTTTCCTGGGACCCAGACGCAATCTAACCTCACCCGTCTGCTGGTGGAGTGAGAAAACCGATTTAGACTGGACCTCCGGCTATCAGAGTGGATTATACATCCAGCGTGTCTGATAGGCATGGGATGGGGCACCTACAGCCTTAAACTTGCTTAATGGTTTCTCAGCCTTGCTTGGTTTTCTGACCCATCACCTGCCAGACAGAGCATATCCAGAGAAATACTAATACTATGACTCCTACTTTTTGACAAAACCATAATCAAACCTTAATACAAGGGCAGACAAAGAGATTTAAAGATGCCGTTTTTGTTTTTTTGGATGCTGTTTGCTGGTGCCAAGTGGTCCAGAGCACCCCAGAAGCTCCCACTTGGTTTATTCTGGGATCACTTATATCACAGCTATGACTATATTATATTGTCTTCTTCAGTAGGTTTAGTGTGAGTATCATACAGCTGTGAAATTTAATTCTTTTATGTTCAAAGGCTGTTTGGACCCCACAAATATGTGGGCTTGAAAACTGAGCTTGACAATTTCATGGACTACTACAATTACATCTGGATCTTTGTACTGATTTACAGAAAGGGTAGTTGGGAACTGAAGAAACTTGATTCTGGAAAATCAAAACAGCATGCGATAAGCTGCAGTGATCCAAAGAGGAGGTGCCGATTTTCAGTGGGAATGGCAGCATAGATTTAGTCAACATGATAGTGTCACAACTGTGCAAGATTCACTCGCGTAGATTTATTGAGGTGTGGCTGATTGAAGTGCTGGTAGTGTTTAAAGATAAATAGTCTGACCAGAAAGCACTATGCAAAGCTATCTGCATGTAAGTGAGGGCTAGGAGTCACGGATACGAGTAAACTCAATCAGAAGTCTTCAGCTATTGTTATTGTTGACTTCCCAGTGATATACTGTTCATGTGTATTTCATTTAAGGAGCATTAATCTTCCAATAAATTATCAGAAATGCTGTTCAGCTGCTCCAATAGTCACATCTCTCTCTAGTTTGTTTTTTAAAATCAAGTTTCATCATTTGTCAAAAAAGAAAACCAAATGTCTCCCAGGAGGGACCGCCTGAAAACATGACTGATCCGGCAATGTACAAGTAATCCCAGGCTATAAACTCTCCCCAAAGTGTCTGCATGGTCCATATGGTTCATATAACTATATAACTATTAGCTATAATTGACCAGTACTTGGGTAAAATGCAGCCAATCTCCAAGCTCCAGTCCCTTCAGCTCTTTGGAAAGTAGAGTTCAGGAACGAGTTCATCAATCAAAGTAAGAAAGCTGGCAAACGAAATAAACATGTCATCACTGTTACGTGGACATAGTGTAACACCTTATATTGAAACACAATGTGAATAATGAATGCGTTCTTTACTTTTGGTGTATCTGGCTGCATTTGAGTTATAGCAGTGTGCTGTTTGCAGTGATCTGAAGCAGTTTCATCATGGGGTCAGATCACTCAGTGGAGCCCAGTAAACCGTCCTCCCCACAGGCCCGGCTTGTAATGACAGAAAAGGGAGAGGCACACCTGGACACCATCCAGAATGACATACCCCTCTTTTCTCTAGCTGACTGTAAAGCATGGCTGTCAGTGGAGCTCTACGTGTTTGTAAGTCCATTTTTATGCTTCTCTCTCTGTGTGTGAGATATGATGCTTTACTTTGTCACATCTATGAGAGCAAATGTACCACGAACCACTTGAACTGGCCCCCACTCATGCATATGTTGCTGAAGCATCACATCAACAGTGTCAAACATCTTTTATGTGTGTGTTTGCAGTGGAAACCAAAGGTGATGGTTAGTGTGTAGGATGTTTATTTCATCAACGCTGTGGGTATCCCTGTGCAAAGCACGTGTGTTTATGGAATTTGGACAGAGGTAGCAATGATAGTACTGACTAAGCAAATTACACAAAAGTCTCATTTGCACATAAACACACCCGGAAACACTTCTACACATGTGTATACAGAGATGGAAATAAAGAGAGACACACATGTGTTACACTGCTGTTCCTCATTTGTGCTCTGTATCTGTTGCAGCTCTATCATCTGTTAAACGGAGGAAGAGTAAAGTTGAAAGAAGCACATTTTGGGACAGTTTAATCAATGCTTAGAAATGTGAACAAATGTCTCCCAGAGCGCCATGCTGTCATGATTTACAGTTTGGAGTGTTTTCTATAAAAACAGCGCTTAATTAAACAGCAGAGCCAACACATACAAAGCACAAAAAAGCTGTCATGTCTTTTATGTGCATTAATGAAGGCATTATTGACACATGGAGGGAGATCATTCTTCTCCTAATTGCTTTATGGGCAAGGGTCAAGGGTCAGGGTCATCAAAAGAACAGTGACTTTGGAGCTTAAATTCAGACAAGTTTGTGTATGTGGATGTATTTGTAAATGTTAAATGTAGATTCACTTATAGATAAGAGAGACTACTCCAGAGTGCTAAAACAGTAGCACTGGCCCAGTGGAGTCCACAGAGAGAATATATTTAAATAATACTAAGAGCCTTCCTAAGTAAAATATTGGATTAAGAAAATGAAATGACCTGATGTCAAATGAATGACAAATCTCTAATCAGTATGGGTTACATTTTTTCAAAGCATGCATAAGCACATTTCACATACTTACTGTGAGTTATTTTGACCTGCAATAAAGTAAGCCACCACATTGTTTAATTCAGTATACCGCCTATATCCAAACAAGAAATAGAATTGTAGAGAATGCAAAAAGTGTATTTATAACTGTAGAAAAGTCTTACTGTGAGTGACTGGAAGAAAACTGAAAGAAACGGTCAAACCTTTAAAGTACAGTAGGCTGTAAGAGCAGGCATGTTGCTTATTAAAACTTGAAACAGATGCTGATCTGCTCCTCACTTCATCTTCTTCCCAAATATTAGTTGGAGGTTCTTCATTTTTGGCACAGTAGATCTAGAGTGCATTGCAGATGTGCGCTTGCAAGTGAAGAATAACGGAATTTCCTGGAGCAATTTTAAAATAGCAGCAGTTCAGGAATTGTACTGGGACTTTTCTTGCAGTTTGGCCATATCTAAATCAAATTTGTTTTTTTCCCAGAAGCCTTGTGATTGCACCTCATATGCCAATAAAGTGAGCAAGACCCAAGACCCAACATGCATTAATCTTCAGTTATTGTCTTCATACTGGTTATGCTTTGATAGTTTTGTTCCAACACTCAAAACATACTTGAACAGATGTTTGTTTCTGCACCAGCACCAGAGCTACTTGATTCATCTGGTTCCATCTGTACATTCAGTCCATTACAGTTTTTCTCAAATGTTAAAACACAAAAGCCAATCCTGTAACCCAAATGACCAGTAGTCTAAACACATTTACTAAATGTAGCCACCATATTCCAGTACCATAAACACATGTCACATGAAGACACAATTCACAAAACACAACCCTCTGTACTCATAAATCTAAACACATTTTTCCTTGCTAAAACACATGTTGCAAAACAACTCTGCTCATATCCTCAAATGAAAGCCCATGTGATGCAAAATGCTTGCCACAGTCACCAATCTTTGAACACAGGGAACACACCTGGCGTCATTCACTACACACAATGACTCAAAATTGAAGACACTTGTTGCTAATGCTGTACCCACATGTAAAAGCAAGTTCAGAGTGCACAGTATGCTGAAGGTTCCAAACAAACACAATGGATGAAGGCAGAGTCAGGGGAAGAGGAATTTGATGCAGAGGAGGGAGAAGAGCTGGCCCTGGAAGAAGAGGAGCAGGCCAATGAGGAAGAGGAGAAGGCCAACATGGGAGAGGAGAAGGTCCAGGAGGGAGAGCAAGACAACCTCGCACCATCATTACGGACGAGATGCGAGCAACAGCTCAGCGACATGATGCCGCACAGTGATTGTGGTGTGTGTGGTGTGAATAACGTAAATAAAAAAACTTCACACCCTGTTCATGTTTTCAAGATTACTGTTGTGTGCGATAGATTCTGTTTTTGCATTGAGTTGTGTTACAGTAGTGTACGTACATGCAGGATTTTCTATAGATTTATACTACTCATATGAAACTCACAAATCTAAATGCCTAATCCTCTGCAGAGATCTACGACGATCCGTTACTGTATAGTTTCTAAAATATGCATTGGCAGTTATGAAACAAAGAACCTTCTCACAAATTGAGCATTGTGTTTTCAATTGTTTTGCTGTAGTGTGTAATGCTGTGTATAGTGTTTATAGTTTTGACAGCTTCGAGCTGCTCTCTTGGTGTGGGAGTTTGAGTTTTGCAGTGGGAAGGTGTGGTTGTGTTTATGTAGCTTTAGAGAAGGGTGTTGTGTTTGGACATTGGGGGACCTGGTGGTAACGTTTGTGAAATGTGTTTTAGCATTTGAGAAAAACTGTAACACCTCTATACCTTTCCCCCACTTCCATCACCATCATCCTGTCCCATAATTCCAGGTTTTAGATCTACATTTACTACATTTAGATCTACATTTACTATGGAAACTTATAGTACCTGTGAATGTCACGTCTCTACCTGTTCTGAAAATACACTTTACAAGACCTGGCTCACACCAAACTTTTATAGACTGTCACATGGTGCAGGTCAAGCCTACACGTGTTCATAGCATCTAAGGTCTTCTAAACTGTGTCATTTATTAGTCCCAGATGATCAGGATAAATTATGCAGTATTCATTCCAGACTTTCTTGAACAAAAAAAGCCGGCAAGTACAATGATTTCTGAAGTTTTCTAGACTTATAACATTAGAACAATGTTTTATACAGAAGAATGAATGACTTGAAGTCTGTGCCTTCCGCTCTAATGTCGTCGGTGAGGATGGGCTCATTTGTATTTTTGATTTACAGTGCTATGAATTATGAAGCACCATTTCCCAACACAAAGGACTTATATTAGATTAGGAATCCTAGCCTTCTTTAACAGGTTAGAAAGATAAATCCGTTTGGGAATAATCTTAAGGGAGACACCCATTCTTCAAAATCACACCAATAAAAGAGGGAAAGGAGAAAAACCTATTTGGAGTAGAGATCCCCGGTTTCTCTCGTCAAAGTTGATCCAAATTGGAACGGATTTTTCCTTTCATTATTTGATTCAAAACCTCTCTGTTCACAGTGTGAGTGCCGACTGGTGAGGTGCAGAGCAAAACATTGTTTATGCCTAAAGGCGTCAAATGCCATGTAGTTTCAAAAACGCCATTACATATGGAAAAAACAAACAAAAGAAACCTCAAAAAACATCAATCCTAACAAGGCTGCGTTTGTGCATTCTCTATTACATTTTAGCACAAAAGAAAATCAGTCATAAGGAGACATCGGGGTGCAGACTCTGTCAAAGAGGTAGACGTGTTGTTTTCTTTCTATCAGGCTGTATCAGAGATCGGTATGATCTTAGTTTTGCATAGAAAAACATCACAAAAGTTCAACGTTGACTCTAATTACAAATGTAGCAGTCCACCACAAAAACAAAACCCTTTACAGATAGGAGGCAATCTTAGCTCAAATGACACAGTGACCTTTGGTTTTGCATACTTTACTGTGCCATAGATCTTAGTTTAGGAAAAAAAGGAAGAAAGAGCTATAGAACCACCTCTAAAATAAGATGTTACATCTCCAGGGGTACCCTGCCAATAAATTCAAATTCCCACTAAAAGCCAAAACAAGAGTGACAGAGAAATGTATTCAGATGCTTTATTCTGCTCATCTTATTTCCATTATAAACCTCTTTGGGAGGCTGGCAGACTATTATATGGTCAGGTGAAAGGGCCTAAAAATACATTATAAAAAATGATGATAGAAAGATTGCATTGTTGAAAGGCTAATACAAATGCTGCTGTCACATAAATAAGGAAAAGAAATCAGCCAGATATAGAAACAAAGTGGTAAAAAAGGATTAGTCAAGTATTCAGTAAAGTAAACACTGTTTTACATAGAAAGAAAATCTCTCATTGTAAAACACAAGAAACTGCAAGTCAGTATAGAGGACTTACATCCCTGCACATCTTTTGCTTTAAGAGGCTCTGTTATTAAGAGAGAAATCCCACTCTGTGTGTCCTTGAGTATAATAAGAAACAGGGGCTGGCTCCTTAGAACTACTGTTCGGTATGTGTACATGATTCATCAAGCATGCAAAAAACACACGTAAATGACAGCCTTCTCACAGAGTATCCTGGGATTGTGCGTACGATTTTACCACCCAGACAGCAGCTTTCAGCTGGTGGGACGCAGGAGCGAAAGAGGCGGGGGGGGGGGGGGGGGGGGGAATGAAGAAGGGAACGCATTCATCTTCTCCTCAAATGGAGATGTTATAACAAAGGGAGTATAGCACACTCACCCCAGGGATTTCAGGCATTTGGACAGAGAAAAGTGGATTGTACACATATAAAGGCGTACACTTCTGCACTGTGTCCAGCCCCGAGTCCCCAAGCACACTGTATTTTTTTATGTGCGTGCTGCATAGCCCATCATACAGTTGCTTTCGGATGCCTGTGCTGAAAGAAACTGCTTTCAAGATGGACGAAACATAATTGGATGTGACTACACATGAGCCAAATTGAGATGAATTGGAATACGAATCAATATCAGTAAGTGACCGGCTGTGCCGTGGCGCACAATAGACCTGCAGTTTCTACCTCTTCTCTCTGTGTGCAGCTCTCATTTTCACCACAACTGGGTGTCTATATAGACTCATTAGTGGCTTATGGGGATGGAGGGTGTGTGCAAGTAGGAGGTGGAGGGGCAGAAGCCATTACAGGAACCACCTGCCTTCTATTCTACCCATTGCATTAGCTTGCCCCCTGCCTCTCAACCATCATACACACTCTATACCAACCTCAATACCATCCACTTAAAAGCCCTCTCACTCGCTATATCAGAAATCCACTTTTATAAGATTAAAGTGAGGGAGGTGGACCAGACACCAGCATAAAGGAGATGGGGGTGAAGAGGAGGATGTGGTATTCAAGGATGTTAGGCTCAGAGGAAGGGGAGCTCCTCTGAGAGGGCATTTGAAGCAACACAGTCCGAACATTTTTTCAGCTGTGAGTAATACAGTGGCTTTGGGTAGGCAGCCCTGTCATCACCAGCGAGGGTGTGGGCAGTGGTACAGTGTTAGAGATGAAGAATGATGGAAAAAAACAAGCAAGACAGAGGGGTTTTTCAGCAACTTGTAAAGGCGATGTGCCACGGAGTCCCCTAAAGAACGATGATGTCTGTCCATAGTTTTATATGAATGAAACTAGCCCGAGGGCTTCTTTGGTCATCGAACAAAGTGAGACTCAGTGTGTCCGTGTGCATCTGTCATGAGTGGATTAGTAAAAAACTTTGGGGAGCAAAACCCCAAAGTTGAAGCATATGGTCAACACATTTCTGAGTTTACATGAAATGATCATTAAAGAGGAAAATGAGAGCAAACAATATCCCCAGAACACGGACATCAGACGGGTAAAACGGGGCAGATTTTGAAACAAATCCGGTCCTGTTTGAATTAGCATCGATGACTGAAACAAATGGTGATAATTGAAAAGCGATGCACGATTCGTCTCACATAAACTGAGAAGATTGACATCGACAGCTCGATCAAAGAAAACAGAAAGCAGAGACATAAATGTAACATTATATGGTCGACATGTGATTTGAATAAACAAAATGACCAATGTCAGGTGAAGAGGTAAGATTAAATCAACATGCCTCTGCCACTTCTTCCCCTCTCCAGTGAGAAAAGAACCCCACAGGTCGGCTCAGGAGTGAAAACAGTAGAAAAAAAACATTTGAAAAACCTTGCGTTTTCCAATCATTCCTCATGGGAGAAGATAGCTATTTCACTTAATTCTTTACAAGGATATTGTTTAGATGGAAACACAGATGTGGTTTCACTAACTAATGAGTAGCACATACATGCTTACACACAGTGGACTGGTATGGAAAGAAAATATACAACAAGGCTTCGGTGTCTCATCGCTCAGCACTATCTCTTCCTCAGCATCTGACATCCAGTGAGTTTAAGGCTTTAGATGAAGCTGTTACATCTGTTTCCCAAGTCACTTTAAAGCACCCTTGGATCCTCTGTGGGTAAAAATTGAATCTATTCAATAGTAGTTAGCTATATAGACATATACTGTATGTTGTGTATAAATCCACATGTACATTCCAGTCTCCTTTTCATATGGCTGAAAGCTGTTTAAATGTGTTTACACTGTATTTTTCTCATCCATTCCCATTTTATATAGACTGACAGGTACTACACGCCTCTTTGTTGTGGCTTGGTATTCTATTTGTTTCATCCTTTTCTAATTTGTGTGTTACATGTGGTTTTAATGATTCGACATAAAAGATTAAATCATGCAAGGCAACATTTCACTGTAGCAGCCCAGATAGTAGGGGGAATTAACTATGTGAAGCTGAAACCTCTAGTGTTCAAGTCTTCTCTGAGAAATGATTTGATGTCACATACCTGAGGCAGTTTTAAGGCGTTTTTCACCCTCTATTCAAACTTTTATCTCTGCACTAACAGGCACATCGACATCAGATAAAATGTGTCACTCTCACAGTGTAAGAGCAGTACTCTCACAATCCAGAGGCATCAGACTGGTTCTGATGACATCACATTTCAAATTACATGCTTGCAGTGTATGTGTGCAGCTACACAGACAACACCTGTTGGTGTGAACATCAAATATGAGGCTCAAGAAATTAAGGCCAGTCTTATATTGTGTAAATTGTCCATGTGCAACAAACATACGTGATATCAAATTGGATCAAGAACAATAGTAGATAGCTGGCAGTATGATAAAAGAAAGAGTCCTATTATGTTGGAGACCGAGTGATTTACACTGACAGACAAATTTAAGGTGTAAGAACACATCCTTTTTTGGTGCAGAGCGTAGACAGCCACTACCATCATTCTGATATTAAATAGTCAGCTGACTAGGGTCTTGTGCTTGTGTCCTTTCATCCTCAACTGCAGGCGTGGGAGCTGAAAGGCAACAATAACATAAGAGCCCAGAGATAAAGCAGCCTAATTTTCATGGCTGCCCAGGTTGGCTGTGATAGACAGTGCCAAGGTGCAGGCAGTGCCAGTGCCATACTGTGATGAATAGGTCCTGCGGTGCGTCGTGACTCACTCCGCCTCAGGCGGGCACTGTGCCCACCCCCTCTCCTACACTCTTGGGTGCTTTTCCTCCCATCCCTCCTCTACTGCAGCAGATGAGTCAGAGAGGCTGTTACAGTATGAGATGGAGGCAAGGAGCAAGGAGAGGGAATTAATAAAATAAAAGAATGAGAAGCCTGCCATTAGGAGCCCTCCCCAGCACACAGTGATGGCACACTTGATTTAATTTAAGGTTTTTAATCTAAGAAAGGGAGCTGTGCTTTTATATCTCTTTCTCTTCTTGGCAGGCAGTGTTTTCAGCTTTCCAGGGAGTTCTAATTGTTTTAAGCGCTTCCTGGGCAGGTGTCAGCCGTGACGGCCCCGCGTTATAAGCAGAAGGAAGGGTAGTGGGCACTAGTTTATCTTCTGTACTTTGGAGACGCAGCTGAACGTGTCAGAAAGTGTTATAAACCTTGTGAGATGTAAAATAGAGGGGGAGTGTAATATCTAACACCTGACAAGAATTCAGACCAGTCCAGTATTAGCCAAGCTGTCATTACAGTCGTGACACTCTGCACATGGGCACATGTCCACCCACCTCACACACACATCAAAGAGAATCACCGGGTTTTGGTTTATTTCATGACCTTCATCTTTGTTGTAACCTTCATTGCTCAAAAGGTGTTAGAGTGGAGGCTTTGCAGGCTTTTGAGGTCAAGATAAGGAATTTCTCATTTTGCTGGTGTCAACTGAATGACACATTTGTCCTCTCTGTTACACTGGGCATCTGCCCGTAAAGAAGGTAGGGTAGTTCAGCTGATTCGAATTATATCTACTGTTATTACTGGTGAGATCTGTTAGTGACAACACTGGAAGTGATTACATTCATACCTCCCAATTACCAGGACCATTCTGAATAAACAAAGTTTGTTAAATAAAAGGACTAAAGGATAAAAGGCTCTGCAGAACCAAACACTGAAACTAGGTTGGCTATTATTAGACTGCAAGAAAATCTCTCTGTAAACTGTCTTTAAACTTCATATACACAGTGATTCATCACTTTATTAAGCACAGCTGTACAGTGTAACAAATTCCAGCACAATACTGAAAGATGTCTCTGATGTTTTACTTTTTAACTTTTATGATAAACTCATACATCAGCGCGTTGTTTGTCCTGCCCCTGTTAGTTAGCATCAAACTAAGCAAGTTTGCTGTTCTGATTTTCAAGTTTGCTTCACATAGAAATTCACTGCATTTTACATGTTACGGCTATATGTTTTTATAAATAGTTTTACCTATTTAATTTCATTTACATTCATTAAATTTTGCTTTTAAAAATTATGATCTTAATACTAATTGCAGAACCGTTTTAAATACTGGCATGTGCTCTCACATATCTCGAGTCTTTGATTTCACCTTTAATGTTCTCCTCTGCCTCATATCATATCTCACCTAATAGATCTCTGTCTGATTTCATCTAATTTCTTATCAGTCAGATCTTAACCCTAGTTTCTCCTCATTCGGGGCATGAATATAAAGTCTGCAACTCAGGAAACAAAAATAAACAATGTAACAATATATGACTTACATTTGGCCGATCTCCCCTTCAGTGTTATTTCTTTTTGAACCCTTGGACTACCTGCCGGTTTGTGTGTCTGCTCTTTCATCACTGACTTCAAACCTCCACAGAAATCAAATATCAACTTCAAACTAGCCAAACTTTTATTTAAACTATCACCACTTGTAATAAAATCCAAAAAATGACACCAAATCCAGCAGTTTCCAGTGGAAGAGCTCACAGCGTGCAAGCACAGAGATGGGCCATTGGGTCAACACAGTTATTGCAATGTATATAGATATTTTTGGTAAAGGATTAAGGATTATCATTCAATTTCATCCTTTGTTTTTTTATTTGATAAAATAAAGATAGGCAAAGGCTGTGTTGTGTAGTATTTGACTGGCCCTTTCCATCACTGGAATGATCTTTTCTGGGGTCTCAATGTTTTCTTCATCTTTCCTTTTCTTCTCACTTAATTATTATCAGCAAAGAAGCATGTAGAGAGTATACGCCTGGCTGTGGATGAAGCTGCATGTTCACATTTATGTGTGCTTGTGATAGGTTTGTTCCTGATTGTCCAAGTTGACCGTACATGGGAGGCCAAAACCATCTCCCAGTGGGCAGTCTTGCTTCCAGCCTTGGAAAGATATGACCCTGGAGGTTAGCTCAGTCAGATTTCAACCAAATATGGTTTGAGTTTCATGGAACTTTATAGCAGTACATTTATTATTTACTGTATCTTAAAAGTCACCTTTTTTTATTTAATTTCAATCTCTTTTAGTGTTATATTTTATCTTTATCGTTTATGTCTTCTCTCACACAACATATCTACGAATTATAACAAAAATCAGACACCATACAGATATAAATAAAGTGAACTTTCTCCTTTTTAAAATAATCCAGTACTTACTGAAGTTGCACTCATTAGCAACCCATTACCTCTGGTCAGCTCATTAGAGCAGGTCTATGTCTGACGAAGACCTGAGCTTTCATCTGGCTGTTTATTTAGAGTACAGTCAGTGTCAGAGGAACTGAAGTGTTACTGCACAGTGAGCAATGGTGGTAATTGAATGTGTGTTCCTGTGTGTGTCCTTGCTCACATGTGCACAACTGATGGAGTGAATTAGTCTGAGCATAAAGAGAATGACAAAGTGCGACTTTCTGGGAGTGTGTGTTTATTTTCCAAGATGTTTGATCCATCATGTTCAATTGAAACCTGCAAACCAGCGACCCTGCAGCCTCCGACTAGTAGAAAAATAAACCTTGAAAAACCATGAAATCTTTCCACTTCCTCCACAGCCTTCACATTCTCCACTGACCCGTGTCAAAGCGAACTGGGCTCGATTCGAATCCTTTCCTCTCTTCGCAGCGCCCTCAGATCCACATGCCCTAAATCACAACCCCTGCCCTTGACAGCGTGCGATGGTGCTGAAAACATCTTTCCCAGCTTTTGATTGTGATGGATTAGTCAGAGCATAAATCATACAACAAAAGAAAAAAAAAAGCTGTCTGGAACTATAATAGTGGCACAAAATGGCTAGTTAAAGCAGAAGGTGTGTGCTTCAACAGCTGAACCAAAATCTCTGATGAAATGCAACAGTTTTACATACAAAAAAAAAAAAAAAAAAATCACCAGAACACCGTAAATGATCTGCAAAGGTTAAAGCTAATCTTTAAAATGACCACCTCCCCAACGCTTTTTGCAGCTGCTAATTCAGGATGCTTATAATCATAAAAATGACATATAAAATCAGGCCAAAGGTCAGCATTACATCACCACAGTAATTCACGGATTCATTGGCTATTTGGCCTTTCCCCATAAATATTGCCCTGTCGCACAAAAAAAGAAAAAAGAAAGAAAGAAATGGAAACATTATTTCCACATAACACATTTTTTCTTTCACTCTTGCAGTTGTTGAATCGTAATAAATAACAGTAGTAGGTTGCAAATTATCCTGCATCCAAATTCAGTTTCCTGTTAGTTCATGCATGACCTTCTGCACATCAGTGCTGGAGAGATGAGGGAATAGTGTGTTGCGGATGTGTGTTTACAAGCATTCCTGAAGATATTGCTGAAACCCTTGTAATAATATCATTGGAGAGAGTGGGAGCAGCAGGGAGGCTGATTGGCTAAAGTGTTTGAGAGAATTGAAGTGAGCTGTTTCTATAGGGATCAATTCTTTCCCTCCTAGTCCCCAACCACACATGAAACACATGGAACTGATAAAAACCTGGTAGTCATACGGTAATGCTGAACCAAATACATGCACTACAAGCAGAGAGATGAGAGCGATCATGGGAAAAGGGAAAGAAACCCACTAGACTGTGCTCAGAATAGGGGGCTTTCCTTGATATCTCACTTTTCTTCATAAAACGAAGAAATTTGTGTGGGTCAGTGACAGCGTGAGCTTCCAGTAAGTCGGGCAGTAATCTGTCACCATTTACACACATGCCAGGCAATGAAATGTGAAATGTAACCTGTAAGAAGAACATTGAATTTAAGAGGGGGAAAAAAGTAACCGATTAGATGGTGCCATAATAAAACTAAAAGCACCATGTACTTCAAGCGTTATATAGGATTTTGCAAGCAAAACACGCAACCAATAAAAGTTCTGTAGGGGAATTGGGCATATTACTTACAAAAAAGCTGCGAAGCATTTCCCCTGGTGTCTCTCGCCCTTACAACTGTGGTGGAACGTATAAATATTAAAGCCTTTCATTGGTCCATATGGCAAATAGCTCAACCAAAGTGTGCTTGCTCACTTTCGTTGAGTCTAATCAGGCTGACGTATGGTTCAGCTTACTCTGCTTAGACAAATCTTGTTTGTCAAAAAACGTGTCCAAATGCTGCGAGACAAAGAACAGACATGAAGTTTATTTTATAAGGAGTGGTTTGCACCACCCGTCTGACAAGATGGGGCATCCATCAAATCCAACTCCTACACTAATTTGCAACACTGTTCTCAGCTTTTCCAGAATCGTACAGCTGTAATACTTATCCATGACTGATGTAAACCTCCTCCGTGGTGCAGACAGAGCTACTGGCCGGAGCTGACAGATGGTAGTTAACACAGGTATCATCTCTCAAACACCGAGCTAAGATCAAACACAACCAAACTGAAGAGTGAGCACGTCTCTGCATGAACATTGTACTGTATGGCTGTCGGAGGCCACATTTAAACTCACTCCTGAAATCTTTAGAGAAACAAAGGCCTCAAGGTCATAGCCATCACATAAGTTTTACTCAGCTGGAAAAACGACCAAAATTAAAAGATGTATAGGTATATCTTTCACATTAAAAAAGGGTCAGTTAATGTAATCGATGCTAAAGCAAGAAGAAGAAATCATATATTTAGTGGTACCTAACCATCCACATATTTGGTTTAATGTTCCAAAGCTTTGAGTTGTCTGATTGATAATACAGTAGAATTTTGTATAACATATATGTCATGTATACACGTACACATGACATATATGACACTGTGCTACACAAATGAAATTCCATTCACGCCCACTTTTGTGGGCGGGTGACAGAAGACTCAGAGATGGATATCTTAAAGTGGGCAAACAAAACCAAAAACCATCTGCATGGCTAGAAACCATTACTGCTAAGTAGAAAAATATGTTTTTATGTGGGCTCACTGTTCCTTTACATAAGTTGTTTTCACATATTAACTTCAGTCAAAGTTGGGAGAATCATGTTTGGATATTGTCCACAGTATGTACTGTAATACACAGCAGAGATAGTTCTTTTCAGACACGCTCTCATGGAAGTACTTACTACTTGTTTTTGGCAGGGATGGTGCCTGGGTAGAGAGTGTAGGAGACAGGACATAAAATACAGACTTCCGCTATTCTTGCATAGGTACAATCAAATATCACACAGACTTTGTTCTTGTTGGCAGGTTAAAGACCATTTAATGTCTGGCCTGACTGAGTCAGACACTTGCATTCTCACATGAGCATGTGATGTCTAGGAAGGAAGTACATATGCAAAAACAGCTGCTGCATATTCTGCAATATTTTGTTATAGAGCAATTGTACTTAGTAGCATCCTAGACTGTTTGTTGTTTTTAGGGAATTCTGGGCTTTTTGCAATTTCTAAAACGATGTGTGCATTCAGTACATTATTTGCATGACAGATAGAACAAAACAAAATATGACAAAGCTCATTTACAATCCTATTTGTGAGGGCACGATTACCATGAGGACAAAAAGGTGGTACGTGCTTTAATCTACTGCCCAGCTGCAGGTTGACTGCTATTACAGAGGGTGATCTCAATCGATGGCAGCACTCTGGATTAAATTACAAATTAAGTTTAGCAGGGCTGCTTTTTCCCCTCTTTATTTCTACAGTGTCCCCCAATGAAACTCCACTGCAGGCTATTTCCAGTGCCCTCATCCCGGTTAAGTTAATAATGTGAACCCAGCCTGGATGCAGCTTGACACACAGACCTACCACTGAATCACTGGACCTGGAATTGCTCAGACACACCCAATCAATCTTGAAGTGGAAAGGGGTCATCCCCAGAGCACCCCACCCATGCACCTCATGGCCTCTCACACCAGTCAATACGGGGCATTATTTTGATAATAATTGCATTAGATTTTTCACAGAGCGCAGCAAAACAGCATCCCCTTGGACCCACTTACTGGCAAGAGCTCTAATACGCTATTGTTGATTCATGTATTTGGCTAAATTGCCTTATTGACCATGCTCATTGACTTTTTATTAATGGATTCAGTGTGTTGCACTTATGGTCAAAGGCACTGACTCCTCACAGTCAAAATGCCAAGTGATTATGAAAATGAAGGATAGTGAACCTGCACGGGCTCTGAACAAAGCTGGTTTTCAAGAAAACCCACCGACTCAGCCTGCAGGTCACATGGCACAAGCTGCTCGAATCTTGAGTAAACAAGCCATGCATCAGCATCACTAGGTAAACACAAGCATGGATTTTTGTAGTGCATCTCCATTGTTTTCTGTCAGTAGCATTTGTGGAAAATAGTATGTGCATATAGAAGCACAAATTCCTATGCAGTATTTTTACTGTTGGTAAAAACGATCCAGATTTTACTGATTTGAGACTGGAGGTTGTGTTAGTCACTGGTGGGAAAGACAAAGTGCTTACTGTCATACTGTCGGGAGTATTAGATGCACATGATTCACTACCTACTAAAAATCTATCATTAAAGCATGATATGTTGTTTTTGCAAAACTGCCTTCATGACTGGATTTTAGTAGGTTTGGCTGATTGCTATGTGGTGTGTATTTAGGTTATGCGTGGGTGAGGTCCAGAGTGAATACTGTGGAACTCTGGGGGCTACATACTGCAGCTGTTTATAGGCTCCACCGCAGGAGTCTAATGAGGGAGATGCAGTCAGGGTAATTACACAAAAGTTATGTTTCCCCATCATTAGAGTTAAAGGTAGCGAGAGAGAGAGAGGGAGCACCAGGGAGAGTGGAGGTCAGGCATGAATTGGTGGTGTTTTGAGTACACGTGTGAAAAAAGATAGCTGAAGCAGCCAATTTAACAGCCTTTCTTCACAATGCCTAAACCACAGCTGACACACAGGTTGCATGCCTTAGCCTAGTTGGACCCTTTCCTCTGCCAACGCCCACATTGCCTCCAGACAGGCCAGGAAATCACATGACAAGAGAAGGCCTTCAGCCTCTGGGACTCTCAGGGGGCTGAAACCACATCGGCCTGCCACAGAGTGGTGGTGATCGCAAACACAAAGTGATGAAAAGGCGCCATGACAGCGTGAGAGAGAGGAGGTACAGCATGAAGAGATCGGTTTGTCTAAGAAAAACTGGACTGCGGCTCTTCTGTGCGGAAAACAGAAATGCAAAATTGTGCAGAGTGGCCTCTCTGAGTGTTGTGGTAATCCTTTATAGATTACAGAGATGTCACTGAGTTACTTTGTTGAAGACATAGAAATGTTTACAGACCTTTTTTCTCTTTTTTTAACCACAGATGTCAAAACGTGGCACTTTCAGACCGCATGTCTCAACTCATCAAATATATATAAACATAAATAGCATAGAGTATATTTCTATAATTATCTGTCACATTCAAAGCACAGCCCAGTCTCATAACAAACTGTGAAAGAGTCATGAAGAAGAAAACCTTTTTATAATTGTTAGATTATAATATTATTTTATGCCATGTTATACCCCTAATTAAAGATTGTGAATTATTATGTAGTTTTAGTTTGCATTATACTGCTGAGTTATAAGAAATCTAATTTGTCTGAGTAGAAGAGAACAGAGTGTGCTGGAGTTTTCTGCCCTATTTCAGCAGGAGCAGATAAACAGGGAGCCAAGGTCGTAGCTTAGGCGCTGTGTAAGAGAAAGCATGTGAATGTTTAGGCTTTGTATGATAAGGTGGAGGCACCAGAGGCTATAAAAGTTTGAGCAATGCTCCACCATTTTGAGATTTTGAGGCTGTCTGCATCAGTGTCCATCTCCCACGTGTGTGATCATTAAATCATCGTTTGACTCAACCCGACCGGACCAGTGTTGTTATTGTGGTTTTTCTCTTGTCTCCATCCCCAATATTTTGAACCTTAACATGTTCATGGAAAAAAGGTCACTTTTTTAGTGTCTGTGAGGACAAATTTGTAAGAAATGTATTTTAATAATATGTATATTTAATGTCCGAAGCAAGATTTTTGTTTAGAGAAAGTAAAGAGGTGTCTTCACTGGTAAGATTTATGCAAAAGACATGGCAGTCATTGTATTTTAACTCAAAACATGACTGTTTTTCAGCTGCAACCACACAGGATGTGATTCACTCCAACATGGCGACCAGAGACCAAACAAACTCAGTGATATTCAATGACTTCAAGTGACTACTGAAGAAAAAATGCTGGCTACACGAAGCTGGTGTGTCTGTTACATGCTTTGATGTCTAGCTGATAAACTTTTCTCGGCTGTCATTGAAGAGACTGCCAGTGAGAACACAGGACGCCGCTGATTGACATGCGACCTGGTATTCAATAGATTAGAGGGTTACCTAGGGCCTGGAACGTCTACTATCAGTGACGTCAGGCGTTGTTAATGCCTAAACATAACCAAGCGATGGATGTTTGATTGAAAATGATTAAAAAAAGATAATAATTGAGTAAGAAAATATGTGACATATTTAAGATGAGTAGAAGTTCTCTTAATGTGGACTTTTGATTTTATATACACAGACACATCATCAAAGAACTACTAAATAAAGATTAGGTACAGGGACACAAAAATGATGTTTTGTATCAAGAATGAGAAATCACTGGATTAAAGGTCATGACTGACACACAAACAAACTACCATGAGTAGCACAGCAATATGCATGACCAAAAGTCAGGCTTAGTCTGAAGAAGAAGAAGAAGCAGCTGTAATTTTCTGTCACACTGTGAGACAAGGTGGTGGCAGTTCTGGTGTTATTGGTTTGGTTGCAAGTTATATGTGACATCTGACAGACTAGGCCAAGAGACCCTTGCAGCGCCCTTGCTTAAAAAGTAAAGTAAATTGTGTATAACATGTTATATATCAAACTGTATGCAGAAGCAGAGCTGACAAATATCAACCACTAAACTTTCACAGTATTTTAAATGTGTAAACATTGGTGAACAAAACAAGAATTCCAATGCTGGAACTTAAATTATTTTCTGAACCTTTACAAATCTTACAAACCTTTAAAATGAGTGCACAGAGCTTCTGAAATCATTCACGATTCAATCAAAATTGAAGGATTTTTAAATGAATTTTGTCAGCAGCAAAGCTGTTTGGAAATGTCGACAGCTTTGCAGTCCACAGCTAGTCCTGTTTCGGTGTGTGCAACTTGTCAAACCTGCAGCATCACCAGCTGGCTGAAAGACAAATGATGAATCATGGAGAATCTATTCTAGGCCTAACCATAGCATAGTCAGACTTGACTGATACGGTGTAATCAAACCTATTTGAACAAACAAACAGAAAAAAACAAGGGTAAATAGTGAAATTGATCAGTTTCATTGTAAACGTTCATCTCAATTTACAGAGCAACTTCTTGATTTGACCCACTGTGGTTTCTGTAGTTTAAGTAAGTTTTCCTGTGCACTGACTGTGTTTATCAGCCAAATTTTAAGAGTGCTCACTTTCAAGCTGTATAAAGTGATCTAGATAAACTGTTTACAGCCACCCTGACATCTGACTACTCCTGTTTCTAGATCTGTCAAGATTTAAGCAATGCTGCCAAATATCTGCAGTTACTTTGATAAGTGTGCTATAAGAAGTGACAGAACTTATAGGTAAATATTTAAAACCAGACCCCAGATGAAATAAATATGTTTTAATTGTGGCAAAAACATTATTTTTATGTTCTATCTAAATAAATAAAATTGTACACACATACATTTAGTGATTAAAGCAAAATTGTTATGGACTCAGACCTGCATTTGATTAGGCAATATATTCTGAATCAGCGAAAATAAAGTATGAGTTGTGCTGTGATCATCTAACTATAAATCTTTCAACCTCCACTGTGAATTTTCAAACATTTCCTACAATCTACTCCTCATGTGAAAAGAAATGTGTATTTCATCACCACAAATGCAAACTGGAACTGCTTAAAAACCTGGACGTATTTCACGTCTGTGAGATTCGAAGCCGTATGAGACCCGAGTGAAGTGAGGGGGTGGAAGGATGACAGGATCATCTGTGAGCAGTGGGGGAAGACCCACAGTCGCCTCAGTTCAACGAAAATCTGCCGTGTTGTCAAAGAACATAAAGACAAGTCAAAGGTCAAATGTGGACACATTATGAGAGCAACCCTGAAATCTCCTGAATCAATAAGCCACTCTCCTATCACATACTTTGATGTTTATCTTAGAGACTCACCATGGAAACCAATAACACACTGCTCTGCCTAATTGCATGAGAAAACAGAGAAACTCTGCTGATGGCAGATTATTGAGAATAGGGGGAGTGTAGGTGATAGGGGAGGTGGAGGCAGACAAATTGAGCAGCAATTACAGTAATCATCATTAGAGATTTCTGTGTTTCATTTGACTATAAATGACAAGTCTGTGCTATTACACAGACTGGGACCGGGTGAAATGGACATGTTTGTCAGCCCCCGGGAAAAAAGATATTTTTAAAGAAATGATTGCATCATCACATTTTTGTTTTCATTTTAATCTATCATAGAGCATCAGAAAAGCACAATCAAGACATGATCACAGCTGATTCACAGCTGTGGTCGTCTCTGTGTGCGCTTCGTGAGTGGCGATCGTGGTTGAGGCAGGGATGACTCACAGCTTGCAGTATCTTGCAGAATGAAAGTAACTGAAGAAAAAGCTGCAGAAGGGAGCTGGGCTTTCCATCTTTTATATTTTCACGTAAATTAAGGTACACTGAATTTGCTGAGTAGAACCAGAAAACTAAAAATAACCTTGTACGCACGAAAAAAAAAAAAAAAGTAGATGACGCAGAAGCCTTTTTTTTTTTACTTTTGAAAAACTGTGTTAATAATGTATAATGAAGGTTCGGGAAAAGAAGCGGCTTTGTCGATTGAAATCAGTTGAAAAATTGCCTGGCTTTGAACCAATAACAATTTTCATGCAATCTGTAAACTATCAGTATATAGTGACCTGCAGAAATTGTGTATGTGGTATTGCTGTAGTTAAAATTATTCAGCCCATCAGAAGTACAAAACTTGCCTCACAGTATTGGATCATAACTGTAATTGCAGTACTAGAAAGCAGGGAAAGCAAAAAAAATGTACTACAACATGCAGATTAAATTAATTTGCCTCAATAAAACTATCAGTCATAGCCCGACAGCAACATCTAAATGTTGCACTCAATTGAGTGAGTCCAGAGTTTAGGTTTTAAAACACACATAATGTTTCACACGTATAATCTAGCTGTGGTTGTACTCAATGATTTAAAGGACAAGATAACAAATTTACCCAGTACAGATGTGTCTTTTTGAGCCCTAAAACTATTTTTATTCATCGTCTTATTCATACATCTAAAAGACAGGACATTTTTTTAATGATGACGGGTACAAATAGTCCTTGTACAACGTGAAAATACATTCTAGCTTTCACAAACTCTGTGAACTGAGCAGAGTTCCTATTTACCAGAGTTACCATCTTTATCAGAAAGAATTTCCCTGTTTATTAAAATGCAAAGGTGCAGTCAAACAGGAAGAGACTGGCAGCGGCTTTGCAACTAGAAACCATTCAATGTCAATGAAACTGTAGCAATGACAGGCAAAATAACAGGTAGCGTCACAAAGATTATAGGTTCTGAGTTAAACATACCTCGGCTTTGAAGCAAGCAACTTGACTGACTACTACAGAGTTTGATATACACAGTTAGGTATGGAATTACCACCAGCGAAGTAAAATGAGGCAACTGAGTTGCTTTACGTTTAGAAAGGGCTTAAGCGTAGGGCCTTTTTACACAATAATGTCAAAAAGAACATTTTCACATGACTCTGTGAAAACTAAGTACACCCCATGCTTCAAAGACCAATCTCTAAGGTTGTTGTGAATGCCTTTTGGCCCACTCTTCCTCATAGTCTTGTTTCATTGAGGTTGCTGGGCATTTATTTAAGCAGAGTTTATGCAGGCCTCACATTTGACTCTAGAATACTTTGGTATAAAAAATGGTCAACTCAATGACGGCAGAGTGCTCGGGTCTTCTGTCTGCAAAACAAGTCCAAGTCATCATACCTCCACCTCTGCACTAGTTATGATGTAACATCACCTCTTCTGCCTCATCTGTCCAAAGCATATTATTCCAGAAGACTTGCTGCTGTCATCTTATTCCATGCAATATTAGGGGACACAGCTGAGCTGGCTGTCCAGTAACTCAAGTCACTGATGCTGACTGAGCTTCTCAACTGTGTTTGCAGTGCTGCCGCCTTTTGGAACATTTGCAATTATCTAACAAAAGTAATCCAGTAATCCAGTAACTGGATTACTGGAGAACCATCCACGAAGTCTATGCTCCAGTGTTAGGATGCTGTAGTATTCTGCTATACGGTATTTGTATATTGATTTACATGTACCTGTGTCCGTGCAATGCACCAGTCCATGGCTGTGGCCTGCTAGCCAAGCTGTTAGCCTTTTAGGCTTAGGCCAACTAATGTGTGATGTTAAAGTGGAACTTCTTTCAGATACAGTCTGTGTTTTTTTTTTTTTCTTTTTTCTGATGTTCTGGTGTTTAGAGATAATACAATTAACTTTTTTTTTACTTTAAAGCTCTGGTTTTGAAGGATATTCACTTGATTTGGCTGATTCATACAACTAACTCATCATACCAGATTTACATGAACTTTTAAATGGACTATTGCTCTGAATGATGGATATGGATTTTCACTCAACAAGTCACTTAAGAAAGCAGCCAGTATAAACTCAGGGAATGTTTATGCCGAGTAAAAGCAGGTTCAATGTTCATTTAGGTACCCGACTTTTGTTTTAAGATAGACTCCAAAAATGTTGAACTGCAATTTAAACAGACTGAGAGCACTGATGGAAGTCTACACAGGCATTAAACTTAAGGCTGCCCTCAGTGTACTCAGTGGTTCCTCACATATTAGTGACTATGAGGTTGTAATTGGACCTCAGATGTTACAGTAAACATGCACTGAGCACACACCTTAATAAGGTCTTATGCACTTACTCACACACACACACACACACACACACACACACACACACACACACACACACACAAATGTAAGTGTACATTTTCACTGCAATGTACAGACGCACACACCTAAGAGCTAATTCTGCTGGGAATTAATACTGTATAATATTACAGTAATGCATTACATTGATATGTTAATATGATATATGATGGATGATGTTTACATTTTTACATGATGTGATCTAGGAGACTAGTGCTACACTGTCTAAATGGCTTTGGATTTCTGAATCGAGTCTCTTGAAATCAACATTTTTGGAGAAATGATTAACTGTGTAACAAATTCAAGTAAAAGAATCACTATTTTCAAGTGCTAAATTCTACTGAATCTACCTGCATACACACAGCATAGAAACAAAAGTAATAGTGTAGTATGATCACGAAATTAATGCCACCCAACACCAGAAACTGCAGAAGTGTGTACACCTAATGTGATTTTAAAAGTACAGTGGCGCCCAGCAGTCAGTGGGCTAAGCATTCGATGTATGAACATGTGTACGTGTATCTCCACCAGGTTGCCCTGATAGATTTTTCTAGTCGCCATAGATTAACACACAAAGTTGAAATATCAGCTGAGCCTCAGGAGAACACCTCCCAGCACTGCCAACTGTGCAGAGCTGCTAGCTGCAGAGCTTCAGCAGAGGAGATCTGCAGGCTGCAGTATAACATTTCACTCTCATGCAGCAGTGGTCTGGATTGCGGTCATACCCCTTAAACCCACCGGTGACAACCGTTTACATACCAGCCGAATCGACTGCATTATCAATCACACATGTTAAAACTGGATCGCCCGCTGTTGTGACAAGCAGCAGATGTATTGTATCTACAAAATGGCTGTGGGTAACAATGCAAAACTCTGGAAGTTGAAATAGAATCCAGAGTTTAACTTTAGTGAACTGCCTTTGCATTTTTGACCTGGTTTATTTATTTATTTTTTATGCAGACAAGGTCGATCCTACTGGTTGTTTTCCGACAACAGCTTATACTCACAAAGAGACACATTCAGAGCTGAGTGCTTCTCAGTGCAACTACGGACCTCAGTGAATCATTTAGCTGCTCTGCTGGAGCTGTTTAGTTTGGAGGTGTTTTCACACTTGAACTGATTAGCATGTTGTGCACTTAAGATCACTTGAGAGGTGTTTTCACCCTCAGAAAATTGCTTCCATACACAAGAAAATAACTGTAAATCACATCACGTTTGTGTGTATCTCTCCATGTCATCAAAAGCACTTTTTGTAATTTCACATCGCAATCACTGAAGAAAAAGATGATAGATGCTATTTTTTCACACGAGATTTTATTACAGTCAATTTAAAATCATGTTACAGTTATTGTATGTGCTTGGCTCTCTATGCATGAAGGTGTGCCTCCAGAGCCCAAAAGTGAAGTCAACACAGACGTGCCAAACGTTAGGGTTCCCAGAATGATTAGTTGAGGCCTAAAAAATAAGTCAGCCCTCCTGACCTCTCATGTTAAAGCTGACAGCTGAAACAAACAAGTTTATAGCTTGAAATAAAATAAGGATTTGGTTGTTGCAGCTAATTTCTTGAGTAGACATGATGGGTTTTTTATACTATTGCAATTTTTTAAGTTAGGGAAGTTGTTGCTCAGACTGACAGCTTAGCTTACATAGGCCATGCATTAGCTGGCTGTCTGCAAGACTTAACATCTGCTAAATAAACTAATTGAATTGGATTTCTCATGTCTGTTTATCAACCTATCAACCTGCATTCAACTCCAGGCTGCAGCGTTTCTGTGTAAACTTGGTCTCCCCATGCTTGTGTGGGTCTTCTCCAGGTACTCCAGCTTTCTCTCACAGTGAAAAACATACGGAGGTTAGGTGACTATAATCTGGCCATAAGTATGAATGTGAGAGTGAATGGTTGTCTGTCCCTCTGTATCAGCTTTGCAACAGACTGCTTACCTGTCCAGAGTGTAACACGCCTTTTGTCCCATGACAGCCAGAATGCGCTCCTGCAACCCTGAACTGGATAATAAGAGGAGATATATCGAAGTTTATGTGTTTATGTTAATGTGGCTTTCAGGGTGATCAATCGTACTAACAGCTGTCACATAAATCTGTACTCCATTTTTGGTGAATGAAGTTAAAGTCTCATTTGAATGTTACTTAGAAATAATTACCTAGTATGTGTGTTTTAAGCAAGCTTGCTCATGACTTAGTCCACATAATCATCCTAATACAGTATGCCCACATCTGGTTCCAAAAAATCTAGGCTTCAAGATGGAAATCCACAATTCCACAAACAACATTGTGACTACATCCATAGTTTCAACACTGTAATCTTTTACAGTTTCATCCTCTAATGCGTACGCACACTGCAAAACTTTGCAGTACCTAAAAATATTACGCACAGCTGCTTTCATCCATGCATGTGGAAACGGCGTTAAAAAGACGCTGGCTACACCACAGCACCCTTGTTTTTTTGTATGAGTTTTGAGACCAACATACACACAGACTCATATGCAAAAAGCACCCTACAGAACTTTGCTCAAAGACACCGGAAGGACAATTCAATTAATTTTTGCCCACCTACCTTTAGTCCAGAGATTCAGACACAAAACCATCTAGTTACAAGCACTCAATTAAAATAAATCAAATTCTCTAATGCATAATGCAGCAAAGCACTCACTTGATTAGTATTACACTTCAGTAAGACCAGTGCTATGCATTAAAACTGTCCCTTTTGCATAATTAATGAGACACTTGGTTCCAAGTACCAATTACGAGGGGTACAACGGCAGAGTCCAACTGAACACTGCAGCCATCTGGTCCAGAGCTCGCCTGCCTAACCAGGAGAGAGGCATAAATAAAGCTGGAGCAGCCGGCCCACATGCAGACCCACACCAGCTGTGTCTTTGTCAATATGCAGCCATGAACAGGATGTTTCCGGCTTGGATGCAGGGACAGGAGGGAAGATGAGAAAGAAGGGGAAAACATGTTGAGACAAATAAATGGAGAGAGGATAGCAGACAAAAATTAGATAGAGTTACAGTAAGGACACAGGAAATGCAGTGGGGGGGAATTACTAACAGAAAAGAGAAGTTTTACCCACTTTGAACAATTATCAAAGAGAATGCCATAACACTGTGGTGTGCCGCCAGCATCAAACAGAGGATTTCTTTGACACTGCTGTTTAGACACAAAGAGAAAAATATGCATAAAGTGCCACACTTAAGCCAAAAATATGCATTTAAAAATGATGAGTGTTCATGAAATGCAGGTTTTCTCAACATCCAATCAGAGCAGTTCATGTGGGAACAAACAAAAAAAAAATAAACAAAAGCACCGACATACAATCAGCCGAAGCATGTGGACAAACAAGCGATGGAAAAACAAATACTCCTGAGGGCCACAGAAAGGCCAGACCGTATAAAAGTACCCTTGATTACAGACACGCTGATGAAGAGTGGCTCACAAAACACAAAGGTCGACGCTGTGGCAGAAGAAGAAAGAAGGTAAGAAAGAGGGGAAAATACAAATACGCGGCTCTGTTGGGATACATCAGTGTGTGTTTTGGGGGTGGGTGCTGGAATGTGTTTGACAGTAAATCACTTCCTGTGAAGGAAAAATGAAAGCATTAGAGGATCGGAGGAGAGAGGAGACAGCTGGCAGGGAGTGCTGAGTAAATCAGGACCATCTTTTTATCATGTCACTCAACGACTGTCTAAGATACCTTGTAAAGCAAGCAGAACTGCAGTGTGTACATACACTGAAACACGACAGTGGTGCTTTGTGTAAATGGAGAGAATTAGATGAGTTTAAATTGAGATAATCAACTACAATCAGTGTTCAGCAGCAATCTTCTTTGTCCATCAAACAGCAACCTAAGTCATAACACTGCAAATCCATACACAGCCTCAGCATGTTCCAATCAAAGAGGAGGCTTGGGAATTAAGCTACACAATAGTCATGAAACCCATTAATCTGTAATAAACTTAGACCACCTACAACTGAGATGCATGCTGAGGGCCACTGCAGTAAACAGACAATTACAACAATCACAAGCAGAACTGTACTATTGTGCAGCATCAGGTATTTAGATCAAAAGTAGTCTAATATATGGAGAACTAACTGGACTGGGTGATTTTTCACAAAACAAACAACTACAATAGATGTTGCTGCCAGCTAAGGGTTTTCTATCCTTTTTTTCTCCACCCTCTTTTTTTTCTTGGATGGCTGCCTAGCTCGGTTTAAACAGAAACTGAAGCCTGTAATGAGAACTGACTGCCTTTTACTAAACAAAAGCATGAAATGAAAATAGTCTAATGTCCCTTATTCACTTTGGTTTTTTATCATTTGAAATCTAACGCTGACAGAAAAATTTTACACTGAGCTGTGAAAAATCGTGCGTATGCATGTGCGCTTTCACGTGATTCTTTTCTTTTCCCACAATTCCTGTGTGTGTTAGTTTCTGTGATGGTGTTTTGAGCATGACATTTAAATGTGTGTGGAAGATGGAGAGCACCATTAGGTGCTCTGATGCACATCCTAAACCTATTGTCTAAGCCTGATCATCGTTCACTCTGATCGCCCTCTACAGCAGAACCTTGTGAGCCTTTAAAAACAGATTAATAAAAATAATTTTCTCCTCCTTCTGACAGCAGCCTGGAAGGCATTACAGCAGGCAGACCCCGGACGATCTCCAGGAGCAGGATTAACAGCATTAACCAGACAAATTAGGGTCTCAGTGCCTTCACAAAGCCGAAAGAGAAACTCTCCCTGATGTTCATAAACAAATCTCCCCAAGTTGTTAATCTAACTGCTATTCCACTTTGAGGCCACCCGTGCTCAGCATGCCCTTGCCACCTCTGCATATCGACTAGCTGGCTGAGCGTGGCAGAGTCAAGGTTGTGTTAACCTATTGGAAGTGATGGAAAAACAAACAGGGGAGCACAAGTGTATAGAACAAAAATGGATGTGAAAATAAACAACAACAGTGCTTCAGTTTTAGCACTAATTGCACTTTCCTGGTCTTATTTGCTTTATGAGCCAAAGTTTAAAAAACTCTCCAAAACACCACAGATGTGACACTGAAAGATTTTAAGCTCAGAGCCATTTACATTTGCAGTGAAAGGCCTGCGCGAGTACCAAGAGGTTGTATTACGCCACGTATCAAAGAACATAGGTCATACCACATCTCCTGGTGTTGCTGCTGCAGATTATGTGGCTCCAAAAGAGCAGGAGGTTTGTTTTTAGCAAGGTTGAGTTTCTGTGGATCACAGTCAGCGCACCTAAGCTCTATCCATCATGCCACAGGGCAACACTGCTGCTAGAGCAGGGCAGAGGCCTCGACCCAAATAACACCAGATAACAAAGTATAGGAAGCCTTGCTTGTGATGAATAACCCTGGTGAAAACCTCCCCTCTACCAGGTGGTGGCTTGTAAATAAAACTTCACCCTTCGGCTTGTTTCGCTCCGTCCAACATACCTCCTTCATTCAGCTTATTTGTCACATTTTCACTCTTAGTGCTAACAGAGTAACTAAAGTTCAGTGAGTGGCTTACATAAGCGGAGAAACTTTGCTGATCCATTAGATGCTATGAAGCATATTTTCTTTGCATACTTTATACTTTAATGTAATCAAAATGCAAGCAAAAACAAAATGTAGATAAAAGTTGTCGTACATGTATATATACCTAAATTAAATCTTATGAAAGCAAAACTGTTGGCAGCGAAGATTTGAGATGGTGTTTGGAAACTAAAATCTACAACAAGCAGGTACATAAACTGGAGTGATATGCACATGTTATAGGTCATGACCCCGTGCTAGCAGGATTCTTACATGATGGGCTTAAAGCAACGCAAATTACAGCCCTCAATACCTGCTGTGATAAAAACATATATTTCATAAATGTTTTCCAGTTAATACTTCTCCCCATATATGCTGTTTTTCATTTCCTCCAACTCCCTCAAGCTGCTGCTTCTACACTGAAAACGGGACAATTGTCTGAAGACGAAAGTTGCGTTTTGCAAAATCTTATGACAGTTCTGACAAATTCCAATTTGAACACTGACAAGCATGCAAGTGGTATGCAGACTTTGGGAACCAATCTTGTATCTTAATCCCCTATGGTCCAGATGAAAATATAAAATTAGCATATAATCTTGAATGTCACTTTTCTCCCATTAGAAAAGAAAAGCTCTGTCTCAATTTGACAGACGTTAACAACTTCTCTACAGTGTGTCAGAAATAGGAAGTTGCTTCTTGTCTAACATTATGAAACTATCTCATTTGGCATTTTGGTGCCAGTTTAGCCTTTTATACTAATAACCATAAGCCGTGTACATTATTGCATTATTGTACATATTGCACCCCGTTATTATTTATTTAACAAAAACTAAGTGAAAATGCAGAAACATTTGCATTTTCAAAATGCAAAGGTCACCCCGTGATTTAACAGTACAAGCAACTATAGCAGTAATGACTTGAAGGTTTTCTGTATGACTTTATCAGTCTCTCAATCGTTGTGGAGGATTTTGGCCTGCTTGTCTTTACAGCATTGTTTCATTTCACTGAGGTTTTTGGGCATTTGTTTATGTACAGCTCTCATAAGGTCCACCCACAGCATTTCAAATGGGTTGAGGTCTGTAATGTGACTTGGCTGTTGCAGTGCCTTTCTGTCATTCTGTTGTAGATTTGCTGGTATACTTGGGATCATTACCTTGTTGAATGACCCAATTTTGGTCATGCAGCAGGACAGGCATCCCAAACAGATGACCTCACATTTGACTCCAGAATATGTTGGTGTACAGAGGAGTTCTTGGTCAAATCACTGATCGCAAGGTCCTGTGATTGCATAACAAGAATCTAAGTCGTGTTGCCATGTTCCTTTTTGAGAGAAGAGGTTTTCTCCTTGCAACTCTTCCAAACAAGCCACACTTGCGTAGTGCTTTTCTAATTGTACTGTCATGAACTTTAACATTTAGCATGCTGAGAGTCTGGGGTGTTCTTTGAGTATTGCACAGGCTGACCTTGAAGTGAGTTTTCTGAAACATTCCCTTCTGGGAAGGTTGGCATTTGTCTTGAATGCTTTTTTACTTGGAAAAAAAATCATTTTTAGTGTAGAATAATAGATATCAAATTGTTCGGAAAGCTCTTATTAACGCTTCTCAGATTGACAGTGAGCAACATTTGCTCTGCTACGACCACTGCTGATTTCCTCCTTGGCATTGTGTCAACACACACATGAATGCTCCAGATCAGCGAACTACCAAAACTGCTGCATTTATAGAGGTGGTCATACTCACTGATGATCATTTAATCAAGTGGATTTGATTAATTGGCTGCTACTGATCCTTTTTATGGAAACAGTAGAGGTGCACTTGGTTTTTCACAAACTCTTTCTGCATTTTGATTTGTGTTAAATAAATAACTGTGCAATATGTCATGTTTTGCAGTTCAGCTGAGCTTATATTTACCCAATTTTAGGACCTGCCAAGACTCAGATAACTTAATTTGTCCTGATAAAATCTTATAATTTAAAAAACCATGTCCTTTATTTTTATCATAACAGCAAACACGAGTGGATTTAAAGGATGTGAACATGGAGCTGAATGAAGAAAGCAGAAATAACATTTAGTGGACAATAAATTTCACAAATTTGTTGGAGAGTAAGGTATAAACTGCAGACTTTAAGAAAGACTCAGTGATGAATAGAGAACAAAGTAACTGTGACAAGAAGAAGGTCATAGGAGAAGATGGTATACTAGGGTCTATGTGATGCATATCCTGCCAAAGCAGAAGAATTACATTGATAAGACTGGTCTGCGGCAATAAACCACCCCCATGCCCTAAATGCAATCAAATGACTCTAAAGCCACTTTGTATTCTTTAAACACAGCCACACTGCAGTTGATTTTTGCTGTAGGATTAATCAATCACACTTGTGAGTCACCGTCAGCATCATAAGCACCTAATGAGTCTCACAGTGACAAAGTGCCTAGTAACATAACTCCCATAAGACAGCTAGTCACGTACAACTTTTTCATTCATCACCACGTGGAAATTGTTTAAAAGCCACACCAGAGGCCTATGTTTAGCATCTGTATGCACACAAACAATATGTACACAAAGTTAGAAAGTCAAGGGCCAAAACTCCACTCATCAGATTCTCTTCCATCACTGCTGCTCATGAAGAATCACTGTTTCTGAGCAATTTTATACTACGAGAGTGAAACATTTCATATCCTCTTATGTTGCTCACCAGGTAATCCACCTGTAATCTAGGCCTGAGAGCCATCAAGAGGGCATCTCTGCGGGATCTGGATGCTGTCGTCATGCTTGACTTTATCACTCGAGCCACTTTCATGCCTGACATAGTGTGGAATGCAGTGCAGATTGCTTTTACTACCATGCATGAGACAAACCCATTTTTGTGACCACAGAAAATAAGATATATATGATGATGAGATATAACTATAAAAAGCAAATTATATAAGAGGATAATATGTGAACTTTGCTGCACTGATTCTTTGTCCTTTGTTGGAGTAGCTGTGTTTACCCTGGAGTCATCTGTGTGCAGTTCAAGGGCAAAGGTTTGAAGTATAAAATAGCTGCCAGATATACACATGGTCAAGATTAGCACTCTGGGAGAAGTGTGTGTGTTAATGATAACAAGGATGTTGGGATAGAGTAAGACTTTTCTTCATTTGTTTTTTGATGTGGCTATATTGGCGAGGCACTTTGTGAAAAGAGTGAAAATATGTATATGCATAAACCCACTCGCAGAAGTGAAGAAAGGCTGATGATCCAGTGCTGACAGTAAAATCAACAGCTTGGCATTTTAAATTGTACTGGGCAGCTTTTCAGTTGAAACTTTCACAAAAACAGCTCCACTAAAAATTGTGTAACTTGTCAGTAAACTGTAGATCACAAGTGGGTGTACGTAAAGGAAGCATTTACTGCGGACAATCATCTGAGGAGACCAACTCTTCTGATGTGGAAACTAAAATTTTGCAAACAGAGGATTCCCATTTTGTCACAAAATAAGACTAAAGTGAGCAACAGGACATACAAACAGTCTCAAGGTTAGTATCTTAGCTGTTTACCTTCTTCAAAACCAATACCACATTTTAAAAATAAAGTAAGGACTGGCATAAGGGGGACATATGTAGGTTAGTTTTGCAGCATGGATTTTGGGAAGAGTTTCTGCTTCTTGGCACTTTCAGCAAATTGTAAAACCGCTAATAACAACATTTATATTTTAATGTTCTCACTGCAGTCAGTCCAGAATCGTTTGCACCCAAGTAAAGAATCCAGTTAAATAAATGGTCGCTTAGACATAATCTTCAGCTGTTATATAAACCACTGTGACCTCACAAGCCTGTCACTTAACCACTTTTACACATATAAAAACAAAAAACAAAATAAGATTTTAAGAAACAGCTTAGCTACAATTATTTATCCCGTAGTTTTCACTGATGCTATGATGAGCAATTTGCTGTTTATTCCACTTTATAGAAGGATACAGTCTTTTCCTTTTAGTGTTACCATTGCCAAAAATTCAGCTTTATAGATTTCGGTAGTTGTTAGTCCAAACAAATATTCTTTTATCTTGTTCTTTAGAAAGCCAAATTAATCTTCACAGTGTCGTGAGCATTTTTGATTAAGCCTGGGAATGTGCAAAGTGTTCAGCCAGGCTGAGTGGTTGAAGAACGATCCAAATCAGACACAGCATGTGCATTTGTGGATGCTTTGAACACAGCTCACAGCCTATACTATGCAGTCCTGTGAAAAACTAAGTGACTAAGCATGACCGAGACTATGAAGGCAGATGTTTTGACATTTTGATGGTCTGGAGCATTCAGGTTACCAGGAGAAAGACTCTTTTCTCTAAAAAGAATATGACAGCATGGTTTAAGTTTGCAAAGTTGCAACTGAACAAACAGGAACACTTCATAGATTGGGATAAAAGTGGAGCTGATTGGCTAGAGTGCACAGTACGACATCTGGAGAAAACCAAATGCTTTAACCAAATACTCATACGCAGTATACACGATGTTTTTAACTTCTGTAAAGAGAAACCAACTCTGAAGTGCTTTAAACCAAGAAAGTGAAACATTCATCTCAAGGACTCAAAACTGGACTTGAAAAACCAATGGGTGACATTAGAGTAGCTTTGTTCAACTTTTATAATGTCAATGTTAATAATGTATACATGTTATTTACCAGAAAAAAAGGAAACCACAATAGTTCTACTTTTGATCCAAAAAGTCATTGCCAGCATGGTGAAAGAGAGCGATGAATTAAGTTAATAATTCAATTTTATGACAGTCTTCCCCCGTTGAACATTTGAAAGGTCACTGGTTGTGATTGTGCATTGAACTAAAGACTAAACTCACAGAACTCATCTCAACATCGGTTAGATGCCAGCGTCGTGTTTTGGTCCAGGGAGCTGCACAGGCAGATGGAGGACATGTCCTCCCCACCGACCACAACTCCACAGGACTCAGTGCACAGCAAGCTGGGACAAAACATAAAGATCTGACCCTTTGAAAAACTTGGCAAACTATTTCTTTTTCTCCCCAGCCTTGTTCAGTAAGGCTGTTTTGTCTGCAGAATAAATAAATACACTTCAGTACTATCGGTTTTCCATACAGCACAACTCCCCTGGTCAACAGAAACATGTCAAACCAGGCAAATAAATAGCTCCCCTGTAACCCAAATAAGGTAATTGCTCGAATCCTGTACCCCTGCCTGCTCTTTTCCTGAACATGAGAATCAGTGTAAAAACACCCAATCCCCCACCTGGGCCTGAGGACAGGAGACTCAGTCTGCCCTAAGCACTTTAACACCTCCACCTTCATCCACTCGCTTATCCCTTTCCCATTTATGGAGCAAGACAGGCTACTCCAGTCGCCCCACAAAATTCATGCCAAATACTGTGCAACATTAGTTTAAATGAATGCTTAATAGATATCCACAGGGAATTATGGTCATTCAAGGAGCAGATAATAGGACACAGTAAAACAAACAAACAAAAAAAACATACACACACACACTCACAAAAAAACCCCTTATAATAGCATTGCAGTAAGTAGGATTAAACATAAAAAACCCGCAATTTAAAGTGAAGCAAATTACAGTATATAAAGGGCACAAATTAAAACTATGTGTGGTTTAAAATATGATGTGCTAATTGGCAGCTTGCAATGCTGCATGATTACACAAGCAATGAGGTCAAGACGTTTTTTAAACTTGAAATCTCAAGCGCAGACATAAAAACACATTATTACATGCTGCATGCCAAAAAAAAAAAAAATCCACATTTGTACTTTTAAACAAAAAAAAAGCAAACGTCAAAGCTCAGCTGCCCAAACAGCACAAAGCCTGACTGCATTCACAAGCTTGTCACTTGTAGTTGAATGTAAATAAAATGTTAGGATGGATAATGAGCGTGGAGGTAGAGGTTGTCCAATGCACACACCTTTAACCTCAACCTTTCTTTAACACTGACCCTTGCCTGAACCCAAAGCTCACACCTTCTCCCCCCTAAGTCGCTGCACCAACCAGTAAGCAGATGATTCCCCCACCCCCACTTCTCCCTGGCGGATATTCAATAGGTTCAGTGGAGATAAACTGTGGTGCACAGTAGTTGTACACACTGGGCTCAGAGCTGTTTGACTCTCTGACCTCCTCTATATGACCCCAGAGGCCACAATAACGTAGGTCTGCTCCACTGGACTGCTGCGAAAGAGTGGAATCATTTACCTTCATACAGGGACAAGTGTGAGAGAGTGACGACTGGGGTGCTCTTCATTTCGGGGCCTGAGGAAATGAAAAGTGTTTTCAAATGTTTTCACAACCTAGGAGGAGGGGAATGTGGTGATGCTGGGTGGGGAGGATGGTCACAGTGGCGGTGGTGGTAGCGAGGGGTCACCAACACACTCTATTACAGTATAGTCTCAGCTGTACGTATGCCAGTGCCAAACTCTTAAACACAAATCTGTTTTTGATCAAATAACCCAAATCAGCTAACTTTAATTTTGTGTACTGGAGCCACTGTGTAATATAATTCAATCTTCTGTTTTGCAAGTCCAAAATCTCATTTATACTATCCTCTAATTCAGCCTCTCCCCTGGCTCTAATGAATATTTATGCATTCTAGTGTGTTTAGATTCGAATTTTACACGGTTATCACTTGGGGCATGTCCGAGTCTTGTAATTGTTTCCATCCACATACAAGTGTTTACGTTACAGAGCTTTCCCAGCAAAGTAAATGTTTTCTATGCACATAAACAGAGCCTCTAATGGCATCAAGGATGGTTCAGTAGTGTTATGGTCAGGCCAGGTATACAGTAGTGTGCCACTTTAGATAATTAGTGCAAAATTGTGAAAACTGTTGTAAAGTTTTGTCTGAATCATGGACATGCTGGTGAGCAGTGACCTACAAGCTACATGCCCTCAAGTTAAAATCTTCTAAATACACTTTTTCCTCTTTCTTCTTGTATTCCACTATATACAAAACCTGATTATAAACTGAACCATTTACTCTTATTTATTTACTCTTATTTTTTGAGTATAGTAATTTAATTTTTGCTCAATAACAATTCCTGTTTTTTTCTTCTCTCCAGAAGCCTATACATCCTGGTCTTTTTTGTTGTCTGAAGAAATTTTGTTAAGGCTTTTCATAGCCTTGCTACCTTCTAAGAATTCAGATTTCTGTGACTTTAAAGTACAACCCTGTTCACCAGTGTTAAGGATTGTCCGTAGCGATAAATGGTTGTTCTACAGAACTTTCTAATTCTGACCATTTCAGCTGCCTGTTACAAAATTTTACTGTTTTTTGTTCACTCTTACAAGTCTAACAGCATTATTTTTGACTGCAGCAAATTGGCTGTTTTCGGGGAAAAAACCACACTGCACGCTATCTGCTCACCACCGAAAAAGCATTCAGACACAGTTAAGAACTTTCAGTTCATCACAGTGACTCATTAAACAGCTAAAGTGACGTTTTCTCCAAGAGAAATAGATAGAGACCAGTAATGGAGGTTAAAAAAATGACTGTTGGACTCGCTTTATCCGATACCCAGAAATTATAATTTTGTTCTGCAACAGCCAGCTGAGAAACACAGTCGGCGTACAAAGCTTTCACTGCCCTAATGTGACCTAAAAAGGTTTATAGCATACATCACTTTCAGTTTAGTCTTGATATTTTAATATGCATTTTCAGAATAACAAGCTATTCAGCAAGGAGAGGCTCATCATGTTCCAAATAACTGTTTGAAAAGTAGGCATACAGTCAGAGGGCATCACATTTTCTGTCATTTTTCCAGCATGCCCATGCAAGATGAGCTCTTTTTTCAGCAATCAGTAGCACTGATTAGTCTGATACTCGCACCAGCCCAACATCACCCCCACTGTGGTCCCTTCAGTGGCACGCCCTTCTTTAAAAGCTTTTTTAATTATGGCAGCCATTAAAGCAGGCTGGCTCTGGGCTCTAACTGATGGTAGTGCATGCACCACTGCTCCTCTGAGCCAGCCACATGCTTACTAGCACTTACACGACCATATACACATACATGTATAGTGCACACAATGACTTGCACACATGCATACAAAATGCACTTATGGGGACAAAATGGTTTGACCAGACAACCAAACTGGCTCCAATGGCATTAAATCTGTCAAGTCATCTTTTTTTTTAAGGCTGCAAGAGTGATGGTGGCATGGCCTTATCTACTCAAGAGATGTGGAAAGGAAAGCAAGAAAAGAGCTGCTCCCTTGAGCCAGACACATGCTTACAAGCACTTATATGGTCATACACACAGACATGTATCGTACATACATCAGACTTGCAAATGCACTTATGGGCACGAAATGCTTCGACTGGACAATCAAACTGAATTATGACAAACCGATAAGGTAACTAAAAAGCAGCAAGGAGCAGTGACATAAAGCACTGATGTCGAGGTGCGTTTCTGCTACTATTCTAGCTGTTCCACATCAGAAAGTAAAATAGAGAGGGTAAAGCCAGGTGTACTGGATGTCTCATCCACTTAAAACACAGCACACTTTCAAATATTGATCTCCTATCATGAAATAAAATTGAAGAGCCTGACATCATGTTCTTGATGAGTTGTAGTGCTATTGCCAGAATATCACAGGGAACCCCAAAGTAGGCTTGAGTGCCTCAGAGCCAAGCAAATAAAAAAACATGAGCAGTTCTTGCTTGACCATGTAGAAGTGCAAGTGTAAGTGCTCCCAGGCCAGTTCAACCTATGTAAATGCGTCTGAATGTGTCTGGGTTTATAGGATCCCATGACTGTCTGGTCTACATAAGTAACTAATTCAATTGTCACTGTTCTAAGAGACATATTTGACCCTGGGGCTTCAAGGGGTCACGCTTGCTTCCTGTTTGGACCAATGGGAAGTCTCTAACAGCGGTCTGACAGGCTGCTACAACCACTCTCAGGTTACACCGCCATGGTCTGTGAGCCACGGTGCTCCCGAAGGGTAGTTTTTCGGAGGCGTCCATATGTGATGTGCAGAAGAAGGGTGGGGTTCTGAGAGGGTTGCACAGAGCTGCAACCCTACCCACTTCAAAGGGTCACCGTCATTCACGTCCCTGAGGGCATCCTGCTGTTCTCTCTCTGTCGCTGCTCTACCGATCTGCCAAATACATAAAGGCGTTTACACAGGTCCAGCACAAAGGCCTTGAAGTTGGACACCTTCCCACTATTCCCTCTTGATGGCCTTCCCTCTGTGTCCCTGATTCTCAGAGCATTTCAGCTGATGGTGGCTCCACTTTGATCAACCCTAAAAAAGCGGTGTAACTTGAGGACACCACATTAAGATCTATGTTAGCCCTTCAGATAAAGCTACATAGAACATATGGAGCAACCTGCAGGGGCTATACTCTGTGTAAAAGTGCACTCATTTTATATATAGGTTGAGACATATTGCAGGCTTGTCTGTAATAAGGGTGGATAAAAGAAAAGAAGATGGTCACAACAAAGCCTCTCTTGTTCGTGGTATTATAGTTTAGCACGTGAAAGAGCATGCTGACTGATAAGACTTTAAGAGGTTAGACTGACGATTTTCATGCAGACAACATTCAGAATTTAACACTTTAGGTCAACTGTGTGACTTCAGATGGAACTATAACCTTGACAGAAAATGATATTGATTCAATGGAAAATAGAATCCTGATTTTACCACTTAAAAGTCTGATTTATTGCTGTTTCAGTGTGTCAGTGACAGCACCATAGGATGTAACATAGAACAGACGTACAAGTTAATTGGCCATTACTCTTAATCCTGCTCAAATGCTCTTTTAATCTCACGGTTTCCAGGTGATGGATGTGTTAAGCAAGACAAACCACTTAAAGACACCTTCATTTGGAACACTGGGGGATGACCTTGTGACACAGCTTCCATTTTTCTCTGTTGGTTAACCGATTCTGATTGCCATCACTCGTGCTGATTAAGTAAACCTCAGTGTTAATAGAAGCAGTTCTGACAAAGGTTCAAATGTATTCAAGCTGGGCCCTGGAGGCACTCAGGCATAATACATTGCTCTAGTAATGATCCAGGAAATGTTTGTGAGTGGACCAACTGGCTTGTTTAAGGTCAAGGGTTATATAAAAGTTGGATTGGTTTAAAATTTGTAATATGATGGACACAGGAGAGTTTCAGTGAATGTCATGCCTCTCAGTGGGTAATCCTAAGCCGGCCCTCTGGGCTCCCTGAGATGTTTATTTTTAGTATCCAAGGGAGGTTTATCATTATAACTAAAGGGAAAGTGCCAGAACTGAAAACCAGCGGTGTTAAAGTTTAGCCACTCTCACCTCCCATGTTGTGAAAACCCAAGCAAACCGATACACAACCCTGAGCCACTAACATCTTTAGACATGCTTGCCCCCAAACACATGCTGCGAACGGGTCAGGTGGCGCTCTGTCACCAGTGATCAGGAGCATATGAGCAGATCACAACGTATCCTGACTAAAACCATGAAAATGGTTCATGGATTTTTCCAGAGATCAGGTGTCATCCAGTCCAAGCATAACACTGTACTACCTGCTTTCATTTAAACTACATCCCTGACAGTTTGGTTTTATGTTGGAACACTTTAAGAGTTGCCACAAAATATTTGTAAGTTGTCATGTAGTTATGGTGCTGCTGTTTGGTGTATAACAGCTTGGTTTTAATCTTGATGACAAGGCATTTTTGACAATTTCCAGAGGATTTCAAGAGAGTTTTATGGAATAGAAAGTTTAAGGAGTTTCCACAGCCTTCAGAGAAAAAATATAGCTCTTAACACTCTCTTGGCAGTCATAGAAAAAGACACTTATAATTCACCCTAACAATCTGAAAACATTGTAGGAAATAAAGAGTAATGACAAGAAAATTTCTGTAACGCATTAATAAACTCTGACAAAACAGTGAAGTAAACCATACAAAATGACACAATCTAAAAATCGCTATGGACCTATGAAACTTAGACTGTAAGTGAGGCAAAAAATAAAAAGCTCTACCAGCTGGTGGTAACAGACCACGCCATGCTGTCTGCTTTGTATCCATTTTAAGAAATGTCAGTCTCGCCTTGTTAGGATCAGCTCTGTGATGCTTTAGCAGATGTTACATCAGTAATTTTTTCTTTTGTCTTTTTTGGTATTTAATCCTCTCAGTCAGTTCTCCTTCTTACATGCCTTGTATTTAAAAAATAATATTAGTGTATCTGACTGATGATGTTCCTTTCTTTGAGTCTTAAGAATATTTTAATGGCTTCGCTCAGAGTTTCCCCTGTTGCTTTACCTTTCTACCAACAGCAACATCATTTGTACTGAATTCAAGCATTGATGTGTAGCGTAAAAATGGCCTCATAATCTTTTAAACAGTCAAACTTCAGCACTCTGCATACAGCTGCACAATTTTTCAAGTAAACTGTTATTTAACCACAAAACTGCAGCAAACGTTACACACTGCTTTTATACTGAGTGTATCATTTCAGTATCAAAAGGCATAAATTAGTCTCTATGTGGTTTTGTCACACGAAGATTTAAAATAATGAAACAGAAAATGTAATCAGGGATTTCCCTGCCTCAGCCTGGTACTGACAGAGATTTCTTCCTGTTAAAAGGGAGTTTTTCTTTCCCACTGTTGCACAGTTCTTGCTCATAGGGGGCTGATTGTTGGACTTCTCCAATACTTTAGGTTTGATGTTAAAATATTTATTTACACAGCGCCAACAGAAAACCACAACAATCATATGACCTTCTATGAGCAAGCGCTTTGGCGACAATAGGAAGGAAAAACTCCCTTTTAACAGGAAGAAACCTTCAGCAGAACCAGGCTCAGGGAGGGGCGGGGCCATCTGCCGTGACTGACTCGGGTGAGTTACAAGGTCTTCACCTTATAATATAAAGCGCCATGATCTGACTGTTGTTGTGAAGGTTCCTAGTTTTCATTCATGGTAGAAGCCTTTACATAATATGATCATAATCACTAATAGATTTTGGGGTTTTGTTTTTTTATTTAAAACATCTTTTTATAAACTGAAGTTCTCAACAAGTGGAAACGTTGGCATGTTTGTAAGACTAAATGAAGTGCACAGTGGGAAAAAAATAATTCTCTGGGGATCATGTGTTGTACCAAAGTTCATTAACATACTGTATCAGTGTGGACTGAAATGTTGCACCGAAACACCGGGCAACAAACCACACCGCAGTGTGGCTAAAAGATTTGAAACATTTGTACTGAACCAGCCTCTGTGTCTGGGCCTCCTTGTCATCATCTGGAAACAATCAAGTAATCCTCTTCAATAAGGAGAAAAAAATGAAAGAAAATTATAAATCTGACAAGTCCCAAATGTGTCTCACTTCCCTTCAGCAACTCAATTAACCCTCTGTGGTGCATTTAAAGTTTACGTCGGATCTCAAGACAATCCTGGAAGGAAAAAGGTCATCTTGTGAAAATATTTTGGTGAAAATGAGAAAGAGAATTCAGAAGCATATTTAATACTGTACGATCAAATGGGGGATAAAAGATTGGTATATGGGGAAATATCCAATAAATTTAAGAATGGAAAGGAGGAAATGAAACATAAAGAACAAGGGATTTATGTGGGATTAATGGGTCCTGAGAGTGTAGACCTCCCCAGAGGTAAGAATTTAATTCCTTTTCATCAATCCAGACCTCCACATCTAAAACTCTCTTTATCTGGCAATTTCATATTTTTCTACTTCCAGCATCTGTCATCACTCTTACTCTGACCTGTTCTCTTATTGTGACCTAGCTTCTTCTCAGTAAAGGCAATGATTAGCATGAGATGGAATGACTTACTGCACTGTCACAGAGCAGATCAGGAGGCTCAATCAGCCGGATGTTAGCTTGAAGTCCCTCATATATTTATGTATCCAAAAATTTAAGATTAACACTGGAGAAGAGAGTGGTGATGTTGATGGGAGGGGCTGAGAGTAAGAAGATAAACAGAAAAATAAATCTTTGTGTTGACCTGCCATTTCCTTATAGGACATTTTGCTCCTCCTAATGATACCACTGTGTTATCTTCTTTCAACGAACGGAACATCCAGTTGAGTCAGACTGATACAAGATAGAGACTCAAATATACGTCAGACTTGAAGCCTGATGTTATCTGTTTCCTCTAAACCGCCAACAGCAGCCAGAAAAAGACTCCCAGCAAAAGTGTTTCACGCAATAGAGCAAATTGTCACAGTGAACAAACACTGACACAGCACCGTGTTCATGATGCCTCCACTGGTGGATTGATGGATACTGATATCAATGCAAGTGGAGTCCGGACAGAGCCTTAAAGTGTAACCTTTGGTAACAGCACCCCATAGTGGCAGCTGGTGTTGCTCATTCCTAAATCACAGCTGGGCCATTGTAATATGTGCATTTTATCAAGCACATCTGTATTAAATCAGAGAGAGGACAATTAACAAATATAAATATGTTAATGCAACCTGTGTAGTTTGGGTTTTATTTAAGCAGTTTCTGCCATACTAACATAAAGACCTAAATGTGAATGACATGAAAATTCAAGTCCCCAAACGTTATGATAGTGCTTTTATTTAAAAATCCATGTTTATTTTTTTTATTTTTTTATTATTTATTTTGATGCCCACAATTCAAAAAGGTGTTTTCACAGTCATTTTGTGAACCTTCACAGAGAGCTCAGTTCTTTTTTCGGGACCCTAGTCTCTATAACATCTCTGCTAGAAATGTGAAATGTGTTAGAAATGTGGTCAGAAGACTCGGATAGTAATTCATGCATCCTTTGCTTTCTTAAAAATCTCTTATTCATCATTGGCACCTGGGAAAAACAGACACAGAGATGAGCAAAAACAACAAAGAGATCCAAAGAAGATGAGGACAGGGGTAGGAAGCCATATATGTTAGCACAGCCATGTCTCTCCATATTCATGATTTGCGTTTTGCCCAAATTACATTATTTTTGTTATTCATAAAACTTGCATTTAAAGTTTAATCATGGATGACAGCTCAGCTGTCAGCCTTGTTCAGAAATAGATATAAGTGACCTTCGAGGATAAATGTGAACAACCTACACAAAAACTGATCAAACTAAAAGTCTTAGTTTGATCTGTAATAGGAAGACACATTACGATCACCATGTCTCCATGTGTGAATGAACAGGACAGAGTGCTGGGCTGCTCTGACAGCTGATATCTGCTTCTGTCTTCTTGTTTAAAAAACAACAACAAAACAGACTTAGATCAGGTTTTGTGTAGGTGTTTCATATTTATCAGAACACATGGAATGTGAATATTTGCAATGCCTTTAAATTTTCTTTACATGTGTGGTTACATTCTCTTCTTTTCACCGGCATCAGTAGCAGTAGTATAACCTCAACTGTGTGGGAACCTCATGAACTAAGAAAATATGACTCCACTCATTAAAGAAAAAAACACAAAAGGAAAATGGGAAAAAAGGAAAAATGTTTAAATATGCATTCAGGTGAACTGACCCTTTAATGACCTCTCCTGCTTAATGAAGCTTTGTCTCCATTCTGAAGGTCCAGAACTGATGAAAGACACTAGAGGGCAGCCAATACTCATCTATAAACCTTTCAGCCTCGGTCTGGACTGTCTGTCGCCTGCAGCTCCACATTCAAGCTGAATTATACTGTGAAATAGGATTACGTGTCAAGCAATGCAATGATTGAGCACAATTGTTGGAGTTTGCCAGGAGAGAGGAATAAAAAGGAAAATACACAAACACAAATTCCTATTTGTCATGCTGATGTGAGTCATGTGTGAAACAACATTAAGATAAGTCAATCCTGGATGTCAAATGATGGGTATCTTAGCATCCACAATGCTTCTTCTTTTTTTTCATATGAGTAAAAAATAGCAGCAGCTCTCCCCAGAGAGTATACAGGCTGAGTTATGGCTCCATAATTATGTGCAGGAGTGAAAGTGTGCGTATAAATGAACGTGCTGCGTTTTAAAAAGGAGTTTTATTATGGTTGCTGTTTCTTCAGATTGTGGGCTGGGGAGCAGATCTCCCTTTATAGGTTATGTTTCCTCTCCCAAAGACCCCGCTCGTACCTAGGGTAACTGAAGAGGCTTGCTTGAATTATACAGAGGCACGTTTAGTGTTTGAAATAATCCAATAAAAAAGGGAGACAGATCAAGAAACCTCCTCAGTTGATGAGCTCATTCCCACCTTCCATCAGCATTTCCTGCATCATAATGAGCAGCAAATCTGTATATGTGCACACAGGCAGATGGCTGGACTAGAGCGGCTGTCTTAAAGAATTTATTTTTGCCCTAACTCTTTGAAGTTTCAGTCACACTAGATTGACAGGGCTTCCTCTCCTCCAGTGACCCCCCAGGTGTTACCTAGCTCCTTTAGGGGTCAGGTCCCACAGAATGCATCCAGTTGAGCCAATTAACCCCATGAAATGAGCAGAGGTGGGACCAAGTCATTGTTTTGCAAGTCTCAAGTAAGTCTCAAGTCTTTATCCTCAAGTCTCAAGTCAAGTCTCAAGTAATGTCAGGCAAGTCAGAGTCGAGTCTCAAGTCACTGGTGTAAAAGTCCGAGTCAAGTCACAAGTCTGAAACTTTGAATTTCAAGTCCTTTCGAGTCTTTAAAAAAAAAACAACGAAAAAATAATGTTGCAGTTATATGCTAAATGTAAATATTAGACCATGTAATTTTAAAATCTGTGTTTTTCTCAACACATGACAAAATAGTGAACTTAGAAAATATACACAAATTGTGAAATTGCACCTCTATAAAATGCAGCTCAATTAAACCTAGCTCCAAGAATAATTTTCACCGACAGTTCTGAGATAAGCTGCATGTTATTCTTGGATGCGGTTGTAGGACCGGCTTTGAAATCGCATGACAAAAATATACACATTAAAAAAAACTGTATCACCAACGTAGCCTGGACAACATTTGCTAGTTAGATGAAGTCAGCTATCTCATCTTAGCATATTTATATGCATATTTATAATTATACGCTTCTTGGAGTGAGTGCATACACTCATGAAGTTTAGTAACTTCCGGTCACTGCAACAAGCCCAGGTACAGTTTACCGACGGATGGGTGCAGGACCTTGAACTGCACCGTGTAGAACGAAAGACCATCGTACGTATCATAAGTTTACCAGTCTCACAAATCGTCGTCATAAATACACATTCCTTAACCGTTTATTAATAGGACCTTTGAGCTCAACGGTAATTAATTAGTAGTGGAAATAATTTCTGGTAGCATCACAGAAATGTAGCAGTGACAATAATATTGTATGCTGTAATCGTACTGGGCAATTAGTGATACAAAAAACCTGTTTTATCCTGTGAATAAAAGTATATGTTTTTGTCAATGTACCATAATAACAGAATCGAAACGCAATATTGTGTCAGGACAATTCACTATTTATGCACAATAAATAAAGGAGCATAGCGCGACAATTTCTGTTCAGCGCCAGACTTGCTTGTAACCTATATCACCAATTATGTTATGAAAGTGACTATTAACTACTAAAAAACACTGACCTTCGTGTAAATGCTTGGAGCAGACTAACCTGTGAGCTGGAGTGTTCTGGGATGTTATATTTGATCTTTGAATGGCTGCAATCCAGGCCATCCGTCGCGTCTTTGTTACTTCGGAAACATGGCTTGAACAATTTCTCTTCAACGACGTAATCCGATAACAACCGATCTCTTTACCCGTCGGCTTCCCGTGGCTGTCATGCGACCGGCTATTGCAGTTAATAATACAACAGCTTCTTGACATTTTTGTGTTTCTTTTTATCGCTGTGTGACTGATTTTAATTGAAAGCCTGCGTGCGCTAGTACCGCTTGCCATGAGTTCCCAGAATCCTTTGCGGTTCTACCCGTGAATGACGTCACATTTTCAATCTCTATATAATATGCATGTTAGATTTTATATTTGGGGTAAAATATCAAGTCTTTTCAAGTAAACCGGTTCAAGTCCAATTCAAGTCCCAAGTCATTGGTGTAAAAGTCCAAGTCAAGTCACAAGTCTTAGAACATTTTTTCAAGTCAAGTCTAAAGTCATAAAATTAATGACTCGAGTCTGACTCGAGTCCAAGTCATGTGACTCGAGTCCACACCTCTGGAAATGAGATCAATAAACCCACGACACCATATGCATTATTAGCAGGTAGTAAAATAACATTAACAAAGGGTTTAAATGGCTAAATCTGAGATAAAACAACACAGATATAAAAAGTTCTGACCTAGTGACAAAAAGATATAGAGCAGGTCTTCCTCTGGTGCTGCAGTGTGTGTAAAGATACAGGGAGGACAGCTCACGTAAAGCTCATCTATAAGTGCAATTAAGCAGAAATCGAGCCGCTGGGAGCCAGGGGACCTGTGTAGTGATATCACGCATTTCAGTCCATTAACCTGCTTCTAATGAACTGAGTGTTATTGGGGAAAACTCTTTATTAATCACACCGGACTGAGGTGACGGTCACTGGTTCATCGTGTACGTCAATACCCTTCAGCAGGGCTCCAGTTCGGTGTCCTTTGGGGAGGACAAACAATCTGACGATACCGTGTATGATGTGACAACGTGTGTGAGGATCAAATGCATTCTAGGAGATCCACAGCTCAGCATTAACCTCCTCAGTTACCATATGACAAGAGTTGTTTTTGTTGTGACAAGTGCAGTGTGAAAAAAGATCCAGTCTTTCCCAATCAATGATTTTCACCCACCCACAGTGATGATTATATTTAATGACAGGGTTGCTGGTGAGAAGTACCCACAGAGTTGTGGTGGATTAGTAATGCTGTAGGCTAAAAAACTCATGTCAGAAATACTCACAAGGGAATGGAAAACACTCAAGCCCTCACACAAGTGGGACAGATGCTTATTGTTGTGTAACTACTGGATATTTAGGTTTATTGTAACTTATTTAATTATATGTTGGATCAACTGAGTAAAGAGAAGGTAACTGAAAGAGGGAGATGCTAGAGAGGTGGGAAGAAAGTGAGATAAGGGAGGGGGTAAGAGAGGGAAACAGAGATTGGAGACTGGAGAAAGAGGGGGACAGGCACAAACACATGGGTAGGGGAAGGGAGTGAGGTAGAGGCAGAGTGTGTGAGAGAGAGAGAGAGAGAGAGAGAGAGAGAGAGAGAGAGAGAGAGAGAGAGAACTGTTAAAACGTCTGTTTGCTCTTACCAGTCTCAGCATCGCTCAGTTTCTGCAGGAGGCTGCAGCTCCATCCCTCCAGGATCTCCACTGGCACCAGTGACCAGATATGATCTACCCACCACCCTGTGTACCCGTTTAACTCTGAGCCGGAATCGCTTCATTTTTGCATGGATGATAACAGCCTTCCGCATGTTCATGGATTTCTCACACCATATGTAATCTGACTCAAACACTGGATTGGTGAGAAAAAAAGAAAAGACAGTAGAGTATCACTCCAAGTGGTTTCCTACGTTTTTTAGGTCTGTGGAAACAGCACTTTAGTCAGGCATGGGCATGGGACCGTGCGCCAGCCGAATGGGACCGGGTGCAGTAGGAAGAGCATCTTCCTGAAGGAGGAAAAGCCCGTCTTCGGGAGTTTGTTCTTCTTACCATTAACAATTTATATTCTTTTTTTTTCTTTTTCTTTTTTTCCTGCCGGGGCAGGGGACTGTGGGTTTTACGCGCCGGAATGATGCGTCCCAACCGAGGCTTCATCCTGCTCCTCCTCAACGGAACCGCTTGTTTGGTAAGAAAAGAGTGGGAGTGTGCAAAAAGATAAAAGAAAAAAGTCACGCCGGGGTCTTTATGCGTCTTTCTCCGAATTACCTCAAAATACCTTCTGCGTCAGAATATACCGTAGAGTAGGCTACAAACTTCCAAACTCCGTGATATACGCTAATTAAAGGGGAAATGTTTGCGCAGACGTGCGTGGATAGCAACTGACAGTTTAGATTAATTTGATGGAAATGATAAATTACGAGACGTGCAGGTCATTTGTGCTTCTTACAAAGATGCAGAGATAATCCTCGACTGCTGCACGACAGCACTGTGTTGACCGCAAACCAAATTCTGCTGATGTCTGGTTTGTTTTTGTTTTTTGTATCACTAGTAATTGTTAAGACAATAACATTCACTCTGACCCCGCTCGTCTCGGGTACGCCGGGCGCAGTGTCACTATTCTCGGGGGACACTCGTGCTGGCAGCGTGCGGAGCGCACCGTGCCATCGGTGTTTGTCACATATCTGTTTTACTCTGTGCGTCTTTGGAGCCGCTTCAGTCCTCAGCTCTGTAACACTGTCAACAAACACTACATGGCCATTAAAAAGTTACAGTGTTACAAATTTATGATTTACTCTATCAATTGAACTCCAAAATATCAAACGCAAAACTGTGAATCAACTGAGGAAAAGTTTATTTAACCTTCCGTGAAAACCAGGCGTTAAAAAAATGCATTATACACAAGATATAAGCCACATTTCAGCACTCTTTAAATTATGGCTTTGATTTGATATAAGCTGTAGCACCTTTACACTACAGGGCCATGCCCCAGGGTTCTTGTGTGTGAAGTGGTACAGCAGAATCAGCAAGACAAAAAGCTTGAATACTTTTTCATGTGAAAGATCCACAGAAAGATAAAAGCGCTGGTTTGTTTTTGTAGTCTTTGCTGTGAGAGCTCTTACCTTATTGAACGATGTGATTAAAGACTGAATTTATACAGTAGGTGAGGAGAAATTTATGAGATCTAATTCAGCAAATTAATGCTAAATTGATTCATACACAACACTCCTGCCAATGGATATGTAAACACTGAAGTTTCTGTAGCTTAAATAATACTTCCAGCATTGCATAACCTTACAATTTAATTTGGATCACCCACTCCTCTTTCATGTGCGCTTCTAGATTTATTAAAAAGCAGCCTTTAATGAGAAGTCAGCTCTTAAATCGCATGAGAAAACTTGAAAACATCCTTCTGTTCGGAAACCCCTAGGCTAAGGGGAGCTCAGTCATCTCAGGGCCCAGGGAATGAGCCAGATCCAAAAAAAAACCATAAAAACATGAGTGACTGAAATACTGAAGTGAGGTTGAGTGGCTGTTCAACCCGTCTGTGACGGCATTCCTTCAAGGATGACCTTGTGGTTTTCATATTAAGGTATTATTCAGATACTCAGAATAAAGTGATAGCTCTTTTGAGGATCTGAGGTCTAACAGACATTGGTTTTAAGTGACTTAACAGACTCAGTGATATTCTTGGCTGAGACGGAGCTCTTTCAACGGATTCTTCTGTTCTCTGTGAAATATGAGACCACACGCTGTCTTAAAATATGGGGGACGAGTGCCTTTTCAGCTGTTGTATAACTAGATACAAGAGTGGGGATAATAGGCTTAACACTCACTTGTTGTTTTGGTTCTGGAAGCGTTTTGTGAGCTGCAGGGCCGCAGCCTATTGTAACCCAGAAGGTCTGTGGCTAAATGATAATGACATTAATTAGAGCATTTTTTTCTCCCTCTCGCCAGACCATGTATCTATGAAAAACGTACACGGCCTCCCTCAGCAGGGAATCTTGGGTAATTCATTAGCCCTGTGACATTGATAAATTATGGAGCAATTAATAAATTAAGTAACTTTTTATTAAGTAATGGAGCAGTGATTAATAATTAAATGAGCCTGCTATGCATTAAAAATTTGATTTGGATGATTTCTGTTGTAATAGCGCTGCAATTTTCAGAGAGGGTTCAGTCTCAAGGGATCTTTTGCAAATGGCTACTAATACAGACGACTATTAACACAAGGTGCCACTCTGGTTGTTGTTTATGTGATGAATGATGTGTTTCAAATGTTAATTATTCCCTGAATTTGAATGAAGGGTTATGAATAATAAAAGCCATCTCAGTTGTATAATTGACTGCTTGAGAAATTATGTTTATTTTTGGCAGCAGTTGGAGTTATTTTTCATCAGTGAAGCTCAGCAATCTGACTGCATTTGTTTCACTAAACTAAATCGCTAGAGTGAATTTTCTCAAGATAGTCTATTGAATACTTAGGATGAAAGTGAGTCAGCTCTAATGTGAAAATGTTTAGTTTTGGAAGGGCAAATAGACAGGTAAGAATGTAAGAATGAAAGAAAAGAGATGGAATGAACCAAGATATTGGTGCTAAAAAAGGAGTCAGCTAAACATCTGCCTCAGAGGTTTATACCCCTAATTGACAGTCATCACAGATTCTGTGTGATTTTCACAGAATTACACATGTTAATCCACTTGTAATTACAAACGCAGCCGTGTGGATGAACCAGGGTTGATGGGATGAAATCTCAGACCAGCCAGTGAAACCTGGGAGGAGTGAGGTCAACGAAATGTGCAGCTCTCTCTTTCAACAATCTTAAGAACTATCAATAAAGGCATGAAGTGTCCTCGAAAAGGGCATTGAACTCTGATACTCCGGTGAGCTGCAGAATTTCTTCTCTGCAATTGTTTGAAGAACCTTGTGCTTTTAAATGCATTACTCGCATTCAACATGGCACATTTGTGTTATTTTAGACTTGAAAATGCAAACCTAACTATAATTTTACTGACAAGGAGAATTTCGTCTCTACAGTTCAGTAAATGGAGATATTCAAAATGAGCTTTTTGTTAAGTAATTTTGTGCTGTAACCTTCATGTATTAAAAATCTCTGGGGGAACGTAGGCTTGACTATTTGTGAATCACAGATGCTCTTTCTCACCAGATTTTTCTGGAAAGGGTAGCCCCAGGTAGCCTTTCTGTGGCCGTGAGAGACAGAACCGCTTTATGCTCACACTGATTGCTTTCTGCACAGATGAAGACACTGGCCATCATGCTTGATAACTGAATTTCACTTCTGTAGCTGAGCACCGAATGTCACTTTTTACAAATTGAATTTCTGTGGAGACATTCACACATATTTCAAGGTCTACATGCCACACCGTTCCCTCTGCGTGTAAGTAATTTAAAAAAAAAAAAGAAAAGAAAAGAAAATGTGACACTTTGAAGAATTCACACTGGGAAATTGGGAAGTAGTGCTGTTCTGTTTTCTCTTTCTTAACTTTTACTCACACCCTCCATTTGACTTTGCCATCAGCAAGGAAACACTCACTCAAGACGGCGCATCAATTAATAACAAATTGTGCTGTTACATTTAAAGCTGGAGAGCCAAAATCACTTCTGTGACAAAGACAAGATTTTACATCACAGAAGCATAACAGCACAAAAACTGAGACAACAAAAGACATTAAATCCAGGCAGCATTTGCTGTGTCTGAAACAGCAGAAGACAGCATGGTGCGACAAACGCACTCTGTGCAAACCTGAAGATTTGTGCGTGTAGTTAAAGAGCAGAGGCTGCCTGACGCTAATTCTAACCACATCAGACTCCTCTCTCCATTCTGGCCTGTCACAAACTCTTAAATTCATGTTTCTTAGATACCTGTCCTCCTAGCAGGGTCACTGACCTTGTCCACCCAGATACATACCACCTCATCTTGCGAAACAAATAGAAGAAAACTCAGTCCGATGCTGCATACATTGCATGTAGTCACAAACGTGCACAGCCGCACCAGACCGAGCTCAGTTTTTTTCAGCCTTCCCGCTCTCGTCCTCTTTGCCATCGGTGTTGCAATCGGCACGTCAGAGCTTATAAACTTTCACTCTGCGCCTCACATCCCACGCAGATGCTGGAAACACAAAAACTCATTCATAATTGTCAAATTTCTATCATAAGGGAAGGTCGGCTCTGTATCCATGCAAGCCGAGCAGTCTACTGTGCTGAGTGTATGTGCCGTATAGTTATGAATGTCATAACTGGGTGACGTGAAGAGGAAAATGATCATCTCATTGTATCTTTATCATCAGCAGGAGAAAATGTGCATCATGTTTTATCCATCAACGTAGAGGAAAATGACAATTCAGGTCATACCCTTCAAGCAAGCAGTAATTAAATAACCAGAAAAGTTTACTCAAATATCTAAACTTCAGTATCAATAGGAGTCTTTTTTATTCAGGAAACTAAAAATCTAATGGACTTGTAGATAATAGTGTTTTTAGGCTTAACCACTTCCACATAATTCTTAATTCTGGGGTAATGATAGGAAGATAAGTTAAACAATATCCCCTTGTTACTGATGAAAACAACATTTCGAGTTTATTGTTATTACAGCATCAATCAGCTTCAGCGTTTATTTACATGAGCTTCTGGATCTAGCACTATTTGTATTTTTTCCAGATCAGTTTGTAAAAAATATGCAGAGTACTTTATCTTTGCTAAGATTAGTGTCTTTTTATTAATAATGCATTTAGAAAAGTAATTGGTTTTCTCAGATAATTTAGGCATCCTTGAATATGGCTTAAATTTGATGTCTTTGCTTTTTGATTCTTATTCTCTTCTCGTCACTTTACCTGTGTGGCTCTGGCACTATTTTCCTCTTTGTTTCATTCGAACAAATTAAACAGCTAGGAGCAGTCGCAGAACATATAAACAACATATGACGCAGCAGCGGATGAGCAGTGCTGGACAATATTTGTAGCCTATTGCCTGCAGGGTAAAACGGCTTGAGTTATGAACATGCACAGCATGTAGGACCCCAGAGGTGCACCTCCTCCACCACCCCCGACCACCCAGTGAGCCCCTCCCACAGGCTCCAGGCAGCCCCATAGCAGAGACCCAGACAGACAGAGAGAAAGCACACACCCTGACACACTGACAGCCCTTCATATTGAAGCGCCAAGCTGTCCTCAGACAGAATACGTTGTCTCCTCAAAACCAGCACAATTTACTGTGGCATTGCTTTCTAGGAGACTGCAGGGAAGACAGAGCAGACCCTGAAAGAATATCTGTAGGTTTGTCTACTGGTTCAGATAGTGAAGTGTGGATTACAGTGCACAGCTTAAAGAAAAATGACTCGTTGCCTCGGGTATAATGAGTGGGTGTAACTCCCCGGGGAGCCAGATAAAGATGCGCATGACTTTAGCACAAAGGAATAACTAAGGATGGGAAAATCCATAACCGACATTTTAATTTCACAGAGCTTCTGCCTGAGCTAACAATAGTCAAAGTTGTTTGAATGTTTTCTGAAAATACAAACCGTTATAGGAAGTATCAATATAAAGTAAAGCTTTCATTGTTTTAAAATCTGTAGGCATCTCAGCAATAGTGGAAAAGGCAATATGGGACCAGGGGATTTGGGTTTATTTGAAAGGGGAACACTAGGCTGTCAGTGTAGTTTAACACTGAAGAAAACCAAAGCTTTCATGCTGACCTCATCATGGTGTTGCTTGAGCTGCCAGACCAGACTGAAACCAGTGTGCAGAAGCCCATTAATATTCTCATTTCTCTCAAAATCTGTAAACAGTCTGTTCTGCATGACTGACCATCTAGTATGCAGTTTACCAGCGTGCCGACCAGTGACGGTACAGTGATTTTCGGGGTCAGAGTGGTGCACATCTCCAGACAAGGCCTGCTGAGAGTCTATACATGGGGTTTCCAATTATAGGAAATGCACAGCCACGGGAATGCAGGAATAAATGGATAATGGGAATGTTTATGCAAAGCACATTGATTTCTGATTTTTTATTACATTGCTACATGAAACACCAATTTGAGGAGTTACACAGATCACACAAGCCATCTCAAAAGTGACACCTAAATGTCTATTAACTGCTTAAGCTAAGGTAACTTAATTAATCTATCCATTTTTTCAATAAAAGAAACCAAAATTGATTTTTAGAGAGTTTTATCATGGTCAAATTATTTATAGTTTACATTTACCATTTTATAGTTGCAGGACACTACATTAATGTTAACAACTGTCATTTGAGCAAGATATTATGTAAGAATGGTTTTTAAAAAAATGATGGTTAAATGTTCAAATATGCAAATCATATTGAAGTAATGCACATACTTTTCCAAAACAGACATTTAAACATTGAACAAAGCCAGGTTCCCAATTCTTCTTGGCACATTAGAGTCAAAGGGTTTCATAGAGGTGCCTTTGGCAATTTCCTTTCATCACTTCATAAATGTAAAAATGCTCTCAGTTATCACCATGGTTGTAGGAGTAAAATATACCATGAAGCAGGCTCTTAATGATAAAAAAATGAACAAAACAAGAAAATTATCCTCATAGATAGATAGAATAAAGCTCTATCTACAGGGCTACTTTACCTATAGCATCTCTCCTTTAGAAACTGAATCGTGTTTCTGTTCCTCTGGTGACATTTCCAGATTGTGTCCAGTCCAGCTGAGATGGACTGCAGAGTGTCAAATGTCTTACAAGCAAGCACTTGCGATCACGTTTCCCCTTCCTGCTTACATTTGGTTTAATCAGTTTAAACACTGAAAAGTCTAAATTCAGCTAGAAGACTGCTGAGACGGCTGGAACTTCAGACATCTAAGTGCCTGACCTGTTTGTCATATGTAAATGAGGTTTACATACTCACTTTAGCAGCTTTATGTGTATGCCACTCGTAATGCCAGACAGAACCTCAAAGCAGTCGGCTAGGCATGCGCATTTACCATGCTAATGTGAACACATCTAGCCCACGTATAAATTAAATGACAGTGACCCAACATATTCTCAGTTCAACCACAGCTGTCCGCTAATGAGAGAATCCCAAGATTCAGTACCTTTTTAGAGCTACTATAAGTGTAAAAGGAGCCCATTCACACAGTTACACACTTTCTCAGCTGGGAGTTGCACAGCTAAACCATTGTCTGATTTGGCCACTCAGCACCTCTCCACTGAAGCAATTTAACAGCCTCCCTCGGGAGCATATTAATGGTGGTTGTGCAGGAATGACAAAATTATTTTCATTTATATGGGTTCAAAAATTAACAGAAACTCTGTCGCACTGTATCAGACAACAGCCCTTAATAAAAAAGGGCATTTAACTGAGGGTTTTATGCCTCCATGAGACAATCCTGCAGTCCTCCCAGCCTTTACCAGACAGGTATGACTACTGTAGCAGTGGCTTTAATCAGCTGAGTCTCCCAGCCCTTGCTTTGGTCCCCACTCTGTGGGGAATAACTGGGGAGAAACCATCCCCTGCTGCCACTTTCCATCCTCCCTCGCACTGCCAACTTGTCGATATCTTATAATGTAAAAATTTGATAGCCAATTCAGAGTCTAGCTTCAGTCTGAGCATACAAAATGAGCCCAAGTCCTCTGGGACCGCACAAGTGAACATGTCCAAAATGGGCTGGAAAAAAGAAGGGTGGAGGATGCAGAAAGACAGAGTATGTTAGAAAAAAAATAGTTTCGAATAAAAACTATTCAGTGTATTGAGTTTGTTCACGTACCTCAGATCTTAGTTCCAGTGACCCCAGAGAAGCTGGAGTAAATTATTCATTAAGAGTCAAATGGCTTGTTTCTTGTGAAATTACCTTTCTCTCGCTCACCTCTTCTTGGATCTACACTAGCTAGAAGAATAATTAGTTATAAGGGCACAGCCATTTTCAGACTTTAATCATGTAACAGAGAAATCTCCTGCAGTGAGCATATTACATCTGGAGATGGGGAAAGGAGGCGCGGGTGGGGCGTGGGTAAGGTGGTAGTGTGGATGAAGCATTGACTAACACTTAAGAAATCTGAGCTGCCTCGGTCTTTAATTAAAAATTGATGTCATATTAGAGATGAATATTTCAACTCAACAGCCAGAGGAAAGTGGAGTGCTTATTGAACTTGTCAGCTCTGCAGGACAAGCACATGCTTAAGCCCCATCGGGTGGCCCCCACTGAAGGATTCAATCAATAAGTTTACTCTTTTCCAGCTCATGCATTCATATAACACGCAAAGATACATATGTAAGCTGTATGTCAAAAAACTGACACACTACATTCAGCTCAGGTGTCCCAAGAAAAGCTTCACATAAACCCTATGATAAACACTACCATGGCAATGCCATTTTAGCTAATAAGGCAATCCATTGCAATATTATCGTTCATTTTGACTGTTTGTTTCCCACTGATTGCATTTTTATTACATTTTGGTCCCTCCATTATAAAACATCTAATTCTTGAGCTGCAGAATGCGCCACTGTGTTCATGAGATCTGATGCTCAGCAGCAAGTGTACAGTCAATGGGATTTGAAGTGGTTTTAATGGGAACAAGTACATGCTGTGACCGAAAACAAAGCCTGAAGATCAGTGAGAGAAAAACGCACTGAAAACGCAACAAATTCTCATCTCAAAACGTAACATACGACGCCATATGACAAATTGTCGGTATGTTACGCAGTCGGAAACATGAGGAATGAAGCTACACATGTACATTCATTTTAGTTTCTCATCATTAATCGCTTTGGAAAACACTATCTAATATGATTAGGGATAAGATTATGATTAGGATTAAGGTTAGGCCTGGAATACACGGCTGGAACTTGTGTTACCGCCGGGAGTGTCATTCTATTGGATTCCATTCGCAATACGGTGCGTATCATGTCGACATGGAAGATTACCTTTCACGTTCCCATGGGATGTCTCGGGACGTGACAAATCGTCGGTATGTTACATGGGAATGAGAACGGTCTCGAAAACCAAGACAGTCTGCTGAAAGACAATAAGACGGGCGTAGTTAATGTAGTTTTGTTGCTACAACTCCTTTTTACAACAGTAGTTGATTTAATTATTTGATTTTTTGTTTTGAAAAAAATATCAGCAAAGCTACAAAACAGAAGAAAATGCCAAATCCTCATTGAGAAGGAAAAAAATCTGAAGTTGATTACCTAATCTGTTCGCAATAGAGATGTGAAATCCACGTATCTCTTCATCTGTGAAGTATATTTTGCAGGATATCTCCAACAGTCACAAGTTACGTCAGACTACTGTGTAGACTACTTCTTAGAAACAGTGGTCTATCACCAGTCCCTTACTTCTGTGAGTTATGGTGGAGATTTTACTTAAGTCACCCCATGATCTCTGCGCTATATTATGGCAACAGAGTGTTTCTGTCACCAGGGGAAAGGGGTTAAAATGGTGTACCTGTCACAGTAACAGGCTGATTATTGCCTGTGGAGCAGCCAGGCTTCTGAGGATCGCTCCCCTACCATACGTCCTGCTGCTAGAGAGGCTTGGGGCCTGTGCTCACTGAGGCTGAATGACTCACAATTACCACAGCGACAGAGCCCGCAGCCACCTCCCATCCTCTCCAGCCGTTTCACTGACTCACTTAGTGCACATGACAAATGACAAAATCACCCCGAACCTCCACCCCCTCACTAAGACCCGACTGCCCATCGCCCACACTTTGCATACAGTATTAAAGCTGGGATACATCTTGCCAAGCTTCATGAAACAAAACAAACTTACTCTGAGAGAAACTTCTGATTTTTCAAAGCAACCTTACACTATGTTACAATATATGGCTGGTTTATGTTGTATATTTTAGGATGACCTAGTGAACAATAAGACTTTGGTATAGTGGCTACAGCCCTGGAACAAGTGCACATTTTCTAACTCTTTAAAACACTTCTTAAAATTTTATGAAACTGATCATTAAAAAAGGCAAGGTTCTCACAGTACATCATCATCTGTTAGATTAGATTATAAATCTGAAAGCAAGTGGCTTATTTAAATACCCAAAGCAGATGGCATTTAGTGCTGGATTGTTAACAAAACAACGTTTTTGTTTCCCAAATATAAAAACATTCCCCTAAATTGAAGGAAAACGAAACTAATTTCAGTTATTCTACAATATCTTAAATCACAAGCTTCCTGTACTTTCATAGTTAAATGCAAAGGGGATAAGAATTGTAGCACTGCAATGTCATGTGCTACCATATAATGTGTGACTTCATTTACCTTTAAGATACATCATTCAACAGTGAAACCACAAACAGTAGTATCCATTTACCGCCAAAAACACAACTCCAGTTAAAGGCATTGTGTTTGGACTGGTGCTCAGAGTGTGTTCTGTTACTCTAGTAATCATTGTCGCTCTAACTCAGGTTTTCTTCAGGGCCAAATTAAGCTTATTCTTCCATTTGCCTTTGACAATGATGCTGTACACTGGATCTGACACTTCCAGCAGTGCCAGACATTTAAATCTTCTGTTTAACAATAACACAGCGTTTACTTCATCTCTACTCCTGCAGCCCAGCCTCTCTGACTCCCTAATGAAGACTGTGCAAAAGAGGGAAGGAGGAGGGATACTTTGCTTAATGTGTAAGCTACAACAAAGCATGTTGCAATATGTTTCTGCTCAGATACGAGCACTGGCACCATCTGAGAATTGCTGGCAAAGTGATGAGGATCTTAAAACAAATGGACAGTTTCATAGAAACTGTAGGACACCGCAGGGGCTCTTGAGTGCTATCTGGGGAGGCAGGCAGATTGCTACCCTCTGTGCCCAGCAGCCATGGGCTCACTGAAGAAGAGAAATCAAACACAAACTAGTCCTTCAATAGGAGCCATGGGTAATGGTATGTCATCAAAGTCATCCTGTCTAGCCTCAACTTTCTGGTCTAAAAAGAAAAAATGAGAGAAAAAGAAAAAAAACATAGATATGTTTGAAAAGATTTAAATCAATAAGTCTAAGCGCTTTTGAATTTTGGTTCATTATTAATGAGTTTGGGATTCTCAAAGAAGCTATCTGTTTCAAGAGGAAGGAGTCTTTGTCAGGACTGTTATCGGCCCCCATGGGGAGACTGAAGGATCTAAGCGGCAGTGTAGCGTAGCAGCAGACAGGTAACTAGAACAGAGGGCATCTGGCCTGTAACAGCCCCATGGGAATAAAACCAGATTAAGGGAAAAATGGTGTCCTCTCATCTGAGTCCACACACCAGACCACAACCACATCAGTGGGAATCCTTTCAAGACAGTTGAAATGCGATACACGTTGTTATGAAAGGAAATACATGTTTTTAGAGAGACAGAAGAATCAATATCACTGACTAACTGCAGAGCAAGTGAACAAATCTGAGTGAGCTTGAAAAACCTGCATAAAATGGAATAAAAATGAGTCAGACTTAATAATCCTGACTAAGCCTGTATAAGGAAGCCCTGGCAGTCAAGACAGTAGATGGATCAGAGCACAGACAGAGATCCATGCATTATGCATCATTGTAAAATCTCTCTGGGTAGAACGCACTCACACACACGCATGCACACACATACACAAACTTACCCCAGCGCTCGCATTTGCATCACTTATTGTTTGCATTTACCACAACTCAAAATTCACAGACGATGTGAGTGTGTGTTCCTTACTGTCAGATCCAAAGGACACAACAATTCTGGATACCTCCATGGCACATTAGACAGAAGCTACCTGTTAATAGATCATTACCATTGAATAATTACCCATTACTTTGCAAGCACATTCACACACTCATCACAAAGCTACTGCTGAGCACAGCAGCACTATGTTATCTCCCTCCTTCCTCTTCCCCTCCCTTCAGTTGATGTTAACATCTGACAGCTTTGTGTGTCTGCCGATACAGATTTTTTCTTTAATTTAAACACTGGAAGTCTTAATTGGACATTACACTTTATTCTCAGGCCCTCCCGTTTGCCCACCTCCCCACCCTCAAACACTTTGATCCTCCAACCAAATGTTTCGAGGCCATAACAGCTTCCCCATGCACTCATACCAGAGTGCTTAAAAAGCAAAAAGCTCACTTTAAAAAAAGAAACATAGCTTAGTCTCTACTTTCCACTGACATTTTTCCTTTAGGATTTTAATACAAGGCAGAAAAAAATCTTTCCAGGTGGATTATCTTGCAATTCAGTTCTGGCGAAAATGAATTAATTAATTCTCAACTTGGAAAAAATACTTTATAACAGTTAGTATGAAGGCAAATACTTGTGCAAAAACTCCACTGATTGTTGTAAGAAACAACTTCAGGACACATTTCCTGATTGCAGCTCTTCATTGTTTCAAATCCTTTGCAGAAAAATATCCACTTTCACATATATTGATTAAACTGTACAAGAACACAGGAGTCACAAATGCCACGTGAATTCATTTATGATGTGGATTTTGTGTTTGAATCTGTTCTTTGATCCCTCTGGCCTCCCAAGTAGCTGATGGAGCCTAGTAAACTTAGGGAATTACACTGCCTCTGTGAGAACGTGACATAAGGGAGTATTTCTTTCTCAGCGAAGGTAAACAAAAGATTTTAATAATAGCACTACGTGTAAAGTTATATAAATATATATAAATAAAACATTGATAGAATGTCAGTTAAAATCTCTCGAGGTATGAACAGTAAATTAAGTATTGATCAAACTGTTAATTTGGTTTCTGTCTACATTTTTTTCTACCTTGCTAATAATTGCTTCTACCTTTTTTTTTTCTCTGTTTACCTTCTCTGATCCCCTCCTCCACAATACTCTCCAGGTGGCACTGAGTCAAGAAGATGACTCCTCAAACTCCAAGAGCTCCTCAGATGACTCCTCCCAGACAGTGGGCCTCCTGGGCGGGCAGGCTTCGCTCTCACCCCTGAGCCGCTGGATGCTACACAGTAAAAGCAGAGCTGCTAACGCCACCTCTCTGGAGCTGCCCTACCACTCTCCAGTCCCTTTCTCAAAGCAGGAGTTTTCAAAACAGGAGTTCTGGGAGATGTTGGGCAGTGATCTGCTCAAACCCGACGCCTCGAACCCCAGGGTCAAACGCCGACCAATTGTTAAAACCGGCAAGTTCAAGAAGATGTTTGGCTGGGGAGACTTCTATTCCAATATCAAGACAGTAAGGCTTAACCTGCTAATCACCGGCAAGATTGTGGATCACGGTAACGGCACATTCAGCGTCTACTTTCGACACAACTCCACAGGCCAGGGCAACATCTCAGTCAGCCTGGTACCACCTGTCAAGGCAGTAGAGTTTGACCTGGAGCGCCAGAGTGTGGTCTACCCCAAGGACTCCAAGATCTTCAACTGCCGCGTAGACTATGAGAAGGTGGATCGCCAAAAACGCACCTCGTTGTGCAACTATGACCCATCCAAGACCTGTTTCCAGGAGCAGATCCAGAGCCACGTGTCCTGGATTTGCTCCAAGCCTTTCAAGGTCATCTGTATCTATATTTCCTTCTACAGTACGGACTACCGCCTGGTGCAGAAGGTCTGCCCGGACTACAACTACCATAACGAGATGCCCTACCTGCCTTCGGGCTAGAGGACCTGTAGGCGGGGAGGAGAGGCAGGAGGAGAGAGGAAAAGGGGGATGAGTGGGAGTGACTGCAACTCGTGAGGAGGAAACCAAGGCTGTGAATGTCATAGCGGCAGCGAGACACTTTAAAAAAAACCTCTCTGTAGCCTGACTGTTGTAAGATGTATAAACATATATGCAAAACATAAAGTACAGTATGCAGATAATGAGGCATTCGGAATGCTTAACTGCAGTATTCATTAACTGGACTGGTAGGGAAAAATCAAATACCGCCAACTTGCACATTCTTACCTCAGACCAGTTTCTATATGCCAACTTCTCGCCAGCTATTTCTCTCTTCCATTAAGTCATTTGTTAATGTTGTCTTAATGTCCTTTTAAACACCCTTTACAAAATTCTTCTTTTTCAAAGTCACAACGCAGTATTGTATCTTTGATATGATCCACTGGAGAGCTGAAGCAAAATCCAACTTTATAAATATGGTTAAGTTCCACACTGACTGAAACATACCACAGGGAACATAAATCATTTTTTTCTCATAAAGAGAAGATGAATGTAAAGTGTAACCAACCATAGGACCATTCAGGTTACACTCTCAGTCTTTTTAAAGGGCATATATTTAATGTGAGGGAACGTCCACCCCCAGAACAATGTTTAAAGTCCCATCTGCATTCTCTGATGCAGCCACCCTACCGTATCACTGATGTGTAGTCTTTACCTGCAAAATCTAATCATAATATATCCTTCAGTTACATTACCCCACTTCAATAAAAGAGAAATAGGAGGTGGAGAGAGGAAAAATAATAAAATTTACAAAAAAAAAAAGAAAAAAAAAAAAAGAAATTGCTCATTAAAGATTCAGGACTGGGGCTTAAGACAAGTTCAGTGTGAGGAAAATAACTAGATTCTGCATAGTGATAAAATTGGCCCTTCACTCTTAAGAGAGAAGGTAGGGGAGTGAAAGACGGGGAGATTCGGTGTGCTCTTTTAATTAAAGTGGAGAAGGAGACGTAGAGTATGCAGCGCCTTCTATTGTCCCCTCTGTATGAAAAAGATTACATTTTGTTGCCGTCAGGATTCCTGATTTCACGCCTTGATAACTTTGACTGTGTGAGGGAGATTGCTCTCTCACGACAAATACTGTGTTCACTAAAGTCAGCCCGTTATCTTGAATAAATGAAAATATTATCATAATAATTACATGTAATTTAATCTCCTTTAGAACTAATTATGGTTTCAATGAGAGGGCAAAATGTATTCCTGAAAATCAAGTCAGCGGGTAGGAGGATAAGAGGACGTTCAAAGGGATTGCTGTGTTTTTGTATGGCGGCAGCAGCCAAAGCTCAGCCCAGAATTAACTGCTCTCATTAAGATAAATGGCCACTGGCTGGCCCATCTCATGTTACTCTCACAAACAATATCAGTGGAGAGCAGCCACAATGGAGCTATGAATTAAATAGGGTGACATGTTGTGTGCTGAGAGGTTACCACTGTCCTGTTTATGAGGACACAATGCCTTCTTGGTTCATTAACGATGAACAGTCACAAGACAGGTGTGAAGAGTCATTAAACAGTGATATAAGATAACCAGTTTGATGCTAATGTACTGTGACATCAGTGATGTAGCCAGATCTGTGCACACACACGTGTGACTGCAACTGCACAGCAATCTCGCAAGTGGACCCAAGCAGCAGTAAAGTCACCATGAAGCCGTCCTCCTGTGGGGGGTAGCATAAGGCCAGACATAAATGCATCGCTCTGGCTGCGCTTTATGAGCTTGGAGAGCAAGAGTAGGAGGTTAAAAAAAAAAATTCGTCAGCTAAAGATAGTAACAACGAGCTGTACATCTGCACGTCAGAGCTGGATTTTTAGTTTAGAGTGGGGTGATTCTTCTCTATATGCAACACACAACCTGTGGCCCGGAGCAAATGTCAGCTGTGCACAAGCATGTCTGCAGGTGACAGATAGCTACACCACCCGCAGCCATTATAAATGGTGTTCATCTGTCTGAGTCAAACCTCTGTCTCCTTCTGCATGTTATTGTTTTATCTAAGCACATATTTCATAAATGCTTGGATGCCCTGCTTGTTGACAGCACACTTATCTGTCTGCTGTGCCTCTTATTCCATACGTTTCACAATCAACAATCACTGAAGGGATTTCCCTAAAGAGGCTCAATCAATCAGAGTTCCAACTATGTGAAAGCAAGCAGAGGCAGATTTTGATTCAGCCACATCACAGTTACAGTCTGAGCATCTTCTTCTTCTTTTTTTTGGAAAGCATTCACAGAATCCCAGTGGAACATTCAAAACAGGTTTGACAACAACTCAAACTATAGACCTGATACTTGTCTGAAAGTATACTTGTTGTCTTAAAGTCCTTTTCCTTGACTGGAGGAAGTTTCACCAGTTTAAAGTACATCCAGCAGCATGAAAGAACCACTGCCTTCTGCTCTGTTCATCCATTTCCTCACCCACCAGCTCTCTCTGCCCCTCTCCTCTCCAGACACCCGCATGTTACTCAGCCATGTGCCCCGCCGTCTTCATGCTGTTGTCTACTCCCCACGTGTGACCTGGCTGACTGGCTTCAGCCTCTGTACCCTCCCTTATCCTGAAGTTGAACCCTGCTGCGGGTAGTTCCTCACTACTGCCCTGCCTGCCCTCCAGCACACTGTGCTGAGCTGAGCTGGCTAATCTCTGCGAGCTTAGTGTCGAGCCAAGTGAACATCGGCAGCGAGAACTCCTGTCTCCCCTCTATCTGTTTCTCTCTATAGTTATATCCCATCAAACAAATGCGTGCGCACACACAGTCTTAAGATGTGCTGGTTTAAGTATTTTCTTCTCTGCTGTTCAAAGCAGAGTTCTTACATAAACCCCTGGAATGTGAGGACGTGAAATCTCTTCGAGAGCACGCCATTGTAGTGCCCATCACAGATACGGCCCAGTAACCTTGATATTCCTCTCCTCGTGTCCCGCAGGGCATCTGGAGAGAAGTTGGATACTCATATATGAAGGAATCAAACTGGTCAACATGAGCCCTCAACACTGTACCATTATAGAAAATATCAAGGACACATGTTGGGCTACCCACTAAGAAGAAGCTCCTCACTCTGCTCCTTACCGATCCTCTGACATCTACAGCAATACCCTCACAGAGACTCCACCCTCTCCGCCTCTCCGGGGCGAGATAAAGAAAGGCTGCTTGGCAAAGCTGAAGAGAAAGTCATGTCGCTATGGGACGATGTTGTTGGTGGCAGCAGCCTTATTGTTGACCCACCTGGTGCCAACAGATGTGGATTTTTTGGCCTTAGAGACTGCAAGACAACACTGATCCACACGACAAACATTAGTAACAAATTCAGACTGTCAAAAAAATAAATATACATATAAATAAATGGATAAATAACTAAATAAATATATATATATACATATATATATATATAAAGAATAAGAGTCCTCAGATCTGAATAAAGTTGTATTTAAATGTGGGTCATGAAGTGAAGGTTGTCTGTTTTACCTTTTTGTTGCTCATGGTTTTGTCATGTGGATGATATACTGTATGGATGAAATGATGGAATTTAATGTGGTTTTCAACATTTTAAAAATCAATAAAGTACACAGAAGTACTTGAGCCAATTCAGTTGTAGAGAAACAGGCTCCGGCATTAATATCTGGTTGTACTCTGTGTGTAGGAAGAGTGTGTCAACAATGCTGAAGTCTCTATTTTCTTGTATTTGCATACCCATACTGTGTGCCAAAGGCAAAGAAAAGATGTGACAAAGAATTTTGCCAAGGGCTCTTGCAGATTTATATGCAGAGAGAGAAAGAGGAAGAGGAAAAGAGAGTAAGGAGGAAAATGGGGTTGAGAGAGACCAAGGAAATATTTCAACTGGAGTGATGCATGAACATAACTTCATCCCCTAATTAGCCTCCTCTTTCGTTTTCCCCCTTCTCGTCTCTTTCGCTCTCAATTTCTTTGTTGTGCGTCTTCGCACTGCTCTTTCATTTTAAAATACAACTGACGTTACATTCATTCTACTTCTTAATTAAATCCCAGAGAACTGTTAATGAGGAGACAGGCTCAAATATTCGGCTCACAACATCCCTTTAAACACAATCGATTAAGGCATGGCTAGCGGCAAAGCCAGGCCCTCCACCCCATTCCCTCCTCACCTCTATGTTCCCATGAAAGAGCTGTGTGCCTCAGGATAACCTTGCCAGAAAGAATGAAAGGGAAGCAAATAAGTCAATGTGGATAGAAAAGAATAGCAACCTTATTTTAGAAGAAAGCAGCAATTGAGGTTAATTTTAAAACTTTGAGCAGAATACCGGGCCAAACAAGCACATGGACACATATGCGGCAGGATGTGCACGGACATATACGGGATGGAAAATTCAGGCAACAGTCACTGATAATACATATCAAAATTTTAGAACAAGTACAGATATTTTAGTTGTCTAAAGAGAAAAAAACATCAAGAGTATTGCTTCTCAAAGAGGAAAGGGCATTTGAGCATGAGTAATGAGAAACTGGACGATAGTCAATTGAGAAAATAACTAGTCGCGGCACAGGGAGGTGGGAGAAGGCGTGCAAAGCTTAAAATGATAAATAGACATCCAGAAAATAACCTTGAGTTATGAAAACGTGTGTCTGGGGGGAAAGAAAAAACCCAGACAAAATATGAAACAAGAGACCAGGAATGAAGACAACGGGGAACGGCACACTTTGTTTTGAATAACAAGACTATCAGGTCTGCAATTTTATCCTGTGGAGTAACAATTATGAGTCATTTTACTTCATGACCGGTTACATCACAAAGTGTAGTATAAGTGTAATAATATCCACTCTGCTAGTGGATATTGCAACTTACGACATCATCCCTTACTAACAGTGTTGACAGAGCCGAAGCTCAGGCAGGACGCGCTCATTTCTTCACACTTTGAAATTATCAACAGGGATTAGATTAGTACACACGCATGCTGATACACAAAACCAGAGTACTACTGATGGTTCTGATTTTATCAGTCGTCTGTTACTAATGTGTTCTCTCCTTGGCAACACTCACATCAGTCTGTAAATGGTAGAATGAGACTAATTTTCTCAGAATATCGCATTGGTTGAATTTTAATATTTTTTAAAATAATTTTAATGTCTTTATTTCCCCCAGGATCTCTTTTAATATCAAATGGACTTGATGGTTTTTTCACCCCAAGAAAAAACTAATCTGATGAAAAAAACATGCAAGGGTTGTAAATATGTTTCATTTTAAAAAAGACCATGTCTTAAATTCTGTATGAACACTCTCGCCCACCATTTGAGTGCCTGTAATCTTGTCTTACATCATGTTGGAGACCACAACTGCAGATCTTATAGAAACTGATTAGAGCTTTTGTTACCTGGATACCAACTCCATCCAGATGCAATTTATCATCATGTATTACCTCGCTGCACTTGCTGAATTTAAATGGTAAATGGTAAATGGCCTGTATTTATATAGCGCTTTACTAGTCCCTAAGGACCCCAAAGCGCTTTACATATCCAGTCATCCACCACTTGAATGCACTTGATGTTCTTTGATATTCTGGACTGCATGCTGGGGTGGTCATGGTCATGCTTTTACTACGGGCAGAAATGTAAAATGCAAATGTACACACGCACTCCTTTTATGCTAAGGAACACACACACACACACACACACACACACGCATTCACATAAAGCAGTTTCATGCCCCAGCATCCTAATAGTCTCTGTGCACTGCTATGCCAATCATGTAACCCCAGGTAGAGTGGACAAGCGGGTAGACCAAGTCTGAGCATCATGGGAGACAGGGTACATCAGACAAGGACAAATACAAGATCAGCCACTCAACACCCCAAGCTCCTTTCATGAGGGAGAACTACAGCTCCCCATCTGCAATTCAGTGTAAATCTACACAGGACTGGACATACAATGCAGGGCAAACACGCTCAACAGAGGCCAGAGAAGAGGCTGGAAAATTATAGTGTAGTGAAGGGGTTGAGGAAACAGCAGGGGGGTAGTTGAGAATGTGAAAGCTTGTTGCGAAAAAAGCACAGATGGCCTAAGGCTACAACATGGTGGGAGGAGGAAAGAATAACTGAATAAACTAATTAGAAGGGCAAAATTTCACACACACCTCCATCGAGTCAGCACTCCTTATTTTCCCTTGAAAAATATGTTTTATCTATAAATCATTATTATGCAAAGAAAATAAGGCTTTAAGCTGGAAATGCAATAATCAAAGCTCAGGTTTTTACACTTGATTGCATTGTGTAACACAATAACACAGAAGTCTGGGTTGCGGTGGGCGACAGCAGATAGCTTCACACGTCGATGTCAACACGGAAATGCAAGCTGTGCATCTGTGTCATGCAATGTGGCGGTATTAGCTGAAGGCCACGAGGAAGACATTAGGGCCATGATCTCTGTATTAGCCTGAGAAGAGGACACTTCCACTTAACTGAAGGAAGCGTTAGAGAGGAGGGATGATTTAAATTCAGTGACAATGCTTTAAATACCAGCCAGGGATCACAGCTGTGCCCTTTGGCAAAGTAATTATTCACTCCCTTAGAAGACGATCAGGTGTGGATGTGCGGTCGTGCATGCGCACGTGCTTTTGACGGGGAGTGCACCAGCATCTGTCTGTGTGCGTGTGTGTGTTCGAGTGAACTGTGAGGCAGCGAAGGAGGTGTGAAATGCTACAGTTTCTCCTCTTTTCATGTAACTGAGAAGTGTTTATGCCAAAGTCTTCAGAGGAGAGAAAAGGGGTGTTCAACTACCGGCTCGATATCAGGTGAAAACCGTGAGAAGGAAAAAGGAGGGAGACATAAAACAAGAGTTATTAAAGGTTAGCTTTCCACCTCTCCATCACTGTCTCTTGCCAGCCTGCTGTCCTCCCGTCCATTATTTTTCTTCCTTCATAACCTTCAACCACAGGCATCCAGATCTCAGAGGGAGGAGCTTTCCTGCTGAAGCAAGACAGAGGCCCAGCCTAGGGGCTGAAGTGATGAGACTCATTCAGAAACTGTCCTTCAAAAACTGTAGTTTGATGGATTTTTTTTTTCCGTTTTGTTGTGTTACTGCTTCTAGATTTCCTAACACATCTTCAGTCCTTTCCTCCTTGCAATGCTTCATCTCCCTAGAGCTCCATCCACTGCTCCTAAGTTATCAAGTAGCCTCAACACACACACACAGCCACACTCAGATATCTGCGGGTGTGTTTCTGCTGACAGTCTAGCCCTTTGTACTGCAGGGCTGTTGTTTGATAAGTCAAACACATAGTTAGGGGCCATGAAGCTTCTCGTTATCTACCCACCCCCCCTCCCCCCGCGCACACACGTATACACATGCAGACACACATACAAAGTAATTTCCCTTCTCAGGCTTGTCATGGTAACAGTGTAAAAAAAAACAGTAAAAATACAGTACAATGTATAAATGTGAAGGAATTTTCCATATTAGTTATTAATTAACTTCTGCAACGCTTTGTGTGAGCAAGGAGGGAAAAGTACCAGCGAGGGCAGCCATCACACTGACAGGGTTCATTTGGATTTTACTCTGGAGCTCGAGAAACCGCCTTCATATTTCTGTGGTAAATTAAAGCTCATAGTTTATTTTATTATAAGAATGTTTTCCAAAAGAAGTCAAAGAGGAGGTACTGGTCCGTGTGTGGGCTTCCGGTAAACTTTGATGTTTTGGACATTGAAGAGAATGGCAACCTCAACATCGAAGTTTACCGGAAGCCCACACACGGACCAGTACCTCCTCTTTGACTCCCATCACCCTCTGGAACACAAACTTGGAGTAATTAGGACCCTACACCACCGGGCAGAACATGTTCCCTCTAAGCCTGAAGGAAAAAAGAAGGAACACACACATGTAAAGGAAGCTCTTAAAACATGCGGTTATCCTAACTGGGTGTTTATAAAGTCAGCAAAGAGGCACAGAAAAGAAGATCAGACACCAGCGAGGTAGGATAAGAAAGACAGATGCAACAACATTGTCATCCACTATGTAGCCGGTTTATCAGAAAAACTCAGGAGAGTTTTCTCCAAGCACGACATCCCGGTGCATTTTAGACCCAGCAACACACTCAGACAAAAACTGGTTCACCCGAAAGACAAAACTCCAAAACACAAACTTAACAATGTGGTGTATGCTGTACAGTGTAGCGAGGAATGCCCAGACCTCTACATTGGAGAGACCAAACAGCCACTTCACAAGCGCATGGCACAACATAGAAGAGCCACCTCCACAGGACAAGACTCAGCAGTCCATCTGCATCTTAAGGATAAAGGTCACTCTTTCGAGGATGCCAATGTTCACATTTTGGACAGAGAGGACAGATGGTTTGAAAGAGGAGTGAAAGAAGCCATCTATGTCCACTGTGAGCGACCATCTTTGAACAGAGGCGGTGGTTTACGACACCAACAGTTTTGAGTTCCCTCCCCAGACGCCTTAACGCCCACTCACATCCTGGGCCATCTGATATCAGGAAATCGCATGATAAGGTGGGGCCAGGTTTCACAATGAACTCACCCGAAACTCTGGCTGATTGGGACCCACACCCATCTTCACACCTTGGCTCAGGTGATTAGAGGATCATCAGGGGGTCCTTTTGTCCCTCTTTGAGGGGATACTCCCACTGGGTTTAAATCTGGGACTCTCCACCATTTGACCTTAGAACTGAAGAAGCTTCTCGGATGAGAGGTGAAACGTCTTCAAGCAACTTAAAGAAGTCCAGACGCTTTTCTTTGCAAGCTCCTTTGACTACTTAGAAAGAAATGTTAATTTATTTGTTAACTGGTGTCTCCTCTAAGCACAAAAGTCAGGAATATTATGCAAAATCATTTGAAAAATAATCATTATTTAGGTTTAATATGACTTATTTTTTACTGAATACCAAAATTATTTTTTGCTATGATATGATATTTTGTAATCCAGTAGACAGGTCAGTATTCACAAATCCAAAATGTAGCTTTCTGCTTCTCTCTGGGTTTTACACAGCTGTAACTGCTAGCTAGCAAATGAGCTAAAGTCAGTGAAAACCTCATGGTTCTACCGATATATAGACAGGAATTTTAAGACTCTAACAGCACTTATGTTTTAGTTACCTCTACTTTGGACTTTAAAAGGGTTTCAGGCAAAGTTACTAACTCCAGTATCACTGCGCAAAGTGACATCAGAGTGACATGTTTTATATGTCATTCACGGGCTAACATGTGGCAATTGTGGATGTGTTTTCAATGTCAAACGTCAACTTATTATAGACATTATAGACACAGTTTGCAAAATATGCACATCAATAAAGACTGCCGAACGGACAGTCCAGTTCATACATACACACAAACTTTTCGTACTTTTTGTTGCAACTTCTCTCAGTCCTGCTACCAGTCACAACCGCATTCACTTCCTCTTACAAAACTCTTTACAATAAAACAGGAAACTTGTAAAAATGAACAGTATAAAATGCAAATGCTCATTTAAGCTTATTAAACACTTCTCCTTTTTTCAATTTTTTTTTCAAAATACTTATTAGTTTTCATTTTAACATGGATTTTTATTATTTCAACACAGTTTAATAAATGGCAGTTTTAATCTGGTCACAAACAAATAAGTTAATTCACTGAAATTAATAAACCAGTTAAAGAAAACAGGAACATGTAAAATAACGAGAAAAACCAACCCAAAACAAAACCCACATTTACTGAATAAATCAATAACTTAACACGTGATGTCTGCTCTGCATGACGTCCAAATAGTTTGGACATCATATAGATGTTTAGAATTGGTCGTGGACCGGCGGACCCAATGTAGACATGATCTGCACGTCTATCCAACGTCCACTCCTGGCTGATGCTAACAATTGCTAACTTTAGCCTCTGATTTGGGTTGCTAAAGTCCACTAGCTAGCTTACCAGCATAGACTAATCTGCTGGTTAACAGACCACACTGGTGAGATTATTGAAAGTTTAGTTTCACCTCTGCATATTTATCATTATGTCCATGTTTTTGCAAGTACAAATTTTTGAGTCAGTGTTTGCAGACATTTTCCATGTAACTGTGTCTTCGCTCTAGCATTTGTTGAAAATGTAATTTATGTAATGCTGAGCAGGTTATTTCAAGTATGTGGCATATTTTTGTGAAACTGTTGAGCTAATGTGATTAAATCATAACTATCCATCCATCCATCCATCCATCCATTCGCTTCCGCTTATCCTTTTCAGGGTCGCGGGCACTGGAGCCTATCCCAGCTGTCATAGGGCGAGAGGCAGGGTACACCCTGGACAGGTCGCCAGTCTGTCGCAGGGCCAACACACAGGGACAGACAACCATTCGCACTCACATTCACTTGCACATTCACACCTAGTGGCAATTTGGATTATCCAATTAACCTATCCCCACAAGCTGCATGTCTTTGGACTGTGGGAGGAAGCCGGAGTACCCAGAGGGAACCCACGCAAACACGGGGAGAACATGCAAACTCCACACAGAAAGATCCCGGCCTGATGATGGAATTGAGCTCAGGACCTTCTTGCTGTGCGGCAACAGTGCTAACCACCGTGCCACCGTGCTGCCTCATAACTATATCTTTATTAAAGTATAATATAAGCTTTTTTCAACATTCACGACATTAGAGATTATTTGAAAAGTGTATCACTAGCTATCACCAAAATAAGCACTCTACGCCCTGCACTGGAAAAATATCCCTTACTTCACCTGTGATCACACAATTTGGTTTTCTAGACTGCAATGAGTGAAAAAGGATAAAAATACAAGCTGGTGATGATCCAGTGCAGCTGGTCTCAGGAGATGAAGCCTGATCACCTTCTCTTCAAAAACAAGGTGAGTTTGATGTTGTTATTGATTGAAGTTTTTCAAGGTAGGTGTGGTACTTTAATAAGAAAACTGCTTATATTGCAACTGAATGCTGTTATGTGTATCTAACTCGATGTATTATAGGAAAATGAATAATGATAATCCACAGCTGATCTGATCAAAAGCAAAACTGTTCTTTCTTGCTAGCTTTGAATGCTAACGTGTTCAAATCCATTAAATTTGTATTTTTTATTTTTAGCTTCAAAGTAAACAACAGCAACAAAAAAACATATTAAAATTTCATTTTGTTCTTCTTTTTTCTTCGGAATAAATCCTGACCGGGTTCAACAGTTGAGATGGAGGAGCAAAAAAAGTTTTTCTTTAAACTTGATGCACTGAACATTCAGACTGCAGGCTGCATTCAGGACTTCATCGCACTGGTACATGAAGAGAGGTACCAAGAACACGTGTGCACACATGTACAAACACACAGTGTCTCACTTTGTGCTTGCTCTTCCCCTATCCCCAGGTGTCACTTAGTCTTGTGTTATCACTGTCTTATTCGTTGTGATTTAGAGTTTGTTACACAAGTCGAGGTTTTTGCTTGGGAAATAACCGTGACCTTGTTTTCAGAGACTTCTCAAACATTTTATGGTCGTGAAATATGTCAAACCTTTCTCCCCTCCCTACAGTTTAACAGCTGAGAGCATCTTGAGCACAGCGGAGAAAAGATGTGCACTGAGAATTTTGAACTAGTACATTTAAGCGTGGTCACCGCTGAGGATTTTTGGACACGGGTGCGATTCATATAGCACCACTTAACAGTCAATAAATCTTGTCTCGAGGCACTTTATATGGTAAGGTAGAGACACTACAGTGTTAATGTAGAACAACTGTTCGCTCGGATCCATTGATGAAGTGAGTTTGGTAATCAAAAGTGAGTGTTTGGCCATAACTGACTACATGTGAATACAATATCATGGAATGAACAGACAATCTCGCTGAGGCAAAACAACCACACCTCTAGCTTAAACGTACTCTGGATATTGTTAAATGTGCAAATATTGTTACATTTCTTTGTTAGGTATCCTGTTTGAAGAAAACACTCTGGAGCCACTTGAATGCATGTATATGAACACATTTACATAAGGACAAACTGACTTCAAGGAAAACAAAAATGCTCAGATTTTAAAGTTTTTGAGTTATGTTGCTCATGTATTAGCTGTGTAGTCATTTCATGATGAGATGGATGCTGTCATTATATTTTAGTGTAGTTTCTGAGTCGAAGAGGATAGAATAAAAGGATATTTAACATAACTAAGCACAGATTATTTTAAATTTAAGAATTTTTGAGTAAAGGGTGTATTAGGTTTTAATTGCATTGAAATGTATGAGTAAGAATATAAAGAAGTATATTCAATGAGTTACATTACCGTGTGAGAAGTGCCTGTAAATGGTAATATAAACAGAATTTTCCATTTTACCATTTATGAAAAAGTCTGTGAATTTACGTAAAAAACAATGTCCTGGCAGAAAATTAACAGGTGATTTTCTGTTTTTCTACAGATTTGTTTTTAAATAATGATAATTCAATATCAGCTCAGTTCATCACAAACCCAATGACGTGCATATTCAGCTGCAGACAACACACAGCACTTAATCAGTCTTCATTTGCCTCCTTTTCTGTTTAATATATGACCATGTGTCCTCTTGTTTAGAAAAGAGGAACTCTGTTTAAACAGTTTTGCCTATCACCTCTTCCTAACAACAGCATGTCCTCCTGCAAAAAGCAGGAGCCATTTTAACTGGCATATACAGGCATGTTAAAACAATGAGGCTCCTCACCAGAAACAAGATGTACTAACAGTAGTTTCACCTCAAGAGTTTTCCTTACAGAAATAGCAAAAAATCCTATAACAGCATTTTTTCCCCTACAAAACCAAAAAGTCTGGTCCTAAAGCCTCTGGAAAGTATCTGGAAAAAAAACTTTTTTTGCTGCAAAGACCTCATTTTATTACACTGAATGAAGTGAAATTGGTGACTGGGCTTTGCCATTTACTACTCAGTAAAAAGAGAAAGCTGCAAGAGCAGGATCATTGCAGGAAGGTAATTGGAAGACTAGACTTTAACGTGACCTCTCAATGACAATGGACGGTCATGCAGTAAGTCGCAGTCTGACATTTTAACAAATTATAAGGGGATCAAAGCACACAGTTGATTAATTATTTCATATATAGTGCTAGAACATCTGAAATGCTGGTCAAAAAGAGCAACAATTAGACAGCACGTTTACAGCTTCTCTGGTGGGTATCATCTAAAAGTGGTGGGAGAATAATTTATATTCTTTACTTAAGTAAAAGCGGCTAAATTAAAATGAGAAAGAAAGAAATAAGACTTTCATGTTCCAAGCCTTACTTAAACCTCCATTAATCAAACCTTGTCCACTTAGGGCCATTGCAATATGTTGCAAACAAATTATTACCTTAACCTCACGGTGCAGAAACTAGCAAACACTGGCTGAATCCAGTTACAAACAAGCAGAGTCCTATTTTTGCCCTCTGGATGAAATAAACAAGGCATTCATTATTATTTTATTTTTATTTGTGCTCTGCTGCTTCCTGGGTAAAATTTTTGACTAACTTCCTCGTTCTCTTTAATGCTGCTAAGGGGGTGAGATTGTGCAGTTTACAGTTAAGCAGCTTTGAATGGTTATCTGATTACCTTTAGATGTTGCCACAGACTGTATATAAAGGATGGACTTAGGCTAAAAAAACTGCATTCTATTAGATGGCCAGCAGGGGGGAGACTGCTCTTGATTCGTAAATATTTATCTGTTGTGTTTAAAGTCTTGTTTGCTAGTCTTATTAAATACATACATTTTGTAAATTATGATTTCCTTTACTGTAATCAATATATCATACCATTCAGGACCGCTAACATGGGTCACTTCAGACTGTAGAAATAGATATGACTTTTTTTTTTTTTTTTTTTTTTTTTTTTTAATAAATAGGACAGGGGGAATGAATGAGAGAAAGAGGGGGAGAGAAAGAAAGAAAACCAAAGGGGAGAAGAGACGGTGAGAAGGGGGGGGAAGAGAGAGAAAAAAAAAAAAGAACTCCTGGGTCACCTGTATGGAGAAAAAAAGAAACAAAAAAAAACAAACAAACAGAGGAGACAGCAAACAACAAAGAGCAACATAATAATAGAGAAAACAAAGCACCATCACAATAAACTAGCTAGTCATAGATATCAATATTTACTAAATAATAAACGATATTGTGCAGCACGCAAGATAGACAGCGCACAGTGTGCTTTGAGGCAGCAGCCAAGAAAGCTTTAGTCCGCGTCTGTGAATACCCATGTGTGCATACCTGTGTGGATCAGCATGCTTGCACTCCAAAGGTTTCTCCATGTAATGATCTGCTAGGGAGTGTGGGGGGGCCACAGCCCCGTCCTCCAGGGTGTGAAGTGGGTATGGAGGAGATCAAAACTCCAGACATCCAGAGGCCCCCAGAATACAAGAGACCATGGAAGACCAACAGAGGGGCAGCCGCGCCACTGTTCCAGTAAGAGCTGAGGAGAGTCCCAGATGAGGGCTCGCCCAGCAGCCGCGGAGCAGAAGTCAGGGGGAGTTGCAGTGACGCGCCCGTGAGCTCCGCCGGCCCCCAGCTGTGCCTGAGTGACCGAGCCCCAGGCCAAGAGGCCGGGGGCACCCCACCTCCAAAGGGGCCCGAGCGAGCCCCAGGCCCCAGGCCCCGACAAGCGGCCGCCAAGGAGTGAGCCGGTGTGTACCCGGACGCCCACCCCCAGATACAAAGAACCACCAACACACCGACACCTGAGGGAGTCCGCCACCGGCAGGGGAAGTGGTGGTGGGTGGAGATAGGCCTCCAAACCTTGGAGGGCCTGAGGTGTCCCCAGAGAGGTGGCGTCTGATACCCAACCTGACATATAGACACAGACATACAGGCACACACAGACACAAACATCCATTCCCACCCTCATGCTCTCATATGCACTCACTCCACACTCAACCAACGTGGAGACAGACATAAAGAGACGCTGTACACACAATCACACTCCCCAAGCGTACTCTACAAACCGGGTCTAGGTACCCTTGCCCCTGGAGGGGGGAATTGCACCCAGACCCAGGTGGTGTTACCCTTTTCCCTGCGGTGGGGAGAGGCAGACCACCCCGACTCCACAGCAGCAGGGAGGCCCCACACCCCAGACCGCAGTCGGACGGCCAACTCCTCCTACTAGCCCTCCCGCTCCAGCAGGCCGCAGAGAATGGGGGTGGGAGAAGACTCCAAACCTCCCTCCACCCGCTCATTGTAGTGTTGATGCATATGTGTTCTAAGGTGCAATTAAAACCCAGGAGGGCATGGAGCTACCTGCCAAGGAGCAGCAGGTAAGCGCAAAAAAAAAAAAAAAAAAAAAAGACAAAGGATGAACTGAAGCTCTGCCATCACGTAATGTCGCATACTGCTGTTTCTGATGTCATTTAAAAAAATAAAAAATAAAAATTAAAAAAAAGAAATAGATATGACTGTGGACTTCTTCTTAAACTACAGTTCTTTGGAGCAGTTTTGGAGCTCCTGTGATTATAAATCATACAGATTTCACCTGTGACAGTTAATCAGAACAGTAAACAGCTTGGTTCAGTTCAGCAGTTTTGATTTCCTTCTTTAATTAACAATGCAGCTTTAAAAGAAGAAAATAGCTAAAAGTTTAATTTTGCCTCTAAAACATAGTGAAAGAGTGGAAAAAATACAACTGTTGTATTCTAGTAATTATTAGGTGACCTTCACCAAACTGTGCTCCAGAAGAGTCAGTCGTATACAAATGATTCATCGCACAAATTTCTAATGTGCACAAACACGCTGTAATCAATATGCATGGTCTATCTTCCACTTAAAAGTATTTACAGCTGAAGTAGCATTGCCATCGTCTCTGTTCTCAAAGGGTGCTCTCTATAATGTGCTGACATGCTCATTTCAGTGATAGATATCTCTATTCAGCAAATATTTTTTGCTCATTACCTGTAGAACAATGTCTCCTGTACCTTCTCAGACCCCTACTTAAAACAAAATTATGTTTTGACACCAAGTCAGTGCACACGTCCTAAAATCTTCTGAGTAGCTCACGATTTTATGATGCACCTTTTATCATCCTGTCGTGTGTGCAAAGTATGACCTCATCAAGAGATTGCTGTGCAATTGTTGACGTTAGCTAGAAAACACTGCCATCGGGGAACAACAGTGCACCAGGGAGATGATGTCTTTTGCCTTATATTCCTGTAATATGATGACCTTCACCTTAAAGACTGTAGTATACAACTGAAACTTTTTAAAAACAATTAAATTATTGAGGCTGTATGGGCAAAGGGATTCTAATTCATCGCTGGATGCCTCCTGCATTATGGTGTCTTTTGAGACACATACACACAATATTTTCTACTGTGAGATTTTATAGATAGAAAGGTGTGGATACATGGATAGATGGATGTGCACACTAGCACATGATAGAGATGTAAGGGTAAGACAATTCCTTTCACGCAGTGGGATTTTTTTTTTTTTTTTTGCTGGATCAAACAAGTCAGACGATTGGAATTATGAGCAGGGTCAGTGCTCCAGATGAAACAGCAAGCCTCTTCTCTCCCACTAAATTCACTTTCCACCTATCCTCACCCTGCCTCTGTCCTTGACTCCTCTTGACCCTTCAAATTTGTGGGGAATTGAGTTATTTGGTGGTTCAGCTATCACCCTGCAGCCATACCTTTAAAAGTCGACCTTCGCCTCCTGCAAACATGATAACCTGAGCACCGGCTTATTGATGAAGGCTCTTTAACATGGTTCTTTTGTCTCTGCCTGGGGCGTAAGGAAATAAATCAACCTTACCAGTGTCTTTTTAATCCTCTTCCTATATCTCTAGAACACAGAGAGAGCTGACAGTTACCTGGGTTCAGGGGCAAAGGGCTTCCATGGTCACTGTGTATACACATTGTGACATGTCACTGCAGAAAACTGACACATAATCTGATGTACAGCTCGCAGAAATGTCCGATTGGGGCTGAAGGTGTGCTGCTCTCTCGCGAGTCCCTCTATCATTATTTGTATTCCACAGAAGGAAATAATCAGGTCATTTTTGAGGCAGATGACTACAATTGCGAGCACACATACACAAATCCAAATGTCTATCCATCTAAACACACAGGCATCCGAGTCCTAAGACTGTTAACATTTGCCAGGGACTGATAAGGCAGCAGTGGACTGTGGGTGGAGATTTACGGAGGAAGGGGAGGGTGATTGTGGGAGGGAGGTGTTTGGGTGATGTGGGGGAGGGCAGCACAGGACGAGGGCGGGAAAGTGGATGTTTTATGAGGCCCTTAACATTTACTTCCCCAGCGTTTCAATCCGCCGTGTCTATTAAGGAAGGCTGCTCCTCCTACGTGTTCCCCATCCATCAAAGACCGAGAGACACGAGGCCCCACACTGACGGACAGCTCGATATGATGGAGCGAGAGAAAGTCGACATAAGGCAATGGAGGGAGAGAAAGTGAAAATACTGAGAAATGAGGGAGGAAGAAAATGAGAAAAAGGGGTCAGAAAAGTGGAATGTAACTGAAAACAGCAGAGAGAATGGAGACGGAGAAAATGGTCGAAGATGAGTTCCATGCAAACAGCTGAAGCAGCATTTTGTCCCGGAATATGCTTTGTTCAAGGTGGGCCGCTGTCTCTACACAAGAGCAGGCATATTGTGACTCTGCATAATAAACAAAATGCATGCTACCTGCCGAACAATATTTTGCAAGAAGCAGTGAAGTCAAACGAGTGTAAATATAAAGGAACCCCGAGAAAATAGATGAGGTCTCTATTCCCAGTGACAGAGTGTTAGAGGTGTGTGCGGGTCAGGGGGTTGTCCAGCTCTGTTCAGACTTTAGTAATACGTATAGCTCCTGCAGGTCACTGCTATTAATTTCAAACTTACCCAGCTACGCTTCCATTAATCTAAATTTAGGGTCTAGACTAAGTTCCTGCTTGATGTTGTCACTGCAGACCACTGTGCCAACCAACCAATCACATGATAGATTTTCTGCCCTCTAGCTAACCGAAGACAAGGTCCACTATCTGCAAACTAATCATACCCCCAGTCTGACACATTCAACCTGCTGGCAGCCAAGGTCAGCCAACCACTGACCAGTGCAAACTTCAGACGAAAATTGCTACAAATCACAGAGGGAGACGGTGTGCAGCTGAGCAATCCGACCATATGAAATGCGTAAAATCAGACTTGTTAATGAATGCATGCCATTAATGATGATTCCAGTGATGAACAGCTGGTTTACAGTGCTGTTCATCTGTCTTTGGCCTTTTTATCTTAATTAACAGCACACATATGTGCAGCAATGTTCCCACTTTGAGGCAGCCCTGACCGGTACTCAATGACAACATACGCAGGTCAGAGAGAGAAATGTGGAGATTTTGTTTTACAACAGATATACAAGGAGTCAGGGGAGAATGAGAGGGTAAATGAGACAGAGATGAAGAGAGGAGAAAAAGAGAGGAGTTGCTGAAACAGAGAGATAAAGGTAGAGAGGGAAGAAAAGAATGGGATGGAGAGTGGAGTGGGGTTACACCATCGCGTAACCTTGTGTTCCCCCAGCCATACTGCCCCTGGGCTGCTGTACCCCCCTCTAGCAATTAATCATCTGATACTGAGCTTACTCAACCGACAACCAGCTCGCCCACATCCTAATTAAGCGAAGGGAGGAGGAGAGGAGAGAAGAGGGGACGAGTGAAAATGGATGGCCGCTGTTAAAAGAGAAAAAGAGAAGAACAGGTAAAGTGCAGTACAGGAGAATCAAGGAGTAATTTTGAAAGAAATAAAAGGGAAGAAATCCCAAACTCATGGCCAGTTCCTCTGGAATGGTGATGAACTTAATGAAAAGCCCGTGCCAGCCTGTGCTGAAAACCATCTATCTACCAGACTGCCTGAGCAGGAACCATGCTGGTGCCAAGGTTATTCTACGAAGCTCAAAGCCTGTGCTTGTGTATGTGTGTGCTGAAAAAGCAAAGAGAGGGAGTGTGCATGCATACAACTAAAATATATTAGATCAGTGTGTTCAGAGCAAATGCTGCAAGACGTTTAACTTTATGGATGTGCACGTGTATGTGTTACAGCTTGCGCTGTTTCTTGGAGTGTGTGTGCGTCTGTGGCTGTGTGTGCATGACTTATTTTCATGCCGCAGAAGCCTTTTCATCTTTGATCCAGGATACAGGGAGACTTGATGTCCTCACTCTTCTTCTTCCTGGCTGAGAAACACTTGCGTTGTCCCGGCCACCTGCCAGCCTATTAGCTGAGCGGGTAGAAGCAGCTGCCCAGTAGCAGGTGGAAGTCCATCCCAACATCCCTTCCACATGCTAATGCTAATGGATATGATCTCAGGGACCACAGGACTAGACTGCCAAGGGAGGTAGGTCAACTGTGGATAGAAATCAGGCTTAAGTGAAATCTTATGGAGACACTGTGGAACAGTAGGCATGTTAGGAATCCAGCATGTGCTTTATCTTGTGTAGTTCAACTACATAGTGCCAAGTCCATTGGGAATAGCAAACTTGCAGCTATTATGTCTTATGTCCCTTGCAGCAAGCAAAATGTTTTCTAAGTTTATTTTTGGTTTATTGTTTAAAAATGAAAGGAGACTTATGCATTTAATTAAATGAAAGGACCAAATCAACACACACTTTCTTCCTACTGAGACTGAAAATTCAGAAATATAAACTGCACATATCTTTGATGAAAACTGCAACTGTTACCCCGAGCACAATCCATATAAGTAATTATAACTTATATATTGTTCTTCTAGGTTTGTAGAATTGAAGATAAACAATGAAACTGATCAAAAACATTCATAAAATTATAGAAAAATAAAAAGAAATAAAGTATTTTATTTCTAACTTTAAACATCTTACCTTATCTGTGTTTATGGTGGTCACCAGGAATGGATACAAGGAACCAAAGACCTTAAACCATGGAAGGGTGTCCTCTGGATCGCCTTTGAAAATTACACCTATGTCCAGAGTAACGCAGCTGATTGTTGTATGTAAACATTACAAAAAATTATGCCTTTTAAAATGAAAACATAGTAATGCATACGTGGATAAATGTGTCACCAACTTTGAAAAACAAATCTTCCGTGAACTGGGCATAAGGGACTTGTCATGGCAAGTTTTTGGATTATTATTTGTTCCTCAGTCTCACTATCTGCATCGTAACCTTGTCCCCACTATTGATTCCCTCTTTGCTTTCCATCACTCTGCACGGAGAATAATTACTGTAGCTGAGTCCACAGGTGGGGGCAGTGATGCAGTAGCTTTTGAGCTCCAACCCAAAATAGGCCTGCTCCTCTCCTCCTCATAAAATGTCTCAGCCACAGTAATATATGGCGTTATTTACGAGGACAGGGCTTGACAGATTTAATATTTTAATTCGGTTTTTACGACCTGAACATAGGGTCGCGCAGAACTCTTTATGAGCCACCGACATTAATGGACAAAGCGGCAGAGACCACCGGGTGGAGACAGGAGGGCAGAAAGTGACAGACGCAACCATTCCTCATGTATCTCTGTCTAAATGTCATGCATATCTCTTCCTGCTCTGCCCATACCGGTACTCCACTACATTTCTCTATCATCCGTCCTCGGCATCCCAAACCCTCCCCTAACTGCAACAAGAAGACATGGCCATGGAGCAGATATTGCAAGTCTAATAAGGAAGAGATTGATGGTTGAAACGATTCTGGGCTGATACTGCGAGAGGGGGGGGGGATTCATGCTCGAAACAACTCGTAGCTATTGGTTTAGAGACTGATGAATCACGAGATACAGCTCAGAACTTTTCAGGCTTTTCATGGCTTCAGCAATACCCTGCCGATACTCTAAAAGTTCAGGGTTCAGACTATAACAGTTGGTATTAGAGCAAGACATAGGAGAGTTGATTGATGAATTCAATGATTCAAGCGCTTCTGTGTAGATTGGTGGTCATTTTAAAAGCACAAGTCAAATACTTTTTCACAATGAAAAAAAAAATTCCCACACCCATCTAGTACTATGAAAAGTTTGATTACTTTTAATGGAAATCAATAGGGTTTCAGCACTCGCTCACAGAGAGAATTTTTTAATCAAGAGAAATTCATTATTTTACCGTGCCATGCACACACACATGCACGCACACACACACACACAGAATCAAGAATAAGAATAAAAACCAAGATGCCCTATGCCAAATGGTTTTTTGCTTTTTTTGGGGTTCACTTTTACCACCAATTAAAGCATCTATTAGTTGATACAAAATTAACTGCACCAGCGGTTGATTTAGTAAAACTTATAAAACTGAAACTTTAAGAAAAAAAATCAAGCAGGTCTTCAAAGCAGCATGTCCAGTGGGATTCAGAGTGGTTCCCATGGGAACTGGCAAATGAGCATCTACCCAGCCTCACCCCTCAAGCACAGCGCCTGGAGAACACAGTGATTATTGATCTGTCTGAGGGGGGAACAGCTCAACCAATCAATGGCTCTTTGAGTCCCCAAGGATTCTGGAATAGCCAAGGAGTAGTATATGTGTGCGGAGAGGAAGGTGGGGTGCTAAAGTGGCAGTGTGAAAGTGATTTCTGTTCAACACAAATCGCCAGTTTAATTGACGTGTTAGAAATTGGTTTAAATGGGTTAACAGCCTATCCCAGGCTGGCATTAAGTAAGGGTGCCTTTTTTAGGTGTGAGAGCCCTCCCGAGGGTGGAGGGAAATAGTTGGTCAGGGGCTGACCACAATGTGATCACAGAAATCACAATACTTCATAGTCTCTTGCGGTTTAGTTCATACATTTCACCCACACTCACGGTTCTCATGTAGGAACAGGTGTTCTTACATGAGGGTCTGTGTAATACTTCACACTTGTTCACTGTGTCACTTCCCATCAACTAGATGGCTCCAATTTCTAATTTAATTAAATAAACAAATGGTATGAATTTTTATTTTGCAATAAATTGAAAATTGAAAAAACTGCAAAGTAACATAGAGGCCCATAGCAATGTTACTCCTCAGTGAGCTATTTTTAGCTTTTCTTTTGTTTGTTTTGTATTTTTCCACCAAAAAACAGAAAACACAATAATTTTTACTTTTCAAAAGTCACAGGGAGGTGGTAATCCATATTAAACTGGTTGCAGGTAGGAATGGGTATCGAAAACCGGTTCTTGTTGAGAACCGGTTCCCACTGTTTCAATTCCTTGGAATTGTTTGCCATTTTTGCAAATGATTCCCTTATCGATTCCAGTCGCCCCGAATGACGTCACCACGTTGCGAGCGTCATTAACCTGGCAGGAAACACGGCGCCTAAGCAGCTCAAACGCTCAAAACTTTACTTTACGAGAACGTATGACAACAGGGCAACTTGCAATACTTGCAAAGTAGATATTTCATTTAAGGGAGGAAACACTACGAATATGCAAAAGCATTTGCTCACAAAACACGCGATGACCTTAAATGAACGTTTTTAATTCCGCTCCGGACTCGTGAATCTCAACCCAGCAGCAGCGGTAACGTTTGCACGTCCTCTCCCGTTAATGCGGCAGGTAAATAATCAACTAACAGTGCATATTATGTTAGCGCGATCTGCCTTATTACAAAACCTGCCATTACTGTGCATTTAGGTGACCATGATGAGACAGACAGAGTCTGGCTGGCTCAGATGCTGGCAGTTCTCGCTGCAGTCTACCGGTAGATTCTCCTTTCAGGCCAGGATAGACAAATGTCACAGAGCAGTGACAAGTTTGTGGTAAAAGGCTTGCACCCATTTGCCACAGCAGATTCCCCCGATTTTCGGTAAGTGAATGTGTTTAATTGTAGGCAGGGACATTTCTGGATATTCTTGTGTAATTGCTACAGAAGAATATTTATTTTATTATTTTACATTTAAAAATTTTTTTCCTGGGCACGCTGTGACACCCCATTGAAGAGCCGTAGGCTGTGGATCTCTTAAGATCTCACTGTTGGGTTTGTAAGGCCATGTTACTCCTACATTTCTATCTTGTTCAAAGAGAAGATATAAAACAAAGTTCTAAGCTAATCGACCTTAGTGTTCTCCTTTTTAAAAAAAGAATCGATAAGAGAATCGATACAGAATCGAATCGTTAAACAGAATCGAAACTGGAATTGGAATTGTGAAAATCTTATCAATACCCATCCCTAGTTGCAGGTAAGACTGCAGATTTTGTGTAATTCAGTTAGTAGGTTTGCCCTCTCTCATATCTCTTATAAAGTTCAGTTTTTCCATTTAACTAGCATTCACCAAATGTTGTTTATGCATCAACACAACTGCAAGAACTTTGCTGCTGTTGTATTTGTAGTTGTATTTGTACTCATCTCCATTCTTCTTGTTTTTACAGTTTCTGCTTACTGCAAACCTCACATGAAAAAAAATGAAAACATACCTATCACTGCATTTACAATTCGCAGCAAACCTTTCCAAAGATCAAAATATTATCAATTCAAAAAAATATATATCAATTCGTAGATTATTCTGCAGACACTAGTTTTTCTTTCATTATACTTGCCCAAGTTTTTTGTTTTTCCATTTTCCTTATGGCAGTTTTCCCAGATCGTGATGGATTATTACAATAAGTGAGATAGAGCTGATGGCCAAAACTTCACAACAACAATTATACATTAGTTATCCCAAGAAATGGGTTAAAGAACAAAGCAATTATGAGGGGCAACACTACAACAAAAATCAGATTACATCGCTTCACCTGTTAATGTTCAGTCTGTTGAGAGTATATGTGGACTTAGTGATGTTCAGCTGTGGGCCTTCTTTTACATTCTACAGAAGTCTCAAACTGATCAAACTGGAAAGTCAAAGATGGTTTCACCCCCTGGAGTGAACTAAATAATTAACAGCGCTATAATTGCACCTATAAGCAAGCAAATGACCCCAAGCCCCTGGAGAGACAAGGATGGCTGAGGAGGAGTAGAAATGTGTACCCGTGTGTGTGTGTGTGTGTGTGTGTGTGTGTGTGTGTGTGTGTGTGTGTGTGTGTGTGTGTGTGTGTGTGTGTGTGTGTGTGTGTGTGTGTGTGTGTGTGGGATGGAGATCAGATTATAGCAACAAACAACGAGGAGAAAGTGGCCTGATGAGCACAGTCTGGCCAGCTCATTTACTTTGACATTTGAGCAGAGCCATCGCCGCAGGAAGCGACTGTAAGGAGGCAGATACAGGGGCAACTGACTCACAGGTCTGACTGACACTCTGAGCTCCAACCATCTGAGCCCAGGTGAATAACAGGAGAGAGGTCAATCAATAAGGTAATGGTTTGATAGCATGCAAGTGACTGTATTTCCAACTATTGAGCTCCCTGCATTTCTAATAAGAGGGAAGATTTATAATGGCAGCCAACTAATGACTGAGAACTTGAGTCGTGTGCTGACGCATTAATCGCTTTCACACATGCACTACAGCCTGGGACTTTTTTCAGCATTACCCGACAAAGATTTGAAGAGAGTGCAGATGTCTTATGCCGTCAATTCGAACATTAAAGAGTCTTTAACCTGCCAGATTCCTAGTACAAAGTCTCTGTGAAGGCCTGATATAGCCCAGTGAATTAATATGAAGTGAGAAGACATTCTGACTCCTGCTTCTTAAACGCTCAATCAAGGCAGGACGCTCAATAATTGCCCCTTCTAAAGAAGACTTTCTTCTCTTGTATGCTATATATGAAAAAGGGCGATTTCAGCTGATTTCGCCCGCAATTTTGACTTTATATGTAAAAATTAATCAGTGGAGGTAACGTCAGATTGAAACAATAAGGATACTGGAGGCACTCTTTCTGTTTTAATTCACAAACAAAGACAGAAATAAATGCTTTCTCTGATTGTCACGCATTAAATCTCATTTATGAGTACAATTCAGTTGTTTAAAAGTTACAGAATGAAACGTCAAGTAATATTTTGCCAAGCTGGATGTTCTCGTGTGCGACGACTGGTGATTGGCGATAGATTTACTCATCGTTTAAAATTAACTGCTTAAAAAAAATCCTGCCATATCGTCCAATTAGTTATCTGCTTCCTACATTTCTAATTAAGCTCCCAGTAATGTCAGACTGCTCTATTCCACCAAATATTGCAAGACACGAGGCAGAAGATCTAAAAATGCAATCATTTTCATCAGCCTAATATTGCAGAAATAGGAGTAAGATGATCTTTCTCATTGGTTACAGTGACAGCACTCTAATTTAATCAAATTAAATCTCAAGAAGCGTGTCACACCATACACCCCCTACATATATATACTCCTTCAGACACACACACACACACAGATTTCAATCTCCCACATGCCTGCACGCACTTAGTTTCTTTTGCTTTCCAGTGGCACCAGCATTCAGAGATCCAATCAATCACATCTTTGCTCACAACACAAGCATAGCAGTACACACAAATATACACACAGGGCAAAAGGTGCCTACGTGGACTAGCTCTCAGTTCACTACCTGAACAATGATAACCATTTTTTCACCCATCAACCTTGCGGTTTGAGTGTGCCACGCAGCAGAACCGATCACTCTCTTTCCCTCCATTAAAGCAACTGCCAACCCTGAAGCGTGCGCCTTTTTTTTTTTTTTTTTTTTTTGTAAATGGAGGTAAAAAGGAAATTAATCTCTCCCTGGGCTGCCGTGGCAGGATATTAATCTAGCAGCTTCACTCATCTCCTCATCTCTTCTCTCATTGCCTGATAATCCCCTCCTCATCAACAGCATATGCAAACCACAGGTGGATGAACAGTGTAATTGATTAGGTTGTGTAACTCCCCTCAGACCTCTTCTCTCCATGTCTTTTTTTTTTCCTTTTTGTCAATCATTCAGTCCATTGTTGAAGGTGTATAATTTGCCCATCAGTCCTTAATAAGTTATAACAAGTTATTGATGTGACTTTTTTATGTTGTTGTCAAAGGGGAAATCAGTTTTGAACTGACTGCAGCCAAGTTTGAACCTTCAGTTGCTCAAAAAGCTAAGAGTAATTATTGCTGTAATTAGAGTAAATGACATTCAGAATTAATTACTATGTTGAAGCCCCTTTCATTACCCCAGTCTACTACTTGCTTAATGATCAACACAGACATCTAAAACAGCTACATGACAAAAATAAACATGTTCCACGAGAATGAGGCTCACTCCCTCTGGGCCAGTCAGCGACAAATGCGTCACCTTGTTTTGATCTGTAATTATAGCTTCCCTCCTGGGCTGATCAATATCATTTTGAAAATGCTTCCACGCTGTAGTGGAAAATGTAGCAGGAAGTTAGATATCACAGAAGCTAAAACAAATTAATAAATAAATAAAAATAAATGTTGTGATGGGAGATACATCGTCCTGTAACTTTCAAAGAAATCCACTTGGGTCAGTTTGACATATCACATGTAACAAATAAATGACTCTTATTAAAGTAGGCAAAGTAATCCATCACAAATAATGCTCCTATAATGTTTCCAAGTGCTTCCTAGGTAAATTAATAGCAGTTTTTGTTTTTTCAAGTGGCTCTCAGCTGAGAGGCCTCCAGTGAGAGCTCATAAAGCAACACGATTCTTATCGGAGCATTAACCCTTGCTGCTCTCAGAGTGTACACCCGCTCGGTGTAGCAGGGTGAGGCCGCTGCTGTGTGGACCCTCGCGGAGACAAATGGGCTGAACAAGCTAAGTTCATTATCTGTTACTGACACATTTGGCCAGGGGTCAGGCTTTACCTAACCCCGTGGGAGCTTTGCCGATTGGCCACTGTGCGACCTGGCTCTGCTACAGCCCCGAATCCGATTGGAGGTTAATGACAAAAGCAGCACAAGAGGGGAGAAAGTGGCTCTTCGCCTCACCGGGAGAAAATAGGCACCCTCTCGCTCTCCCTGGAGAGCCAACACTTGGCCCACACGACTGAGCCGTGACTCAGAAGAAAAAGAGCATGCTGCAAAATAAATATCATTAACCCACAATTAAAATCTTGTTCTCTGTCGTGACATCCTTTATTGTTCTCATATCTCTGTCCAATTACAACAAGCTGGAGTAATTATGGCTGCATTAAAAAGTAATGAAGTTATATGAGCAGGGATGTTTCTACAGGGCAATCTGACAGAAGGTAGGGAGAGAGAGAAAGGAAAGCTGCTGGAGGACCTGCTCATCTTTGCCCATGAGGTGAAATGTCAACTAGATGACTCTGCAACACCAGAGAACTTCCACAGTTCAGCTGATTTTCCCTCATGGCAAACTGCAATCAATCACTCTGCTACCTGGGTAGCCATTATTTTTTAGCTTTTTAACAGGTCAACACGATCTTGTAGCCATGGAGACAAGGGCTTGCCCAGAGGGCACAGGATATAAATTGCTGTCTGGCATTTGTAATGTCTGTTAACAGATCTGAGTCAGTAACACATCATGCACTGGTCAAATAAATGCAGTGGAATAAAAAATACATCTATATCTCTTTTGTTAAGGATTGTGAATATTGTAATATTTATTTTACCATTATCTCTCCACATTGCTTTTGTTTCTGTGTGTGTGTGTGTGTGTGCGTGTGTGTGTTTATGCATGATGTTGTGTAAACACACTTGTTTTTGTGTGAGAACAGGCGATGAATTGCCTGGCTGAGGCTGTTAAGTGCAGGTCAGAGATGAGAGCAAGGCAATTTGAGGTTGGAAATGAGTGATGTCCTTTCTCATTTGAGTGCCACAGAGGCCTCGTCCTCTCAGATGCCACCTCCTCTTATGTGTCAACGTGGGCATTGTGTTTTAGCTTCCCTCTGTTGTGTTGCTGTCTCTCAGTACATTGAAGACAAAGACAGCGAAAGGACAGAGATAAAACAATGGCTGGCCACAGTGGTTTGAAAATGAAACATTAGCCTCGGCCCGTGAAGAGGAGGTAATCTCACTACAGAGGAAAAGACAGCAGATGAAAAAGAGAAGGGAATCGGGGGCAGAAAAAAAAACAAAGAGAATCTGGGTTGTGGGAAAGATCTTGTATCTAAAGTGCTCCACACATGAGCGGGAATTTGACACTGACACATCACCAGCCTCGACCTGCACCGGGAGATTTGTTCTGAGGGAAACTTTCAAATTCAAATGGATGGAAAAAGCATGGACAGTGAACAGAGTTCGGACTGGGCAACAAAGGAAGGACATCACTTTATAAATGTTCTGTGACTAAAGGTGTAATTCACCTAGAATAAAGGGGAATTTGTTTAATTTTGTTTATGTAATTATATCTACAAACACGTAACAGTAGATACAGTAGAATAAAGAGGGTAACAATTAAAATACTTACAAGAAAGGAGAAAAATGATACTTTAAGTAATCTTAAGTGGTAATAAACAACCAACAATTTCTCATCTTTTTATGGGTGTTTTAGTGGTTTAAACTATTTACTTTTGGATTATTAGTGTGAATGGATGTCCCACTCTTCTTCTTCTCTTATACTACATATGAAATTGCAATCATGACTGTTCTCCCTTTCCTACCTACAAGAAAAACCATGTGATCTTATAATGATGGAGCTAAGTCAAGCTTGATTTTAGTCTTTCAAAAAAAGTTTAACCATCAACCAGAACTTTCAAAAGATTAATTGTGAATTAAGACTCTGATGGAATAAATAGTTTTGAATTCTTATGCAAAACTTAACAAACAAACTGTTCTTATTAGCTGTGAATATTTTTATTTGCACAATTTAGTTATATCTTTGGTTTTTGGGGGCTTTCTTCTAAAAAGTGACTATTTAATGCTGTTGACGCTCCTATAACTACAGTATTTAAAGTGTAAGATGGGGAAATTCCACTAAGTTATCCATCCATTAAGTTACTACTTGTTTATTTTGCATCCCCATTTTTGCGCTGCTATAAAACTTACAATCAGAGGTTAAAGTTTGCTGGAACTATCCGGTATTCTAGCACCATAAATCCGATCGGTATCTTACTACAAAATACTGTCAAGCAAATTAAGTGTTCATGCTGCAGTCTGGTGCAACTTTCAGCAATGCCACAGAGGCAATTAAGTCACCACATGATCCTATCTGCACTCTGTCCATCTCATCCCTGTGATACATTCATGGTTCGGATGTAAAGTTGTGTTCGTGGCACTTCAGCATCTTGCTAATTGTGCTGAAAAGAAGCGAGCATAAACAAGTTTTTACAAGTGATGTTTCAAACAGCTCATCTTACAGCCAATGGCACACAAACTGCTTCTGTGCAGTCTGGAACACAATAGCTTTATTTTAGCTAAAGGTAGGGAGCAGTTACTGAATTTCCTGGGAAGAAAAATTGGTTTCTTAGTTTATTCTCAGGTGGAGAAAGATGCAAAAAAAAAAGGAAAAAAGACAAGAGTACAAGAAAGGAAGATGAGAGATTCTTTTCTCAGCATAAAGTTTTTGAAATTTTAAGCTTCTTAAATTAATTAGCATTTTAAATTAAATCACATACATGATAAATGATGTGATGCTGGAATTTCCTCATGTTTTTGAACAAAAGCAAAATTACATCTGAGCTAAATCCAAATCCAACTTTTACCCAAGTTTTTTCTCGTTTGCTGTAACACACCTGACATTATGCAGGACTTAAAATTACTTACTCAGCACACAAAATTACTGACAGTGTAATTATTTAATTGTTTCTATTCAAAACTGAAGTTGAAATTCAGTTGAATTCTCAGGGAATCACATCCTTATTCTTGGGTTGTATTGTAAGGGTCTATCAAAAATTGTTAAAAACTCAATAGAGTGTTTTTTGTTTAGTTGTATTAGTATGAGTGTAGAAGGGCAGGAACCATGTGAAGCAAACATGAGAATGATAAAGGCAAAGTCAATTTCGAAGTGAGGGCACTACAGGTTTATTGCAAGCGCTTTCACCAGATGGCAACATTTTTTAAGACAAAATGCAAAATAATTCCTTTAGAAAACTCCGTCCCTCTCAAAGATATTGTTGACTATCTACACATGATATCAAATTGTTTTACAGATGTGTTTAGAATGAGATCACAGCTATTTATTTGATTTTATTTTTCTACAGCCTGAATTGTTTTCTCCTCTTGATCAGACCTGGACATTGTACGCCTCAGACCATATCTGGCCCTGTGGTTGTCCCTGACCAGGCTGCATGAGGTGATTGGGAAATTATGTTTCAAATGTAAATATGAATAAATCATACAGTGTCTCCCACGTCAGCCACCAAGCACTCATCGATAAGCTCCCCATCAGAGAATGGCTTACTGCTTTTTAGAGTTTTGTTGGATATCTGGGAAAATCTGGCGTGTCAGGTGAAAAACAAAGTGGAACATTTTTTGAGCAGCTGGCAGCAATATGCTCAGTGAAAGGGACTAAAGCAGAGAATGATTTGTTCATGGAATTAACGACACGATTGGACAGGCTTAAACTGAAATCAGAAAACAGGTAGGTGTTCGGACCTGCCTGTCCAAATCTAACAGGGAAACAGGGAAACATGAAACATCACAGCAGATGCAAGCTAAAGTGACTAAAAGGAAGGAGAACTGAGATTGTTATTGTGTTATAGATCAGGAGGTGCTGTGTACATGTTGTTAATGAAGTTAATTAAAAGTGAACTTCTTCAGGGCAAGAATCACAGACGGTCTGTTGCACTTTTGGAAGAGCTGTCAGGCGGCTCAACCTGTGAAAAATGCTTAAAAGAATTTGGGATCTGAGAGCAGAACATTGAGAGTATTGTGAGAAAAAAGACAAAGACACTCTCTATACACTGAAGTTCTGTAAAATTTCACATTTTATTAAAAATATTTTTTGGGATTGTTTATCTCCGGTGATAAAATGTTGGTGTTTTTTTTTTCTTTATGTCTACATTTTATGTTTTACATTTTCATTGCCTAATCGTAGCATCTCCTATTATTAGTAGCACTTAATATATAAATAGAATTAACACTGAGCAGAAATAAGTTCAGCTTCTTGGCCCCAGTTTCTCATGCGCCCCCTGGAAAAAATAATAGCCCACCCCTACTCTAAATGGATTTGTTCAGTGCAAATATAACGCGATGGTCAATTTAGTTCCTCCTTTATTTCACGTTGAGACATCAGTGTAAACCACCTGCAGCACAAAACTTGAATTGAAGCCATTTCAAGTGAACTTTCTGGCTGTGCAGCGCACTGTAATTACATTTCACCTTTTTCTACCCGAACTACTTCAGATTTTATGTGAAATTAGTGCTTGCAAACTATTACTTTAAAAAATACAGTTAAAAAGAACTTACATAAAAGTCTTCGTCTGTGTTGTTTTGAATGTATTTTCCTGCCACCGGCCTTCTGTGGCTTCTGTAGCTTTGCTAGCTCCAATGTTTATCATTGAGGATTTGAAACTACATTACTCTGATATAAATGAGGGAATGTCAGCTTGTCATGGTTGTCTGGCACACCTGGCACTGTCTTTTATTATTGAAGATTGCTTGGTATAGAGCAGGAACAATATCTGGCTAACAACACTCCACTACAATACAGTGAGAGACATACAATGACAGTAGCACAGATGACGACTGAGGTGACAACACAGGTCAACAACAATGGATTCTTTGGTAAGCATCAATCAAGTTGCCGACCCTCTTGGGGTGTGATCGAGTGGTTGTGTGCTGTTGTTGAGAGGCTAGTTGGGGATGGAGGTTGGCGGGGAACTGATAATGGGCTTCAGTGAATCACAAGAGATGAACCCCCGATGAGAGATGGAAGAGGGGGAGGAGATGAGAATGAAGGGGGAGAGCAGCAGGGAAAAGGCAGCAGACAGCAGAAAAGGAAAGGATGAGAAAGAAAGCTCAACTTGGCCGCCTCCTCCAAATATTTTCCCCCAGTCCCCTGCTGGATGACCAACACACAGACAGCCAGGCACCATGACGGACATTCTCCTCCTCTAATGAGTCCCAGTCACAGCTGAACACACCGCTGTGCTTAACAGCACCAACAGAAGGGCCTGCCACCGTGAAAAAGTGAGTGCCTGCTACAATCACAAACACAACAACAACAAATGCACAATCAAATGAGGTCCTCCTGCACTAGATCTCCAATATAATTAAGTTTGTTTGTGTCGCTGAATGTGGGTAAGGAGGACCTTCTCTTTTCTTTTTTTCACTCTCTCATCATTGCAAGGAACCAGGACACCTGCTGTGTGTTCTCAGCACGCACACACTCTGCTTTGCTTTCGCCTCTTTGCCACCTGTTCTGACTTCTTCCTGAGTGGAGTCATCCAAATGCCTACGCCAGATAGCAGCATATCACATAGGCAGGCTCCTTTGTGCCAGGAAGGGAAAAGAAAAAAAAAGTATCATGGAATGCTCACTCACATTTCACATTTACTAAATCCATTCAGTAATCTTCTTATGCGTGTGACGTGGTGGTATCAGAGGAGGTTGTTGAGGTAACTGTCAGGGAATTTGATGCGAGTTCCCTTGTCACAGTCACTTTGGCTCGCTCCCGTCACTCAGCCCGCTGTGCCCCGCGGGGCCCGCTGACAAGAGCAGTATCAGAAAGCAGACGAATGGCTGTGAAAATGTCCTATAGAGGGCACTTACTCTAGATACCAGAGTCACAATGCAAATCTGCCATTTCAGACAGGAAAGGCATTCGTGCACATTCTGCTCTGGCTTGTGTAAACAGTCTTTGATCAAATAAGTGGCATTGATTTTGTGGATCCGAGTCCTTGTTGCTGTACGTATATTGATTTTGCCCGTCTTTGACAGGTCTGACGGGTGGTGAGCTGTAATGTGAAAAATGACCACCATCTCTGCCAGAAAGCCAATGAGGCAAGGCCAAAACACAACAGGGAACTCTACCATTAAAGAAACACCCTCTGCTCATCCACATTATAGTCTATTATTTTTAAACTGGTGTCTCTTGATGCAGTTGGCACTCACAAAAAAAGGCCGTAGCAACTGCAGCTCTAATTTTTCTCAACACCCTTTACGCCTCAACCCCTAAAACACATAAACACACGTGCACGCATCTGAGTGTGTAAATGTAATCTAGCCTTCACCCAAAGTCTCCTGTGGGTGTCTGTGGTTTGCTGTGCCAGTGAAATGAAAGCAGGCCTCTCTAATAACAGTGAATTTAATACCAGCACTAGTCCCTTAATGAGAGTGCCCTGTGTTTGCTCTAGGCTCATATCCGCAGCACCAGTGGGAGAGAAGGCGAGGAAGGGAGGAAGGAGGGAAATGTAGTTAAAATCTCCCATTAGCATCACCTCCAGGGCAAATATGCGCCCTCCCCAGGCGGCGGTGGGGGCAGCGGTTTGCATGTTGAGCGTGTGGTGGCACAGGGGGGCCACGCGATGCCCCGTCCTCGTCTGTGCACAGCTGGAGCTCGCCCAATGACAGCGTGTGCCACCATTAATAACATACAGAAATTACTGTAGCGCTTATTAGAAAACAGCATGACACTGGAGATCGGATGAAAAACAATCTGCTACAATAAAGAAGAGAAGCCCTCAGAACGGACAGGAGTGATAAATGATGTGAAATGAGGAAATAGCAGATAAATTCAATGGTCCTTCGTGCTATCTGACAGCGGGTGAGGACCTAGGCATAAAAGATCAAAGACGACTGTGGGAGTGTGAAATCATTCTGAGAGCATGCATGTGAGTATTCTTGGTGGGCGCGTGGAACTACATGTAAACAAGCAGGAGGGAAAAACAAATGGGGAACGTGCAGATGAAAGTGTAACATTCCATCAGGTGAAAGAAACGGTTCCATGATGGTCAAACAATTAACGAGCAATGCTTTTGCAATTAGCACGTCGGCCATATCAAGGAGAAAAAAAAACCTAAACAAAAACAAACTATTGCAATCATCTCTGCTTTAATAGTCTTGGTGAGGTCCCCTGAGTGTTTACTGAACAGAGTGATTGCAGTGGAGATTTGAATATTTAATAACAGGAAGAGATTGGAGAGGAGCTGTGTCTGGGGAGAACAACAATCCGTTTGGATTCACTGGGCAAATGAGGGAAACTAGGCTGAGCTCATTGAGTTTGTCCCTGTGGTATTAATGAATTTTAAATGAATTTTAGGGAATAGCCATAAATACACTTCGAAAACAGTGAGTGGAAGTGCTACTCTGCTTCATATGGTGACTGAATAACTGTCTCTTTACATTAGAAACTGGTGCTCTTTACAATGAAGGTGCCCTGCAACTACAGCTCTGGGTATTAGGGAGCAGACAGACATATGTAAGACTTATCAGGATTGGAAAAACTCTCCGAGGTAGATTTGATAGAGACATTTGTTCTCCGCCAGCTACAGTCGAAAAGCCCTCTCCACTGGGGCACACATATTTTCAACTCAATATATTCCTCAATCCAGCACATCCATCATGTTGGCCAGTTACAGGGATCAAACTCACCTACACATGTAAACTGAGTTATAAAAAACACCCCACCAAAAACAAAATATGAAGTTACACAAGTTTTAAGTTCACAGTTCTTTTTGAACTCCTATCAGACCAGCGACAGATCCACGACACCCATTAAAACATCAAAACACCGCCAGTGTATAATGTCTGCAATCGGAGGAGAGCTCTGTACCTTTAACCTCAGTCCAGGGATGTTGCCATAGAAACGGTTTAGATATTTTTTAATTACATGCAAGTGCCTCGCACACAGATCAGCACAAGAAAAGGTCATGCGTCGTTCTATTGTGTTTTCAATTTAAAACTTCTCAGCTTTTAATAAATCACTTTAGAGGGAAAGCATGTTTTGACAGTAATTAAAATCAACTTACAAACATATTTGCACATTATAGTGCTCGAAAACAATCTATTCCATCAGTATTTTTCACATTTTCAAACGCACCTTAATGGTAATGTTATGACATATCAAAGGTGTTGATTTGCATGTACTGTAAACTGGAAGATTTCCCACATAGTCTTAAAGTTGCTTTTAAGTGGATGTGACCAAGTTTGCAGTTATTCATAGTTTTCAAGTGATGTCACATTGTTATACAGAAAGAGAATGCTGTTTTCCCCCACTTTCTTCTTCATTCAGTTTCACAACTTCACGGAAAGCACTTCACAAGAACCCATTGCGCTTAACCCTGACATGCAGGTGCGCACTCAGCTCCTCTACGTCAGCAACTCAATGCCATCAATGCTGGGTCATTTAAACTGATACTAGGTATACATTTGTCATATAACGTATCCCCTGCATTGTACTGGACTGTCACCAGTGCCAGAGTACGGCAAATATAAAATTAACCATCCACGATAGCTAGCTAGCTTTAGCTAATAAGCGCTAACCATTGATTTGATACTAAAGAATATCTTACCGTTTATTTTCCAAAAGGCAAATGTTGTATTTTTGAATGGTTTCTTCTGATGGCAGTGAATGGGGAAGACTCTTAACAATATAAAATATATCCATGGTGAAGTTCAGGCAGGGATTGCTGTTTTCAGTAATCAAAATTCTGCAGAAAGGTTGCATTTGGCTAGCAGGTGCTCAGAACTTGCAGACTGCGACATATCCTTATTTTATTTTTTATTTTTATCTATTTATTTATTTTTTGACGTTATGTAAATACAACCAACTTAAAACAGTTGAAAAATCACCAGAAGCTTGCATTGAGGAGTGAATACAGCTGCTGATCTTCTGTATAAAAAGGTGCTTCTGACATCTAGTTAGAATTCTTCCTGGAGCTTTCCTGTGCACCCCCAACTGGGAGGTCACCCTGGAGTACACCCAAAACTCTCCGTACACATGATATTTTTGTCTGGCCTGGGAATGCCTCAGGATTCCCCAGGGGGAACTGGAAAGTACTGATGAGGGAGGAAGACATTTGGGATACACTGCTTGGCCTGCTGCCCTCATGACCAAACTTCCGATAACCATAAGACAATGGAGGGATTACATAAAATACTACCCTTGAATTATTTCCATTAACAGGGGAGAGCCAGCATTGTTATATATTATCAGTAACCTTTATAAATCATTAGTCATTTCAGTAAATGCTCCAAAATGAAATATATTTATGTTCAGGTGGTAGTAATACCTATGATAGGAGCAAGGAAGGAGGTCAGAGCTCAACGTGACACTGTTACAAAGCTATAATGGTCAGGTTAGTAGAGACCAGTGTTTGTTCCCTGTTCAAACCTAATCCACCTGTAGGGTGGATTCATAGTTGATGCACTAGAGTATGGTGACATATAGCTTTTGCGTGGTCCATACGGTAACAATGCATTAGAGGGCTCAAGGATATCCACAGGGAACCTCTCATTCATATTCCCTCAGGTGCTGAATGCATAACACCAGCTCCTGTAACCATAAATTAACATTTAGCCAGTGTTTATTACTGCATGATCACGACAGCCCTCTAAGCTTATCAAAGCTCTCCTTTAAACACGTGGAGCATATCTGTTGCTTCCAGAAACTCAGACAGACGTTGACTTTTAAATAACACAGATTCCAGTAAAACACAGTTAAATGTTGGACGTATGAACAGCACACACTGCCATATGTGCACAAACACATACAGACAAATTCCATGCACACACTCACTCACACACAGAGTGAGGCGATTTCTTGCAAGCCCAGTCCAGGTCTATTAGTCAGGCATCAGGCATTCGCTGTGGGCCAGGTCTGGCTGGGCTCCCAGGTTAGAGGACGTCTCCTCCTGGCCCTCTCTTACCATCTGCTCTGTCCAGAAGGCCTGTACCACTGGGGGAGGAGGAGGGAACTGCCCCACCAGATACAACCCAGAGGAGGAGTAGGGAGGGATGGAGGGTGGTGTGAGGAGAGATAGGGATGGAAGTGTTCAAAGGGCTGGAAAAGGGCTTGGAGGTGGTTGGTGGCAAGGCAGGTGGGGCAGGGCAGGGCTCATGTGCCATCAGGGGAGGCACAGGGTCGTCTGTTACCTGTCCACCTCTAACTAAAGCCATCTGCTGCAAGGAGAGGGAGGAGGTAGGGGGCAAGAAGCAGACACCTGGAAAAAACTGGTGAAAAGGTAAAAAAAAGGTGCTGATGTGAGATCTAAATTTGTGTTAGGCATTTAGAGTTTAATTGGTATTTCATATTGTTCCCAGCCTTTTCAGCCTTTTCCGTTTTTCTAACAAGGCAGGCTAATTAAAAAACAGAAATGTAATTGAGAACGGGAGGAAATAATATTAATGATGGATTGAGTGGGTGAAGGAGTGAGGGGAGGAACAAGAACGCTATTATTCTTTCTGCATGGATATGAGAGTTTAATTGGACACTGTGCTTTTGACTGGGCAGATGTAGGTGCGGATGCTGACGCAGGGAGTTTTGGAAAAATTGAGTTTGAAACAAGAGGCAAATTTCTTCGCTGAGAGATGGAGTGATATGGGAGAGCTAACACCAGACAAAGAATCAGGCACTGCACTTCATCTGCACATTACTTTCTACCCACGAGCGGATTCCCATTCCAAATTACATGCACAGAAATACACAGAAGTAGCAAAAAAATATGACAGTATTACATACAGGCATCTGATTTCTCATCCACATAATTCACGCTTCAGGAAAATGCCCATCTAAAGAATGTACACCTTACAGCTGTCTTATCCTATTGTCCTGCTCATCTGGGGCACCGTCTAAGTCGATCACAAGGTGATGGTTTAAACTGATACCAAATACGAAGCTGTTGAAGCCGTTTAAAAGCTTTTAAGATCTGCATTGCTGGAATGTGTAGTTATATTCCTGGGAATATATTCCCACCCTCTACTTGGGGTACAGAGCTATGGTGTAAGCTACGCTACAGTTTTAACACAGTATTATAAATCAAGCATTAGAGATTTAGCATTTAGCCACTCATCCATCTAATACTTAATAAGTTGACATTAGAAAAGCATTATGTCCTCTGCAGTGACTGTATTGTCATTAGTGTTTACATAAACTTCCCTTTTATTATTTTAATTTTTTCTTTCAAAAGGCTGATTTCGCAAATACAAGTATGCCACATGTCACACAATTTGTAAAATAAAATAAATAAATACATTAATCAGTCTTGTTCGTCTTCTCTTGGCTGGTCCCTGGTATCTGCCTCCATCTCATCCCTCCTCTAGCATCCTCTTCTGTCACACCAGTCCTCTACATGTCCTGTCATGAATCTTCTCTGTGGTCTTCCTCTTTTCTCCCAGCCTGGCAGCTCCATATTCAACATCCTTTGTCCAATATATTTACTATCTCTCCCCTGCACATGTCCATGCTATCTCAGCCTTGCCTTCCTTTTGTAAATACATTGGCTAATAAAACAAAAATGTCACTGGTAATAGAAATCTGAAGAACAAACATAACAGAATGATAGCAGGAAAGCTATCTAAATTTCTTCAGCAGCTCAGAATGCAAGTATAGCGTGTGCAGTTCTCATCATGGCTGCAGACATCATCACAGTTTTTTTTTTTGGTTTTTTTTGAGGAGCAGGAAAATTATGTGGCGTGTGTGCCGCTGTCCCTCCAAACCTGACAGACTGGAGTGTGACAGGACTTTCACTCACCAGCCACATTACCACAGGCACTACTTCTACCCATTTCTCTAAAAAATGAACAGACATTGATGATACTCTTTGAAATGAGTCCCAAGAGAGATGTTCGTCATACCATTTATCATCATAGGACAATTTTTGCAAAAAAAACCCCTCAACATGCACAATAGCATTCATGTTGCAGGAGTGACGATCATTTTTAAACAAGTAAACATGATTTATTCTCATTTTTAAAGCATGCAGATTGTTGTTGTTAGTCTGCACCAAAACAATGGCTCTCATTTACTAACACTGCATACGCACAAATCTGTGATTTATCAGTAATTTTGTACTTGAATTTTCTTGCACTGAACTTTACAAGCAAACTCAGAAAGGCCTCTCATTACACATATGAACAAATGAAGACTTGGCTTCTTTAAAATTAAAACTACAGTACTAATAATAAGAAGCTACTTTTGGCTGCACACTTCATTTGCCAGGATTTTTACACTGGATGCTCTTCCTGACACAGCAGAAAGCAATCTGTGGGCATGGCAGTATGCAGAGTCTATGCAGAATGCCAGAGCCAGTTCAAAATGAGTCTGGTTTAGTAAAACACACACAGCGGTAAGAACAAAACAGGGCATTGCGCACATTTCATAATTCCAACAGTAATTTCGTGTACGCTCTTGTTTGCGCAGGGTAAGAATGTTTCCACGCACATAGTAGTAAATGAGGTCCAATGAGCCTCATTCCCTTGTATTTTGTATGCAAATTGCACGAGCTTGTCCACAGCTTGTGCTCAAGCACAGATTTGTGCCTACACGCTGTTTATGAATGAGGCCTAATGTAGCATGTGTGCAAAACCATGGTCTGTCTTATTTTGAGAGTCTGATGATCTTATTTTACCATGCTGTCATGATTTCTTTTTCATTGATGTCACAGTTCACATACTTATCTGCAAAGAATAGAAACTGACTATATTAAACTGTGGAATAGTCTTGGGGAGCAGCTGGGAAGTCAAAGCTTGAGTCAGCATTCTTCTACATCAGGTAGTTAGAGTGGTTTGGTGGCTGAGTTTTAATTGGCCACTTGAACGCCCTACACAGTGAGCTTTTATCTTCTGAATAAAAGTTTATTAGAGAACAACACAGTGTAGAAGTAGTTTTGTTCATGAAACAATACAATTCTGTGCCAAAGTCTTGAGCTTCTCCTCATTTCTGTAAAAAATGGGAAATAGTTAAATAGTATGAGACTAACAAATAATTACTACTTAATAAGCTGATTTATTAAAGCATCTACAAAAATGTATGGAAATACAGTATATAAGGCAAAAACTGAATTTCTACAATTCTAACCAGCTTGAAAGTTGATATTTAGTACAAGGACCTTTATTTTTCAAGAAATTTCTTTAAGTAGTTCTCAGGAATAGTTCTCTATGATTCTTTAAGGACATTCGAAGCTCCCCTTGAATTGTTGGCTCTTTTTTGTTTGTTTTTTTATTGGCCAAGATGATCCTGCAGTACTGCAATATTGTTAAGGTCCAGGCTCCGGGGAGGCCAATGCATTACTGATGGTGTTCCACTGTGTGTTCGTCCAAGTATGCTTTTACTGCGTTGGCAGTGTGTTTGGAATCACTGTCACGCTGAAACATGGTGAAAGATGAAATCAAATACATTCCAGATGGTGGTGGATCAAAATCTGATGGTATTTTTCTGCATTCATAATTCCACCAGTTTTAACAGGATCCCCGACACCAGTGGCTGAAATGCAGCACCAAAGCGTGATCGAGCTTCTGTTATGTTTTACAAATGTAGACACTTACTGTTGTACTCTGTTATGACCTCCTCCATAAATACTGATGATAGTTTGAACCATAACATTCAGATTTGGATTCATCATTCCACAACACCTGTTTGACTGAATAATACGGTGGCCCTGAGAGGCCAAATGGACTGCAACTTAAGAAAACACCAGCAATAAGAAAAATGCTGCAAAAGCACACAAAACACAACAGAAATAGGAAAAACGACAATGGAAATAGGAAAAAACGGATTTCCAAAAGCACAACGGAAGCGTTTCTGGGGAGACAATAACGCGACGGACCAGTTGCATGAACCCAAAACATGGTAGGTGTGTTTTATTATGATTCATATAATACCGATGATGGATTTTTAGGCTAATAGTTAGGCTAACACACTTACCTCTCATCTTTTCTTTTCTCACAAAACCAAAACCTTCTTTTAAGTGTCTCCCAGCGCAATTCTTAGCATATTTTGGTTACTGCAACTGGTCCGTTTTTGTTTTTTCCTATTTCCATTGTCGTTTGCTTTTTCAGCGTTTTTCTTATTGCTGGTGTTTTCTTAAGTTGCAGTCTTTTTGGCCTCTCAGGGCCACCATAAATTAATTGATTTTCAGTCCAGTTCTAGTGTAACTTGGTGTACCTCAGTCTTTCTCTCTGGTTACCTTCCTTCGAGGGTCTTCTTCACAGCCATTCCTCTATTGAGACCATTTGTAATGAGGCTTCAGCAAGCAGTAGGAGTAGCAACTGAAGGGCCAGATGTATCTCTCAGGTTTTGCATCAGGTCTTTGCTGCATTTTCTTCCTGTTTCTTAAGAAAATGATTTTCAGACACTGTTCCCCTCTTCCAGCCCTTTTGAAAACTTTAAGGACATACTGCACACCACTCCAAGATGTGCTGCTGCAAGTTTTCAGGTAATAGCTCTTTGAGAATCACGTCACAGAAATTTGAACAAATATGTTTCTGCAAAAGCTGCTAATACCAAAGTGCCCAAAGATACAATTAAAAATTGGTTTCTGTTTTGGTTGTTGTTTTTTTATGTACAGACACAACACTACCTTATCCCTTGAATAAGGTGGCTGTTTTTGCTTGAATGAGTCATACTTCATCGTGAAGTGGTTTAAAATTCTTCTTAACGTAGTCAGGTACGAGGTCTGAGCTGACAATGAGTAGAAAAGAAGCCAATTTTGAAAGAAAAACTTTGAAAGCCATTTAAAAAGACTACAGAATTTTTGCTCAAGACCAGTTTAAAAATCTTTGAAAAGTTTGGGGGTTTTGCAGGCTAAATACAGTGGAACCCCGACTTACAAAAGACCCTCGGGAACGAATTAATTTCGTAAGTCGAAAATTTTCGTAAATCGAAGCACCCATCGCGCCTTTTGAGTGAGGCGATGCTGAACGATAGGCTATAGGCTAATTGCTAACTAGAACAACAATACGTCGTTCAAGTGGAACAGCAAAGCGCAAGCACGAAAGCCAAGGGGTTGTCACATGATTCGGAAGGCACTGTGGGCATTGTGGGTTCGGCCAATCAGAGCCAGCAGATTTCGTAACACGGGCATTTTGCCGTAACACGGGCAGAAATATTGCCGTTCAGTCCCTTCGTAACTTGAATTTTTCGTTTAACGGGGTATTCGTAAGTCGGGGTTCCACTGTATAAAGAATTTTGCACAGTATTATATATGTGTATGTGAATCTTTTGTTTTAGTTATATATTTTTATTTGACCTTTTCTTTAATATACTGAGATGTTCAGTACCTTGAGTGCTTTTGCATAATGCTGTATTATGTTGGCTGTGTTATTTGTAAAATGTTTACCAGAGGAGGACTCAGCGACTGCAAATTAAATCTACTGATAGGTACAAATAAACCAACTTGAACCTTCAGTTAAGCAAGTGCAAGTACAAATTGGACTGGAGGTGCTCTTAAACTGCTTGAAAGTTTCTTTTTCTGCTTTATTTCCTGGAAGTAGCATTAGTGATTTGTTTGAGATGCACATCTGCTTTAAGTGACTCTAAACTTAGTCTAATATGCCATGTTTCTCACAAAAAATTGCTTCAGAAGAAATATGTTTATGGATTTACTCAAAATATTTAGAAGTTTAGGATGGTCAGGGATGGGAAACGGCACTGAACAGTTAAGCTTTAACATATTCTTCACACTCGTAAAAAAAAGAAGAGAAAAACAGCATGAAAATTGGATTTTACTTCAGCCTTTAAGGTATTCAAAGACTTGATTTTCCTCCTCATTAATCTGTGATGTACATGTTTGATTTAGATTTTTGCATTTTCAAATATCCAAAATTCAGTGGGCAAAGGTGGAGGTCATAAAGAATAATGTGTAGGCAGAGGTCAGGCCTTTTGATACTGCAACTCCCAGTGATCACCAATAGAGGTCAATAACAGGCATATTTCATTTAATGCCCAGTTCAGGGTAAAAATCCATCAAATGAAAAGTTTTTCAAATATTGCACAGGTTAGCACTCTTGAGTTTAAGTTTTATTAAAATGAGCCTGCAAAGAAGTAGTGGTGACCCACACAAATGATTTTTTTAAAGTCAGAGCAACAGAAGACAAGTTACAATATTTAGTTTCAAGAATGCATCAAGGTCGAAAAACAGGGCACTATGAGTCCCACCGTGCAATTTAGAGAACTTTAACTTTCTTTACTAAGCGTCACATTCTTAATCAATAGCCATTTTCTCCCATGCATCAAGTTAGCAACACAGTCTGTGGTTCATCTGGACGCCTTCTTGTTTGGTATTTTTGGTAGGTAAATAGAAAGATGGGGGACGTGAGTAGAGTGAAGACCAGAGGTTGACGACCAAAGGTCTACCTTTGACCTTTTTTGTTTATATCTCTGAGCACATTAAGAGGATGTGCAGTGACTTCAATTTCACTTTGGGAAGGCTGCAGGTTGTAAATAATGAAACCAACTTTTCAGCAGTGTTTAGTGTTAAAACTTCTAAGACACTACTTCTGTGACCACAAATCCAAAAAGTCACAGCGAAGTGAGGGAGATTTGATTTTTTTAGTGATTTTCATTGCAAATGTGCAACAGTTTTAGTATGAATTGTCCCTTTAGCCATGATACTTATGTAAACATTGTTTTTCAGGCTGCCTTCCCAAACACACAGAAGTTGAGTCAACTTCCTGATAGATGTAGCTAACAGATGAGGGGCCATGAGCCTCTCAGCCGGCGGGCAGTGGCATTGCCAGGCACGGCTGGTGATATCCAGTTTTTAGCATCTCACCCCTGCCGTGCCACAATTAGCAGTCATTAGTAGCTCTGGGAAACAGGGGGGGGTGTAGGGGATTGGGGAGCACCGAGGTAGGGGACAAACTCCAACAGCATGACAAGATCTTACAGCGCTAATCAGGTCTGCTTCTCCATCCCTAAATGCTACTCTTTCACGCCCCCACAGCAAACAGTCTTTTGATGTGTGTCTGTGCGGTCATGAATGTCCACAGAGAAGCATATCGCAGGCAGTGTTACACACAAATAACCAAGAATGTACACACACACACACACATACACAGTCTATGTCTGTCATGTAAAGATTGAAGCCAATGAGATTGAGTACTTAACACAGTCTAGAAATCCCACAGGATCAATACTTAGCCAAAGTTATTACTCAGTGTATTACATTTGTAATGGCACCACAGCTTTAAAAAAAAATTACTACCCAAGATGAACCATGTGAAATTGATGTCAAAGGTGACTCCACACCCAAAGAAGCATAAAAAATAATGAGGAAGTAAAAGCAAATAAAAGCAGAATGCAGACGACAGGTTAGCATCATCAGTATAACGGAGCAAACATTGATGGCCGTTCTAACAGATAAATACTCATTCGATGGCCATACACAACAAGTGAGACTGTGAAAATGACATTGAATGAAGGTGCAGAAGATGAGTGCCTTCTCTTCCATGGCAAAAGACTGGCAGCTTGTCCTTTTGCTTGGCCCTCCCTGGCTCTCTGAGCGGCGGGACGGCACCATTTCGTCTATCCTGCTGTGATTTGTGCATCCGATCACAGAGGCAGCCACTTTTACAGCTGCTATATTGTCAGGACTAAGCAGGATGTAGCATGTGGAGCCACTGCTGTGTGTATTTCTCCGTGTGTGCTGTGGTTGTGTAGCTATTTGTGAAAGGAGAACATTAATTTGCTGTATCATTTCATGCTGGGACAGTCACCCCCCCTCCTTCTTCCCCACACTTTTTTCTGCTCTAAAGCTATAGCATGGCTGGCCTGTCTGCCATAATAAACAGCTTGTGCTGGAGAACTGAATTTAAACCAGGGCCATATTGCATATTTCTGTACATGAGAGGAGGGGGGCTGAGAGAGAAACACATCAATAAAGATGACACCGTTTAAGAGGCAGACAACCTTTACAAAAGAGCGGCGGGTTTAATGGGCTGGCCGTGTGGCTCATAAACCACAGCCGCATCCAACTGCAACAGAAACCAAGAGCCAGCTTTACTCAAGGCTGCAGCAGAGAAATGGTACCACTCTAGATGCTAGACCAGCTGTTTTTCTATGAGTCAGGCAGCTGGTCACAACTTCAAGCTATCACACAATCAAGACCCAAGTAATACCAAGCTATTAGCCAGGTGAAGCGCTGCAACTGCATGTCTTGTGTGTGCTCAATTCAATTCAGTTTTTACTTATACAGCAGCATAGCTAGATTTGAGGAATTGTGGACAACTTAATACTGTTACCTTACTGCATTTCTACAAGTAGAAATGAGTATAGATTATATCTAAAACATTTAGGCTAAACTTAATCTTCTATGCGTAGCATGCTAAAATCAGCAATAAAAGTCAATGTTTTAGCATTGGAGAAGTTGACATTTAAAGTAAAATTTCATCTAAACATTCCTGCTCGGTGTTGCACACGTGGACAGAGAGAACCTTCCAGGCACGCATAAATTTTGAATAACTGCCTTTGCTTGTTCTGTTTTTTGTTTTTGTTCAGGAAACACAAAAACACAAGCACATCAGTACAACGTGACTGCACTCTGCAGGCTGCCTGTGGAGCAAATGACACACATAAATGTTCACGTTCCTTCAGAACTGTATCCTTGTAAATCCACTCACACCGGCAATATTCTGCACACCCGAAAACTGGGATTCAGGATATCCAAGTTTATAGCAGGATACAGATTGTTACACTGCTGGTTTTCTTATTAATCAATCACTACTTGAAGCATGTTTGACGCAGTATGTTAATGTACATCGTAATGTTGTTTTCAGATTTGTGATAGTACATTACTCTAGGACATGTTGGTAAGCTTGTACATCTTTTTATCACTTCTGCTCACCTGGCAGGCTGGCATAAAAAAAGAATACAAGCACATCAGATCAATATAGCTGCACTCAGCAGGCTGTCCATGCACGAAATGATACAGCCCCCCTTAAGCTGCCCCAAGTGCCTCTATAAGAAAATCATAGGTAACCTACTAAAATATTATAGTTGTTATTGGAAGAGGTCAGCAGGAGGCTGTAATGCCAGCAATGATTCCTAAAATTATGTCCCCAAATAATGAAGCTGCATTGCCAGTGGAAACACATTTTATAACTGCCACAATTGTTCGTAGCTAATAAAAACAGACCTATTTTAACCTAAATTATGAAAATGAAGTTTAAATTTAAAATATAACATAACAAAGTGAACACACATTAGCTGTATTATACATTTAGCCAGGGTTTTGTGACTGGCCAGGTGTATGTAGTGTGGGAGGTAGGTAAAATGAGATGAGATTTTGACTGTACTTACTTATCTGCTGCTACCTTGATCTGATGCGCAAAGCAAAATTAATACAGTTTACTGGTTTTACATTCTAAGACCAATACATTATCGTAAAGATCATCGCTGATCATTTACAGCCACTCAAGGTTTATTTCTATAGAGAGGGACATCGCTACATTGGCCAGAGTCATCTGATAAGCCATTTATAAAAGACAGTGTTTCTCTGTAAGTGACAAAAACAAGGGTTTTTACAATTGGGTGATCAGTACATAAATTCAGATAATTGAAAAGGAAACAGTGGCTGCAAAAGAGACAGAAAGCCACTGGAATATCTGCAAGTATATCACATCATTTAGATGTAAATGCATGCAAATACATGCAAAACCAGACACTGACCTCAACTCACCAGACACAAGAGCAGTAAATATCCAAATTTCCAAGTTTTAACCATCTTCTGCTTTGCCACCTGCCAAAAACACTCAACATTTTTTCTCATTAATATGCAAATGTGGGGAATCAGATTTGTGTGTTGGATTGAATTAATCCCCGCCACCCCTTCTGCTTGTGCTGTAATCACAAATTACAGACAGGCGTCTGACGGTAGGCTAAAGCTTTGAATCCTGTCGGAGGGTCTTTTACCTCTGGGGAGAAATCCCAATCAACACAACTGGTCAGACACACAGATACGGCAGCAGCATAGTAATTTGCCACATCCGCTGTCAGTTTCAAAGGGATATTAATTTTCCCTTTTCTCTTTTCCTTATCTCTCTGTTCTTGTAGCGTCATTGTGGTAACAGCTACAGTAGGCCCACGCTGTGGCCAGTTTCCTGACGTGTTAATCAGTGGACAATTTGTTCACATTTAGCAAGGGGGATGTTTGAGGAGATAACATACCACAGGATTCTCAGTGCACTTCCTTAAAATTCAACATTAATAAAGACAGTGCATGTGAAAACTTATCAGATTATAGAGACGTGCATGCTATTCATCCTCCTTCAAAGTTATCCAGACAATCCAGATGCTCTTAATTGTGTGTTTCTCTTATATCACCGGTTGCAAACATATTCATAACATATTTTGATCATTTTGTGAATCCTAATTCAGCTGAACATGTGGATATTGTCTCTCTTTAGGAGTCTCTCTCAGACCCAGATGGTTGCATGATGAAATAATAAATAGACATGAACATCCGCCTGTAAGAAGAGTGTAAGCTGTGCAGACTGCTGAGGCATTCATAAGCAGAGTCACACTGAAGAGTGAAAGTGTGATGTCCCCCGTGAGCAGCATCAGTAGTTACATCTGTGAGAGAGGAGACACAACAAGAGGGAAAATGTAACATGCCTCATTCAGATGACTAAGAGGGACAGACAATGGGTGAACAGGCATTATTTCAACTCCCCTCTGACAGTACTCTAATTTAATGAGGCGCACTGTGAGAGTGTGCAGGTGAATCTCTGTCTCACTTTGTCTGAAGCAAGGTCAATCTGCAAAAGCAAGGGCACACAGAGGAAATAACAACAAAACAAAGCCAGGCCTTGTAAAGGGAAAAAAAAGGAAAAGTCAGATTACAAACCACCAACAGTGCAAACAAGAAAGCCCGCACTGGCAGCCCAGAATATCCCAATAATTAAACTGTAATAGCAGACATGCTGTAAACAGCGTTTGCTGTGCAGAGAGTGGTAATCGCATTTTACAGAGAAGCGGACTGGGCCAGATTATTAAACAGCGCTGTTCACCTCCCCTGATGTGCTAAAGTGCAACCCTGCAAACACAGCTACCACAGCCGAAGCGACAACAATCTTCCAAACAAACACACGCACAGACTTGGAGAGACTGTAACTCCAGCCTCTTGGCTTCACCACGTCCTTCCTCTCTCCATCTGTCTGTCACCACAGACACGCACGCCATTCTAGGCAGCAGTCGCCTGGCAACATGGCTCAGCCTCTGAACATATTTCCCAGTTCGGGTAAGATATACACTTTCAGCTACAGTGTTATTTCATTAGAACAGAGCATGTGGGTTTGTGTTTCTGCATCTCTGTCTCCAGCCACCTGCTTTTATTGGAGCCTGCCCCCGGAGTGTTTGCTGGGGGAATATTAAAAAGACGACTGCCGTTGAACGGGATATTATAACATAATTAGCAGGGGTTCCGGGCTGGCACACCACACAAAAACAGATGGCCTGCTAATTCTATTAGCAGGGCAAAAATGACCGCATAGCTTTTAGCAGTACTAGAATGCTGTGACCTTCAAGACCCTGGAAGAGGACCAGTGCGCAGAGCCCCAAACCATTACAAGACACTTTCAGTGACCCCAGACACTTCCTATTACACTTTTTTAGAAACTGGCAGTACTTGCGTGGGAAAACCTTTACAGTGAAGAGAATTTGAGGTCACGTGATGTAGTTTTCAAGCTGTGTTATTCATAAAGGTTTATGCAAAGATAACTAATACTTTCTCTAACAGACTAATTCTGCTCCACTGCCACAAAGACCGATAAAGGAAATGTTTCACATGTAAGATAATCTTGTTCCAAATGTTCCAAATAAAGGATAAATAAAGGATTTTTCTTTTCTCACCCTTTAGCAACCTCTTCTTGTTCTTATGGCATCAACTAATGCCATACATACTCTTAAAGCCAGTGGCATCTCACAGATACACACAAGGTGTCACTTGGAAGCTGCGTGTTGTGACAATACCAGACTATGAGAGCAGACAAAACAAAGTTTGCTTAAGGATGCAGGGGATTTGGCAATATCTTAAATCACTTTTCTCCATAGGGTGCCTGGGCTCAGCCTTAAAGATGCGGTAAGGATGTCGGACATCTGGAGAAAGCTTGGAGGAGATGAACTGCTCCTCTGTGTCAGAAAGAGCCAGTTGAGGTGGTTTGGGCATCTGGTTTGGATTCCTCTGGGCACCTCCCACTAGAGGCTTTCTCAGCATGCCCTAATGGGAGGACACCCGAGGGTAGACCCAGAACTTGGTGGAGAGATTACATATCTCATATGGCCTGGGGATGCTCTGAGATCCCCCAGGTGGAACTAGGAAGTGTTACGGAGTAAAAGGACATCTTTCTACTTAGCCTGCTGCCACTGCAACCTGACTTCAGGTAAGAGAATGGATGGATGGATGTGGTTCTGTGTTATGTACGGAACCTTTGTTTTTACATTCACTTTCTGTATATTTTCTTGTGTTATTAAATGTACTGGCTGGTTGCCTGTCATAATATTGATTGGCATCACTGTCACCACTGTAATCCACACAATACTTATTTTCACCTGTCATTAAAGACAAAGCACAGGTGTAACTGAAAGCATGAATGGTGGCTTTGTTCATGTAGTACATGAGATGCAAAATAGAAGTTTGCAGCCAATCACAGGGCTAATGGTATTATTTAGTGCTGCGCGATACTGCACATTTAGGTATTGATCTTTAAAATATTTTGCTTCCAAGGACCCAGATTTTCATGTCATTTTTTTAAGTGTTGTTGAGCAATAGTTCTCCAGACTTTCTGAAAGTCTTTCCGAGTTTTTCTTTGGACACTGGCTGCTTTTCCACTCATTCTCAATCCAGTCCTTGTACCTGACCATTTTCAAAGGATTTTCTTTTCCTCTTTGTTGATAAAGCTACCTAACATTGACCTTTCCGTCCATCAAGCCTTAAAAAAGGCACCGAATCCCAGGGATGAACCAGAATTCCAACTTTAAAGATCAAACTTTAAATTGTGTCTTTAGGCCCTTTTTTAATAGCAGCCTGTTGCAAAAAAATATTTCTTTAGTGAAATCTATAAAAATACCATAAATAAATAATAGACTGTATAAACTCTATTTATATTCATAGCCAGTTCATCACCTATATGTCATTTTCATTTTAAGAAAAGATAAAGAAATGAGTTGTAGCTCAATACTTTATATACTGTTTGTTCTTTGTTTTAAAGTAAAACAATATAAAATGTGAAACAACTGGTTATAGCAATTTGAGCACTTGGATTATATTACAGTAGTTTCTCCTGTCCATTCTCTGACAGGTCAGCACCATCTCCTGACAGTCAGCAGCACAAGATTGTCAAATCAACTTTACCTCCATGAAAGGAGGATGCAGTGATCACAGAAGCTCCTGCTCAGTTAGGATGTGTCATCAAACTGATGCGACACGCCTTCTGGTAATGCTGATAATTTGCTATTTTTATAATGCGGCTTTAAAAAAAAAAGTATAATAGGAAAGAGAAAGCACATGGGTTCATCTATTTAGCATAAAAATGAGCAGTGGAATTACATATTGTATATTACCGCTGACATTCCTGCTTCTCAATATATTTAATCATCTTTCTTCACTTTAATATCCCCATTTTGGGTCACAAAAGTACTAAAAGCAGAGCTTTAGAATACTATCAGACCATGAACTATTACATAAAAAATATCATCTTTTATGTTTTTATTAAAAAAAAAAAAGCGCTGCAGACGACATTCATGTGCATGAATTTTTAGAAACACTGCCTGAGCCTGGTCAAAGCATTTCTGTTTCTATATTCAAAGTACTGAATCACTACAGTGGATCCATGGTTCTAAAGCAGCTGAGCGCCATTTGACTGCCCAGATCCAAACCTCTGCTCTGCCCCGAATACTGAGGAGCTTCAGCCTTCGACTGTCATTCTCACACCCACTCACTTTTCATCTCTACCTCAGACTTAACGTTCTCCCTCCCAGGTTTCAATATGCCGTCCTTCATCCTTCATTTCTCAGAAGATTCCATTTACCTTCTCTATATATTTCACTGACACATTTTCAAGCCCTTTTCGCTTTTTCTTTCAGCCCCCTTCGCCACCCCCTTCGCTGTCCCTCTCCCTCTAAAGCAATCATCCTTCTTCCTTTCTCTCTTTATTTACATGACACCAAGGTTCTCTCTCAGGCAGGTGCGGATGGCAAAAGGCAGGCTTTTACAAAACGGTTCAGGTTTAATATCTTCCCCTTGCTTTTCATCACAACCCAAGAGCTTCATAGCAGAACTAACAGTCCTCTCGTAATCGCATTGTCCTTCTGTAAATATCATGGGCCCAGTCTCATCTTTATTTTATTACCACCTCTATCACTAAAGACCCCCAGTGAGGACCAATATTGTCTAGGCTTGAGGGCCAGTCGACGTCAATCTTATATCACCCACCCCTGCCCTGTATGAAATATTGCATGTGAAACACAGACGACTTCTTCAGTATGGCACGATCTAAAGGAACGGTTATCATTAAAATATCACCCAGATATGAAAATAAATAAAAGTGGTTTGGAGAAAATATTTCCTGTCAACTTTTAGTTTAAAAACGTTTGTATTATCTGACAGCTTGTTTGTGACTCAGTGTTTGAATGGCTTAAACAATGCCATTCATTCTTTTTTTGAAATGCACAGCTGAATAATCCCTCAAAACAATTACAGAGTAGAAACATTCTCCTCAGACTACTGCTCAATTTACAAAGAAAAACACAAACACTGTGGGAAGGCATTTTTTTTAATCGTTTATGGCACATTTTGTGAATAGATGGATTGGATGGACTGGGCACTTTGGCTCCACAGGTAGACTGTGCTGTCTACTAATTGCACAGTTTTCAGTTTGATTTGCAGCTTCAGATTTCAAAGTATTTTTTTAGCAACTTTAGACACAGAACGCCAACAGCTCTCGATGCTTACACCAGTGCCTTGCATGGCAGAGTATCATTGTATGGATTTTTGAGCACTTTAAATGAAACAAAAACATAAATACAGCCCATCAACAGCCTTTTAAACCTCTGAAATTGTATTAGATGTTGATCAAATACGTAGATACATAGGCTACCCTGCATTTGTGAAATGTAATTTTGCTTCTGTATCTTTGTCACATTAAAGAAACAAAAGATAAATGTAGAGCTATATATTGAAATGAAGATGCTTCTTAGAAAAGATTTAAAAAAAAAGTTTTCTATTAAATAAGCTTACAGATTGTGTGATAAAGAAAAAGAAAATCAAATCAGCATCTGGTGTTCGTGACCTTTAACTAAAGCAGCACTCATTCTCATACACTTATGCAGATTTTCAAGAAAGTTTGTTCCAACCATCTCGAAGAACTTTACCCTGTTCGCCTGTGGATTACAGCTCGTTCAATATTGTTTCACGTAATCATCAAGTGGTTTGATTAGAGTTGCAGAACTCCTTCTTGTTCTTTATTGCAGATAGTTAGCTCATTAGTTCTCTGGCTTCACTGTTATGTTTTATATTTACATTGTGACATATCAGATGCATCTATTATGGCGAAAATCCAAACCCCTAAAGCACTTACAACTTCTGCATAGTGCTGTAAATGCCTCAAAGTCAAATATCAGACTTTAACCAAGTCGGGAATGAATGATCTATGGCGTATTGAAGTAGAGCCCAGTTTGACATTAGCTTTTGTAGAGTAGTCACAGTCATTTTCAGTTCCGTTTTTAATTTTTCTGTGAGAACTAAAATGACCATTTCTGTTGGATCAGACACAGGGAGAGTAGCAAGTGGTTCACTCATGCAGAAACTTGGCCTAAACTTTACCTACTGGAGCAGACCATGAAGGTCCCAGTGCACACTTTTTATTCTAAAGGAGGTTTGGGAGTCTGCAGCCATTAAGTCTGCAGAGCGTTGGTGACTTTTGCGTGCTACATGCCTCAGCACTCAGCCACCACTCTGTAACGTTATGTGGTTTGCCACTTCTTGGATCAGTTGGTGTCATTCCTGCTTCCACTTCAGAATAATCATGGAAAACATAGCAGGGAAGAAATTTTACTGAAACTGAAATTTTGTTATCCTATTACAGTACAGTGCTTGAATTCAGTGAGCTCTTTAGAATAACCCATTCTTTTAAAAATGTAAAGACAAAATGCGTGGCTACGTATTTGATCTTATACTTCTGTGTTAATGGGGCTGGAAACACCTGAGTGGGGCCCAATATTTTTGTCCATATGCATGTCTGGGTACTGCTGGGGATGAAAGACTGAAAATAACCCATTAAGTTACGATCACAAAGGTCATCTGGATCATGAGTCTTCATATTTTAAAAAAAAAACAAACTTCATTCTGCTGATTGGCTTCAACTCTTTCCCCTATAATGATGACTTTGATACCTTCCCCAGTACCCTTATTGACAGGTTTTGACAGGTTCTTTTAAAGGTAGTCCTAGTACACCGTAAGGCAGACATCACCCTCATTAACTTCTAATGCACACCCAGTCAGTTTGTTCTGGAATGACGCCTTAAATTTGACTGAAACTACTCATTTCTGAAAAAGGAAACAAGGGTTAACTCTACCTGGCATCCAAGGGGGCAAGAGTCAAATAATTATTTAATGTAATAATCATCTGGAGCATTAATAGGGCCACATATGCAAATCCCTGTGCATGTGCCATTCAAAACTAACTTGTAAATAAAAAAACTGCACATGCAACACTCACAAGTTTTATTTCATACTCCTCCTGAACTTCCACAGAGGCTGAACAGATGTTTAGTCCAACAGAGATCTGAGCTACATCTTTTCCTTGACACAGAGGAGAGGAGGAGGAGAAAAAGTTGGAAGAAAGCAGAGAATCCCCATCAGACTCCATGTAAGCTGGCCGTTCTGTAAACAGAAACTACTCACACCCACTACTGGCCATCTAAAACACAGCATGCCATTATAGGTAACTTTTTTCTTTCTGAGAGGATATATATAAAATATCTTTGCCAGTGTGCAGTCATGAGATATGTTTCTGAAGTAGCTTTTGTGAAATCCTTCATTATAATCAACCAGCACAATCTCTCCCCACCGGTTCTGGTTTATAGCGTGTGTCATGTTGTCAGCTGTGTATTAATGGATTCCCACAGGAGCAGCACTGATTGCCGCAGCACAAGAGCGATCCAACCTACTTACCGTACGACCACTTTATGAAAACCTTCACATTGACATTTACCTTTCTGGGGGTTTTTGTTAAGCACATTGTGTTGGATTTGGGAGAAATGATGGAGAGATTGTTTTTATTTTAACAAAAAAAACCGCAAAGAAAGAAACTTAGCGATGATGTCAACATTAGAAGTATGAGATGTAATACTCTAAAGCTTTAATCTGTGGCGAAATATTTGTTTAAACTCCAGACACACTGCAATTACACACGCTATATTAACGGCAATAGAAATGGCCTGCATTTGTATAGCGCTTTTCTAGTCCCTAAGGACCTCAAAGCGCTTCACACTACATTCAGTCATTCACCCATTCACACACACATTCACACACTGGCGATGGCAAGCTACATTGTAGCCACAGCTGCCCTGGGGCGCACTGACAGAGGCGAGGCTGCCGGACACTGGCGTCACCGGGCCCTCTGACCACCACCAGTAGGCAAACATGGGGTTAGTATCTTGCTCAAGGATATTTGGCATGCAGCCAGGAGGCAGCCTGGGATCGAACCACCGACCTTCTGATTAGTGGCTGACCTGCTCTGCCACCTGAGCTACAGCCACCCCAGAGCGCTGCAGCACATTGTACAAGGCATCATGTTCATAGTCATTAGCTGAAGCGACAGCACAATGATTATTATTATTATCCCCATCATTGCACACATACCTTTGTGGATCTACTGTAATTCATTTATTTTTCTTATTCACTCTGGATTTCTTAATGATGTGGTTCATTAGCAGAACGCAAATCACCATGCATCACGTTTTAAAATAGAGAAAACATCCCACAGAATGACAGGCCATGGAGACATCGTAAACTAAAATGAAAGTTTGCATGAGCACACACCTGCATGGTGGAGAAGTCTTCATTCAAATGAAAAAGAAATTGGAGTTTCTGAGGGAGAGAAGAGTTTGTTTCACCGTCATAATCTGCTGCTTCCATTGGAATGATTTTTATCATGAAGCGCTTTGAAAATTGTTTTCTATGTGAAGCTTATTATCCATGTTTTGACCTAATGAACCTCGACCAAAAAAAGACAAAAACATGCATCTGTCTTTCTGTTTCACATGTAATCAGAAGGAAACAGAAGCACCATGGTATTTTTAAAAGATAATGGAGGTTGTTTATTGGGTAGAACTTTATAATAATGTCACACAGTTAAGCATTACTAAGGTATTAGTAAGTGCTTAATTGATCATTTATAAAGCATTATTCAGCCTTAGTATATAATTTATAAATAAATGTATATATAAATGTTTATTCTTGATTAATGAGCTCATATATAACAAACGAGTTTAAATAAGTGATTAACAAAGTATTTAGAAGCACATTATATATATAATGATTAAGATATACGGTCAGTGTAGAAGTATTAATATTGTAATTTATGGTTAATTCAGGAAGTTACAAGTTGTTAGTTAAGTATGGATATGTTTGCATCTGCAATAAATATTTGTATATTCTGTATTTGCACTTATTCCTGATCATGCGATGGAAAATGATTAGCTATGTGATCTGCAGTAGAAGGTAAATGAGACGGTCCTAGTGCCAAAATGTAAAACAAAGTTCACAGAAACAGACAGATTGTGTAATTGGGCCAGTGCAGATATGATATTTGGATTTTTCCCACTGAGAAATAACTGCACCCCCGGAGCACTCGTGAGAGAGGGAATGAGTGAGAAACAGAGAAAGACAAACTTGCAAAGCCTTACAAGTCAAGATAATTCTCAAGTGCAGTAGGGGGGAAATTGGCAGATTGAGGAGGTATAAGTGAGAAAGGCAAAATCCTTTGCATTTTAATGAAAACTTTGAAGTGAACGTAAATAAAGGAAGGAATACAGCGGTATATAAACAAAAGAGGAGAAAAAACTCAGGCAAAAACCGCATCAGCTTTGGAGGTTTTGATGGAATTTTTAACCGTGTGTGTGTGTGTGTGTGTGTGTGTGTGTGTGTGTGTGTGTGTGTGTGTGTGTGTGTGGGGTCGGGGAGTGTTACGCTGTCATGATGAGGAGGACTGACACACAAACTCACCTCACCCAAGTGTGAGGAGAATGTGTGATGACTTCAGCTTGGACCCATCAGCTCACCTGAATGATCGGGGACTTCTGCAGAAGAGGGCAATCGGGTGTTTGAAGAATTCATGAGGTCTCGACAGCAGCTTCTCATAAGCAGCAACTATTTCACAGAGTCAGCTGGACAGAGATATTTTACAACTAATGAAGGGTAATAGCCAAAATGATGGACCAACATTCCTCACAGTGACCTTTCAGGTACACAGAGGCCTGTTTGTGAGGTTGTGTGTATGTGTGCGCGCGCATGCATGCGGGTTTGTGTGTTGAGGGAACAGCAAGCCTGATAAAAGCGGTTAGAGCAAAGCTTCTTGAAGGACGAGTGACCTCATACATCATGCTGGCATTCCTCTGCACAGTGGTGAAATGAGGGATTTTCTGTCCCACTCCCTTCTCTCTTCACATGTGAGCACACTCTCTCACACACTCACACACACACCAAACAGATTCCTCTATACTTGTGGGGATAGTCATTAATACATTCTCCTGCCTGTCACTAGTCTCCCACATGGCTAACCCCAAAACTTTGCTTCAACCCAAACTGAACCTAACACTGACTCTGAAATCAATTTTACCTTCCTCTTTACTGAATGTCATCCCAGGGCTTTAAATGCTACCACTCAGTCAGATGCTGCCGGCTTCACAGAGATACAGACAAAGTGCACTTTGCCACCAGCACCTTGACACACTGGCCAGGGCAATATTAGACACCAAGAGATCCCAGCCCTCCTTAAAGAGCTGCAGTCAGTGGTTGAAGGCTGGAGGGGTGGAGTAAGTCACAATCTTCCCACCTAATAGAATAAGGTTCATACTCTCTTAAGAATCTCCATTGCTATGTTTTAATTTACTTATATGTTTTAAGTTGCTTTTTACTTTCACTTTTACACACCAGTTTGGTTTATATAGAAAAATCTAATTGTTTAGCAAAAGGTTGTGTGTGTTTTTTTCCCCACTTTTCAATGTTACAAACTGGGCAGAACATCCATGCCAAAAAAGATGCACACAGATGCCAATTATGAGAGACAGTTTAAGTTCATCCCTTTCATTTAAAATAAACAAACCATGGTGTGTGTAGTCAGTACAATTAGTGGTATAAATGAGCGCATGGGTGAACAAGTGGTGTAAGCAATGCTGTTTAGTGCGGAAAACAAAGCCAAAAGGGTTTCTTAGAGAGGAGAGCCATGCAGAAACTGATCTCTCGGGGCTTTTAGAGAGCACTGGCACACTGGGCCTGGGTGTGGCCAGTATTAATGATGAGAAATGAGCCACACCACCCCTCCAGCATCTGCAGTTGGGACCTGCCACATAAACTGGCTGAAAGGAAGGCAGGGTGGATTGGGTCATCACACCCAAAATTAAATCTGCGTGGCGTAAAATCATGCTTACCCACCAAGTTTAACTGTGACATCAAGGGGTCCTTTATAAGCATCTATATGGGACTAAAAGACCAGAGGGGTATACTTCGAACAAAGTTCAACACAGCCAACATTTTTATAATAATTGGCTCAATAACTAACACCTAAAACCCCAGACAGAGATAACGGGTATTGTGACGATGGTTATCAACTTTATCTGTTATGCTGGTTTTTGCGCTACAGGCTCTGTGAGTGCTCAAATAAAAAGGGGGCGTTTCAGGGGTCACATGACACTTTCTTGGCACAAAGTGATCCCTATGAGTGCCGCCGACTTCAGAGATGTTATCGGATGACGATCGTTATAAAATGGTGATTAAGAATCTACAGTATAAAGAACATAAAAATAATAACAGTAAAATGCAACACTGTTGCAAATAACAAGAGATGAATGCTTCAGAAAATCGTTAATGCTGAGATTTATTGCACAGAGCTGTAAAAAAAATAAAATTAAAGTTTATGTATCGCTGAGCGCACTCTCAGTGCTGCTGTTTATTTCTAAAGTGACAGCTGCATGTTAGAGCTCTGAAACTCTGAAAATAGACACCTTTAAACATTAAACGTTACTGTCCTATGGCCTAATAAAGGAGATATGGAAATCCCTTTAGTTGTTGGCAAGTCAAAGTGAAACTACTTAATAGGTATTCTGTATTCTACTTGCAGCAACTCCAGCAGGGTAAAAGAGACTTAGCAGTAAATCAGAATAAAATATTTAAAATAAATTTAAAATAAAAATAAATGACTATTAAATGAATACACAAACATTGCCATGACAATGTGACACACACTTTGCACTTAAGTGGTTTTAGAAAGGTACCACTTAACATCTTGCACATTAGAATTTATAATGCACTTAAAACATGCTGTAAATGAAAGAATCTGTGAAAATGTGCAGCTTCCAGCAGATTTTAAACTGAACTCAGAACATAACCTGCTGCCAACCCGGTTAAGTGTTACCACAGTGATTTAGCCCAGTAAGAAGAAAGCCACTTTCATATCACTGAAAACTCTGACTTTAAGCTCGACGTAGTTTGCCAAGCCATTAATCTTGCTTCGTAGTACACAGTCTGTTGCACTGTTACCTTAACCCAGTGCATTAGATACCAATGACAAATGACACAGCCTAATAAAGGAAACTTAGTACCAGTAATATCATTGTAGAATAAACAAGTCACATTATGAACAATGTTGGGTTTCACTTTAACCTCTTTTTTGTTTGTTAATGCAGGCATATAGAACATTACAGCTACAATTATGTTGTTATTGGCATTACAAAGGATCCTCAATTATCTTCCTGATGGTGAGACAGAGAAAAGAAAGAGAAATTACTTTTCTCTTCCAACACACTTGTGCCCCAATCAGTTGATTTCAGTTCATGTGCAGAGTGAAGGAAAATGGAGTGGACACATTTGAGGGGTGGAGACAGAAAGAACGGCATTATGCTGCCAACACAACTTCAGCTTGTTGCAGATATCTTCACAGACAGATGTTTGCACTAACACAAAGCTAGCAAAGAGCCCAGAGTGATGTTAAAGCTTAGTGTCTGCCCACCACAGCCTAGCATCCAGAGCCTCATCTTCAACAGGTAGTAAAGACAGTGACGAGCAGTCAGACTTCCTATATTGTAGCCTTCATTTTTACCTCTACAGTGGAGTACAGTTTCTTTAGGGCTGGTTTTCAACGTTGCTTTGTGTTGTCAGCTGTGAGTTCAAACCTAAACGCTAAAAGAAAGATTGCATGTGTGTCCTCTTTAGGACAGGGATTTGTGTCAGTGTGTGGGAATGTAGCTTAAGGTTTACATTGCAGGATGCATTTCAGTGCATATTATGGAGAAACCAAAAGCAATGTAAAGAATAGTGTAGGGAATTACTTTCTTCGGGGAATAATTAAGCTACATAATGCATGAAAAGGAAAGAAATGTTTAATATCTCATCTCATCTCTTTCCTTTTTTTTTTTTCTGTTACAACCCCACATTGGATAAAGGTAATCCTCGCTCTGGCATAACTGAGCCACCAGATCCCCCACTAAAGAGGCCATGGATTTTTTCCTTTAATCTGTCACCCGTGCAGTATGCTGAAACCTCAGACAATTAAGAGGCCGCTGGTCTCTGCCTGTTTCCATGACACTGCCAACCTGCGGTCTGCCCTCAAACCGACTATATTTCATAAAACCATAAACACGTCCAAATGACTGTGTAAGTAAGTGGACGCACGCACACATACACACAGAGATTAATCTGTTTTGTCTCGTCAATGAAGCTGTGTGACATTAGTGTGCAGTGTTGCTATCTGTCAGTAATCTGGAGATGTAGCAGGCAGCTCAGCAGTACTTCATCTGAGAAAAAACTGCTGATTAGCACTGGAATTATCCCATTAACAGAAATGATTTCACAAGCTTCAGCATACAAATGAGTCACTTACAAAACTTTCATCTGATACAACTGCAAAACTTATTAGATCATTTAATTGTGAGATTAAAGTGGGCTAATTTGACAAACCAGCACTAATCACAAATGACAATAGGACGGCCTCGAGGACTGAGCGGGGAGCGTGCAGCCTTGTGCTTATTTATATATTTCTAATGAGAGTGACTAAAGGGATACAGGGATGTCGGAGAGAAAATGAGGTAAACCAAACAGCTGAAACTGCAACGAGGAAGAGAATGAACAATTAATAAATGCTTAAAGGGAAGAAGAAAAAAAGAGTGTGTTTGGTTGGCCAGTTCAGAGCTAAGCTCCGAGACAATCACAATAAAGGCTCAATTGCTGCACGGTGAAGCAGACACACATGCTCAAAACAACGTGAGAGCCAGAGATGGTAACGCTGGAAGTAGCGGACTGTGATTAATCAGTGACAGCTAACCACTAATTACAACCCCCAATCAATTACCTCAACGCTCATTATCTAGTCAACACACCACCTGGAGAGCACTAATGCGCTTTACTTGCTGTGGGCAGAATCAGACTATATACTTGTTTTTTGAAAGCACTGACACTGAAAGTGAAAGCTAGCTTTGCTGAAGAACAACATTTGACAAGTGTGCAGTTGGTGTGTGTAATCCAGTGTGTTCTGGTAGACTCATGCTTGAGTAAAGGACCAAATGCATAATCCCCTATATGTTTTTAGTGCACTGTGTCTTTATAAAAGAAGGTGAATATGCAAACGTGTGTGGTAAAGGGAAAAATCTCTGCTGTGTCCCAAAGCCTCCGGCGTTTGCTTTACATTTTAAGCGAGACTAAAGATTAAAGCTCTTCTCCCGGCAGTTCGCTTATAGAGAACAACCCAATTACACCTCACCAGACCTGCACCTACAACCAAAAGGGGAAGAAAGGCAGAGATGCACAAGAAAGAGAAAAGAGACAATGAAGATGCTGGAGACTACAGGGAGTGATAAGTGAGTTGCAGGGGGGAAAAAAGAAAAAAGGTAGATGACTGTGGAGGGGAAAAGGACACGGGAAAAGATGTAGTTTATGTGAGAGAAGGGCAGTGTTGAAGGAATGAGTGCAATGCAAAGGAAGGTGTTAGAACAGAAAGTGGGAAGGGGGATTGAATAGAGAATATCAGAGGCGAGAGGAAAGCAATGTCAGACGTCTCCTTGGGGGAAAAATACTGTGTCCAGTTAAAAGCTGGGACTCCGAATGACAGAAAGAGTTAACTACTTGAAACTTCAAGACCTCAAAAAGCATGAATCATGCAACATGACGTCAAGAAGTAGACAGTTTGCTCATGTTTCAAAAGCCAACTGGTCTGTTGGCTTCAGGTCACGGCTTGGAAACGAGAATGGACCCACAAAATGTGCAATGTTCATTTCTTTCAATTCTTTGTAAAGCTGTTTTATGGGTATAACTCTAAAGATGGCAATCTCTGGGTTTTTATTGGATAGATTGTCATGAGGTTTTGTGCAGATATCCAAAGTGCACTGCTAGCATACTAAACAAAAGGTAAAGGTGAGGGAACGGATCGCTATTCAGATCATGCAAGCATGGTGATATTGGCATATTATTCAGACAACTGCAGTAGAGCCCTCACACAGCAGGATCGCTCTTCAGTTTTTTTCTGCTCTTCTTTCGAGCTAAACTGTTAAATTGTAAAAATGAACTCTACACTATTTTAGTATACATACAGGGGAGAGACAGAGGCCAGACTTTAAACAGGGCACAGCCTATCTTTCCTTTTTTCGTTGAAAGTATACATTTCAAGAAGCGCCTTTTTACTGCTATTCCAAATTCATCAGTAAGCAATTTATTCTGTGTGCAATTACTTTCTTGACATACACAGCATCTATCAAAACAGCCACGCATAATTTATTTAGCTGCAGTTTATCCAAATCTGATAAACTGTAGCAAGGCTAATTTAGATATTTAGTCTTAATAAATACCACACTTAAATGAAAAATTGCATTAACACAATATTTTGCACTCTTGACAGAAATTCCAGGCTTAGTAAATATTCCCCTTGGTCTCGTTTAGTGGTGCCCCCTGGAAGTCGATGCTTCGAAGCATCAAGTGTAGATCCCACATGGCAAGCGCGCTGTGCTGGGGGGGGGGGGGTTTGATTCATGAAAGAAGATAAAATCTAAGGCGGAGTAATACTTACCAACCGAGCCCTTCCCTTTAAGGGACCCATATGAGACATGAATCCAGTGTTGTAAGGAGTGAGTAGTAATGTTACCAGCAGCAGGCCACAGCCTTTGTTAAAGTCAAAAGTTTTTTTCCCCCCCAACTGTCACCTAAAACATATTTTTTGCATGAATGGGACCTTTTCTTTCCTGTGTTTGTGTGTGTGTGCTTAGGTGTGTTTGTGTTGTAATACAAAGGCTCAAATGAGGTAAAAAGAAGAACACAAGATATTTCTAAAAATGCAATCAGAGGACAAAAAAAGGAAATCCAGTTGCTCAAATGAAGAAAAAACTATTTCCTACTATATCTACATTAGTCACCATTTTCAGCTGAATAAAGCAAGATAACTCTCTTCTCTTTGGTTGGCAAAACATGAAAAAAATATCACTCAGTGAATCAGATGTCAACAAGGTAGGTCAAAGGAAGGTACCTGAAGTTAAAAGAATTCAATTAAAACATGCAATCATAAAATAGTTTGGATTTCTGATGCTGAGAACATTTTCCCAACTGAATATGAGAGAAACGACACTCGCTGTTTCTAAAGCTAAAATTTCGTGTAGGCAGCATGCTGCAGACTGAATAGACAAGCGTGATTTTATGAAGAAACCCATTTTTGAAAGTGCTTTTTTTACAACACAAATCTCTAAATTCCAATCCAGAAATGACAGAAACCTCCTCTTCACTTTCCCCCCTCTTAACATCCCCCCCAAAAAAATGTTCAGAGTAATTATGCAGGTGATGATTGTAGCTGTCAAAGAGTTTTACACAACAAACCCAAACAGACAGAGAAGAAGTTGAAGAATAGAGATGAAACACGGGGAGAGATTAAAAGTGTGCGTCTGCTGTCTCCAAGCTTTACTTGCTTCTGGTAACAGCTATTCTTTACTCAGAGCCAGCAGAGTTTATCTGGTCTTCTGTAGCTGACTGATGATGTGAGTTTTTAGAAGCCAGCACCAATTTATCCCTAAAGTTGCAAGCTGGCCTTCATGTGTTCCTGTGAGCTGGATGAACATTTGGACCCTGGAACACAAATGGATTGAAATCAGATGCTTTAGAGTTTTTGGGTAATACATGAAAAATGTGTATAATTTAACACACAAACACACACACACACACAAACATTTCATTGTTGTGATGTGTGATGCAAAAAGAAAAAAAGTTTGTATTTCATACAAATCATCTTCAATTAAAGACTCAGATAAATATATTGCTCGGCATTCCACCTACTGACTGCAAGCAACCTCTTGCAGCCACTCGCCAGTCAGGTTGGGGAATACATAATTTTTCCTAGCAACCGACTGTTACCGGGGGCCACTGAGCTGAGCCACTGACTGGGGCCTTAGCAAACCTCTAGCAACCACTCACAACTGGTCAGAGAATGCAGAGATTTCCCTAGCAACTGGTGGTTGCTAACGGTACAGTCTGCTGCAACTGGAAGCAGTCACAACCCAAAAATAAGGAGCCACTGAAGACGACTGCGTAATTCTTAACGGTTTCCACTGGTTTTCTCACAATCTATAATTCCTTTCACAGCTTTGATTCATTCGATTTATTCTGCAAACAGATATAATACTACTGTGTCTGTCTCATTTCATTTTAAATCATAAATCAGACTTGAATAAAAGTAAAGTAAAGTAGTAAGGATTCATCCTTTTTTTAAACCAAGGAAAAATAATCTCATAGATAATTTGAGGCACCAGTGTGGATCAAAGTGAAGGATCTCACTTTGAGACATGTGGCCAGCAAATATTGATTAGTACAACTTTAAATATTTGTTCAGCTACTGGCATATGAGGCGATTGACTTTCAAATTTAGGTGCGGATAAATCTGACCCCGTGAAGCTCGTCTAGACTTATAGACGACTAAAACCACCATTTTACTGTAAACTGAAGTGTTTTGCTGCATTTGAGTTTGGTCGCTGATTTCTGACTTAATAAATGTAGTGGTCCCAGATCTAGGGGTGAAATTAAAAAAAATCAGAGTATAAAATTAATCAGCGGAAGCTATTTGAATACGGCTTATCAAATAACTTAAAAAAAAAAAAAAAAGAGAGAGACAGCCATTGCAGAATCAAAGATGGAGGAGGATGCTTGTATTATACATTCAGTGTATGAGAGAATGAATCAAGATTTTCTCTCCTCCCTCTATCTCAGCAGAATCCAAGCTAAAAAGCTAAATAAATAAGGAATGGCAGTGGGGGTCGCCGAGCCGTGACCTTTCGGCCCATTTGCTTTAAGAGTGCAGGAGTGCAGCCTCAGCTAGACGCTCCTCCAAACTCTAGAGGGTAAATTTTAATCAGCGCCGTGCCAACGGCCGAGGCACTGCATCATGCTTAACGAGGCTAGAAGAAGGCTCTCATTTACCCATGCACAGGTAACAAATGGACCAGTGCTCATAAGACAACCCCGTTTCCCCTTTTTCTGTGATGTCCTTCAGCATCTCTCTCCTCTCTCTCTAGTTATGTGCTCACTTTTCCTCACATTCAAAAGGTTCATACTCTGTAACCACACCGTTTGATTTTTCTTCCCCGTATTTTTACCTGAAAACATCTGCTTTAACTCAGATACAATTTTCATTTTATTTTGAGCAAAGCAATTCCGGAGTCTGCCATTGTAAGGATTTATCTGAGCAAATGCTGCATCCATTTCCTACACATTTGTTTTATGTGAGTTTTCCACGTTGTGAGTTACACCCAAAGAAATCTAAAACAACTGCCCTCCAAAAGAAATCCTACCGCCTCAAACTTTATACATAAACTTTATGTATAGTTTGTATTTTTTTTAACATTAAAACTTTACATTAAAAAACATAAAAACCTGCTTAGTTACTAAAGTGGGAGTGAGAAATGAATATGAAATGACCAGCTCACTGCCTTAAGAACTTCTCGATCTTATATCTCAATATTTGATGGACTGCTGTAACATTTGATAATGGCATTCATGTTGGATAAGCTTGTTTTTTTTATTTGTTTTGTTTTTGGGGGGGTGTTTATCTAGTATTCCATTTCTCCAGAACATTGGCTTATGATCAATTCAATTAAATTCAATTTTATTTATATAGCGCCAAATCACAACAAAAGTCGCCTCAAGGCGCTTCATAGATACAGAGAAAAACCCAACAATCATATGACCCCCTATGAGCAAGCACTTTGGCGACAGTGGGAAGGAAAAACTCCCTTTTAACAGGAAGAAACTACGGACAGAACCAGGCTCAGGGAGGGGCGGGGCCATCTGCTGCGACCGGTTGGAGTGAGAGAAGGAAGACAGGATAAAAGACATGCTGTGGAAGAGAGACAGAGGTTAATAACAGATATGATTCAATGCAGAGAGGTCTATTAACACATAGTGAGTGAGAAAGGTGACTGGAAAGGAAAAACTCAATGCATCATGGGAATCCCCGGCAGCCTACGTCTATTGCAGCATAACTAAGGGAGGATTCAGGGTCACCTGGTCCTATATGCTTTAGCAAAAAGGAAAGTTTTAAGCCTAATCTTAAAAGTATAGATAGTGTCTGCCTCCCGAATCCAAACTGGAAGCTGGTTCCACAGAAGAGGAGCCTGAAAACTGAAGGCTCTCCCTCCCATTCTACTTTTAAATACTCTAGGAACAACAAGTAGGCCTGCAGAGCGAGAGCGAAGTGCTCTAATAGGGTGATATGGTACTACAAGGTCATTAAGATAAGATGGGATCACATCAGTATGGTACTGTAGATCTGTAATTTTTCCACTCTATTCTTTGTATTCACTGTGTAAAAACCGAATGGTTCCTGTGAAACACTAAGGCACTACTCTTCTCACACCCTCTTTTATTTTCACTCATCTCTTCTTCCATTATGCTGTTCATCCTCAGCCTATTTTTACAGGATTAAAAGTCCAGTGGAAGATGGGCAGCAAAACATTGTCCATGCTACTTACGTATTGAGCTGATAATTCTGGGTGGAATTTCAGTTATTGCTAAAGTAGACGATGTAGCTGCAGAGTAGAATTTAGGTGGAAGAATGTTAGCCCACTTACCAGCAAGATTTTAGCTCTCTTGAAAACATGGTGGGTTTAAACTGGTTTGAAACCCCTGATTAAAAATAGATCTGAGTAAATTTAAGGCTTCTGACAGCAAAGATCAGGTTGACAAAAAGTGTAAAAAATACATCGCTTATTAACCTAAGAGTTTTGCACCTATTTTCTTTCATACCATTCAGCTTAAATCTCTCCCTCTCAAAGTCTCCATCACTTTTGGCTCCACAGGTCTCATTAGAGCCAGGCCAGTAGGGGAGATTCTAATGAACAGATGAAGGGGACACACACACACACACACGCACGCACGCACGCACGCACGCACGCACGCACGCACGCACGCACGCAACCTTGAAAAAGATTACACCAGGGACAAGCACAAAATAAAAACCTTGCACTTGATTATTTCACGTGAAATAAATCACAGCCCTCAGACACACACTCTAACCTCAAAGCAAGAAAAATGGCGATACAATAACATTTGCCATGAGAGCACGAGCAAACATGCAGCTATAGATGACAGCGCTCCTTGTTAAGGAAAAAAATGAATGCATACACACACACACACACACACACACACGCGCATTCAAACACACCCTTGGATAATGAAACGTATACACCCATGCACCTTCCTCTGTTGCACTGTGCACAATAAGTCTTGCTTCATTAAAGCCAAATCTCATCCACTATCAGTTTACAACCACAGAAGTCGTTTGAACCGCCAGGGAAATACAATTCCATTCCGTTTCAGGGTTATCTTAATATATGAGCTTGTCTCCACCACATTGGTCTGCGGTTATGAGCCGGGCAAACACCCACAGCAATGCAATATTGCACCGACACATTCACACGACAGATTGGAGCACACAAAGCAATTAGCAGCTCATATATATGTGTGTAATTGTGTCCGCGTGTGACTAAACTCCCTTGTCTACTTCTTATTTTACTCTAATTTCTACATCCGGTGTTATGAGCAAACAGTTCATTATGGATTGCAGTTTATTTGTTTGTGTCCTTCCCGTAATCCTGAAGACAACTTTCAGAGCAGAGGATTCACCGAAAAGGGCAACTAGTTACATTATGCAAAACTACACTGCTGCATTGTATCATCAGAGCTTTATGAAATTTAACTCGCCAAGACATGGTTGAAAAGAAGAACCAAGACAAATGGCGTTCAAAGAAGACAAATCTCTCAACGCTGTCAATGTCTGAGGTGCTTTGGCCATCCATCCTCGATCTCTCCTTCATTCGCTATCTGTCTGGCCCTATCCCACCTGTATGACACCCGATCACTCTTCATCCCTCTGTACATCCATTACCCCTGTCACTTCATCCTTCCATTTCTCTGGCCCAAGGCCTGAGCTTCCCTCGCCTGTCACAGATGATACTATCAGTGTGGATTACTTGGGATATCATGAGGAATATATGGTCAAATATCCCCTTGCAGAGGTCATAATATGTTAAATAATGACATTGCTATTTATAGGTAGTGTTGTTTTGTCTATATTTTATAAAGTGACTTAAAAATTCTGAGTACTGACTTACTATAAAAGAAACAGTGAGTGAGTGAATGATATTTACACTTTTAATAAGCTATTTATAATACATATTAATTATTACCAAATCATTGAGAGCTGCTCAGATACTCAACAGGTCTTTTTTACAGAAGATAAATAATCATATTTTCCATTATATAAATATTACTCATACTTTAATAGCTGCATATACAACCTGATATTTACAATGCAATAGTACAGCTGTCATTGTTTTTTTTAATTTTGTGACTCTGCGCATGTAATCGCAGTAAAATGTGTTTGGGTAATCATGCGCAATCATGCAGTTTTAAGCTCTTGGTCAAGTGTTTGTGCGTCTGTGTTTGTGGACAGACTTTTTCCAAACACTAGCATCAGGGAAGGATCAGCCTGTTGTGTGTGCTTATGCACCATGCAGCAGCTCAGAGCAGTCAGACTTCCCGCAGTCTCGGGTGGCCTCCTGAAAGGATTCCATCTGGGGCACCAGATTTCAGCTGTAGCGATAGGGCGAAGAGCTTCGACATCCAAAACAAGTAGGCAGTAGAGCTGCTGGTACTTTGAGTCAAACACAGCCAGCTGAGTCAAGCTCAGGTGGTTCGGGAATCTGATTAGGATGCTTCTTGGGTCTTTTCTTTCTAAGGCTTTCCTGGCATGTCCAGCTGGGAGAACACCCCAGGGTACGCTCAGAACTTACTTGAGGGATTGCACTGCTCCTCTGACCCAGGAATGCCTCAGGATCCCCCAGGAGGAACCTGGAAACGTAGCTGTAATACCCTGCTTTGAATTAAGGAAAAGAGATAGATGGATGGATGTGTAGCATAAATTCTTCCCCTAGGGTGAGACTGTCAATGAAGACTTTAAAATTCAGTGCAAATAACCTGAACCATGAAGCGTGCCATAGTGCACAGCACACAGTTAATTGAAAATGCATATATTTAGCTCTAGTCATAGACTTGGTTCTCGGCGACTTTGTCCTCTTCCCCAAAATGAAATTGAAGTTGAATGTGTGTGATTTCAATACAGTGGAGGAAACCTACTGATGCAAGTGAAAGTGGTCATGAGAGAATTTAGGAGCAGTCAAATAAAGGCAACCACACTGGAAACTGTAGCGCTACTCAAGGAGATAATGTAGAAGGAGGAAGACTGACCAAATTTAAATAAGTAAAATAATTGTTTTAATAAAAGTCAGTTGAACATCCTATTTTAAAACTGCTGCCATGTGTGTATAAAGTCAAAGGCACTGATAAACAAATAGCTGAGGTTTGAATTCTAGGCCCTTAAACTGAAAAGCCCGACAAGGTCTGACCCCCTACTCGACGCTTTACTTTGCTATCTCCTCACTGCTATCCATCCTCCTTCCCCTCCTTCAGGCCAGTGCAGACCAGCAGGCATCAATCTCAGCCTTGATCTTCCTTCTCTTTATTGATGGTGGGGTGACACAGATGCAGAGCTTGTTACAGGCTTTCACAGCACTGACCTGCCACGCCTTGCTCTCCTTTCTCCTATAAAAGGAGTGAATGATGGGGAAGCGAAGGAAGGGGGGGCGACAGACTTATACAGCATGCATAACAACTGAGTACACCTCTCCACATGCATCATGCCATCCATCGCCCCCTGACTGTCTCATCTGAGGCCAATGGAGGTGCACACACACACAAACACACACACACACACACACATTTACAAAGACACCGAAGGTTGGCTGCAAGCTGCTACCCAAGCTGACTATCAAAGCTAAAAAGAAATCACACCCTGGCGCCTCAAACTCCAGCTCACATGAAGAAGGTCACACTGACAGGCTCGACTCCAGTTAACAAAGGCTTTTCCTATCTCAGGGACATTCCCCAAAAAAGCAAAGTGCTGACATGCATGCCCACTCAGAGAGAACCATATGTCTGCGATGTTCGCACACTCTCAGTCCGACACACATGCGCACACACACCGTGACCTTTGCAGCAAAATTCTCAAACTCTGAAATATTGGCTGGACAGCTTATTCTGAGGGTTATCAGGCAATATAAAGTGTAAACCATCAAGTCTTGTTCTCCACTTTTGGCACGCAGTTTAATTCTATAGTGCTATACACCAGAGGTGTGGACTCGAGTCACATGACTTGGACTCGAGTCAGACTCGAGTCATTAATTTTATGACTTTAGACTTGACTTGAAAAAATGTTCTAAGACTTGTGACTTGACTTGGACTTGAACCGGTTTACTTGAAAAGACTTGATATTTTACCCCAAATATAAAATTTAACATGCATATTATATAGAGATTGAAAATGTGACGTCATTCACGGGTAGAACCGCAAAGGATTCTGGGAACTCGTGGCAAGCAGTCAAGCGGTACTAGCGCACGCAGGCTTTCAATTAAAATCAGTTATACAGCGATAAAAAGAAACACAAAAATGTCAAGAAGCTGTTGTATTATTAACTGCAATAGCCGGTCGCATGACAGCCACGGGAAGCCGACGGGTAAAGAGATCGGTTGTTATCGGATTACGTCGTTGAAGAGAAATTGTTCGAGCCATGTTTCCGAAGTAACAAAGAGGTGACGGATGGACTGGATAGCAGCCATTCAAAGATCAAATATAACGTCCCAGAACACTCCAGCTCACAGGTTAGTCTGCTCCAAGCATTTACACGAAGGTCAGTGTTTTTTAGTAGTTAATACGTCATTTTCATAACATAATTAGTGATATAGGTTACAAGCAAGTCTGGCGCTGAACAGAAATTGTCGCGCTATGCTCCTTTATTTATTGTGCATAAATAGTGAATTGTCCTGACACAATATTGCGTTTCGCTTCTGTTATTATGGTACATTGACAAAAACATATACTTTTATTCACAGGATAAAACAGTTGTTTTGTATCACTAATTGCCCAGTACGATTACAGCATACAGTATTATTGTCACTGCTACATTTCTGTGATGCTACCAGAAATGATTTCCACTGCTAATTAATTACCATTGAGCTCAAAGGTCCTATTAATAAACGGTTAACGAATGTGTATTTATGATGACGATTTGTGAGACTGGTAAACTTATGATACTTACGATGGTCTTTACTTTCTACACGGTGCATTTCAAGGTCCTGTACCCATCCGTCGGTAAACTGTACCTGGGCTTGTTGCAGTGACCTGAAGTTACTAAACTTCATGAGTGTATGCACTCACTCCAAGAAGCGTATAATTATAAATATGCATATAAATATGCTACGATGAGATAGCTGACTTCATCTAACTAGCAAATGTTGTCCAGGCTACGTTGGTGATGCAGTTTTTTTTTAATGTGTATGATATTTTTGTCATGCGATTTTAAAGCCGGTCCTACAACCGCATCCAAGAATAACATGCAGCGTATCTCAGAACTGTCGGTGAAAATTATTCTTGGAGCTAGGTTTAATTGAGCTGCATTTTAAAGAGGTGCAATTTCACAATTTGTGTATATTTTCTAAGTTCACTATTTTGTCATGTGTTGAGAAAAACACAGATTTTAAAATTACATGGTCTAATATTTACATTTAGCATATAACTGCAACATTATTTTTTCATTTTTTTTTTTAAAGACTCGAAAGGACTTGAAATTCAAAGTTTCAGACTTGTGACTTGACTCGGACTTTTACACCAGTGACTTGAGACTCGACTCTGACTTGCCTGACATTACTTGAGACTTGACTTGAGACTTGAGGATAAAGACTTGAGACTTACTTGAGACTTGCAAAACAATGACTTGGTCCCACCTCTGCTATACACATACACTGCACCACAGTGGGATAAACACATACTGCCAGGTCTGAGGTTTAAGGTGGCATTCAAACAAAAGGCATGTTCTCCAAGGAATATAAATTTTATAGGAATATTTATTTTATTTCTCCGACTTCAGAACCTTGAATCTGAGAGTTTTGCAGACTCTTGTTATCAGCATTTCTTTAAAAACAGAAATTTCAGATATTATTCCTGGAATTTGCTGGTGCCATTCATTCAGTTTTTCGGTCTAATTGCCCCCGGGAATACTGGACGTTACCTTACACATCTGTTCGAGCTCTTCGTTCAGCATCTGGTGATTCTTCATCTCCTTCCTTCCTTTTGGATGTTACTATCACCTGGGATTGCCACATCTATCACAACTGCCCTCTTCTGCTCCGAGTTACCACCACTATATCCGGTTGGTTAGCCAGCAGCTGTTTGTCAGTCTGGATGCTGCAGTCCCAGAGGATCTTAGCGCCGTTTCTCTCAGCACCTTTAGGAGGTGTGCCTCATGACGACTTCAGATCCATGGGCAGTACAGATATTTGTGAACACTAGCCAGTTATTTTAGTCCCAAAAATATATCTGCATTTGCAAATGTTGTAAATATATTAATATAAAGAACATATCCTTTTTGCCTTAACAAAAACTTGACAGCTTGAGAAATCACACAAAGCACAAAGTGACTGGTTAAATACAATATGCAAATTTAGAAAAAGAAAAAAAAATTGAGTCTATGTTAACTGAAAAAGGCACCCAAATGACCCAGTTGTATAAATTACTTTCTGGAAGTAGGGCTGTGCGATATGACCAAAATCTCAAATCTCAATATAAGACATTTATCGTCCTGACAACGATATAAATACAAAAATGTAATATTTTCTGTAAATTCTGTGAATCTCGGGCAACTCTATTTGCATGAAGTTTTTCCAGCTGGGCGTCCTTTACCTGGAATCGAGTGTTTTAACCACCTGACAGCTCTTTTTTGCTTCTCATCCGTAAACTCTCTGCATGCTCTTTCACGTGATTCGGTTTATTTTGAAAAGTCTCAACAGGATCTTGAGCTTTATTGTGAAAGGTTTACGTGAAAAACAAACGAGCGGCAGCGGAGCCATGGTTTTACGTCATTGTTGCTAACGACAACACGTAAAAACAGGCGCTTGTCCGTCTGTAGTGTAGTTATATTAAATATAAGAGAAAGAGAACTTTAAGAAATTAATATAGCCACTACAGTCTCCATCAAAACGATGAAAAAAAATATTGCCGTAAACAGTTTATTTTATGACACCACGAAACAAACGATAGCGTAATAGGAAACGATAGATGTTTTTATATCGTCATCGGATATCGTTATATTGAACAGCCCTATGTGGAAGTGCTTTTACACACACAGATGACTTTGTTCACTAGTTAAGATCATAACATTTATGCATGTATTTGTCCAGCTCTTCTTCTCAATGCTGGTTTGTACAGATGATGTGTAATAAAAAGCCTGCTAATATAAAAACTGTCCATTTTGAAATTATTGCTAAATAAATATTTTCTTTAGAGAATGACTCACAACACAATAAGAACCACCGAAGGTTCATGCGTAGATTGTCTCCTTACAACTCTTCTCATTTTTATACTCGCACAAACACTACACTCACATAAAAGGCGTAAAATTTGTTCACCATGACTCATAAAACTGTTACATAAACTTGCATCATAACTTGATATCTGATGTATGTAGTTGAATCAGTTCTACTCCCATGTGCCCAAACATTAAGCCCCTGTATACTGTCTGTATCACAAATAATGGCCATTTGTGTGTTTGATGAGCGCCAGCACAATGCCAGATTATCCCCAAAGACCGGTGGCCACGGCTGACTGTTTGATGAGGAGTGATTTAAAGGGCTCAGGGAAGAGCTTCCCTAAAGCTCGGAGGGCCTCTACTTTGGTCAACACAAAGAAATCCCTGTTAAAATACAGTCCGAGACAAAGGTCTGAGTCTCTGAAGTGATTACAATCTATCTGTTCTCTAAGCAAGAGACCCAGTCAAAGAAGCCTGAGAGGTAAGTCTGCATGCTACACAACTTGGTATGAGACCCATGTGATCTGCTAAGGTCGACAACATCTGCACAGGAGATTGAACACTGATCACAGCAGGATTACACTTGAAACTAAAATGTGACACTGAAACACAGTCACCTAGCACCAAGCTGAAAGAAGCTGTGCATTAATTAGCCAGTAACCTGTATATGTGGTCAAACTGCATAATTAGAAAGAAAGAAAATATGAAGTATTAGAAAAAAAGACACCAACATGCTGGGAAAAAATTCAAAAATATATGTATTTTACAGTTTTAAAGGGCAAGACGGTGAACAAGTCAAGGGAACACATTAAGGCATGAGATATACTTGATTTTAATTATACACATGATGGTGAGTGTTTGGAGCTTCAGTTGTGAATGTCATCAAAAAATAAAAATATGTGTTTCAAGAAGATTCAAGAAGCACTCCAACGGTAAGTACCAGAGTCTGTATAGGCATGCTGGCATCTCTATGATGTGCTGTTGCCTCTGCACAGAGACAACTACACTTCATTATCAGTGTCATCTTAGGTATATGTAAATTAGACATAGGAACAAACAACTCTGATCGTTTAGTGGTTTGCTTGCCAAGCAAAAGCTCGCTGGTTCAATTCTAGCCAGAGAGACAAATTCCCATTGTGGTTGCATGACGAAAAACATCAAGCACGATCAAACCATCAAAGCCACCCGCTGTGGCGACCCCTGTGACAAGGGAGCAGGGGTAAAACAAAATGAAGACGTTGAGCTTTATCAATTGAAGTCCCACTGAGAATAAATTTCTTAAAAGAAATGGGCTGCCCTGATATTTACTGTTTTAGGTCATGCAAATATGGAAGCCCTCTGGTGGAATCCTCCACTAACACGTGTAGTAGGGAGTCAAGCACATAAAATGTTATATCATCACTGCAAGCGGATGTTTACGTTACTGCATGGTTAAAAAGCAAGTATCTCTTGCCTGAGGTCAACAGGTTAATGTAAAACATGTCATGTTTTGAAACTGGCAGATACCTTCTCTGTTGTGTTAGCTGGCAGCGCTCTCTTTTATTGGCCTTTCCTACATTTCATTTATGCTTATGTATCGTATGGCTCAACTGACCAACAGCAGGAGTGTAACAATAAGCAGCCAATTTTCTCAAGTGACACTTCCAATACAGTCGAAACGAATAAAAAAAAAAAAAACGAAATAATAGGACTGCAAAACTGTGTTTAAAAAAAAAAATGACAAAAAAAGCCTTATTTTGTGCAATTCTACAATGAATGAAAAATAAGAAGACAACATAAAAAGAGCAAATACTCTGTGGCTGTATGGTCTGTCAGCTTTGAAGCACAGTTAATGTCACAAGACAACAAATACTATGCCAATTATATTAAAACACTGCCCACTAGATATTAAAATATTGCCCACTAAAACATGCCCACTATAGATTACAGTGAATACTTTGATCGGACTCTTGTAAAATTACTGTCATGTCCTCAGTCACCCAAGAGCCGTACTGTTATCGATGTTATTATTCAAACAGAGCGACTGCGCCTCGCGCTACTTGCTAAATGACAACAATCTGGCAGAAGTCTGTCACTATTCGGAAAATAGTCAAAATCTGAGCTAAACATCTCGATGTGCCTGCCTGATTTTAATAGTTAAACAGTTTACATTTGTATTCTTTCATGGAAAAAAAATATAAAGACAATTGTTCAAGCCTTAGAAGAACAATAACCTGAACACCATTAAGGTCTCCAATAATGGGAACAACAGTCCTTCACTTTCCTGTTGGTTGATCCTCTTCACTTGTCTCTTCACAAGCACAGTTTGGGTCACAACACTGTAGAGGTCAAGACGTCACAGACAAATATTTTCAGGGACTCAACATTGACTTTTCACTTTCAGACAGGAGATCAGTTCTTTATGTGCCTGACAGGCAGAATAGAGTTGTAGCCTTGGAATAAGCAAGGCTTTGGGCTTGCAATCCTTAAATATCCAGGTCCAGGTCTTATGGTATTCACTCAGTTCATCTTACAGTGATGTGTAGTACCTCCTCTATAGCATTAGTCCAATAATTCTCTGTGCTGCCCAGCTGTATAGCTGCCCTAGCTATATATGTACCCAAGCCCTAGGCGTCAGTTGTGGGCATCTTGGGATGCTATAGGTACAAAAGTAGGATTGGGAGAGAGGAGCAGTGAGGCTGCTGGTACGGGAGGAAGCAGCAGGGTTAGGTCGGGAGAATCGCTCCCGACCACTAGGACTGTTTCAGCCGTTTTCTTGGGGGACCCAGGAAGGGACACTGGGCCGAGGCCAGAGAATGATAGGCCTCCGCAACCAGGTGTGGGTGAGAGATCACCATGGATTTCCATCCTGATGTCTCCATCACATCAGCAGCGTGACTGAGAGAAAAAAGGGAAATGAAATACAAAGGAAACGGAAAGCAGGAAAAGATGTTAAATTAAGAAACTAAACAGATATCCAAACAAAGTACACAAATTAATCTTTTTTCAGAGAGAAAGAGTTTGGGATTATAAAACTCCATCTGTGTGGAGAGCAGCTTTGAGACATTACAGATTTGTCATACCAGCTGGTGAGGCTGTTATTTATTTTATATTTTTAAATATTTAACCTTTGAGGTCATCTTTGTGATAAATAACATCACACAAATAAAAAGGCATCATTAAAGTTGCACAAATATACAGGCATGCGATAAAAAGGTTAAGTCATAATGTTTTTTATATCATATCATGAAATAATTACTTGATTAATCAGCTAATGAACAGGAAATTATTCAGGAAAGATTATGATCATTTGTTTATTTATGAGAGTCGATTTTTAAACAAAAATGTTAAACATTACCTTTTGTTAAGTTTTAATTGTGAGGATTTGCTGCTTTTCTGGGTCTAATGAACTAAATCTTTTGGTTTTTTGGACTCTTTTATACAATACTATTACACAGTACTCTTAACATGTACTATAATTCATATATTATAGTATATATAGTAAGCAGAACACAATATTAACAGATAGATGGTTCATTTTAGAGACCACATGAAAATCTCACTGTGAAAAGCAAAAAAAGGCACACAAATGATGACTAGTTCCCATTTTCAAAGCGTTCCACGTTTAGGTTTCATTATTCACACCTGGTATTGTAATGAGGAGAAATAAAGATGGCTAGCATGTGCCTATTTCAGCTGAATTAATTCCATTAACTGTTCATTTGTTTGCTCTTGAAAGATCCTCAGACATTTAAACTAAATTGTTTTTCCTTAGTTGGGAAAAGGGAGGAAAAAGTTGGGAAGGTTTTCTAATTAAGTGCTGATCAGTTTACTTGTGGTTGAGCTTACACCAGCAGACCCTGTGGCAGTCTTCAACCTCCTGACACCCTCAGGGTGCTGGGATGCACTATCACGCACACTGCTGTGTGGCCTTTAATGACATTTTTCATGTTTTATTGTGTGTAAATAAACAACCGCATGCGTGTGCGTGTACACGTGTGTTTATGTTTTGGCGCGTCTGCTCCTGGCTGTTTGTGTGTGTGTCTGCGTGAATGTGTGGTCCTATGGTTTCCACACAGCAGCTCCAGACCTCCAGCCAACCTCTGACCCTATTCTCTGTGGAGGAAGTGAAGCCCTGCTCACAGTAATGGCCAGTACGCTCAAGCTGAGGGCAGTGAAAGGGCACAAGGAGAGCAACCACAGCAGGAGGAGGAGGGGAAGGGATGGACCGATGGAGGGGAGAATAAGACGGCAGCAGTGACAAATAAAGAAAAAGGGAGGTGACAAAGAGTAATCAAACGTCACGGAGGGAGGGAGATAGGGAGAGTGACTGGGAGTAGAGCAGTGATGTGAAGGTAAATCAAACTATAGTCTCCAGTCAGTGGTAATTATAAGTTACCAAAAAAATCTACTAAAAAGGCATTTTGTCTGTGCTTCACATTACTCGTGTTGTGTTTACATGCTGGTCTAAAAAAAAAACTGTAAGCTTTTCTGTAAACAAAGTGGATTAGGAGAGTTTAGGTGCCTTTCCTCTCTGCTGCATCCCTGGTGAGGACGAATAAATGAGACAGAGGAAGGATAAAGAGGACTCTTATTGTCTCAACTACATGACTGTAAACTGCTTGTAAGGACTGGTGTGGAAAGAGGTTAAGGTGCTTCTGGGGGTAGGATTATTGGTTTCTCTGTGTCGTCCGTTTTCGATATTTGTCCTCTAAATTGATTTTTGTTTTGCTGCTCTTGTTGCTGTCGATTGTGTCTGCAGGAGCTGAGTTGATAACGCTTTGCTGGCCAGGAGTCCCCTGTGGCCAATTTTCCCACCACCACAACAACGCTGTCGCAAATTAAACTGTCATAACGCCCATAACCACAATTAATGACTGGGATTAGGGGGAGAAATCTGCATTACTGAACACCTTTAGGCACACATGAGCTCTTAAGCACAAAACAGAGGTGGGAGACGGGGAGAAAAGGGGGGAAAGGAAAGGATAATGGGAGTGAATGGAAAAGGGAGGGAGACGAAGCCCAGGCAGGAACAAGGAAAGGACATGAAGCTGTAAAGAGAGGACAGAGGAATGAACAAAGGGATGGAAAATGTGTCTGGCTCTAAGGCACACAGTTTGAACAAACACGGGTAAGGTGATAGGCAATTCAGGTAGCGACTGAGAGAAAGCCTTTTGTTTCAAGTGGGCATTGAAACACTGGATCAATCACCTGTCGGTGGACATAAATAGTAGTCATTGATGCTAATAGGCCACATCGTACCTAAACAGGCTGCACGCAACACGATTAACACCAGCAGCTGAGGTTTATTGCTAAATGGACCAATATGATACAGCAGCAAAATCATCTGATCTGGAGATTAAATTAAATTTCCTCGGGAGACAAAAATTGCTCCCACTGAAAATTAATGACATCCCCTGACAAAAAGCCGAACGCAGAAGCGTGCGTGTGTCGGTGAAAAAAATATTTGCATTAGTGTGGAGGTAGTTCTCAAGATGGATGATCTCAGCGTGAGCGTGTAACTCACTAGTTGATGAAGTCCACAGCCTGCGTCTTGAGCTGATCTGCACTGTGCAGGTCGGCCAGGATAAGGATCTCTGCGGCATTCTCCACAGACAGATTCGTGCAAAGAGCGTCCTCACACATCACCTTCAACCTCTCCAGAGCATACTACAAATGACAGAGAGGGAGGATAAACAGCAGGTAAACTAAATTACTTAAACAGCGCTGCCACCAACAACTGTAGCAGCGGTGTGTAATGATACGGTAACACAGAATTACTCCACCGCAGTCGCAACAAGCATTAAATTGAATAAGAAAAAAATATGGCAAAGAGAAGGGTAAGTGACAGATATGCATACTGAGTTGGAACTGATGATGGAATAGCATTACACGAGAAGCAAAAAATTTTTTCCACCGAGTCTGATTACAAAATTACCAGCTACAATAACCTTCTCTCATATTCACACACACTTCAAGATGACTCGTAGAGGTTTAGCGGAGACTACAGTTTAATGTCGCAGTACTTCCTTTTAATTTAACAAGTTACATTCCGTCTATCTACATTCAGTGACATAAAGCAGTCGATTTAAATGATTTGTCATTAAATAAGACTTTTTTAAAACGACAAGTAAGCATGTGGAAAGATTTAAATAGGGCTACTGGTTCATGAAAATCCCAAAACTACCAGTTTATATTTATTGTTGAATGCCAAAAAGACAGGAATTATCCGTCTTGCTCCAAAGACACAAGTTAGGAAACTAGTGACGAGTTAACCTCCTAGGACCTGGCGTCCACACATGTGGACATCACATTTTGGGTTATTTTAGACCAAAATACTCAATTTTGCTCTACTGGGGCCTGATATCCACTTACAAGGACATTATACCTCATATGTGGCTCTTATTTTCCTTAGAAACAAAAATCAGGTAAAAAAAAAAAAAAAAATCTGGTAATTCTTTGTTTTTACATTCATCAGGTCCCAATATGCCCAAATTTCAAAGAGAAATTAAAAATGCATGCCGTGGAAGAGTTCAGGTCTTAGGGGGTTAAATGTTTTTTGGTTGCAAGTGTTTTAAACCCTTTGGCAAAATTTCTACAAAGTCTAAGATCGTGGGAGCAGTGAAGCTATGCTGAGTCACATGGTTCTTTGAGCCAAATTTGCACATTAAGCTACGACTATTAGGAATGTTCGTGATTTCATAATCACGTAAAAAGAAAAAAAAATTAGAGCTAGTAACTAATTAGTAATCTAATTAGTCTCTGATAAAATGATACACATTTACCGACCACTATTTAACAAGCACGGAAAAATAATGCATTAGTGATCTGCGATAACCAAGACGAGTAAAACAAGTTCAACCAAGGTGAATATAGATGACTTGGTATAAATACTAAAAACATACAAAGGTAAACACTACTAAAGCCTTTACACTGCTTGGAACTCCTCTGTGAATAAATTAGTTCATACAAAAAGAATCAAACAAAAATGGTATCACATGCAAACTATGCCAGCTAAAGCTCATATATCATAAGTTTACCACAAGATCTTTCCGGTACAGAAGACTCACTCAAAATGTGATTTTACAGAAACAGACAGGAAACACTGAATATCCGGCATGAGTACAAGAATAAACAATGAGGAAAACGATTCATTGGAAGTGTGTGCATGTCTTTACCTTGCACAGTTGGGTCGGCTTTATCCTTTGCTATAAAAGTATGTTTGGATGTGTAAGTATGTGTGTTTAGAGGTTGAGGAGCATTTGGTGCTTCCCAGGTGTATTTTTGGGAACATTATCATGCATACCAGCTTGTGTGTAAATGTACATAGTAGCAGGTGCAATGCACACACACACTCTTTGTACCTTGTCAGCTGCAGCCAGCAGGTCATCAGCCATCTTGTCCAGGTTGGGGGCCTTGCCTGTGTAGATGAAGCACATCATCTCTTTGAAGACATCTGGCTCCACGTCATTTATCTCCACACGGTTCTGAACGGGTAGAGAGGACAGGAGAGGAGAATACACGCAGGGTTTAACAGAATAAAAGAAAAGAGAAGAAAAACAAACGCTTTGACAATCCTTCAAAACTATATATGGCAGCAGTGTCTTTTTTATTTCATGTAAATTTCCCAAAACCCACCTGACTTAAACTCTCTCACCTTGTTTAGTACACACACACACACACACACACACACACACACACACACACACACACACACACACACACACACACACACACACACACACACACACACACAGTGATACAACAAAACAAGAACCTTCTGAGCAGTCAAAACACGTTTCAGCAAAACTACATTCTAGTAAATTTATTTAACTCTTTTCAGCAGATTCAGGAGAATTAATCCTGAGCATTCATTCCTTGACGGTGCCTGCAGCAATCAAAGTAGGCTTTATCGCTCTATGGCACAGTGACGGTAACCTGAACCTTTCCCCTCCACACTGACAAGAAGAACAAAGCAATAAACCAATTATAACAGTGCTTTATCGTCACCACAGTGACCAGCGGCGTTTTAGCAGGGTCAGACTGGGTGTACCAACAGTTTAGTGCATTTGTGTCAACTCTGACCACTCAACACCAACATAATCATACTGAGAAATAATCGAAGCAGAGTCTAAAAGCTTCTGGTCTGAGCCTGCAGTCTGCCATGGTAGCCTTTTGCAGGAATGCACAAATCACACAAACACATGAAGCCGTGAAAAAATTAGTAATTCTAACAGGCAAAATAACATCAATGTGTATAATATCAAAAACAACACACCTATTGTTTCTAAATTAACCTCAAACTCATCAGAATCGTTATATTTCTAATTCCTTTCTATTTTTTCTACACTTAACCAATTTCATTCTGCTAATTTCTAACGTGTGTTGGAGCGTTAATGAAATAAAAAAAGACATACTACCACCAAACTACCTTGGAAATCACATGAGAAAAAAACATAACAGGACTTTCTCGCGTAATGAGAAGGCAGTGCCCAACCAGGTCTCATAAATAGACAACTCCTGTAGTTACAGTGTCTGAAACTCCCCTCTATTCACAGAGCAGTCCTCTATCAGAGTGCTTCTTTATGAGCTCATTTGTCTCTTTTCTATAGAGTGCTGCAGAGGAGTGTTAACCCACCTATCTGTTTTCTCTGAGTCGTATGGGGACGTGGCCCACAATCTCTCCCTCTTTCTGATGAAGACGCCTACTTAAACAGCAATTAAGATGCATTTCCTGGCTCTGTGCTTTATAATTTCCCCATTTGAGCTCTGCAGGCATCAATATTCCGCTGACATGACGGCTAAATCACCACAGTTGAATCTCACCACCTCCTATCAGATCAACACAACCAACTGTGGCAGAGAGACTCAGTGCATCACACATGTACAAGCACACACAGACACAAACACTGTTTTGTTTCCATCACGTCAGACCTAAACTTAACCCTATTTACACTAATTTCGTGACCAAGCCTCACTAAACCATGAACTAATTTAATTATTTGTATTATGAGGACTGGAAGGGGAATGGCATCAGAGACATCATATTTATGGGATTTATGGGAGAATTCTGAAATGCTCCCAAAGAGCAAATCAACAACAGAAACAGGAAACAAATGAGCCAATCATGCTGTTACACTGACACACGAGAGGTTCACGACCCTTTTAGTTTTCTGGTGGCAGATGCAACTTTCTGCTCATTATTGTAGCGAGGGAGTAGCTACTTTTTAGCTCCTGTATCCCTAATGTGCATTAGAATGGAAAAAAGCAGAGACACTGATGGTGCCACCACCCTGTTATAAAACTGAGGGGGGGGGCAAAAACCTTTATAGCTTATTCTGGGACAGGAAATAACTGCAATGATTCATTCCAGGATGGCTGTTGAGTTGCGACACTTGCCTCAAGAGGAACTTGGATTGCATTTACCTAACTTTACATAAATTTGCACATAAATCTTCAACGTTTTTTCCATCTCTTAAAAGTATTATCAAGCTACTCGCATGCAGAACTGTAGCAACAGGAAGCTTGAATCCACACCGTCAACCTGCTAATAACACTAATCAGTCACAATAGCTCTCAGAACTATTCATACCTCCACAGTACTTACACTTTAGTTTTACATAATTAAATAAGAAGTTATAGGAGAGGCAGAAAGTTATCACAACTAGCATCATCTTTCCATCATCTCCACTGTAAATAGGACGACGTCAGACAGGTTATTTAAAATACATCCTTATGACACCGACTCCTGCCTTATAACTGTCTGCAAACCACAGCAGTTAATATTCCCACTAGACTCTCTCTACTTTCCTTTAAAGGTCAGTACTGTCAAGACATTTTGCTACTGATCAATGGCACCTATGCATGTGTTAAAGTTCACTAAAGTCAGAACTTATAAAAAAAAAAACAAATTGAGTAGATTTACTGTGCCCATTTCATTAAATTAATGAATTTTGATGTGAGGTATGAACATTTTGAGCAGCAGCAACACCAGGCACAAACTGCAGCACAAAAAAATGGCAAAAAGATATGTATATTAAAAAGATTAAAAAGAGATATCAAAAGGAAAACCAATTCCCTCATGACATTGTAACTGAGTTCCAGGAACAGAGTGATCATATTGAAAGCAACAGAGACTTCAGTCATTTTGTCTGATACAGTCTTGTTAAGTCTACAAATAACACACTTTATGCCATCAAAGAAATATCAAAGATTATACAAGTGATAATGATATAATCACTTAAGGATTTTTTCCATATAGTAGCTGTGATGACACCATATAATAGTCAGCAAGACATGAAGGAACATGTGCAGCCACACTTGTTTAAAGAGGCAAGTGCTTCCTGATGCAACAGAAGGAAAGATTGAAATTTAAACATTTGACTCACCATGCACTGAGGGAGCAGGAGCGACAGAGTCAACTCACCTTCTTACTCTCTTCCATCTCGTGCTCAAACATGGCACTGAACACCGGCGAGCGAGCTGGGACAGAGAGAAACAAAAGGCCGAGACAGAGAAAAGAGGGTTTGTTATTGAGTGTAATGTTGATACACGGTGAGGTCTCTGATATCCGTTAACAGCTTGCCACAGGGCCGGAGGAGAGCAAGGACATGACTGACAGCAGTAGAGGCATCATGTGGAAAAAGTCAGCTCCTTTCTGCTGACAGACTCTTGACAGCCTTTCTCGTTTGTTTAGCCAGTATTCAGCGTTGATGGGCCGACTTGAGTGTTGCTTATCTCATATATTATGCCCTAATAAAGATCTGTTTTCCTCTTTTAGTTGCACTTTCACTTGCTACCACTCAACTGCTATTTCTTTTTTTTTTTTTCCTTTCCTAGATATGGTTTTTCACACGGCTTTTGCATCACAGCACAGTCTACAAATCCTCTCAAGGAAAGTTCAGACTATTCTTCCATTTATAGAAAGTGATAAGCCGTGAGAGAGAAACAATGTAAAAGAGCTGCTGGTTATTTGCCAAGTCACAACAAGAAACAAAGAGGGTTTGCAATGAAAAATGTATTCTTATAATCCAAGTTCACACAGATTTCATATTGTATATTTTGCTAAAGACATTTTTGCACATTTTGACAATCTCCAAAATAACAAAGATAAAGTCTAGTAGGAAAAAAAGAAGCAAAAGCAATGACCCAATGGCCCTAAAATGGACATATTAATGTATTTAATGTTTTGCGTATTTAGTGAAAGCTTAAGCACAGTGTTTTTCCACTGTTGTTATCCCAGACGTGACCCCAGCTGGAGAGGTCATGCTTAATCTCCAGTACAGGCAGAACATGACAGCCCAAACAGAGCTCTTTAAAATTTCAAATTACTGCTGTCTAATAATTCTGCAGGCTTAAAATAATCACCGCATCTTGTCCCTGTAGTTCTGCTTAAGGCAACAACACTGTATTTTCTCTCTTGTCGTCCCAGTGGTGACAGTGGTTAGTTTTGGCACAGAATAAAGCACAGCCTCACAGATGGAGCTTAGCCTGTACTTGATTTCCAGCTACTGTTATTACTAGTAGAGTAAGAATGTGTTCCTACAAAGGTAGACCTTGGCCTTTTACTCAGAGTCGCATATATACTATAGCCACGCTTTTCTGACATGGTTCGCTTAGTTTGATTATGCACTGAAAGGGTAACAGTTCACATTATTATTCAGAAGTGAATGCCTTATTAGCTAGTCATTAAAATCTAACAAATGTTGTAACACATTATTAAGTATGTGTCAAAGTCAGTGATATAATAATTAATTCAGACACTTAATAATGAGTTATTAACGCAAAGCTATCTAACCATTTAATTACTCATTGGGTTACACGGTCTCATCCATTAAAACTGCCAAAGCCACAAATAGCTATAATACTGTATAACTGAATAAGCATTAACAATGGACACTGAGGCTATAAGGTCAGAAACTCACTCGCTACAGGAGAATCTCAAATCCACTAAATAAAAAATGGCTAACACTAAGTCTCTTAACATTTTCATACATGTTACTTACGACACGTTTAGAGTTTTAGCAAAGGTGGGACATTGGAAATAAATGGTGTTCATTTTAGTTACTTAAGTTGTCACAGTAATTTTACTATAGTAGAGAAGATAATTTGATGAGAAACAGACAAAATCTTAATCTTTGAAGTCCCATTGCCACAGGTTTATAAAAAAAATAATAAAAAATCAAGCACCAAGCACTTATTTTGTAAGCGTATGGGGCATTCTTTAATAATAATGCAAGTCAGTTTTCAAATTCAAATTCAAAGCTTCGTTTAACATCAGCACAAAAACTGCAACAGGAGTTTCATGGCATGTGTTTCTGGGGCTGAATGAGTAGGCGGTCCAGAACTTCGTCTGATACAGTGTAAAAGTTTGTTCAATATCAAAGGAATTGCTCGTGTTCTCACACCAGTGAAAATGTTGAAACATTAAATAAATGATGGATAGCATCTTAACTATCAAGCTTGTTTAGTTGATAATGGAAATTCACATAACCTTCAAATATTCCTATTCTCCCGTCTCTTAGGAAGGATACTTCTTTTGTGTATATATGAGGTAAGACAAGCTAGCCACAAAATGTTTTTTGAGAAAATTAAGTTTATTTATTTATTTTTTTTGTTTTTTTTTTGTTTTTTAAATGACATCAGAAACAGCAGTATGCGACATTACGTGATGGCAGAGCTTCAGTTCATCCTTTGTCATTTTTTTTTTTTTTTTTTTTTTTTTTTAATAAATAGGACAGGGGGAATGAATGAGAGAGAGAGGGGGAGAGAAAGAAAGAAAACCAAAGGGGAGAAGAGACGGTGAGAAGGGGGGGGAAGAGAGACAAAAAAAAAAAAAAAAACTCCTGGGTCACCTGTATGGAGAAAACAAACAAACAAACAAACAAACAAAAACAAACAGAGGAGACAGCAAACAACAAAGAGCAACATAATAATAGAGAAAACAAAGCACCATCACAATAAACTAGCTAGTCATAGATATCAGTATTTACTAAGTAATAAACGATATTGTGCAGCACGCAAGATAGACAGCGCACAGTGTGCTTTGAGGTAGCAGCCAAGAAAGCTTTAGTCCGCGTCTGTGAATACCCATGTGTGCATACCTGTGTGGATCAGCATGCTTGCATTCCAAAGGTTTCTCCATGTAATGATCTGCTAGGGAGTGTGGGGGGGCCACAGCCCCGTCCTCCAGGGTGTGAAGCGGGTATGGAGGAGATCAAAACTCCAGACATCCAGAGGCCCCCAGAACACAAGAGACCATGGAAGACCAACAGAGGGGCAGCCGCGCCACTGTTCCAGTAAGAGCTGAGGAGAGTCCCAGATGAGGGCTCGCCCAGCAGCCGCGGAGCAGAAGTCAGGGGGAGTTGCAGTGACGCGCCCGTGAGCTCCGCCGGCCCCCAGCTGCGCCTGAGTGACCGAGCCCTAGGCCGAGAGGCCGGGGGCACCCCACCTCCAAAGGGGCCCGAGCGAGCCCCAGGCCCCGACAAGCGGCTGCCAAGGAGTGAGCCGGTGTGTACCCGGACGCCCACCCCCAGACACAAAGAACCACCAACACACCGACACCTGAGGGAGTCCGCCACCGGCAGGGGAAGTGGTGGTGGGTGGAGATAGGCCTCCAAACCTTGGAGGGCCTGAGGTGTCCCCAGAGAGGTGGCGTCTGATACCCAACCTGACATATAGACACAGACATACAGGCACCCACAGACACAAACATCCATTCCCACCCTCATGCTCTCATATGCACTCACTCCACACTCAACCAACGTGGAGACACACAATCACACTCCCCAAGCGTACTCTACAAACCGGGTCTAGGTACCCTTGCCCCTGGAGGGGGGAATTGCACCCAGACCCAGGTGGTGTTACCCTTTTCCCTGCGGTGGGGAGAGGCAGACCACCCCGACTCCGCAGCAGCAGGGAGGCCCCACACCCCAGACCGCAGTCGGACGGCCAACTCCTCCTACTAGCCCTCCCGCTCCAGCAGGCCGCAGAGAATGGGGGTGGGAGAAGACTCCAAACCTCCCTCCACCCGCTCATTGTAGTGTTGATGCATATGTGTTCTAAGGTGCAATTAAAACCCAGGAGGGCATGGAGCTACCTGCCAAGGAGCAGCAGGTAAGCGCATAGTCCCTCCTGCTAACCCTCAATGACTAAGTGTATTTAAAATTGAGAGGTGGGCAACGACGTCAGGGGTGAGGTATACACCCTGATGTTGATTTGGACTCCGTGATTGTGCCCACCCCCAAGATCCTATATGTATGTGTAATGAGAGTGTGAATAATGTGAATGTCTAAGTTGTGGGATAAAATTGAGGCAGAGGCAGCCAGAAGGGGACGGGGGGGGGGGGGGGGTAGCCTCCTCTGCACCCTGGTGACATACCCCCACTCCAAGGCCCTGCATGTGTGGGTGGTTGTGGAGGAGCGGGAAGAGGGAGGCAGCTGGAGATGGGGAGGGAAGGAAGGGAGGGGCAGGTAACCCCTCCCTGGGGCCAGCTCCCCCGCTGACCCCAGTAGGCACTCCCACCCTCCGCGACCCGCCAGGGAAGGGGGGCCCAGGCCCATCAGACCGGGGCCCAGTGCAGTAGCGCCCCCCGGCTCCACAGAGCCCCCCGAGAAAATTAAGTTTTAAGAGAGTCTTGCTGTCCACAGGATATTAAGAAGTGCCATGTTAAAGACTTCAGCATACTTTATCCATTATGTATATGGATCCATAACTGAAGACGTAGTACTAATATCAGTACTCTTAGATGAAGTTAGAAAGTTTGGTCCTGTTACGCTTCAATGACTTGATCGGGAGTCCGCCTAGCCTAGACATTCTCTCTGTCTTAATGTCTGCATGGAAACTAAGCTTTGCACTGAATGGCCTGGTAGGACTCTGGGAACAAATCTACACCAAGTCTGTCTGGTGCAGCTGGTGAGCTCATACTGCAGTAGCAAATCGAAGGGGTGGGTGAGAGAGAGAAAGAATAAGGAAGAGGTCACAGTAAAGAAAGCATGGAGAGGAGAAAGGAAGGAAGGAAGAAGAGGGATGGACATGGGGAGAAAGCGGAACTGAGCACAATTTAAGAGGAGAGAAAAGCATGAAAACCACTGGGAAGACATTTAACAATCAGAAAGGCGCAGATAAAAGACAGGGAAAAGGAGATAAGAAAAGAATACAGTCAAAGGAAGATAATAAAGAATAAAAAAGGAGCAAAAAATAAAAAGCCTGAGTGAAAGAGAAAGAAGAAAAGTAAGAAATGTAGAAGCGGGTATAAAATTAAGGTAAGCGACGGGAAGAGAGTGAGTTGTACAAAGATCACATGGCCAATGCACAGCCAATTTGAGTTACTCTCCCTACGCCGTTTGATCCCACTCTGTCCGTCTCCACGGCGATTAACGGACAGCAGAGTTGTCACGGGAACAGCCTAGAGGGGGAGTAACGCGGAGGAGGTACGTCATCTGGACTGAGCGGAGAGAGAAAGCACGGTAGCAAGAGAGAAAGGGGAAGACCCCAAACCACAGCAGCACATAATTAAAATGGCTCCTCACACACACATTTCAACAAATCCAATAATGAACAGCCTCCCCTCGTCTCCACAGAGACACACAGTTCACCAGTTTCTTCAAACTTTTCACTAGCTGATGCTGGCTGTCATCAAAGTGCCAATATCTGAAACAAGTTTATGCTTGTCTGCATGAGAGTGTGAGAAACTTTATTTTCATCAATATGGATTCCTGAAGGCCAATGAAGACACACAGGTGCTGAAGGTGTCAATAGCGAATACGGATATTCAATGTATTCAAATTTAATCATCCCCGTGGCGAGCAAAATTATTCATCAAAATTAAAAATTTGATGAAGTATTTCCCCCAGAATTTAGTTCTCGTCACAGTGGAAAAGCCTCTGTAACAGCATTCACACCGAAACGAAAACTCTCCAGTGAAGCCTAGAATAATGACAGACTCCTCTATGAATAATAACAAACTCCACCACCCTCATAAAACTTTGAATTCAAAGTATTTTAATATAAACGGTGGATTAGAGTGCAATGTCAATGAACTACTTTTTCATCAAATTTTAATATTTCAATTCAATCTAAATACAGACCAATTTTAACAAAGGCATAAGGTGTTATATTCTTTACCATCAGAGTAAATAAAAGAATAAAAGAAACAAGGTATATATAAAATAAAACAGACCTTACTTAAATGAGGCCCTCTTCCCCATTCGAGGCCACTTCTTTGTGTACCAATGGACCACTTTACATTTGGTTCTGACTATTTGCACTTGTGCATCTGCAATCTCACCACTGAATTCAAACCTGCTTAGACAGCAAACCTGAACTTCTGTGTCAAAATGACCTAGCATATATTGAGGGGCAGCAGTATGGCTTCATGCCGAGAAAGAGCACTACAAGCGCGATGTTTGCTTTGAGAGTGTTGATGAAGAAGTATAGAGAAGGTCAGAAAGAGCTCCACGGGGTCTCTGTAGGCATTGAGGAAGCATATGATAGGGTGCCAAGAGAGGAACTATGGTACTGCATTAGAAAGTCAACAGCAGCAGAGAAGTATGTGAGGGTGGTGCAGGACATGTATGAGTCAAGCAAGCCACTGGTGAGGTGTGCAGTAGAAGTGTTAAATATGGAGCTGCCAGACAGAAGTAAAAGAGGAAGACCACAGAGAGGAATCATGAAGTAGGACATGCGAGGTTGGTAAAACACATATGACATGCTAGGGCCATGGTGAGATGGAGGCAGATGAGCTACTGTGGCTCCAAATAAAGGGAGAAACTAAAGAAACGGAAGCAGCAGCAGACTGGTGATCATGGCAGGTTTGTGGCTGAGACCAAGAGACCAAACAGCAGTAAGTCTGAAGGGAGAACTCAAGTCACAAGTCATTAGTTGACCTGAAACATGGTTCTTGTAGTCCATAATAACCTAAGGCATGGCAAAAATTTACCATAGCGCACCTACACCAGGCTTACCAAAAAGGCTGATTTGTGGGGGGCTACAACAACAACAGGGTATTAGACCCCCATTTATATCAATGCAACTTCATCCTCTTCTCTAAAATTAAATTCAACTCGGGGGTGACCATCTTCATACAAAGAGGAAAAGAAGGCAAGCACCACAAACGTGATAAATGGTCAGAACTTCCAGGAAAGAATTTAAAAGGACACGTTGAAAGTGGTAGAGAGCTGCCCAAGTAAATAATCTTGAAGGAAGCATCATGAATTTAAATCGGATGTGTTTTTTGGACTGCATGTGCGACCATCAAACAAAACAAAAAAAAAGAGAATCCTAAAATGAATTTAATGCATCAGTGTTTAATGTGAAGTACTGTGCACAAAAACACATTGTCAAAAAGAAAAGACAAGTATACTCCTGGGAACAATCAACCAAATGTTGCCACTAGTCTAACAACACTAGCTGTTAGGATTAAAACAAACATTGCAAAGAAAGTTTGCCCATCGTTTGCCTATGGCATATCACTGTGTACTTTAGACAATGGTGTGATTGTTTTCTCAGCCCCCGCTGATTCCAAAGTCATATTGATGCAAAGTTTGATTAAAACAAGTCACTTGAATGTTCATAAAATGAACATGGCAGCTCCAGGCAACAATCAGTCATGTTTTATCTAACGGAAACCTCAGCGCTGTCAAATGAAGCCAACGTGTTGCAGTTTCTTAAAGGGGCACTTGTGGCTGGTTTAAAAAACAAAAATAAACAGTTTGTAATACAATTATCTGACAGACGATCCAAGATCATTCTTCATGGGTTTCCATCAGGGTTTTTTGCCATTGCTTGGCAACTCAGTTTCAGCAAGTTTCAGCTCTGTCAATTAATTTTCTATAGGACTGAGGTCTGGAGACCGTAATGTGCTTCTTCTTTAGGCTCCACTCTCCCTCTTTTTCAGAATTATTGTCTGACAATCTTAACTGATAATTTGTCTCTCACCAATAAATGAAACTACTATAAAAACTATACACGTGAAATAATTACTTCCCCTAATGTATGTATTATTGCAAAGAAGACATTAAAGTTGGACCACAAAAATTCTAAATGTCTTAATTTATTTATCAATCATAAACTTCATTAAAAGCATTTTATCTTCACAGACAACACAAAGCAGTAAGTGTATTGCTTTAAACAACGTTTCCAGCTGGGTTTTAGCACCTGAAGGCTAAATATAAAGCTGTAGCAATAACCTCTTACACATGTGACAAAGGATATTCTCACCTGCCAATATGGCTTTGTGTGCCTGGAATTTCTGGCCAGCAACACACAGGGAGCAGTCGGTGAATCTGGAGCTTGCCCACAGATCTCCAAGTTCTTCCGCCAGCCTGCAGTCAGGAACCCTCACCATGTTCATGGTGTTCTGGCCTGAGATATTCACAGAGTCTTGCACTACGCTCACCTGAAAAGACACACACACGTTTACAGATTACCCCCCCATGTCGTAAATTTTGTGCCCTTTTTATTGTGTAAATCGGAATAACTTGTTTTAGAGTGAATAGTTCCTTTAGCACACTGACTGGTTCACACAGAGGCAAATAAACAGCATGCAATGTTCATAAAAGGAAAATAAATCGGTAAATCAAACATGCTGTGAATGCTTAATGTGGGTTCACTGTCTCTGTAATCAATACATCAGCCACTCAGTATGGAAGTAATTTGAAGAAAACCTATTGTTCCTTCTTTATCAAATCAGACTGGCTACACTCCCAAACAATCCAAAAAACCCGCATTGAAGTCAAATTGGGAGTGCCAGTATGTGTGTGTGTGCATGAGAGTTGTCTGTATGTCTTCCCTGCTGACTTCACCACCTGTTCCAGACAATGTCAACCAGACTCATTTATCTCTCAACAGGACTCACTGCAAACACACACAAACAAGCAGGCTCATGAGCACAAACACACCCACATATTCACACACACACTAATTACTAAGTAATTTCCAACAGACTGGATTGACTGACTTGCAGTTTTTCACCTGCCTGGAGTGCAATCTAATCAAAGAGAAAAATTAGCTAGCTATAGCCTGGTTTGGAACATTCTGTAGTTAGTTAATTAATTAGTTAGTTGTCTGGCTTTCGATTCATGACAGATTAGTCTAGTAATGACGAAGTCCAGAGTCATTCTAGCTAGCATCCGCGGAGTGAGGGTTAAACGGTGAAGGATTATTAACTGAGTTCCAATAATAAACTAAAACTAATGGTCTAGTTAATTTTGTTGAAATTATTGGAAGATGTCCTATTCTGATTGGATTAATATAATCTTGTAACGATTGAGTTTTTAGTAGAAGACAAAGACTGCATTGACAAAGTTACCAAGGCTACAACTTTGGTGTCAAAGAATTAATTTCAAAGAATAAAGAATATGGCTCATATTACCAATTATGATAAATTGTCAGTGTTCAACAAAGTCTCCTTTAGTGCACAACTTGTAAATTAATGTGTTTTAAATTGTATAGCCGAGGGCTCAGTAAATTGTCAAATTAAGATTTTGCTAGTTTTCTGTTATTATAAGACATTAAGGCCATACTCCCCAACTGGGTTGCTTTCTTTTTCCTTTAAATTAGGCCTTTTAGGGTCAGGTAAGTTTACGGACACTGTAACGACACTATATTATGATTTTTTGAAAAGAAGTGATCCCACTCGTAGTTTTTTATACTTGTAACCATTTGATTAAAGAAAATCTGAATCGTATTATTATTACTATTACTGTATTATTTTCTAAAATGGCACAATGGAACAGTGGTTAGCACAGTCACCTCATAGCAAGAAAATCCTGGGTTTGAATCCAGCCTGAGGCCGTTCTCTGCAGAGCCTGCATGGGTTCTCTCCAGTTAATCTGACGTCTTTCCACAGTCCAAAGAATGTATGGGGTTGGGTTAACTGGTCATTCTGAACTGGCTAAAGATGTAAAGTAAGCATAAAAGATTGTCTATGTCTTTGTGTTAGCCCTGTGATAGATTGGTGACCTGTCCAGGGTGTACCATGGACGGGTGCCCTATGACATCTGGCACAGCCAAAACTCTGGATGGATAGATTCTAAACATGATTTCATTAGAATATTATTGATTTTCAGGCTAAGCACTCTTGCATTCAACAAAACACTATTCAAAGACTTCTGACATGTTTTTTCTATCAACTTAAATAAATGTATTTTGTCATAGCTGGCAGTATTGGTGGTGGATGGAAAATGAAATTTGCAGGACTTGGTTTTCAGTTACATTTAACACCACAATTAAGAGCTACAGGGCACCTGACACCTGATAAATCAAAGGACGCTTGTTCTCCTGTTTTTCTCGCTGACACCTTCGAATAGCTTTCAGTAAACTATTGTCAAGAACAAGGCCAAAAATCCCAAAACATCCCACAAAGTGACCTTGCTGTTAAAGCATCAGCAACTGAGGCTGACACCCAAAAATCCATAAAAAAATAAATAAATAAAAAAAAACTAAACTAAATTACAGCCCGGTTCCCTTCTCATCCATCCCCATTCAACCATCAGCCCACCTATTCGTCCAATGCCACATCCATCCACCTATTCAAAGAACACAAAAAGAGTCCTAGAAAAGGAGGAAAAGTGCATACAATAGAGAAGTACATGGCAAGCAGGAAATTGAATGTCAAGGAGCCTTGTTTGCTCCTGATGGAGGTTTGAGGGTTAGCCTGAAGGGGACAGAAAGACAGACTGATAATAAAACAGAAGAGTAAGAAAAGCAGGAGATTGGGGGGGAGGGGGAGATATGGAGATAATAAAAGTGGAGAGAATACAGATGCAGAGATACCAAAAGACAGACAGACAGAATAGAGAGAAGCCATCACACACAAAAGAGCTAGGAGTGAGTGAGCCATTGGTGGGATCTACAGTTGAAGATGACCTCTCATAGTAGCAGCTCATTCCTGGTACAGAAATGACAGGGACAGTGTGAAGAAAATGTGACTATTCTGAAGAAGGAGAATTCAAAGCATTCCTGTGTGTGAGACAGTCTGGTTTCCACAGCTGGGCCTATTATTCACACTCCTAGGAGATGCAGGTTTGACTGACATATGTACATCTCAACACACTGACAGATGGGAACTAAAAATAAAGCCACATTCACACGAGAAAGAGACATTCCTGTGCACAGACTTTGGCATTCATAAAACACTGATTAGTAATACAGAAGGCCTGGTAGATAGGGATTTGCTGCGTATAAGGGAGGAACAGGAGGAAAAACAGAAGAGAGAGACAGACGCACAGGCAAAGACAAAGAGGGCGGAGGACAGAAGTTCACTGAGCTCAAGCTGGAATGAAAAATGGCTTTAGGAGGAGAAGAGGAGGAGAGAGGGGAGAGTCCAGAGCTGTGTCCTGAGTACCCACTGAATAAAATAAACAAGTGCTGAAAAGCAAATTGGAAGGGAAGCCTGGAAGCTTGGTCCGTGCGTTTCGGTATAAATAGCCCAATTAGTATGGTGGAGCCGTCGTTGGGCTTTTAGATGCAGTGTGGCAGAGCCGGTCTAATTACTGGCTAACTTGACCAATTATTTCACTGTTTAACCAGGCAGAAACTAAATCGCAGCACCTGGTTATTTAGATACACTGGCTGCCCAGACAGTCTTCACACCATTAGCTGTCATCTTCAGTCATTGTCAGCTTCCTCCTGCTTGCATTTTCCCCACTCGAAAACAATTCTCATAGTGATCGAGCAGACAACATTCCTAACCATGTATACACTTGATCTTAATTCAGTCTTACAATAAGTATACTTTGTCATCTTAAGTCTTCACTTATTTTAGTAGAGATGGGTGAATGCTTTGTGATGAGTTATTTGTCACCTGACAACAAAAATGTAAGTCCTCCCAAGAAAAAGGCATTAGTGTTCAACATCTTAATAAATGTCAAAAACGCATATACAGACTGTGTGACTCTTTCGCATCGAGATTTCCTCAGTGAAATTATAAACTCCACTAACAGACGGTATATAAAGATGAACGTAGCCTCCAGGTCTGTGAAGCCAATGCATTAGTGAATTAAATCCTCATCGTTTCCAAGCAGGGGGTGAGTCCCTTTATAGAAGTCTAAGGACACAATCGTGCTGCTTGCGTGATTTATGGGTTTTATTGTTAGTTTCTAGTTTTTTTTCTTAGTACAGCATCACATTAATTGTCTAAGTTGTGCTCCCCACCTAGCAGTTGACAAGTACCAACTGTATGAAAGCTCTCAGTCACATCACATCCGGCTTCAGCAAAGCAAAAGCTCAGGTGCAGGCTTCAAAACAGCTGGATGATGTCACACTAGTTGTTTTATATGTTTTTATATGAAGTCCAACTTATTATAAGAGAGTCACAGTCATGACACCCTCCCATCCTCATATCGTTTTTAATTAATATTAGATTGTTCAGGAAGACGTGTGGAGGCATCCCGGGTAAATGTAGTTTTTTCTTTAAAGATACCTCAGTAATGGAGTGTTAACTGAATGTTGGTCAATATCACAATTTTAATATCGACTTTGATTCTAAACTTTGAGTTTTGGTGTCAACGAGGTCAATAAGAATGATCCCTCAGAGGAAAACTCCATAGTAACTCTGCCAGCAGTGCAATTCAATGCAATGAAAGAACTGAATTAACCAACCAACCAACTAAATGATTGACTGATTTGTATTTATTACCCAGTAGTTATACTGATGATTATCATGATGATGATGACGACAGAAACCACTTATGTATACAACCTTAGGTAAGAAAATAACAGTAATGAAGAATCATTGCAGCTATATCACCACAATCATCATTTGTTTTGGTAATTAAGTTCCAGAGATAAGTACTTACTAAAGCGCTTGCCTCCCAGTTAGTTCCTCAGACATCAAGATGAATCTCATTGTAAACCCTCCAGGCAACGCAGAGTTAATATTGAGTTTCAGCACCCAGATGATTTATTCATAATGCATCAATCTTTTTCTGCCTGTTTATGTGTTTGTTTATGGATTTACAGTGTTTTGCCATGCGTGAAATAGTTCGAAAAAGGAAAAAAAAGAGATTCAAATCAAATGAAATTCATTAAGTTCTGGAACACTTGTTCCTTTACCTGCCAAGACTCATTTTCTCGGTGCAGTCCTTTGCATTCACAAACACGTAAACACGGGCCGAGATGACGGACGAAGCAGACGGACATATGGACAGATGCATGCATACATACACTCACCTCAGCAAACTACACACTTTCTCACACATATGACAGGACACTACTTGCTGCTGATGTATCATTTTTAAAAAAAAGTGTAATTTCCTTCTTTCTGTTATTTTTTACCATAGATAATTTGCATAAATATTATTTGACTTTCCACACAACATAGTTTTAATGACCTGCTTTGAGTGAAGGCAAACTTCTAACCTAGTCTGGCTTCCGTCCTCTGCATAGCACCGAAACTGCTCTTATAAAAATAACAAACGACCTTCTTATGGCAGCTGATTCTGGTCTCCTCTCCATCCTTATTCTCCTTGATCTGAGTGCAGCGTTTGACACCATCTCTCATCCCATTCTTCTTAGCAGATTAGCTTCTATTGGTCTCTCTCATACTCCATTAGCCTGGTTTAAATCATACCTGTCTGACCGCACTCAGTTCATTCAATTAAAATCCTTCACTTCTCAGCCTTCTCCTCTATCTACTGGGGTGCCCCAGGGATCTGTCCTCGGGCCCCTTCTTTTCATCATTTACCTTCTTCCACTCGGACATATTTTTCGTAAATATAATATTCAGTTCCACTGCTATGCCGATGACACCCAGCTTTACCTCTCTACCAAACCTGATTCTACTCTTCCTCCACCCTCCCTTATCCTCTGCTTAGCTGAACTCAATTCCTGGTTCTCCTCCAACTTTCTTAAACTCAACAGCAATAAATCAGAACTTCTCCTGGTCGGCACTAAACGATTGCTATCCAGAATTAACAATTTCTCTCTTACCATCAATAATTCGCTGGTCCCTATCTCTCCCTTGTCATTCTTGATAGCACATTATCCTTTAATTCACATATCAATAATGTCACACGTGCAGCATATTTCCAACTCCGTAATATCAATCGCCTCCGCCCTTTCCTCACTCCTCATGCCACTGCCATTCTCGTCCATAATCTTGTTATCTCTCGAATTGACTACTGTAACTCACTATTATTTGGCCTTACACAAAAATCTATTAACAAGCTCCAACGTGTCCAGAACTCTGCTGCCCGTATTATTACTAGGACTTCCTCTACCCACCACATCTCCCCAATCCTGAAGCAGCTTCACTGGCTCCCGGTTAAATGTCGCATCCATTTTAAAATAATCCTCTATACATTTAAGGCTACTCATTCTCTCTCTCTCCACCATACCTCTCCGATTTAGTACAGATGAACTTCCCATCCCGGTGCCTCAGATCTTCATCTTCTCTTTCTCTCTCTGTTCCTTCCGCTCGTCTGATTACAATGGGGGGCAGGGCTTTTAGTTGCTCTGCCCCTCGACTTTGGAATTCCTTACCCCCTGACCTCAGAAATATTAGTTCATTCCCTCTTTTTAAGTCCACCCTCAAAACTCATCTGTTTAAAATTGCTTATGTTTAAACCTCTGTATGCTCTAACTTTTATCTGTTATTCTTATTATTGTGTATATTTCCAGTTTCTGTGTTTTTATCTGTTGTAGTGTCCTTTGGTGCTTTGAAAGGCGCTATTTTTAAATAAAATGTATTATTATTATTAACCTGAAAAGGTGCTATCTAGACAGACAGCACTCAGGATGAGAATAAATATCCACTAGTTCTATGCAAAATAGAATTCCTTTATGCTGCTTTCTCCCAGACGTCCTCACCACACATTTTCATGACTGTCCTTCCGATTCTTTCAAACTCTTTACTTCTGAGATCATTAAGGATGTCATTCGATAAACATAACAAGTCTTAAAATTAAGAGTATTTGTTATGTGGTATGTTAAACAATAACCTGTTAAAGGAGGATGTTTTTCACAATTATTCAACAGCTTAAATTTGTTAACTTTTTGGGTCATTCTTCTAAGAAAAAAAACCTAATGAACATAATGGGAAAAACAAATTCTGTCCATCTCTGCAGGCAGAAGCAAAGTCTGACAGTAAATGGTTCAGAAATGGTTTCCAGGTTGGCAACGAGCCGCTGCCAAAATGGTAGCCTTATTTTAATTGTTTGGAATTGGAACAATTATGTCCATATTTCGAAAATAAAACCTGATACCAAGATCGTCTGAAAGCAATTTACATAACACAGATGTTATTTTTTTAATCGTCTGTATGTGTGCAACACACACATACAGAGGAAATGTTACCATTGTGCCTTATTAATTATGCAAATTAAAAATATCAGTGTGAGGCTGAATGCATTTGAAATCACACATTTGCAAGTTTTGGGTCATTTGCCGCCACTGAGGGGGAAAAAAGGAAGATAACAGTTCCACATTTGAAAAACTGCATTAAATTAAACCAGAAACTGATTTACTGCATGTTTTCCATCCTTCTCTATTTATTAGATCAGTGTTGCTCCCAATCAGTCTGTCTTTTAGTATCAGTACAATGATACACTTTATTTTTCTTTAAGTATAAAGTCAGTTCTGTTGAGTGTTATTTATTGTTTTATTCAATCGTTTCACTGTTTTATTGCACACCTCACTTTTGCCTTTAGATGTGACAGTGTGATGTAATGTAGCTCTAGCACACTCATTTGCCTTGACAAAGATTATACACTGAAAGCACTGAATAGACATGAAAAGTGCTTCCTACAGTGGCAACCACACCATACTAAATGGCTGACAGTGATCCAAATGTGGCTGCCTGGGGCCACTAAAAACCTACTATTGATCTCTCTGGAGGTAACTACAGAAGCATTAACAAATTAAATCAGACAAACATCTTTTACAGCATTACCCACATTATATCACTGCTGTGTTTCAAATCAAACACACTGCTAGTCTGAGGATTCACTACTAGTTGTGTTTCTACTGCTTCAGTGGAACAAATGTGTTTAAATAAATCATTACAAATGTATTACGAGTTAGTTCAAGGAAAAGCACAGCCACACTTCAGAATTTCATTTATCTGTTATTTACATTTTTAATGGAAATTTGATTGCAATTGAACCTGAATCAAATGTCAGGGGAAAATATTGCATTTTATAATAGATTTTTAAGACGCAACAACAAGGTGAGTGCATGCTATCTGAGGAATAAATCTAATAACAAAGTGCATGCAATTCCACTATTTTTCGATAAACAACATAAATACACACTCATGATGTACACCTACTCATTTCATCGACAAACTCTCAAAAGATCTGTGATCTTTGAAATTGTCATTTCAACCCTTAAACACAAAAATTCATCACCATCTTTTTATAATGTACAACTTGCTCTCCACTCTCTAGCCAGCTAGAGTAAACAGGCTTGATATCACAGACGCGCTCTGCAGCTCTCTTACTCATTCCCTGCATCTACTTTTAGATTTTATTGCTCACAAAAATCAAAAAAACAAAGCGCAATGACAGGATGTTGGAGTTTGGAGACAGTCTAATACACGGGTCTGAGTTAGTGGCCCTCTGGCAGCTGCAACAGGTGACACAACTGATTAAACCGGAGAATAATAGAGGAATCTGATTTAGTCCTGACACCATTAAACAAACATAGCCCTAAATCCCAGAGCTATTAAACAAAAGTCAGAAATAAACACTGTTCACAGGAAGGCGACAGCTAAAACCGCCACCTTCTTTAATTAAAGGCTATTCACTTCCTCCCAGCTGATCATTGTTTTTTAACCTCCTTATTCCACCCATAAGGATTTAATGGAAGCTCTTATATTTCCAGTGTTTGCTCGGTCTTCCCTTTGGTGAACAAAGAGTAATTAATTTTATTTCTGTTTTGTTTGCAGAAAACTTGGGAAAAAAAAAAAAGAACCAACCACTAAATACTGGATGACTAGTCTGAGCAGCTATAGACACGAGCCCCAATCAGACAAAGAACACTGCTGCATAACAACAAAAACACCACTAAAGCGGTTTTTGATATAGCTTGTGTTTACTCCTACTATGCAAGACCATAGTGCTATAAGATTGTTAGCAGTAGAAACCACACTTTCGTTAAAGGTGACCTATTATGTCATTTATTATTCTTGGAGATACGATACTAGAGCAGCTTTAAACGATTCACAGTTTAAAATATACCTTATCTATTTTATACCAACTCCTGCTGCAGCCAGTCAGTTCATCTTCTGTCTGAAATAGGCCATTTCATTTCCTTCCCCACCCTCCCTTTATGATACCTTTCTTCTGAACCAGCTGCCCCTCACAAACAAAAGATTTCAACAGCGTATGAGTGGGGCTTTGTGCGGAAAAGTCATGTTAGAGATATCTCCTCTCACTGACACTGTACATAGCTAAGAAAAGACAGTCAGACAGTGTTTGGAGCTTTTAGCTAACAGGGATCACATGCACATAAAGTAGATTAAACAAAGATTCAAATATTGAGGTTAATGTGTATGTTAACACGTATATTAATATCTTTAATATTAGTTTACACACTCACCGACCACTTAATTAAATACACCTGTTCAACTGCTAATTAACACAAATATCTAATCAGTCATTCACATTGTAGTAACTCAATGCATTTAAGGCTGCACACCTGGTCAAGACAACAAGCTATAGTTCAAACAAAGCAAAAAAAAAAAAAAAAAAAAAAAAAAAAAAAAAAAATGGGGAAGAAAGGTGAGCTCAGTGGCTCTGAATGTGGCAAGTTTCTTGGTGCCACACTGGCTAGTCGGAGTTTTTCAGAAATTGCTGATCTACTGAGATTTTCTTTCCAACCAGCTCTAGAGTTTACAAAGACTGATCCAAAGAGGTGAAAATACCCAGTTCTCAGGGTGAAAATGCTGGAGTATAGGCAGACTGTTGGAGCTGAAACGAAGGCAATAGTAACTCAAATACCCACCAAAGCTGAGGATCTCTGAATGCACAACGCGTCAACCCTTAAAGCAGATTGTCTACGGCAGCAGAAGACCTTAGAGCAGACAACTGAGGCTAAAATTGGCACAGGCTCAGCAAAACTGGACAATCAAAGAGAGGAACATTTCTGCTTTTATATGGTTAGAATTTGGCAAAAAAACCCAAAACAAAACATGCAAGCATAAATCCATTCTGCCGTGTATCAATGGTTCATGCTGGGGGTAGTGTTGTATGGGTGTGGGGGATATTTTGTTTGGGCCCTTTAGTGTCAACTGAGGATCATGATAGTGCTGACTATGTGCATCCCCTTTCATTAAAGTGCATGCGTCTTCTGGTGGTTACTTTCAAATTACCTCTATAGTTAATAAATATCAATCTAAGACCACACTTTCAGGATGTGGTAGAACAGCACATTGCATCATGCCATCATGTCAATATGGACCAAACTCTCTGAGAAAGTTTCCAGCAAGTTGTTGTCTCTATGCCAAGAAGAACTAAACCAATTATGATGGCAAAAGAATCCAAACAAGTACAAGCCTAATACAGTGGCTACTGAGGGGGCATAAAAAAATAAATAAATAAAACCCACACACACAGACTACCCAACAGTCCACTGAAAGCTCAGGGCATATTTCCATCAACAACATGATAACAAAATATCAATATATTTGGACATTTCTGAGTTTATTTCTAAATGTTACAAAAATATACTGAACACTCATTATCACATTTACTAAAGGAAATGTGGGAAAATGAGGAAAACTACTTTGCCAGGTGTAGCACGAAATGAGAATGCTGTTGCTAATTGCATAATGGGAAAAGCTGGATTATTGATAGCAGTTTTAATTCAAGGTAAGAATAATTAGTTTTTGGCCAAACACAACAGTAGCTCTTCTTTTCCAATTCCGACCAACAGCACACTACAAAGTTAAGCCAAGAAAGTTAAAGTTTTCACAAAATATTAACTATAGGTATCCATCCTGGTCTTACAGTGGTCACTTCACTGGCTGTGTGCAGGGATCCAGCTGTGTGAATTTCTGAGACTCTGCTCATAGACATACCTACTGCCCTGCCACTGACATGGTGGTATTTTGGTGAATCTACACAGACAGAGGCATATTTCATGCATGGTTTGAAGTCAAGCTGTTGAACGAGTATCATGGCTCAGGTCCTGATTCACAGCCAAGTATGCTGAGCCAAGCCAACTTTGTTCTTACACATACAGGCACACACAGACAGACACACACTCAGACGCAGTTCCTCTACACACATGCACGCACAGACAGACACACACATATAATCAACACACGCTCAGTAACACCACTAGCTGCGAGCATGAGCCTCTGCTTTCAGTCTATGAGAACCAGCCATTTGGGTCTCCTTTTAAGTAGCTTTGTTTTCTCTGCTGGAAGATTACAGACACCAAAGTGATAGCTTTGAGACTCTGATGCCCGATCTAAGAAGCTTGAAGGAAATGTTTGGACAAAGAAAATAAATAAACAGGCAAAAGTTGCCTGTTTGTTCAATTTTCTGCAGTCTTTACTCTGGGAGAAGCAAAGTGCTTTTGATGGGAAATGAAAGAATATTTGTGCTGTTGGTGCGAAAGCACTGCAAAGATAGTATCTATTAAAGGATCCACTGTGGCTCAAGTCACATTGTGAGACAGAGGGGGGTCAAGCTTGCACTCTGTTTGCTTTGTTGTTTCACCTTCAATCAGCAGTTTTACATATCCGTCTTTGAGTAAATCCAAATTTACACCATTTAGCTACTACAAAACACAGAACTACACAAATATATTTCACCTCATTTCCCTTTTGCCTAACAAAAACCAAATCTCTCTGTGCATCCTTTCTCCCACGCCCCTTCTTCCTTGTGTCTCCCACCGCTGCCTCTTTATCCTGAACCAAGTGCTGCTCATGTGTGTGAGTGTGTGCATGCCCGTCTTGTTCAGTGTGCAGGGAGAGAGCAGCTGGAGCATCTGCAGTCGTCTCCTCTGACAGCAGCACAGCATATGGCAGGGCCCTGTGAAGGATGGGTGCTGTCACCCGGCAAAGTGCTTACCCACCGATGGGAGAGGCGAACCGCGCTAACACCATGAGGAAGAGGAGGAAACAGCTGAACATCAGCACCCCACTCATTTATTCTCCCACCCTAGGAGAGGTGTACTGGAGGAGCCTTGAAGAAAGGGCTTTTACTCTAGCTATGGCCAAAGTCACAAAATATTAATATACTGTAAATCGCATCAAAAATAGTTATTCTGCAGGAGTTAAAGTTTCAAGAGAAAAAAAAGAAAAAGAACAGACAACCAGGTAACACATGCAAGTGCTGAGCTTCATGAACTCATTACAGTTTTATGACACAGAAGTGCATGAAATTTTGTGCAAAGTTGCATGTATAGTTTTGTAAATGATGATAATAATAATTATTATCATTACAATAACAGTATTATTATACTATTATGCTACTACTATTACTACTACTAGACACTTAACCTTTAGATTTTAAAAATTATTTCAGCCTAGGTCTTTCCTGCTTCTAAGCCTCTGCCCTTTTGCTTGAGTATCTTTCCCATTAATGTTGCTTTTGTGGCTTTAAGTCTCAAAAGTTAAAAGTTTGAGCATAAATCTGAAGAAACTTGTTCATTGGACATGTAGTAACAAACTAGATAAAATGGTTCATTTCTGCATGGGAAGAAAATCTTCTTTTCGTAGCTTTTCATGCTAGCACTGGCTATGAGAAATCATACGCAGGTCATTATATTTCTATTTGTAAGTCATTAGTTGCTCTCTGGACTTTTTTCCTTTTCATTTTGGCTTTGTAATAAAATATAAACCTTTTCCATCAGGTTGCACCACAAGGAGAGCTGAGTGCTCAGTCAATCCAGTCAGAACATTTATCAAAGCTGATGATTCATTTTTAGTGTCTCAATCATTCAGGAACACCAAGATTCTCCGATTCTGGCCTCATCGGAGCCCAGTCTGACTGTGACTGCTTTTGTTTTCTTCCTAACGTGGAAATACTGAGCACAGAAACAAGGTTTTGATGATGCTTTGTTTTCTAGGCATTCCTGTTGTTTTTCTGCCTCTGTCACCATCTTCCAGTTCTCTGGATCCAACAATGTGACCAAGTGTCAAGCTTAATCAAACTTTAATCCTGTTAATGATCCTTGAATTTTGTTCTGCCCATTGTATTTAGATAAGTCTCCTCAGCATATAGTAAAGACTGATACACTGACCACAGCAACAGTCAAACTCTAGCATGCAAGTAGACTGCTGTGCGCACACAAACCTGTCATTCCTTGAACCTTCACAATAGAGGTTAAATATACAAAGTCACATGACCACAGTAATTAGAAGTACATGAAGTTGAAATAAACTGAAATTGTCATTTTGAACATGTCTAGTAAACATCTTAGGTGGCCATGAATAAATGTATCCAATTATGGAATGCTCTACCCAACATGCAACACATGAGCCATCTTCACCGCTAGCTTGAAGACCACGGCAGCCAGAACTGTACTATCATATTATGAAGGGTGTTTTGGGTTTTCATTTGGAAAAACTTCCAATTTTCAAAAACTGTGGTTATAGACTGTTTTACTAATTTAATTTTCCTCTTCTGGATCAAACAGTGTGGTTTGGTTATGCTCTTCCTCAACTCCTTTTCACTTCTTATCTCTCTGCAGCTTTCTTCTATGCTATATTTACTAAGCAGCCCACATTTATGATTTAGAATCTTCTTATAATTAAAACCACCTCCAAACCTTGCTTTTTCTCTTTTCTCTGTGGCACTTTCCAGTGATGTTTACAGAACCTGAAAAAATGTCCCCATCTGAAAACTTCATCTCCAGCTTAGCGGTTAATTTCTGTCTAAATCAGACAGCCGCCAAATATGAAGTAGTTCTCAAGTTTACGAGTGTTTGGTGCTTGAATGGGAAGTAAAATCAATGCCAATCCAGGTTTTATCAACAGTCATTTTCCCTCTGCATACTCCCCAGTGAATTGAAGTGATTGTTGCAGGGGCAAAATACAAACCCTGATTGTGGAAAAAAAAGGAATCAACAGGTTCCAGTTTGGTTCTCACACCTGAATCCTGTTTTTCACACGTTTTCCTTTCTAAAATTATATTTGTCTTTTTAAGATTTGACATTTTGACCACAATGTTAGCAATAAAGAAATTTGTGTGTGTACAACAAAAAAAGGCCAAAAATATTACATACTGGCATCTCTATCCAAGGTTAAGACCGAGAAAATGTAGTTTCTGCATGGTGGAAACAGATGCTGTTGTGGTTCATCCTGGCACCATTTCAGGAAGCTGGTATAAGCTAACAAATCTGAATTTGTTAATCTTGACACGACAAAACTCCACTTTTCTGCTTCAGAAAGAGTTAACCTAAATTCTGAGCTGGTTACTGAGTTAACAGACTCTGAACTTAACCTGCTTGCTGGCAGGTTTTCTACAACAAACTGAGTTTGACTACTCTCCTCCTGCGGTACCTGAACCAACTGATTGTGGTTTCGATTCCTCATTCATAAAGTCGCTGTCAAAGCTCGATGCAGAGCAAATCAACTGCAGAAGTTTTTATTTTCACAAACTTGAAAATCCCAGTACTTAACATAAGTGCTAATCAGTAAGATGCTAATTTAAGGATGAAGTCAACTATTACGTCAGATTTTACATTTTAACATTTATTGAAACCTATTAAACATTTACTTAATATTTAAAAAATGTTATTTATATAATTTTATAACTGCCTGAGGTTGGATGCACCCCAGAGTTTATTTCTATCTGGATAACTAATGTCACGGGTCAATTAGTAAACTGTCTTATCTGTTTCTCTGTCATTTTTTTCCACTTGCATTTTGTCCCCGGCAGGTTGAAATTTGAAACAGGGATTCCAGCTTCTATTGAAAATTCAAGTTGTGACCAGTATTAAAAGAATTATTGTTTTTGTATCAAACTTTTATTCTGTCTATGTTTATGGTAGAGCTATACAAGCTAAGTCTCATGCACACTCTTTTGGTCCGATGGATTAAAATGGAGGTCAGATGATGGCTTTCTTTCTCTGCTTAACTCAGGAAAAAAAATACTCAGAGCTGTCGAAACTTACTCTGACCCACCATACTGGAGCAGGACACTCAGAGTTGCTGAACTTTGAGTTTAAAAATAAACTCAGAGTTTGTTGAATACACTTCCTGGAATAAGGCCCTGAAGCCACAGCACACAGGACAGGAGGAGAAATAAACCATATCTGTGCAGCAACGTTAGTTCTGTGACTCTAGTTCTTATGGAGTAAAAGGGGACCACTGTGCCTCTGCTTTTCAGTGGCCAATTTACAATGACTGACAGGTACGTTTCACTACAAACTTTCCAAAACAACCTCTTCTTTCCCCTTTAGTCAATCAAAACAGACTTTCTGATTAACTCTTACATTGTCAGTCAACACGACTCTTCCAGCAGGCAAATAACGGCAGCCCAAAGTTGTTGGGTTTCTTTTTTTGAGGAGCCACTGGTCCTCCCGAGTGAGTCTGGCATTACTCTAAAATTTCTCTTAAGCATCTGCATTACCTGTAGCATGAACAATAGGATAAGCAGTGGTTTGACCTTAGAGCTAGAGGTTACCTGTGTTGCTGACAGGGGAGGAGAAGGTCAGTTACAGAGAGAGAGGGTTTAACCTCCCTTACCTCAGCATCGCATTAAAGGAGGAGGAAGCAAAATGAAGGTAAAAAAAAACAAAAAAAAACAACTCCAAATCCAATCTTGGCCTTTTGTTTTTGTCCTTTATCGTCTTTATTTTTCCATCTTCATCTGTTCTTTACCCCTGTGGCTTGATGCCACCCATTGTGCCCACATTCGCAAGAAGGCTTTTCCTTCAGTCTCTTCTCTCTGTGCCTTCTTCCCCTCCTTTTTATCTCCCCCTGTCCCTCATACTCTCTTTTGACAGCCAACGCAGCACCTTTAATGGGAGCCATCTCCTCATTAAATACCTGCAAGGTGTCTGCAGTGGTTTGGCAGGGATAGAAAGACAAAAAGAGATGGAGACAAAGGAAGAGACAGAGAGAAAACACATCAGCTATTGTTTAGGCACTTTCTGACATGACACATAGACAGACATAGACAGATTTCACTGTGTTAAATTTGAATTACTAATGTCTCTGGAGGCAACTGAACCGAACAGAAAGACCAGGGGGTCAGGAGGAGCGGCTGAGTCAGTTCCCCCCCTCCAACCTTAATCTGGCTTCTTTTCATAGCCTTTTTTCCTCTGACACTCTACTAGAAATACTAAAAGAAGAAGAATTAAGGGAGGGAAAAGAGGAAGGAAGTAAAAGTAGAGAAGCTCAGCAGACGGGTGAGGCAAGGGATACGAAGCAGAGGTGAAGGTAGAATGAGGAGAAAAAAGTAAGAAACTGTGATGCTCCAAGTGGGAGGCAGCAAGACATGAAAGGAAAAGGGAAAGGAGGAGGAGGAGATTGGGTCTGAATGAGAGATAAGATGGAGGGGAAAAAGAGGAAGGAGAAGAGATGAGAGAAGAGAGAAGAGGGAGCGGGCTGGGCTCTGGGGCGATGGGGCTCTCTCAGATGCAGGATGGGACCATCTGGACAAAAGTGGAGCCAGGTCTCTGACAGTAAACACTGGGCATCACTTTCACATGGAAAAAGACCAGGAAAAGAGATTCAAACACCCGTCCACACTTTCTTACCACCATCAACCCACTATGCTCCACCCAGTAGCTAACTCTGCCAACCATTCTTCACACATGTTGGTGAAAAATACTGCCACTCCCCTCAATATTGGCAATTTCATCACTACCACACAAAACACCCCACTTCCAGACTGCCTTTTTTCTCGAATAACACTCCTTTGCAGTATTTTTTTCTTTCAGAATTGATTCTAAAAAACACTGCTGCCTGTCTATATATCACATCTGACTTTCTCTGAGAAAATAAACTCTGTGTGCCCCTCAGGTCACTTAAGGCCATTCCTCCAAATGTTTCTAGAGTTTAAAAAAATGGTTGCTGTTATGCTGATGAAAACTTCCAATGTCTCCATCTTCCATTTATCTAATTTTCATATATAGCACTTTTTCTCTCTAAAATGTGCTATATAAATTTCCGCCGTCCTGCTTGTTCATCAGCGGAGCTGGCTAATTACAGCAGCAACAGATATTTACAGGGGAGGAAGTGGCCACTGAGGACTTGAACCAGCAACCCCATCTCTTTCCTTTCAGGAGAGTGGATGAAACCACACACACACACACACACACACACACACACACACACACACACACACAATATGTATACGATATCACGCACACACACTCAATTCTACCCCCTCCCTCATGGCTCTGGAGAAGCACAACTGCCCCTCCTACCCCTCTGTCGATAAGCCCGGTTTGGAAACACTTTAAACAGACTTGCACGCTGCACCGCTACAAAAAGGGAAAACTTCAAGACATGCTCCCCTCCATACCCGCAGGGTTAATTAGAATTGTTTTAAACAGCCACTGCCATGCTTTTTAAACATTTATGGGGTGCATGCATTACAAGTAAGGCATTAACATATCCGGAAAGTTTAACCTCTTCTCTGCTCCCTGGCTCCATTACGAGTAGCAGAGGGGAACGAGAGAGAGGACAGTTGACCTCTGCTGCCCCCTGTGTTACAGCTGAAAAACAACAAGGGAATTTTCAATGAGGAGCAGCAGCCAGATTTGGATCAGAGGAATCGGAGCCAAGCCACCATGCAGGATGAATGACAATCAGCTTGTATGTTAGTGATGAAAGAGAGAAACCCAGAGAGTATGTAGTACCAATAAAAACATACATTATTAACTAAGAGGGACATAGAATAAGTAGTAGTGACAAAAAAACAACTCAGTGAAATAGGAGTTGTGATCACTTGTGGGCAAAACCACCAAAACACAGGAAACGTAGGTATTTCAGCAAAATTGAATAATTATAGGTTGGACTTAATAAAAATGATATATTCTGGGTTAATCCAAATAGCTCAACTAATAGAAACACAGCTCAGAATATGATGTCAATGTTGAAATATCCCATTTCATGAACAATCATTTTGATAAGGATTTTCATTTTTGGAGGTGCAGCCTGTACTGTGAATGCTTAAAAATGAAGACACAGTGAAATTAGTTCAACAAACAACATGAGTTTTAATGAACAGTTCCACCTCTTACCTCACAGAAAAGAGTTAGTTTGTCATCAGGCAGCAGACCGTTGGCCTCATCCAACAGGAAGTCCCTCCTTATGAACTTCTTGAAACCCCAGTCCTTCCCCTGGACAAAGCGATACGCCCTCTGGCTCTCTGGAAAAGAAGACACACGGACAAACAAGGAGAAACAAGATTACTTGAAGACTTTCACAACGTGATTAAGCTCTGCGTGTGTGAATGTGTGTGCGAAAGAGAAAGTTTGTTATGAGTCATGGCCATAAGCAGCGGAGAAACAATGGCAAAAGAGGCTGGATGCATGAAGTAATGCCTGCAGGGAGCTTTTAACACTTCAGAAGAAAACAGAATCTCTCTCTCTCCCCCGTTTCACTCTCTATCCTCTCGCTGCCACATAAAGACTAGTGGTAAACATGAGACAGAACTGCTGTGCCTCTTTGGCCAAGAAGTGAGAAATTGCAGGGATCAAAGCAGTCCAATTATCATGTGTTTATGGAGTGCCAATTATCTCTAACAGTGGCAGGAAGGATTCTGTAACACTCAGTTGCACTACAAAGACACAGGAAAGGTGGTGGAGTTCTTGTGTGTACAACAGGCACACTGTGGAGGCGGTCACAGTCACCTAACAGTCACAAATACTCACATACAAGGTCAAAACATTAATGGCTTTGAACTGCGGCAGCTACAGAGATCACAGCAAATTAAAGCTAATTGCAGATAGAATAAGGCCAGCCGCTAACACATAAATTTTGCAAGTAACTGAAGCTCTGTTGGAAGAATAAGACACCATTCTTTGGAGAAATTACATCATTCACCATTTTGCTAATGAGAAGAAAATTGCTTCCTTGAGCACTGTTCTGGGATTACTGAGCTTAAGCGACAGACCCTTTTTGTGCATGGAGCCATCACTGTCCATTCCTGTAAGCGCAGACATAACTATATGACATGATACGGTACGGTAATAAATTAAGGTTTTATAGCTGTTTTTTTGCGCGCCTGTAAAGGATTAGATGACGCTACAGGAAAAAGCTCCACAAGCTACAATGAGAGTTAATAGAAATCAGTTTATTTGCCAAGTCCTTGTCATTTCTTCCCCATTAAGATCTTTCCAAGGATGCTCTGTAAGACACAATAAAAATGTAATCATCCATGCTTGAATTGTGCTGGCACTAAGCAGAAACAAGAAGAAAATTTAGTAAGGACACACGGATAAACAAATTGGCAAATTACCAGATGAAATTGTGCAATGCTTGGTCATACTGATAAGAGTATAAAAGCAACGTGTCCCCAGTCTCATTATAGTATATTAGAGCCACGCAGTTTTTGGGCAGTAGCAGTGAGAATTATTTCTTTTAATAAATCATAAACTTTTTTTACGTCTTCTATTAATATTTGTTATGACAACCCATTTTGCCTTCAAATTGCCAGCAATTCTCCTGGGTACACTTGTGCATAATTTTTCAAGATAATTGGCATATAGTTTGTTCAAAGTATCTTCTGTGCATTCAGATTGTTTCAGTGACTTCTTCCTCTTCATGTAACCCAGACTCACTCCACAATACTGAGATGAAGGCTTGGTGGAGTCTCTGTGGAGACTATTACAGGAATCCTTTTCTTTTTTCGTGTCACTGAAGATAGTTCTTTATGACTCTGGCTACGGAGATGTACTTGTTATCATGCAACAGAACGAACACAGGACAGCCAGAACGCTCCCTGATGGTATTGGATGAAATACCACCAGGTATTGCAAAGTGCAAGAGTGTTTTACATGAACCTAAATAGACACATAGATTGTATAATCCCCCAAATTGCTTTGATAGATGTTAGTTTTGCACCGTTTTCCAAACACAGTCAGAGTATGTTCAGTTCATTATGACCCAATCTGCCAAGAGCTGTGCATTGTCACAAACTAACAAGATATTTAGCTGGGGGTAGTTTCTAACAGGACAGGTGCAGCTTGTTAATTGTAAAACGCATAGAAATGTAGGTCTTACACATCTATGTTAATTGTAGGCCTACAGTTGCAGTCTGGTAGAGAGTTGTTATAATGCACACAGGATTCAGGAACTGACAGGCAGGACTGTAAACCAGCCGACAATAGTTCAACATTGAATTCTTTCGCATTCTTCTAAAAAAATAAATTACATCACTTTAAACTGGAAATGCCTGACTGACAAACATTTATTTCTATACAAGTGTAAAAAAAATTTCCACTGGATTTGTTTAGTATGGTCGACCACTCAAACAGCCATGTGCTAGAGCACAGCTTATGGGAACATGGTGAAAAATGTATGCACTGTCCATGATCCTGAAATTGGTTCATTTAATACAGTGGTCCCTCGCTATAACGCGGTTCACCTTTTGAGGTCTCGAGAATTTCTTTTTTTTTTTTTTGTGCAATTTTGCGTTGTGTTCTGCCTCCTGATTGGCTGTAGACCATCGTCACTCGATCTCCTCCGTGCCGTGTCTCCTGTACAGTACAGAATGCGTTCAGCTTGTCAAATTTACATAAATCCTTGATCGCTAGCAGTGTGACTCTGAAAAGTGTTGCACTGTATGTTGGTAAGTTTTCTCCCCAACAAACACAACAATGCCGATGAAACATTTTGCAACGTCAAAGGCACCTGTGGTAGCATCTAAAAGGCAGAGGAAGATGCTAACCATCGCACAAAAAGTTGGACTTTACCTTATTTTTCAGACCATAAGGCACATTGCATTATAAGGCGCATTAAGCAAAACAAAACAGTCAGATAAATTTTTCTCAACTCATTCCTCATCGATGTTGGATTCTCTCGCAGCTGCTCAATTTCCCCATGTTCTGGACCTGAAAACAGGGTTCGATCTTTGGTTTCATTCTATAATACTGGACTTTCTGCAACGGTTTGAACTTTGAGAGTGTTTAAACAGGAGAGAAAGTGTGAAAAGGTTCATGCCTGTCTGAGAAAAGTGTATAAAGTGTGTTGTGATGAGTTTTACAGCCTTAAAATATCTATAATAATTGTAAAAGAAATAACGCTGGCTACTTCGCAGATTTCACCGGTCACGGGTTATTTTTAGAACTCCCGCACTAAATGAGGGACCGCTGTATTTTGCTCCAAACTTTCGGACCAGTTCAAAACATCAATATGAAACATGGGTCACTATAAAAACTTCCCATGCTTGACATCCATCCAAGGCCTTATTATTTTCAGGATCGGGTCCAAAGTTAACATTGTCATCCCTCTGTTCTCCTCATTCTTCAGCCACTTTGAACCCCACAGCACAGCCTGTGGAATTCTTGCCACAGAAGCCCCAGCATGTTTAAAAGAACCAGACATAAAATCTGGCCCAGTGTTGGCAAACCTAACAAATAACTTTAAGTTGTATGAGTTGAGAGGTGGACCTGTGGCACTTCCAACACCTCTTTATCAGACTCTGTTGGTAGGAAACCACCACTACTAACCAGGATCTACCCTCAAGCTTTTGCTCTTTCAGGCATGCTCTGACACAGCTGGTAGACAATAAAAACCTGACCCTAGCGAAAGTCGTAAAGCTTTTTATACCAACAATGAGAACCATCAGCATCTATTGTCCAGACCTGGCCATGCATTTTCATTAACTTATCTGCGAACAGGTCACAGGGGCAGCAGATTAAGCAAGAACGCCCAGACCATCCACCTCCTCCAGCTTATCTGAGGGGACACTGAGGTGTACCCAGGCAAGCCAAGAGACACAATCTCTCCAGTGTGCCGTGGGTCTGCCCCGGGGCCTCCTTCCAGTGACCTGGACATATTGCATACAATGTTGATTTTTAAGAAAAACAGAGTCAGAAAATAGTGAACAGAATCCACCTAAGCTTGAGTTCTTACAAAACAACTTCACAAATGTTTTTAATCTCAATCCAACTAATTTATTCAGTACTTTAAAAGGGTTCAGGTCATCACTGACATTTCAGACTTCTGTTGAACTTCCAGGCATATTACATCCACTTAAAGTCAACATTAAATTTAACTTTTAATGCAGATGACGAAATGTGCTAAAAATAACCACTGTGTCACTGAGACCTGGTAAAACAGCACAGTGAAAGTCTCGTGTTGATTCCAGCTGACTATAAGATACACAATTGGTTTTTTAGGCGTGGGTTGCAGCCCTAAACAATTCCAAATATTAGTCGAGCTGCATGTAAAATCAAATGTTCAAATCTGTCTTTTCCCTCACAACTGCCCACTGCAAAGTATGTTTGATGTCCGGTCGAGCCATGAGTAGGTATCATCATCCTGTATTCTGCATCCACAGTCAGAATCTCTTTTGCTGATGTTAAAAAGCCTAATTCCAGCTTCATGTCCAGCCAGACTCTCCCAACAATGTCCAGAGGTAAATGTGAAAAAGGCTACAGCCACCCCATAAAAGATCATGTCTAAGGCTCATACATCTGCAGGGTGTATAAACTTAATGTGTATACACTTGCCACTTCAAACAGACTCCTCTCTAGCCTACTCTTGCATAGAAACCCCAATAGGAGATCTGCTGACAGTTCACAGTAGGAAGCACTAGGATGAAGTGTCAATGCTACTGTAAGATCCTGTGTCTAATCCCCTGTTTGGATCTGAGAGAGCAGGCAGCCAAAGAGGGGATTGGCGGGGGAGTGCAGTGCATATGCAGTTATTCCCACCACTGCTCATGCAGGGGGTCCTTCACTGTAATCCTCTGCCTCTGGAGGCTGTGTACGCAAAAGAAACTGACAGGAATCCACATGCAAACCGATACACAAATAAGCTTGACTGAAAGTCAATTCACAAAATGTATTTATGCACTTTACAAAGCTACTTTATTCATTGTTCTCCCAGCTGAACAGTTACTCTAAAATCGACTGAGGTTTTTTTTTTTAAGCCAACGGTATCTCCAGCAAAGTCTAGCAGGTTTGAAAACTGTGTCAAACTTTTGCTACACTGTACCTTTTGTGGCTGGGCTGAGACAAAGAATTAAACTTAATGCAGGTATCTTTCACAGGCTCTCAGTAAAATCTTCTTTCTTTAGTGACTTTCACCCACTCTTATGTCCTTTAAACATGTCTGATGGCTCTAGCATGTGTGACCCAGATGAAGCCCCAAAGCACAGAAGATACTTGTGAAGTTGTGTTATTTGGGTAAGTAACAAGACCAGTGACGAGTGAATAGTTCCCCAGTGGCAGTATCTAAAGCTAATCTAGGGGGTGAGGAGAAAGGCTGGCAGCAGGAAGAGATGGGGGGGGGGGGGGGGGGGGAAGAGTGAAGAGAGGTGAGAGGGAATGCTGGAAAGAAGCCCCAGCAGACTCAGTGAAAAGAGAAAGAGAAGTGTGATTTCTTCAGTGTTCAGCTGTGACAGTGAGATGACTGTGGGTGCATGTGTGGATGTGTGCATGCATACAGGCACCAATGATGACGGCTTTGTGTGTGCTGAGCTCAGCTAATGCCATGCTATCATCTCCACTGGGGCATCAGAACACTGCACTGGCAGAGAATCAACTGCAGGTCAGATCGCTGGCGCTCACTCTTTCAGTGAGCTGGCCAAGGTGGTGGGAGTGCAGCCACTCTGCCAGAATACCAAAAAGAGCAGGGCAGCGGTGGAGGGAGGGGGGTAGGTAGGTGCAGCTGAGAGATCCGTACACATTTAGTGGAGCTACACATACCTCTTAATGTTCGGGGAAATTATAATTCAATTCCACACAAGTTTGCTTTTCCTCCCCATAACATAACCTAATTAAAAATTTAAAAAAAGGAATTGGAGGTGCATTCACTTCCAATTTATCAACAGGGAGTGAGGCTGTCGAAGACTTCTAAAAAGGTTGGGCCTTTTTTAATTAAAATCAAAATTTCCCCACGCTACTTTGAATTATATATTTACCAGAAATGAATCCAACCGGCAGTGATTACACAAGCCCATATGGCTATCAATACCTTACGTTATTAGACACACTTGGGGTATTAGACATACTCTCCACCTTCTACATTACAAATTTCAGTGCCCCAAAGACACAGGTGTGACAAGAGTTTTTCATTTTGAAACTCTTAAACTTTGAGATATCCCTGGCTTTGTGCTGAATATAAAGTCTATGTGGACAGCTTAGGTTTCAGTAACATACCTCTTAATGTTCGGGGAAATTATAATGAACTTGTATGAAAAAACAAAAAAACAAAAACACACTTTTAACAAGTATGAATCAGCAACAAGTGGAGATAATTGTCAAGTTTTTAACAACGCCGCAGTTGCACTTCGATATTTCACTACCACTGAAATTTCTCACCCTGCCAAAAGAGAATCTAAGGTGATGCTGAAGGTGAGAAAAATGATGTCTAAACTGGCGACAGCGAGAGAAAGACTAAAGGGGAAGCCAAGCCAGAGTATTTAGGTGTGCAGGACATCCATATTCAGGCAGAAAACTCAAGGGTACGATTGGCACACAGAAAGAGAAGGTCGCCAGAAGACAAGCTGGCATGTAGAAAAATAGCAGCTGACAGAGCAGCCAGAGTCAACATCTCTCTTGGTGTCTGTCACTTTTCTGGACTTACTTTTTACCACTCAATTTTAGCAAAATCCCACTAACCACAACTTATAATTAACAACAGACTATACTGATCCATTGTTCATGCATTGACTGTTCAAGGACAATTAGTCTAGTCTTCAGTTAGCAGTAATGGGCATTCTACTAGCTTTTATAAAAAGCTGAAAAATCGAATGTAAAACGTTGCTCCCATTTACACACTGATTCAAACTGGCTGGCATAAAGAGATATAAACGTGACAGCTGTTCACACAAGAAAATCTAACCTCTACTAAAGATCGAGCTCTATAAGCTAATGTCAGCACAAACTTGTCTATTGACATTCTTGCTAGCAATGTCAATACAACCTGATTATATAAAGACTGACCAATAACTTCTACTCTATTACACGGTGCTCCACTCCCCCCACACAGAATGCCTGATCGCCTCTATCAGTCACTGAGGGCAACAGACTCTGACAAGTTCACATCCACAGCTTCAGTTAAATGAAACCAACATTTCTCATTCTTAAATTACAATATAAAGCAGACCACAGCCAACACACATGAGCTCACTTAGCCTTTGGCTACAACACAACAAAACCATTGTCTGTAGGGGAGATTTAACATGGAGACCATTTGAATACAAAACAGCTTGCGGCAATGGTTGAGAACTTTCCATCTCTCCTCTCTGAGCTGTCAGAACAGGAGTCTGCAGGGGGGCAGCTGTTTTCTCTGGCAAAAGGAGGAGGGGGGAGGACGGAGTGTGTGTGTGTGTTGGGGAGAGGGGGGAGTGGGGTCAAAAGACAACTTACAATCCACCCAGTAGCCTCAGAGGGGAGAACCAGCACATTAAGCAAGAGAGAGAAATGATGTGGCCAAGTCTGGTGTAGGAAAGGGGGTGGGGGGGGTCTGCAGCTGATGTTTGAATCTATCTCCATTATTAAGTACAGACCATCAGAGGATCCACAGACAAACACCCTCTCTAGTGAGAAGCTCAAGGGCTGACTGATGCAGATCGGGTGTTTCATTAGATAATGTCAAGCAAATCCGTCATAGTATATCCTACACCCTCCTGTTATGTACTGCAGGAATATTCATATTTTCCATATAAACAAACCCAAAACATGGGAATGAATACATCTGTAAAAATGGAAAATATAAATATGTCTTTACTTCTCCAGTAAGCTAAAAAATATATATATAAATGGAAGCAAAGTTAAGATACTGGACTTACTCTACTTTAAGTTCTCACTAGTTTTTCTAACCATTTCTTCCTTCTATTCAACTATCCACATTAAAAGAAATATAACCCAATAACTATTATATTAAATATGGTCCCTACAGGAACACAGTATAGAGGCAGACAAATCACTGTCCTGCCACAAACAGTCCACAGCCGCTCAGCTTTCTTAATTAAGCCAATTTGTTTTTATTTGACTTTTTTTTTTTCCTAGAGGCCTGGATTAAATTGGATTCTAAATGATCCAGAACCAATAGAGCAATCTTTACTACCATATTCTTAGACACAGTGCTTGCTAAAGTGTCACAAATATGCTGGCAGTTGGGTAATTTTCTCCATTGACAATGCAAGTGCAGTGGAGAGCCTAGGTTTCCCCAGGGGGAATGTGGGAAGATTGTAGGAGGGCATATGGCAAGAATGGGATGGGGTGTGCACCATGGAGCATACCATTTATTACAGAAAGCCCCTTGAGACAAAAAGAGAGCAAGAGAGTCAGAAAAAGAAGATTCTTTTTTACTTCACTTGGCATTCCCAAAATTCAGGTTTTCTCTGGCGATTTAAGGGAGCAATATTACCAAAATTGTAAGGCCTTGAAATTATACATCTCCACAGTCTAATTATTACTTCTACCAAAGAAAAATCCTCCATGCAAAACTAAACTATAGATCACAAAATACCTAATATCCAGTATAAGCACTACAAGAGAAACTCTTCTTCAGTCGGCCACTCAGAATTAAGATTTAGTTTTCAAATAGTGATGGAATTAAAAAGGATAAAAGAGAAAGAAAACGAATTTGTGAGTGAGAAAAATGGCAAAGGTCTAAGTGAGCAAATGAGGTACCTAAGTTCACATGGGGGAATGTTTCTCAGCAGGAAAAATGATTTCCCTTTCTACACAACCTGCACCGCAGGGTGTTGTACACAACTTCACTGCATATGCCTCTCATTCAAACACATTTCCGCCTCCCACCTCTTCTCGTCTCTCTACCTCCCTACCCACCCGCCCCGTCTTCCCTCCTCCATGCTTCCTGTACAGTGAGCTGCAGGGTACTGGGAGAGAGGGAGGCAGCCAAAAAGCCTGATAACCAGGAAGCGGTCACATCTGGCCCTCACTAATTCAATTCCACACAAGTTTGCTTTTCCTCCCCATAACATAACCTAATTAAAAATAAAAAAAAAGGAATTGGAGGTGCATTCACTTCCAATTTATCAACAGGGAGTGATGCTGTCGAAGACTTCTAAAAAGGTTGGGCCTTTTTTAATTAAAATCAAAATTGCCCCACGCTACTTTGAATTATATATTTACCAGAAATGAATCCAACCGGCAGTGATTACACAAGCCCATATGGCTATCAATACCTTACGTTATTAGACACACTTGGGGTATTAGACACACTCTCCACCTTCTACATTACAAATTTCAGTGCCCCAAAGACACAGGTGTGACAAGAGTTTTTCATTTTGAAACTCTTAAACTTTGAGATATCCCTGGCTTTGTGCTGAATATAAAGTCTATGTGGACAGCTTAGGTTTCAGTAATGAATTTGAATATATTTTTCAGTGTCAATTAGAACAAGTTAGGATTTCAGAAAATAAAACTGGACTCCCATGTATTTTTAAATGCTTGTTAGTCTTAACTTCTTGTGCCGGTGAGGGAGGGGTCATGTGTTTATTATCATGTCAAAGCTCCTCATATAAAACATAATGTTACCATCTTGATCACCTGTATTATAAATATGTTTTCTTTCATCAGTGTGTGCAATGAACTTGCAATCTTGTTGCTTTTCAAATAGTTTCTTCGAGGACAGGGTCTACGATTCACATGCAGACAGTTGGTGTCTTTAAAATAATTTGACTGTGTCAGCTATTAGTCTCAGTTTGCGATTGAATGGGGTCAAGCATCAATGGCATTTAATGGTGAGCAATTAGATCAGTGAAAATTGCAAATATGTTGCCATCTACATACACAGAAATTCACACTAACAACTTAAATTGAGAGTATAGCCAGAACCTCATTCAGAAATCCCTCCACAAATACTGACATAGTTGCTAGAGATTGGCCATTTAACTGCAGACTATGCTTTTATAGGAATATAACCAAAATGCAACCAGTTGGCAAAACTGGTGTCTTATTGCAAAGAGATGCATCACAGATGAGTTGTGCCCAGGTAGACTAGCTCAGATTGATTGCAATGTGTTGCAATCTGTCTGTGTTTATGAATTAAAAAGGAATTCCATGCTCTTCGTAAATCTGTCTGAATGTGGCTGCAGTCAGTCTGAGTCAGACTGTGACTGTTTGGAGACAGGTTTTCTTCTACAAAGTGATCTGTGCAATCACCTTGTGACCAAAAGGAGTCACCTAAAACTTGAGGATGTTGCACACTCAATCTCTGGTAAGCCAACAGGTCGTCACGCCTACTTGAAATCAGTCACCAAATTTGAAAACATTCACAAATCAACGATTTTTTTTCCAGTCCAAGGAGGTTTTCCTATTTTGACTGAGCCATAAGGCTATATAAATAAAACTGACTGCCATTGTTTAGGGCCTGGTGATTCTGACTTACCCATGGCTTTGGTCTCCTCTCCCTTGGCATTGAGGATAGAAAACTTAAACTTGGCACGCACTTCACTTTTTGGGCAGCTAACCAAGAGGAGGTAAAGTGATAAATAGTCTTTGCTCTCCTCATCCAGACCTTTAGGATTCACACGCAAACACCTAGGGGAAAGAAAGGGAAGAAACACACTAGTGAGACCAAAAAAAGAAGAGAAAAAAAAGGACAAGGGGGAGTATCAGTTCCTGGAAGTATCTGTAATATTTGTAAGTGACAATCTGATTATTCTTAGATGAAAAGTATTGGAAATTATTGACAATGATTTTTACTTTTCATCTGATATGTACTTTAAACGGTCGCTTCTATGCTCCACTTCAGCTTTTAAATGTGTTTTATAATGGCACAAAAACGTCTTCCTCATCAAACACAATCAATTACTTAATCGATTTATGTTTTAGCCAGTATGAAGCAATTTCTCTTGATTTCACAAATTCTCAAACAAGTTGTTAAAAATCGAATAATGTCCTTATTCACAAAGCAACATTTAATTGAAGCTTTAGACTACATCAAAGCACAGAAACCACAGCAGTTAAGGCTACTAAAGATCTGCTTAGCAGCAGTCTCAGACTACTCTTCATGTCCAAAGCTATTGTCACCAAAACCCTCCAGTATCAAAGGAAATGATGCTCAAAAGTAAACCTATAATCTGTCTGGTGCACTATTATGTTACTCTGACAATAAGCCAGACAGACTCACACTTGTAACATGGTTTCAGGGACAGTGAGACAATACCACTGTGAGGTAACCCACTGCTGTGCCATGGTTGGTTAATGATCCCATACACTTAAACAAAGCCACAACAGCAATAACGCAGTATTATAACTCATAAGGATCAGGATCCGTCACAATTTGCAGGTTATTGCAGGTAAAATGCCAAGCACAGTTTGGATGAAGACCTGTTAGGTGATCACCGTGTCTATGTTTGATTCGATTCTGACCAGGAGGAGTAGCGATTCTTGTGACATGTGGCTGTATGGGAAGACTGACAAATCTCCAGAGGCGCTGTCACGGCATAAATTCATCAGATAAGCTAAAAACATATTTTGACATTATGAAACTTGTGAATAAATAAAATACATAGGATTTAATATATTTCCTAGTCACTAATTAACCACGGTATGCATTAAAGTGGAAGATATAGCCATTAAAAGGGTATTTTTTTAACAAAGTAGGAAGCAAAACCAATATAAAGTTTCACTGTACTCACAAAAACCCAATAAACAACACCTGATTCTAATACTCCCAATCTCCCCTCAAAGTCTTCTTCTTTGCTTCCAGCGAAGCTACTTTTATTACAATGCACCTGAAAAGTCATGTTCCAACACCTCACACGTGTGCATCAGGAGTTCCACCTTTGATCTCAAACTTGTGCAGACTTCTGTGTCAAGCTGACCCAACCTTTATGTCAAGGATTGTCACTACTAATATGAGCCATTTTCAGTAGAAGTACACAGTGTCCATGGTGAGATCCGTGATCAGCAGTAAGCTCTTTGGGGTATTTTCGTTTTTTGTTAGTTTTTTTTGTTTGTTGTGGGAGGTTTCCCTTCCCCCTGTGCTTTTGGGTGGTTTGGGGTTTTTGTTTTTTGGGGGTTTTTTTTAGGGGGACATTTAACCCAAGATCAGACCGACTGTTGAGGGCTTCAGCAGTAATTGAATAAGGAGCCTGAGGGAGAGCATTCAGTGCAAAGTCATGACCTGTGGTGCGTGTCAATTGTACACCAATGCACACAAACTGAACTTTGGCCACAAGCACAGTCATCACTCATCACCCGCCATACTTGTCAGATCTAGATCCTTTCGATTCTCCTCTTCCACAAAAACAAATGCAAGTTGAAGATCTAGAATCCTTCACAGACGTGAAATTGGTCTGAACAGCAAGAGCATCCTCGAAAAAGTAGTGTTATAGGCGCTGCCGAATTTCACAAGCAGACTGGAATCGGCCAAATTGAAATGAGGGTAAATCCAGCAGAGTTTTATAGTCAGTAGTGGTACAACGTAGTTGAGCAAAGAGTCTGAGCTTTCCTAATATTTCAATATGAAACCGCAATAATTATAAATAAACATCAGAAATCTAAAATAAATCACAGGAAAAAAGGGTCCTCAGCAATGCAACAGAAACCAGTTTCACAAAAGAATCATAGCTTTGTGTTTGCAACATATGGATTGTTTGTTGCACAGCCTGTTACAGTTTAAGTAGCATCAAACACTTTACCATGGCCATATGGACTGTTAAGCATCTGGAAACTAATTCTGGAAATTATTTAATAATATTTTACGACATTATATGAATTACTGTAATAATCCTGGCATCACGTCATAGTCAGCTGCCAAGTAAGTCTTACATTTTTCAAATTAAATAACCTCTACTTAAAAAGTATTATAAGGTAAAAGAAAATGAAAAGAAAAGCGAACCTGGCCTGAATTCTTAACAAGTTCTTATTAATTCATTTATGTTTGTCTCTAGTTTTTATTGTACAACTTGGGGGGCTGATCTGCAGTGCAGTGCACTGGAAAAAGATGCAACTGAAAAAGAGTTATGCTACAGATGGTTAAAATAAAAATAAATAAATAACAGAATCGTTCACCCGGAAACAAAAGACTAATTAAGTCATCATTCTTTAACATGACACAGTTTGCATCCAATTTAAACAAGCAACTTACATAACCCAATGTGACTACTGCATTGTTTTATCCCAGGACATAATCATTGCCTTCATCCCCCTAAAATATCTTTGGCCACTACATAAATGCATGAGATTTTAAATGAGTGACCCTGACTTATGTGGAAATGAAATCACTGGCATGTCATACTTAACACAAATGTTTGATGATGTGGATCCAAAAAGTACTCATCAGTTCAGCCATCTACGGAAGTCAAAGCATGACAGCCCAGTAGCTGTTCACTTAGCCAGTTTGTACAGCTGCACTCTCGGCAATTAGGTACATTTCCAACACCGGATGGAATAAGTCTGTCAAGTCATTTCAGGGCAAACTAGTACAAAATCAAATCATATTACTGCCTTCAAAAATTTAGCTTTGACAAGGATGGATAAGCACTGTAGCACCTTAAACATAACAGTTTTTTCTTTGAACATTTTTTGCCACACTTTGCAGGAATCAAACAAAGTCCAAAGCTACGATCTGGAAAATTCAGCATACATTTATCCATTTTCCCCTGGTCAGACTGTGAATATTAGCGGACGAAGAATTATAGAGCAATTTTCTGTGTACCTAGCCACATCCTCCACATCCCTCAGTTCTTCCTGGGGAGTTGCCAAGATGTTTCAAGGAAAGATGGGAGGTGTGAACTGCTCAAACTCAACCTATAATTTTAAACACGACAAGCAGGAGGGTGCTCATCTCAGAGCAAAGTCCCCTCATCTCAGAGTAAAGTAATCCAATTTAAATGTGGGTTTAACCTCAGATCAATTCATGCATACTAACGTGTCATGCAAGAAGGTTAATTTTAATTTCAAAACATATGCTAATAAACACTGCAAACACAGACACGTTAAAAGGCACAGAGCAATGATTGATACTCCACGTGTAGAAGCACGTAGATCACGTAAATGGTAAATGGTAAATGGCCTGCATTTGTATAGCGCTTTTCTAGTCCATAGGACCCCAAAGCGCTTTACACTACATTCAGTCATTCACCCATTCACACACACATTCACACACTGGCGATAGCAAGCTACATTGTAGCCACAGCTGCCCTGGGGCGCACTGACAGAGATCTAAGTTGAAAATCCTTAAGACGACTTCTTGAAAGGACATTCTCCAAAAGCACTCTTAGAGCAGGAATGCTGTACTTTATATGTGTTAGCTAGAATGATGAGACTTTACTAACCATTTGAGTTTGTCATTGGCTCCTGAGGAAAAAGTGGAGCTTTTGATGACCTCTCCCATCTCCTCACGACAGAAGCTGAAGTTGTTGATGGTCCACATGTAGGAGAACTTCACCACTTTGATCTGCATAGAAAAAGCACAGGATCGGCTGAAACCAGATCTCCTTTTTTATATATTTATCTATTCTATATGGGTAAGTGGTCTTTGGTCAGCCAGGACTTCAAAACCGCACATCAAAACTGCCTTTCATCTTAATAAACACTGACAACAAACGAAGGGAAAGAAGAAAGGATAATGGAAAAGTAGCCACGGAAAAAAAAAACAAAAAAACAATTTTTCAAGGACGTAGCAGAGATGAAAAAACAGACATCATCAATAACATACTTTATCTAGCTTTGCTCTTATCAGGAAAGTGTTATCTGAGCTAGTAAAGCCTACACTGCAATAACTATAACAAATACAATTTCATAGAACAGATAACCATTAAACAAAGAAAACATGTAAAATGAGATCAATTTTTATTTAAAAAAATAAAAAAAATAAAAAAAATTGGCTGGTAATGTAGAAGCCATCAGGGAAAAAGCATATCAGCAAGCTAGATTTAATATTGCACAAATACCAAAAAAGTTAAAAAAAAAAAAAAAAAAGATTCACCATTAAAGATTAGCAAAAGCTGCACCAGGCTGATTAAAGCAAAAGATACATATTGTGTAACACTGTTCAAGAACACCTTTATGGCTGAATTACTCCTCCAATTTAACACTGCACCTTGTAAGTTTAGAGAACTTTTTTTAACATTCAAAATTGATGCAGCAGAAACAGCGATATCGCCACCTTGTTAAAACACAGAACCTAGTTCACCCGCAATATAGCTCAACGTCTGACAGTTTATCTAGTAATCTGGGTGTAAATTATAGTAGTAACTGCTAATATAGCCTTGAGCCTCTAGCCTCAAGCAGAAATAAGAAGCAGGCAACAAAAATCTCTTACCAACAAACCAACAATGTTTGAAGAAGCTTGAAGCAATTTGTCAGACTGTGCATAGCCAATTCTAAAGCAAAGATTGTACTTTATAAATGATGAAGATAATTTTGCTTGCATGAATCAAACTGACATTTGATAATCTACGGGCAGAAAACAACAAAAGGAGGAACCGAAAAAAAGAGTATCTCAACCTCCTGACTGCATGAAAGCATCCAACAAAAGGGACCGATTACCAAGTAATTACCAAATTACTAAATTCAGTTCTTCTGGGGTAGAATTAGATTGTTTTGCTAAATCCAGCCAGGTAGTGCATATGGTACTGTGCAAAAGTCTTGAGTCAGGCCTCATTTTGTTATATTTTGCCTCCAAGGAACCAAACGTTCTTCTAATTTTTAACGTGGTCTTGAGCAGTAGTTCTCCTGGCTAGTTAATCATAGTTTCATTTAAAAATTAGCTGCTTTTTAACTTATTTTCAGACCAGAAAATATGAACATTTTCACCTGCATTTTTTTTTTTGGTTTGTTTGTTTAGTAAGTCACTTAACTTGACTCATTCAAGCATAAAAAAGGAACTTAACAAAAGTGATAAAGCAGTGTTGTATCTACACATAACAGGAAAAAATGGCAACAAAGGGTTTTTAAAGGTGCTATGTAGCAAACGGTCAGGAAAGTTAAACCTGTAAAAAATGCAGCAAAAAACAAACAAACATTGTTTTATAATGTTTTTGCAACACCAAGTTGATTCCCAAAGAGCTATTGGCCATAAAAGTGGCCAGTCTAAAAACCACTTGCAGCCACCACTGCTAACCCTCAGCCTCCTAGTGGAAACACCTATGGTATCAATTTCAAAAGTGACTGCATTCAGAATTTGCCCTGTGACCTTAAGATAAAGGTCACCGGGATTCAAACCTGTCTGAGAATTTTAGCAGCTACACCTATTGGTACCAAAACTCCTACGCTACCTCGTTATGTAATCACATTTTAAAAAAAGCTGCTTGTCCACGTTGCCTGCCCGTCTAGTGGGGATATAATAACAATAACTAAAAGTCGTGTTATTCAGCAAACACCAGACACAGGACCTGAGAAATGTATTTGGTCCATCAGTTGATTGATCTACTGTTTGCTGAACCCTTATCAGAAACAGTCTCAGTGCAAATGTGGCTGTCAGAAAGCAATTTTTAAGGAAGCGAAATGAGAAGAAAAAGCTGAGGTTTGCCAAATTACACAAGAACTGGGCTGAAAATCAGTAGCAAAAAGGTCTTAATGAGTGCTAAATCCAAATTTCTAATTTTTATATCAAATCATTTTCAAAATGTATTAAAGAAGTCAGAGGAGAGGTACAACACAACACAGAGGTTCTGTCATCCTTTGGTGCTGCATTTCAGCCAGTGATCTCGTCAGAAACGATGGAATAATGAAAAAAGAAAATATTGTCAGATTTTGATTCATCATGCAATACCCTCTGGAAACTGTCTGATTGGCAACAGCTTCACTTTTCAGCATAACAATGATTCCAAAAACACTGCCAATGCAAAAAAAAAAAAAAAAAAAAAAGCACCTGGATGGAAGAACACACAATGGAACACACAACTATCAGGCATGGATTCACATCCCCAGAGACTGGACTTCAAAATTATCTAAACAGTTTGGGATCATCTGGAAAGTGAACAAAAGGCAGATGACATCCAAAGAAGATGTCTGGAATTTCCTGAAGAACTATTCCTTATAACTACTTAAAGACATTACGAGGAAGCTTGCCGAAGTGAGTTCGGGCTGGTTAAAGACAAAATCTTATAAATCCTCTAACATCTTTAAAGACCACAAATTAAATAACCTCAGCATTTACAAGGGGTGAAATTAAAATTATGGTTACAAAAGCAGTCCAGTAAAATATACCCCATTTCTTATTTCTCAGTTTGTACATCTTCATTTCCTTTTTTCGCATTTTACCAGAGTATCAAATGAAGGAGGTGATAAAGAGATATGAGGAGAGAAGAGCTGAGGCAACAGGCGTTGAACAAAATTAAAAATCACTGCTTCAGAGCCTCATTTAAAATGTATTTCTAGCGAAAACAACTATTGCCACAGGTGTGTCATAAATTGCTTCGTTATATCCCAACTACAGCTGTATTTGTTTCATCTCAGATGGTCAACGGTTTTGCAAATCAGCAAAATATTATCTATTAAGTCTACTTTTTAATTAAATTAAAAACGTGGTGCAATGTGATCAGATATACTTCTTTTGTTAAATCACACACACACACACACACACACACACACACACACACACACACACACACACACACACACACTTTTTACTTCAGATGCATTTTAGGAATTGAGACATCCTTCAGCATTGTGTGCTGAGATTAATTTCCAGGCAAAAGGACAGGAGACACAGGAGACTGGTTAATGGCACTGGTTAGTGGTTACCATCTTAAGTAATGCCTGACAATCTAACTATAATATTTCAAGATGCATTCTGGCCTGATTACGGTTCAGTTTAGTAAAACACAAGGAAGTGAAAAAGTGAAACACAAAATATAAAAAGTCATGCATTACTCACCTGAGTATAACACCAGCTCTCAGCCACAGGACTGCTGGACATTTCTGCCGGTGGTGGGGGACTTGGTACTCTGGACATTGCCAGCATTGATGCTGAGAGCACAGAGTTGGGCAGTGGCAGCAGCCAGATGTGGGATGAGGTGGTATGAGGTGTATGAGGTAGGAAAGGTCCAATAATCAGTCAAGCTGGCTGCCTCTTAAACCCCTGCCATACAGAGAACAGCAGAAAGTTGAATTCAGTACAACAGACTCTAAAATAGCTACAGGCTCCCTGTAGTGTCACAGAAATACAGCCATTAAAACAGTTTGACTTTTAAAGCAACAAAACCGATAACTAAGAAATCTGCGACCTTGTGCATCCCATGTGTGTATGTGCCTCTCTTTGTACATGTCATGGCAATTCTTAATTAAATGTTTGGAATAATTGAGTGGTATTTCCCAGTAAGTAGGAAGCAAGGGCTCTGGATTTATTTGTTTTGGGGCAGGGATAGCTCAGTAGGTAAAGTGGTCACCCCATGATCGGAAGGTCGGGGGTTCGAATCCACTTAACGGCTACCCTGAGGTACCCCTGAGCAAGGTACCGTCCCAACACACTGCTCCCCGGGCGCCTGCTTAGTGGCTGCCCACTGCTTCACTGAGTGAATGGGTCAAATGCAGAGAAAAACAAGTAATTTCCCCATGGGGATCAATAAAGTATCTATTATTATTATTATTATTATTATTATTATTATTTAAAAGAGTCTTTGGCAGTCAAAGCACAGCAGCAGCGTGCACTCGGCTTCACTAAGGGAACCCTTCCTTTATCTGCGCGTGGTTTCGTCTTTGTTTTGCTTTGAGATGAATCAGAATCAGAATACTTTATTGATCCCTGGGGGAAATTATTTTTTGTTACAGTGCTCCATTTTAAACCAACATTAAGACAAGACAGACAATACGCTAATTAAGAATAATACAATATATACATATATATACATACATACATAAGTCACTTATAAATAAATATTTGGAAAAGAAACATGTGTAGTTGTAGCAGCAAACAGTGTGTTAAGTGGATGCGTTGTACAGGGAGATGGCCACAGGCAGGAATGATTTCCTGTGTCGTTCAGTGGTGCTTTTCGGTAATCTCAGTCTCTCACTGAACGAGCTCCTGTGACTGACCAACATGTCATGGAGTGGGTGGGAGGTGTTATCCAACATTGTCTTTATCTTGGACAGCATCCGCCTCTCCGACACCACCTTGAGGGAGTCCAGCTCCATCCCCACAACATTGCTGGCCTTACGGATCAGTTTATTAAGTCTGTTGGCATCTGCGACCCTCAGCCTGCTCCCCCAGCATGCAACAGCATAGAGGATCGCACTGGCCACAACAGACTCATAGAAAATCCTCAGCATTTTCTGGCAGATGTTGAAGGACCTCAGTCGCCTCAAAAAATAGAGACGACTCTGGCCCTTCCTGTAAAGTGCTGTGGTGTTTTTAGCCCAGTCCAGTTTATTGTCAATGTGTACTCCAAGGTATTTATAGTCCTCCACAATGTCAACACTGACCCCCTGGATTGAAACAGGGGTCAAGTGTTTCCTGGTCTTCCTGAAGTCCACGATCAGTTCCTTGGTCTTTGCCACGTTGAGCTGCAGATGATTCTGCTCACACCACGTGACAAAGGAGTCGACCACAGCCCGGTACTCTGTCTCATCATCCCTGCTGATGCATCCAACCACCGCAGAGTCATCAGAAAACTTCTGAAGATGGCAGGTCTCTGTGCAGTGGCTGAAGTCTGTGGTGTAGAGGGTGAAGAGGAAGGGGGAGAGGACAGTCCCCTGTGGTGCCCCTGTGTTGCTGATCACCTTGTCAGACACACACTGTGGGAGACGTACATATTGTGGTCTTCCTGTCAGGTAATCAACAATCCAGGACACCAGAGAAGCATCCACCTGCATCGCTGCTAACTTATCACCCAGGAGGGTCGGCCTGATGGTGTTGAAAGCACTGGAAAAGTCAAAAAACATGACCCTCACAGTGCTCGCCGGCTGGTCCAGATGGGTGTAGACACGATTGAGCAGGTAGATGATGGCGTCCTCTGTTCCGAGACGAGGCTGATAAGCGAACTGAAGGGGATCCAGATGTGGTCTTACTATGGGTCGCAGCTGGTCCAGGATGAGCCTTTCCAGGGTCTTCATGATGTGGGAGGTCAGTGCCACGGGCCTGTAATCCTGGGGGCCACTGGGACGAGGCGTCTTTGGTACAGGGACGAGGCATGATGTCTTCCACATCACCGGGACCCTCTGCAGACTCAGACTCAGCATAAACAGTTTATGAAAGACTCCACACAGCTGGGGGGCACAGGTCTTGAGGACAAGGGGACTCACTCCGTCTGGTCCAGCAGACTTGCCTGAGTGAAGTCTCCTCATTTGCATCTCAACCTGGTATTGAGTGAAGGTGATGGGTGGGGGAGGGGTGTCAGGAATCTCACAGGAGGCAACATGTGAAGAGAGAGGCTGGCACAGTGGTGTGGCTCTGGATTCCAGGCTGACTGCAGGTGAGGTTGTGGGGGTGGGAGCAGACACTGTGGTGTCGAATCTATTGAAAAACAGATTCAACTCGTCGGATCTATTATCACCTCCCTCAGCTCCCCTGCTGTTGGTTGGCCTGAATCCAGTGATGGTCTTCATGCCCCTCCACACCTCTCTCATGCTGTTCTGCTGGAGTTTCCACTCCAGCTTCCTCCTGTAATTGTCCTTAGCCTCTCTGATCTTGTCCTTTAGTAACACCTGGATCTTCCTCACCTCCTCTTTGTTGCCCCCTCTGAAAGCCCTCTTCTTGTTGTTGAGGAGGGCTTTGATGAACAGAGTGCTGTGCCAGCCACGTGATTCCAGCCAGGCTGCATCCCATCCGCTGTGGCTGTAAGTGAAGGGCAAGACTTAAGACTTTCATCTCAAGCAGCCAGTCTGTACTCACAACACACACAAGGTCACACTTTACTTTCAAACGACTAAGAAAGGTCAAAGTTTTGTTTGATAAGCACCTGTTCCAAGGCTGTTTTTATTCCAGAATACTGCGGTACAGATTTAGACTGTAACGGCTACATCACCTCTCCGCTTCCATTTGAAGCAAAGGGGAGTTTCCTCATTATTTTCCTATTCTAATTTTTGGTCCGTTCTATACTAGCAGTCGCAAATGCCTGAACATCTTACTGAAAAATAAAAAGGAATATGCACGGTTTGGTTTCAAAGTGTAATTTCTCTGCTGTCTAAATCTCTCATTTCCTCTCGTCTCATTCCCTTACGCTCCTTTCAAGTTCCTCTCCACAAATTTCATACCTAAGTCATCAAGGTCTCAAGATCTGGCTTTTCTCACTCAACCTGCAAGTCCCCCTGATCTCCTGCCAGAGAAACCTTTCCACTCCATTGCTTAATTAGTGTCTGATTGAAAGACAAGTTTAGGACCTAAGAAAACTTGGCAGAAACAGTACTGGACCAAGAATCCAGAGAGACAAAAAAAAGGGAAGGAAAGGGGTAAAAAGGTAAGAGGAACCTCTGTCTCTTGGTGAGTGGATTGGAAACAGAAGAGGCGACACGCGGACCTCACCGGCTCTGGAACCAGACAACTTAATTAATGTTTAGAGCTAACGCCTGAATCTGATCATCTCAATTCAGTGCCCCCTTTTCTTCTTTTGTGCCACTTGTATCTGATGAAAACACTGGTGGCATTTTCGCTCAGTAAAACAATAAAATATTAATCAAAAAAAAAGTCGGGAGAAAAAAAAGCTGTACTCATTTGCAATTTAAATTACCTGAGACTTCCTGGCAATTAATTACAGTCTATACGAGTGAGCGAGGGTGGTTTTTTACATGCGTGTGCTTCCTCGTGTCATTATTCTGGTATTGTATCACAGTGTATTCAAGGCACAATTTACCAAGTGGCTTTCTTGTATCGTGTCCCTTAAAGAACACAATGAATGCCTAGTAATCACAGGAAATCAATTTAAGAAAACATGACAACACTGGCAGCACTGCTAACAGCCTCACAGCTTTCTAAATACACCCAGATGACACTTAACCAGAAAAAAGCTTGGGATGTTTTTTTTCCTTGTTTTTCATGACAAACATCAAGAGCAAAGCAGTAGGAGAAAAGCAACAATAACAACTGAGAGACAGAGGAGATGCGTGCTAATCATAGGACTCCCTCAGGAGAAATGTCTTCAGACAGTTCATTTGTCACAGGAATCTGAAGATGACGGTGTGAACGAAAGGAATGGCTAATAGGTGATAATGCATATGATGTAGGGAAAATAAATATTGTCACATTACAGTGTATGGCAGGCACAAAGATTGTGCTCTCCCAAAGGCAATTAAAAGACAAAGGAAAGAGGTAATCGAGGTGCTGTGGTTCAGATAAGGACTGAAGAATTTTTTGCAGCTACTTGGTAGCCATCAGCACTTCTAAGGTTGGATAAAAAGCAGTGAAAATTAGGATGAGGATAAGAAGTGCTTAGAAAGAGAGAGAGAGCAATGCAGAAGAACAGCAAACAAGTTCAGATTCTGCAGAGTATACATCAAAATTTCTCTGCCTGCAAATACAGCAAACTAAAGAACTAGACAACAGTTTACTCTTCTGTAACAAAAGCATACAAACGCTGTGCTAGGGATGCTGCATTGTGAAGACTAAATGATCTGTCCTTCTTTACCACTACAATTTTTGAGGGCTATTGTTGTATTGAACACCACTAAAGTAAGAGGTTCTATTTTTAAATCTGAAAAACTAATGTCACAAGCTCACCAAAGTATTTTCTGCATGGTTTTCACATGCAATTTACAGGCCATATAAAAATGAATTGAGTCACAAAGATGTCACCATCTGGTTTGTAAACTGCCATTTCGAAGACTCGGTTTTAGCATTGTGGCATTGGCTCTCCTTTTTTGTTTGTTTGGGGGTTTTTTGTAACTGTTAAGTTACAAGATAAAACTACAGAGCCTGGTTAACAGTGCTGCGATGGACTGATGGACAACATCACACAGTCACAGAAACCTGCTAACGCTAGGCGACTGTTAGTCATGACAAAATAATGCTAAAAGGTTAAATGTTCACAAAAATGTGTACAGGGGAGTTATTTAAAAGTTTGCCCCCAAACAGCTGTTGCAAAAAATTTTCATTTCTGCTGGGCATTTTAGCACAGAAGTCCATGGGGACTCATCTTCAGAGCAATTTGTCATCATTTGAGTAACTGGAAATGAAGAACCGTTTCTGGCACTTCTGCATGAGCCTTATTATAGTCTTGGATGTTGCCACTCTGGTTTTAACCCATTCTGCACTTACAATAATTACAGTTTAATCAAAAACAGAAAGTGCACGGTAGAAAAGAGAAAATGTTCTGCACTCCTGTCCTTCAACATCGGTTTTTGCACATCTTTATTGAAAATGTCATTATCACAAAATCTTGACTGACAAGACACATCATTCCTGATTTTCTGCACAACAACCTCAGCACTAAAACCTCTTGCAACCATTCATTTTTTAACCTATGGTTCATTTCAAGAAGTCATGTTTTAACAAATGTTCTTACTTTACATTCACATAAGTGTCAAAATGGTTTATGTCTCTCCACACACTTACACTTAATGTCTCTCAACACACACTTAATCTTAAATGATATACAACAATTTATCAGCTCTTTGACATTAGAATTTCCTCAGTTTTTACATTTCAGGACTACAGACAGTGAATAATTAGAAAAAGAAATAGTTTACAAACTACATAAGCAGAATAAATGTACCCTACAGATCAGAATTCAGTGCTATGTTGAGTTATAAGTGTAACTTGTGGGCTTCCTTAGGGCACGTCGTCATTTTTTACCTTTTACCTTGCAGAAGATTATGTTCAAGATGCCCCTTTCAAATGACACCTTAAAACCAAAATGCAGCCGGCAAAAAAAAAAAGCATGGCACAAAACAAGTTTGATCTTCTGTTTTCTGTATGTATAATGCAGAAGGTGTGACTGTGTAGCAAAAGGAGTATAGGAGGATGGGCCAACTTCAATCCACATTCTCATCCCATGTCTGCTTTCAGAAAGGTAGGCCAGATGAGGAGAGTGAGACCTGGAGCCCATTTATATTCATTACAGAAAGACAGTCTGCTCTCACTCTACCAGTCCAGTCACCATCTCTCTCCATCTCTCTGTCACATACTTCAACACGCCAGGGAAGAGACTCTGACAAACCAAAAGACAGATAGATTCAACTTCTTCTGCATAAACAAGAGGTAAGCGAGGTGATGCTGCGTCTGCCTCTGCCATCAGGATGAGAGCTAGAGGCCACCAGCTGTCCAGACTGTTACAGCCCCACGGTATACCGGTACCACATCACTAACATGTTACACACTAAGTGAATACATGACACTCGGCTCATGGTGTAATAATTCCTGTGCTGCGATATTCACTCCATCTGTAAATTTTACGTGGTGATAGCATATTCTGTGCATATGTTACCTCCATCTGCAAATCTGATATTGTGAAGAGCTTACAATGCATATTTACACTCGAGGACACATTTCTGTTCATTTGTTTTTCCATCTGTGCTTGTGACAATCTGAATAGCTGGTGATGCACATCGCTTGCACAGCCTTCCCAACCTCAGTGTCAGTGAGAACAATGCATATTTAGCTTGTTTACTTTCAATATGTCTAGCTGTTGGAGTATTATCTTTACTTCATTGCAGGATAAAAGTATTTATTGGCCCTTCTAAAAAATAATAATAATAATCTTAACAGGATCAAAGAAATGCCAAGTTTGCCAGACATTTGATATTTAAAACATTTCCAATCATTTAACTAGACTTGCTTGGGTTTGCCAGATAAAACGTGTAGATCACCAATAAGATTTCCATGCAGGATCCGTTGGTGCACAGGTTAACAACCATGGTGTAGATAGGAAGAGAAATGGAGAAAGGATCATGTGAACAATGTTGTAGAGGTGAGGAGAATATCAGCCAGGATCATGAGTTTGAAGGTAGAAACTGAAGCGTTGATGCTGAATGTTCTTCGATGAAGAAATGCAAGTAAAAAGGAACAGGTGTGATGAGGTGGTGTTAGAGAGATATAGTGTTAAAAAGAGAAAAGCACAGATGGCAGAGAAAAGGATGGATGAGGTGAACATGCATTTCAGGAAGAGGCAGGAACATAGGGTGACAAAAGGTGGGGAGGACTGGGAAAGTACAGCTGAAGTGGTAATTTGCTAAGAAGGTGTACCCTGTGGACAGAGAAAAGGAGACTTGGCTTTGAATGAGGAGGTACAGGAAAGCATTCAAAAGGGTTAGCAAAGAAACAAGAGGGATAGTCAGGAGGACGAGTAAAGTAGACAGAGCATTGGGAGGCTAGGTGGCAAAGAGAAAGGAAAAGGTGTGTAGTGATTTCTATGTGAGGCTGGAAAGGAGCTGAAAGATGTTGAATATGGAGCTGCCAAGTAGGAGGAAAAGAGGAAGACGACAGAGAAGATTCATGGATGTGGTCAAGGAGGATATTCAGAAGGTTGATGTGACAGAGGAGGATGCTCGGGATAGGGTGAGATGGAGGCAGATGAACCACCGCAGTGACCCCTAAAGGGAGCAGCCGAAAGCAGAAGCTCATGCATAGAAATGCTGGAGAGTGCACATTGTTAAGCTGCTGGGCTGACAGAGCATACATCAGTTGTAATTTTCTCTGAATTGTTAGCCTGACTTCTCCCAGATTGTGTTCTTTTAGACCAACTAAAATTCAAACAAAAAACATCTTTGACAAAGAACATTTGCTCATATTGTTTCCTCAATTAGACTGAACAGCCATAATGCTAAAACCACTGAAAGTGTAATTTTCTGGGAATCTTCAGATCCTGATATTTACTTGGATGTTATTTGACATGAGGCACCCCCTAAACATCCTTGCAAATGATCACATTCCCATAGCAATGTCACTGGCAACGGCCTGCAGTACAATGCACCGTACCACACTGGACGGGGGAGAAAAAAAAAAAGAAAGAAAGAAAGAGAGAAAGAAACAGAAGAAAATGAGTCAACAAACATGACACAGTGTTGACTTGGTCTCCAAATTCCTGAGATTCTAATCGGATCTAGTACCTGCAGGCTTTGTCAAAACAAAACCGGTCAATGCCTTATAACCCACAAGACCCAAAAATCTGATTCTAACATCCTGGTTGCAAATACCACATGGCACCTAAGAGGTAACATATTCATACCATGGTGGGAGCTGCAGGAGGTGAACCTGTATAATATTCAGCAGGTTGGATCATCAGCCTATAATATCTTCACAGATCAATAATTTGCAATTATGCCAGTGACTGTGGCTACAGAGCCAGTCGTCCTAACATAACATTCTTGGCAGTCCATTAGGGTACCTGTTTCAGTGTAATACTTCACCTAATTAACTGATAGTTACAGCCAGGGACCACTGCTGCATTGCACATTTTCTCTTTATGCTGCTTCTGCTGTCATGGCTAAATAGTAGCAAAAACACATGCAGAAAAAATATTTAGCTTTACTATCCCTACATATAAAATGTCGCTGTTGAAAAATTACAATCTACATTTACCATCACATTTTTGGATTATGAACACAAGTGTAGGTGGTGTTCATATTCTAAAATTAATACTTGTTCCAACATAATCTAATGTCACCTACTCTAACTTTACAATAAATTGCCATTCTAAAGACAAACGGATCCTATTGTGGTTACATAAGTTATGTAGAGTTATAGCAATGTTTTTGTATGAAAAGGTTAAGTTTATCCAATAAATCCTTCAGTATGACCATATGGCAGGGACTTCAAGCAACCTGGTCTACTGTGAAATAGGAGTGACAGAACAAAACAACAAAAAGCCTTCTGGAATTCATTACAGCTATCGCAGAGTCTCAAAAACAGAAAATATATTCATTATACAAAAGACAAGGAAAAACACATTCTACATGCAAGCACACAAACACACATCAATACACAATTAGCCTGTCACTATCTTAATTCCCTTTACACGGAAAATAAAATGGAAATGTTAAAAATATTAAGTTACCTACTATCCTCTCCCTCAGAGAAACAGGTGGGAAGGTGCTGAGACATCGCCACCAGGTGGACAGGGGGTGGAGGTGCGTAATTTGGCCGCTACAAAGAAAAGCCAGAATCACAGCAGGGATCCTGGAGTGTTTAGAGGGTCACCTTGTGCAACAACAGGCACAGAGCAAACCTGTGAGGTACACAGGCGGGCTGCAGAGTTGAGAGGGACAGACTACAAACACTGAAAACCTGCCAGAAAACTGAGGTTAAGTGACAAAGTGCTGCAGACTTCAACGTATGTGTGACGCATTTCTGAACGTAAATCAAATGCCCACATGCTAGCTCATCTTTTCACAGCCTAGAGCCAGGCCATGTTCTTCTATCACCACCACCACAATTCTCTTCCCTCCAGCTCTGGTGAGCAGTCTGACAGAGGGTTAATCAAGCCTGTTCATTATAACGTCAGATTTCATAAAAAGCTTAGGCAGTATGTGCAGATCCATCTGGGGGGTTAGCAAGATTGATCAAGTAAAGTAGCCGACCCTCATTTCTAAAACTCACAGATGGCTGGAGGTGCACATCCTGTCAAATAAGTACATGCACATGGATCATAAAAAAGGAAGATATCCCAAATATTCGTTATGAGAGATTCTGGATTTGTAGCAGAAATTAAGGGCAAGAACACTGAAAATATTTGAGCTTGCTGCAGGAGACACTGGCAGGCAAAACATGAAAAGGGAAGGAGAAAAGCCTCTCAGTGTTGAGAGAAAGAACAAGTCTAGATGTGGAGCATGTATAAAAACACTGTAAAACAGTGTCTGTCCATCTTGCCCGAGGCAGTGCTGATAGCCCTGACATTCACTCAGAGAAAGAAAAAGAGTGAAAACAGGGATAAGAGAAGGCCAGGAACAGTGGGCACACATGCATGACAGAGCTGAGCATAAATTCGTCAGCGGGTTGGGAAGACGCTGTAGTGTGTCGGATCCAGGACCGCAGGAGGTGTGATGGATTAAGAGGCACTGGCAGAGACAGAGGTCCTCCCTGAACCGTGGAGCAAACTCCAGCGAAACACCATCACTATCCCTCTCCGTATCACCAGTCATCTTCTCTCACTCTCCATTTCTCACAGCTTCCTTCTCTCTCCCCTTTTTAAAATCACCTAAACTCTCCGTTTTCACTTCTCTTAATCCTTCTCAAGACTGCTATAAAACTGAGCAACCATGCCTTACTACATACCTTGCTTTAGATCTACTAATTCACGTGGCATTTTCTACTTTAGATGATTTCAAACGAGAAAGGTATTACTTGCAGCTAAGATAACAAAACTACTATAATGCTAGCAAATAAAACAAGACAGCTTAGCTCAAAATATATCCCCAGCTGTACTGCAACACATAACATACCGATGCATGTACTGTATGTACTGCATGTACTGTAAGTACGTCACAGTGTTTGCTATAGTCATACCAAGAAATAATTACATTTTCAATACAGTAAGTGAAGTCAAATCTTCCAAACTGGAGGAGTTCCAAACCTCCTCTGGCATCAACATCAGCACAAAAAACATTTGCTTGGAGCTTCATGTCATGGGTTTCCATGGCTGAGCAGCTCCTGTCGGTGTAATATACAAGTAGCCCAGTACGTCTGTGCATCTAATGTAATAGTAAGGCTGAAAAGACAAGAAAAGAATATTTTGGCAGCATTTGCCCTTTTCCATCATCCTCTCTTAAATCCTCCCACTTCTCCGTCATATTCTGATCTTTACCAAATCTCTCCATTGCTCTTCTGTTGCAGAGCAGACCAGCTGCTACATGACTCAAGTGCACATAAAGGTTATATAAAGAGCAGCTTGTACACAATTTAAACTACAGTTAAAACGACTTGAGAAGTTTTAACACAATGCAATGCAGTCCAGAATTTACACATGAATTACAGGTCGGGCAAACCTGTAGGTGAGAATGTAAACATCTGATTCAGTTGGAAAAGTTATTAGATGGTTTTTACCCTCTCAGCTCCCTAGTATAAAGTGTACATTGTGTTTCCTGCATCCTATATACTCTAGAAAAGTAGCAAACCTTGTCTAAATCAAACAGAGTAGTTCAAATCGATAGCCAACTATCTCATGCTATACAGTGTAGCGCAAACATGTTAAACCACTCGTCTTTTGTTTATTTTTTGTAGGAAATTTTGAAAAATGTGCAGTCAATGATTGAAACACATCCAAACATACATAGAAATATATTCTATAAGGGAAAAACAGACTGGTATGTCCACCTTTGTTTTTCAGCACAGCCTGATCTCTCTTAGCCAAGCTTTCTTCTAATTTCTTTAAGTGGTCTTCAGGAATAGTTCTCCAGACTTCTTGGAGGACATTGCAAAAGTGCTTCTTTGCATACCAACTGCCTTTTGTTCCATTCTCTGTCAAGATGATCCCACGCCGCTTCAATGTTGCGTGCTCATGTCCAGGCTCTGAGGAGGCAAAACCATGACTGATTGAAACATGTCACTTCATAAGACCAGTTGCCACCAATTTTCAAATAAATTCTTGTGTAATTTGGCATACCTCAGTTTTCTACCCATTTCCCACCTTTAAAAATGAAAGAAAAACTGGAGAACACAAGACTACTTTACGAGTGGTGGCTCAAGATTTTTTGCACAGTACTATATGTGAGAATGGAAAACCTCTTGATTTTCCCCAACACTATTCAAATTGTGTGTGTCAAAACACCTGCAGTCTGTTCAAAGTTTTTTCCCCACACAAAGATGCAACGTGTGAATAAATATATGAAAGTGAATGGCTTGGTATACTTCCTTACACATGCCAACTGCTTTTCTGCCTTTTAGGATTAGAAAAATGCAAATTAATCTGTTTGCATACTGGCAATATTCTTTTCCCATATTTTGCAAACTCCGATAGAAACCATTCCAATGTAACATTTTTATCAGTCAAATCTGCAGGAAAGATAAAGGACTTCTCTCACATATGGGGTACCTTTTGCAAGTGGTACGGAAATACAACCCCTGTAAATAATGTGCCATGCTATGCTGGATTTTTATGGGCCACATCTCAAGCCTCTCAGTCTGCATTCACACAGTTTGTCCTTGTACACTTCTCCAGTGTGATCAATTAGCTCTATATAATTACTGACAAAAGTGACAAACTAATACTCCTAAGCGTAGACACACACAAACAAACACACACAAAGACACACAGCAGAAACAGTCAAACCTGCTGAGAAAATTTGCAGCCCTGAAAAAATAAAAATTATTATATACTCTGAGACAGACATCAAATCATAGTGGGCCCATGTTGCCAAGATAACAGAGAAAAGCTTTTTAAATGACAAAATGATATTGGCTGCAGCAAGTCCAGAGGTTTTTCACTGTCTTCTTTTCCAGTGCCCAAAGCAAAGTCTGTCTTACTATCGAAACAAAAATCTTCTTTTAGCAATGTATTTCTTCTAAACTAAACTGATACAAACATCATTTGTATAACGTTTTCATACACTCACTGAGGCAAGGCTTCATTCAGCTTCACCAACTGTTCTCTTACATATAACTCTCCCTCTTTAATTTCTGCCCAGCAGAGGCTCTCCGCACGAAGTTTCAGTCTCGTGAAGTGAGCTGAGCTTGAAGCAAATGGGAGGAGTGAATGGAGAGAGGCAGAGTTGTTTTGTTACCGCACTCTGTGCAATGATGCAATTTATAATTAAAATGCAAATGGAACGACAGGGAGTCTCTCTTCACCTTGTTTTCACTTTACTCCAACATTCTCAGGGGAGGCTGATCTCTGCCCGGGATCTATGTATCCAAGTCAGTAAATCAATTTTATATGAAGCACCGAAATCAATTTGAGACTTAGGCTATACAAAAACTCAAGTACAAGACACTGTTTAGCTGAGAAAAAAAACTTGAGATGCATAGATGGACACATCCAGCCTGTGGCTATAAAAACAGTCTTTTGCTTTGCTATGATGATGTGAGGGATTTTAAAAAGCTCAAATCCCTAAATTGAAAACTAAAAGCAATTATTCAGCAACAAGAAAACACAGACCTGTCTGACACGTCCACCACTGACCTGTCTCTGTTTTGACTATAGCTTATCACAAAAGGTGGTTCAAGCATCCCCTAAGCTTTAATCTCAACAAACAACAAAGATAAACACTGTGGAATGAATCATTTGAGAAAGTTTTATATCAAAAGTGTGCCTGACAGAGAAAACGATGGAGAGGAGGCCTTTTTTAGTGGTTGTCCTTCAGCATGACTTTGTCATGTAACACATTTCCAGCTCAATTATCTGCATCCAGTGGATTTCAAACACATTTAGCAAGGACCAGAGAGCTTGGTAATTAGCAGGATCCCTGGCTCATAAGGGGACCAAAAACAAAGCCTGTCTTTAGCTCTATCTTTATCCCCTTCGTTTGTCTAATCTCTTCTTATCCTTCTCTTTTCACAAAGGGTGTTGGACATCATGTATGCACTCTGTCAGTTTCTTTGTATGCCAACAGGTTTCAGCTTTTCTGGACCAAAGCATTATGCAAAATGAGAAACTTGGAGTAGGCCTGAAAATTAGTAAACGGGGACTATTAAATTGTATCCCACATAAAACAAATTAAATTAAAAAAAACAAACAAACAAAAAAAAAACCTATATATTGAATTACTCTCCACTTCGTTGTTAGGTACACTTTACAAATACTGGACCCCTTTTGCCTTAACAGGTTCCCTAATTATTTATGGCACAGATTCAACAAGATGCTAGAAGCATTCCTCAGAGATTTTGGTACATATTAACACAATAGCTTATAAAGATTTGTCAGCTACACATCCATGATCCAAATCTCCAATTACCAGTACGATCTATGGACTGTGGAGGCCATCACGGTCATATTCAAGAAACCAGTTTGAGCCATTTGCACCCATCAGAAGATGGTTACACTCGGGTCATAAAGGGATGGAGATGGTCAGCAACAATACTCAAGACAGACTGTAGCATTTAAACGATGCTCAATTGGTACTAACAGCCCCAAAGCCTGTCATCAAAAATATCCCACTGAACCACTGATGGAAGGCAGGATTGATCCATGATGATGTTTACAGCATTTTCTGACCCTACCACCAAAAATCTGAGACCTTTGCATTCTTCTATTGTCCAATTTTGGCGAGTCTATGCAAATTTAGCCTGTTTTCCTGTTGTTAGCTGGCAGGAATGGCACCCAGCGTGGTCTCCTGGTGCTGTAGTCCATGTGTTTCAAGGATTGATATCTTGTGCATTCAGACACACTCTTCTGCATACCTTGGGGGTGATGAGTGAGTTTGTGAGTGACAGAGTCTGTCTCAAGTTCAGAGGAGAGTGGCCAAACTACCTTTCTCCTGTGAACTCTGATGTCAAACAGGCATTTTGATCCAGAGAACTATTGCCCACAGTATATTTTCTCAATTTCATACCCTTCTCTGTAAACCGTAGAGAATGTTGTGTGGAAACTTCCCAGGAGATCAGCATTTTCTGCTGGTATTAAAGTTAAGACCATAGCACACCCACTTTCCATTTTTTGTTTCCCTTTTAATTATGGCTTGAAATCCAAGCAACTTTGTGCATCTCCAAACATTCATAAGATTTAATTTCAGCAAGGAATAATTTCATTATCCTTAACAATGTTCACTATGGTGCTCTGTCTAGAATGGCTGCCTATGCTTGCATTTAGTAGCTTTGAGTTTGAATTCAGTGACAATTATACTTTTAAGTACCATAAAGCTACAAATAATCCTCTTTCAGGGGAAGGGGGGGGAAAAAAAAAAAAAAAAGCAGATTCAGGGTTTTGCTAGCGATTTTAAGATAACAGTGGTGGGCTACATATACAGTAATGATTCCAAAATCTCACAGTAAACTACCGAGAGCTTAAAATATTTACTATGTAGAAACAGTGGTGTAGGAAGGAAGCAATTTCAGGCACAATGAGATTTTCTGCCATTTTTTCCATTTATTTCCTCCTTACCATTCCCTCCTTACTCTCCAACAATTATAATGACGAACTGTGCCGGCAGCAGTACAAGTTACTGAATTTGTGGGATGTCATCCTCAACAGAGCCGTGTGTCTGCAGAGTAAAAGAACAATGACAACACATGTGAATCCACTGATATTGGATTGGGGGGGGAAAAAGAAAATATTGTAGAATTTTGAAAGCATGTCTTCAAATACCAAGTGCCATTGACCATTCACCAATTTATCTTTTCTTCTTGTATTGCACTCACATGGGAAAAAAAAAAAAAAAAAAAAAAAAAAAATCTGTGAAAACCCATCAATGAACCAAATATTAATGTAAAGTATGAACGTCTTTTTGTAAAGTACATCGATCCCTACTGCTGTCTTTCCATTAGCATTACAAAGGACATAAATCCCAGTTGGATACACACCAACACACAAGGAGCCAATTAGGTTCAACTGTTCGCTTAATGTGTCATACTGTCACATCACTGTGCAGCAATATTGGGATCAAGGGTGCTCTAATGTCATCGATGGTCAACGCTGGGATTCTCTCACACTACCACTCGTCTTTACCTTGGGGAACAATATTCCTGCTTCTTACCAGATGTCAACAAGAACAATTATCAAGAATAATTCAACAAATGTTAACAAGAACTGTCCAAGACTGTGTAGCTCAACCAAGGCTAAAAACTACTGCCAAACCATGAATGATTTGAGTCCCGGAAAGATATCTGGATGACTTGTGTTTCAATTTTCTTTAAAACAACAAAAAACAACACGCGTCTTCTAATCTTTCCTGTATCAATTTGATGTGATCCAATATGACTAATTTTATCTCATCCCTAAAGATTTCTTCCCAAAAATTCCTAGATTCAAATCCAAATATGGATCAACTCCAAAAGTAGATCAATACATGAAACTAATAACAAAACCTGGAAAATGAAATGGGGGAATTAAAACAAACAGCACAGCATTTCTCTCGATTTCTCCAACTGTATTTCTAGTTACTTACTAGTAACTAGTAATACTTTCTCTTGTGACTCTTAATCACAGTAGTATAACATCACAAAACATATTTTTTCTCCAATAGTGACTTTTTTGGATCGTCAGTGATACAATTCCCTGCTGATTGGGCATCTCAGAAGTATCATTTTACATTGTCTAAAGGGAGCAAAATGACTCAGACAAGTAAGAAATACCACACAGAGACTCAAGTCACTTGCAGCTTAGGTTATGTTTTGAATTTGCCCAAGTCTGTATTAGTGAGCTTGACCAAATAAACTGGCTTCCTGAATCCAAAAAAAAAAAAAAAAAAAAAAAACTAACATCAACAAGAAGAGTTAATTCTTAAGAAATAGCCGAAGCAAGTCGTGAGGCTGTATTTTAAAGTACCTACAGATGAGAACAAAGAAATAGACTTAGTACTAATGTACTTCCTAAATTTATACAATCACAGGTACTTTATATCCAATAAGAGAATACATCTGAATGCATGATTTAATATAAACTGTCAACAAAGTAATTCTAGGAGATGAATGAACCATTTAAGAAAGTTCATTCCTCTCTTTATTTAATAGAGCTACAGAATTCACAAAAACATACTGAAACCAGGCAGTCTCACAGACCATTGATGAGATTTGGAGACAGATGCAGTGCTCTCTGTCTTATTGCTTTGCTGTTGCTCTTTTCAGTAAAAGAAAGGAAAAGGTAGTTGTGCTAATAAGTTCAGTTCCATCCATCGGTTACACATGGTACGACAAGGGTTGCTCCTTTGTGTGCCCCAACGTCACTCTGCTTCCCAATTACGACGCTTACACACATACCCACACCGACACCCACACATGCATACACTCATTTATATTCAGGAAGAATTTTAAATGCTCTTCATTAAATTACTAAAAGATGGACCAACTCTTAAATCCAAAAGTGATCTTCTCACCTTTTACACATTGTTATCTATACATTGAAGAGCACAGATATTATACAGCGAGGGCTGAAAATTACCCATCTCACTCGGTAAAGTGCCAAACCGCAGCCCTGATAATAAGAATGGAAATGCAGGTAGCACTAACAGATAAAAACACTGTTGGTCAGACTAAGCATTAACAGCAAGGATACATAAACCTTTAAAAGAGAAATGTCAGAGAAATAAAGGACAGGTAAACAAGCATCGGTCTATTCTTTCAAACTATATTCGCTCTCATTTTTAGATCATTTGCATAAAAGTTGAATGTTTCATTTGTAACAAGTATGGTTTGTTAATGTAGCTTCAATACATTTTATGGCGTTTTCTCTTTCAAAAAAAAGATATGACATTCAAAATGCTAAAATTTCAAAAGTTTCAACTTAAATGTAATTTTGAGCTGACATTTTCAGTATTTACTTGGAGGAACCCCAGTCGAGATAGTGGTGGGCGCTGGATGCCTGCAGACGAACATCTCTGTTTGTCTCCTGACACCTAAATGCCAACCTCTATCCTTGCACCACTGAAGTGGAAGAGACTGCAAAGTTGCAGCCAAAAGCTGATACCACCCAGCTGGAAATGTGTCATATCATCTATATTAATCAGCCAGCATCCTGATTTGAGATCAGTTCATTACCTGCACAAGGGAGCTCACGGAAAGTTGGCACTGGCAGAATCAAATCCAAATTCCCATGAAACTATTAAGATAACAGCTGCAAAATAACTGCTGGTGTTAGTAAAGGTGACAAAACCTTGTGAGTCACCCTCCAAATCTAAGCCTTTCTAATTTGTGTTAAGGTTACAAGTGTTCCCCTTAGTATTCTCTGCAGCACTGAGCCTTTTGGAGGGTCATCAGATGTTGCTTGGTACCACAGTCAGTTCTGAAAACAGGAAATGCCAGGCAGATAAAGCTGCTAGACTACCACAAACACACATTCACATACAAACACACTCTCTCACACACAGACACACACACACACACACACACACAGTGACATTTCAGATCTTCACAGTAAATCTGGGACCGTAACCAACAGTTATGCTCTGAATTGAAGCTTCCCTAATTCATCTCCTTCTCTTTCACTATCTCTGAGAACACTCCTGCCACTATCAAACTTTTAGCACTAAAACTCAGCTTCCTCGCCTGTTCTGCCATTTGAAATTACTCACGTTAACCATTTCAAATGTTTTGTCTTTTGTCTAAATGGCCTTTGTTGAAGAATGCCTTTGGTGAAGACCCCCTCTGAGATTATCACTCTCTCTAATGAAGTCATTTGTGTCAGGCAGGCACATTCCAATCTCTAAACAGCCAATCAAAAGCACCAGAGAGACTTTCTCTGCTCTGGCAGATGCCAGGATGGTGGCAACAGTAGACAGCGATGGACTTAGAGATGGAGGCAGATAAAAAAAGAAAAAAGAAAAAAAAAAGAATGACAAGCCTAAAAAACAACATAAGACAGCACCCATTAAAGAAAGAAAGAAAGAAAAACGTTAAATATATAAACATAATAAATATGTAAAAAGTTATTTAAGATGGTAATGAATGGGGAAAGAGATGGATATAAATGGAAGCATACATGCAGACACAAAATGAGTAAGGGAGAAAGAAAGCAAGGAATGTCTTTAAAGACAAAAACTAACACAAACACAAAATCCAGATGTCAAAACAAATTAGATTTCAGTCTCTGTAACTTTAGAAAAGCAGGCTGGACATGTCTGGATGAGCCATTTTCTTCATATTTGCAAAAAGAATTTTCAAACACAAATATTTCATTGCAGTTTTCACAGTGAGATCTCATTAACTACATAACTAGAGCCATGATGATTCCCACAAGAGTTGCTACCAAAGTAAAATAAAAATTAAAAAGTACTCTGGTTTCTAGTCCGGTCACTTTTTGTCGATAAAATATCTCGAACAACTTTTGTGCCCTTACCCAGAGATATCTGTGAAAGGAACAAAATCAGACACAGTGAAGAATGAAAGATGTAACAATAGAAGAAAAACGAAAGTGGTGCTGGACAATAAACAAGCATGAACCTGTCCAGTCATACAGTATGTGAACAGTATTGTACTGGTTGGTATTAAAGTGAACTGGGCTATCTGTTGGTATGCAGTCAGTCAGATCATTGGCATCTTACCATTTGCCAGTCAGTACACTAATTAGATAGGCTGAAGTTTTTTTCGTAGTTATATTCAAGTACATTTTGCTGATTGTTAACTTTAACAAGTAGTAAGATTTAGCTGAGATCAAAAAAAGAACAACACACTAGGACAATTTAATCTTCTATATTTGAGTTGAAGTAATGTGTAATCATCTCCAAGCAAGCAGAAAACAGGACTTCAGTGGGTATACAAATATATATCAAGCATTAAAGATATATCAGTGAAGTACACTGGTAAACTGCAAAAAGCATATTTGAAGAAAAAAATAAATAAATAAATAAATAAATACTGGAGACCACCAATGCTACGCTTCAGCCTCCAATCAGGCAGACCTATTGATTTCAAAAATCTACGTCACCGTGTTCTTCAGTTATCGCATTCACAAGATCGTCAGAAAACTTGACCTCTGACTCTGACTTTGAGGTCACTGAGATTCAAACCCAGATTTTTAGCTGGTACAACAACAGCATCAATCTTAAGCTCCTACATCTCTTTGTTCTCACATTCAAACTTAATTGTCCATGGCACCCACCCAGCATGGTGACGACAATACCCCATTGGCCTTGGTTTTGACCATTTTCAAGTCAATGACTGTAAGTCCCATTCCAATCAAGTGCACATGCTCAGAGAGTACACGTCACGTTCTGTATCATACAGACCAAAATTTATGTCAAGGATCATCACTGGTGATAAGAGCTAGGTCTTCAGGGATGACTCAGAAATCAAACATCAGTAGTTTAGTAAAACAGACCACATCACCCAAGCCTGAAGGATGCACATCAGCTCAAGCAGTGCAGCAAGGAGCATGTTGTGCTACAGTTAGACTGTCAATGGAGAGTTCTACTTTAAACATCCTGAGGTGTGTGAGTGAGGACATTTGGTGAAAACAACCTGAACTGCTTGGCTTGATACTGTGCCATCATAACATTGTGAAAGTTTTCTAGCCACCCTAGCACAACAGCTGCTCACCACCTCCCCTACTCAGCATATCTTGCTGCCTTTCCATTCTTTCCCTAGTCTATAAAGAAACTCAAATGAAGAGGTCAGTATTTCAACATAGCAGAAAAAACTCCATATGCTCAGCAAATGCCAACATGCATAAGTGTATCAAAAAAAGTAAATGAAAAATACAGTAGTGGCTCAAATGCGCAAGAAAAATACAGCTATTACTGGATATCTTAAAAAATAAAAATAAAAATAAAAAAAAATAAAAAATATTATGGAGTGAATATCATGCACCCATACCAGTTACAGGTATTAGTTCTCATCTGTTTCGGGAGGTTTCTTTGAACTCCAATCATGAACTGAGAGTTCAACGAAACTCTGTTTGCATTTATGTAGATCAAGTTTAAACAATCATACAAGGCACACTGAGCAAATTAGTTTGCATCAGAGTACAGCACTGCATTAGCAGTGAGAGTCCACCTCGTGTCTCTGAGAGATGGTTTTCTTGCACGACTGACAGCTAACTGTTATGAGAAAAACAAGAAAACACAAGACAGCCAGCTAGAAATCAAAAAAGGAAGGAAAATAAAGGGCAAGAAAGAAAGCAAACGAGAAAGCGAGAAAGAAATAAAATGAAGATACAGGACATACTATAAAGCCAGGCTTATTCAAGAGTCAAGGCATGCGTGCCCTATCAAAAGGAACCCTACCGGAGGAAAAATATAAATAAAACACAATCATTAACCAGCTCTGCCACACTTAACAAGGAGCTCAGAGAGATGAGGGAGGAGGCATAAGTGTAGGGAGCCGCAGGGTTACCGCAGCAACTGAAATTAGAACCTAGGATAACAAGAGAAATGAGAATGTGTGGGATGACCCAGGTGAGGCAGACCAAGAGGGGGAACAGACAGAAGATGAGAGGCAAAGAAAGAAAAAGATTTAGAGACAGAATAACAGATCCACCTTCATTTTGTTGAGCAACCCTTACATAACAATATAATAAATTAAATGCTGGTAGGTGTTGTCATTTAAAATCTTGAAGCGATGTCAGCACCTTATTCCTCTGATGCATCAGACAACGATAAATATGCTCTCCTGTAGTGTGACGTTATCATCATTTTTTTCATAATTGTACATGTTTACATATAGCTGAAGAGTTATATAACTGTGTGGAAACTGATGCTATAAATAGCGTATGATAAATTATTATAACTTTGACTTCCAGTTATTAATTAAGTCAGTTTTATTTGTATGGCCCATAGTCACAATGATTCTCAAAGGATTTCTCAATACCCACACTATAAAAATGCATTAAAAAATGCCTTAAAAACTCAGGCCCTCATTGGAAATGAGGCAAATCTCCAACCAACACGAGAAAACTGGCAGCAAAGGTGACACTAAGAGGATCACAAGGGGCCACAGCCACCAGTTTCTCACTGGCTGTGCTCACGGCTAATGTGAAACTGATGCAGGCTGGTGACATTCATTCACTAAAATCTCAAACTTGACAGTCCAAGTGCTAGACGCTCTGCCCCAGAAACAGCATCACCAGCCCATTCCTAGACCAAAAAAAAAAAAAATTAATTTGTGACAGTGTATACCAGATAATCAAGTGAATGGTTACAGAGTAATGTTATCTGGGTAAACGGTAACGTACAATCTTGACACATTATGGCAGTTATCACAATATGTACAGTAAGTTTAAACCAAGTTAGGAGAAACATCAATACGAAATAACGCTCTCCTATTACAGTTCACTGGGAGCACTGGGAGAAAGAAGCACTCCGATCTTCCTCTTCATTTGACAACAGCAACAATGCCATTTTAAATATGTATACGATAAAACAAACACACACACACACACACACACACTTTATATCTATCTACCTACAAAAACAATGACTGTGATAAATGTACATAAAAGAATCAAAGGCAGTGAATTGTAAAATCACTTTGTTTTGTTTTTTTCAAAAGCACGTATGCTCATTTGAAATTTGATACCAGCAATGTGATGCAAAAAAGTTGGTACAGAAGCATGTTTGCCACTATGTTGCATCATCTTTCCTTTTACCGAGACTGTTAGACTGTTGGGAAGTGAGGAGACCACTTGGGAAAGCAAGATGTTTTCCCATTGTTGTTTGAGTCAGAATTCAGCTGCTCACCAGTCTGGCGCCTTCTTTGTTGTAGTTTCCATTTCATAATGAGCTAAAATGTATTCGATGAGTAACAAGTCTGGACTGCAGGGATGGCTGCAACGTGGCTGAGCAGCAACTACAGGGCATTAATGCAGAATATCGTTTGGCCTTGTCATGCTAAAAAAGCTAATTATTTTGACGTGGAAGCTGGATCACAGCATGTGCTGCTGTAGAACCTGCATAATATTTATATTATATATACACTCAGCATTAATGGTGCCTTCACAAATGTGAAAGTTATAAGCATATATTTTTTCCTTTTTTTTTTTTTTTACCTGTGATTTGTTCTTTTCACAATAGTTTTACTTTGCCTGTAGAGGCAACAATGTGTTCCCAAACATATTGTTTTTAACATTCCTGTCTTGCCCATGCACAGATTTTCACAACAGAACAGAGTCAGATTTTAATGCAGCATTGTCTGGGGGCCCAAGAAACATGCTTATTCAGCATTGGCTTTCATCCTTGTCCTATAGCATACAGAGATTTCTCTTGCTCTTCTGGATCTTTTAAATTTCAATTCTAATTTTATTTACCTAGCACCAACTCAAAACAACAGCTACTCCGAGGTGCTTTAAATTGCAAGACTCTACAATATTAGAAAGCAAACCCCTCAACAATCACACAACCCAATTGCTACACACTTAGCAACAGTGGGAAGGACGAACTCCCCAAGAGGAAAAAGCAAGTTCGGGGAGGAGTCTTAATCTTTCAAAACTGATGGGGGTGAGGGGAAAGATTAAAGAAGAAGAGGAAGGAGAAAAAAAGGTAGAGAAAATTTGATGGCATTCAATAAATGAAATGTCATGCAGTAGAATAATAAAGAAATGCTCAGTGCATCAATCATTTAATTATATTACATGCAGCAGATGAACTAACCTCCATTTTTAGTAACTTTACAGAGTGTATAAATGAAAAGGGTACATCGGTATACAATTCCAGTATTGATGTAGTTTTCAGCAAAGCTATATACATAATCAAGGCATAACAGAATTACTTTAATTCAGTGATAGATTTGGATTTCAGTGTGCCACCATGAGATTTTTAGAGCCCCCTTGTGAAGCATTAAAACATTTCTAGAGTCAACACTGCTTACAGGAGATACTTGCCTCTAAACAAATATGCAACATAATGATCTGTATAATACTGATAGAATTTAAGGAAATCATCTAAGCACAACTGACAGTTATGAATTTAGCTGTGAGCCTTTATCTAGCACCTTTGTTAGTCTGCTTGGAAGTTGCCAAGAGACTGATAATGCCAACTGGAGGCTGGCAGTTTATAAGGTCTGAGTGTTAAGACCTTAAATGCCAATATTTGTCCCAAGGGACGGAATAATTAAGGCGTAAAGATTTAAAAGGCTTGTCACATATGGCTGGCCAGCTGTCACATCTGTCTATTCATATTCATACCGGTAACAACTGGGCCTATACTAAAGCAGCAACAGAGGATGTAATGGCTGAGCATTAAATGTCAGCAGACTGAGCTACAGTATAACTAAAGACTTCCACAAGAAAGCACCCTGAATGAGTAGAAGCCTGGCATTTAAAACAATTCACAAGCCCCACTTCTCATTTTAGACATTCACTCCCAAGTGGAGTGTTTCAAAAAGATCTATTCCCTATGGCTATACTGCACACATTCCCAGTTTTCAGTGTTACGGGAAGCAGCACTTCAGAACCAGCAGAGGGGGCACATTATTGCAGCCTCAAGTAACTCAGTAGCAAGATGTAAGAGATTGGCAAGTTTCACTTTTTACAGCATCAGCCAGACAATCTCTCAACTGAGTGATTTCTAGGTGCAAATACCTGAAAAATATCTGCAACGCCATAAACCACTGAGCTTGCTTGTCCCAGCAGCACACTTTCAGCTATTAAATTAAACCATGTAAATGCACCCTTTTTTTGCATGCAACCTCTTGCTTCGACTTCCTACCTTCATCATGGTTTCTTCCAAAGATAACCATAAACTTAAAAAAGTAATCTTACTTGAATTGTATAAACTATCATAGTCTTTCATTTATCGTTACCGTGCAGGACGAATCTGAAACCTTCTTTGCCGTTTAGGTATGATTTCGTGCTAGTCAGACATCAAACTGCATGCTGAGGCAAGAGAAAAAGAGAATTTCTATGTCTGGATGATGAAGGCGTGACTTTATGGCCTTTATGAACTTCAGACAGCTTGTTTTGGTCCAAATCATAGAACAAGTTGTTTCTTTGTTGCATTTATAGAATGGTTACTTTATGATAACCATAGATAATTTTCAATTCAGCCATAATTTATCAACAAAAGCCATGTGGGAGGCAAATTATTCAAAACAAATCCAATTCTAGTCCATGTCACTTTAGCTGAGCTTTGTGGGCTTGAAGTCTTGGATCTCTGTTTATACTGAGTTTTAACACTTTTCTTGTGCTCTTTCAGAGTTTAGAAATACCCATGAATTGGAAAAGGCCTTTTATTGCATCTCCAGTCCACATTTGCCCTTTTTTCATTTTGTTATGCTTGGCTTTTCAAGCATGAGTAAGTACAGGCTATCAGATGGCAACATTCTCCTTATAGCTATAAAACTGCAGTTCAGGGTCACGTCTTGTAAATGAAGGTCCAACTCTTGAAAATCTGTGTTTCTGCTCACTTGAAGTCTATTTTCAGGCCTCTTGGTATGTTTGTAACACTTTCACTTGACTTTAAAATATTTTGAAAAATGAACAAAAGAAGTTTGCAATAAGTTGCATAAATGGTGCAATCATAAAATTCTGAGACTCCATCATACCAGAATAAAATCTTTCCACTCTCCCCTTCAAGATTAAGATCTTCTAGTCTGAATCCAGCTCCAATGCTAATTTTAGATTCCTATGTTGCAGTTCCCTTGTACATCTCCGATTTCAATTTGGACCCAAATAAGCCCAAATTTGACTGAGGATCATCAATGCTGATAAGAGAGGAATTTTACATTGGGTTTGGAAGCTGTACACCTCAACGGTGGAACTTCCAGTCAGAAGCATAACCAGGACCACTTCACTAAGTTTTTGAACCACGAACTTTTCTCACTTTGCCTTTACATTATTATCTACATATAATTTCAGTCAGTCTGCAGCTATGAGTGCAACTCGTCTGCTCATCGAAAAGTAACAAACACACAAACCTGAGTTACTAATGTTTGTAGCAGACAGTTTACTCTAAAATGTGCTAAATTTAACACCAAAACCCATATCTTACATAACTTGCTGAAAAACCTAGAGTGATGTGTGGTTTAACGGACATGGCACACTAATAGTATCTTCACAAAGACATGGATGGCTCGGGATCTCACATGAATAATGTTTTGTGTTCCTTTGTACATTTCAGCTATTTCAGCAATAATTACAATATTATATGTAATAAAAACACACTCTGGATAAATCATGCACTCTACCCGAGTCCCACACCACAGGACTGCATACAGTGCTCAGCAATTTCTAGCAGAAGAGTTCACCCTTGTGTCATAAACGTATTGATTCTTATGCAGTTTCTTTTAATTTATCTGAACAGTTTTCAGATAAAAGCAATGTCTAGAACCTGTAGTACTTTTAGTACGTTATTCACAATCTCAGTTTTGAGCAATAAATTTGCACTGCTCTTGGTCATTAATGGAATTAACTAGCTCTGTTTGTTTATAAATGTCTAGATTGTAAACTTATACATTTATTTCGTATTTTGAGATTCTGCATGGTCTGCTGGTGGTGAGTTCCCCACTGGCTCCTATACAGCACTACAGGTCTGTAGTAGATAGATTTGCAACAGATATCACATTTATCACAGCTAGTCTCTATATCAAGCCTGTTCAAATGGCGGCCCAGAAGCAACCTGAGAGTGGCCCTGCCTGTGGTCCTGGCAGAAACAGAGAAAACGCAAAAAATTAATCAATTAATTTTAAAAAATTAAAAATTCCTACAGCGTAGTGTAGACTGAATGTTGCTAGTAGCCTAGCAATATTTAACCCACAATGCACCGTAATGTAAATATATTCAACTATCATTGTAATGCATGATGCGACAACAGCATGTCTTTCTCAGTCCAAAAGCGTAAATTGACAATGAAAACCGTCGGTTTAACCCTGGCTGGACTGACAAATCCAAATGCCAAACCAATGTGTTTAGTTTGGAGTGAGTGTGTTGCAGTACTTACGAAGGCACCACAATGACAAACACCAGACTTTCTACACAAACTTTCCAGAGCGATCTCAGGAGAAGGCGGCAAAAGTACAGTTTAATAATCTTACAACCGGAGTTGTACTACCATGGTGAGGGTCCTGTACAGCCCAAGAGAGAGCTGCAGCAGCTTCCCTTCGTGTTTGCTTCTTGGCAAAGAAGAACAGCCTTTCACAGATTCTGAAACAGTGAAATACTGCATGCTGGCCGTGGTGGATGCGGTGATAAGTGACAAAAAAATTAAAGTAAGTGTGACATCTGCTATTAAAAACGTACACCTGTCAGACAGTTCAAATATTCGTCGAGTTGAAGTTCTGTGAAGTTCTGGCGTCAGACGAGTTTGAAATGCTGTTAGATGACCTGAAGAAAACTGATTTAATGTCTATAGCAGGAGATGGGTTCACAGACAGAACTGATAATGCACAGTTGTGCCTATATGTCCGTTTTTTGGATGGAAAATTGCTCTGCTTACTACTGTTAGAGGGACACACAGCTGGCGAAATAATGTTTGAGAAGATTTCAGCTCTTTTTGAGGAAAATGGTCTGGATATGAAGCGTGTCTGTATACTTGTGACAGATGGGGCTCCATTCATGGCAGGAAAAGTGAGTGGTCAGCAAAAGATTTATTTTAATTTGAAAGGGAAATATCAAAATGTTTTAGTATTATCATTATTAGTATTATTATTATTTCAAATGTGCAAAAAAATAGTTTATAGCTCCCTTTTTTTAAATAAATGAACCTTTCGGTGTGCATTCTTGAGAGGTCACCACATTTACAGGGGGGAAAGGAATAAAAAAAATTACTTGTTTTTCAATACAGTTGTGTGGGTTTGAAATTGATCATGATCTGCTGCTTACTGGCTGCAAAAAAATCTGGCCCAACTAACTTCTTAGTTGAATAGCCATGCTCTATATTATTGTAAATAGACTGAAGGAATCAAAAACAGATGCAACTGAAAATCAATAGCAGATTAAACTGATGAAACAGCAATGAGACAGTCAAAGAAGGCAACTGACTATAAGTGGATCCAGAACTGCTCCCTGCCTTTGAAGCGACCATTTAAAGACAAGGACATGACAAGGTGCTTGCACATGGTCAAAAAAAAGCTTTGGTCGCACCATGGTCAGCTACTGCAGCCCAATAGAGCCATTTAGTGTAATTAATTCAAACGATGGCACATGATAGCATTTTCACATGCTAGTATGTCATCATACTAGCTCACCATTGTATATAGACAGAGAAATAGAAAACACAGGAGCCTTTTGGCTAGACTAACATTTCTTTAACCCAACTCACCACATAAGCCTTCGTTTTAATCCTCTTCACTTGAATAACATTAAAATGTTGTGTGCATCACAGAAACACAAGTAGTGGCCATAAAGAGACTACCAGAAGGAACCTTAAAATAACAAAAATAAAAAGCAGCAATGCTGAAGGTATGAAACACATGAGTAGATGAACTCTAAGGGGGGATCAGCTAAATTTAACTTTAGAAAGGTGTTTTATACTCATGGGCAAAGTCCCAGACCTTTATGATGGCACCTGATACAATACAACAGACCTCAGCTGTTTTCACACATAAACTCAAATGCTGGGAGAATTGGTTCATGGCTTTGTTTAAATTTGCCTTTTCCAATATGTACTAGACAACATGTTATGTGCCACATATTGTAGTACATTCTCACTACATTTGCTCTAGCCAGAATGCTTCTGATGCATTCTCACTACAGGAAATACTCAAATTTGTGTGACAGAGATGCCACGATATAAATCACTTGATGTAAATTTGAGACAATTATGTGGTTTTTCTAACAAGATCCATCAAACAGACATTGTACTAAGGAGCTGGCAAGTTAAAAGTCTGTTTACTCCAAGATCCCAATATGTTGGACATTTACACCTGTCAATTTCCAGTGAAATGGGGTTTTTTGTTTTGTTTTTTTAAGGTAACTGTGTACTAAGTATATTCCCGGGATCTTTGTTATATCCTGGGTTTGTAGACGATCATGTGTTGGAAAAAGCTTGTGGGTGGCAGGAAGCTGCTGACAGAAGTGAGTGACAGGTCAGGTGAGTGCTGTGGTCTGTTCAGGCATGCAGATCCAGCTCCTCTGAGTGATCTGAAGTGGCTTCAATTAACTGAAGCAGCCAAGTGTAAGGAAGGGGACTGGGGAGCATGGGCCCCAGACAAGCCTCCTGACAGATTTGGGAGGGGGGGGTGGGGATAAGATGAGTGGAGGCTTCTGACAGGTCCTCTAATACCCCACGAATTCCAACCTTTCTCCATCTCCTCTTAGCTAATTACTAAGTATCCATATGGAGACACTTGTCACTGTGATCACAGCAAATTGGCTGTAACTACAGGGTCAGCAAAGACCGTTATTCACTTATATATATATAAACACAAGAATACACACAGAATCCAACCATCTAATTTTGCAAGAAAACCGAACACACACAATACTTTTCTTCATCTCCAATACTAAAACTATTTTTAGTTTCATGGGAGAACTGAAGTTACCACCGAGAAATCTAATATCACCGGCACTGCTTCATAACCATCTGAAAAACCACATTCATGTTGATTTTTCATGATGCTCTTTCTATGTGATAATACAGAAAGGAGGTGATTAAAATATCCCAGCATTTCTCAACAAATCCTACACAGAGATTTAATTTTCATGGGTATACACAGCAACACTGATGTCAAGAGACACTGCCAAATGAAATGTTAAATAAAAAAAAATACTCTGAAATTCACTTCTGAATGTATGAAAGTAAACCACACACCAAACATGTGGGAAGAAAGAGAAAAGGTTTGAACTGTATCTTGGAATTTCTTTTGTATTAATGTCAACACCAACCTTTGCTTTGAGTTTAAACCCAAAGTAAAAAAATAAATAAACGTCTTATCTTATATGTGATGAAGGAGTGGAGAAGCAGACTGATCTGTACACTAGTAGGGCAAATTAATGTATTTATCATTTACCATTTCGTCATCTCAGCAAATACAAAACAAATATCTCATAGCCTCTAAATGGAAAGAGACTGCTACTTTACACTATTTTCACCAAGCTTTTCCCCCCCCTTCCTTTCTTCCCGTCTTGCTGTTCTTGCTAGTTTTACACTACCTAATTAAGAAGTTTGGTGGGGGAAGCATGAAACACACAGGACCACATACTTTACCCTCAAGGATTTATTTTATTGTTCCTCTGTTTTTTTTGGTCTCCAATGTTGGCACATCCTCTATACCTCCACCCTTATTTTCCCTTCTAAAAACCCAAGCTTTTCCTTTTTTCACCTTTTCGGTCTTTTATTAGAACTGGGTCCAAATTCTGCTTATAAATGACAGATGAATACTACCTGAAATGTCTTATCGAGCTGCCATTTATATGATCAAGTGTCTGCTGCTGTCTCTATTCTCTTGCTATTTGGTATTCCTTCACTGGCAGCCTTTAGATCTTCTTTCACCTTCATGCTTTTTGAAGGTTTGTGTTTTCTATCCAAACCAAGCTTATTTCTTATGCTGGACCATCCACTTCCTCTTACCCATAATTTGATTCAAAGTTAGCCTTATGATAATACTGTAGGTGTTGGTTTCTTAAACAGCTAAACAAATGTAGCTTACTTTAGAAGAAATGACTAATTTTTTTCAAGCTAAAACCTGTTTGGAGGGAAAAAATAAAAAATAAAAACACGCTTGAAGACAACTGAAGTTGTTCAGAAGTCAAAAAGGCAGCATTTCAAACTTAAATGAATGTGAAATTGTCTGCTTTGAAAAATGAGTACAGAACACATGAACACAAAGACTCCAATACTTAAACAGTTGTTAAAAGTTAGCTAAAAACACTTGGTTTAATAGTGCTGTCATCAGCTTGAGATCAAAAGTGGTCATTTTAATGTTTTATCGTCATAGACTAAAATTGCCTCTAACAATCGCTCTTCTCCACTTCTCCTCTCCCCACCCACGGCAGATTTGCAATTTCCCAATATTGGTACAGACCGATGCCCCCCCTTCCCTCCCCCAGATCCACACCTCATTTGGTACTCACCTAGATCAAAGTACCTCGCACATCTGTTCCGCTTGCAACTGCCATAACTAGCCAGCTGGACTCTCTCCGTCAGGTCTTGCTGTCTGTAGGTGTGTCAGTACTGCTCGTCTGTCCAAAGCCAGAGCTTCTTGGCAAGCTGCAAACACAAACAGCGAAAAGAATCAACAAGACTGTAGTTGTGAGAGTGAGCGTGGGTGTGAGCCAGTGCCTTATCATAGTCTTGCAAGAGACTCCTTGTCAAGTTGACTGTTTGTGTGTGCGCATCTGTTATGTAGGAGACTTGAATGCAGAGTATTCCTGAGATAGAGCGAGTGTGTGTGTGTGTGTGTGTGTGTGTGTGTGTGTGTGTGTGTGTGTGTGTGTGTGTGTGTGTGTGTGTGTGTGTGTGTGTGAGAGACAAGATATTACAAAAACACATGTTTTACAGAGACTGTAGTAAGGTTTACACAGCGAGGCGGAACAAAGCGGGACAGGGGCCCACCTTCCACAATTACACGCAGCTTTAAAATACTAATCCAAGCACAAACTGTATCTGGACTGTATCCAAACAGCAAACCAAAAAGCCACAGGTGTAAACAGAGCAATAAAGCAATGCAATCTCAATCCCACAAATGAAATAGTGCTGCTTATAGCAATAGCATTCAAAGCAGGATCACAGCAAAGCAGGCTTAATGCTTCCCTGATACTTTTTATGCTATATTTACAGTGGCCCATAAAAGTGGATAAAAATCTTTGTAGATAAAATTCACCACGTTAATGTGATGCATAAAGGGCCCACACAGAGCCCGATAGCAAAACAATCATCTGACAGAACAGACCCACGGTGGCTTCAACTCTGCAGTGTCATTAAAATCCTCCAAGTCTAATTCTCTTTCAAATACCACCTCTACCTAAATAAACATGACCAAGGACGCTTACTCATACTTCACATGCCTGCCAACCACAGATGAACAGGATTTCACAGAGCAGACTGGGTGTGTTTTGCCAACCATTACTGCAGAAAGGTCTGCAGATTGTGACAAAATGTCTCAAGCTAAACAGCCACAGTGATGCACTTTGTTCTCATAATAAAGCCAATCCATAAAGATGTCTGACATTTAACATGCAACTAGAGAAAGCTGTGTGATTTAAGTCAATTTACTTTGACACTTGGATCATAAAGAATAAAACAGGATTTTAAAACAGGCGTTGAATGACTTCAAACTACGGCAATCCAGGGAGTGACAAGTTGCCTCAGAGGTGTAATAAACTGCAACTCTAAGGCTAAACACTGACTTATATTTGGCTCAGAAATACTGCACTGAGAGTGTTACTTTTTATATTTTGGTGCTTTGTATTCACGACCGGTATTCAAACTGCCTGTGGGCTTTTACCTCAGAGAGAGAAAAGATGATCTGCATGAATGAATGAAATATCTTAAGATCCCTGTGTTTACACATATATACCAAGGAAATGTCAATCAGATGCAAAATACAAAGGTTGAGCCCTGAAAGAAATGTCAAAAAGGTAGACTGGCTCTGTGATGTGTGAATGGGACCAGCACCATTTGATCAATAGCTCACCTGAAATGAATACAAGATTCGTTCTTACCGACTCAAAACAGCAGATGTGGACTCCAACTCCATTTGTCACAAACTTGGATGAAACCGTTTCAGCTGATGAAGTGGAGATTGCCTAAGATAACACATTTTTAAATATTTGTTATTGGTTGCTTTCCATTTGTGATGTTTATTTGAGGCTCTTCAGAAGTGTTATGCTGAGTTGTTACCACAGGAAATTACATGAAGTATAACCTGAAACAACCCTGTCAGGAGTATGAACAAACATAACGTTATGTGCCCTTCATGTTCTTCCTGGTTTTTTTGGTCTTGTATCATTTACCCTGCTCAAGTCAAGTGGTCAGCTCAAACAGGAAGCGATAACAATAGGCAGTACAACCAGCCATGCCACCAAGACATGTCAAGCTGACCCCAGCAATGCTGGGACACCATGAGACAGCAAGGGCTGTCTCAAAAAAAGAAAAAGAAAAGACTGAGGAGGGAGCTGACAGATGAGGAGGTGGAAAACAAAAAATACAAGACGGGAGAATAGAAAGCAAAAAAAAAAAAAAAAAAAAAAAAAAAGTCGTCGACAAGACAGAAGAGGGAGAGGCAGGATGAAAGATAGGTCGATGTACCACAGGCTGATGAAATAGAGCGAGAAAGGCAAAGAGAGAAAGAAGCGGAACAGCAAGTCAGACAATAGTCAAACAGAGGAACAAAAAAAAGACACTAAAGGAATAGGAGACAAATTAAGGAGAGGGCATGGGGGGGGATGGGCAGAGACAGGGGGAGCCCAAATATAAAGACAATGTCAGATTCAATACTTCTCTTAAACGAGAGAAGAATTAAGGAGGAAGGAGAAAGAGTGGCTGTTCTATATCTCGCTACTCCTGAAACCTGAAAAGACCAATACGTAGAAAGGAACAAAACACCGGGGGGGGGGGTTTAGATCAAGCGCTTGACTGCATTCAAAAGAGCCACAGAGGGAGTATAAGTGACACAATTAAGAGCATAACTGTCATTACAGCCAATCAACCCAGTGCCACCCACATGGCCACTGAGCAACAGAACCATCATGAAGAGGGATGAAGGACTGCTTATTCCCCTTAGCAATGCAGCAACGACTGTTAATACTGACTAGCACACATACCTAAAAGCCCTAAAGGCCATTGCATCGTAATGCAACAGCAACACAAGACACGTGTACAAAATCGTTCCATCAAAACATGTTCTTGTCTCATTTGCATCTTGAGAGAAGAGCTGACATTTAAATATAATCCTGCTGACATGCAAACTAAGTGCAGCCAATTCCATAGCCCGTGTGTGCATTAGAAAAGGAAAAAAGAAACGACGTGTGAATCTGAAACCAATCACAGTTTGATGTATACTCTCACTCAATAAAATAAAAACCAAATTTAATGAGCTTTCAAGCTCCTCCACAGTGACATTTCCTCTCCCAATTCTCCATCTTTTACAACCATCATTCACCTTACCTCCATTTCTCTTTATCCCTGCTACCGCTTGCCTTTCCTCAACCCTCCCTCACTTAGTTTTTCATTTTAAACCCACTACTTTGCCTCCATCTTCTTCTCTCTCCATCCAAAACAACGGCCATTCCAGAAAGAGGGCCATCAATCTTCTTCAATGAGACCAGAGTGCGAGAGAGTGCCAAGGCTACAGCAGATTACTATCTCTGCTTACCTCCGCTCAACACTGGATAACATATAGAAGGAGAGAAAGGGCAAATGGAGAGTCAGGGAGGGTCGAGAGTGAGTCAAAGAAACCATGTTAGATAGAAGATGGACATTAGATCTTAAAAGCCTCAAAAAGATTTAAAATAATAATAAAAACCAACTTCCACTCCTGTCACCAGCAGAGGCTTGTCAAGAAAAGACACCCAGCAGCTGAAATTAAAACCTCTAATCCTAAGTGGCAACTCCAAACCTGATCCTTGATTTACTTCCACAGAGAGCTCTGCTTATGGAGAGACATGAGATACAGGTCTTCTGTTAGACTGAACATGAATCATACTCTGCATCCAAAACAGAGTTACAAATTTAGAATCAAAGTATGTACTGTTACTGTAACTAATTTAGTTGTTAACTACGGTACCAACAGGTCATTACAGTTCAGTTTGAACGGGGAAGAAAAAGTGACGGTGCATGTATAGAAAGGAGGTGGGGGAACATGATGGAGCAAGTGCTGCTTAATTACTTAAACACTACACAGAAATTGTTGTTAGTGCATATGCGAATATTTCTGTGTGTTTCACAAAGTCCTGTAAGCCAATTATCCCGCCTGATGAGAATTCTGAAAGCAATGTGCGAATGTTTGTTTGACAAAGAACTGACACAATGGTGGAAAAGCCAGAGCTGTGACCTTGCAGCAGAGAGGGGTTTTTAACAAGCTGCCTCACTGCCCTGTGTGGTGCAGTGGCAATAATCTGCACACACACTGTGCATCACAGGTAAATCCAAGGCTGAGGACGTCCTTCTGAGGAAACCTTATGTGAGAAAAAGATTGGTTACATGGCAAAGTAGAGTTTTTGCATAGAAAATTCTGGGTATTTTTGTTGTTTTTTGTAATGCAGTGCAGCAAACGCTCAGTGAACTCTTATATTTATAAAACATGGCCTTCTCAAGCAGTCTGCAACCAAGGACGCAAGACCACCAGGCCAGCTCTGACAGCTACATCCACAATTGAGCATGATAGGGCTAATCGCTATGCAGCTTTCTCACTGAGGAAAAACCTACGTGGGGGGAGTTTTGTCAGGCATAATAAACTCTCCCTGCATTGTCACACCACTGTTGAGGAGGAAGGTTAAACTTAGAGCTGTCTGTAAAGCTGTCCCTCTGCAGCAGCAGTGCTCTGACTGGGGATCAGCATAGTGTGGCTTCTGTGGGCCACACACCAACGAGTGGGAGGAGGCAGCAATGGGGCTCAGCCGGGCGCTAAAGACTTTGACACTAACATAATCACTGATAATTGATTCTGCTGGTGAGGAAGGTTTAACATTAAAGGATAAAAAACAGCAACGGCGGTGGCAGCACGGCGCTCTGGCTTAATATGAGCTGATGGGACTGACGCCACCTGTCACACACCATCTAATCACACGAAGACAAGATTCTCTAGACGAACACATATCATCAAATCACTACCAGCCTTGGACACGCTCAGCACCCTCAAAGCAGCTTTGATCAGCAGTGGGTCGAGAAAATCGAGGGGGCACAGAGGCTAAGGGCGGCGGAGGAAGAGGAGGAGGATGAGGACAGACAGACAAATAAGACAAACGTCCTTCACTATTGCAGGACAACAGCCCTGAGATATCACATGACACGACAGAATAAAAGCACAGTGTTTCAAAGAGATATATAGAAGAAAAAAAAAAAACAACTGCGCACTAAACCGAATGCAGTTATTACAAGCAGTGTGAAACATTTGTTCCATACTCGCGGTAATGGCAATTGAGCTGCAGTCAGCTGACATTGCAGTTATAATTCGGCTAATGTTATTCTCATTAGCTTATAATAAAGTGACTACTATTATACTATAATAATCTTCCAACTGCCTTTTATTGTAAACTGCCAGCCTGTGGGAAACACTAATAAATCTGAGGCAATAAACCCATTTTAACCCGTTTCACCTGTGATCTGAGCAGACTGTTTTTTAAGATGGCTAACCACAGAACACTATTTCTAGTCAGCCTCACAGATTTGTTGTTAAAGTATAATGGAGACACATGAGCTAAGTCTAGTAGCAGTGACTGGGGTGTGCCTATTTGCTGAGTGAACTGATGAAGACGGAGGGCTCCCTGTAGCCTTACAGTCAGAACACTGATAAATTGGCCAGCATCCACCCTTTCCCCAACTGCAAGAAGGATATGTGTGCATGAGAATAAGTATGAACACCTGCTAGACTGGAACTGACAACATAAAGTGGCAATGCAACTGATTTCATGAACAACACAGGAGCACAAAGGAAAAGGAAGACCTCCATTATGTCACTAGCAGACGTGTCACCACGAAGGAGACAGTCGGACTATCGGTCCTCCAACCTAGCAATGGCAGACTCACCTTCTTAAATTAAAGGGTGCTTAATACAAAGCATGTCCCAGACAGACAAACACAAATTTCCACCTTGGGCTGCAGACATAAACACACATCACTTCATGTCGAAAATGACTGTTTGGAGATCAAAGGTTTAAAATATGCGAGGGTCAGATATCTTGCAGGGAAATAAAGGAGGAAAGATTGAGGCTGAGAGGGGAAAAGGTAGCATCGGCAAATAAGAGATGGAAAGGGGACCAGAGAAAGCCCCAGGCTGATGGCAGCGGGGAGAGAAGAGGCAGACTGGATGATGAGCTAGTGAGAAAATGTAAATGAGAATCTGTCATGCAAAAAAAGGAAAAGAGGGGAGAAAACGTGAGAGATTACTATAGGAACTGTTCGAGGAGAAACTGAAGAGCAGAACAAAGCTCAAAAGAGGAAAAAAGGGGGTGGGCAGTGCACAGGAGGAAACAGCAATCCAAGAGACATGACAAGCATGCACTACACAGCCTTTTGCTGTTAAAATGGGCCACATAGTTTCTAATATGTCCTTCAACATGTGGTGAAATCAGTTTTAGTCACCACAGAAAGAAAATGCAAAAAACACAAAAGATAAGAAAGGTAGCAACAAATAGTGAGAGGTAAAATAAGAAGACAGAGATGGTCCCTGAAGATGTGACTCATGGCATCCCTTTGTCACAAGTCAAGACCACAGGGAGGAAGAGTAGGAGGAGTGTAGGCAGTAAAAAGGCAGCTCTTTTTCTCAGTCTTTCACTCCCTGGCTATCCTCCACCAGCAGCTGGAGGCTAAACTTAAGCTCCAGCAGCCACGAGGGAGAGAGGAACGGCCTTGGGAATAGGTCATCCACAACCACAGACCAAAACAAAACTCAAGCATCTGCATCATTAGCAAAGGAGCCCAGAGTCCCCTGATGTCTACCCACTGCACAACAGATCCCTCAGAAATGTGGCCACAACAATCCCCATGCACACAATCATCCGCTGCACAATCGCCATACAGCGATGTCAGCCTCCTCTTCATGAATATTCATCTGCCTCATTAACACTCAAGTGGGGAAACACAGCATATTGCAAGAGACTCCCGTTACTTGGAGAGAATGAAAGTTAAAGACGGAGAGGAAAGGGGAAGAAGAGATGGGACACATGGTGACTGCAAAGGAAGGAAAGGGGAAGAAAAAGAGTAAGAGGCAAAGGCTTTGTTTCTTTGCCTTCAAACTTTTTTGAATCTCAGGAGAAGAGGGGAGGAAAAATGTCCTATATTGTTCCGGGAGCTGATACCCTCCAGTCGCTTTTCCTTATGAAGCCAGATAGGGAAGTATGAAAGCAGCGTCAGCAGCAGGGACATCGCAGCGGGAGCACAGGCTAAGAATTACAGACCATTTTACCCTGTAAATCCTACTGCAATAAAGGCTTTAAAACAGCTGCAATTTCACCACTAATGTCTGGCTGCTCGCAGTAACTGCTAAACTGTGGGGGATATGTGTGAATACACCTCAACGCAAGCTGCAGCTGAGCAGACACTCATGTGACTCCCCCTCCCTCTGTTCAGTAACAAAACACACTTACAGACGTAAGAAGCCAGTCTATATCGTACACAAAGTCTGTCAGTCCACTCGGCCACACGCTTTCTCTCAGAGCCACTTGCCAATAGAAAGACACACAAGCGCGCACGCACACACGCGTGCACAGACACACGCGTGCACAGACACACGAAGAGAAAGGATTATTTTCTCTTCATGTTGTAATGCTAGTGAATCTCTTAACAGGAACTGCCAACAGGGGAAATCTTCCATCCTGCAGCTGTGTCCTCAGAGAGACTCTGGAAACTGTAGAAATTTCCTTGACTCTTTTCTCGTCGTGGCTTTGGTTGCAAAAACAGCTTGGCCATTCGGGTATGAGGAGATGAGGCAGAGTCAGGTGCTTTTCTATAACGTTGCCCCACCAGAGTCGCTCTAGTCCTTTAAAAAGGGCAGCGGGAGAAAAAAAAAAAAAAACTTGTGGTACCAAAATTGGACCAGGTCTGTGGAAATCAATACTGCTGCTTACATGAGGGGCCTCCACTAAGGCTATTTCATATTTCACCATATATACACAGTTTCTGAGGAGAAAGAAAAAAAAAAAAAAAAAAAAAAAAAAAAAAAAAAAAAAAAAAAAAAACACACAACCCCTCAATTTCAGAACAGTATGAACTATCGATTTCACAGTCACGATTCTTACTCTTTCTCTGCCCATTTCTGTCCTCTCTCTTTTCCATTCCCCACCTTTGATGTGGAACTCCTTCCCCCCACCCCCCAAACTTCTGTTAAATGAAAACTGTTTATTATTAGGCTTCTCGCGACGGAGAGGTCGTTACCGTCACATTTTTACATCTTTCACATTTCTCCTAAAAGAAATGTTTTTTCCATTGACATCACGAATCGATCGATCTGTAAGGTGAAACAGAAAAGCTATTTCTTGACAAAAGTGAATACCACTGCCCTTACCTTGTACACTTTTGAGATATTAAAAGGTGGGCCTCACAGAGTAACTTCCAATGGCACACCGTAACAATGCACTGCCTATTATAATGACTATATCGTGACTTGAGATGCATCACGACATCTATTTATTCACTGCTGAGGCCTGTACTGTGTACTATGGGCTTAGTGAGGTAACTTGAGATTTAACCCTGGGTTTATTTAGTGCTACAGAGGTGGTTCACTCTTATCCTGGAACACCAACATGATAACTTAGATACATTTTTTAAAACGTCCCTGAACTGTTTTATTTGAACCAGTCTTCTCTTAATTTCTTTTAACATTTCACCTACAAGTGATATGAATTTTAAATGCCAAACACTGTTGGAGCTTTAAAAAAGTTGGATCTGATGTTCAGAGTATTTGGATGGGTCGCTGTTTTCCCACAATCTAATGCCAGTGTATCAGCAAAACTGAATCTGACTTTTGGGCAATGGCGCTTTTAACCAACTGTGTTGTCATTCATTTATATTCATACAGCTTTCCTGGGTCATGTGTTTTGCTGAGCAGTCTAGCAGAGACCGGGGACCTGGCCAGTTCAAATCACAGGTCCAAAGTCAGCATGCATGCATGATTTAAATACATCTATATGGCAGATGGTGAGAGACCTGGCTGGGATCTGGCTTCAAGACAGAAGCAGTAATGCAGGAGAAGCAAAGGGATTAGAGTGAGGAATGACTTGGCTTGTCTTTAAGATTACTTTTCCTCTTAAAACATTCACTTCATCTGTGTCACTTCTGCTCTCTACTTGTTATTGGAAAATAGCTTCATGCAAGAGAGGTGGAAAACCATTCGATGCCGGCTCTGTCTGCATCAGTCACACACTGACACGCACATACACAAAGAAATACATTTCATCCTCCATATCCGAAACAGCCAAAGCACTGGCAGGCATTTGCGACCCCAATCCATATTTCAATTTCCCTCCTCTCATGCAAACTAATTCAATACTTGTTGCCTTCCCTCACAAGCGATCAGCAATATGAGAAATGAGCTTCTTCGCATGTTGCATCTAAAAAAGGTCCAATCTGAGACATTTTTGAATGCCTATATCAATTATGTCTTAGTAGTGCCGTGCATATGCAAATTGTCCTTAGGAGTAGCATTGCAGGATAGAAAATCTAAACTACAACCAAAAGGAAATTTTTTTTAATCAAATGGCGTGCCATTTGAAACTCGTACATTACACCACTGCCTGTGTTTATATCAACAACTTCATGTTTTCAAAACATTTAAATAAACATTAAGCTAACAGCATCGAATGAGTCAACCGAATGAGTAATTTGAATATGATGTTCATATATGGATTTCATTACCTTAGTTTTTCCTTTAAAAGAAATCACTTCAGCTTTTCACGAAGCCAGAACAAGAAGTATCAAAGCTGTATGCTGTGATGTGATCAGCCAATACTTTTTGAAATCGATCCAGCGACACAGCTCAGAAGACTGGACAGTATGGGCCTGGTTTTAGAGGAATTTGTGAATGTTCTTTTAATCAGGCTCATTAGTGGGATAAAATCTTCAATTCTGACATATTAAAGATTTTCAGTAACACCCAATTTCCTTACCGACTAGTATTGATGTACTGACCGGTGTAGCATTTTACACTGTTACACTCCAAACAAATTCACACATCTTGACATCTCCCACTGCTGCACACACCAAGAAAGGAATTCTCAGAAGAGCAAATAAAAATACAAATCTGAAAACATAGGATACAGTCTGAGCCTGATGGAGAAATGGTGCAGTGCTGAAACATTTGTTTGTTAAGGTCCACCACATTCTGCAGTAATTCACTTTTTACTTGACATTATATAGTGGATAGTATATCATTGATCCATTTTTCAATGCGCTCTGCATTTGACCCTGAAAATACACAAGCATGTGCGCACACACCGACGTACTCATTTGGTGTTGAAATGAGCAAAGATGAGTAACAACATCGTCTCAAACTCAGGAACACGGGTGCACTCTTTGCCCATGTAAAGAGAGAGGCAAGCAGGTAATAGCGACAAATTTAGGGGCTTAAACAGCGACAGCTTTACGATGCCTGAGCGGCCTCTATGACTCCATTCCTGTCAGATTCTATTAGCCTGGCCTCCACCGTGTGCTTCGATTGGCTCTTGGCCTATTCCCAGCAGTTACAGAAGCACCACCCGTAAATAAACCAAATGGCTGCATCTTGTAGTATATGAAGGGGCGGGGGGCTCTTTGCAGCTGGGCGCTTGTGTGTAAAGAACATCTAACAGAGTGGTTGAATAGTTTAATATACAGCAGCGAGCTGAATGGACACAGTCAACTAGAGGGAGAGCGCGACACATCACTGTAAGAGTTTAAATTTGAGGAATACGAGAAGCCAGAAAGGCACTTTTAAATCAAGACAAGTGGTCTCAGTCCACACACACACACACAGCTAGATACAAAAGGAAAAAGTGTGCCTATCTGCCAGCTGCCAGGTGGAAGTCTATGGAAAGGCCACCTGTCTAATAACCACTTTTGATGCATACAGCTCAGCAATATGAAACACAGCATCTGGCCTGTCCCCTCCAAACTGATCTTGTTAACAGCCTGATCCGTGTTCCTCTTACATAGAATTTATTTGGGCAGTTCACTCAGATTTATAAAAAATAAAAATAAAAAAAAAATAAAAAAAAACCCCACACACACACACAAACAAGAAACAAAAACATAAGTTTGTGTTTATAAATTCAACCACTGCAGGTTTTAGGTTTTTTTTGTTTGTTTTTTTTAAATGGCTTTTGAAGAACTGTGGAAAAATAATAAATTTCCTAGTACAGATTTAAAAAATAAATAAATAAATAAAAAATAAAAACAACTGCTGGCCTAAAAGTGAAGAAAGACTGACGCTGGCACAACAAAGTCACAATTACCTATATGTTTAAATTAACAGTCATTATATCCTATTATATCATGCATACTAGTGGAAAAAATATAAAAAGAACATTTACAATAGTAATAACATAATGATCTCAACCAAATGCTAGCTTCATTGCATGCATATATTCACTGAGCATTCACAGCTAACTATAAGAAAAGGTATAATTAAAACAATTTTTATAACCCAAAACCATGTGACTAAGGAACCTATTTGGTTTTCTTTTGTTGTTTTGGGGTTTTTTTTTTGTTTAGACTCAAAAACATTACTAATTATTTGTAATTAAAATAAAAGTATATTTATGCTACCGATTCATACAGTAAAGCTCTAGCATCACATTTGAGTGAACTGTATGATTACTGTAATAAAGTGCTTTAATCAGTCAATGTAACTGGAAAACAGAGTGCTTGTCTTCAAAGAAATAAATCATAGGATTATTGTGTTTATTGCAACTTGGGAAATATCTGTTATACCTTCAAAACTCTGAAAAGCTGCTCCTCTGTGCCTGTCTGTGGCAAAGTGGCCTTCAGCATTAACAGGCTATTACTTGTGAAATGTAACCAATCAAATTGGAAAGGACATTGCTCAAGACCACAGAGTGGTGGCTAAAGACAGACTGAGGCCGCTGCACCACAGTGAAAGCAAAACTTTTTTTGTTTGGTTTTTTTTGTTTTTGTTTGGTTTGTTTTTTTTTTAATGGGACACATGAAATAAAAAAAATGTTTTACTTTATTTATTTTAATCAAAATGGTTTTATTTTAATTGAAATTGGTTTAAAAAGTTACAACAAAAAAATATTTATGACTAAAGGGCCATTAAACTAGCAAAGAAATTGGACTGGACACCTGGTTGATTTCATTTATACATCTACTGCTTTCCTTATATGTCATATTGAAATATCTACCAAAACTACACTGTTAGTTTCATTAGTCCTGTTCTTAAACAGTAGATTAGTTCACCTGCATTCAGAATATGAACCGAAAGTTTACCAGTTTGTATCCACTTCCTTTTCTGACAGACACAACAATGTCCGGAGAGTGAACAAAACACTTCCATACCAACACAATAAAAACAATGATGTGACATCACATCTTTTACAGTCACAGCTAGACAACTGTGACTTAAGTGCCAACAGCTGTTACACAAAACTGACTGGATGTTGAAATTCAGATCCTGAATCTGCATAGTTCGACCGTATTGTAAGCTTGAGGAACGAAGTCAGTATTTTATTTTGTGCAATGAGCTGCAGTTTAATAAAAAATTCAATTTCCCTGCACACCAAAACAAGTCACGAACTTGTACATCAAGAATCTGTCTTTACCAACAGATATGTGAAGAATGTGTGGATGTGTCACGGTTTAAGAAGATAAAATGAGAAAAATGCTAAGCCAGTCAAAGAGTTATCTTTTGGGATTCAAATTTGTTCACCATGGAATCTTCTGAATCAATCCAAACTCCCATTCAGAGCATTTCTGAACTCCCACATGCCCTTTGCTCATGCATACAATCGCAGCACAGCTGAGCAGAAAACTCTGTGGGACAAACCAGCTGAATTTTTAGCAAGCACTTAGCAGATCTTTTACTAGGAAATTCAGCTTTGCAAAAAAGTGTTCCACCAACTTTTGTCACATCACTAATAGAAAATACGAAATGAGACATGTTTACCTGCCCTTTCAGATGGCCACCTAATTATTTTAAGGATGCACTGTTAGATCTGGTCATTTATTCCAGCATGATGTGTAAAAAACAGCTTTTGGTGTCCTTATAGCCACAATAGTGAGTTTTGGGTTTTAAAACATGAATCCAGCAAGAAGAAGGGCCTTTACAAGGCAACAGGATGAGAAACCCTTAAGCCTCTTAATAGAAACAAATGATCAGGGTCCACAACCACACATTTTGGTCTAGATCTCAAAGGTGAATTGACATTTAGCACCAATTTAAGTCCAGTGTCACTTAGCACAGTAACTGTCTTGTTTTGTTCCATTGGGAACATGGTGCAACAAGAATTTTACTTCTTCTTTTGGCTGCTCCCTTTATGGAGTTGTCATAGTAGATCATCTGCATCCATCTCACCCAATCCCTAGTATTCTACTCTGTCACCAACCCTCTGCATGTCCTCCTTCACTTCATCCATAAATGATCTCTGTGGTCTTCCTGGCAACTCCATCTTGAACATCCTTTTTCAAATACATCCCCGATCTCTCTTCTGCACATGTTCAAACCATCTTAGCATTGCCTCTCTGACTTTGTCTCCAAAGAGCTCAACCTGAGCTGTCCCTCTGAAGTAATTATTTCGAGTCCTGTCCATCCTGGGTACTCCCAGTGAAAATCTGAGTTTCATCAACTCTGCCACCCTTTCTTTCACTTTTGCTGACGTCCTTCTGTCACAAATCACCTCAGGCACCCATTTAAACTCTTCCACCTTCACCGATATACCTGTGTCCTTCTCATTCATACACATTCTGTCGTGCTTCTACTGACTTTCATTCCTCTTCTCTTCAGTGCATACCTCCACCTCGCCAGGTTCGCTACCACATGCACACTACTCTCACAACAGACTTCTTACTCCCAGATTCTACAGGAGAATCTTAATATAAAACATACATAAATATAATACACCATAATGCACTACACCCACATTATCAGAGCCCAAGGAGCTAAACTTGGCACACTAGTAAATCTTGAGCTCTGTCCACACTGGAAGCAATTTGCATCACTTTGAAGCCGACTGCTCGTCCCTGACAGACATTCCAGGCTCTAGTTGCCTAGGTAACCCACTAATGTATTTACCACCAGGTCATATGCCAGTCAAAGGTATCCTCTGCTCTTTTTGATAATGCTGTCCGTCGCTCGCCTAGAACTCCAGAAAAGTTGAAACCAGGTTATTTTGCCTGTAGTCACTAAAGTTGCAAAATTTCCTTCCCTTTCTATGGTCTCTAGTCATCACAACGCTTCCAGTATGGACACAGCTTTGGACCCCTGAAGGCTCTTACCTTTATCAGATATCAAAGGTTGCCTAGCAACCAACAAGCAACGGACTTAAATGTCATGTTTTTAGCAGGTATGCACCTATGAAACGCTATGAAAGCATTTGATCATGTTTATTTCACAGCGATAATATCTATTAACTCATATTTCAATTATGTACGAGATATTATGATGCCAAACACTGAGCAATGGGCTAAAATTACCTGTTTCTTGCCTTTCTGCAGCCCAAACAATACCGTAGCACTGGCATGTACTAGCGTCAGCACAAATCCATCTGGTAGTTCCTATTAGTACTTGGTTTCAATGGAGCTGCACAAGTTAATAATTATGAAAGAAGCAGGCTACTAAATTAAATAACAAAATTCACAAAAAAAGAAAAGAATCCCCGCCTTCCTCCAATGGCAATGGACTTGGCCAATTAGCAGTAGATATTTGTTCAGTCATCCAACTCTAATGACTGCAACAGTTATTGCTATTACTGATTAATCTGATCATTATTTTTTAATTAAACTTGGTCTATATGTATCAGCTAAACTAAAAAAAAAAAAAAAAAAAAACATTAAATTGAACAAAGCAAAAGATAAAGTCTTCTCTCATTTTAATAAAAGCCAAATTCCCCCTAGGGGTTTCTATAAGGTCTACTGAAATCTTAAAGACGTTTTCTGATTTTTTTATTTATTTTTTCATAAACCAACAAACTACTAGTTTTTGTAGCTCCAGTACCAAATGTTTGCCATTCCATATTTCATTTAAATAGTTGTGGGTTAGATCCTTGAATTTGGATATCACAAAAAAAGTTATTCATAGAACTTTGAGTTCATTACTTTATCTAAAAGTCACCAGTTTTTTCCCCAGCCACCGTGCAGAGGTACTACAGCCTGCATTGCAGTAGCCTTTCTGCTTGACTCTCTCTTTTCAGATGCTTTCTGGCAGACTGAAACCTGCAGCTGTCCTGCACTGCGCATTGGGAAGCAACAGAGGGGAGAAGCCGTGGTCACTATTTGGCAGGATACTGAGGCATGATGAAGCATAACATGTTTTTTTTCTAACATGGGTCTCATTATTTTGCATATCCATGTGGAAACGTTCAGACTGATAACTCTTGCCGTGACAACCCAGACGTGACAGTCATGGCATAAAATTGCACAAAACAATCCGCGGAAAAGTGAATCAGAAACGGAAACAGTATAAATAAGTCCCGAGCCGCTACCTACCTGCTAACAATAGCCAGCTAGCGGCTAATATTGAAGCTCTGTAAAAGTGCTTCCAGCGTTAAATTACGGCCAAACTTTAAACGCACTTTACCATAAAGGAATCAATAAAATTCGTAAATAACAGGCATATGAAGAGCTCATTTTACATCTTTAAAACTCACCTTTGTTTCGCACTTGAACGAAAGAGATGAAGGATTTTTGACAAGAGCTGTCACTGCACTTCCGGGTTAGACTGTGACGTGTCCGAACGCCCAATAAGCGACTGGCCATGCTGGGATTGTTTTGGTTTTGACTCTGGGTGTTACGGGAATATACAAATTTCCTATTTAATTACGAGCAGCTGTCTGTCATCAAAATCAGTAGACTAGCACATTTACTATCACTCGTAGACAAACTACATTTTCTTTATTTTGTTTGGTTTAGCTGTAGGAATTTCTTTTCGTTTTTTAAGATAAGAATTAAAAGAAAGCAAAGGGCACATAATAAGAATAAGCCTCAGATAAGAAATTCACTGAGTTATGGTAAAAGGTTTGTAGTCTGAGTTGCTCTAAATTCAAAGTATTTCAAACAAGGAGCTTTTCCCTTGACCTCAAAATAATTTAGTGGCCCTTAATTATAACCAGAATAAGAAAAGAAGAGAGGATATTTTAAAATAATTGTTAATTGAGAAACCAGAGATTGCTGAATCAAACCATCAAGGATTGTAATCCTTTATCTCCAGATTATTATTAAACCATCAGGCAGAAACCATGAGTGCATTTTGAGACAACAAGCTCTTTTGTCCTCACACGTTATATCATTGCTATAGCTAATATTTTCTGTGTAGTATATATAAATACTTATAGTCACATTAGATTAAGTTTCTATGGATGTCATATATTTTATATGCACTGATGTGTGAGATTCATTATATTATTAGTTGTAAAATCAAAAAATAATAAAAAAAAAAGTAAAAGATTTGTGATATTATGTGTGAAATTCCAAAAACTTAACACAATATGACAAAACCCTTTAAGTATTTCAGAAGTCACATTCTGTACAACAAATATACATAACGATATGTTTTATATATATATATATATATATATATATATATATATATATATATATATATATATATATATATATATATAACATATCTTCAGCTACTGCAACCCTTCAGCTTATTATCCACAATACATTTTGATCATCATACAATTATATATAATTGATGCTACATCTTTCTGTCTTTGCACCTTTTGCTAATTTTATAAAAAGCTAAACACTATCAGACATGCCGCCTTCACTTACCCAGAACTTAAAATGAAAGGCAGCTACCATACAGTAAACAGCACCAAGTATCATCTCAGACTTCTTATTGCATTGTCTGGATGGGTATACAGGCTGTTATTATGAAGGAAGTTTATTTTTAACAGGCCTCCAGTCTGTCCTGCTTTAGCAGCTCTAAAACATATTCTCAATTACCATATGCTGTAAATAAAAAATGGTCATAGCTTCCAGATATAAAAGGAGAAGAAAAAACAAGAGTGTCTAATAGCTGTCTAATAGCATCAGGTGGCGTCTCCTCTGGTTGCAAAAAGACATTTGGCTATAGAAACTGGTACTTGGCTCCCACGATTCATGACCTCAGCAACACTTTCCTGAGGAGTCATCCTCAGTAAAACACAACATTCATTTTATAAATGATAGTCCGATTAAAGTAAAAGAGCAGGATAATTTGGTATGCTTTACTGTATGACTGACAACTTGATACAGTCTAAGTATGCAGCATCCCTTTGTTTCTCTGTCCGATCCACCCCTTACATATCACAATGTGTTCAAAACATTTGAACAGCAAAAACACTCTGCTTCAGTGCCATTCTGTAAGGACAAGCAAGGCAAGCAGTGCTTCTTTGTCTACCTTTAACAATGACTTGAGGTGAGCAAGCTAAGAGGCCAGTAGCCGTTTTCTGGTTTAGGAAAAAAGGCTGATCTTTCATTGTAAACTGATGGGAGACCAGCGTGCGAGGCAAGCTGCCGCTGGCTCCACTTTCACTGCTCTGAGACTAATTACAATCTGCACTTTGTGTGGAAACCCAGCTAGCATTAGCAAAGTTGTTAATAACTCATTTAATACACTAGTGAGGAAAGCAGATGATGATGGAGAGGGGACAGCAGCTCTAACTATGTCTGGCCTAATAGAACAGGGAAGCTGAGCAGGTGCAAGTTCAGTAGCACTTTCAGATTAGCATCTATGAGAATGTCTGATTGTAGTACGTTTAACCAGCTGCTTTGCCAACACTTCATTTTCCATTCATATTTTAATAGCCCCTGTAGATATTTACAGTTAACTGTGTGACAGACTGCTCAGGCCTTTTAGTTCAGCTGATTTATTTTCATTTTTGTTGTTTTTACTATACTATTTTAATATACTTTTTAAAAATAAATATATAGGCATGTGTTTTGGAGCTCATGAAAACCTTTTTTCTTACAAAATATGTGGTCCTCATCGGACAGGACAGCCAGTAGAAACAAAAGATTTCAAGATTATGCTTTGCATTAAACCAGGGGTGTCCAACTCCAGGCCTCAAGGGCCAGTGTCCTGCAGGTTTCAGATGTGTCCTTGATCCAACACATCCGATTTAAATGTTACCTCTTCAACATGTCTTGAAGTGCTCCAGAGGTCTGGTAATGAAATAATCATTTGATTCAGGTGTCCTGACCCAGGGTGATATCTAAAACCTGCAGGACACCTGCCCTTGAGGCCTGGAGTTGGACATCCCCGCATTAAACAGAATATAAAGTATTTAAAATGAGCTCAACCTTAAATATATACAGCAGTAATATTAATATGTTTAGCACAAATTCTTTCCTTAAAAACAACAGAATCAGTGACAAAGCAATCCAACTCCCACAGGAAATAAGTCTGACTTACTGCTGGCAAACCCAAGCTTTTGCATCAGTTGTACAGGGACCACATGGCCCGTAGAAATGGACCAGGCAGCCCATACTGAAGGGTGGCTGGCCTCTCTGTTAGAGATAGGGTGAGGAGTTCAGTCATTTGAGAGTCATGTCAGAGTAGAGGCGCTAATCCTTCACGTTGAAAGGAGCCAGTTCAGGTGGTTCAAGCATCTGATCAGAATGCCCCCTGGCCGCCTCCTGGCTAAGGTGTTCCAGGCATGTCTCCCTTTCTCTCCCTCTGTGAAAAGCTTGGGTGTCATTCTCGATAGCACATTATCCTTTAACTCACATATCAATAATATTACACGTGCAGCATATTTCCAACTCCGTAACATTAATCGCCTCCGCCCCTTCCTCACACCTCACGCCACTGCCATTCTCATCCATAATCTTGTTATCTCTAGAATTGACTACTGCAACTCATTATTATTTGGCCTTACACAAAAATCTATCAACAAGCTCCAACGTGTCCAGAACTCTGCTGCCCGTATTATTACTAGGACTTCCTCTACCCACCACATCTCCCCAATCCTGAAGCAACTTCACTGGCTCCCGGTCAAATTTCGCATCCATTTTAAAATAATTCTGTATACATTCAAGGCTATTCATTCTCTCTCTCCACCGTACCTCTCTGACTTATTACAGATGAAGCTCCCATCCCGCTGCCTCAGATCTTCATCTTCTCTTTCTCTCTCTGTTCCCTCTGCTCGTCTGATCACAATGGGAGGGAGGGCCTTTAGCTGCTCTGCCCCTCGACTTTGGAATTCCCTACCCCCGGACCTCAGAAATATTAGTTCATTCTCTCTTTTTAAGTCCACCCTCAAAACTCATCTGTTTAAAATTGCCTATTCTTAAATTTCTGTATGTTTTAACTTTTATCTTCTATTTTTATCATTGTGTATATTTCCAGTTTTTATCTGTTGTACAGTGTCCTTGGGTGCTTTGAAAGGCGCTATTTAAATAAAATGTATTATTATTATTATTATGTCCCATTGGAAGGAAGCCCCAGGCCAGACCCAGGACGTATTCGAGAGATCATGTCTCTCAGCTGGCCTGGGATTGCCTCAGTGTTCCCCCAATAAGCTGTAGGAGGTGGCTGGGGAAAGGGGAGCTCTGGGCCTCTCTGCTTAGACTGCCTCTACGACCTATTCCCAGATAAGCAGAAGAAAATGCTTAGATGGTTGGATGGATGAACTTTGGGTGCACAATTTTCCAATATAGCTTTAATTGTACTGTTTTGGTTTGAAAAAGTCTTCAAAATTGTTTTTTTTCTTTTGGGGGGGGGGGGGGGGGGTAATATAATAGATCTGCGGGACATTGGGGACCTGTCCAGGGTGTGCCCAACTGGGATAGTCTCCAGCCCACCCGTGACCTTGTCAAGGATAAGCGGAAGAGAATGGACGGATGGATACAGTACATATTTATTTAACTATAGAAGTGTTATGATCCAATGTTGTCAGTGTTTGTTTTATGTGTGACTCCTCCCACCAGAGGATGGCTGTGGGTTTTTTCCCCTTTCTCTCTTAGGAGGTGGACACCCAGGCGTGCCTGCTGAGTAGCTGGATGGAGTCTCTTCCTGTCCTGGGATTGGATAATTGGTTGATCACCTCCAGTACTTAACTACCGGATGACAGCCCTCTCTCTACTAGCCTCCATCATCCAACAAAGAGCATGTGTTTTTGAGTCGTTGTTTCATAGAGTGTCTTTGCCCATTGATTTGCAAGTATAACCGTGTGTGTGACTTGTGTTAGTATCTTAGTTTTGTAAATAGCTGTAAATAGATTTGTAAAGTAGCAATTGTGTATTTTGTTCACCTTGTATATATTCTTCACTGCAGCAGCCTAGTAGGTGTGAGAAGCCATTTTTGTTTAGGTTTTCTCCTGTTTTTCATTCAGGAAGTTGGGTAAGTGAATTGTCTTTTGGTTGGTTTTTCATTTGTGTAGGAAAGCACAGGGACCGTTATTTTTTGGCACTGCTCACTGCTGAAGAAAATAAATGGCTGCTTAGCACTTGATATTGTGCTGTTTGGTATTGCTGTTTGTGTTCTTGCTTGGGTGGTGTGTGAGTGGGCCAATTTCTTGTTGCGTTCAATACTCGCCTAGACTAAGAACGTAACATTTTACAATTCTTCAACCACGAAGGACTGCAGAAAGACATCCATGTACGGTGCAGACAGGCAGGACAAATAGTACGTTTAATCTGATCCAGTTAATCTTGTGAAATAGGTAAATAGTGGTGGATGTTTTTGTTGGTGTGTATACGGGTGGGGGATCGTCTCTGCTTGCCTTTCTGTAAAAGTCACCACACTCCACTGCTCAACTTGGCTTGAGGCTTCACATGGGTGGCTGTGTTGATCTCTTATACACAAACTCTGTGAATAATACTGTATGTACAGTAATAATACTGCAATACGACTATTTATTTTTGGGGATATAGTTATATTGTTTGAGTTATTTGATATTATATTTGCACTATCCTACTGTATATTACTGTATACTAGTATTCTTATTGTATAGCGTATTCCTCTGTCTCTCTTGCTGCATTGAGCATGTGTATGACAGAAGAATTTCCCTCGGGATAAATAAAGTTAAAGTTAAAGTTATCATATGCGTTTATATGTGACGTTGTATGTGGTCTATGTGTGTGTCTGTTTATGAAGTTTACTTATGAGGATTAAGACTCATGAAACTTGGCAGATCCTGCGGTTGAAATTAGTTGTAAACCATATATAAAATGCTATATTTATAACTGAAGGGTTGTGCATCAATGCTGTACCCATACATGGAATAAAAATCCTTTTTTTTTATTGCAACATGCTGTATCCTTTTTACCTTTGAGACTAGGTGCTCAGTGACACGTCAAGCACACACACAGATGTACTTTAGTTTGTCGGCAGTGATTGCCTTACTCTCATCCCTGAAGTTCAGTCAATGTAAGCACAATATTGTTGTGCCTACATTGACTGAATTGGGGATTTGCTGTTTGTTTTTTGTTTTGTTTTTTTTATTTCTGTATGTGTGTGTTTGTTTTCAGGGAAAATAGTGTTAAATGCAATGTATCTGGTATTAGGGAATTTTTGGCCCCAGGAAAGTGGGTCATCACAGCAGGAAATAAATGCAAGTCAAGAAAGAATTTAAGAGATAATGTAATAAGCAATTAAAAATCTGTGCAGAATAATACAAGCTATAACTTACAGTGCACTGTCTTCATAAAATGTGAGCTTTACTAGTTTGATCACATTGTGAAAAGATGTGCTATAATGAGATTATGATCTTGATGCCAACATTTAAAGTGACTTTGAAAAAAAAGGTGCTTGTTTATGCTGCAGATGTGAGTAGGCAGTGTTGCAGATACTAAGTCATCACTCGTGGGTAGCTGCCCATGTAGGGTATCTTGGCAATTTCACTGTGTTATAAGAATATTGTAATGTGATTTTTCTCTGTTGAATTCAAATCACATTCATCAAACTTTAACAAAGGCGCTTGGGATGTACTATGAATTTGCTGTGAAGCTCATCCAAAAGGTTGTCTGACGGGATATTTAAATTAAGGCAAAGCAATTTGAAAAAATAAACAACAAAACAACTGAAGACAATTGGCAATTGAATAAAGGAGAAAAGAGACAAGTTTTTATGATACGTGGATGTTTTCTTCCTGGGAATGTTTGATCTGAGAAACACAACGCTATGGGGATGCTATCATAAGATCTTCTCACAACAGGAGTTTGCTTTTGTTTCCACAGTTTTTAATATGGACATTGATAAAGACTTTAATATTAGAGTTTGAATTATATGTGGGGGGTTTTATATATAGATTTTAAAATAAAAAAAACCCTCCAAGGCAGTCTATTTAAAACTGCATTTATTCTCAACGTTTGTTCTTGTGAAAAACAGGTTTCAGCACCTGGGGTGTTAAATAGATTTCATGGAAGTAACCTCTCTTTTTACCAGTAGGAATGCTCCACCTGTGGCGTTTTACCAAGAAGAATCTTCTAGGAACTTCAACAAGGACAAAGTTTCATCCATTCTCTTCCGCTTATCCTTGCATAAGCTGAAATATCACTAGCTGAAAAAATATGAATGTATTTCCACTGAAGAAAAAAGTCTGCGTTCACATTTTATACTTGTTCTCCAGTGAATTAAAGTCGAGACTCATTTTTCAGCTGCTCCTTGTTTAATGTACAGTGCATTCTTATGTGATATGTTGAATTTTCCTAGTCAGTGGGACGTTGCAATACACGAAATTGTATTACTGCGTGACAATCCCAGCTTACTCCACAGGTCTGGCACCATGTTCAGCCGTGGCTCAGCTCTGGAGTTTAATGCAATTATAAATAAATAAGCATGTGGTCGGGAAGAAGACAGGGCCCTATGGGGACAAGCTGAGAGAAAATAGAGGAAGTTTAATTAAAGCTGCACACTGCACTCCTACACAAACACACACCGATACACACAGTAATATGTGCAAAATCCATATACTTATATGTGTTTGCATGTGCACTTCACTTGCCATTATCCAGCTTTACATGCTCAAGTGTGTCTACAGCTACAGCTACACAAAAGAGGAAGTTGTCCACACGCTCACTGATGTGTCTGCCACAATGTGTGCACATATCTCCAGGTAAACCAAGACACAGGGAGGAAATTTTCAGCACAGAGAAATCCCATGTGGTATTCAGATAAGATTCTCTAAATTCCTTCATCACACTGAGGATTGGTGTGTAACCTTTCTGACAACAGACAGGGAGGCCTTTTTGTCTTGCTCAGTATTTCACCCCCAGTAACCCAGCTATCACACTCCACACATCCACTGTAAAATTATGTGGTGTACGCCGCTACATTTTTGTAACATTATTTCCTGCAAAATGATTGAACTGCCAGTCTCCTTGTAATTACCTAAGGGGTGCAGGCAATGGCACAGCCAGTAAAAGGCTGATGAGGGAGTATTGAATTTGCACTTCAATTAGAGTGCTTATAAAGTGTGGATTACACAAGGACTCCAGGGCCAGAGCTTTCACTCAATTACCACAGTGCACTATGGGAGGAGGGACAGCAGGCAGGAGGGGTGGACAGCAAAGACATGGGGGTGAAGGAGCAAGGTGGTGGAAGAAGACCTGAGCCAATACTTTAATCAGGATAGATTCATGCAAAGGCAAGTCCAGAGAAAAGGATTAAATGTGGAGAAACAGTTGGAGGGAGGTCCATTCATGTGTAACTCAGGTCTCCGTCCCTATGCTCTAACCTTGGGTTGAACAAGGATTTCTGAAAGCACAAAGCCATCTGAGTTATTAAACTTCCCAGCACCATGCTGATTTGAAATGCCTGTGAATGTGCATTCATTTCCATTTTTTTCTGTTGTTTAAACAAGTCTCCTTCAAGTTGAAGGGGGTATACAGAGCGATCTGTTCAAAAGGAGCAATAAAAAAAAACGGAACAATGTGTCTGAGTCCCTGAGTAAATTCTCAAATGGATTATTGAGCCAACGAGTGAAAATCACCGGCCATTTAGAGTGGATTTGTCTGCAAGGCAGCGATAAACGGCAGCTCGCCTTGCTACGGCTTAGCCTCTCGATTCTGGGAAGGAGATGCTTGAAGGACACGCTTTTGGAGTAAACAGGGCAAGGGAAAATAATAAAAAAAAAAATTCAATTTGATTGCTTGGCTGAACTTATAAAGACAATGTCAGATGATGTGACTGTGAATGATTAATTGTTTTAGATTCTTAAGAGGAGCTACTGGTTCTCAATTATTTGTTGTGATTTACAAAAGAAGAATGAAGAGAGCAGGGTAGAAACACAGAAACAAAGAGGGGCTGAAGAAATCCCTTTTAGGGTAAAATAAGTTAAGTGGGCGAAAAAACACATTATGAAATATCTCGGCTAAGTATAGGTAGGTTACCTGAATATAATTTGACAGCCTTATAAGATGTAACTGGCAGTTACTGGAACACAAACCTCATGCTAATTGGATATGTGAACGAACAAATAAAGGGAAACCTAACAGCTAACTGCAGAAAAGGATTTTATATCTGCACGTACCTTTAATCTCCCAGACTCCATCCCTTTTTCTGTCTGTTTAGATCATCTCCTTCCCCTCTACCTTTCTCTCCCTCTCTCTCACTCTCTCATTTCTACTGTCAACAAAGAATGTGCAGGCTTCCCACAGGCCCTAAAGGAATCTCTCACACTGCACTCACATAATCACTTCAGACCCGGCTGTTTAGGCCGACATCTCCACTGGGACTTACCAGCCGCACACTGCAGGCCAAATCAGACCGCTGAGTTTAAAAAAAAAAAAAGCACACAAAAAAAACCAACTGCAACACTGAAACAAAGAAGTGCAAGTCAGACAGAAGAGCGCGACCAGTCTGAGAACATCAAGGACTGGTCTTTTGGTGGCTGAGTGTCATACTCTCTTCCTTCAGTAATGGGATGATTTGGTGCCCTCCTGTATGGATAGAGCAGACTTTAAGAAGCTTCCTTTGAGGACACAATAAACACCCACGCATGTGTATGAACAGAGAATGCATGCATTCATGAGACTGTTTGTGTTTGTGCAGCAGGGCAAGCACCATCCTTTGGCTGTCATCAGCCCAGTTCAGAATCCACCATGCTTTCCAAAGACTAAATGTGATCTAGCGCTTCCTCTACTTATATCAAAGAAGCTGCATTTAATGACATGTGTAATGACTCCTTCCATTGGCAAATGGGCTTTATTTGAAACCTCCAGAGCCGTCAGAAAGAAGAATTCTCTCCTCCAATTAGAGGCATTCTTTGGAAGACAGATTTGCTGTTCTTGGCGAGGATCATTTTTTCAAAGATAGAGAAAGAGGAGCAGTTGATGCTTTGTCCCCGGCTAATGACAGGCTCGAGCAGGCTGGAAATGCATTAAACTATCAAGGTGGGAAAATATTTTTAAGGTAGGCAACTGCGAAAGCCTTATGGGAGCTGACAGCTTATGAAAACGAGTTAAATGCATATTGTGATTGGTCTCAAGCTCTCGCTACTGTGTTTAATGGTTGGTATCGTCATATGGTATTACCATAACTTTTTCCCCCCACTTTTTCTGTTTGTCTCAGGTCGTTTTCAAATTTTTTCAGGATCCACACTTGCTGCAGTAAAGCTTAAAAGTTAACAAAATAATTGTAAGTAGATAAATTGTTAAAAGTAGCAGGTTTTTGCTACAAGCATAGATTGACTGAGTCGACTAAATTATCCATCCACCCACTTTATTCCACTTATCCAGCTCAGGGTCACTGAGCAACTTTGCTGTGACGGTGAGAGGTATGGTACACAGGTTGCCAGTCTGTCACAGGCCCAACAGAGAGACAACAACCATTCACTCTTATTTTCACATCTACAGCCAATTTGGAAACACCAGTTAGGCCAACCCATCATGTTTCTGAACTGTAGGAGGAACCTGGAAAGGTACAAAGAAGGTGATGCAAACTCCACATAGAAAAGATCCAGCTTGGATTTAAACCAAGGCAGCAGTCCTAACCATCACACCATCGTGCCACCTCGACCAAGTTATTAATATCTTAATTAACAAATACAATACAAAAGTGTGAGACATAAGGTTCATAATGCTTGTTCTCATAACAAAGGCTGTGCTCGAAGCTCTCAAAAAGCGCATTTTGCTTCAGTTTTGTCTTGTATACGAATATTTGTGTAATAAAGTCACGTTTAGAAACTGAAAGGTTTTCAGAGGAAAATGTCTGTCATAATAAATGAGTGAGTTCAAATAGTTTAACAACCTGGCTCAAAAGCAGTAATATAATGTGGAAACTAAAACCAGTTTTAAGGAATGTGGCTTTCATTTTAAATTGCTTAATACACTCAGCTAAAGCGGTTGCAAGCCAGAGTTTAAAGGCAAGAAGTGCCATCTCCCCAAAGACAACCTCAGGCATGCCTTTGTGCACACATCATCAGTTGTAGTCAATCAGCAATTAAACCCAGGCAACACCTGAAGACTCTTACACTGCCACTGCAAGGCAGGGGTTGCAAAGGAGTGTAATAATACACATTTATTTTTAATAAGAAATATTTAAATCTAAGCAAATGCATTTCTTTGCTATGGTTTCGAAACTGTCTTTGAAGCATTATCTCAGCAATTTGATAATGTTCTTGTTTAATGCTGGGGAACTCTGAAAGGCAGATTAAAGAAGACAAATGAAAGCAGCAAGTGTGACGTTGTTAGTTCTTAGTCTCACAAGAATGAGCATAACCATGCACCAATCCAAAATATTTTGATTCCCAGCTGTTCATAACTGCTGTTCGTTTCAACAAAACTATCGTTAGTAGAAAGTAGGGTACTAATGACTGCAGCGCATCTTACTGAAATGTGAACACAGTGCACGGAAATACATCTGTGGAGCAATGAACTACTTTTTTGCAGACTATAGTGGTTTTCTTCTTCTTTTGACTGCTCCCTCTAAGAGTTAGTGGATCTTCTGCCTCCATCTCAATGTATCCACAGCATCCTCCTCTGTCACATCAAGCCTCTGCATGTCCTCCATCACTACACCCACAAAATCTCTCTGTGGTCTTCCTCTTTTCCTCCTCCTGGCAGCTCCATCTTGAGCATCATTTGCCCAGTATATCCACTATCCCTCATTTGTACATGTCCAAACCATCTCAGTGTCTCCAAACCGCAACCTCGAGTTGTCCCTCTGATGTACTCATTTCTAATCCTGTCCATCCTGCAAAAAACCAACTCCTCAAACCAGGTAACTTGAAAGAAAGAGAAATTAATTAATATAACAGAATACGTTTTAAAAATGTACTTAATGCACATTTAACTGCAAAACGAAACTAATGACGTGAGGACATATTTTACCAGTGTGTGGCTGAGGTCGTCACACCCAGGCTATAAAAACGTTTCCCACTGGATTCAGTAAAAGCACTTTGCCTATATTTTATATTTTGTTTATTAATGATATATGATATAATTAATTATTAATTTATTTATATTTATATAGAGATGTGGGGTGGGGTTGCAGCAAGGGACCATTACAAATTCCACATTTGTGTACAAACTTGCAATAAAACTGATTCTGATTTTGATTTGATTCACCCTTCTACTTGCCTCCTTCTTATTCACATACATCAGAATCAGAATCAGAAAGGGTTTTTATTGCCAAATATTGAGCAGGTTTACAACATTAGGAAATTGCTGCGGTACTTAGTGCAAACATACTGTCATATAACGCTTAAATAGACATAAAAATAAGAATTAAAAGTGCTAAGTAGATAGCTATATACATGAGTGCAGGTGGTGATCAGTGCCAAACATGGAATGATGCAGTGAACACAGCGTAGGGTCATGTGTTAGGGGTGGGAACAGTCATATGGTTATTGTTCATGAGTCCAACAGCAGAGGGGAAGAAACTGTTCTTATGGCGAGAGGTTCTGGTGCGAATGGACCGGAGCCTCCTGCCTGAGGGGAGCAGGTCAAACAGACTGTGTCCAGGGTGAGAAGGGTCAGCTGAGATCCGAGCTGCACGCCCCAGTGTCCTGGAGGTGTACAGGTCCTGCAGAGATGGGAGTCTGCAGCCAATCACCTTCTCAGCAGAGCGCACAACACACTGCAGTCTCTGTTTGTCCCTGATAGTGGCTCCAGCGTACCACACGGTGATGGAGGAGGTGAGGATGGACTCGATGATTGCAGTGTAGAATTGCATCATCGTCCGTGTTGGCAGGTGGAATTTCTTCAGCTGCCTCAGGGAGTACATCCTCTGCTGGGCTTTCTTAATGACGGAGGTGATGGTGGGCTCCCACTTCAGGTCCTGGGTGATGGTGGTACCCAGGAAGCGGAATGAGTCCACAGAGGTGATGAGGGTGTCGGTCAGGATGATGGGGGGGAGTGGGGCTGTGTGCTTCCTGAAGTCCACAATAATCTCCACTGTCTTCTGGGCATTCAGCACCAGGTTGTTGTGGCTGCACCAGGACACCAGACGTTCAACCTCCCTCCTGTAGGCAGACTCATCCCCATCCAAGATGAGTCCAATAACGGTGGTGTCATCTGCAAACTTGATTAGCTTGACAGACTGGTGGGTGGAGGTGCAGCAGTTGGTGTACAGGGAGAAGAGCAGAGGAGAAAGAACACAGCCCTGAGGGGAGCCGGTGCTGATGGTCCGGGAGTCCGAGACATTCTTTCCCAGCCTCACATGCTGCTTCCTGTCCGTCAGGAAGTCAGTGATCCACCGGCAGATGGGATCAGGCACATTCATCTGGGAAAGCTTGCCTCGGAGATGGTCTGGAAGGATGGTGTTGAAGGCAGAGCTGAAGTCCACAAACAGGATCCTGGCGTAGGTTCCTGGGGAGTCCAGGTACATGTATTCTGTCTTGCTTGTACTGACACTGGGGGACTGTGATGGTAACAGGAGAAAATTCCCATTTGGTCAGAGAAGGGTATTCTCACTCCTAAATATGGCTGATGATGCCAGCTCAGAAAGACACACCAGTCACAGCGATAGTGAGAGAGGTCTCCCTCATATTTGGTCTCATCTCATATGAATCAAGACCATATTTTGCTACATTTTAACAAACTGGGTACTTAGCAATGTTTAGCATGCAGGATTAATGCAATGTAAATAAACATAAAAATATTACTGGTGCTTATTTTAACAATCAGAAAAAACAAATAATAAAGGAGAAGTGCAAACACAAAGCTTTCAAGCAGGACACAAACTACAGTCCTCTCACTAATAATCTTGTGACTGAAGCCTCTTCAAATTCACCGCCACCTTATACAGACTTTTTCAGACTGTTTGCTCTCAGAGTCGAGTACTGCCATGACCAGAGTGGCACTAACAACAAAGAACATCTTGCATGTAGCTTTGTAATGAAAGCTCCTGATAAAATGATGTATTTTGACACCTCAGGAGAAGAACAGGATGGTCAGAGCTCGCAACAAACTGTGTGTATCTTTGAGGTAATTTGTTTGAACAGCCCCATTAGTCCCTGGTGAGCCCAATTCCCCAAATCCCATAATCCAGCATTCCTATAATTTAACCTCATAGCATCTTTTATAAGATCTTCACTTTGTCCACACCTTGAAACTCCACAACCCCACAGGGTAAAACTACTTTTCTCTTTTCATTTTAAATTCTCAAGCCCAAGCTGAGAAATGTCGAAGACATCATTAGAGGTTTTTAAAAATTGAACACTCCCTCCTGAGCCAAGGAAGACATGAAACAACTTTTTTCACTGCCGGCATAGCAGCCAATAATTAACCTCAAATTTGTTTGTAAAATAGTTTGAATGACCCTTTTAAATAATGCTCATTTAACAATAGCCAGATGCAACAGCAAACATTTATTTCTACTAACAGAAAAAAAAGGAAAATTAATGAAAAATCTCTTACAAAAGGAAAGAAACAGTCATATAAGTTCAACATTTTTTAGCCAAAAACCCATAGTGCAAAGACACATCCTTGAAATCAGTATTAAAAATTGATTCTCCTACAATTACTCCAAAGAGGCCCTCTCTGTGTCTTTCAAACTGCATTCATTAGTTTCAACTAAAGTAGTTTCTGAGACAGAGAGGACACTGGGTGTCTTTCAAGGCTTTGGCACACTTGGCTTCATCTCAAACAAGCTTCACTATTACTCTGCATCTCATTCAGTAGATAAACAAGGACATGAGACAAACTGTCAAAAAGTCATGGTATGAAGAACAAACCAAGCAGAAAGCTGTCAACAGCCTTTTGATTTGTCATTTAAATTAACCCCTTCATCTTCATGTTGGTGGGGTTTCTCTAAAAAGACTTCAACTGATTATTCAGCAGCTATTTTCTGCTCACTGACCAGCAGCCAATGCACACTGGAAAAGTACAAACTGGCTTATCTGTTTTCCTGACGCAGCCGGGGCATAATGACCTCATGCTACAGGTCAAAACATTTTTCTGTCCGCCATCCCCCAAATGAGGCTGCCTCTGGTCATTAGGGAGCAAGCGTTTTAAAAACACAGAAAAACAACCAGTGCTGTGGCCATTAAAGATGCCATCGACTTTTTAATTAAGTCTTATAAAGGGTCTATCAGTGCGAGGGGGATAATGAACGACGGCATAAAGCCAATCCCATCCCATTTCTATGCTTTTTGAGGCTTTAACAGATCTGTTCTCATTTCACGCTATTAGAGGAGGTCTGGGACCGTAACACTTAACAACTCAGCAGTCTCGGGTCTAATTTCTCATCATGTGCTATAATCCAATTCTGCGATTTCATGCAGCCGTTTTTGGGGGGGGGTTTTCATCTGAAGCTCAACAATCAAAGCAAAGAAAGTTTATCTAAATAGCCCTCTTTTAAAGATACCAGCAAAATACATTAAGATGTGTGTAGGACATAAAAAAGCTTTAAAGCAGCTATAATTGCAACATATGACTACAAACTGTATTTTCCATTACCTTTGAATCATGTTTCTGTGTTGTTTTTCAATTTCCTGCCAGCAATTATACAGTTTTGCAGAAAATAGTAATAGTATAAGGAAAAATAAAAGACACCACACAGTTAAATACTTAGAAGCTCAAGAGACCACATTTTTCAGGAGTTGGGGCGGTGAAATTAAGCTCAAATTGTTCATATGCCTCAGTGTCAGAGTTCTTTAACTAGCTTTGTTAACAGATGCCCAAATTAACTTATGGTCAAGGTATTAAAAAGGCTTAAAAGTAGCATTCAAAATACAGAGAGAAGTAAGATTTTTACAAAGTAAAAGCTTTCAAATTCAAATTCAAATTTTATTTGTCACACACACAACCATACACAGTGTGACATGAGGTGAAATGCCTGTAGCTGTGCAATGCAATGCCCGACCATTAAATGACAGTGGTTTTACAGTATTTACTATTTACAGGTTATACAAAATTTACAGATTTAACTTAGAAATTTACAGTAAAAAAATGTGCAAATAGCAGAAAGAGATTATAAATTATAGGAAGTGTGCATGAAGAAAAACCAGAGTGCGTGTGGTGATGTGATGTGTGTGAGAGTCCAGTCTTATAGTGATGTGATGTGTGTGGGAGAGTCTAGTCCTACACCTGGTTCAGGGCCCGAGTAGCCTGGGGGAAGAAGCTCCTCCTCATTCTCTCTGTTTTGGCCTTAAGGGAGCGGAAGCGCTTCCCAGACCTCAACAGTGAGAAGATTCCATTGTTGTCCATTCTTTCAAGTGCTAGATGAAATATATTACTCTTGCCGACGTCAACAGGTCTTCTATCAGTGAACAGAGTGCTGTTCAGTGGGCTTCTTAGACTTTTCTGCATAAAAATGACCTACATCAGATTTTCAATCAAGTCTTAAAAGCATAAAAAAAACAATTTAAAAAAATCAGATAAAAAAAACATGTGCAGCTATCTGCCACTTCATTAGTTACACCGGCTAGTAGCAGGTTTTTGCTCTTAGAACTGCCTTTATTTTTCATGGTATAGATTCAACAAGATGCTGGAAAAAAATCTTTAGAGATCTTGTTCCACTTTGACATGAAAATTTGTCATCTCCACATCCATGATAAGAATCTGCTGTTCCACCCGTATCCCAATGGTGCTCTATTGAATCAAGATCGGGTGACCGTGGAGGTTATTTGAGTACAAAAACTCAAGGTCATGTTCTAGAAACCAGTAAGAGATATTTAAATTTTGTTACATGGCACGTTATCCTGCTAGTAGAAGCCGTTAGAACTTGAGTACACTCTGATATTTTGTCTTTTTCTAATCATTTTCTGTAAAAACTAGAGATGGTTAGATGGGATGATCCTAGCAGATCAGCAAATACTCAGGCCACTCCTTTTGGCTCCAACAACCATGTCACATTTAAAATAACCTAAATAACCGATTTTCCCCAATCTGATGCTCACTTTCAGTGGGTCAACTCGATCTTGTCTACATGTCTAAATGCATTGAGTTGCTGCAATGTGATTGGCCAGTAAGATATTTGTAGTAGCAAGCGTGATTAAGTAATTTATTTATTGAGGGACATTATTCAACATAAAAATAAACTGAGTGTGGCTATACATACATTCATCTTTTATGATTTTCTTCTGTCATTATTAAAATGTGTTTAAAACTGGATCAGGCCACACAGCTTCAAAGTCTGCTACAGATATGCGATGTATAAAACAGTAAACACAAAACAGTAAACAACCCTGTCCCAGACAGCCTGACATGGCTAGAAGCCGGCTGCAGGTCATGAATGTACATTTTGTCTCTAAAGCTTTTAGCGTTCTGTAAACAAGTATTTTAAAATCAGTCCACTGGCATGGAGTTAGTCACTGCTGTGATCTGATAACTGTCGTACTGTGCTTTGCTTTCTTAGCCTGATAAAGTGTTCCAGCGCTAGCGGTCTGGCTGCTTTGGAGAAATCTGTAAAGACACTATTATACTCGTCACAGATAAACTTTTCTTAGTCGTCCATCCTTCCTTATTTCATTTTTTGTCTCTTCTTTTTTTATTGCATTTTACCAAAGGATAAGTTATTCAAAAACTGCCTACCGTATTTTTTATATGTTTGTTTCACTGGGTTACAATTAAGATCATGACAAAAATGTATGACCTGAATTAACAACTTCATTTTCCCAGAACACCACACAGACTTTGAAAGACTTTATTTCTTTGATTCCTTCTGTAAAGGACTCATCCAGAGGGAAGGTGGCATTGGAGAATGTTCACTCACCCTTACTGAGGGCACAGTGACCTCAAATCTCCACAGAAAGTTCTGAAGAGCACTCGGGCTACCAGTGCGCAATGACAGAACCGACCTCCTTATCTCCAGTTGGCAAAAGATATTCGATCTGTTACCCAGAAGATGTTAGAAAGTCTGAAACTGGGTTGGATTTTGTTGTGAAAGTTCAAAATTATTATTATTATCAGTAGTTGTAGTAGTAGTATCAAAAAAAAGGTTTTAAACTCTTTTGTTAAAAATGTTTTTAAAAAATTACATTAACTGTTCAGGTATAATCGCCATTTTTACACATAGTCCCCTCAGACAAATATAAGGATTTATCTCAATACTTGGATGAAAATCTGCCTGAAATCTACAACCCATAAATACAGTATTTCATCTCTTGAGATGCTCTGCTAGACCTCTACTCTATTAAATAACTGAAAAGCATGCTCTGTTGGATTGAGATCAGGTGACTGATTTGGCCATTGAAGAATGTCCCATTTCTTTGCTTTGAGAAACTCTTGGATTGCTTTTGCAGTACGCGTTTGGTCAATATCCATTTGCACTGCGAAATGCCATCAGATCAGTTTTACAGCATTTGGCTGAATGTAAGCAGAGAGCATAGCCCTGTAACGCTTCAGAATTAATCCTGCTGCTTCTATCGCAATCATCAATAAACACTAGTGACCCAGTTCCACTAGCACCCATACTGTACATGTCCACGCTATAATACTGCATATCCGTGTTCGACAGATAACGGGATCTGCATCAGATTGTTCTCTTCCCATCATTCTGGTACGAGTTCACCTCGGTTTCATTTTTCTAAAGTCGTTCGTCCAGAACTTTGCAGACTCTTTCAGATGTTTTTTGGAAAAGTCTAATCTGGCATTCTTGTTCTTGAGTGTAACCAGTGGTTTGCATGTTGTTATAAACCCACTGCATATTCATTCATTCATTCATTCATTCATTCATTCATTCATTCATTCATTCATTCATTCATTCAAGTATGTCTTGATTATAGGCTTTGATAATGATGCACCTCAATAGTGTTCTTGGTTAGATGTTGTGAAGTTGTCTTAAACATCAAAATAATTCTGTTATCATCCACTTTCATTGTCTTGTGTAGTTTTTTTAGACTTTTTGGTGTTGCTGAGCTTGCCAGTGCATTTCTTCCTTTTAAGAATGTGCAGGATTGCTGAGTTAGCCATTCCTGATGTTTTTGCTATGTCTCTAAAAGATTTATGTTTGTTTTCTCAGCCTAATGATGATGCATCAGCATTTCTTTGGGCCTCATACTGAGAGCGCCACTGAACAGATACCAAATCCAAGTTAACCTCATCTGGCCATAGATTTGTCTGTGAGTCTAGTTAATTTTGAGCCTTTAAAAATAGGGAACTATGTACAAACACAATTCCAAAGAATTTTGATTGCTGTGGCAAAAGTAACTAAAAACAGAACAATAACAAATTTATGAGATGTATTTGCAAATCTCATAAACTATATTTTACTCACAATAAAACACAAACAACATACCCAATGTTTAAATGTTTGAATGAAAAACATAGGCTCATTTTGAATTTAATGGCAGCAATACATCTCAAAAAAATTGGAATGGGGGCAACAAAAGGCTGGAAAAGTAAGTGTTACTAAAAAGAAACAGCTGGACAAACAGGTTAAAGCTCTAGCGTCCAAAAAAAAAAGAAGCTATTTGTGAACGTGATTCAGAAACCCTGCTGCCGGGCCAAAGCTTGGACTGAGTCAAAGAGGAAAACTGTTCTGTGGTCAGACAAATTGAAATTTGGAAAACATGGACACTGCGCTCTCCAGAGAAGGACTGTGCAGTTTCTTATCAGCGCACAGTTCAAACTCTGCATCTCTGATGGCTTGGAGGCGTATGAATGCCTATGGAACCTTTTACCAAACGAAAACATTTGATGCATTTTGGAATAAAAAGAAGAAGAAGAAGAAAGAAGACTGAGGACTGTTGTGCAGTTACAATCTTATTTCAGACAATAGTGGGACAACATTTCTCTCCTAAAAGTCCAAAAATTGATTTCAGTTCCCAGACCTTTTTTTTTTTTTTTTTTTTTTTTTAAAGACTTTAAAGACTGCTGACTACTGTAAACATGGAACCTTTTACCAGCTTTTTTTTGAGATGTGTTGCTGCCCTCAATTTCAAAATGAGTTAAATAAAAGAGCAAAATATATTTCCAGAGTTCTATTGCGAATAAAACATGGTTATATGAGATTTACAAATCATTGCATCCTGCATTTATTTTAATTGATTTTTTTCAGCTGGTGTTTTATAAAAATGGCTGTTAAAAAAAACAACAGCAGTTGATGCAATACTAAAACCCTTAAATTAAAGCTGAAAGTCTGAACTTGAACTGTATAACCTTCTGGATTTGATGCAGTTAGATCAGAAAAAAACTCCCACACTCAGACCTTGTATGGTAACACTGCTAAGGTAACAAAAACAAAAAAACTCTTAAGCCACTTTGCTGCACGTCATTTTGATTTCACACACATCACACAAGCAGCAGTAGAGGACATTTAGAAACAGCCACCTTATCGCAGTTGCCTTTCAGTCACAACCAGCTGCTTCTTATAAATACAAATAAGCTTTCGCATTGATTTTACCGTGTCTTTTTGAGTTGTCTTTTTGAATCATTAAGGAAGGATGCCCTGTTGCAGTCACTCTTAATGCCTTAAGCAGTCAATCAGCAAACATTTAGCTGAATGGTTGCAGTTTATGGACAAACTTGACTTGCATATGAGAAAAACAAAGAGATTATGTGAGTGGCTGTGGTGATTTTTACAGAATGGCAAGCAGAGACAATGACAAGTTAAGCCAGATTCCAGCCATAGCCAACTTTGGCCAAAAGATGGCAGCAATTTAGAGGTTGGGGATTCTTTAATTAATGTATATTTTTAGATTTTGCTGGACAAGCACGGCCAGCTTTGCATGCCCTCGTGGAAAACCACATATATATCCTCAGTATATCCTCAGTAAACTAAATCTCAGATTTTATCCTGGTGGGAGCAGACAAACCAGGATTCAAATCCTAATCCTGAATGTTGGAGTAAAACCTGACAAAAAAAAAAAAGGAACACGCCCACAGGTTGCACATGTGGTCCTGTGTCTGCTGGATATATTAGCGTTAGCAGAGTTTGGTCACATTTTAGCGGTAAGCTACCTAACTGTAAGTATTATGCAATTATTATGTCAGACGAGTCAGGACGTTTTAAGAGGCCATCTCCAACATGCAAAATAATGCCAACACCAATCTGGGCTGCATAATGTTAACTGGGGTTGAGGATATAATGTGTGATAAGTGTGAAATCTTGGTCATGACTTTTGACTTCTGCAACTTATTAGAAGTGGTGTTTTCTTTGTAGAACACAGTATGTAAATAGATTTACAGTGCTTTGATGAACACAAGCCGATAAGCTCTTTTAACTTTAAAGCATAAAAAGTAAGCCAAGCTTGTGTTTTACAAAGAAAATGGGTAGCTTCTTTCCTTCCTTAGCACATTGTGCGGCTTCACTAATCAAAGACCTTGAGTCAAGTCCAGCACATTATCTTCAACCAATTGCATAAAGGAAGAAGAAAGAAGGTAATGGGGTTAGCAATATAAATCAGTGCACAAGAAACTCTATTATTGGTAAAGTAATGGGGACCGACATTGTTTGTAAGCTTCAGCTGTTTGCCTAATTGCAGATCTACGGGCAACACTGGCTCTCATTAACATATGTAAATTCTAAGCAGGCCAACAGAGCTGTTCTTGGCAATGTTTCCTCTTGCCTGCAGGAGGATTTTTTTCTATGTGGTTTCAGAAAGAAAAAGAGATAAACAAACACAAGGAAGCTAAAATAGAAAAAGAATATGGAAGGGACCAATTAAGAAGTGATGGGCAGATACCAAATCAGAACTCTAGGGTGAAGTGACAGCCTAGCGAGGATGGTGTTTGGTAGTGAAAGGGGGGCTTTGGCACGCTAGAAGCTCAAGACTTTACTTGAGTACACAGAAACTGCAGCAGTCAGATGGGTAAATAAAAGAACGTGTGGCTCTTTGCTTTAGGTTAAACCTGGGAGCACCCCTACAGATTGTCTGACAGTTGCAAGTGTCCTTAGGGCAACTTCCCTGCTAAGTTCAAGGACTCTCAGACTCACACTGATGTGCTCAGATGTGCACAGATGTTGCCGTGCCTCAGACTGTGATCTGCGAGCATTAGTGGCACTCTGTGTTACTAATTTATATAGACAGCTGGGGACAGTAGGAGCAGGTCCCCAGTGCTTTAACGGCTTCCAGACAGCATGCCGTCAGCTAATATAACCAGAGCAAGTGTGTATTTGTGTGCACGGAGGAGAAAGCAGCGACAGGTAATAGTACAACTGAGGAGTACAGCCTATAAATGAGAGCGCAGAGATTTTTTTACAGCCAGACACACTTTGATCCTTATTGTTCCAGTGAGATGTCAGTAAACAGTAAGAGCGAGCCAACATGGGAACATGTTCTAAGTTCAAATTCACCCATCGGACAGAAAGAAATACAAGCTTAGTTTAAAGGAGTATTTGGCAACTTTGTCTCTGAAAAGAAATACTCATATATCTAGTCCATCTATTCCTGAACATGAACCTTCTTGCCTGACTACATCAATCGGTAACAGAGATTAGATCACATAAAAGCAATACAACCTATTCCCAGCTCATGAATATACATTAGCTTTTCCAGTCATCTGAAGCCAGGGTGGGGGAAAACGTGTGTGTAGGAATTTATGGGATTTACACCCACTGTACAGCATGACATATACTACGAAGTATACCCTTAGGAGTGACCACCTACGGTATGTAAAGCATCTAATGAGGGAGCTTAAAACTAGATAAAATAACATGTTCTTGGATGTTTACACTTTAATTACAAGCGTGAGTATTTAAATAAACCGGGTTAAAGCTACTCCGACACCAAAATAAAATCACTAGATTTCTCTCTCACTGTGGTTTGTGAAATAATCATGGTATCACTTGAAGCAGCATCCAAATATGCTGCAGTTCGGAGGCATGAAAGGCAGCCGCTGATATACAATTAATGTGACTTGGCAGCAGAGTGGGCTGGTGTCTATGGTCAATGTCTCAGACACTCACTTTTTGCCTCATATACACACACACACACACACACACACACACACACACACACACACACACACACACACACTCATGTGCAAAGACACAGGCTCAGTCAGGAAAATATCAATAAAATTCATTGCCACGTCGCCACATATTCCCTCCTGCTTGCCTCCTGTTGACAGACTCCTCCTATCTTCTGCTGCTGATCGTCAGGCTGTCCTAATTCATAGATCCTCCTGAGGAACCATCAAAGTGGTATCTACTGTATTACACAACTTTCTGTTGCTTCGCTCGTTCATTATACCCTTTGTTGCACACCCGGACTTTCACACGTTAAGGGAAAGGAATGCCTATAATAGTGGAGGTTGAGTAACAGTCCAGAAATCAGATTTGTTCCCAGATGGCAACGCTTAAAGTGGGTGTTTTAAGATGTGTCTGTGTGTTTTCATAATCTTTAATGTTCTTTTATATTACATCTCTTCAATTTGTCTAAAGCATTTCTGTTTGAACCTCTGCATGGAGAAAGATATTTACGAGCCGGCAACAGAGCGCGACATGTTTAAAGCTGGAAGGGCGTTTGTGCATGCGTGCTAAAAGAAATCACCTTGAGTTTTACACATTAAATGCTGCTAATGGGACTTGTACATGTTTCTATGTATGAGGAGACTGTATAAATTATTTTGTGGTTCTAGAGGGAGCTCTAGAAAATCTCACCCTAATGTTATCTGAGGCAACATCTAGTGGTGCTGAAGACTAGTTGCCTTTTTCCAACTACAATAGTGTTTTCACCACAGAAAGCACTCAAGTTTGATTTACATAGGGAAGGGTGTTGCTTGATTAGAGCGCACAGGAGGCAGCACACTGGACAATCACTGGCTGTCTGTGAATCCAGCAGATAATTACCTGCACTGTTCTCACAAAGGACCAATTTGACATCGCACAGACTTTGTACAAGGGAACTGGCAGATTAAAGAGCGCTTAATGACTGATCTGACTGCAGACATTTACATTCTCACTTGTACCGCTGTTGTGTAATGTCTACAAAAGTTAAGTGCTACAGTGCATGTGTGAAAACAGTTTAAAACACTTAAAAAATAAACAGGTGTGGAGGTAACTTCAGATCTTCAGAGCCACCTACTCACACCTGCTTGAAGCTAATGGTTTAAGAGTGTATTAGCCCACAGACACTATTAAAGGTGGATCTGGGTCTGAAAAGTGAGGCCAGCACGCAGGCGTCTTAAACCTGCATTCTGTGTAATAGCACGGCGCAGCCATTCTGTTTGGTTGTATTGAAAGAATATGCTTCCTATGTAAACAGTCGATTACTTTATGGGCTCAGTCTTTAGTTTCACGTCACGCTAGATGAAACTTGAAGTTCAATGACATAGAGTCATTAAGGAGGCTTATATAGGATCGTTTCATTAAAATGACTCTTGATTGACAATTTCAGTTTCAAAACACCAAGAGAGCAAAAAGAGGCTCAACTTGAGTCATCATAGCAGGACTTGACTAATCAGTAAGTGACGTCACAACGGCTACATATATTGTTTACGCTTTATTAGCCGCTTTACTAGCATTACATCATTGGCAAAGGTCACGTTCCATTGTGGATAATGTTTTGAATGCTGATATTTTATGATGCTGGCACACTCTTTCAAAAGTTAAACTAAGGTACAGTTTCTTCTTGCAGTTTCAGTCTCCAATGGAAGAATATGTAAAACAGCACCACGGACAGCTCCACTCTGGAATTTGTCAAATGACTGAATCCAAACAGAATTAAAATTCTGTTCAACTGTGCATTTTATTGGGTCAAAGCGGGGCTACAATGAGCATGTTAAGCTTCTACAGACAAGCGTGAATCTTGGATTCCCTGCAAAAACACATTCCCTCTCCGAATCAATAATCCAATATGTTCAGTCAGAGATAACAGATGATCAGAAGATAGGTACCACACAGTGCCAAGAGGCGCCTCCATCACGCCTGGCTCACACATTTCAAGCAAAGAGGGGGCTCGCCAAAAAGGATCTCGAGGGACTGCCAATCTCCTCCAGTAATGATAATACCGGAGACAAATGAAGGCAATAACTAGCAATGGGATTAGACCTCTTATAAAAGTGTGAAAGGGGGAGATTTGGGACATCTGTCTCCTCCACTACGGTGCAAATATGGCAGCGCCGAGCAGTGCAGTGACAGCAAGTGTGAGACTGTTTTTAATGGGTGAGATTTTGCTGATGTTATCATTTCATATTTTTAGTGTATGCCTATTAATGTCTATTTAGAAAAACCTAAACTAGACTAAGAACTGGATTTTCTGTCAGCTTTGCAACAGAGATAAGTACAGTATTTTGTACATCTTTCTAAATAGAGACAACACTCTAATATTTAAACAGTGTAATTATTTTCTCTCAAGGTCTGTGCTGTAGTCAGTCCAGTTATTGCATTTCCATTTACATGCACAATGTTTTGTGGCTTCCAATTTGGTGTTTCATATATTAACCAAAGTCTTTTCACTTTATGCCAGTAGAAACTAATGTCCATGTTGGAAACATGTGCACTCTGTCTCCAAGAAGAACCTAGTACACGTCTGTCATTTCTAAAACTCTTTCCTCTCTAATATTCAGCCTATTGTCACTTCATTTGTAACTTTCCCTTCGTACTTTTACCTGCAGGAGAAATAGGATTCTCCAAAGCATTTATAATAGCACCATGTGCTCACAGAGGCGTGTTATCACACCTTGAAATACATATTTCCACCTCATTTAACTTCCACTGACTTCAGAATGTGCGAGCTGGTCACATATCATTTATTACTGCAGTGAGCATTATCCAAGTTTTTTAAAACCAGAAATCTGACGTTTCTGAGTCGTTAATTTTCATCCAGTGCAGTCTTGTGCATTGTGTTACCCATCTCACATGCTGCTGTGCATATTTTCTTTCTTTTCTATAAAATATTAATTTTAATTCTCTAGCTAAAAAATTGGTTTATAAAGTCTTATTGCCTGAACTTGCAATTGCAAGCTTTTTTTTTACAAGCATTGACAAATCCAAATATAGATCCTTAATACAAGAGCTGCGTATTAACACACACTGTCTGTCTGTGTTCTGTGGGCGCTTTTAGTCATCATAGAAGGAAACCTTCCTGACTGTAGCTTAACGCATTTCATGAATGGTTTAGTCAACAAACAACTTGTGTCATCAAACAGAGCCCAACTGCACATCTGTTAAAGCTAATCATTGTGATCAGATGGACATTGGAGTCCACAGAGAGCTGAGATTAAACGCAGCAGGCAGCAGACACAAACAGTACATGGCACTGGAGCAACTACATATAAACATACAACAACAACGGGAAAAAAATCACAAGGAATATTATTTTGTGCCGAACATTCATTCATCATTTTTGCGTGACCGTTCATGTTTTTTGGATGATTAATTTACATTTGCTCAGACAAGCTGTTAATAAAAGTAGCACAAGTGATAAACTGCAGTATGTCCTGACTTCAGATAAAAAACTTAAGCTTGTTCTGTCAATTAGTTTTTAATTTCCTCTTGTGATATAAAGGCAAGTTTGGATTTCACATGATGACATGAAAGCAATATATAGGATCTCATTTGCATGGGTTTTTTTTTTTTTGGGGGGGGGGGGGGGGGGGAGTTACCAGCTTATGCTGCTCCCTCTAAAACTTATTAAAAGCTTACAGGAAATACGGAGCATGCTATTAAATTGGCTGCTTCTCTTTTTTTCCAAGGGAATAAAACTCAAGGGATGTTATTTACAGTGAACACGGTATTAAAAGGCTATAAACAAAAGAAACATTTGTAATATATACCGAGCAATTTATTTTCAATGGATTAAAATGTCTCTGACCACAGAATCGGTTCAGCAATAATGAGCAACATTCCAGTCAAAGTGATCAGACGGCACACTGGACGTTAGCACTGAATCAGTTAATCCTCTGCTTCTCTTTGAACCTTTAAACCTCATGGACATTGTTACCATTTTCTATTTATGGCAGAGAGCTAAAAGTTCAGTGTGCCTAGAATATGTATCTCCTCTGCAACCAAACTAGTTTCATATTAGCAAATCAGCTCATAAACCAGTGGCTACATCAAGATTACATTTAAATCTTGAGACCTATATCTAACGCAAGGCATAAAAGTGAATCGAATAATGGATGCTGGTGTGTTATGATTGTGGCTCAAACTGTAAATCTACAAGCTGCATTTTGCCCTTTCGGTTTTATTGCTCATCTGCACTTTAAAAGAACCTTAAATCTTACATGAATCCGATTAAATGTACCAGCATGGGCATAATTATGTTACAGGACAGACGAAAAGCTCTCCAGTAGGCTAATGTGCCTGCAGTTGCTGCTCTCTTGACTTCAGATGGAAGCCAGTAGGCCTAATTGGCTACATACAGCCTAATCAGACTTGTTGGATTGTCTTGCTTAACATTTTATCCCCGTTCTTGTATCAATTTTCGACTAAATTAGCCTGTTTCACCAGAGATATGGCAGAAATAGGAAGGGGGAGCTGCTAGTGCTGCACTTCACAGAGTGCCATGATGGAAGGCTTCACATACACCTTGTGTCATTCAGAGGCAAATGACTAAATACAGTCTTGGGTGAGTATACATCCTACGGTACCTGTTGTAAATGTTTCAAAAATTTGCAAGGCTTGGTCCTGCATTATTTAGAGGGGGTATATTGCCCCCTTATTCAGGCACAGTGTCATTACAGCACTGTGCTGGGCTGCGGCTACAGTTTTGCCTCCTTGGGTTAATCCACTGGGGGTATTGGCAACCTGCAAAGCTCTATAGTAAAGTAAAGTAAACAATGACATTTTAGCAAGCCAGCAAAACCTTGTTCAAATGGCACATTTCATACTAGGTGAAAGCACAATGTGCTGAAAAAATGGGGAAATAGTCAGGAGATCCATAAAATGATGTGAACAGCGTAAAGGTGAAACTTTTTTTTTAATTATTTGAATGCTTTAAACAAGCATGTAAATAAAAACCATTAAGCCCTATAAAATTAACACCAGTGTAGAAAAATAAATAAATTAAAAAAATAGTTACGCTCAAGAAAAGATCAATAAAATACAAGCCTGATAAATTAAAATGTATAAAATAGGCAGAAAATCATTTCTTTGACCATTAAAAAGAATACAGCTGGAGTCATCAAATAGTGTCAGGCATGAGGCGACCGAGTGAAAGTGAATGTAGCATTTGTTGTGTGTCATTTGTGTTACATCAATTTAATTGAGTATAGCAGCAGTTTTTGGAACACTGAGTAAAATCGATGTCGCCGACTCATAGTTTTATGGCTGTTGTTTGCTTTCTAATTTACAGTTGTAATTTGGTGGGGGATCTCAGATGGGATTCTGAACTAATGATGAGGAAACCTATTCCTCCCAAGTGTCTCTTATTGATAAAGCCCAATGTTCATTTTGGCCTTACAGTTTTGCAGCTGCTATTTACTAAAATTTGGGATGTTTTTAAGGTAGGAATGTCAATCGATAGGTAAGGAAAACTAGACTACATTCAGCCAAGCTGATTAAGGTATCTGATATATGTGAAAAGAGCCACATATTTTCCAAATTAAATAGCACCCAGCCATAAATAGGATCCTGTGGATAAAGTCAGAGTATTAAAAGATGTTTTTAAAAAAACCTAAATAATTTTTATCATTCTACATGGAAGATGTTGTCAGACATTTCTATAAAACAAATATATACATAATAAAAACCTTTCTCCATGGGATTCTCTATATAATGGCGTTTGTTTGCAGACTAGGGGGGCATATTTTCACAGTCCAATCGTGATATAGCCACATAAACTCAACTACTGTTCAGATTTCCCACTGGGCCTTTAGGTCCTTTAAACAAAATATATGAAGAATCTTAACTTGTAGGCCTTTTTTTTCCCCTTTCTCCACATTTCAGTTGTCCCAAAACATACATCTTTTTCTAATTTGTTTTCTGTTTGCATCCCTCTGGCGACTCCCCACGCTTCATTTTTGCTGTCATTGATTTAATATTGAATCTGAGAACTGTGAACTTCAGACAACAGCAGCAGTGGAACAGCTCAGGCAGTGAGCATCTCTGATCTGTTAAAGCGCAGAGAAAAATCTGCATTTCTGATTTTGTTGTGCAACATTGTGAAATTACTCCAAAAAAAGCATAGAAGGTGAAGAAACAGCTGACTATGATGAGAGAAAACAAGAGGCTTTAAGCTGTCTGAGAAGTGATGATGAGGAGGCAGGAAAGTTATCTTGGCTGTGGGCAGATGCTGGTTGCAGTGCCAGCTGGTGGGAGGTGGGCCCACCCGTCTCAGGCTCTCCCCGTCTCCCTTTTCTCTGTTGCGGAGAAAGCGACAGATGGAGTCCGAAGGTTCCATTCTGGTCCCAACGCCGCTTCTTCCGTCCTGCCTGCTTTTTCCCACCCCAGCCTGAGGGCAACCTGCCAGGGGAACATGCAAGCCATGCCCGGCCTCAGCCCTCCACCGCCGCAAGGGTCAACTGCTTACAGCGAGGGGTCGCCCTGCCTCTCGATCTACCACAAACACTCTACTGCCTCCCAGTGGATGTGAGCATCCCCTGCATATTTGCTTTGAAGTCCTGTGTGAGCTGAGGCGTTTCTTTCTTCAGACAAAACATGCCCTCTCAAGGTCTCTCAGCAATGCCTGAAATTACCAAGACTCCAGGCGTCAAGTAAGCAGCAAATTTTTTACTAAGACATAGAGAGGGAGAGCAGGGAGGGGCCAGATTTGGATATGTTGTACATGTTGATGTGAATGCGTGTTTTCTCTAAGGAGTGCTTTGGATGATGCATGTGGATTGCGTGACAACATAATAAGGGGGGGATTGAGATGGAAGGTGGAGGTCAAAAGGTCATGTCAAAACCATAAAACACTGAAGTTCATCACTTGGTGGACACTGACCTTTGTGTCAACGGTTTTGTGAGCAATCAATGCGCAAGGTAGTGAAAAAAAAGCAGAGCGAGCTCATTAGGGATTCTTTAAGGAGTGAGGCACCTTCTTCAGTTGTTCGGCTGGACCTCTTATTAACCTCCTGCTCATTTGTTTGTTAGACCCACACAGCTCTTGTTTAAAGCAGCTCATCCAAATAAAAGACAAGATTGGGCATGTTGTCTAAGGTTTTTTAGACCCCATATCTGTTTTCTATTTTCTTTAGCTCCTGCTTTTACTAGAATCAGCTTGATATTTGTGAGTATTTGTATTCATTAACTGCAGAGCTGAATTATTACTACGGTCCTCTCTTTAAACTCAGCATAACAGAGCTGTTTCTCCTCTGAGCAGCCCAGGCCGGTCCCTGAGGTACCTTTAGAGCACATTAATGGATTTTCTGCTATTCTACAAGAAAGTTATGGTTGCAGCAAAAGCTTCCTTTCAGTGTTAAAGATAGTTATCAATATTTAAATAACAGACTTCTTATATTGGGTATTCTACTGTAATACTGTAACACTGGCCACCTTTAGGCTCTAAAGAGTGACAGAATGGATGATTAAGGAATGACCTAGACCTCAAGGGGGAGAGCCAAAGTTCCTCGACAGCCCTCTGATGAACTGCAGGGTTTCTTGGAGGTCGGTCTTTAGTCACAGGAGAGTATAGTCTCAGAGCACATTGCACTGGCTTTAAGGTTTCTGTTAAAGCCGTGTGGTATGGTAATACATTGATTTAATGGAAATTGTCTGGAGATTTTCCAACAGCACGAAGAATGAAATTAGTTTTCCACTGGCCAAAAAAAAAAAAAAGTCAGCTGTGAAAATATGAAGACTGGGGGATGTTTAAAAGCTGTCAGATGAACAGTTTGGTATTATCCAGACTGAAAAAGCTTCTCAATTACCACAGAACATGAAATGAATCTAAAGAGAGCAATTCTAACCAAATAATCAAGCCATTATCATTCATGACTCAATCACAGTGGAAATTATCAAGTCTCTGCTTGTGCCCAGCAGTGAGAGAAGATAAAAGAAGAGCAATGTAAGGAAACAAAAGGATGGTAATGGAGCTCAAACCAGTCTGTGGCTCCAGTGGGACTAGTGTTCATGTGTGTCACCGGGTTTGACGAGATACGGGCGCTCTGCCACATACATGAGCCTGATTGAGTGCAAATTAAATTCTTTTTCATCATTTGATAGAAAGGCAAAGGTATGCACACAAACTAGCCAACAATCCATTTGGAGGCAATAACTGTAAAGAAACTCCTTTCAGGAGAATACTCCGGGTTTGTGCTCTCTCTGAGTCATCAACAACTGGTGGGTTATGTTGAATATTTTCTCACATTAGCAAAACAAGAAAATATTGTCAGTATTCTTTTTTTTCAAAGAGTAGATCTGAAAGATGCTCTGGAAGCAAAGGACAGTAGTGTTTCTAAATGTTATTCAATGGAAAGAAAGAGGCAACTTGGGTGTTATCTGACCTGAACAGTGACACTATGCCGATTGCAGACAAATTTGGGTCTAATATAAATACTTTGGGCCCTTTGGCAAATGTTGGGTGGGCCAGATGTGATAATATTGTTGTGACACTCTTGACATCTATCAAAGAAAAACAGAAGTCATAAGGGCATTTTTTCCTAGAAATCTATAGGTACAGAAATCTGTTTGCAAACAGCAGTATCGCCCCCTGTTGGCCATTAAAAGCAATGCAGGTTTAAGGCAGTTCAGAGTTGGCTTCACTTTTCAGAGCCAGAAGGTATATCCACCTTTTATACTGTATGTGGGTGCGTCCCACAAACTCACGACACCTGCTAACTAGTTTGCCTGCTAATTCGTTCACAAGATACACACACACACACTCACACACACACACTCACACACACAAGCATAGGCTTCTTGGATACACAGCAAGCCATGTTTGCTGTAATGGCTCAGTCACACTAGAGTAAAAAGTGTGACTGAGATAGCAACTTCCTTGTGACTAGAAAAGCATACAACACCTTCAACCTTCTTGGCGAGTTCTTTCAATAACAAGGTGATTGCACAGGTCTCCTGGTGAGAAGCAGTCTCTCCCCAAACAAATGTGGTTGGACTGGCTGCAGTCATTCTCAGACAGATTGAAAAGGGTTTGCAAATAACTGCCGTTTAATTTATGATTGCAATTAGTCTGAGCGAGACGGCACAACTCATCTGGGGTGAATCAGTAGGGGACTTGACTCAACTCGTTTCCAAATGGCTGTATTCTGGTTATACTTCTGGGCGTCTGTCATTTTCTAGTTAAATCAGTATCCTGAAGCAACTCAGCTCAGAATGTAAGTAGCTCATGTGATTTTCTGTTTAATGTGTATATGTGTATTATCAGTAAGCGATTGCTCGTAACTGCCAATATGACACCCATTCAATTGCAAACTGACAGCACACTGATTCCATCTTATTGCAGCATGGTTGTACAGTGGTTAGCACTGTTGCCTCACAGCACATGTTTGAATCCACCAACTGGATGATGTGGCATTCACGTGTTCTCCCCATCCTTGTATGGTTTCTCTAGGGGTACTACAGTTCTTTCCTCTGTCCAAAGACCTGCATCAGGTTAGGTGAATTGGTAACCCAACCTTGGGAAATACAGAAAAGCTAGAGATGACGAAGGTGGAAGGTGAAGGGAAGAGTGGTCCCAGTGGTAATCAGAGGGCACAAACTAGGCTAATGGTTCCAGTGGATCCCAGAAACGACAGCCAAGATCTCTCAAACAGCAAAGATACTGCCTACGGTCAAGCTCCCAGGCCTCTGTTAGGTAGAGGACCTGAACTTGAAGGATAAAGACTGCCTGTGGAGATTGGGGAATTTATTATATATGTATGAGAATATTATTTACTTTGAAAAACCTGGCTATATTTATATATTTCATCTTTTTGGCAAACATGGGGAAAAAGCTTGTTCTAAAGTGTTAAAGTGTTGTTTTAAGGCCACTTCATGCAAAACTGCTGGGAGGAAAAATGTTCGATTCTGACTAATACAATAACTTTCAAGTACTCGCCAATTTTCTCCAGCTAGTCTCAAAGCGGAAACAGATGTTTTTAATGCAGAATAACATTCAGAGGCCTTGCTAAAACACTGACTCTTGTAATCCATTAAAAGTCAAATTCTGCATAAGTGTTACTGCGTCTGACTTTTTTCTCTACAGTTGCTCAGCATGAAAATAAAAGCTAAATGGCTATGGGAGCCTTTTGCTCTCCTTCAGCCTTGCTGCCAATCTTTAGACACGCTGCACACACTGATTTCGGTTACTCCGGTGCTGTGGGCTTGTCTCTATGTCTGGTTGCTCTTTGGATAGTTTATGTGGTTGTCGGTGATGTGTGGGATAAGCTGTTGGGATAGGTGGTGCTGGTGTAGCTGCTGGTGTGTGGAAGCGCTGTCTGGATGTAGTCTGGTTGCTGGTGTCAGCGTGGCTCTAATCAGCTGTTGGCAGGCGGATAAGCGGGCGGTCTCTCCCCGCGGCGGCACCCCGGGTCGAAAGCCGGTTTGAAGTTTAATGATGCCAGCTGCCAGCTCCACCAGGCTGTGAGCGCTAACGAGCTGGCACTGCTGGCGGACTGGGCCGCAGCGGCAGCACCTGGAAATGTAGCACACGTTTCAGAGGGGCGGGGCTCCGCCGGGGCTGTTGAGGGGCCTGCTGGAGACCCAGGACGGCTCCATCTCTTTGAAGAGCGCCCCAATTTCCATATTTCATTACGCACTGCTGACTGACAAGGCCCAGCCAGATGTTCTATTTTCAGCTATTTAAATTTTGACCTGCTTTCCTACCATGGATGCAAGAAAAAAAAGGGTGAAAAAAGCAGATTTCATCAAAACACAGATGCCAAGAATGATGAGAACTTGGATTGGGTTTGTTTGCTAGTTTTTCTTGCAATACTTCATTCCTTTCCATCCTTGTCAAGCACTGATAGAATGATCACAGATTAATCACACTTTAGCTTACATCCGTTTTCACTGCAGATATTTGGTTGGCAGTCTATCCTGAGGGGTGCACTGTCTTACTCAAGGACAACACTCACTGATTGTTTCAGCGATAAAAACCTGAGACCTTGTATATATGAGACAGTCTCTAACCATCCAGCCAGTCCAATGCTGAATTGGCTCCAAACTGAGTGATGCATGCTGTGAAACACCACATAAAGCATGCTCACACAGCCTCTTTGTCCCTGAGATATCGGAGATGATTAATTCCTGCAGTATTCCTCTTGAAATGGATGTTAAATTGCAGCATCCTTACTCAATCCCTCATGCAAAAATACATCGACAACCCTGACCTTTTTGTGCATCTGCTGAAAATGGCACTTTGTCATCCTCGGTGAGCAGACTCAAGGATCAATGTGATTTTATTCAGGGGGGAAAAAAACGTATACAGCAAACTCCCTCTCTGTTGGCTATGTGAGCATGTGTCAGTGTCTGAGCTTTATGGAAGTGAAACTGGAAAAGTCCAAAAAAAAAGGAAAAATGATGAAGAGTAAAGGAGAAATGGTCACAGAGAAGGATAAAGCAGGGGTGAAACAAAACAAGAACAAATGGAGAGCAGATCCGAGTTGAACACCAAATGGTAAAAAAAAATAAGAGGCACTCACCCTGCAAGAATCAGGGGGAGAAAGGCTTTCACTCATTACTCAGCACAGCTCACAGCAGGGGAGGGAAAGCAGTTTATTCTTTCAGTAATGCATCTGTGAGTGTGGATGTCTGTGTCTGAGTCTACTGAGCCAAAAACAGAGTGGTAATTGAGAAGTAACTAAGACATTACTGAGGCAATATTGACACAGAGATAAAAGTGGATGAAATCCATCACGATGTTTATTCCTTTTCAGTCTGAAGCACTTGTTTGTTTTTCTCATTGTCATTCTGTATGAAATATCTATAAAATGTTGCACAAAAAAGTGTGTTTGGGGGATTTTTGTGTCTGCGTGTGTGGGTACTTTAGATGTTGAACCTAATGTATGATTGTAGAGTCTTTACCTTACACTATAAAGCGCCTTGAGGCTGTTGTTGTGGTTTGGTGCTATATAAATAAAACCAATTGAATTGAATTGAAATTGAATTGAATTGAAAGTGTCTCTACTGTGTGTTTAATGGAGGACATCTGAAAGAATGTTTCTCATTTGCATATTTTGTGCGTAGAGACAGTTACTTGAATTACCTCCCAGGTTGTATATAGCACTTAGTTACGGCCAAACACGGGTTTTGTGAGGTCACAGCAACCTTCGCCTTTGACTACTTAATTCCAATTAGGTCATCCTTGAGCCCAAATGGACCTTTGTGCCAGATCAAATCAAATTTCCTTTTGGTATTTCTGCTATTGCTTCCATGACAATGGGAAGGATGGATGGACAATCTGAAAACAAATGCCTCTGGCCTTGGCTGTAGCCATGAAGACATAAAAAAGGAGTTAGAGATTAAGGTGTCAACATATTTGAGGGTTTGGTGAGAAGAGGAGTTAGAAAATAGATATAAGGAAAGCACAAGGCAGCACATGTCATATAATAATATAGGAAATTGCAGTTCAGTTGTGTTTGCTGTTCATCAAGAGGTGTAAACAAACTGTTTCTCTTTCATTTAATTTATGGGCAACACAACAAATGAAACTGCACTATTTGGTTATTAAATGAGGGATGAAACTAAATGCTGGAAAGGTTTGTTGGTAAATTGCAAATCATTGGCAAACATAGGTGAAGGACTTTTATTTTAATGAAATGTTTTTTTTAGCTGGAGAATTAAGAATATTGAAAATAAAATGTAAAATTAAATAGATTTAAAACCATTAACCTTAGCTTCTAAGTTAAAGTTCCATTATCTTTTAAACCTGAGCAGCTGCACTAATCAAAAAGCTGAACAAAAACTGAAAGGAGAAAAAAAGACAGCTGAAGATTATTTTTGTGGTACTGATGATTTCCTAAATGACTTTTTGAAAAGCAGTCATTTAAGCAGGCCACTCACTTGTATTTCTGCTCAGACATCATGGCTAAACTTTGCCGATCACAGTCATAAAATATTCAAGATAATTCTCGAAAAGAGAAAACGGGATGTCTAGCTGTTGCTGACAGGCTTATACTGCGGGAGAATTGCAACAGCTTCAAGTGCATGGCTTTCAGATTAAAGAGAATAGAAGAGCTTTTTAATTGTTTCTTCTCATGCACAAACTTCAAAACTCACACAAGCTTTATGAAGATGCTTTGGTCAGGACTTTGTTAATATGAATGGTGCAAGATTCTCTGCATTCTCCCATGTTTCTGGGCTGCCTGACCTTTGGTTTGACCTTTTGAAGAAAATTTGCAGCACCAGCTGCCTAGTGTCTTGCCTCACATTAATTTTCCTTGTTGCTTTTTTTTTCTATGCTACCTTTGCAGTGTGGCAGAAAAAAGCTGAATTCAAGGGGTCAAGGGTCAGGAGTGGGAGGGTAAAGATGCAGGTCAGCTTGGCTCTGCAGTTGTGTTCAGCCAGTTTCCTCAGAGGTGTTACTGCCACAAAGCAGTTTGAACTCTTCCCCCTTTAGCTGCCTGTCAAAAACCGCTCAAGAGTTGAGTGTTAGATTATTAGAAAAGCTCCTAAGCCAGTATTTTAATAATGTTATGTTAATGTTATGATTCAATGTACATAAATAATTTCCCCCAGGGATCAATAAAGTATTCTGATTCTGATTCATTGTTCTTTAATGACTTTAAAAAAACAAGAATCGGCTGTATATGTTTGAATTTATTTTGGATTTTTTGCAGACATCAGCAAGCTTCTAGCATAATTCTGGCTCGATATTCTTGGTAGAACTGAGAGTGTTTTGGCTCAAAGGTATGCATATACTCACTTAAATCTTGGTAAGAACACTCAACACATCATCCTCAGATGGGAGGAATTGAGGTCCCAGCAGATAGCTGCCCCTCCCTGAGCCTGGTTCTGCAAGAGGTTTCGTCTTGTTAAAAGGGAGATTTTCCGTCCCACTGTCGCCAAAGTGCTTGCTCCTGGAAAAGAAGCCCCTGCTCCAAAACTGACACCTTCAAGCTTGATTGAAATCTGCAGCTGCCCACGTGGACAAGACAAATGCCTTCTGAAGAAAAGTGGCCAGCTGAGACAAAGACTGAAGTATTAGGTCACAGTGACAACAGGTATGTTTGGAAGAGTAAAGTTGAGGCTTTCAAACAGAAAGAATACTGTACGAGCTGTCAAGCATGGTGATGGCTCCATCATGCACTGGGGCTGCCGCCACTAGTACTGGTACATTGCATACAGTGGATGGAATAATGAAGGAGGAGGACTACCTTCGAATTCTACAAATTCACCCCAACTTAACAACTAAATGGCTGAAGCTTGGACACAACAAATATCCAGTCTGAATTATGCCTGAAGGTCGTTAATGGCTACAAAAGTCCATGGTGAAGGTGTAACCTGCTACAGGACCAACATATCTGTTATTTGGAATGTATACATGTAAGTATACATACTTTATGTATGCTTTTGACCCTGTATGGACTTAAAGATGTATGCTGTGCAATCATTCTACCCTGGAAAGTTAAAAGAAAACAAAAGCCCCAAATTACCATGACATTCATGTCCATGATGGGTGTATGTAACCTGTATGTATGCTTAACATTTACATGAAAGCAGCAAAACAATTCTTACAACAAAGTCTTTTTTTAATTTAATGCATTTATTCCTCAAAAACAGCAAAGTCGATGTAAAGATTATTAACATTTAAAAAAAAATAAGAAATCTGTTAGATAAATAAGTCTAAATGCCAATTTCCTTATATTTTAAGGTAGTGATTTTGCATCATTAATTCAAAAAATGTCTGTACACATTAGTGATACCATGAATAAGGCAGAAAGCGAGTTTTCGCTCCCCTGATGGAGTGTTCACTATGGACCAAGTACGCCACTGGCTTCCATCTTGTCACCCCTTTAAAACAGATTTTATTACCTCTAATAAGAACCTATCTGGAGTGAGGCTTGGCAGCATATATACAGTGGCTTGCAAAACTTTCCCACAGATTCTCGACTGGATTTAGATCTGGACTTTGACTGGGCCATTCTAACACATGGATATGTTTTGTTTTAAACCATTCCATTGTTGCCCTGGCTTTATGTTTAGGGTTGTTGTCCTGCTGGAAGGTGAACCTCCGCCCCAGTCTCAAGTCTTTTGCAGACTCCAAGAGGTTTTCTTCCAAGATTGCCCTGTATTTGGCTCCATCCATCTTCCCATCAACTCTGACCAGCTCCCCTGAGCTAGATCTCTGCAGCTCGTCCAGAGTCACCATGGGCCTCTTGGCTGCATTTCTGATCAGCGCTCTCCTTGTTCGGCCTGTGAGTTTAGGTGGACGGTCTTGTCTTGGTAGGTTTACAGTTGTGCCATACTCCTTCCATTTCTGAATGATCGCTTGAACAGTGCTCCATGGGATGTTCAAGGCTTGGGAAATCTTTTTGTAGCCTAAGCCTGCTTTAAATTTCTCAATAACTTTATCCCTGACCTGTGTGGTGTCTAAATCCAATCGAGAATCTGTGGCAAGATCTGAAAACTGCTGTTCACAAACGCTGACCATCTAATCTAACTGAGCTGGAGCTGTTTTGCAAAGAAGAATGGGCAAAGATTTCAGTCTCTAGATGTGCAAAGCTGGTAGAGACAGACCCTAAAAGACTGGCAGCTGTAATTGCAGCAAAAGGTGGTCAGGGGGCTGAATAATTACGCACACCCCACTTTTCAGTTATTTGTAAAAAATGTTTGGTATCATGTATCATTTTCGTTCCACTTCTCACGTGTACACCACTTTGTATTGGTCTTTCACGTGGAAGTCCAATAAAATTGATTCATGTTTGTGGCTGTAATGTGACAAAATGTGGAAAAGTTCAAGGGGGCGGAATACTTTTGCAAGCCACTGTGTATATATATATATATATATAGACATATATATATAGACATACACATATATTTAGATTAAAAGCTGATATTGTGTTATACACTGTAGCAAAAGCCCCAAGGTGAAAACTGGGGGATTCACGTGTATGCAAAACTACAGAGGATGGGTGAAGACTCCAACGAGGGCTTCCATTCAAATACGAAAGTGTCCTTGACATTTTCTGCACTGCACTGACTGCTCATCCTTGTCGCATTTCTCCAGGCTGCAGATGGAAAAGCACGACCTGTTGACATTTACAAACTTATCTGGCTGAGAGCGACGGCATTCTGTAAGAAGACACACCTCCAAATGTCCCACTGCCAACTTCCAGTTCATTCCACTTAATGTGTAACACGAACACGCTACTGCTCTAAACCATCAAGTCCAGCTTTGAAAAGGGGGGGGGGGGAGAGAGAAACCCACACACCTTTTTGCCACCATGTCTTTTCGATTGAAGCAATTGCAACCAAAGGTGGTTCAAATACAGACAGGGTTTCCTTTTTATGTCAAAAGATTGGACAGCAACCAAAAGTAGTGTGGTACGTAATTTACTGTTAATTGGGTTAAAGCAGGACAAAGCTAAAATTAGGTGAATGCAAAGCAGGTATAGCAGCAGCAGAACATGACAAATGTAAAGAAGTTGTGGACATTGGTCTGAAAAGTGATGCAATATGTATGCATATTAGACACTGGAAAGTGATGATGCAAATTAAGACAGGACAAGCATATAGCAGGCAACAGCACATGAAAAAATAAAAACAAATTTTCTCAGTATAGAGGAGAAAAGACTCCTGTACTTTATTGATGAGACGGTGAGTAAATCAATATCCAAAAGCCAAATCGATGCAATGAGGAAACTTAAATATGTAACATCTGTGCGGGTTAAGCCTCTGCATCATTAAGCTTTCCAGAGGAACGTTCACAATGAGCCAGTGTGTGCAGATCTGCCGATCTTTGTGCTTGTGGTCCAGCTGTTGTTTAGAAATCAGGACGGTCCTTCTTCAGCTTGCTGTAGTCCATGTTGACTGTGAAAAACTGAAAAGACACACACAAAAATAAATAAAAAATAATTAGGCCCAACACCAAGATTGCACAGAAAAATGCATGCACCACCATAAATGGTTTGGGTCACTTGCCACAACAAACACGACTACATCAAGTTACACTCGTTAATGACTTGATAAGATTTGTTAACACAGGTCAGCGTTAACAAGATTATGTTTGATTAGTCCAACTAAAGAGGAATTATCCCTGGATAAGAAACTCCACCACTAAAGCTGCACAATACAATCCAAGAGTAAAACCACCTCCACTGTTAAATACATCAGAGCAGAAAAATCAAGACTGCAAGACAATTAAACATAAGGGATGCACACCTTGTACTGATCATTTGGGCCAAGTTTGTTCCAGGGCTCTGGATTATTCTTGCGATCCCAGCTGCAGAAAGAAGAGTTAAAGAGTAACTCCTAGGTACATGGCAACGAACTTGAAAATTCTCTTGTATGCAAATACGAAAAACAAACACATTTTTAATTAAGAAAACGACACATGACTTACCAGACATCAGGGTTTCTCAAGCCCAGACGGGCGAGGTACAACAGAGACATGGCTGCTCCTCCACCGATGAAGATGAAAAGGGGGATCAGCTGTAAGAGACAAAGGAAGATAAGGCATCTTATCAGCTGAGAGAAGCCTAAAGCTCTCAAGACAATGACACTCAACTACATGTTTACACTGAAAACACGCCCCTGCTCACGTAGGCAGCCTCTGGAATGAAACATGAAACGAACAGGGGCTAAAATTGGCCAACTTTAACTACCATAACTATAAAATATATACACATATTTTGTCGAAAAGAGAGGCGCTTTTGTGGGTTCTATTAATAGTTCACAAGGACTTGCTAACCCAATGTAGCCAGCTAACTAGTGGGAGCAGCTATTTAGAGGACATGAAAAGGCTCTTCGTGGCTAATAATCAACAACCATCGAATGACTAAAGTCGTGACCTTATTTAACTGAAAGTCATCAGCTGCCAGAAGGATCACTCTTAACCAACAAATTACACAGAAAAAATGAAAACAGAAAGACTGCTACATACTTTGATCTCTCAAAGTCAGTGCGGTCAAACGCAGAGGCTAATCAAGCTAGCACTGCTAACTGGCAACTTAGCCTAGTACCAGCCTGGGCTCTCAAAAAGATTACCCAAAATGACTTTTAACCTGAATATAGTTGCAATATACTTACAGCTGGGTGACTTCTAAGTTGTTTGCGGACTACGGCGAGCATTTTGTCGTTCCTCGCGTGCCAAGTTAACCGACTTTGTACCCAAATAAAAGGATTACGAGCAGTCTTGCCAGAACAGTGCGCAATTTAATCCTTGAGAAAGGGCGGAAGGAGGGTAGAGCAAGCACCAATAGGATGCTCACACACTGCCTGATCCAGCGTGATTAAAAAACGGAATTAATTATTACTATGTTCAGTATGCATATCGATAATTTTGTTAGTGGATATAATAAATTCCGAATAATTTCACATGGCTTAATTAATGAGCTGTTATAATGCTCGAGCTTTGATTTCCACGCAGCATTTTTAATCCGGCAAAGTCAAAGTGGTTTAAAAGCCCCAACAATTGCTTATTTTGAACAAAACAAATATTTAATATATATTCTCTTTTTCTTGAGGTCAAGAATAAAATTAACCTTCAGGACTGTCTCTGTTTGTGAAGCCTAAAAAATGTTCGTCTTAATTTAATTTGGAATACTTCTTTTATGTACCTATTTACCTACTCCAATGAAAAAAAAAAAAGTATTTTATTATTCTTATTCCCAATATTTCGTTCAAATTTTATGTGATTATTAAACAAAGAAAAGCTTAGATCCTACCGAGGTTATTGTAATTAATTAAAACTAAAATAAAAACTAGTAGATGTCGAAAAAGCTTTTTAGTTAATAAAAATAAAAAGTACACTTTTGAAAAAATATATATAAGCTAACTGAAACGATTTTGTGTACTTGAAAAAAAAAACTTAAAATAAAATGAAAAACATATCGTAACCAGCCTGATGAGGCTTTGATGAACATGTTTATTGGGACTTGTGGGTGACCTGCTTTCAGAAAGGTTTTTTTTTTTAATGTACTAGATATTCTGATTTTTTCCCTAAACATCCTCTCCAGTAGATGCTCTCCATATCCTGGAGGCCTAAAATAAAGACTTAAGCTAATAAAAACTCAATGAAAAGTAAACATTTGTAACCAAAATGAGCAAACACATTTTGGGAGCTATATTAAACTCAACTGAAGTCAAAACTCAATAAAATAAATAAATAAAAATAATTTAAAAAAAATAATTCTGGTTCCCACTGATCCAGAACAGATATTTTTTCATTTATCATCTTATACTGCACTATAAATATAAATTGTGTTTACTGTAATATGTGCAGTCAGCTATATATGTTTCCCATACCAAGACAGAAGTAGCTGTTGCTCATAATTATATCAAGCTACAGTATAAAGTCTACCTAATGTTAAATTCCCCTTTACTCTATTTAAAAAAATCTTTAATATTAGTGGCATGATAGATAACAGTAGAGACACACCATGATCATTATGATGTTTGAGAATAAATATTCAGAGTAATTCATTATGTATTTCATTATTTGCTTCTTAACTTTGTTCTAGGGAAATGAAAAGTTTCATAACTCCTTATCTTGCTCTATGGCATCTACAGAGAGCAAGGTTAGAAGGTTAGAAGTTTACATACACTCATCATGGGTATGAAAGTTATGGTAATTTAGTTTTTTTTTTAAAAAACATTTCTTTTTCGAGAGGGGAATGATTGCACAGCTTAGATCTTTAAAAAACAAAGAATTGTGGGCATAAGTTTGAATGTATTTTGGATTTTCGCTAATCCAGTGTGTCAAAAGTATACAGATACATATTCCTATATATATATAAACATATATATATATACGGCACACATTCACCCAAATCTTTTTTGACAAGGCAAAGGCCTATTAACTTCTCATCACAGAGAATGATTGGTTACAACTGGTAATTTCTCTTTGCCAGCATAAGGAGGATTCACTGGATTGACCAGTACAGAACAATGGGACACAGCTGGGTGTTCCAAAAGGATCACCAAACAATCCAAAGCACAAATCCAAAGCTGGGTATGGAATGGATAAAGGAGGCTAGCATTAAGTTTCTGGAACAAATTCTCGACTCTATTGGAAATTTGTGCAGTATGATTAAAATCCAACTTCTTGCCAGGGAATCAAGCAGATTAAAAAAAATAAAATTCTGCCAAGAAAAGTCAAATGTTCAGCCAGAATTCTTCCAGCAGCTTGCTAATGGCTACCAAAACTGTGTGGTTGAGCTGAAACTTGCTAAACAGAACAATTCGTGTTTTTAAAAGCCATTAAAGATGTTTGTCGTACAATCATTCCACACTGGAAAAACAACAGTTCAAAGAAATAACAAAGAGTCCAAAATCATCATGACTTTCATGACCTTGATGAGTTATCATATTTTTTTAAAGTTGCTATTTTGTTTTCACTTTTGTTTTATTTGGATTTTCTCCTCACAGTTAATGTTGTTAATTTGTTGTTGAGGCCTCCCCTCTGCACTGTTATGAGTTGTAATTTTATTTTTTGAACTACAACTGTGGTATATTTAAATGCTAAATGCTACTTTCATATAATTTCCTGAGTACTTTCTCTCAAAGTGCACACAGAGTATATAATTTGCATTATACATAAATAGTGCTCATTTACTTCAAATTTATTTTAATTGAATGATAAAATAGATCTCAGATTTCACTGTATGATATTGGTGAACTATGATATTGATGTTAAGAGTTGGTTATAAAAATGTATTAATTAATCATGCTAAAGAAAACAAGAATTGGGCTTTGGACTGTGACATTTAGAGTGGGTGTAAAACTAATCTAAGTGGAAGGTTAAACCCTGAAAATGTCATCAGATTTCAATTTTTGCTATCAAATGCACTTATTAAATTATGACAGATTTAAAAATCTTGGGGGGGAAAAACACTTATGTCCCCTAAGTACTTTGAGGACCTATAACTTAACATTTCTGTAGTATGAAGGTAAAATTTTGCAGGCCTTATTTAAATACATTAAAGATTGCATATTTTGATTCTTTATTAAATATAAAGAAACAAAACAGGCTGCTGTTAACATCTCTTATCAGTGCATCCATGTTTTAACTGCAGAGTTCACTGTCAGCTATTTCTCCTCCAAACACTGCATTGATTTTCAAGACAAAACAAAACAAAACCCTGGCTATTTAGTTTTAATTGTCAGGTTTAAGGACATTTCCCTTAAGATATAATCAATATTCCAGTTTTTTATCAGTTCCATTCAAAATATTGATTATGGGGCATTTCATATTTAGAAGTCCAGTGTCCTTTCATTCCTTAGGTGCATTTCCACAATCAATGCATCTTTAAAAATATTATTTGAAGTAGAGAAAATTGTGTAAGCTACATATTATTGGAATATCGATGGGTGTTTAAATACATTTAATTGTTGGGTTTGGCTAACAAGTTTAACAAGTAGCTGGTGATTAGTGCCATGATGCAGTCAATACCATTCTAGAATGAACCGATTTGAACCAGTTTTTAAAAACTGGAAAAAAAAAAAGAATAAAAATGACAACAAAATATAATAATTTCCCTTTTATGGCAAGTAATTTTCAACTTTAGAAAATAAACGTAAATACAATTTAAAAGTAAGACTGGACATAAGACAACAGGCGACATACAACCGTCTAAATTTTCATAAAGGACATTAAACTTACTAATTGTTTTCTCAGACAAACTAAATGTTACAATTACACACATTCAAGCATCCATTTGTAAACCATTTGGTGTAATTTCATGGGTTAACTGCTGGAAATGTATTTCTAAGGCCTTGTTTGGTTCAACATCAATCCAAGGCAGGTGAGCTGGTTTCAGAAACAATAAAGATTTGTCTAAATAAAATAAGGTTTACACCTGTGCACTTCAGCCAGTTCAAATTCTTCCACAAAAAGGACTGCAGGTTGTGTCACAGCTCATTCTGGACTTGATCCCATATAATGCATCTCTTCAGTATATCAACTGTACACAACAGAAGCTGGAGTTGAAAACTACAACGACTCTCTTTTAAATGCAGTAAAATATCTGACCATAGTTCAACAAGTCATAGGCACATATAGTGTGCCTGTACATGATGTCTTATGAAAATAATATACTGGCTATAGTGTTTCCAATCTAGTGTTTCTCTTCTTTTTTTCCTCATGTGCGCCAGTGTGTTTCAGTGTGTAGTCTTCTTGGGGGCTTTGCCAAATTTAGCATCCATTCCAAGACCTAAAGTGAGAAAACCAAAGATGTGAATGGAGGGAAGACACAACATCTGAACAGATATTTTATATACATTTAACCTGATGAAATGTCTTGATGCATACTCAATCATCCAGGTAAGTAAATTCCAAAAATTTGACTCTGTTCATCTGGATGTAGCGTTTTCAATGGGAGAAACGTTTTGTCACTTGGATTGAAAAGACTATGTCCAGATGAACAGAATCAGCCTTTTGGAAACCTGACAAAATGGAAATCTAATATATTAAAATACGAAAGTAATATAGTTACTGACCGAGGAATACGAGAATGGTGCCAACCCACTGCATTGTAGTCATTACATTGCCAAACAAAATAACAGAGCCAAGGATGGTGAAGAACTTCCTCGTAGTTGTGACAATGGAGCAGGTCAGAGGCCCAAAGTACACAACTGTCATGAAGATGAAGGTCTGAAAAAGGAACATTTGAGCCGGTCAGTCAGGATGTCAGTCATTACTAAGTATCTATTGTAAAACACAACAGGGTGTTTCCTGTTCTTTAATATGGCATTGCTAATAATCAGTACTCGCATTGATCCACCTACCTGGCCTAAAGCACTGGTGACTCCAAACAGAAATATATTGTAAAAGATGCCCGGGTGGCGCTCTGCAAAACTCAGGAATTCCCACACTTCCCCTGTCCACAACACCGCTGAGAACAGAGAGGAACGTAACATCAACAACTTTTCAAAAACACAGTTCGTTTCTGACTATCCTTGGTAAGAAAACCAGACCGAGTTCACAGTGTGAATGTACAGCACCACCAAGTGGTTCTGTACAGTATTAGCAGTTAGGTGAAATCTTAGTGTGGGGGTGTAATGAATTTGTATGAGTGGAGGTATAAGAATACCTTTGCATCTTGGGAAATACTAGACATCAAAGTCTTGCTGTGCATGTTGAAACCAGGAGTATATCTGCATTTGCACACATTTGACAACCAATAACTAAAAGCTGTTAAGGTTGCATATTGGAACTGCACTTAACGCTTACAAAAAAAACGCCATAGCTTTATAAAATGTAATTTAGCATAATAAAGTGGTTCAGGAAGGATAGAAAAACACTCCAAGACGGCAGACCCTACCAGTTAGTTAGCTTAAAAGTGATGACAGTCCTCCAGTTCTCATATAATCTTTGACCTTTTGATCTTTATCTCAGAGCCCATTAGTACCCAACCTTAAAAAACCCATCATTAAATTGTGTTTGTTTTATGTGCCTTGCTCTTCAGCATATTGTAGCAATCTGCTAACAGAACTGAGGGCTTTGAGGTGGAGGATTTCTTATCTAAAAAGATAACACTCCGCACTATGCCTTGACTGAATTAATGAGTTTTTGCCTCCTGAGGGAAAAGTGCACACATTTTCTGCTTCTAATGCAGCTGTTATTGGTTCTGTTTGAGGGGTTTTTTTTTTTAAACTTCTTGCTACCATCTACTTCATCACACCCGCTATTCATCCTGGAGCTCATGTCAGAATCCAGAATGAGAATAAAATATACCAAACTCACATTAAAATCACCTTAGGAACACAGCACTACACCTTATGGTACTTTTGTAAATGCAAAATCACCATGAGGTGATTTCACTTTGAATTGGTGTTTAAAAAGTTTTGAGTGGAAAAGCACCTGAAGAAAACTACATTAAACATAGGATATTTTGTTCTTATCTTTAATCAAAATTTTTTTGTTAATTATAAATATTATAGCACCATAAGAAATTTTCTTCAAAAGCCTTAAACCGGTACTATGCTCTTAGATAATTATTCATAAAGAAAGCTTTGAAACCATATATTCACCAGTGTTGGCAGTACTGAACCACACCAAGGTGAGTTTGCTCATTAGTGTCTCCTCTCTAGCTGCAGGTGAACAAATCAGTGTAATGGCCAGATGTATTTTCAGTTGGAATGAGAGCCTGCATGCTCCTGACACATATTCTATTAGATGTGGGACTCACCTAGTCCCAGCACCAGACTGGACCACATGTTGATGTTCAGCATCATGTGGTTCGCACCCGTCTGGAAGCGAGCCCTCATGTGGTCCTGGGCCACACCAGTCAAACCGTCCAATGTCAGAGAGACCAGCTATGATGCAGCAAAACACAACACCGAGACGTGAGATGAAAGTAATGGGAAAGTCAAAGCACCCGTGAGGACACGAGGGAGATGCAAGCAGATGGGCAGCATATGAGGACAAATAGGTGAAATGAACAGAATATGTGTTAGCTCACCAGCAGAATCTCTCCAAAGCCAAAAATATGGTCATCACCAACAGCAGAGCTCTTGTTGGGTTTATAGAGAAAAAGAGCAACACCGCTCACAATCAGCAACACACACAGGTATTTAGCCAGTGGATACTTCTTCCTCAGTATTGTCACACCGAGGATCATCACTGCAAGGACACAATAACAGAAATATGAAGCCGATTGATACCAGCCTGGACAGCGTGTCAAAACTTCAGCCCTGAGAGTGAAACATATGGAAGGAAACAGAATTCAAGCGATAACCAAGCTGTGAGGGGTGAGAGTTAACCTTCATGTATAAACAGGACATACTGTAATATGCAAAGCAGGCTCTCAGCTCCACATGCCTAAGAAGAATATTCAAACTAAATGTGTCCCTAATCTGTAAGAAAAGACCTCAGAATCACTCGTGTTTGTTTGGTAGCCTACACTTTAAAAAAAAGTAAATAATTTGACTTTGTATATTTCCTCATACACACCCTGCATACTGTACACTTTCTGAATTAGTCAGTACAGACAGACTGTTGTCTACGGAAACAAAGGTAAGCAGTGACAAAATATTATGTAAATGATATGGTGAAAGAAAGCACTTTAAAAAGCAACACTACAACACTTATTTTTGTTCGATTTACCTGGTATGGGTTTGCAGGATTTCCCCAAAACCTATCAAACAAAAACGCAGTTATAGAATATGCAAGGCTCAAGCACAAATACACATACAATGAAAAAAGAAAAACACATAACCAGTTACTGTTGACCCATTTAAATAGGGCATACTCACCTGGGTGGGATAGTTGACATATTGAAGGGCAGAGTTACTGGACACCATGGCTCCAAGATAAGAGAGCGAGCACAGGCCATAGAGCCAGCTCTTCGTGTGATCTGGCTTGGAGCTCTCAAAAAACTGGATCACTAATTATTAAAAGAGAATTAAAGAAAAAAGTTCACAACATTACATTATTTTAAATATTAGGCAGAGAAGTTAACATACAAGAGATTCGACTGGTGTTGTTCTCAGGTGTTTCCTAGCAGAGTCAGTGGAGTCTTTTAACCACTGTTATTAGTTTTTGTGTGCATTTTGTGCAGCACATACTCACAGATCTTTGCAAAGACACAACTGATGATGCACTGGATGAAGACCAGCGTACGGGCGAATCTGAACTTCTCGTGACCATAATCACCTCGAGTGCTAGAAAACAGAGAGCAACAGCATGTTGAACACAACAGACCCGTCTTGGCAGGAGCATGCAAATAGCTAGGTTAAACATCTGAGTGGTTTCATGTGTCTCCTAGCTGTGAAAAGGGCATTCAGAAAAGGAGAGTGAAAGAGGGGTGTGGTGAGGGTAGCAGTCTGTTAGTGGACCAAAAGTTTTTTCAGCAGCTGTCTTGCTTGAGTACTTGGTGTCAGTTTGCAATTGTTTTTAGTGGGCTAATCTGAAGATAATATGTCCATATTCATAACAACATGTAATAACATGTAATAAAAGTCAGACATTGGTTTGTAGAAGTGCCGCTTCACCTCACATGGCATTTTCAAGTAGGGCTGAACGATATATCGCATTTGCGATAATATCGCGACATGATCAAGTGCAATTTTCTAACCGCAAAGGCTGCGATTATACTGCGATTATAAGGCTGTCCAAATTACTACCATATCCCAGAATTCATAGCGCGGCCCAGCCAAACTCCAGTTTCCAGCAATGGCGGCCGCTACTAAGTTTTAAAATTACTCATACTAATCTTTCTGGGTCACAAAATAAACTTTTAACATATTTTCAGGCGAGAAAGTAGTTGTGTAAACATCAAATATCTGCTCGGTTTATCAAGATATCCCATATTTGCAAAAGTGCTTCGACGTTTTCAGAGGCGTCTGCTACCCACCAGCTCGACAGCTAGCCGGGAGCTCGAGGATTACTGATGCGGCCGAGAACGGCACAACTCCCGGCACATCATTTTCAGATCACCGCGGAGTTTCGCTGCTCGGGTTAAACGTAATATATAAGTCACTTAGACAACCTAAAAATGTTATTGTTGGGCTTTTTTCAGTGTTTTGTTTGTTCGTGAGTAAATCGGTTTGGCTGAGATTAAAGTTATTAGATTAGATAAAATAAAACTTTATTAATCCCCCGGGTGGGTTCCTCCTTGGTTTTCACACAGCTGACTAAACGTCAAACAGAAAACTTATTAAACAGAAGTATGAGACAGTCGAGAATTTACACCAGTGTCTGGTTATATTTTAGATAGCAAGAAGCAGACGGCCGAGTTTATTAAACTCCACCGAGACAGCGGTGACGCTAATCAGAACTAGCCTTCTGATTAGCTAATCAGAAGGCTAGACCGTCCAATTTCACGCCTTTAAACTTTAAAGGCGTGTTTGTGTGTGTGTTTATACAATTGCTATTATGTTTGCACTTTATGTGTAATGTTACTGACTGCAGAGATCAGTAAGATGTGTGTATTTTTTATTTATTAGTTTTATTTATTTAATATTATTTTTTAATTGAATGACTGTCTAGTAGTTCACAGATGTCGAAAAACTGAGTGTGGTAAAGCCACTGATTTTTTTTTATGTATATTTCTGCAATCTGCACATTGTACTGACTTTCATTTTAATGTTTACACCAGGGTTCCTTGTCAGCACTTTATGCTCAGATGTTTGTAAGCTAAAAATAAACTATTGTGTATGTTCAAATATACTGTTGTGATTGAAGAAGTTAAATAAAAATGTCAGTCATCAATTCATGCATCACCTCATGTCATCATAACAGAGGTCTGTCTTCCAGGAAAGAACAGTTTAAAATTAATGTAATATAGTATTGGCCATACTATATGATGTATTGCTTGTCTTTGTTTAATAATACAGAAGACAAAGACCTTAAAAAATAATCGCATATCACATCGCAATCGCAATATTGGGGCAAAAAATCGCAATTAGATTATTTTCCATAATCGTTCAGCCCTATTTTCAAGTCATCATTTTGAAACCAGAGAGTATTCCTGTACCCTTTGTTGACAGCATACCATCTGTGTCCTTTCTCAGTATGTGAAAGAGAACACAGGCAGAGCTCTGCTTACTTTACATAAGCCAGACTGCAGATTTTAAAGTTGCATGTATAGGAGAAACAGTATACATGAAACTAAAATGTCTCTTTTGCAAAAACTTATGCCTGAACCAGTAAATCTCTGAGATTTTTAAATATACTCCCCAAAAAAGAAAAACAACGCAAAAACAAAAGTCTGTGTAATGCAGAATTTTGCTTTTAAGATAGACTAAAAATAAAAAAAATTATTCTTCAGAGAAGAATTTTTCCAGATGTCTTATTCTTTTGCATATTTCTCACACACGTTTCATTTCATCAAACAAATTTTAATATTAGTCAGCGGTAACCAGAGAAAACCATGATTTAATTTATTAAGGCAAAAAGAGCCAAACCTGTGTGAAAAAGTAATTGCGCCCATTTATCGTTAAACCACAAGTTAACTCTGATTACCGCAGTTTGAAAGCTGAGCCCAGTTTCACTAGTCACACCCAGGCCAAACCTGTTGAATAAAGAAATTGCTTAAATAGATCCTGTCTGACAAAAGATCAACTTTTTAGAAAGTTTGAATCCCATCTTATCTGATGTAAAACTAACACATCATAACAGCAGCAGTCAAACATGGTGGTGGTAGTGTTATGACCTGAGGCTGCTTCATGATCAGAACAACTTGCTCTAATTGATGGAACCGCAAATTTTGCTCGACCAGAAAATCCTCATAGAGAATGTCCAGCCATCAGTTTGTGCCCTACAGTTTAAGTTCACTTGGGTTAAACAGGAAGACAATAATCTGAAACACACCAGCAAGTCCACCTCAGAGCTGCTAAAAGCTGCTAGTCAAAGTCCAGACTTAATTCAGATTGACCTGAAACAGACATTCATTTTCAAAAAACCATTTAATGTGGTCAAACCAATTCTACAAAGAACAGTGAGGAAAGCAATATCTGCCCTACAGTGACATAAAGGAGTCATTGCCAGTTATCACAAATACTTGATTACAGTTCTTGTTACCAAGGTTGGCACAACCGCTTATTAGTTTTAGGGGGTAATTACTTTTGCAGAGCCCGGTAGGGTTTGATAGCCCCCCCCCCCCCTTTAATAAATTAAATAACAAGTTAAAAAATGACGGTTTATATTTACATGGGTCATCTTTGTCTAATAGTGAAATTTAGGTGTGACAAATATGTAAGAATAAATCAATCAATCAAAAAGGGGGGATACTGCTGCAGTACTGTATTTAGTTTTACTTAACAGATCTGGAGATCTACAAAGACAGTGCTTCAGGTCATATGCTCATATGATTACGATTATGAGAACTGTGATTTTTTTTCTAAAGACAAAACTATAACCAAACTCCAACTAAAATTTTAATGTATGCATAGCAATATTAAAGCGGCAGCTTTTTGAAGGGAGTTTTGGTTCACAGCAGCATAACAATGTCTCTAGTTTAGCTTCGTTACTTGTTACTTACATCGTCTCTTGCAATATTCCGTAATAAAAGTAGCACACGAAGACTCCGAAGAAGCAAACGATGAACCGTAACCTCATATTGTCCCACAGCCAGGCGGGCTTCCCAGCTCCCTTTCCCGCTGCCATGCCGTCGTCGACCACCCCGGGAATGTTAACCGACACCACCGCTCCACTTCCCGCTCCTCTCGCTCCGACCTCTCGCTCCACTATAGCCGCTATCACGAGCCCGGAAATGGCGCTCGCGTGTTTACGTTGGCTGTGGATTATGCACCAGCTGGAAGACTTGGTGATATATCGCAGTAAATCTTATTTGCCGGAGCTTTCCAACTCTTGTCTTGAGATTCGAGTATCATGCCATAGTTGGTTGCCCTATATCACCCCAGACAGAAGGGCCTTCTAGCTGTGCAGCTGCTATATTAAAAGCATCCCGTTTTTCACACCCGAGTAACGGTAAGGATGTGCCGCTCGGGTTTTCATTGGGAAATTAAAACCTGCAATTAGCAGGAAAAGTTATCTTCTAAAAGGACCCATTAGGTGTCAGCACCTGAGCCTGTACGCTTATATTAAGTTTAATAAAACTACCCTGAGTCATACAGGAATAATAACGTGTTTAATATACGCCGCTCCAATCCTGCAAACAAAACGCTGCCTCTTCTGTGATCGTTTGGTGTTCGCGTTAACCTTTAATGGTTAGTCGTGACTTGAGGCAGCTATTTAAAAAGCCGAGGTCCTTTCTTGAAAATGTCGCGTGCCCTTTTGTCGTCCTAGGATGTGGATTAAATTCATTGGTCCGTGTAAGAACTATGGAGCCGCTTTAAGCCAATCACAAAGCTGATTTGGCAAAGGAGGGAGGGTTTAGATTTAAAAGCCCACAGACACACGTGTCAAATGCAGACACGACAACAAAAAATAACCACAGGAATTATAATTACCGTAGAAGGCATTTTAACGCCCCCAAAACAATTTTCTTTTATTGTTTTCTACACAGGCAACAGCACAGGTAACAGTAACTGCTATCACGTAAAAAGAATACCAAAAAAAAAAAAAAAAGAAAAAAGGCTGAAAAATTCTTCGTTGACGTTTACTCCCCATTTATCATGTAGGTCATTTATTATGTTGAAAAAACACAACTGAATAATAATTCAATCAAAAGGAAGTCAAGCTCTTCACTAACACTGTGGTCTAAACTCCAGGGTTCAAAAAAGGCTCAAACTGACAAACACTGCGACCTGCTCTAGTTATTAAAAATAGTTTGGTTATAACAAAGCCCCCTGTAGGCAAATAAAGCTACAAAATGTCTGCTTATAAAACAGCACAAGTCAGAACAGTGAAAACAGAAGCAGTATCGTGTGCTTCTTATAAGGACATAAAAATATGTATCTCCCTTGAAACACATCTGTAGAAAAGTAGGACATTGGAAACTTTAAGCCAAAAATATTTCAAACAGAGATATATATATATATAAAATTCAACAAATATTTTGTTTTTCATCAGTTAACCCTCACAAATTAAGCTGGATGTTTATCTAAAATCAACAATACTCGACTACAATACCCATCAATTGTTTGGATAGTAAGAAGGCAAAACCTGTACCAGTGTGTGTTCTAAGTGCTAGGGTTTTTGACAGTAAATTCTCACGTTTCAAGATGAAAAATAAAAGCATCCCTTCTAGACTGCGGTCTCTAACTAGAACAATTTTAATGCAAAAGAATGATTTAATAAACGCAAGTATTTATAAAGCTTTTCAAGCATTTCCACAACTTAAATCCTGCAGTCTAATCCATGCCTCATACGGTTGAATACTAGGACAGTTTAAGTGCTGATGAGGTAAATATCAGCTGAATCAAAGCTTCCTGCAGGTGGAAAAAAAACATAAAAAAAACCAAAACAAAAGATAAAGCGGGCAGAATTTAGGCCACAGTTATTCTAAAGTATGACAGCAACAAATCTTCACAGTCACAAAGGTTATTTTGATCACAGTGATGATGGCGTGTTACAGCAGTGATGCAACACTGTCCATTGTCACGATGCATTAAAAAAATATATATATCACATCCAGTTTCTGCTTGTCCTGGCAGTGCAATGTGGTTCAGTCCTGAGAGACTCTGCTCAGATATCCACCTACTGCATGCCCAGGTGCCTGGTAGGAGAGGCCTGACCTGAGCAGCCAGTGACGGGAGATACCGACAGGCCACGAAAGAGGAGGTCCATGGAGGGCAAGAGGGGCTTCAAAAGACTGACCGGGCAGAAAGCTGAGCCTCCGTGGGGGGTGAAGTTGACTTTATTGGGGTCAGGGCAGGATGACTGGAGGAGAGTCTCATCCTGATAGGCAGAGCTGTAGATGGAGAGATAGAAGCATGAACCCCCATACTGCAACACAGCATCCACGGCTTTATATGTAGTTACATATTTATAGCACCATAATAACAACTTCTACAACCCTTCAATTCCATTAAATCATTCAGTGAAAAATAACTGTCACACAAGATCAGAAGGTTTCAAGTGTGCACTGATATTCTGACGAGACTAATTTAAGCTGTTTTCTTCAAAAGTGTATAAATTAGCTTATTTTCTAAGGTTGTCATAATGCATTGAGCCGCATAGTTGATTTAACACACATTTTTAGGCCAGGTGTCCTTCCTGATGTAACCTTCTCATTTATCCAGACTTGGGACTGCTCCAAGGCAGATACTGACTCGTGACCTCCTGAGGCTGGGTTTGCGTTTCCTCCGAGTTGTGACCTTTGGGCATTAGGCAATTTTGCTAATCAACACACTATGGAATCCCACAAATGTGTAGGATAAAATGCTTTTTCATCTGTTTCTGCTGATATAGTGACTGGAGATTTTTCTACAGAATATCAAATAAGGATGCCAATATTATTGCAATTAATGTGCCACAAATAATAAGTCATCCTAATTCGGTAACACAATCAAGGCTTCATTTTTCCTGTATATTTCATACTTAGTGACAAACAGAATTAACAGATGAAAACGTGGCATATAGGGAACCAATCTAAACTCAGATGGTGTCATAATTTGATAGCAAGTACAGTGTGCAAATAACATCATCTTACTTAAATAATCATAGATTATATATGCATTTATGTCTCTAGATAACTATGTCCTCCTTAACGGGTGGGCCAATCTCAACAAAACTTTGTATAAATATCACCACACATATAGGAATTATTATCATCTATATGTTTTTTTTTAAGGAAAAATTTCCTATAAATCCAAGTTCTTTCTATTTGTATATACATTATGTTTATATAATGATTCCCCTGCAAATGCAATGTTACGGCCTCAGTTTGTACTTGTTTCACGTGTCACGTGGCTTAATGTAAATAAGTTACATTTAAAAACAAATCCTCCTTGGAGACCTCTCAGACTGGAAGAGACTGGAAAAATGGCATAAATTTCATCAAAGTGGTGGACACTTGGTGCTCAACCTGGAAATGTTAAATTCATAAGGGACCACATGTAAATGCATAGCAAGCTGTTACAAAAATACACATAAATAATAAATTTGTATAAAACTTTTGCAACATTATTTGTCATTACTGGCTCCAAGATTACAACGTGTGCCTTTTGTCTTGTGATCTGAACTTGATTTGGAGTGGTAATGACATCCTGTTTTGCTCTGATGGTACTTGTGGGAGGGGTTTAGTTGGGTACAAAAGTAAATTTGTGGTATAGAAAGTAGGAAATAATTGCATGATATGATCTATGCATGATGCTTTGGTGTACTTACACTGCTTCCTCACACACTCGAACTCGCTCACAGCCTTCTGGCGGTTCGCGCTGAAAAGAGTAGGTTTTGTTGGGACGAGGCGAAGAGGAGCAGGCCTGCAGCAGAGGAGGATCCAGTGCAAATGAAGGAAGCGATGCTGATGGAGAGGGACACAAGATCTCATAGTCCACAGGCTCTGCATAAAGAGAGAGAGATTTTCACTAACAATACCAGAATTAAAGCAAATCTCTGTCTGTAGTATTATTATTTTTCAAAAATATATCCATTTATGGTTTAATAAAGCACTGCAAAACAGGAAATGTAAGCCTGTCTAACCTGGCTCTCCCATGGTGCAGGGAGATTGGGATGGGGATAAAAGTGATGGATTCAAAGGACAAGGTGAACCTGAAGGTGTCAGAAGTGACGTATCAAGAATACAAGGGGACTGAGAAGGAGAAAGAAGGGAAGGATCCAGTGGCTCCGGTGAGGGGTCACTCTGAGAGCCACTGCTGCATCTCTGGGCAGGGGCGGGAGCTCTGTGGCCATCTGGGATATCCAAAATCTGTGAAATTTAGAAGCAAATAAATGAAAATTTAGCATAATAACACTGAAGTGAATGTGAATAACGATCCTTTTCTTTTTTTCATGTCAGTATGGACCAAAATCTCTGAGGAATGTTTCCAGCACCTTGTTGAATCTTTGCTATGAATAATTAAAACAGTTCTGAAAGCAAAAGGCGGTCCACCCTGGTATTAGCAAGGTGTAACTAATGAAGTGACCAGTGATGAAATATGGCACACAGATATTTTGATGAGAAAAGCAACTGCACTATAAATTGGTTGATACTGGTAGTTCTTATAACCTTTTGATATTAAAACCTTTCTGGTTTTACGTATAAGCAAGTTTCAGTGCCCTAACCTCATGCTGATCGTCTTGTTTTTCACACACAAACACTTCCTCCAGCTCTAAGTTGAGGCCCTCGACGCTCCGTCGCAGCCGTGGAGCAAGTCTGTTCAGCGGCATCAGCGGCATCGTCTGAGGAGAAACGAGTATAATACGGACAAATTTTGAGGTAGCCTAAGCCTGATTATCTGGTTTTTCACTATTGCAATTGTTAATAGTGCATGTGAACAGTACAGAGTGATATGCTCGTTTCAAACTGTCTTTCAGAGACAGCATGGCAGTAGCACGGCAGACTTGATGACAGCCAGTACTAAAAAAAGAAGTGTTTTTTATATCCCTGTTACCAAGCTCCTCCTCGTCTGCCTGTGGAACACAGTCTGGCATTGGGAGCAATCATGAAAACTTTGTTGTATGTGTCCTTTAATATCCTAATTGGACAAAAGGCTACCTGAGTGACTCCTGCTGCATGACCTGCAGGCAGGGGGTGGGGGGGGAGCTCGCATCCTGCTGAGGGAGGGACATGGCGGGAACGCTTCTGCAACTGGTGTCTCAGCTTGGCCACCTGAGGGCAGAGTGGAGAGAAAAATGATTCAGGGGTCATTGTGATTCATTCAAGGTTAAGGTTCAAAGTTTGCCCTGAAGGAACCCTTTTGTTTCAGGCTATCAATGGGAGGCCAAAGAGAAGAAGAGTGTGGGTATGTGAGAGAAATAGAAGAAATGATTCATTAACTGCTTTAGTGTATACAATACTTGCCTCCCTTAGGTGCTCTGCACTGCCCCAAGAAGCTGAGCGCTTGTGCCCACCAGCACTTCGTCTTCCCCGGGTTTCCTCTGCCCAGGAACTTGGAGTCTTAAAAAAAAAAAAAAAAAAAGGAAGAGAGAGAGCATATATAAATAAGGCATCCAGTGTTTTGCCTGACATGCTGTTGAGGGGCTCTGGTAGAAAATGGCCTAATTGGCAGTAATTCTGGCTGTCAGAAAGGGCGACCTTTTTGGAGACCCACTCTATTTTTTTTTTTGCCAAAACCAGCAAACTCCATTCGACACTCGTATGCACAACACTTAAGTTGAGCCCCACAGCTGTCTTGCACACCTGCCCCACAACAGCTGTACAGCGGAAGGCGACAAGAAACCACTATGAGCTGCAAAACAGCCCGGCTTACACTCTCATAAAAAAACATCCAAACCACATCAGTGTAAAAACTATAAATACAGTGCATTCAACACCTCAGTGCACTTACACACACAAATAAGTTATTTGTTGTTATTCACAAAGTCACACACTGTTGAGGAAAAACAAAAAGCAGCCAGCAAGCAGACTTTTTAGTGCACTTCTTCCTTTGTCAGTCACAACTCTGTAACATCCTTTTCACTCCTATATCCGTACCGATTTCTTCACATTGACTCTTGATCTTCTACCAGTGGGAGCTGGGTTGTTTGCTGCTGACTGTTGGTTGTATGCAGTAGACTGGACATTCATCATCACACGGGTCAACTTAAGCAACAGGATCCGATACTCTAGGTTCTGGTGCCTCCACGTTTAGGGTCAACTGCTTCACACACTTTCAAAGAATCTGATCCACTCCCTGGTGTCCAGTCTATTCATAAGCCACTCACAGGCAACCATGCACCGTGACTGCATTGTGAATTTCTGTCCCCCGAAACACAAGGTGCTCGGCCTCACAGCTCAGGGAAGTCTTACTGGTGCCATTACTGCCTGTAGAAAAACACCGACATCATCTCCTCTTCAGTCGACTCATACGTACTCTGTCGCCAGGCTAAATAAGTCCGAAAGCAGCATGAGTCAGTCATACAGTGGCGTTGGTGTAGAGTTACGGCTACCAACCTCCCCCACCATCCAACATCAAAAACCCCACCCTCCCCAAAACATGGACAAGGGATCATGGAACACGAACCTATAAAAAGACCCCAAGGTACCAAAGCACTTGGTCTCCATGGCTAATATTTCCAGCTTGAGGCACTGATTAAAATGTGCTTGGTATTTATTTTTTTAATATAGTGAACAAGGTGGAAAAAAATATTATTTCCTTTACATTTTGGGCTAATTCTATAAAAAAAAAAAAATTCTTCATTTATGCAGAACCTCAGATTTAAGAAGTCCCAATCAGAGAGTTTTCATTTTTAAAGGTTACTATATTTAACTGCTGCTACTTTAATAGGTCAAATTAAAGAAAACTCTAATGAGATCTGCAATCTCAACAACTATTGAGTGTGTCAAGATCATTTTTAACCACCAAGGTGATTAAAAGTTAGTTAGAGAGGCAAGATTGAGATGGTTTGGACGTGTGCAGAGAAGGGCCAGCGGACATATTGGACAAAGGATGTCGAAGATTTAGGAAGACTACAGACGATTCATGGATGTAGTGAAGGAGGACATGGTGTGACAGAAGAGGAAGCAAAGAATAGGGTGAGATGCTGGCTGCTGTGGCAACACCTAAAGGGAGCAGTCGAACGAAGATGAGGATGACGAGGATGAGATTCCATCAGCTTTGTGCTAATTAGCAAAATGCTAAAACATTGTTGACTGTCAGCATGTTAATATAATGTTAGCATTTAGCTCAAAAACAAGCCAACAAAACTCAAAGAGCTGCAGGCACTAATTCAGACTAAAATCAAATGTAATTGCCTCAAACATTTAATTGATTAATTGGTTGCAGTTACTTTCATTTGATTCACTAAGTGATTATTCTAACACAGACTGGAATAAAAAGGTGCAGTAGTGTGCAAAGTAAAGAATGAAGTAACACCAAACAACTAGTCATATCATCTGACATAATGCAGAGGAACTATGGCAGAAGGAGGTGCTGGGTGGGGTGCTGCTGAGTACGTGTTAGTGTGGTTTTTGGGGAGTGCTGGGGGATGGGGTGCCTGTATAATGAGGTCAGGAGGGGCCTGTGTCTCACAATGGAGGCAAAGGGGGTTCGTTCGGGTTTAAACTGTGTCAGGAGAGAAGACGAAGCTTGCGGAGCTTGGCGATGTTACTCCAGGCTTTGTGCACTAGTTAGGAGCAGATACAGTCGAGGGGGGGGAGCAGCGAGGGAAGAGAAGCAGATTTTTTTTTTTAAAAGAAGAACAAAAACGAGTATTTCCAGTTGGCTGCCTTCCACCCGCCGCGCCGAACTGGAACCACCAGACACCTGCAGAGCTAACATCAGATATCTTGTCCTCTATAGAAATCGTTAACATCCAGGAGAAGCACAGCACACACAAGTTTGCCTTTTATGCAATTGATTCAACAGGTTCACACTGTGTTCCTGCACTAACAGAAGCACTGGTACAGAACAAACTGGGATTAATTGAGACCAAGCTCATTCGATTATAGCAACTCCATCACAGTATCATAGCAGATTTGGGGGTTTCGGGATATATTAATCATTACCTGCGTGGCTTTATCATTGACACAGCTAACTACTGCCCCGTCTGCCTCTTTGGGCCACTGCCCCTGGAGATAGGGTCCGACAATCGCATCCAAAGAAAGAGTTCGGCGGATGGTGGGTTTTGGTGGACGAGCCGTGGTTCTGTCTGCTGTGGAAACAGAGAAAATAGAAAGAAGCCAGGGGCATGTTGAGACTGTGTAAGCTTCCACTCAGTACATGTCGAAACTGTTTCTGTGCTGAAGAGGGATTGAACTCCTGCCTGTGTAATCATGTTTAGCCTTCAGTAAGACACTGTATTGGACATGTAAGTGTAAATAACTCTTTAGCCCCAGTGGCAGTTGCTCACAGCCTCCTTCCTTTCCATAAGTGTGCAGACCACAGGGCTGTGTGAGTGTAACAAGTGTGTATGTGTGCGTGTTGGCAGCGTTTTGTATCTCTGGCAGGTGTGGACCATGCCTTTGACCTGGAGCAAAGCCATCAAGCTACACAACGCTGGCAACACTCACCACAGCCAGCTAGTACATTTACAACTGATCCAAAAGCACACCCACAGTATGTTGTCATCAGCCCATGCTGCAGGGCAAACAGGACACATAAATAACATGCAGATGTGAGTTTTGTGGATACAGTGAAAGAACAAGCACTCAAAGTAAAACAAAGAGGTCTTTAAAGCTGCTGCTGTGTTAGCATGAAGCATGCAGCAGGAATCCCACAGGTCAGAGTGCTAAGGGGCAGCTGAGTGTCTAAATAACATTATGAGAACAGTGTTATGTTTCAGGGCTAGCAGCCTTCATTGTTGACTTAGCACGTTGGAATTGTGCTCTTTTGAGCACAATCCAAGTAAAACGGCTGGTGCATAGTTAGGCACACTGAAACAGTTCATGCCCTGGCTTTGGGTGAGAAGCATGGTCGTCTCTTGTATTTGCTTCTTAAATATTCTTCCTGCTTTTCTTCAGTGTGCTGTGGTTCATTAATCATTCAGTGTATGAATAGCTGGTCCTGGTGTTACATGCTTTCCCTCTAGAGCTCCAATTAACAGTTCTAGAGACTTCTGGAAGAATCTTTACAAAGGTGCACTGATTAAACTGCAGAGTACTTTGAGGAATTGAAAAATAATGCATTTCCTATTAAATATGTCAGAAAATAGCAACTATTCCCCCATCACAAATTCACAGTTTTGTCTTACCAGCTTTTCAAAATATAAAAATATGCAGTTTTTAAATGACAAGAACAACTTAATTCATCCACGATAAAAACAGCAGCAGGGTCAGTTTTCATTAATCACCCAGCAATTCATGTTTAATGATTAATCACTCTGGCTCAGTTCCCCTTTGTGATGATACACAGTCAATATTTTTGCTTGAATAAAATCCACTATATATCAAAACCACAAAACATTAACCCTTTGCCCCACTGGGTCACATTTCTAAGGAATAATGATGATTAAGTGATGCACAATCAAACTTTTCAGCTCTGGACCACATGGAAGTGAATGCAGATTCAAGCCCCCTCCTCCTGAGTGTGTATTTACCCGTCTTGACCTCTCTGCTGAGGAGAGCTGAGCCCCTCTGGAGCTGGTATGGGACTGTGGCTCTAAGGGGCTGCAGGCTGGGGTTGCTGCACCCCCGAGGCGCTCCTCCACTTCGGCTCGACATCCCCCCACTTGGCTCCCACAGCCGAGCGCAGCTTATGAAAACAGTCGTCCCTGCTTTTCTTTTTCCTCGTCGTTCACTGCAGCTCTCACGGGCTTTCTCACTGAGCGCGCTCACTTCATCCACACTGATGATCCAAAGCTCTGATCGGGCCTCTGGATGGAGAAACTACTCGAGCTTTCTTTTGTGATGTTGACCATGATGTTTGCTGCCTCACTGCTTAGTTTCGGGAAGAAGAAAAAACACGCGTGTTAAGTGAGCTTTGCAGTTTAACGCATTATACCAAACTCCGTATTATTCTTCATGCTGCAGAGTGAAAAGGGCACCAGCAGAGTCTGAGTGGTCCTGTGTCACATTGCTGCTTGTTTCCCTTGTCTGCAAAGTGACAACACAACTACTCAACCTGTGCAACTATCTCGTGCAGCATGTAATTCCAAGGGAGGATGATGTGGTTGGTTGCTGCAGAATATTACTGAGCACTTATTGGCCATCACATCCATCTGTCTCCTAAAAGGAAAGCCACCGCCCCCCCAAGCATTAAAAAAAATTGAAGCTCCCACCCACTTTGTTGAGATTTTTTTTCCTTCACTATGCGGGGCATGCGCCATCCCCTCCTCCCTTTAAAATCCACGTACAAACCTAAATCTATTCACAGGGTGTACGTGTGGCTGTGTGTGTGAGCCTTTGTGGTCTTTCAAAGAAAGTTCAGGGACCGCTAAAGGTCACTGCAGGGGTTCAAGGGATCGAGGGCAATTTTCTCTATTATATCAGAATAAAGCAATGGCACTGAAGTAACCTTAGAGCAACGTGCTTGTAGGTTTTGCAAGTTGGTAATCCTCCACAGGCTTAAGCAGAAATAGACAAATTAAAGTAATATTTTATTTGATACAATATTCCTAACAGATATTTTCACCATTCTTTTTTTCCTTCTATAAAAAACGTCTTCAACACAAGAACCAGGATTCGGGTTTGTGCACTGTTTACATGATTTTGAACTATTTGCTTGGATTTTTCATTTTTATTCTATCATAACCACAAAATATAGTTGAAATAATCCATAATTCCTGCCAGAGTTATAATTAAAATGTATAATTTCTTGTGGAATGCAGTTAATCATAGAGGAACATCTGCACTATTCAGTATGACTGATGTGCCAAATGGGAGCATCTACAGACTAAACAAATGATATGAACACGTTTTTATTTATGCTACATAGATGCAAATTATAATAATATACTTTTAAAGACCTTAACATTAAGTTAATGAGCTACTTAAAAAGTCCCTGCAGGCATTGTTTGTTCCCAGCAATATGTCCTGGCAGCATAACAAAAGCACAGGAAGCTTGCTGAAGGGCTGAGAGGTTCCTGTGAACTGATGAGGATTATGCTTGTAATGTTGAATTATTGCGTCAGGGAAAATAACATAGACAAAAATTAATCACTGGGTGTGTAGCTGTTTGACAACTCCATATTTCAGTGACGTAGATAGAATTTTTCACAGAGTGACTGCTGGAGGATTGTGGTGCCCTCTGAAAAAACAAAAAAAGCTTTGGTGAGGACAAAGCATGTCAGGACGCCCACGATCAGCATAGACTAGTCAGATCTGTCTATCATGAGTTATCAACTCCAGGAATTCTTTTACTACTGTTTCAACTGTTTCTTACATCAGCCATGAAATACTGACTATAAAGTTGGTAAAGTTTCAGCCTTTCTATCAAACACTCATCAGCAGAATAATTCTTGCAGGTTATTATGTCAAAGCTGGAATTTTTAAAAAGATGTTTTGATCCGTTTAGAGGAAGTAAAGTCTGTTTTTTTCATTTTGTGTGAAAATGCAAGTACTCTAATTTGTTGCAGAACCCAAAGGCTTAGAAGTTATATGATATTTATATAATATATTTAACCAGCAGATGGAGCCACAGCAATGCAACTCCCTACTTAACATCTACATTGCTTTTGCCACTGTTCCTTCTAAGACACACTAAAAGACACACTTCATGGAAAAAGGCAATTTATTGCAACACAAAACAAAATAACTCAACGTACTGCATACGTGTAAAAAGAACATACTGTTGGAGATGATAAATGAACATATGCGGTACTTTAAGACTTAAAAGAATCCATAAATAGCTGCACAGATTTAAACCTACTGAAAATGTTTGTGTTGTTTGATTAGCCAGGCAGGAATGATAAGCACTTTCAAGGGTGACAGACCCTAATACCGTTCAGTCACACAGAGCATACGTCTCGATGCTATGACACCATAAGGGCAGCCTGTTTAACCACCCACCCTCTTGACTTTATATGGATAATCTGCATCTCTTAAAATGATCATCACATCTGTCTCTGCATCCAAAGAGCTGCTAGTGCTGTCTTGGTTACACTTAAAATGGAATAAAAATGGCCAAAGGTGCACAAATACACAGAGAATACCATGAGAAGAATACCGATTTTCAAATAAGGAGCAAGATGGGAAAATTTAGATGCGACTGGATGCTTTGGAAAATGTCTGACAAGTGTTCCCGGAGGCATTGCATGATTTCAGATGAAGGGATTGACAGATACAAAGAGGGATATGAGGAAAAGATAAGGTGAGGGGAAAGGAAACAACCAAAAGAGAGAGACTCTTTTAGCTTCATGACAACTTCACTCTCATATACAAAAATCCAGATGTGGTGTCATAAGATCCTGTTGTTATCCCATAGAGGTGGCTATAAGATGAGAGCAGGGTTTTGGTAGGGTGTTTGGACATGGTCAACGCAGCAAGGCAGACAGGCTGGGGTTCAATCTCGGCTGTTGTTGGTCTTGAAGCTCCTAGCTGGGAGAGAGCGCAGGGCTGGGTTCAGTGCTGATGTTGACTAAACACTCACTGGACTTGAGGCTTGCCAGAGACTTCGAGCTCGGTAAAGAGGCCAAAGAGCCGCACAGACCCAGCATGGAAGGAGTGTTATCTTTTCCTGCAGGAACATAACACGGAGAACACAATAAAATTCAACTTGTGATCATGCATAGTTTAAGCTGCCCACATGAGGCATTATAAATGGGCGTCAAGCTTGCATTTGTTATGAATATGTATGTCCATGTGTATGGGTGGCTGCTTCTGAAAGGCTTTTATGTAGCTGTGCAGAGAGGAGGGAGCAGGATTATGGTTACTTTGTTAAGTATAAAAGCAGCTAATAAAAATCGACTCTGCCACTGCATAAAATTGCATTTTACTTAACAGTAAATACTGTCTACAAAAACAGAAAGATAATATCATCACTAGAGTAACATTAAAATGCTCTACAACAAACATTATTACCTGCAGAGGTCCAGGCAGCGTCGCCATTCTGCCTCCCATCAGTCTTCTGAGAGTCGGAGTTCAGACTGACTTCAGCGGAAAGCTGCTCCAAGCTGTGGAAGCTCCTCCTAGTTTTCACAGAATATCACCAAGACACAAACATGTCTGGATGAGCATGTATTACAATATGTTTTAAAAAAAAAGAGCTGTGCTGTTTATTTAAGCTCACCTGCGGAAGAGTTTGACATCACGTTGGTTGTTTGTGATGGTTGACCACTGGTTGATGAGTGGGATGGAGAGATCTTTAGCCAGGTGGGAGGAGTCACAGGGCATGAGGGCAGAGCTGAATGCAGCAAAGAGTAAAATTATTAAATTCCAAAAACTCTTAGTTTTAGTAGACAAATATATGAGCCTGAACATCAAAGACAGAAGCAGCAAGCAAAAGCATCCATAGTTTGTTATAGTAGTCTTTAAAACAGCTGTCAGTTAAATACAGACCCTGGTGTTGCTGAACATCCAGAATCATCCTCAGATTTTACAACAGACCCTCAAAACTAACAGACATCAACAAGATCAGTGAGAATTGTAGAAAACTGGGGATTGAAAGAAGCAGGTTTTTTTGTCAGGTTGTGTTTCTTTATATTATATCTACAACATTTAAATATATTCAAAGTATTACAGACATAAACCTTTGCAGTCTCTTCATGAGGACAGCGTCAGAAGCCAGTGTAATAGTGTCTTTTATTCTTCTAAGCAGAAGCAAACTTGTTATGTCAACTAAAAGTCAGAATCTAACTGTCCCAAGCTGTGAGGTTACATTAAAACAATAGTTTTAGCTCCCCTTTTAAACTTGGCCCAACATGTAAATACATTGCATAATGGAAATCTTTGTGCGAGAAAGAGCAAACGAACAAATGTAACGCCAAGCTTGTATGTGCTAACTCACAGTTGTGCCTGCAGCTCCAGCACAATGGCTTCCAGCTCCTTCTTCTCCTGTTGGCTCTGCACTGTCAGCTCCTCCACCTTGGCTCTCAGACGCTTGTTCTCCGTCTCTACGTTCTTCAGCTGTGACTCCCGCAGGCGCACCAGCTCCTCTAGATAACCCTGAATAACACATATTGAATGAGGCAGGTAATTCTTTGCCGATGCTCATAGCAATGATCAGATATGTAATGTTGTTATGAGTCACCTTCTGAGCATAGACAATCTTAAATCTTTGTTCCATCTTGCGACACTTGTTGCTCCAGCTCTCCTCGTCTGTCACCAGAGGGATGTAGGGATGCTCAGGGACGCTCTCCTCGCTGTTACTGCTGTCAACACTGCGCCGGTCCTCCTCATCACTAAGGTAGTCATAGCTAAACAAGAGAGAGGCTGGAGTATTAATGTGACCCCATTCCTGTGCATGCATGCATGCATGCATTGTTAGAAGTGGCATGATGAGCGCTCACCTCTGAGTGAACTTCAGGTAGGGCGTATAATCAATCACAGCCGAGGATTTCCCATCCAGAGTCTCGCCCTTCAGGCAAAAACTACACGGAAAAAAATAAAAAAGAAAAAGAAATGGAAAGTGCTGTGTACATTATCCATTAATAAACATGCCTACACTACTGGAAAATTTGTTTTAGCTACTCTCCCTTGAGACAATTTGGCCAATTTAATTGGCTCCCATCCCAGAACAATGTCAATTAGATCACAACATTAAAGGCATGTAGATGAAACACTAAGGCAAAAAAATTGTCTGACAGCAAACATTTAAAACGATTTATTGGTTCAAAAGCTGACCTATTTATTTGAAACTTTGGCCATGATTAGTATTAGTATTCACCACTGTATCAGTATATATATTGCTGTGCAAAGGCTTTGAGCAACACTTCATTCATTTACATTTTACTTCCAAGAAGCCAGACTTTTTGGATTTTTTAAAGTGTTCTTGTGCAGAAGTTTTTCAGGCTTTCTGAAGGTCTTTCAAAGAATTTTTGTTGAGAGTTCAAAGACTCTTTGTTAAGTTGTGTTTAGTGTTAAGTGTTTACTTAATTACTTAATACAAAGAAGTGTTGTATCCACACATAACAGACAACTTAGCAAAGAACTGGTTTTAAAATAGTATCTTTAGGCACTTTGTTACTCAGACTGCTGCAAAAACACATCATTTGTTCCAGTTTATTTAGTTGAATATATAAAAAAAATGCCACAGACAACACAGTTTTATTTTTGCACCAACAAGGTGATTCCCAAAGAGCTATTGGCTAAACACTTGGTATATCTCAGCATGGTGGGAGTGCAGCGTGTCCTTCAAAATTATAGAAACTTGACAAATTATCAACAAGTATCTATAAGTCAAGCCCATAAGAAATAGTTAAAAAAACATCCAGCAAAGACTTGACAACGAGCATGAGAGATACATCTTGCGCTCCAGCTGATCCATCTACTGTTCAGTCTCACAAGAAATGGTCTCAGTGGAAGAGTGGCTGTCAAGAAGTCATTCTTATCAGTAAACCATCCTGCATTTCATCCAGTGGCGTTTGGGATCTTGTCAAAACATTATGTACGCAGAAAAGTACCAACAGATTTTGATCCATCATGCAACACCATCTGATTGGCAATAGTTTCATTTTTCAGGACGACAATGATTCCGAACGCAAAACCAATGCTGTAAAAGCATACTTGGATAGAAAACACACAATGGAACACTATCAGCCATGGCCTCAACAGAGCCTGGACCTCAACCTTACTGAAGACATGAGGGGTCATCATCAAAAGGCAGTCAACATCCAAAAAAGAATGTCCTTTAAGAAGCCTGGAGAACTACTCCTGAGGACTACTTAAAGAAATGACAAGAAAGCTTGGCTAAGAGAGTCCAGGCTCTAAATAAAAAAAAAAAAAGTGGTCACAACAGGCTTGAAAGTCAATGTGACTTTCAAGCCTGTTAGAATTGTACAAACTCGGTTTTTGCCTTATATCCTCTAATTCCATGTGCTTCCACCTATTTCCTGTTTTCCTGGAAAAATATAAAGTGATGAGAGGTACCTTAGGACTTTTGCAGGGCATTATATTTTACAGAAAATAAGGAAAAAGCATAATGAAAGGATAATAGCTCCACTTTATGATAGCTTACCGCATTCCACGTAATACCATATTGATTTTAAAATGCCTGGGCTGGTGTCTGTGCTTCTTTCAAAATATATTGTGTTCTGTGTCACAGTCTCTGCACAGCTCCACCTCACCTGAAGTCAATGGCACTCAGTCCAATCAGCATGCCAGTCAGCACTGTGGCCTCCTCTCTCAACATAATGGCACCATCATCATAGAACCTCCTGCCAAGTAAAGAGGTGATTATCACTTCCGAATTTCTAGTTATCATACTGAGTATTTACATTCATTTTCATAGGAGTAAAACCCTGTATATAGAAGCGATGTTTCGTATTGAGACGCTGAATGTGAAGTGAAGGAAAACAGGACTGGGGATCATTTTAAACCAAAGGTTTAGTTTAAATTAAGAATCCAGTCAAACCTTGTTGTTCTTGTGTCTCTGAGAGCAGTGGACACATATTCAGAGAGACGTTTCTCCATCAGCGCCACTCGAATCCACGCCCGGCCCTGTAGGACGACGCATTAGCGAGTGGGAACAGAGGACCTTTTCTCACACTCATCCGCACACAAACAGACACGCACACACACTAGAGTGCATACAAATCTCCTTGCCTTGGCTCGTGATGTGCTGATGTTCTCTATGTTTTCGATGCTGGCGATGCAGTTGTTCTGCACCTTGCTGCACGCCAGCCGGATGTATTCCCAGAAGCTGCGCTGTCCATCTGAGCTGAACCAGCTGCCAGAACCTGGTTTAATATTAAAACACACCAATCAATCATTTGTGTTCTGACAGCAAGTGAAACTAAAATATGCACCCACAGCAACAATCCAGCTGACTGTGTAATCGCACCCATTTTATGGCTTTTTGACGAGAATGCCTGCTGCATTTTTATTTCAAATATATTTCGACTGTTTCACAATGAAAGTCATATTAACTTTGTCCATCTTTCCTGTATGTTACCTGCAGTGTTACCTTTGAAGCGGTGGCTGAGGATGTGCTCTAAAATGGCAGCAAAGTTGATAAACTCCTCAGATGAGTCATCTATGGGCTCTGCTGTGTACTTTTCGAGGAGAGTCTTTACGGAGAATCTGAAATAGAAGTGCACCGAGAAAGAAAAATTAGACAAATACTGCACACTTTGATGGCAATGTGTGAGGGGTTTGGACTCTTAGTTGGCTGTGCTGCACATGAAATGCAGTTGTGTACTGTAACCAAGCAGACAAATGTACTACTGTATTTGAACAACAGCTGAGAGGATTTTTTTTCTTCTTTTTTTGGGAACTACGCCATCTTATCATACTGAGGTCACCCCAATTGTCTTGTGTACTGCACAATGTACCCCTTCAGTGCTTTGGCAGTGTTATCATGAAAACAATACAATTAACTCCCTGTCTTTACAGCCTTTGTGCGTGCTGTGCTTCCAGGTCCCTTTGGGTCTTGTCTCTCTGAGGGACCGACGAGCATGAAAGAATGATCAAATAATTCCCTCCCCCTTATCTATACATTGTGGTGTGATCTATTTAGGGCAGCTGCTGGAGCTTTAGCTTGGCTTTTGACCTCACATGCTCACCCCACCGGCTGCACCACAGAAGGAACGCTATGCAGCGTGCATGTTAGGAGCGGGCATCCAGGCACAGGCTCGGGCGGGCTGCCTCGGCTTCGATGGGCAACACTAGCATCACAGAGGGCAAGACTGCCCTGGCAGTGGGAAACACCTCCATAGCCAGGGGAAAGACTACAGTCTCCTTAGGCAACTCCTCCATCTTCAGGGGAGTGACCACCACCTCCATGGGAGATTCCACCATCCAAAGGCAAAAGACGACTGTGGCTCTGGGACGGGCCAGCTTCAGCCGGGGAACCACTACCACCTCCTTCCGTAAAGCCTTGACGTCCAAGCGGAGGAACACCTAAATGGAAAGGACCCCCGAAGCCAGGGCTAAGACACCCAAAGCAGCCAAGCAGTCCAAAAAAGACTCTAACAATGAGTGGAAAACTACATTTTCGTCAAGCAAAACCTCCTTCACCAAAGGGAGGGTTTCTATCCTGAGGAATAAGTACACCATCTCCTGGGGTAAATACTCGATCTCCTGGAGCAGAACCACCACAATTTTGGGCAAAACCAGCATAGCAGTGGGCAATACCTCTGTTTCACGAGGAGAGACTACAAGCTCTCTCACCACCCTGACCTGCACCCATGGGACCAAGTCTGTGTCTGTGTTCAAAACCACTCTCGTCAGGGGCAAAGAAACGCATAGCAACATCTACTGGGATTTTCACACTTGAATCCTGCACATACTTAAAAACCCATGGATATATCTATATGGTCTGTTTTAGAAGGTCAGTAGTGATTCAAAATCAATAAAAAGAGCTGCTATGTCTATGATGTGTATAAAAAAATGATAATGACCTGCAGATCTAATAGGTTCGCAATCAAAAGCGAGCCGTCCCATTCCCAAAGTAGTGCTGAGCATGTTATGCAAATGTGACATTGATGAAATGACGATTTATGGTGTGTTGACTTGGCAGGGAGGGGATGTGTGTGATGCATGTGGAGACAGAAGAGTATGTGTGTGCTCTTCATCAGCACTTTTCTCCTGCATGTTGTGCATCAACACGTCCGCATCGTTGGTTTGAATGTGGTATTTTTTTCTGCTGATAAGACTGACTGATACTTCACATTTCCATAACTAAGCTCCCACACTGCAAATCCAGTTTTCACCCCCAAGACTGTAAAGGTTGATCGATGTAACAGTGCTTATAAAAGTAACATGTCTAAACACTGATGAGCTTGACTGTTTTGTATGTAGACATTTCAAGATCTGTAACACATTAAAGGGGAGGAAAATAAAAACTTTGCACGAGTTCAAAAAGTTCAGCAAGATTTCAAATGGATAATAAACACCAACTGAAGGAACCACACCCATATTCCAAACGGAGGGACGGCACAAATCCAGAAGAGGTGCAATCAAAGCTTCACATACATATGGAGAACATGAGCACATTCAGCGTCCCTTTCCTTTAAAACAACACGGTACAACTCATTTCACATATGGTGCATACAGTTGTACACAAAGGGAACATCTTACAATCACAGGCTATAGGGAACAATGGCTCAGAAGAAAGTGATGTCACCACAGACTGTCCTCTTTGCAACAATGTCTCCTTCAACCGTCCGGTGTCGTCGTGGCGCTGGGACAATCGCTTTACTGTCCCAGTCCCCCCAGATAGGCTGTGGCCACCTACGGCTGCCTCTGTCCATTCACAGGGACACATGGGTGGTATGTGGCCTTCCAAAGCCCACGTTGAAGAGCTCAACGAAGGCATTATGCGACACGGGGGTCGCACTATCCACGCTTAGCATTCTGGTCCACTCTGGATTGTAGCTGATGTTACTATTACTCCCGAGGGCTTGCAGAGCATAGAGTGCTGCATGAGTGTGCGATGCTTTGCGTCTAGTGAGTCCCGAACCCTGCCGTCGAATCTGGGTCAGGAAGACAAGCTTCTCCTCAATGGGCAACACCAGCTTCACGGAGGGGAAGACAGCCTTAACCCTGGGCAACACCACAATAAAGAGGGGGAAGACCAAGCTTGCCATGGGGAATTCTTCCATCACCCGGGGCAGGAGCACAACATCTCTGGGCTCCTCCACTATCACCAGTGGGAAAACCAAGATCTCGCTGGGCAGTGCGTCCTTCAGCAGAGGTACCACCAGCACCTCTTTCCGGAAAGCCATCTTCCCCAAACGCAAGACGCTCTAGATGAGAGAAGACGGCATCACGGGGTGGGGGGACTGACTCAAAATAAGAATCATCAGAGAGGACGTATGGATAACACGACGGAATCAGCACTGAGAGCAAAAACTGGATTAAATTTACTTTTCGAGCCTTGACTTTGTCAGGTCACTTTGGATTTATCAAAGAAACAGGTTAGTGGCATCTGAATTTTGTCTGATAAAATGTTTGAAAAACCATGTAGATCAGCAGATTAATGGATAATAGATCCAGAAATCCAGAATGTTAGGCTGAATCTCTTCAAGTGTGTTCTCTATTTCAGCTGGGCAGCTAAAACTGCTTTTGCTGAATAAAAAAAATCCACTTGGTGGGTATTGCGAAATAAGCACAAATATTGTGTGTTGGGACCGGGGGCGACAGCTACGATTTAGCTTCACAAAATAATCGGCTACATACTACCTGATGTTGTCTAAAGGGATCCCATCAGGAAGAAAAGTTAGAAAATTTGAAATGTACTAATCTGTCAAAAATATGAGATAATGAGTGAACAGTAAATCGTATTCACCCAAATTCACAGTACAATTCCTCTTTGTGATGCTTCCAAGTCAGAAAAATGCATTACATCAAATCTTTTCTCACTGTGCAGAGCCTAGATGCCATGGAAACCCAAGCAGTGGGTCTGGACGCTCAGTATACGAACCAACATGTAACAGCTTCTTGTTAGCAAAAGTTACAGCATTTAAAATCATAAAAACAAAATATCAACAGCTGTAAAAAACCTGTCTGACCTAATAATGTGAGAGCAACGTTATCTTAACAGGAATATTATAACAGATGATTGTAAATTAACTGAAGTCCTTTGATCTGAAGGGGAATCTCTGGCGTGCCTCAAATGCAAATGGATGGAGTGGAATAGCAACATGTTCTTGGTACGATTTGACACTGAAAAACAACTGCAGGGCCTTCTGACAAGCTTCTTTTGTGCAACCTCTCACTCAGCCTGGATCAATGCCAAGCACACTCTCAACTCTTGTTAAATGCCCTCTTGTTCTCCTTTCTCACCCCTCTACTGTACTTACAAACTTGCGTTTGATCCGCAGCACGACACGGGATAACCAAAACTGCATTCATCAGCAAAGATGTCTAACCTAAAAACACAAAGCTTCACGTTAACTTTCTCGACTTTCATTTTTATTTATTTTCCCTCACATGCATTTCCCTGACTACTTTCTCTGTCTTCTTATTTCTGTCTCTGTCTTCTAGCCTTGGCATAACCAGCAGGATCAGATGACACAGGTGAACTCCTCACTGGCCGAAGCATTGCACAACGCCAGCCAGTGCTGTGTTTATCATCGTGGACTGTCGGGGGAGGCGTCCTGCACTGGACTGGCATGAAAAAGAAAAGGCTTTGTGCTCCGAAGAATATTTCAAATCACAATTTGGGCCAAATCCTCAATGACGAAAAAAAAAAAGAAAAAAAAGAAAAAGTAAAACAAAAACCACACACACAAAAAAAACAACTACAGCAGGGTGTGTCTCTCTCTCACCGATCCCCTCTGTGACCAAGTGTCCAGGAAGTGTTTCATGGTCAGAGGAGGTGTAGAGGGATCACGGCGTACGACGGACAGTGAGGGTGTTGAGAAGCACAGATAGTGTGAATCAGATATTAGAGTATGACAGAGGGGTAAAAATGAGGAATAACAGGAGAAGTTAACAGTGAGAGTGTAGACAGATCAGCTGATGAGTGGTGTCCAAGTGTTCAGCCAAACTTCTAGACATTTCTGCTGTAATTTCAAATACTTGACGGTGTTGGTAAAAAAAAAGAAAAATTAAAAAAAGAAAAGAAAAAAGCGTAGGATCAGAAATCAGGAAAAATGCAAAAGAAGGCTGCACGGAAGCTGAACGATTAAAATTAGTGTTACTCCATCTGCACACGTAGATTCAAATATTCGTTGACTCTCTTGCCGATGCACGTCTAACAGGCGTGCTTTACTACAGTTCAGAACATTTTATTCTCTTCTCTTGAGCCACGCCCCAGAAGGCCTCAGAGCTCAGCCAACATGCAGCACATCGCCCTCCCTTCTTGCCTCTCTCCCAGCTCTCTTTGTTTACAGGAAGCGGCTGCATGGATACCTCTTCACATCAGACTTGTCTCACTCATCTTATCTATTTTTTTCTCAGGTTCACCATGCCTACAGTAGCACCGTTTCTCCTGTCACGGACCGCAGCAAGAGAGCTCTTAGCCAGACTAAAAAAAGCAGCAAAACATTCAATTTTAAACATTAACGGATGGAAAGCGCCCTTAAAAACAAACCAACACAAGCCGGTTGGTTTCCTTCTTCTGATCCCCAAACATTTTGTCAAACTGAGCTCAGATAAACAACACTAATCCGAGAGTTGCACGAATGTCCTCCACTCGCTGCAAAAAGCCACATTTAGATGAACCCTGTTGCTATTGACAACAGTCCAGCTCAGTACGATACTGATACCACTGTGGATGTCATAAATATCAAGTCTCTACGTGGCCCTAAAAAGATTTTTTGGGTTTTCAGATACTTTTTGGGATGTCTGGCAATTCAAAAGTCCCCCTAACCTAAAAAGAAGGAGCATTCTTCTTACTTACTATTTAGAATAGCCATCTCTTATTATTTTTCTCTGTTGTTATTCTTTTTTTGTCCATTCTTTTCTCTGTAGATACAGCACGTCTCATTAAAATAGGATTGGTCTGTTAGGTTTGACACTGAAACACTGAGCAAAGATCAGTCAGATTTCTGTGGCTGGTACTCGTGACCCACATCATGCCAGATCAAGTGTACACACTTTTAACCGGGACTTTGATGCCAACACATTAAAGGAATTGTTGGGAGTAGAAATGTTAATCTCTGTGTGTGCTGACTGTATGTTAAACATGTATGATGTTGCAGTAAGAAAAAAAAAGAGGGCAGACTTTATATATGCAGTAAATGCGCACACACACACACACTTAGGGTAAATAATAGCTTGGCCTGGTGAACTAATTAAGCACTAATGTCACAAACTCAGCTGTGGGAATGGCTGCATCTCAACAACCGCGACAGAGCCTGGATCCTGAATCGTGCAACACGATGCCCTGCCTGCACTAATGCACAGCCAGAGGGACGGTGCTGATTCAGGCTCTCTCCTCATTATCCGATCAGCGAGCAGCCTGTGAATCAGCTCTGACCTGAACAACATGAAAAAGGTCCAAAACACCATGAGCAGGGAGATCGGGCAGCAACTTGGACATGCCAAGAAGAAACTGCCCTCGAAGTGAACCTAATCAATGTCATGTTGTTCATTAGAAAATGGAAAAAAGTTGTTGTAGTAAGCATTACTGATGGAAAGCTGTTTGAGATTTATTTCTGTCTTGTCCAGTTTCTTTGTCTTTAAAACGCTTAAATGATTAAATCTGTCTTAGCACAGTCAGGAGAAACTGAAAACAAAGGTGTTTTTGTGTCCCTGCTAATCCTTGTCTGTGTCCACTGTGAGAACTTTTCTTTCTTTGCATGCATGCTCTCTGTGATGTTGTGTGTTTTTGCCTCACTGTACATGCCACTAAAACGCAGGCAGGACCTTCGATATAAAGGTACTGGAATAAAAATGCTTGACTGTGAGTCCATGTTGGAGTCCTTTTCTGTTTTGATTGGTGGTTTCTAGCACTACGGTGCAATAAATTACAAGAAATACAGCAGAGCTCAGACGCATGATGCCACTTTTATGAACACTTTTTATGATTATAGTCAATTTGCAATTCAAGATGAGGAGTAGTAAATTTTATGAGAGCAAAACAACATGATCAAAGCAGCATTTTCCTGCCAGTCTCTGTGGGTATCACATAATTAACTAGTACTCCAAAAGTAGGATAAGGTCACTATAACCTAGTTATGTCAGAGAAAGGAAAATAATCAGCAACATATTTTTACAAAATGGGTAGTTCAAGTTATTTTAAGGCAAAAAAAACATCTGAGATGTGGATATTTGTGGCATTTTTCTAGACTTGTACAGTATTAGGTTGTCCATCTTTGGGATGCGATGATTATTTGTGCAAAAGACGTTTGAGAAAATAGCACCTAGGCCTCTGAGAACTTGTGATAACATGGTCCAAAAGTTAATTAGCCTTCAGTGAAATGAGCAGAGTTACTTTTACATCAGGGGTGCCTAATTTGAAAGGTTACAAAATTAATGCAAGGAGGTCATGAAGTGCTGAGAAAAGAGAAAAGAGAAAAAAGATTTCTGGGCTATTTTTAATAGTCTTGCTACATTTATTGTTTCTATATGAATATAAACATTGGTCTCACGTGGAAGCATGCAAATTAGAGCCTCTGGTCAAAAAGGATGGAAGCTGTTAAAGCTCTAAATATCACACGTGATGTAATAATGTGCAGACTGGAACCAGGAGGGTGTTACATTATTGTATAAAACTGCACTTACTGTGCAGCTGAAGAGCTCTCGTTGTGTGAGCTGTCAGCTCACACATTTACAGTGCTAACCTCACTGCAGAAGACAGTGATTTATTAGAGCCAATCAGTCAGAGGCCATCTCTAGGCTGGATGGAGAAGGATGGAGGGCCCCTGATGTGGGGAGGAGTCCTTGCACTGCCCCAAATGCCCTTGTCCAATTCAGGCACTGAAGCTCACCATGATGGAGGAGGAGACCTGCTGCTGACTGGCTTATCTTCCCTTCATCCCTATTCTGCAATTGATTTTGCAACACTCATCACTTGAATCACTTGAAGGTGCATTTCCTGCTATAGAAACAAACACGCAGGGGACTGTACTTTTAAACGACAGACAGAATTAATAGATTAACATCATAGCAAAGAAAGAAAGAAAAAAGAAGCCCTGCAAGCCGTAAACGAGCATTTAAAAACAAACCCTGGATAATTGAGTGGTTTCTGTAGTCTACTGTGTACTGTTTCTATTAAACTGGGTGTGATGACAGAAGGTACGTGAAGGTGAACACGCACCTGCCCCCTCCTTAACCCTCGCCTTTCTAGAAATGTGGCCCTTTTTTCTGTAATATTTTCCATTTATGTTGCTGCCATTGTTTCACTTTGGGAATGAACGCAGGGGTGGAATTCTTGGATGAAAAAAAAAAAACCTTCATGATGAGCATACTGGTGAAACTATAACCCGAACAGCTTGCAAGGACAGGCTCCTACTGATAAATACGGCACGTCGGTGGTGTCGTGATGTATACCTGCAGACCGTGATGAGGTTTTTTCGCTCCACGCAGACGCTCCGAGCAGACGCCTTTTTCGATGTCAGACCCATAGCCATTGCTGTCTGTATACAGCCCGACTCCATCCAGCGGCGGCCCCGGGGCCTCTTCGGGATTCGTGCCCAGGCCAGGACCTCTCCCTCCGCGGGCCCTGAGTCCTACAAACACCGGCCGTCCTCTGCGGGGAGTCACGGATGCTGCTACAGTCGCTGCTGGAAGAGGAGGAGGACGGGATCTAAGAGACTAGAACCAAGTTACACGTATTTATCAGTGCACATTCCGGTTAAAACTTACAAAATAAAACCATCTTCCCGTTTTCATCACAGATTCATGAATTATACTGGAATTTCCAGTCTTCCGGTGTCAGGCAAAAAAAGTGATTGCTGATGTTTTTATGTGTTTGTATGTGTTATATCTTGCCTTACATTGGCAGATAGGCTGGGGTCAACAGAATTTTCAAAGGGCTAAATATAAAATAAAGAAATGACCTTTTTTGCAAGTATCTCGACTCTGCGTTATTGTAGCTACTCTGCGTCCTGCATTATAATCAATCCAGTCCTTTTTTGCTGCTTAAAATATCTTTATAGAACTGTTCTTTTACATTTGTTGTAATCCCCAAAGCCCTCTTTGACCAAACATGTTTTGAAAAAGATATTTTTAATATCAGTTAGACTTTTTACCTGGAAAAATAAAGGAAGTCACTGTCTAAGAGTAACTTAGCCAATTACTTCCTGCAGCTCCTACCTTGTGCCTGGTCTGAAACTTTTGCAATTTATTTGATAGATTATAGACCAACAAGTCATTTAAAACAGTTTAAATAATTATAACTTTTTGACAAGTATCTAAATCCCCCTTTGGCAGACGAACGTGTTCTGGCACAGCTCTAAAAACATAACAGCACTTCATAGAGTTCTAAAGATTTCCAAGACATAACTTAAATTCTCATGAATTATTTTTAAATATGAAATAGGTAAATATCATTGAGCAATCTTTGATTGACTGGCTCGCAAAAATTGCAGCCACTTTCTCACTGAAGTATCATTGTTGTCTTTTTAAATCTAACTTTACAATGCCTGAGTAAATGGACAGGTGTGATTCTCCTTTTGGCCAGTACAGGGACTAACTTAAGATGACTCCTAGACACTAGAGGGTGCTGTGGCGAGAGCAGATATTTACAAAACAGATTCAAGATGGCGGAATCGGAGAAGCCTCGGGAGGGATCTTGCACTTTTCTGTTTAAAAAATCTAATAAGAAATTCTCTGGGCGAAAGAGAAAAGCAAGCGATAGCGAGAAAGGTTTGTTATTTAACTCACTTTCTGATCATTTAAAGCCCAGTGAACTTCCGGTGCCGACAGCGCTCGAGCTTTTTAATGATCGACTACTTGTTTCTGTTCTCGTAGTCCTTTACAGATAACCACTGTGTTATTAACACGGGAAGAGGCAAAACTACTGTATCTGATTCCAAAAATCGGAGAAACGATGTAAAGTACCGCAGATGACACATATTTTGTTCCTGTTATAAACAAATTTCACATTCGTGCCTCGTTTACGTTTCCTCGGAATTTGGAACACTGGATGCGCCTGCTGTTTTTTGTCCTCCCAGTTAACTCCGAGATTATTCTAAGATTTTGCAAGTCTGCTGTCAGTTATTGGGCAAGTTACTAGATTTTTTCACCAAATGTATCTCACTCATGTCCTTTTCAGATGAAAACAGTGATGAGGACCAGACCCTCGTTGTGAGAAAAGAAAAGAAAGAAACTCGCGTCAACCCAATGATTCAGAGGGTAATTAGGGGATTATTTATTTATTTTTTATTATTTATATTTTTTTGACACGTGTTTGTCGAGAATTGTTTTTTTTCTGTTTTAATCACTGTGTACCTCAACGTGCACTGGAAACGGCAAGTATGTATCCAGAATCAGCTGGTACAAAGTTAGATTTGCAAAAGTCTAAATCTGCATTTAGATTTACAAGAGTACTAAAGTATTTAAAAGTGTGTTATGTTAATGCATATATAGCTTTTTCTTTTTACATTTAGAATTTGGGCAAACCTGATATTTTGAAAAAGTTTATAAATCTAATCATGCAAACACACATTTGCAGACAAGACTGCTATGACAGTAGCCTCAAATGAGACAGAGGTGACTGTTTTTGTTTTGGGATTTTTGTCCAGACAAAGAAAGTGGAGAGAGATGCTGTATCATCCAGTGAAAGTGAAGATGAGAAAGAAGACAAGAAGATGACTGTTTCCTACAAGTCCACACGATCAGCGGTGAGTTGACTTTTTCTATCATACTGACTTTTTAAAGGCTGTCCTTTAAAAGTAAAGGGGATATGAATGAGCAAGGTATCCAACCTTTTTGTTGTTTCATCTGTATGCATGCTGATTTGGCCTCTTCTGATTTGCCTTGTGTGTGTGTGTTCCCTCTCCTGTATACTGCTTAAGAGCCACAGTCTTGCAAACTTATTGATGTGCTCACATATAAGTATTTAATGTAAATCTTTTTCCCAATCCTACCCAAAAACAAGAAACCAGAGGGACCGGAGGACATGGGTGCAACTGCTACATATCAGCTGGACACAGAGAAAGACAAAGATGCCCAGGCCATTTTTGAAAGGAGTCAGAAAATCCAAGAGGTAGTAGATGCTATTTTTAATGTTAAAGCCTTGTAGAAAAGGCTACAACTCCTATCATATAATGACTTAGTTGGAAAACTGTTCTGTTCATATTCACAAATTGTGACTTGAGTGCTAAAATTAAAAAAAAAAAGTCCAGTAGTTTCAACTAAATATTGAACTAATGTTCTTTTTTTCCTCTTGTAATAGGAACTGACAGGTAAAGATGATGATAAAATCTACCGTGGCATCAACAACTACCAAAAATTCATCAAGCCTAAAGACACAACTATGGGCAATGCCTCCTCTGGCATGGTCAGGTGAGCATTAAGGCGAGGCTTATCCATTCCATCACAGTCACATTGTGTCATTAAAAAAATAAAAGTAAACAGAACACCAAATGCACTTCTCTTGTGGATGTGTGTATCATTAAAAGTGCTAATAAACCACAAAGACAAAGGAAATCTTGAGCTTTTTAAGGGGCTTGAAATAGACATTAAATAATGCTCCATCTGCTCAAGACTTTCCTATGATGGTGCATGGTTGATGATCTATCACTGATGCAGTTTTGGGTTTTTTTTAGTTCTGAAATGTAATTAGTTAATACTGATATGTATAATTCAGTTCAATCATTTTAACAGAAAAGGACCAATCAGAGCCCCTGAACATCTGCGAGCCACAGTCAGATGGGACTACCAGCCAGATATCTGCAAAGACTACAAGGAGACTGGTTTCTGTGGTTTTGGAGGTGGGTATGATATTTTAAAATACATGTCTTTTGTATAATTAATCAAACACTTTTCATTTTAATGTCTTTTTAATGACTTCCCTCCATCTATTGAGGAAGAAAAACAACTCAGATTAAATGTTACGTGTTAAATGGGACAAATGTAAGTAAAACCTCCCACTAGTTAGAACAACATACACTCATTGGCCACTTCAATAGGTGTATCTGTTCAACTGCTTGTCGGTTCAAAAATCTATTCAGCCACATAGAAGCAGGCAAGAAATTTGGTTTATGTGACTCAAATGTGGCAAATGTGGCATTGTTGTCGGTGCCAGACAAGCTGATCTTGAGTATTTCAGAAAATGTAGATGCACTGGAATTTTCCCACAGAGCCACCTTTAGGGTTTACAGAGACTGGTTTACAATATTAGGTGAGCTGCAGTTCTCCAGGTGAACTTCCCTTTTTGATGGCAGAAATCAGAGATTGGTCTGACTGCTTGAGCTGATAGGAAGGCAACAGTAATTTAAATGACCACACATTACGCAGAAGGGCATCTCTGAATGGACAACTGTTAAACCTTGATGCAGATGGAGGTTCAGCAACAGAAGACCACACTGGGTTGAACTGGTGACAGCTAAGAACAGAAAACTCAAGCTACAGTTCACACAGGCTCACTCTAACCTGGACGATAGAAGAATCTTGTCTTGTATTAACAGTTCATGCTGCTGCTGCTGGTGTAATATTGTTGGGAAACATTTTCTTGGCACACTTTGGGTCCCTTAGTACAAGTTGAGTTTGGTTTAAATGCCACAGCATATATGAGTATTGTTGCTGACCATGTCATACTCTTAATGACCACAGCGCATCTTTAGACTTTGCTCCCAGCACAATAACGAAACGTCACAAAGCTCAAACAGGTTTCTTATACATGACATTAAACTCACTGCTTTCAAATGGTCTGCGTTTATAAGAGAAAACACTTTTAACATGTGATGTAATGGGAGAACTTAAGAATTTGGATTTTTCAGGAAGTCAAACCATGCAGTATTTTGTTTAAAAGAAGTCACTATGACAAAAAGGGAAATTCACAAAAACGACAGAAAATCAGGGAAAAGTTAATGGCAATAATATCAAATTCCCTTACAACTTTGTTTTTATTCCGGTATTGTTTTTGTTTTGTGGGAAATTAAACTATTACGTGTATAAATGCATCAGGTGGCACAAGTGTGACTGCAACTGTGCCAAAGCCTTTACAAGAAAAATTTTGGCAGACACTTTTTTGGGTGGTTTTCATAAAACCTTATATTTTTTCTTAAGACCTTTTTTCATTGCGATTGAGTTGTGTTTTTTATTCTATTTATCTATAGATTAGAGCAATTTGTAGTGTGTGTGAGACATTTAAGAAAATACTGGTCGTTCAATAAAGCTTCCTCATGATCATCTCTCCTATCAGACAGCTGCAAGTTTCTTCACGACAGATCAGACTACAAACATGGCTGGCAGATTGAGAGGGAACTGGAAGAGGGACGATATGGAGCCAATGGTGAGTTGAGAAGGAACTGCATTTTTGTTCCTACTGTAAACGATCTTTTCCTGAACGCTGTCTTATTTTTATTTAGATGAAGAGAACTATGAAGTAAGCAGTGATGAGGAAGACTTGCCCTTCAAGTGCTTCATCTGCCGGGAATCCTATAAGAATCCCGTAGTCACAAAGTAAGACTTTAATGTCATTTTTTTCCTTGCCAAGCTGTTCCCTGTTTTTGGAAACATATTAACAAGTCTAATGTCTCTCAGGTGCAGGCACTTCTTTTGTGAGGTTTGTGCACTTCAGCATTACCGCAAGTCCAAGCGCTGTTATGTGTGCGATACTCAAACCCACGGAGTGTTCAATCCTGCTAAAGGTAGGCAAGATCTCTATAAAACAGACGACTTCTTTAAATGTCTTGATTGTCCTTTCTGCATCCTTGGGTCCGCTCAGTTACGAGTGAAATAAATTTTGGCTTTAGACTTTGAGTGAAGGAGTCCATGCAGATGTGTGTTTGCCTACTTTTTGTCACTGCACACTCGGGTGTGGAGAATTTACATAAAAATGTGTCAACTATGCATGCGACGGGCTTCAAAGTATAACAGCAATGATTACTCGGCCACCAGGTTTCCAGCTGTCTTTGACCGCAATAAGTATAATCAAGGTTGTAAGATAGTATTGTAATCAGTGCAACTTAATAATACCCATTAATCATGTTTTATTTTACCTTTTTCCCCTCTCAGAGTTGATGGCTAAGCTGGAGAAGCACAATGCCATGACAGACCAACCACCATCCGATGAAGACAATTAGCAAAATCCAAACATTTCCAGCCTCCCCTTACGTGTTTGTCTGTGTAAAATTGAAATAAAACATTTTTTAAACAAGGTTTACAGCCTCACTGTGTGGTGCCATCAAAATAAAAAATTAACGTCAACCACGTTTATTGTTAAAAGTCAAGTTTGAGTTTTGCAACACATTGCTTTGCCCTCACTTTCAAATATACATGCAGACAAAACAAGCACCAATAAAACATTCATTTTTGACATGAGTTAATACCCAGAGTAAGTTCAAGCAAATACATACGTCTATGCTTTGATGGTTAAACTAACACGTTAATCTTAACCTCTGTGCAACAGAATAGTTGCCTGAAACATGAAATGTAGTTTACACTGTAACACAAGTAGAGCTAAGAAATGTGTTTACATGCTGTTAATTTAATTGACCCTCCGGGTAAACGCAAAACCTTCCATCTGGTGCAGAAGACTAACCGAGTCAGCTGTGAGGACTGCTGTGCGCCATTATGGCCTCACTGAGCATATGGGCCGCATCAAGCAGCCCTGTTCTCACACGAGGTAGAGTGTCCCCTCTGAATATTTAGTAGCAGCTTCAAACCAGTTTGTTTTGTGAGACTCTTTAGGCTACAAACACAGACTCTCTGACCTCAACACTAGCATGAGGAAGTGAGAGTCCTGTTTTGTTTTAGCTCCAGGGGGCTTGTAATGTAAGAGTACAATCTGTAAACAGGTGTAGGTGTGTGTGTGTGAGAGAGAGACAAATAGGCAATCAGTGCAGTGCAAGAGTTTGTGCATATCTAAAGAACAAAAGCGTGAGAGATGTCAAAAGAGGCAGGATGGCTGCTGGTTTGTAACCTGGGTCTGAGAACAGCCACTCCTTTTAGTATTATATACATAGGGGCCATAACAAAAACGAATCTTGTCCCATCTGCTCAGAGAGTTTCTCATATGAACATCTTCCCGCCAAATCCTCCACTGTCAGAAGTCCCAGTCATCTACTTCCAGGTGGCTGAGACCGGACTCCAGACTGGCAAGTCCAGAAGGTGAGTCCTGAGGCTGGGAGCTTTCAAAGCTGGTGATAGGCGACACGGGCCGCAACAGCTCAGGTAGGGCCTCTGAAGGTCGCCGTTTGATCTAAGAAAACAAAAAGATTTAGAGAACAAACTGAAACACGACCAATTCATATCTTATTTACCAAATTTAAATGTTCTAACTCTCCCACAATTGTCTAACACTTTAAATACTATATACTGATACATGTACACAAGTGAAAATGTTATAATTAATTCGATATCTTGCACACCTGTTTGAAGAAGGGATGGCCAACAAGACTGGTTGCAGATGGTCTGAAGAAATGCAATTGGGAAAACAGTTAGTGTCCCAGTCATAACACATTCCTAAAAGCAGTTGCAGTGCATTTATCGCATATATACTTTAAATATGCAGGGAGAGTTTCCCCAACCTTTTTTCTGGGTCTCGCTGTAGACACAGCTCAACAAAGGTGTGGAACTGTGGGGAGAACGTCCGGTTGTATGGGTGTCCTCCTGACGATGACGAGGGTTCACCGTTGGAGTTTCGGACTCCTCCCGGTCCTGGACCCTCACAGATCCCAGAGTCAGCACCAGAACGGGAAGGCTTCATGGACAGCTCCTCTGGTGGTATAGTTGTGGTATCCAGCAAGCATGGCACTGTCCCGTTTAGCTTCTCCAGTAGCATCTGTGGAAATGAGCTAGTATTAGTTTAACCCAATGACCTTCTTGCACACCTTAAGAGTTTGTGGTTTTAGTGTTCAGCTTTGCCCCTAATCTTCAGTTTAGATCAAAATGAAAATAACACCAATATTGTTGTTTACCATTAAATTACTTTCTACAGTCAAAATGTAACATAGGAGACTATTTAGGCCGTTGACACATCTCTGCTTACCTGTGTAGCTGGCATGTCTTTGAAGGGAACGTGTCCATTGGCTAGTTCACAGGCTGTGATCCCGAGGCTGTAGATGTCTGATCGAGAGTCATAGCCCTGGAGATTCTTCAAAAAAAAAAAAAAAAAATCAAATAGAAACTGTCAGTTTCATCTGTACCCCTCTTCTCATTTTCGTTGTGCATGTAGCATGAAAACTATAGTTCTGCAGCCTCTAACATTGACCGCAGAACAGCATTCACAGTGTTGAAAAATGTAGTACCTGTTGCAGCACTTCGGGACTAAGCCACGGCAGCACGTTAACGCTATACTGGGGGAAGTCGTGGACCACTTTGGCCCTTTGGCCATGTCGAATGAGGCTAAAGATGCTCCGCAGACCTGACATGCACACTTGTCCATCTGCAGAGATCAAAACGTGGCTGGCCTTCACACTCCTGCATAACCAAAACATTTAAGATAATCAATATCGTATCAGGTGTGAATGATTGTATTTTAATGACAGGGTAATATACATTAAACCACATGCTTGTCTTACCGGTGCACATATCCCATATGATGGATGTATTCAAGAGCTTTGAGCATGCCTAGCAAAATGTATGCTATAGTCAGCTCACTCATACCATCTGTAAAATGTGTGCAGATGAGATCTCTGGCTGACCCTGCAAGATTCAAAAACAGATGATCGTGATTAGAAAGCTCTCCGACATTAGCAGAGGCCGCTTCATGAATTGTTAACATAAATTTAGTTGCATAACGTATGAGAAACAGCAATAAGGTAAGAAATTGGATTTCTTACCATAAGCCATGAAAGGTGTGATGACCCATAATTCATTTTCAGCTATAAAGACGCTCTTGTATGGTAGAATACTGGGGTGGTGAAACAACTTTGACACATGTAGTTCACCCTGTGAGACAGAAAGGAAACTACATCTTATTATGTCAGAGCGAAAGATGGGGAGGAGAAGATTACATAAAATGCAATAGACTACGAGGCTGGCAAACAGATAAATTCTCAATAAAGCACTAAAATGAAATATGGGGAGGAGGGTGACATAAGAGTCAAGTCATGCACACTGAAGGCATTGAGCGATTCAAACCTGCAAGTAGGTAACCATGTCATTAGTACATGACTCCAAGTCAATCCGTCGGATGGCCACATGCTCCCCAGTGGGTCTATATCGAGCCAGGTTAACAGTCATTAAATTGTCCAAGCCCCGACCTACAAGACAATATTCAAATCACTGAGACAAAGTCATCCTCCAGTTCTGTTTGTTTGAATATTTATGTTGTTGTATGTTGTTAAATGCTAAACACACACAACTTAACAATACTTTTTATTTACAATCCAAATACTACCTTTAATAGTAAAAAAACCAAAACAACACATTTAGCTACACTTAAAACAATTCATTACATTCATCTTTAGTTTAAAAGGAAGGAAAAACCACCAGGACTCTAAACTACTGATATAGTAGCAGATCCAGCTCATGAGCTATCATAATTCACAGGAAGGTGACCACGGTGTGTGTACATTTGATTAAATTCTGATCAATACTGAAAAAAAGAGCAGTGATAAAAATTTTAAATGAACAGTTGATAGACTTATTGCTATAGAAAAAGCTTATTGTTCCTTTGACCACTTGTTTATATATAACTATTTTTAAGTTGAGTGTTCTTTACTCAAGCATCAATACATTTTGTTTAACAAATGTCCAGAAATAACAAGAACGACATTAATGAAGGTCACCCAAAGCTACTACCTTAACTATATGGAGGCCAGCTGTGCTTAAAAGGTGCATTAGGAGTCAGGAAAAACCCTAGGTGATCTAGTTTTATGAAGAAAAAAAAAAACATCACAAGAAACTGTTCTTTAGCCAGTGCAGGCAAAACAAATCTGTTACTGCCAACAAAAACTGAATTAAGTTGAGGCATGTCTTTGATTTTACTTACCAATAACAGCAAGGAGCTCATAAGAGCTGCTGTCAGGAAGGAAACTGCCCATAGTGTCTCGACGAGGGAACGAGGTCAGACTCTCCTGACTGTCCTCATTGGCCTGGAGGAGAAAAGGAAACAGTGAACGAAGATCAGTTCTGGCATGAACCTCAGTGGTCATAGCACTGAACCAAAAGGGTTTGTGAGTGACAGCTGGAGACTTAGTCTTATGTGTGATAGCTGTTAGAAGATCACTAGAGAGGAGACTATGTTAGCATGACCCACAGCACTAGTGGAATTAGAGAAAATTAGCAACACAAACTGGGCAAACTATAAGTCTAATCATTAAAATAATGACCAGAGCTCCACTTAATCAGAATACCTCAATAATTCCTAAGGACATATACGCAATTTTAATTGCTCCAGAGAATTACAGTGCATCAGTTGTATATGGTTACTCCTCTGAACAACACAGTGTAAAAACATGGATGTAGCTTCCAGGCCAATTGTGAAGGGTCTTAATCCCTATCTCATAGGTGTCAAACTCTGGCCCGCGGGCCAAATTTGGCCCGCAGCCTAATTACATTTGGCCCACGAAGCCATACCAAAATACTATTAGAGATGGCCTACTGGTATTATACAGCTAATATATATATTGTTTAGTATTAAGCTTTGCTTGTTCCATATTCAGTTTTCCAGCAAAACTTATTTGAGTCCATAAGAAAAGATTCATTCTTATATCTGGAGGAAGATTTTTTTTCCAATAAATATTAATGTTAGCCCGCGACTTTGTTCCAGTTTTGAATTTTGGCCCACTGTGTATTTGAGTTTGACACCCCTGCCCTATCTGAAAGCCATGTGTGAACGCTCGTGTGCTAATAACTTGTCAATTACAAGTCACGAACCGATAAGCAAGCAGTTTCAAAGTCAGATCTGCCCCTCTCCATTACATCTGATTGCATTTTTTTGTTTGTTTGTTTGTTTGTTTTGCAACCAAGACGCTAATAGTGTAAATGCTCATTTCAAAGCCTCGGAACGAGACTTCATGGTAACTGTGCCATCTTTTAAACCATCTATGCTATGAACTAATTCTCCAATAACAAAAACAGAAGTTAAGCTTAAAACCTTTTACATAACATGTAGAGAACAGCTTATATTTTTGAAAGTGAGGACTCCTGAATTCCATCAGTTTACTTCTGTTAAAATGATGGAAATGGACAGACTGCAGTCAAGCTGTGGAGGCAAATGGCAGCAAGATGTATGAATATTTGGACTGTCTCCATGGTGACCAGCAGTAAGAGACAGGCAAAATTAGAACAGCACCCTTCTTTGATCATAATTTACTCTTACAGGCTGGAGATGGCTTCAAGATCAAGATCAGGAACACACAACTCCGAAAATATCCTCACAGATAAAACTAAGAGTTGTTTCTTGTGTAAACCAAGCCACAAGAAATTATCTTTATGTAGTTTAAATTAAATACACATTAAAACTGGCATGACAGCAAAGTCAAACATGCTTTGGTAGCCATCGCTTAAGGGAGTGTCGGCAAATGTCATCTAATCACATGGGGTACACTAGACGCTGCCACTGTGATCAGATTTAGAAAGGGTTACCATGCATTGCAAAAGCTCAACACATGGAACTCCATCCATTAACAAACTGCAGGGACACACGGTCGCAGACATCAAAGTGTGACACTTTCAGCTCACCACCAACTCAACATAGGGGCCGTCACCTCACACAGGAAGTGTGAAAACATACAATATCTTTTTAATGTTACTCAAGACTTTTAGTACGGCTACAAAAACCCAACAAAATCCAAAACAGCAGCTGCCTGAAGGCCAACATGTAAACAGCAGCACACCAAAGGACTCAGACTATTTCAAATAAGCTGTAGGTATGCTTGTCTATAAACCACAAAACAGAAGCCCTTGTGAGTGAGGTGAAAAGGGCTTTCTATGCTACAAGCATGTACAGTGTGTGTCATGAACTGCAAAGTCATGCATATATAAATGTGCAAAGCCTTGAGGGGGTAGTGGATTCTGCTTATTCTGTGTGCGCACATACATATACATGCATGCACGCACATACACAAAAGGCACATGGGGTGATGCAGTGGCAGGAGTACCACACTTACTTTCCTGCGAGAGACTCCCTGAGCTTGCTCTGGGGTAGAAAAACCACATCAATGACATAAAAACATGTACACAAACAAAACAAGAGAAGGATCTGTGTTTAGAGAAGCTTTTGAACTGGTTAACACAGCCTCTGGAAGTAAGGGTTTGCTGCATGACCCAAAAATTTGATAAATGAGCTTTGCTGGTTTCACATGATTTGTCTAATTCAGCATCTTTGTCCTTGGTGACCACCCACACAGAATTATCTGTTTTAAAGGCTTCATTCGTTCTTAAAAAACACAAATTTAAAAAATAAAACAAAACAATCTCACTAAACCCATCAGGCTCTTCCCAGATGTTATTTTAACCATCATGAACACAGCCAAAACAGAAATTAAATACTTGATCCAAATGCAGCTCTGAGCAATGATCTGCATGCATTGAAATGAAAATGAGACAAATACTGTACAACTTCTTATTAAAAACAAACACTTGACAAAAATAACAAGAATATCACAATTATAATACTAATTATTGAGGAGTCTGACAGCCCAAAGATGAGCTTTGCATTCACAGGATTTTCAGAAAACTTGACCTCTGACCTTAAGGTCTAGGTCACACAGATATGAACTTCTTCAAGATTTTTTGGTAGCTATACATATGGTGTCAATTTGAAAATTGTACGTCGCTTTGTTCTTCAGTTATTGCATTTACAAAATGTGTCGACATCACCCACCTGGCAGGGTGACAACAATACCCCATCAGCCCTTTATGGCTGAGGGGTAAAAACTATATAGAATATCAGAAACAAGAGTTAGCAAATCATTACAACTCTAAACACATTAGCAAAGCAACTCTGTTGCCAATATCAAGATTTTTTTTTTTTTTTTTTTTTTTTTAAGTTGCATAAATGTTCCTTGTATGCACGTGGAACTATTCCAAATCTAACCTTAAATAAGCTGCTCAGAGTTAAATGACTTGTCAGCTGGGAAGAAGTAAGACAAAGTGAGAGACACAGACATCCCTTGCTAAGGCTGTGTAATGAGTTTAACACTAGACTCCTTGGAGCCCAATTAACTGAGACGCCATACTATGTAGGCTTTACAACAATATGGATGTTTCTTCAGTAACCAATTACATTAAATTATGTATGTGACATTGTAGTGCTGTGAACCCTGCAAAACCTGGAGCACCCTCATTGCAACAGTCCCTCTACACCTCACTAAAGAGTTTCTTGTAGCCTTAAGGTGCAGTCATTAATGAATTAATGCATGAACTGCAGTCACTGAAGGTGGGGACTAAGAAATAGCTGCAGATTGTCCATTTACCTTAACTCTATGTCTCAGACCTCAGATCAGTTTTTATCAATGCTTGCATACTTTTCTGTCAGCTGAGCACTGCAAAACAATTACACCAAACTAATGGCTGTGGACCTTTTGCACAGTTCAGTCACATGCATGCCTTTCTTGTTTTTTCCTTGTTGTTTTTTTGCTTTATTTCCACCCTGTTTTCACACTCAGAGTTGCACCAATGCTGAAACCTCGTGAATTTTTTTATTTTTTCCCCCAGATCAGGAATCTAAGGGAACCAAAATAATCAAGACAAAAGCATTTTAATTCCCATCCTTGTTTTAATACTATTGTACCCTCTTCCTATTTAAATAAATAAATCTCCCTCTCACCCCCGAGGCATGGTATGTGCTCCTCAAACTCGGGTCCTCTACTAGAGGCGTGGGACTCTGAGAGTTCTGCCTCTTAGACATTCCTAGGACTGCACTATTTTTTTTTCTTTTAGGTATGTTTTATCTTTGTTTGTAACCACATGTTTAAATGATCTGCATTGTTTCACATATGTATCTACTGTGTATCCCATTTTTAATGACCATTTATGTTAATGGTGTACAGTACATGTGGTCAGCTGCAACTTAATTCATTAAAAGGATAAAGTCGCATTTAATTACTTGTGAAATAAAATATTTAATAGTCAAAAATAAGAACTTTTAATACCAAATACAACTTCAGAAGAAGCGTGGCAAGCCCACATGACATCAGTTGTGAGTGCCATCCTGTGATAATGTTCCCTTGTAAAATGAAACAATAAGTTAAGAACGCTGCTGACAGATGATTAGGGGATGGAAAGCTTTCATAATTGTGAAATTCACAGCAAAGTAAATACTCAACTGGAGCAAAGCTTCAGTGAAAACTGAAAGTTGTTTTCTGTTGGTGCTGTTGAATGGTCAGTGGTTTGTGAAAGGTGAACCCTATGGTTAAAAATTAATTTGGCTTTGAGTCTCACCTCCAAACAACTCCAAATCCCGCAGGCTCTCCACACTCAATTTCTCAGATACCCAACGCTGACATACACAGAGAGTTAATGGAAAAAAGGAGAGAAATGCAAGCAAGAATAAGGAAAGGTTACACATAAATATAGGCACATTTAATGTTGCTGAATAAAGTTGGTTAATTTAGTAAGGTGCAGCTGTAGAAGTTTCTTTAATATTGTGCAAGAGAAAGTTGTGCAAAGCTCTGTTTCAAACACATTTAGCAATTGTGTCCAGTCTTGTATATCTATAAGCAGTGCTGGATCGAAAGGCAAAGTGTTTCTTTGATGTGTTAACTTTAGAAACATGAATACACTAATGATGAATCCCTTAAAGGGATTAATCCTTCTCTTGGTACAGTGGCAATCTTCAGTGGGCATAATGAATAAAAGCATACAATTAGACATAAGGCATGGTCTGGCTTAAGAATCAATCCTCATGATACCAGCCCTGCAAGACAATACAAGAATTTAGAAGAATTTGACCAAATACTTACAAGAAAAGACATCGATCCTCTCAAGTGTGTTACATTTGATGCCGAAAACAGATAAAGGGAATAACTGTGGAAACAAGAAAGAAAGAAAAAAAATGTATGTAGCGGTCTAGCCTCACTCAGCTGTAGTAGTGGTTAATTAAATTTAATATAATCAATACATATTACAATTATTTCACAGAATAAATGTGAAATTTAACACAAGTTGTAGACAATAACATGTCTAATGCTTTGGTACGTCGCCAAACAAGCAAAACCAGTCTTTCCTCGTTTTCATTTCGCTTACAAGTTATCGCAGTTCATTAAAGCGCTTACTAAACCTTGTATAGAAAAATAAAACAACCAGCTAAATGACCTGTAGAAGTAACTATTGGTTTGACGCATGACATCTCTTTTCTTGTCATTTTAAGCTTAGAAGCGGTCGGAGTTTACGTTTCAGTATTGATGATGGCTACGCAAACAGATTTGCTGAGCGACTGTCAGCAACAACAAAAAAGGAGAAGAAGGAGAAGCGTGAATAAAGCGAAAGAAAATAAAGAAATCATTCACTAGTACCACAATAATATTATTGTTATTATTGGGGGGGGTACTCGCTAATGTTGCTATGATGGAGGACACAGGGTGGCATAGTTAGCTAAAACGGCGACATCAACCTGTTTTAGTCAGAAACGCCATTATTTTAACACCTCGATAACTCACCCGTATAATGCTCGGAGCAGAAATGCCTTGTTGATGTGATACCGTCTTAGACTAACTTATTTGGCGCACCATCCTCTCCGGCAGGATGTTTTTGATAGCTCTCTACTAAGCTTTATGGGTTGCGCGCCGTGTCGCCAGCGAATGACGAAATGCGCAAAAAGAAACCTCGCGCACACGGTTGACGCAAGCACCGTGGGGGACTAGTGAAAACAGAGGCGCTTTTATTGGAAAAAGAAACAGGTAAATAAATACTCCCTACCGTTTAGCACTACAAAGGATCGATGCTTTCGGCTAATGAAAAAAAATGAAGCTCTGTGCTGCGCTTGGGTGTGAAAGGGCCTCGTTCACGGCAAAGTTTCGATCCTAACGTCGCACACCTCCTCGGCCTTACTGCGGCCTTGAGCTAACGCTAACATTTGGTGCAGATAAATCATGTCCAAGTGCTGTTATTGTCCAACTGCTACGACGCAAACAACCTCTCGAAGCTAGCAGGGCAATCAAAATGTATTGTGTTTACTTTTATCTTCGTATTTAGCGTATGCGGTAAGCTTTAGGAACCGTAACGTCGATGCTTTGCTGTTGCTTGTTAACAAATATGCATACCGCCAATAGACAGCAGTTTCTGTAGTACCGTTATAGATATCAATAAAGGCGTTTCATGAATTTTGTGTATTTATCATAGTAGTCGTATTGACGTGAATAGTCGTAGATGCTCGTCTGCGCATGTGTTGTTCAGCTAAAGTTGCTTTCCGCAGTAGGGGATGTAATGTACTTACAATCCGTATTATTTGTTAGTAAACTCGTCATTATCCACCGAAATGCCCTTGTTAGAAGTGGACGCTATTGACCATGTGACCGACTAAAGAGAGAGGTGTCCATAATGCTGAGTCAGATTGTGCTGAGGGCACCTTTAATAAAGAGCCACGAAGTATAGAAAAGGTCAGATGGAGCTGCACTTTGTCTTTCTGAATCAAGAAAAAGTGTATGATAGGATTCTAAGAGAGGAACTGTGTTATTGCATGAGGCAGTGGGGACTGGGAGAGAAGCATGTAAGCGTGGTGCAGGACATGTGTGAGGACAGACAGTGGTGAGGTATGAAGTAGGTGTGACAGATGGGTTCACTGTGGGGGTAGGATTACATCAAGGATCGGCTCTGAGCCCCTTATTGTTTGCAGTGGAGGTGGACACATTGAAAGATGAGGTCAGGTTGGAGTCTTCGTGGATTATGGTGTTCGTAGATGACGTTGTGATTTGTAGTGAGAATAGTGAGCTGGAGGAAGCGAACTGGTGAGATTTATGGTCTGGAGAGAATAGGAATGGAGGGCAGTATAACCAAGACAGATTACATGTGCACAAATTAGAGGGAGACAGGTGTAACAGTGAAAGGTAGTCAAGGTGGATGAGTTTAAATACCTGGGGTCAACCATCCAAAGCAACGGACAGTGGAGACAGGGTGGAGACAGGAGCCTGAGCTGAGTTGAACATGATCAGGTTTTAGTTGGGATGGACAAAATTAGAAGTGAGTACATCAGACGAACAGCTCAGGCCAGCAACACTAAAGAGGCAAGTTTGAGATGGTTTTTAAAAACTGAGCTGCCTGTAAGGAGGAAGAGAGGAGGATCACAGAGGTTGGTGGATGTAGTGAAGCAGGGTTGGTGTGACAAAGGAGAAAGAAGAACTGAAAGAAGAACTATTTTTTAACTTTAAATTGGGAAGTGTAACAGGGCTGGTTTAAGATTTTAGAGACTTCTCTAAGAGCTCTTTTTTTAAATTCTTTTCAGAACAGCCATGAACTGGAACAAAGGTGGTCCTGGTGTGAAGCGAGGTTTTGGCTTTGGGGGGTTTTCACTCGCAGGAAAAAAAGAAGAGCCTCGCCTTCCTCATCAATCACACACATCATTTGGAGGCCCAGGATCTGGAAGTGGTGGATATGGGAAGAACCAGCAGCTCCCATCATTCTACAAAATAGGGACCAAAAGAGCTAATTTTGATGAGGAAAATGCGTGAGTATTACATATCTCACATATGTACAGTAATAGAAATATTAATTTCAGCCCTTGATAGCAGCACATACTGGGATTGTGAGTAAATGTATAAGCTGCATATGTCCTCTTTTCAATTAGATATTTTGAAGATGATGAAGAGGAGTCCAGCAGTAACATGGATCTGCCTTACATCCCAGCTGAAAACTCACCCACACGGCAACAGATGCAGTCAGGTGGTGGCTCAGACAGCGAAGATGACCCTTTGGATGCTTTCATGGCCGAAGTTGAGGTGAGTAGATTTTACAGATAAGCAGAGACACAAACTAAACTAAATTCTGCCTTTAACAGATTTATTTTATTTTTATTTTTCAGAACCAAGCAGCTAAAGACATGAAGAAACTAGAGGAAAAGGAGAAGGAGAAAAAGTCAGCCAAGTAAGACTCTATATTTGCTTGTTTTTATGCTTAATTTAGGTGTTAGGCATTAAATAAAATAATTTCAACAGGAAAAAAGAAATTGCCCACAATTGGATCAAAATTTCATTTAATTTTAAATGTGGCTTAAGTTGCCAAAAGCTGTTAAACTTTACTCAAACCTTATCATTCAAATTTCTCCAAGAAAAAAATGTAAATAAAAATAAAAATCCAACAGTACCTTTGCTAAATAAAAAAAAAAGAAAGATATTGTGAGGTAAGCAGATTGATCGTACTCATAGTGGGATGTGGGCTGTCTTTGGTGTACGAACGAGCCGCAGGGAAGTTTTTTTTTCTCCGCTTGTCATTTCAGGGGTATTCGTGATGACATTGAAGAAGAAGATGAGCAAGTGAGTGAGCCCTCCAAAGTTTTTAATCCTCTACTTTGCTGGTCAGAGAGGTCTACCCTCTCTAATGTTATAAAGCCTCATGTCTTCCCTTTTTTTTTGACCAGGTTGCATATAGGATCAATATTTTTAAATGCATTTCATTCTTGTTTTTAAATTGTTGAGTATTCTTTAACCCGTATGTTAAGCTTGTGCTATAAAGCTGAAAGTCTCATTTGTCACTTCATCCTGGAGGCTGTAGTAAGGCTGTACTAGCTCACTTTTTCACCTGAAATGATTTAATCTCTGCAGGAAGCTTACTTCCGCTACATGGCAGAGAATCCCACCGCTGGGCTGACACAGGAAGAGGAGGAGGAAAACATTGATTATGACAGTGATGGGAATCCAATTCCCTCTACAACCAAGAAAATTATCATGCCACTCCCTCCTATTGACCACTCAGAGGTAAAGTTCATAATTCTCACTGAAAACACACAATTGTTTGGGGGGGTTGTTGTTGTTGTTTTTGTATTTCTCACATATGATAACTATTTGATTGTACATTTTGCTGCCTTTTTTGCAATTTTTCATAGATTGATTATCCACCCTTTGAGAAAAACTTTTACGAAGAGCATGAGGAACTCAGCAGCTTGACTGGAACTCAGGTGCTGGAGTTGAGGCATAAACTGAACTTACGAGTAAGTCTGTTATTCATTTTTTGTACCTGAGAAGGGATAGGGATGTAGTTTAAGCTTTCTTTTCTAGTCTTATTTTCTTTATCACCGATATTACTAGCAACATGGATCGCGAAATAAAGATTAAGTTATTTGTTGCTCATTGTTTTGTTCTTTCTCAGGTATCTGGTGCTGCCCCTCCAAAACCTTGTACCAGCTTTGCCCACTTTAATTTCGATGAGCAACTAATGCACCAAATTCGGAAGTCTGAATATACTCAGCCCACACCAATTCAGTGTCAGGTATGTTGTAATTTAATGTTTTGATATTCACATGGGTGAAAATTTAATAAGTTGTTATTAATGGGGAATAAATTTTGATTTTAGGGTGTCCCCATTGCGCTGTCAGGACGTGATATGATAGGTATTGCAAAAACGGGCAGCGGCAAAACTGCAGCTTTTATCTGGCCAATGCTGGTTCATATCATGGACCAAAAGGAACTGGAGCCTGGGGAAGGACCCATCGCAGTCATCGTGTGCCCTACCAGAGAGCTTTGTCAGCAGGTAAGAGAAGGTTGGAGTATAAAGGGTATATTTGAAATTACAATGTTAAAAGCGTTGGCTCAGTATGGTGTGTAACTGTTAATATTTACTAGATCCATGCAGAATGTAAGCGCTTTGGGAAAGCCTACTCATTGCGTTCAGTGGCTGTATATGGAGGAGGCAGCATGTGGGAGCAAGCCAAGGCTTTGCAGGACGGTGCAGAGATTGTTGTGTGCACTCCAGTAAGAACCTTTTTTCATTTCTCCTGGTTAAAGATGAAGCATTTGCTGCACCATTGCAAAATAAGCATTAAGTTCACTGCACGTGTGTGTTTGCACAGGGTCGTCTGATAGACCACGTTAAAAAGAAGGCCACGTCTCTGCAGAGAGTAACATACCTGGTGTTTGATGAGGCTGATCGAATGTTTGATATGGGCTTTGGTGGGTTATCATGGTCACTGCTCTAGGAAAGATGTTGTGCTTTTATTCTTTCTAATTTACAGTATGTTGAAATCATTTTTTGTTTTCTTTCTTTTTGCTTTAGAATATCAGGTTAGATCCATTGCCAGCCACGTTCGCCCAGACAGACAGAGTAAGTGATATGATTCTTTTTTTTTTTTTAATGCAAATACTGGAACTACTGAGAATTTATATATTAATATTGATTCATTAATTTCTTCTCAGCTCTTCTGTTTAGTGCTACATTTCGGAAGAAGATAGAGCGGCTTGCTAGAGACATTTTGGTTGATCCCATTCGTGTCGTGCAGGGAGACATTGGAGAGGTAAATATAGCTTTTAATGTTAATGCTTCTTAAATGTTCACAGGGTGGTGAAGTACATAGAATTCAACTTTTCCTAACTTTAGATTTTTAAAACGTAGTTTCATGTCTACTCAAAAGTTTTGTAAGACATTTTTGTCTTTGAAGCTCTGTATTAAAAAGTACATAACATGTTTCTTTTAGGCTTTCATTAAAATGCAAACAAAAAAATGCCCTGACACTGCTTTTATTTTAATCCTCTCTAAAAAGGCCAATGAGGATGTGACTCAGGTAGTGGAGATGCTGGTCAGTGGGTCTGATAAATGGGGCTGGCTGACTCGCCGGCTGGTCGAATTCACCTCCACAGGATCGGTCCTCATTTTTGTCACCAAGAAGGCCAACTGTGAGGAGCTAGCTACTAACCTGACTCAAGAGGGCTACAGCCTGGGCCTCCTGCATGGTGATATGGACCAGAGCGAGAGGAACAAGGTCATCAGTGATTTCAAGAAGAAGAACTTGCCCGTTCTGGTGGCCACTGATGTAGCTGGTGTGTACACGATGTAGTTCTGATTGACACTAAGGTTTCCTTGTTCCCTTTTCTTTACGTTTTCATCACTTTCTGTAGCAACTTAATTTTCTTCAAGCTGAGAAACACATTTCCTTGCTCCCTTTTTTCCTCTTACTAGCTCGTGGTCTGGACATCCCATCAATTCGTACGGTGGTGAACTACGACGTTGCACGAGACATCGACACACACACCCACAGGATCGGTAGAACGGGTCGTGCTGGAGAGAAAGGTGTGGCCTACACTCTCCTCACTAATAAAGACACATCATTTGCTGGGGACCTGGTGCGGAATCTGGAGGGAGCTAATCAGGCTGTTTCCAAAGAACTGATGGACTTGGCCATGCAGGTTAGATAAATCACTGATTCACAAATAATATTTATCTGGACTAAATGCATCACTTTATTAATTGATTTTTTTTTTATAAACTTTGCTCAATTTGCATTGTTTTGGGGTTTTTTTCCCCAGAATCCCTGGTTCAGGAAGTCACGATTCAAAGGTGGCAAAGGAAAGAAACTGAATATTGGTGGAGGTGGTCTTGGTTACAGAGAGAGACCCGGCCTTGGGGCTGAAAGTTCTGTAAGTTAAAACCTAATGATTGTAATCATTAATGCACACTGTAAATTAATTAGCAAAATGCCCATAATAACAGATAATGACTTATAACTGTTTTCTTTACAGGATCGTAGCAGCACTAGTAGCTTGTTGTCTTCCACTAGTAGCTATGAAGGCTACAGCAAACCAACTACTGGGGCAATGGGAGATCGCATGTCTGCAATGAAACAAGCCTTCCAGGTACTCACTAATTCAATTTTTCTGCCATTCTCCTTTATGGTCTATAATTATTCCTACCTAGAGAGATTTCAAATGCACGTTTACGACATAGTATTAGGGCCACATTAAGAAAAAAAATATTATTGATCATTTTGAGAATAAAATAAAAGTTGAAAATCGAATTAGAGAAAAAATTCAAAATGTGGAGATTACATTTGTTGTTTCGAGACAAATTCCCACGGCTGCTGTATCCTCAGAGTTACTGAAATCGTACTTCAGACTCAGCTTAAGTGACAAGGAAAGAAATGATTTCTCTTTTAGCGCATAAACACAGTGTGGTGATAAGAACGACGGTGAAAAGAAGATTCAGAAGCTGCAACAGAAAAACCACACAAACTTGGAAGAGTGCATTTGTACAAAATGGAAGGGCTGGTAATGGACAGAGGCAAGATTATCGATGGTTCCACCCTCGTTCAATAAAGAGGATGTATGTTATATCTACACAAGGCATTTTGTAGAGGGTATAGCAGCCGTGACAGTTTGCCTTAAACCGACAGCAGTAATCTGCACGATTCAACTTTTAACTCAAATTAGTATTTCGACTTTTTTCTCAAAATGATCAATAATATTTGTTTTTCCTCAGTGTGGCCCTAATACTCCTTTGTTAGACTTACCTCCATGTATTATGTATAAAGATTTCTGTAACTCCTCAGTGCTTAATGCAGTATTTTTTGTTTAGCCGCTTAAATCAAAGCTGAAAAGCAGTTCAGTTGCATCTTGATGAGTTCATCTTAAACTTACTGTGTACGCTTACTTTGGACATTCTTTGTTAGAAAGGAATAAATGCCTTAGGTTTAAGATAGTTAGTCATTCATAATGTCTCTTTTTCCTCTAGGCTCAATATAAGAGCCACTTTGTAGCTGCATCCAGCGGCCCCCCAAAGCTCAGTGCCAAGTCTAGTGGCTCCTCAGGATGGACCAGTGCCGGCAGCCTGAGCTCTGTGCCAACAGAATCTGCCAATGGCTCAGAACGGTCTCACAGTGCTACCTTGTCCATGGTGGGTTTCACCAGTGCTGGCTCCCTGAGCTCAGTGGCCCCCACCAGTCAAACCAGTTCACTCCAGAGCTACACTCCACCTGCACCTCCGTCACAGAGAGAGAGCTCACGTGATAGACACGGGGACGACCGGGGGCGTCACGGTGACAGTCAACACCGCCATAGCGACAGGAACGATCGATACAGTAGCGAGGATCGCTACGGAGACCGGGATCGTCACGGGGATAGAGATAGAGATCGTGACCGCCACGGCGACCGTGATCGCCACAGCAGCAGCCGCCACAGTGACAGTCGTAACGGAGATGGAAGCAAGAGGGACAGAGATGATCGGAGGAGTGATAGGGATGGGGGAGACAGGGGGAGTGGAGATGGGAGGGACAGAGGAAGCGATAGCTTTGCTGTCCCTGAACCACCTAAACGTAGAAAGAGCAGATGGGACAACTAAAGAGAACATAAACACATTAATCGATCTTTATGTGCACCCAACTGCTCCATAACAAGCTTGTCTGTATAGGCAGATAGCAGAGCATATCAGAGGCTGACACAAGCACAGAACCGTAGGGGATATTTTATAGATTTCGATTAGATAGGAAGTGTACCAAACCTCCTATCAGGCTGGTTAGGACATCATGGTTTGGAGTTTAACAGTTTGGTCAGATCAGCATAAGCGGCTCCGAGACAGCTACTGTACATATACCATCTAAGACTGTTGTTATTGTAAGTCAAGTCAAGCAATACAGCTGTAATAAATCCTCCTGTCCATTAAAAACAATCAAATTAGGATGTGTTATCGTTGTTTGTCTCACTGGCCTCATGCTTTTGGCTTGCAAACTTGATGCTTTATTTTCTCCAGTGGTTTTTTGCCAAGTGTGTTTGTATTTTTGCATTTTGTTAATCTACAAAGCAAACTGTTTGATTTCTGAAGGCGCACTGTGATGATTCACAGTCACTCGAGTACATGTCAAAACAAATATGTATAGTTCTTTTTGTGTCTTGTATTCAAGTTTTAGTGAAGTGCCTCTCTTTGGCATTTAGTCTGTATTCCAAAATGTTTTCAAGAAAATGCATTTGTTTGAGAGGAATTTCAAGTGTATATTGACATGGAAAATGAGAGGTTTTTGATTAAAAGGACTCCTTTGGCACATGCTTTTATATATTCATTTTTGGCTTTCATTACATAGTGATAGGGTCAGAAAGTTGGGATTGAGATGGGATGACATGATGCAAAGGGACTGGAGTAAAACCCAGCCTGCCACATTAAGAACTAAGCTCTTGTTGTATGGGCTGTTGCTTTAGCATCATGTGACATAAAAGGAGTTTTTACTGTTGATGTTAAAATCCAAAAAGGTGACATGAAAGATGGGAGTTGTATATTTCTCTAAAGTGGTTTAAATTCATTTAATTTAAACTTAAACAGTTCCTGGCAGCAAACAACCACAAAAAAGTGGTTTTGTCATTTCTCACTGTGGCCACTGGGGGGCATAAATGGTTGTGATACGCATCATTCCACATAATCGTAGCGGTGTCAAACATATTTTTGCAGGCAGCTCAGATATTTGCGTATAATCCCTGTGCAAATTTTATTCACATAAACTACAAAGCAAAAAGTAAATAACTAGCATGTCACAATTTTACTCCCCCTTTTCAAAAAAGTTTAACCAATTTTCTCTTCCATATTTGGTATTCACTTCACATAACGATTGGTTTAACTGCTTCAGTGTGTTGCACACTGCTCAACACTATGACCTGTATTTTCAAATTAATTCTACCATGGCTACCTATTTTACTAACATTTACTGGCTTCTAGTCTGGAGCTTTTGATCAAAATGAAGTGTAATTTCCTGTGTGTAAGAGCTTCAAAGAAGGCAACTGGACATATTTAACTTCTTTGAAGATGTTTCACCTTTCATCCAAGATGCGTCTAAAAGATGAAGAGTTCCAGGTATTTAAACCCTAGTGGGAGTTGTTTCTTAAGTGGGGGTGATTTATTTATTTTTTTTATTTTTTTTAAGTCGATGATGCAATGTCCTCGAATAACTTAAAGACGTCCAATCACTGTCTAAACTTTCAAGCTCTTAAGACTACCGTGACCGGGATCACCAAGAACCTACACAGATCTAAGACTATCTACTTTTGATGGAGCATTTCTACATTATTATGAGGATATATATGGATATAAATACATTAGTCTTCTTACATTATGTACTTTATTTTGGTAACTTGTAATCTCCTGGTTTAAGAATTGATTGAATCGGGAAACAAATATAATGAATAAGGTGAAAAGCTGATAGTTGATAAAGCAAATAAATATGTGTGCTGATAATATATCACACATTATCACACGATTAGATTTTTGTGTTATGATGAACAGCCTAAGATGTCTAAAGAAACAAAGGTGCACTTTCACCATAACATCTCAGTTTGTCCACATTGAGTGATTTTACTGTTATCACTTCCATATTACTCACATTCATATATATATATATATCTTTTTTTTTACTCATACTAACAACTCGAAGTGTTTACCATACATTCACGAAACACTTTATTTTATGCACTTCAAGGACTTTACCTATCTCTTACCCATAGCCAATTCAGAATTCACAGATAATCTAATATGCATGTATTTTGACTGTGGAAGGAAGTCTAAGTACCCAGGGGAAAAGATGCAAACTCCACACAGGAAGGCTATAGCTCGGGTTCAAACAGTGCAGCTTTTAAAGGCACAAAACCTGCACAACACGCATTTTTGTAACAGATGAACACAGTACAATAGTATTTTGCACCTTTATGATCAGAACTACATGTATTTAAGTAAGTAGTAAGTTAAAAATATTTTCAACTTATAGCACATTTTTACTCCTGTGTATAAATACTGCCATCGCATCACCCCACGAGGATTATCAGTGAATTAAATAAATAAAATAATGCACGATTCCGCGGTACATTTAGTCACATGGTTTTGACAAATTTAATGCATAGAAAAAAACAAAAAGCATCGAAAGCTTACATGACATGTTCACACACTTATGAATTCAGGAAAGACACGTAGCAATAATATGAATAATATCAGAAGAAATGTGCAGTTCAAAGCAATTACCAAAGAATATCTAAACCAAAAAGCCGGAAATTATTATCGTTGTTCCTTTAAAACATGTAGATTACGATTAAAATATATTTAACCTTTATTTAAAAACTTTCTGTTCGAGCCTTAGTTGTGATTTGTCCGATAACCTGCGAATGTGTCAGAACAGATGAGAACCAATAGCGTGCGACCTTCTGCCGGAGGAAAAAAAAACACGTTCCGTTGAAAACCCGAAACGAGAAGCGAAGAGGAGGCAGAAATTCGCCGGCGTTGGGGTTACTGTTTCCGAAAAAAATCTTGCCTTAACCCAAAAGTGAATGAGAGGGAAGGTATCTGCCTCCAGCTACTGAGCAAGCAGACTTCGTGTTATCAGCCAGTGTATCGCAGACAAGAAGCCAGATGGTGAGTGTGTATTTTTTTTTGTCTGTTGCACCGTGTGTGTGTCTGCAGCCTCCCCTCCCTCCGCCGCGCGCCCCTCTTCTTCTTTTAATTTTTTTTGTGAGAAGATGTGAGGTGGTAATGTCTTTCCACCCGGGAACGGTTAGCTGTGTAGAAACTGATTTGTTATGTAAACCACTGCGTGAATTGCTGGGGCAGGAGGAGAGAATCAGCTCTGAAAAATTTCCACAGAATTTAAATGCCCGCCGCCGCAGCCGCCGTGTTCCTCAGAAATGCTAACAGTGTGCCGCTTCTTGTCTGCTCGTTAGCTAGCTCGATGGCTAATTACTATAATCTAACCATAGTATCTAAATATACTATTGGTGCGTTATTACAAATCACTCTTGCTTATTATTAAGTCTACGACTTATTAATTTTCGTTCCTTTTTATCGGCCTACTTATACATGCGTTTAAATCAGCTGAATATTATGTGGCGTGTATTTATGTTTTTGTTTTGCTTGAGCTGCACTAGCCATAGCAGATTGTCATTACTTGCACCTGATATTTCTGTAGCAATTACACCAAACCATGGACGAGCATTCAAGAAACCTGGGAAAGAAAAGCACGCAAAAAAGTATAAAGATGCGTGTTGTATTCCACTCACTGGGCATACTTTGCAGCCAGCTGGCTTCATACATGATCATAACATAAATGTTGACTAGCAGCATCCATCCAGGCATTCCTGCATCCCTATGAAATAACTGTGTTCATTGAGGGATAAGCAATTATCCAGGTTTGAATACAATGGATATACAATGAATATAATGGTCCTCTTTGACTTTGCCCTGCAGCATACAAAGTCGCCTTCCAAATGTATAAGTGACTGGGTTTTCAGCTTTATTTGCACTTACTGTAGTGGTTTGTATTGTCAAACCATTATGTGCGGTGTGGTAAAACCACATTTCATCCATCCAAAGCACCACAGCTTTAGAAATCTGTAATTATGGCCCTGGCATATGGCGAGAAGGCTTAAGTAAGTATACCGTCATTCTCTGATTTCCTACTATCATCAGTGTACTGTCTGAGTGTAATTTCAGTTGGAGTAGACTGCACAGATTGACACCCTGTTCTGCTGCCTGAACTACGTCAGTATCCTGCTGGATTTGGGAGCCTGTTGTTGCAGTTTGACTCACTTGTTTGCCCAGACAGTAAATAAATAAAGCAGCTTTCAGCAAACCCCATTTTCCAAAGCTGCAATGAGGACTACTAAAAATTGTATTTAGTTTGTCCATATGCTGTTCTGTCAAACAATTACCATTAACGGCACAAAAACCTAATTTGTTGGGCATGTCAGAAGTGCCATATGTTGGATGGAAGGGGGGGGTTGCCTGCTGTCAGATGTGCAGAGGAGTATTAAATGGGTCGCCAGCAGGTCCATGGCATAGAGCTGCAGGAAAAAGTGGCACATAGTTACACTGGGTGCATACCTGTGCCTTTATATCCCCCTCTATCAATCATTTACTGAAAATAAGAAATATAGCCAGGAGGTATGTGTAAGCAGGCAGGCTCAGGCTTGGAAGGATGTTGAAACAATTTCACAGTTGATTTAATGCTTTTAACTGATTATATATATATATAGTGTGTGTGTGTGTGTGTGTGTGTGTGTGTTTTTTATTGTTGCATGGGAACATCACTTCTTTGCAAGCCAAATCAGCTGTGTAGAGACGAATCAGTATTTTTCAATCATTGGGCAAATCACTGATTGCCAGTTGAGCACACAAATATACCTGACCTAGTAAAAGGAAAAAAATACACGTCTCTTTCGTTTCCTGTGGGTATGTGCAGTCTCGCAGTCTGTAAACCTGCATAAAGACTCATTCCAGGAAGTCTTAGTACGTTACTTTCTCTTTGATTTATTTAATTTTCCTGAGAAGTTTCATGTCATTCTCTTGTAAATCAGATCACAGACAGATGTGTGGTGCTGGTAATAAAGGTTTGGCTGCTCTACTCGTACAGCAACAATCCGGACCATTGCCAGCAACTGCTCCAGTTGAAGATAAGAAACTTCAACATGATTATAGTCTTTTCTCCATTCTTTTTATACAGTCCGGTCTCCCCAGCCACCCCCACTGCCATTTAAAGCTCTGCGTGTCTCTTCTTTATACCAGTATTTTTCAGTCTGGACTGAAACCATTAACTCACATTACGTTTTGTCTCTGAGGTTGTCAGCACTGGTCCAACGTCTAAAGTCCTCACGGAAAATAGTTTTGAAGTACTCCAGTTCCTCACAGCATCATAAGTCAACAGAGAACATCTAAGATATCTCATGTCTGTGGGGGTCTGCAGACAATCACCTCACAAATGATTACTTTTGAACTTGAGAAGTAACTACTGAAGGCACTTTATTGAGCAACACTTAATTTCTGTTCCTTGCCCTCCATTGCCACTGTGATGGAAATTTTGCTGTGATTGCAAAGCAGATATTTGCATGGGGCCATTTTTTTGTAGACGGGATGAGACATGTTACGGTGAATTCCATTCAAGGAGAAGAAGTTGATTGTGAAATGGTCTCTCTTCTGAAGTCCCCGATAACATCAGATCATGTCTTGAACTTGCATCAGTTTCTGTTCTACCTCCAGCAAGGTTGCTGAAAGCAGTGGCATTTTGCTACATCAAGTCAACACAGACTCCGGGTCTCTAAAACATTTTTTTTATAAGCTGGTTTTACTTCTTTCAGTTTTAAAAAGAAACCATAAACATACCACCTGCTGCTGAATACCAGCACCGACAGTAGTGCTACTGGAATTTGGTCTCTTCAGCAAAGGTAGCCCTGCAGTGCAACTTATAAGTTACTATATGTTTCTTGCTTTTAACTGCAAGTGATAAGTCAGTAACACTTTCTCCTTTTGAAATGGCAAACTACTTCTCAGAAATGATACATGCAAATGATATTAAAATGTTGTGGTTTTTGTACTACTGAAAGACTTTTCCTACTTCTTAAATTAACAGAACAGCAAAACCAAAAAGAAAATAGAGATCAGAAATGGTTGGGATTGACTTGTTATTCATCAAAAAGTTAATGCACAGCATATTTGCCACAACTTTTCTGGTTGCAGCTTTCTTGTATGACGATCTTTTAATTTTCACAGTTAAATGCCAAGATAATGAAACAATGAATGATAGACTGAATCAGAAAAGCACTAAAAAGATGTTATCTTCTAGTCTCACAGTTCACCCCTAAAGTTCATGTCGTCTCTCATTAACATAGGTTTCACGAACTTCTTTGTCAATCTTAGACAGGAAGTGAAAAAACCTATGAGACGTGGACATGTGATAAATGGTCTATACTGTCGAACACAGAAAATGCCTCGTCATTTTCTTCTTTTATACAGGAAGTTCAAAAGAAGAAGAGAAGTAGTGGTCAAGCAAATACCAAAACTTGGCTCAGACATGATTACTCTGCAGACTGTTGAGGCAAACCTCTATCTGTGCTCTGGCGAACAAGACCATGTCATTCTTCTTTTAGCTGCTCCCCAGCCAGTAGCCATGTTCAAATATTTCTGCATCACAGATTTTTTTTTAATTTTTTCCTTTCTCTGGCATGTTGTCCACATAGCTTGCTTTGTCTCTTCACGTTAAGCGTTATCGAATCTCTTCAGCAGGTTTTGTAGTTGTTGGATCATTTCCGTAGCTTGCACATCCATATTACGTACAGTTAGATATTTTCTGTAAAATAAATATTCAAGTTCTAGGTTTATGTTGTAAGTACTGGTCTGGAAAATTATTGTTTTTATTCGTGAAACCGTTAGGCTGCTGATAAACAAGCTCATTAACACTGTTGTGTGATGTGTTAATGACGACGAGGTACATTGTTCGGTTTTTTGACTCTGCTTTCCAAATTATTAAACAATGATCTTGTTTCTAAAAATAAGAAAGTAAGCAAGAGAGAGAAAGAGAGAGAGAGACTGGGAACCTTATTTGACAAATGACATTTGTTACATAGCTTCCCTCCATTCCCTTGTAGGGGCCTGCTGCAGCACTCTGTGTTTTAAGTGATAATCAAGTGTGAGGTGGTGGCATTTGCCTTCTTGTGTTCTGTCCATCAGCACTACAATAGAAAAAAATGTGTGTCAATTTTGAACTTCACTAGTATGTTGAACTTTCACCCCCATAATACTCTTTTAGAGTTTTTGTAGCTAGTTAAAGGTCTGCGATTTACATCAGCAGACAGCTCTTGTATACATTTCAAAGATTTAGAGATCGAGGGCCTTGGGTTGTAGTTTTGGTGCTTGTTTAACGTCAACATCAGTGAAGACTGTATATGCTTTATTGCTTAATACTTCCTATAATTCCTAAATGGCATCTCCACATACTCTCCCTATTACGTCTCCTCTTGATTTTGACAGAATAAGAACAGACCTGAGGGCCATTTGACTCCCTGGTCAAACACATCCATGGCCTCAAAAGGAGAGTAGGATTTTGGGACCTTGGTATTTTAAGTCAAAGGATTGAAATCATACTTCAACATGGAGATCAGGATGCACAGTTGCTTACTGCTGCTAAAAGCTCTGTAGGAAAGATACTGTAGCTAAGAATATAAATAGGGAAAATGGCTAACATGCCTCTGCCATACTGTAACAAAAACTACCCTGTAGCACCAGTACTAGCAAGCGATGGTGCTACGGGGTTGATGTGTAGCTTCTTATTTACTATACAAGTGTAATAGAGGTATTTAACCTTCAATCTAAGTCAACAAAAGTGAACAAAACCTCCTAGGTGGTTGCAGCATGAATACAAATGCACACAAGCATACGTGCATGTGAGATTAAAGCAATGTGAGGGCTGAATGTGAGGAATGATGCTGTGAGCTAAGAGTAGAAGCTCTTTTCCAAGAAGATTTGAAAACTTGAGTGAAAGTGCTCTTTGTTTGGTAAGATAACCACGCTCCAGCTGGCTCTCGCTCCTCATACACTGGTATGCTGAACTGCCCCACAGTTAAAACAGTGTTACTCATTGCAGGCCTAATTAATCACTCCACAAAACTTTATTTATGTTTAGATCAATTTTTATCTTTAAAATTTTTTATTGCGATTTATTCATACAGCACAAAGTTGCCGTTTACAGTCAATTATTAGTAAGAAAGTTGGTTAGGTACATAGTGATTATACTCCTTGTTGGGACTATGTAAGACAGAGGAAGCCAGATGTGTCAAAACAACTTCCTGCCACATTCAAGCTGTTTGATGGCAACTGAGACCCATATAAGGTAAAAGAAGACAAGATGGCACAAGCTAATCTCAAGTCTTCCTGCATGTTTGTGTACGTGTTTTTGGAATGACTACCCAGGCCTAACATAGAAACTCATGCTGCTGGGTTATTTTTACCAAAGAGAAAACAAAACATTAGCTAGTCTTTGCTTTTGCTTTGATCACTTTACCCTTTTTACATTTATTTCATGATTTCATTTGCACAACTTCCTTATCAGCCTTTACAGCCTTCTACTGATGTAAATATCCCCTGCAAAAAAACTTACAAATATTACAAAATCAAATTTGAGTTTCTGTAGTGTTCAGTCATTTGAGAAGATCAGATGCATGCTAGTTTCTCAGTTGTATTGCAGCAACAGGAAGTGGTCTATCATGCGTTTTGCTAGATAACCAGAAAAGTGTGAGCTGTCTGCTAGCGAGCAGCAGCAGCAGCATAATGACTGAGTTCAAGATGAATGGGGGATAACGGGGAGACGTCCAACTGTTGGGATGTGATTACATCTACAGGAAGCGGCATGGCCCCACTGTTAATGAACCAATCGTTTCAAAGTATGTCATCCGGATGTCATAAGTACAGACAACACCCTTGCTGTTCTCCCTTTGAGGGTGCATTAAAGGCAGCCCTGTTCAAAAACAATATGCTAATTAATACAGCAACAGTTTACACTGTTAATCAAGTAGAACCTCTCTAATCATTAAACTAACACGTGATGTACAATCCAGGAAGTGTGATTTAATAATCCATACATTGTGAAGCCACATTTGTCAATAAAGTTTTGCAAAACTTTATCATTTATGATTGTAGCCAGAAATACTTGCTATTTGCTTAGCTGTGGCCTTGCTGCACTTCAATGAGCAGGAGTTCTGTGACGACGTGAATTGTGTGTTTAATGCAGACCAAACATTAGCCTGACTTTGACAGTAATATAAATGAGAAAATAAATAATATTTTTTTACATATAACACATGGTGCCAATATAAGTTATGTCTAGCTAAATTGGATTTTATGGGGCAATGGGACCAGTTGCTGTGATCTGTAAGACTTAATTTGCTCTACTGTTCAAAACAAACTTCTGTCTACCAAGAAAGCACCTGGATCGCTCACTCCTATACATAGTACAGGGATCTAGTTTTTCAGGCATGTCAAGCACATTGCAATGCTATTTATCACTGGTTTGTTGCTTAACTTCTGCTCTTGACTCGTGTCAGCAGTTCAAGAGCGATTCATGCTCTAATGTGTCTTAACTCTTTGTTTGTTATTTTGTTTTCAAAGCTGTAATAAACCTGCAAAAAAAAAACAGCAATCAGCATTTGTCTCTGATGCTAAAGAGCTTTGAAGTTTATAGCAGTCTCTGAACCACCATAACCTCACCCCAAGGTCCAGCTCCAGCCAGATTGCCTTATATAATAGGGTTTTAGCAAAGTCTGCAGTGGACTTTCCCCTACCTCAACAGCGACTTCCCTTCTTCTGCACACTAAGTTTTCTTGAAAAACTTGTTTTGAATGTTTTTCTGTTTATTATCTGCTTCATCTACCTGTTAGTTCTGCTTAAAGATGTGATCATGTTCATTGCTTCAGGAAACCTACTGCAGTACTACTGTCACTTCCTCCAGCAAGTTTTTCATCTTTCTTAACCGTCTTCATGTCTGAGAAGTGTCTCTTTTGCTTATAAAACTGAACGAAACTGCAGTTACATGACAAAAACTTTAAACACCCGTAGTGTGCAGAAAACTGTGCTGACTTGTGTTGTATGGCAGCCAGAGAATTAAAGAGTAAATTTATGAATGTGCATGATTGTAGGGTTGAGTCAAACAAAATGGTTCATTACATGAACTGATTACAGATTGCAAAGTTGAGTCATTTTTAAGATAAAGACTGGCAGCAGCACATCAGTTTTATTACTTCAGTGAGAGCTCTTCTACCTTTTGTAATAGTCCATGCCATTATCCCTTAAGATTTCTTAACTGAACGACTGAGTCTGAGTTGTTCTGCTATGTTGAGGGCTGATCCATGCAGAGCAACGCACAGCTCAAGTCACATGACTAAACAGAAGGCACCTGATCCTCTCCCAGGGGTGTAAAGAGACAGATGGAGTGAATAGAAAGAGATCAGATTGACACTATTAAAACACGGGCAAAGGTAAAAAGAGGACAGTGAAAATACCCTTTAGTATGATTTTTGTGACGCCTGTAATTTTATCGGACAGTGTTACCTAATATTTCTAATGCGTATATAGCACACACACACACGTTATGCATTATACATATTTGAATCATTTATTTAATTGTTAAATGTGTTTTTTGTGCTCACGCAGGACACCGGAAACACCACGGAAGAAAAATCCGTTCAACGATCCAAGGTAAACATATATGTATTTGTCTTATCCCAAGTTCACAGCTCTGTGTTCACCTGCATGTGATACTTATGCCCAACTTCACTTTCATCAGCATTTGATCTTAGGAGAGAGCATTTAGTGTCTAGCTTTCATCTTGCTAAAGCTAAAAGGCTGTATTGGGAACATTATGTGCATGCCTGGTAGTAAAGCAGTATATTTGTGTGCTCAGTCCTTCAGCTTCAACACCCAGAAGGAAGTGTGTACATCATGTTTGAAGACAGTCTACCCAATGGAGAAACTGGTTGCAAACAACCTTGTCTTCCATTCAGCATGTTTCTGCTGCAGGCACTGCAATGCCAAACTCAGGTGATTATATATAGTATACTGGTTTTTTGTTTTTTTGTTTTTTTTCTCCTGACCACTGTGATCGGCATGTAACTCTTTGATTCCTCCATTTCTGGCAGCCTTGGCAGTTTTGCATCTCTTCAAGGTGAATTTTACTGCAAACCCCACTTCAAACAACTGTTCAAGAGCAAAGGAAACTATGACGAGGGTTTTGGACGCGAGCAGCACAAACAGCTCTGGGCCGCTAAGGAGACAAATACTATAACAAAGACGCCATAATCATGTCTGCCTTTGTCCTGTCGCAGACCTGCCTCTTCTTTTCCCTCCTCCTAACACCTCCAATGCATCACGATGAACACATGCCTCATAAGCTGGGGCACTGTTAAATCACCCACGCACTCACTCGCTTTTTAAATGCCATCAAAACAAATACATGCACAGACATCTTGAAAATTACTGGGCAGTCATGATATATACCACTTACCGTAATTTTGAGTATAATTTGATGATAACTCTTAATTTCCTAATTGTATTTTCCAATTTCCTGTTTGAAATTGGTAGTTGATTGTGACCAAAAGCCTTCTCTGGTGTGGAGAGTGGAATAGTGAAGATTTTTTTTTTTCTCTCTTTTTATTTTGTTTTAATTAATTGCACCCTTTTACTTTTAGAAATAAGTAAACTGTATGCTCAGGCAAGCATATCTAAGGGGTTAAAGAGCATCACGTTTTGCGTTAGGGCATACACTCAGGTCAGTTTTAACCCATGGGTTTAAAAGAAGACTTATCAGATTTTATTACTCATTGTAAAAACACACATCAAATTAAAAAAAACGATCCTCTGTATTATGACAATGCTGTCAGACAGGTTTGTCAGGTTTCATATATTTGAGGAACAAACAGGGTACAATGTACTGTAAAATAACCGTGCACGTTAGCAACAACTCACCTCTTGTGTTTATATTTTAGCTTTCGTTAGTCTTATTATTGCTCACTTCATCACACGGTTCTTCATTATTTTAATGAGTCTTGCATGTTGGCATGACTGGGTCCTGATAGCCTTATCTTATGACTGTATTGATCGTTTGTGGTGTGAGTGTTACTTTCATTTGTTTCTCTTGCATAGCGATGATCTTTTTAACATTTTTAGACCCACTTGAGTTTAGATTTGATTGATGTCATGGCATAAGTTGATCTCTGAGCTTTTTATGGTTACGATTTTAATGAATTTTTCAGATTGTGCTTTGTATACTGTCTGTATACTAGCTGTAGTTTGTGATTAGTAAACATTCCCCTCTGTGCTGTACCCTTGTCTTGCACATATATCTACACACGATCACCAGACAAAAGGTTAATTATGGCAGGGAAGCTGAGCTTTAGTATGTAAACATCCCTCCATCTGTCCTATGAAACATTTTAAGAGGAACTGTAAACACCTGGATAAATTGATTATTGCATGTATGCTATAAATGAGGATGTTGATGGACAGAGCTTAGGTCTCACAGTGTGTTGCTTCATAATTTCATGCTTGTCAGCTTGTTGTTGTCTTGTGATGAAGTTTTAAAAGCTGTATTATAGCGACATAAACATCCAGTCACTCTGTCTTGAACCCCTGAGTCCTTTTTCAGTTAATGCCTTCTGGTTCTCCTGTCTTATTTGCTAAATGCAACTGGACCTATTTCTTAATATAAATGTTACAATAGATGGATGGATAGTTTGTCACATATATGGGCACCCTGATGTGTGGCTGCATGCAAAAGCCAGTGCAGAGCACCCCCTGCTGGGGAAAGTGTGACAATAGCGTCTCACATGAGAGGATAAAACGATAACTTGCCCATGATTTGAGTATAGCCTTTATTTTCAAGTTTTTGAGTTGGATCAGCAGCTTCTTTTGATCTTATTTAGTTTTAACATGTAAGAACAATTAATTCAATGTAGATTTCCATGGTTTTATTTCATTCTGTACAAAGGATAACTCCAAAGCCATCAAATCATCACATTTTAGAAAATGTCTGAGTACCGCTGACACTTGAATGGCACAAAGTACTTTCTGTGACTGAGGGTTTACTGTTAATTTGAGCTTGCTGTGCAGAATAGGAAGCAAAACAGATGGATTTTTTTTTTTTTTTTAAAGAGAAGCCTTAGAAAACAAAGAGCTGACCTTATTGCTTTTTCAAAACACCTTTGAGTGCACAGATCTTTACAACAATCTTGTGATCATGCCTTTTTAAAAACAGATCTGGTTATTGTAGAGTCCAACTCTTTAACATAGGATTACTTCACTCAACCAGCAGCCATTTTTCCCCACCTAACCATCTTTATTCACATGTACAAAAGTTCTAATTCTACTGTGTGTGTGAACATGTATGTTTTCTTTATGTCATTTTAAAACGGCCCTCTGGATCCCAGAGAATGCTTTAAAAATCAAGAGAATTGTATCTGAAAATGCTGTGTTTGTCACTCTCTGTTAGCAGTTCGCCAAGGTACAACTGCAAAATCTGTGAATTGCAATGTCCAAGTCTAATAGAGCAGACAAGGTACACTTTACACTGGTGCCACAAGGCTCAGGTGAATGATTGCAGTGTGACGTTTTATTGTTAAATCTGTGAATCATTTCATTTCTGTGCTACACTTGATGTGGAATTCCTTTTTTATTGCCGTTGTCATAAAGACATTTTAAACGTATGCATCTTTGAAAGTGTGTTCTATATTACAGACATGACCTGTGGATTGAGGTGGCCTTACAGCAAAAGGATGCTTGGACTGTATGCAGTCTTTCTCCTCTCTTCCTCCTCCTCTCTCTTGCTTAGTTGTAGTATGGTACATTTTAAAATGTGAGCGCCCTCTTTCTACGCCAATATACACAATCATTTGTGCATATTTTTTTTTTTTTTTTTTTTTTTTTTATACATGCTTTTGGAAAAAAATAAATAAATAAAATGCTGGTGTTGATTTAACACACTGAGTTTTACATTGTCTTTATTTGTGGTGAAATACTTAGATCTAATAAAGTTTAGCTGTAATGGAAGTAATCCAAAAGGTAATTGGCTACATTTAAGTACAACTTTGAAGTACTTGATACACTATACTTGTATTCTAATACACTGCAGTGAAAAATACTGCCCATCTTACTCTGCAATATTTATATTTATATTACAGCTTTTTTGTCATATTTTGTAATATATTTTGTTTTTGAATGCGGTTTAGTTAGTTGCTGTTCTTACTGGAGTAACTTTGACCACAAAATATTATCTGGAATTAACAAAGTATTATGAATATAGAACTGTCACGGCTGCAAAGCCAGTGCGTTAAAGGAACGGACCCAAAATCAGAGACAGGAGAAAACAAACTAAGTTTAACAAAAAGCGAGCAGTTTATTTGGCTGAAAAACATGAATACAAAATCCAAAGCAAAACTAACAGTAGCGAAAACAAAACTGGAAAGACCAGGGGTGTCGAACTCCAGGCCTCGAGGGCCGGTGTCCTGCAGGTTTTAGATCTCACCCTGGGTCATCACACCTGAGTTCATTACCAGGGTGAGATCATTTAGCCGTTTAAATCAGCTGTGTTGGATCAAGGACACCGGCCCTCGAGGCCTGGAGTTCGACACCTGTGGACTAGACTAACAGCTATGAGCAGGAGCATGAGAGAAGGTATAGGACCAAAAAAAAAAGTGAACTTGAAACATGAACATGCTCTGAACAGAATCATGGAAACCACTTGAAACCTGATGTGGAGAAAGGAAAACAGACAACCTGACAAAGACTGAATGAAAACTCACAGACTAAATACACAGAAGAGGTGATCAGGGGAAGTGGAAACACATGGGAAAACAGCTGACTGGAATGAACATAATGACAAAACACATTGAACATGGAAACACCCGACTCTTCAAAATAAAACAGGAAACATTGAGAGACGTAGACAACACAAGCTTGGCAATATGGAACACACAAACATAAAACATATGATAGACTAGGGAGACACGGAACACCAGAAGAGACATAAGAATGGATAAGGGAGATGGCATAACTAAAGGTAAAACACTGAGGCCAAGATAGAAAAAAATGATAAATAACTCTAAATATGTTTTATATTTTAGATTCCTGAAAGTAGCCACCCTTTGCTTTGTTGACAGCACAGCAAACCCTTGGCCTCTCAATGAGCTTCATGGTGTAGTCACCTGAAATGGTTTTCACTTCACAGGTGGGCCTTGTCAGGGTTTATTTGTGGAATTTCTTGCCTTCTTAATGGGGTTGGGATCATCAGTTGTGTTGTGCAGAAGTCAGGTTAATACACAGCTGACAGCTCTATTTGACAACTGTTAGAATTCATATTATGGCAAGAACCAATCAGCTAAGTAAAGAGAAGCGATAGTCCATCATTACTCTAAGAACTGAAGGTCAATCACTCTGGAAAATTGGTAAAACTTTGAATGTGTCCCCAAGTCCAGTGGCAAAAACCATCAAGCACTACGATGAAACTGATTCACATGAGGACCAGCCCAGGAAAGGAAGACTAAGAGTCATCTCTGCTGCTGAGAATAAATTCATCCGAGTCACCAGCCTCAGAAATCACAAGTTAACAGCACCTCAGATTACAGACCAGATAAATGCCACACAGAGTTCCAGCAGCAGACAGATCTCTCCATCAACTGTTTAGAGGAGACCGTGCAAATCAGGGCTTTATGGTCACTTAGCTGCTAAGAAACCACTACTAAGGAAAATCGACAAACAAAGAGATTTGTTTGGGCCAAGAAAGACAAGGAATGGACATTAGACCAGTGGAAATCTGTGCTTTGGTCTGATGAGTCTAAATTTGAGATCTTTGGTTCCACCCACAGTGTCTTTGTGCAACGCAGAAAAGGTGAACGGATGGTCTCTACATGCATGGTCCCCACTGTGAAGGCAATATGATGGTGTGGGGGGACTTTGCTGGTAACACTGTTGGGGATCTATTCAAAATTGAAGACACACTGAACCAGCATGGCTACCACAGCATCTTGCAGCGACATGCCATCCCATCCGGTTTGCATTTAGTTAGTTATTTTTCAACAGGAAAATGACCCCAAACACACCTCCAGGTCGGTAAGGGCTATTTGACCAAGAAGGAGAGTGATGGATTGTGTGTGTCCAAACCTTTGACTGGTGTGTGTGTGTGTGTGTGTGTGTGTGTGTGTGTGTGTGTGTGTGTGTGTGTGTGTGTGTGTGTGTGTGTGCGCCCGCGCGCGAGCGTGTTTCTGCTTCTTTTAGATAAATTGCATATATTGTATAATTGTTGCATTACACTACGCAATAAATGTTTCAAATACATGCAACAATAATCCTATGATATAATAAAGTACAACCCGTTGACCTTTTTACATAAGTATTCCACTCGCTCCAGGTCCAGTACTGCTGAAACAAAAATAAAATGAAAATACTTGACTTCAAATACTTCACGTTAGATTATTCTAACGTGTCATTTAAATTCAATCAGGGAATGCACGTTATTGTTCAATCTTAAAGGAAACATTGGATGACTTCTTAGACGGATGAGGACTGTTAAATTAAAAGCTGTGAATTTCGGATTTCCCAACTCTTTTTCACGGCAGCAAACGCTTCACGACGTCACAGCTGGTCCGCCCCTCCAATAATATTGTGCGCGCTCCAGAAAGAAGACTTCCACCGAGTAACAGCGCGTCCCCGCGGCTGCTCGGCTCTAATTTAGATAGTTTAGGAGTCAGAAATCCCCCCGGGATTAAATCATCGTTATTACTTGCGTTTGGATGCCGGACAGTGAAGCATCTGGGAAACATGGATACAACCTTTTCGAGCCGTTTTCTTGACTTCTTGGAAGCATAAAAGCTGGTTCCGGTGGCGATATTTTTTCTGTCAGGAAGTTTGACGTATTCAGCTGAAGATTATTTCTTGCTTTGTTTTGGTTCGGAAAAGTTGTGGACGACCGCTGGTTCCTTTCAACAAACGACATCTTTGTTACTGTCGCTAAAAACAGACCGAGCTCGTCTAATGTACGTTTTTTTGTTTATTTTTTAAATATCACTTTGCTGTTTATATGAATACTCCAGGATCTACAATTTTAGAGTCTGCAGCCCTGCGAAGTTTAAACATCGATGGACTTTATCTTACTTGGCTTCGCATGACATAACGCATCTGGTTAAAGTATATAATAAACTCAAATGTAGTACTTTTTTCTGCCAATGTCCCAATAGTCTGTTATTTTTAAGTCTGAACCCAGAACGGTGCTATCTCAATTAAATTAATCTGCACATTTTTATAGGCCAGATAGGCCTTCGTGTATTCTTCCCCGATTATGTTATATCATCAATCACGTTGCAATGCGATGCAGTTATGTTCAATGCAACAATGAGAATAAAAAACATCTTCTGCCTAGAATATTGTGGATTTAAACCTGGAACCACGGTCGAGGAAAATCTGCAAACTTAGCAGGAAGAGAGGCCATCAGAATCACGGAAATCGTACGGTCTTTCCTCTGGCGAGCTGCTACCCACAAATGGATTTCATACAGGCCATACGGTTACTGTTACACTTTGGTTTGGCAGCTTTTGTTCGTATTTAACACTGTAATGGGACACGGCTCTGAATACATTTCTAAATTCATCGATTTTTAGTGTGACTTCTAAAGATGTTTTGGAAATTTAAGTTTTCCAAGGATCCGAGGCTACAACGGCGCAAAAGTTTGCCTCTGGGCCACAGCTGGAGCTGTTTGATGTAGGTTTTCCCATCGGAACATTTTCTCTGTGAGGCTTACAGCTGCCTCTTGTGACCGTGCTTGTTTTTACAACCTGGAAAGAATCGGTTTGTGTGTGTGATCTAACTTTCCGTTAAAGAAGACAAGCCCCGGTACCTGGGGGGGTCAGCCCCGCCGATGGCACCTTTACAGTCACTCACACTCTTTGGTGTGTTGGTCTGACCGAGGACACTAATGGACGTTAACAACAGCTGGACCTACTGCGTCATTCCTGCCTCTAGACTACGGTGACCAGTCGGCTGTACGCGGGAGAACCTCGGTCCTGACCTGACCTGACCTGATCTGACCTGCCGACTCTACAGGTGAGGGTTGTGAGCTATACCTGAGAGTAGTGACAGGTGTAAATTATGCGCTGTGTTCATGCGACAGGGAAAAAATGTATATATTTGAAATATTTTTTATATCTGTCTGCCAAAAACAGAAATGTAAACTTTTCTAATTATTTACGTGGGTCGGGTTTATTATTATTATTGTTGTTATTGTTATTATTATTATTGAATAGGCTATGTCCTGGAAATTATTTGTTTTGCTGAATTAGTTGAATAAAGTCTAAGAAATTGACGGTATAAAAAGCTGGAGGGAATTGAAAATGAATATTGATTGTAGTTGTAGTATTTTCTAAAATGATTTGTGTGTGGTCTCTTGTCTTAATCAGTCAGGGTTGAAAATGCCATTCAGCTTTCCACCTTTTTAATTGAGAAAAAAAATTAAATTCATATTCCATAGTGAATATATAACAGCTGTGCTTACAAAATTTAATAGCTTATCTTCCTCAAGCATGTGTGTCATTCCATTCTGTTCCATTTTCTGTATCTATCCGGTTCGGGTTGCGTGGGCACTCCATCTCATCTGGGGGACTGCTGAGACATTTCCAAGTCAGCCAAGACATTATCTCTCCAGTGTGTGCTTTTTCTACCCTGGAGCCTTCTCCCAGTTTGGCTCAAAAAAACCTTCCTAGCACAGGACTTGGAGGAATTCTAGTTAGATGCCCAAACCGCCTCAACTGGCTTTTATCAATAGTAGAGTAGTGTCTCTGATGTGAGTCCCTCCCAAATCACTGAGCTCCTCATCTTTTCAATAAGGGAGAGCATCAGGCAGTAACTCGTCCCTGGCTTGGAGTCAGCAATCCACCCTTTTCTGGCTGAGGTTCATGGATTCAAACCTGGAGGTGCTGGTTCTCATTCCAGCTACTTAACACTTGCTTGCAAACCAACCCATGTTACGCTGGAGATCACTGCCTGATTAGTACGGAAAAACCACATCATCTGCAAAGAGCGGAGACGTGATCCTGAGGTTGCCAAAGCTGAAGCCCTCTGCCATGTGGCTATGCCTTAAAAATTCTGTCCATAAAAGTTATGAACAGAATCTGCAACAAAGGGCCAGAAGCATCATCCTAAACTTCCAAGTGATGCTGCAGAAGCATGTCAAACGAGACAGCCACAAGTTCAGAGTCTTAAGGAACTCGGGGCAAATTTAATCCACCCCAGGGGCTCGACCACTAAAGAGCTTTTGACTACTTCAAAATCAGTCACAGTAATGGGCCAGTCACCCCTCCTTGTCCCCAGACTTTGCTTCTACTGCAGAAGGTGTATCAGTGGGCTTGAGAAGTGACTATATCCTCTATTGAGGTCAGCAGAACCCCATCCCCATTGTAAACAGCGTGAGCAGGAAGCTGCTTCCCCTTCCTGAGTCACCTGACAGTTTGCCATAATTGCCAAGTGAGACCGAAAGTCTTGCTTCATTGCCTCCCCAGACTCTCAGACCCGTGTTTTTCACTATACGTTTGGGGTACGCCAAGTCTGTCCAGCATCTTCTACCACCACCTGTTTTAACTTATAGCCAGGTGGTGATCAGTTTACAGCTCTGCTCATCTCTTTACCTGAGTGTCCAACACAAACTGCAACAGGCAGATGGTCTGATAACAAAAACAATCACAAAGTCAATCCGCCTGACCAAATCACTGCTGTGGATTGCCCCCTTCCTCCCAAACTTAACCCCCAACCAGCGATTGACTCCAGGGTGGGACCCCAGTAACCCTATCCCAGGGTATCCATGCCCCTTTTTGTTTGTTTGTTTGTTTTTCCTTCATCTTGTGAATCACTCTTAGTTTGGCCCCTCAAACAGGACCAATTTGCTTTGGGAGACCATACCAGGGGCAAATAGCACTCAACAACATAGCTCCTGGGATCATGTGTGCACACAAACCCCTCCATCATGATAAGGTGGCAATTCATGGAAGGGGGGGGGGTGGCTGTACTATTTTGCAGCATACCCCCTTCTGCAGGTAAAATTAAATAAAACAACTGAACAAAAATCAACTCAACAGCTAAATTAATAACTTGTACCCAAAGCTCCACTGTGCAGTTATTTTTATTGATCTGAATTCCAGAGCAGCACAGGAAAGAGAGTGTGTCAGTGAAGTCTGAGATGGCAATGAACACCTACACTCAAGTATAGTCGTTTGACAATATTCAAAGGTCTAAATTTAAGTGTGACAGAGTTTATCTTAACTTAAGTCAATACGGGAAGTCTTTGGGCCAGATTAGTTATGGGCATATAAAAGCATAAATCTGTTTTATGGACGATAAGTCAGGACTTCTGTGTCAGAACTTCCAGATACACAGTAACGTTTGTGTATCTGCAGATGTAAGTTTGTTTTCTTAACAACTACTGTTGAAAACTAACCTTGAATGACTTCATGTTACTATTTAAAGGAAAAGAGAGAATTGATAATGAGTGATGCAATTGCTTACTAACTGCAATATTTTGCATGATGAAGTATTGAGAGGAGACATATTAGAGGATGCTTTGAAAGGCTAGGTTTAAATGCAACTATGAACCTAGAACAGAGCTCACTATAGGCTATTCCCCACGCCATCCTGGTTAGAGTTTAATTTTTGTCACATTTGTATTGAGGAGTAAGCAATGGGCCCATTTGCTGGATACATCTGACTTTGATTGCCAACTCCTGCTACTAAGACAACTTTGTTTTAAAGCTAATATACAGTAGTATATTAGCTTTAAAACAAAGTTGTCTTTATTCACAACACTTTTGCAAGCCTATCCATGAATGCAACAGAAGGTGCCAGCTTTCTGTCTTTAAATCTTTTTCGGTGGTTTTCATATTAACATGCACAATGAACATTTTGATGTACATTGTACATAAGCTTTGACTTTCAGTGTATTTCCATGTGTGAAAACACTACAGAGGACGTTCTAAGACTTCACGTAGCCAACACAAGCACAAGCTCTTTGTTGAGATTGCAATATTTAAATGTGGTGGGTTGCACTAAATGAAAAGCACATGTGCACCTGAAACAGGACAGACATCAGGCCATGGGATTTTGCTGCGAAGCCCTCAGTCCTAATGCATCACGGGCTTGAGACAGGGGACTGTGGCTGAGAAAAACAGCCTCAGACTAAACACCTCTTAAAGCAGACAGAGAAGAGAGGGTGGAGGAAAATCCATGTAAATCCTGCTAGTCCTGGAAATGCGATACAAGGAAAATAAAGCAGGCACAGCTGACTGGACTGGTACAGTGCAGCTTTACTCTCCACTGAATTCCCCGAATTCCACTTGGGAGGTAATTAAAATCAGGAGAAGCAAGAGAGAGATGAGGGTAGCTTGGGGACTTGACAGAGAAGCTTGTTGTTGTGCTGTTGACCATAAGGACCACTTGAGTTGAGGTTTTGTTTCTAAATACTGTGTTGACTGTTCTCTTTCTCACACATTTTTTTAGGTAATGCATGAGGTAATTGCTCTATGTTACCTCAAGTGTCTGTACACTAATGCAGCAGTGAGAAATACACGCTGCATAAATTCAGTGTTATTTACTTTGGAATTAGATGCTATAAACAAGTTCAAGGACTGCAGGACAAAACTATTTGGCACCTTCACCGTTGGCAGGGCAACTTGAGAGTAGCATAAGCTTGAAAGCAATGTGGCAACGCTCCGGCGACCACAGACGGACATGCCCTGCATTCCTGTGGGTGATTATTACCCAGAAAGCCACAAAGTCAATGAGTTGCCTCAGGTGCCGATGCTGCTTATTTCATGTACAGTAGAGTTTCTCGAGTTCTTGTTTTCCTTTAAGACAGCCTTTGACTACAGAATACAGACGGACAGCCTCTGCTGTTGGCTCCAGACTCAGACACTGTTCAGCTTCTTGTCTGACCTTCTTTGACTGGGGTTTTTTTTAGTCACAGCTATATTCTAAATCAAACCAGTCCTTAGTTTTCAAGACTTACTCAGCAGCTAATGATAGAATTTGTGTAGAGGGATTGATTTGCTGCAGTATATTTCAAGAAAAATAAAGCATGTGTCAAGTGTGGGTTCAAGTTTCTGGTCATAAACATCTTCCTAAGGGTGCTGTGTGGTACACAGTTTCTACATAATATCACCAGATATTACATTGAGGTATCAGAACTGGGTGAGAAACAAGTCGGTGCATTTCTGGGGGAACAGCTGTTTTAAACTGTAGTTGCTGGCAGTGAGTCACTTGTATCTGGTTGACTGAACAATATTTACTCATTATTTGGGGCATTTGTGAAAACGAAGTTTGTGTTGAGACCTCAAAGTCTCAAGAAACTCTAAAGTGCTTTGTATTTGCCTTTGCCGAATTAGTTTAAATTCCATGGTTTATTGGTACAAATATGAGGGAAACCCTCTCCATTGAAGGAAATGCCTCAGTTTATAATGCTGTTGACGCCTTGAGCAGGGCTGATAATATTGCCTTGTTAACATCAACAATGGAGTTATGACACAACCAACTTTGAGTTTTGCAGCTCGTGCAAAGGAGGCTGTTTAAAGCTGGTAGTTACTTGAAACAGCAGAAAACTCCTCACAAAGAACATTTTTCCCATATGAACAAAGCCAGAATAATCACTGCCAGGGCAGCTTGAATTTCAGCCGTTTCCAACTGTCATTCTTTCTCATGGGCAAACTCACAATACACATTCTCACATGCACTGCACACTTTCTCATTCGCCTAGCCTTGCAGTCAGAAAAACTCTTTAGGTCTGTGGTCTGCAGGGTTCAGTTACGTGCCTGCAAGGAATGAGAAGAGATTTGTGTTGTAAATGAAAAAGAGATTCTCTGAAACACATTAAACACTAATGTGTAATTTCATTACTGTAATTTCATATAAGACGGGTACAATATAACAAGTTCTTTGTCATGCCAGCGTTCTGGTCTTATTCTGCGATTCCTTTTTTTTTTCTATTGTCTCCAATAACATTTACCAGTAAGGTAGTGCAAGTTTTTAATGATGCCCTTTGTCTTATCTGTTCTTACCTCAATTATTGCACGCTTTATTCTCATAACTAATTGATTTCTGTGTTTACCACTAAAGGCTCTGGGAGTTGGTTGGCACAGCAGAGGCAACCCTGCAAGTTTCCGAAGACTGGTTTGTAGACCTCGATCACAAACAACGCCACAATGAGTAAGTCTTAGAGTATAGTTTTCTAAACAACATTAAAAACAGACACAAACACACCAATCACCATCCCCGAGGGCATAGCTGGTGCGACTTGCTTCTCCAGACAGTCAGGTGAAGAGGACTGGTTTTCAGCATTCTGGAGATAGGGGTCTGGTTCAGCCCCAGGGCTGTATGATGTCTGTCCAAGCTATACAAGGGGAATATTTTTCTTTCGTGAGCTTTTCCAGACAAGACAGAACTTGCCCTGAGATCAAATGTGGGAATAAGGCTATCAAAAACAAAGTACTTCTTTCAAGCCTCCAATACTCAGTCACAGGATAGTTTCAATAAAGCTGCAATTAAAGATGACTGATTGTCTTTTCACACCTTTTAGTGCAGAGCTCATATGTCTTTCACTTTGTGCCGTGCTCACACCACTCATTTGTTAATCCACTGTCTAATTGTCTGCTTTTTGCCAACCTATTTTCCCCTGTAGATGAGAGGCAGGCTCTCCACTCTATAATGAAGGACCTCGTTGCTCTCCAGATGACGCGGCGGCAGCCTGTGTTGTCTCATGACAGCGGTAAACCCAAAACACCAGCACAGGCCAACAGACAGGTACAGCATCAGTCCATCGCAATTTGGCTATAAAGTAAGAATTAATTATCTAAAATTTCAGAAAATTAATGAAACTGAAGAACTTAAAATCTTACAAATCAAAAACAAAACATGCTGATCCAATATGAATACACAACATCAAGATTTTGTGAGTCTAAAAACACATAAGGTGAGTTTTGCAATGTAGTTCTGAAGACATAAAGTTGTCATTTATTAGGCAAGACCCTTTAGAAACAGGTCTAAACAAAGGTTAAACCCTATAAATTTGTTTGTCTTCATAAGCTGCTTCCTCAGTTGTTGTGTCTTAAATGAATCCGTTGTAATGTTGTGTTTTGAAGGACTATATTTTCTCTAAGTCATGTAGTGAGAAATGAGTTTAATAAACATAATCATAACATAATAAACATAAATTGTTCTATAATTCAATTTAAAACCCCGAGTCTAGAGATCAGGGGGGACAAATGTGTCAAGCAAAGAATTTTTATTAGAGAAAACTTCTTTAATAGAGCTCAGTGTAAGTGTCCAGGACTATTTGACAAAATTTTTTGATGCTTTTAGTATTTCTCCTGATGCACATGGTACATAGTTTTAGCAAAATTACATGAATTTCCAAAGTCACCACCAATTTGTCAAATAATTTTTTAGCTTTTCTAAAAAAGAAAAAAGAAAAAGTGGCACTTGGCCCACCTAAAATTTAATCTTGGTGTTTGCCCAAAGCAACGTTCTGGGAAATAAAACTCGTTCCCATTCCTGCAAAAGTTGCATCTAAAGATTGATATACATACTTCACTTTTATCTGTACAGTGTGTGTGTGTGTATATATAAAGCTTATGTGAGCACCTGACAAGTTTACAAAAGAAATTGGACACTAGGGAGCAAGGACCCTAGTTTTGTCCAAAGGTAGAATGGAAAAGTTCACAAGTAGTAGAAACAAATTCTTCCTCATTTCACAGTTTTACGTGGGCTGTTTGAAGAATCTTTGCCCGGGATATAATAATGCAAATTGTGGGGGATAGTAATAGTAGTGATATGACAATATTTAAAAGAGAAAAATACATCCAAGTTAAATTTGACCCGGGTTGTTGCTGTTCATGGGTTAATGGTCAGCATCCTGAATCCTAAGCTGTAGTTTTGTCCTCAATTTCCAGTATTACACTTTGTTTTTTTTGTTTTTTTGTCCAAATGAAAGCAATGGGAAATAACTTAGTTGGTAAGATTTAGAGCTGGTGGTAGGTGCAGTTTGTTACCTTTGGACAGGACCATGTTAGCTGATCTCTCCGTTTCCAGTCGGATCCTGGCTGTAGCTTCATGTTTTCTGATGGTCAGTCAGGAAGCAATCTCCTCATGTAACTCTACAAGAAGGTGAATAAGTTTGTTTCCTGTAGAATTATAACAAGAAATTCTCTCTCTGCTTGGCTATCCATGTAATCTCGGTAACTTTATTTGCAGTTGTTACGAGTGCAAGTTCTCTAAGAAATGAAAGAGGTACACATTGGCTCGGCTTTGTGTGAGACCCACAGGTGAAGTCTAATTGGTATGATCACCACTACTCCTCAGTGCAGCCTGAACTCTCTTAGGCAAGCCTTCTTGTAATTTACTTAATTAATCTTCAGCAATAATTTTACAGACGTCTTGAGGGACATTCTTAGGATGTTGGCTGCCTTTTGTTGCCTTCTGTCTGATTCCACGCCACTTCAGTAATAATACGATCTATCATTTGAGGAGGCCAATCCATGACTGCTGGAGTTTCATTGTGTTTTTTCTATACCTATATGCTTTGGAAGTGTGTTTGGGGATATTATCACACACTTTCTAGATGGTATTGCATGGTGGATCAAAATCTGACAGTATGTTTTTTCATGCATAATTCCATCAGTTTTGACAAGATTCCCAACACCACTGGCTGCAGCCCCAAACCAGACAGAGCCTTAATTGTGGTTTACAGATGGCTGTAGACACTCATTCTTGGCCCTTTTTTCTGACGTCATTTGACGCACGTACTGACGATTTGAACCAAAAATTTGGAATTTGTATTGATCACTCTGTAAGACCTGTTGCCACTGATTTTCACTCCAGTTCTCGTGGAGTCTGGCACACCTCAGGCTTTTCTCCCTGTTTCCCTTCCTTAAGAATGGTTTCTTGACAGCTATTCACTAAGACCATTTCTGATCAGGGTTCAGTGAACAGTAGATGGATCAATTGGAGGACAAAATGCAAAGGCCTGTGTCAGGTCTAAATTTGATTTCTTTTTCTTATTTCTTAAAGACATGACTCATCCGAATCTTTGCCACCTAATTTTTGTTCTGCTTGTCTAGTTTCCTTAAAATTTTAAGGACACACTGCATAAGATATGCCAAGTGTGCAGCATATAGCTCTTCGCGAATCATCTTACTGGTGTAAGAATACTGTTTAGGGCTTAAACTTTGTTCTCATTGGCATTTTACATAGATTCAGTAAAGAAACAAGAAATAATTATGTGCTTTTCCACCGGGCCGCTAGTAACAAAGAATCAGAAGACGCAATTTAAAATAGGTTCTTTCCTAAGTTGTTAGTTATGTGTAGATACAACTTTGAGTAAAACAACATTTCTCTGAAAAGGTTCAGGTACAACGACAACTGGTCTAAATAATGAGTGAAAAAGCAGTCAATCTCCAAAAGAAAATCTTTTAAAGACTTGCATTAAGATTAGCAAACCACTGCTCACTTTTTAAAAAATTGCCAGAAAATCTGGCTCCTGGAAAGCAAAATATAAAGAAATGAGAAGTTACTTGAGACTTTTGTACATTACTGTATTAGCACTCTTTGAGCTTGCTATTTCTGCTTTCTTTCAGGACGACGTCAGGATAAAGTTTGAGTTCTCAGGAGAGAGGAGGTGAGTTTGGCGTGGTTTGCATTAACATGCATGTTGTGAATGTGTGGCTATCGTGCTTTCCAGTAGTATACGTTCATATGCAAGTGAGAGGGACTAATAACTTATGGAGGAGACATAAACACATTCACTTAGGCATGCAGCTGTTGTCACATGTTCCAGTTCATGAAAGAGCACTTCTCACAGTCTGACACACACTTCATTCAGACTGGTATGTGAGCTGGAGAAGAGAAGGGGAAAGGACTGTGGTTAGCCAGCGACTGCCAACATAAACCACAAATATGCAAGGTGTACATAGAAAAATCTGCACACACTCAAAACATCAGCTTGTGTATTTTGTTTGCATGTGTGCACGTAATTTAATGCAGTTTCTTTACCAACTGGTGTAAATCTTTCATAATTCCTTTGTCTGGATGATTCATTGCTGCTTTTCTTTTTGCAGGATCCTGGTCTTTGGACGACCTGTACAGTTTGAGGAAATTCAGCAGAAAGTCAAGACGGTCTTTGGCCAGCAGCTAGACCTGCATTATATGAACAATGAGGTAAAGTGTTATACTGTGCCCCCCCCCCCCCCGCCCCCTTCACCCAACCACCCACCCACAGCTGCTCCTTCCTCAAGAATTTGACGGATCGTTGAGTCGAGACATGTTCAGAGTCAAGTAAAAGATGCAGGAAATTGTACTTTAAATCTTAAGATGTTATGTTCTTAAATAGTAGTTGTAAATCCTCTTTTGAGGAAGGGCAAGTAATTTGGTAAATGGAAACATGAGTAATGGATCATCCGTTATCAACTTTCCAATTCTCATTCGCCCGATTGTGCCTTCCTGCATGTCTGTTTTCTGTGTTGATTTAATGTTCGTGCATTTTACGTTTGAACAGCAGCCTGTGTATGCTTGTAAATGTTGGCAAGAATTTGTTTCCATGTCATTTTGAATGTGTGTGTTCTTTTTGTTGTCTGGTTTCTTGGCAGTTGTCCATTCCTCTGCGAGGACAGGATGACCTTGACAAGGCAATCGACTTACTAGACCGGAGCTCCAACATGAAGAGCATCAGGATACTGCTTCTCACTCAGGAGCACAGCAATGTAAGACACACACACACACACACACACACACACACACACACACACACACACACAGGGGCGTGCATTTACAGCATACAGTTGCATCACTACCATTTCTCCACCACAGCGCCATGTTCTGAAATACCCAAGTTCCTGATTTACCGACACTAACTGGTTTGATGACATGAGGAAATTGTTAAATGTGTTAAAGCATTGTTCACATCTTCTGTTCTCCTATCTTTTCCCAAACTACAGGCGTCCTCTCCTTCCCACCACGTGCCATGTAAGCAGGTGAGGATCAAATCCTCCCACTCCACTGGAGATGTGAGCACAGTGTACCAAAGCTCCGAGCCCAGGGGGCGTCACCTATCAACTGGTAAATACTGTGATTTCTGGTCTATTTAAAGTTCTTCACAATTTTACTCATTTGAGAAAAAAAGAGATCTGATTGACTTGAACTGGATTATATCTCCTGAGAGTTACTGAATTATCAGTTATGGATATTTTTGTTGTGCCTTGATTTCCTTGCCTGTCTTATTTTACTCTCTTGTACTGGTGTGTCTTTTGCTTCCCCTTGTTGCAATGGGTCCTCTTCCTTTTCCTGTTCACCATCACTAGACGATGCCTGCTGGACAGCAGCCAATCAGATTACAGAATGCTATTAGTGTGGCGGACCAGTGGTCTGTTTTAGGATTTTTTTTTTTTCCCCCTCTAGAAGAGGAGGGGTCAAAGTAGCTCCTAGAAGGCTTGAGAGCTTTGCATCATAACAAGTTTAAATGCTGAAACTAGTTCTCATTGTTGCCTTATCTTTGTTGGTCAGCAAGAAGAAAACCCCCAAAATTACAACATGGATGTGTCCTCGAGTTTTTTGACTGTAGTCTCAACAGCAACATGTCCGACTTTCATGTGTACAGGAAAATAAAAATTAGTTTCAGTTGAGAGGAACAGAGCCTAACAATTTTTAAAATCAGGCAAACATGTAACTTGCTAATACACATCATTTCTGACTGATTCCAGGTTCTCAGAACACAGGGCGTAGTTCCCCACCTCCTGGCTACGTCCCTGAACGCCAGCAGAGGATTGCCCGCCAAGGTTCATACACCAGCATAAACAGTGAGGGAGAGTTCATCCCAGAAACCAGCGATCAATGCGTGAGCCATCTCTTTATTCATAATGGGGGAAAAGAAAACTTATAATAAAAATCATATGGATCTTGTGTCTTTGTGATTACGACTTTTAAGATTTGTTTACCTATGAGATTCAATTAAGATCTTTTCCGACTTTGGTTTTTAATGGGCTGTGAGGCTGACATGATGAGATTTTGTAAACATGTTCCTAAGAAGTTCAAATTAAGTTTGGGAATAAAAAGCTGAACTAAGTGCTCGGTGAATTCCCCAGATTTGCTCATCTCCATTTTCCAGTGCAGCTGTTCTACAGAAAATGAAAGTTTTCAAAAACATAGTCCTGTGTGTACGCAAACCACACGCGCATAAAAACGGACACTCTGAATTTTCCATTGTGCCCTGTGCAGGTGCTGGATCCCTGGAGCAGTGCAGAGAACTCAATTTCTGGAAGCTGCCAGTCTCTGGACAGCAACTCAGACAGGTGACAAACAGGCTCTGCCTGCTAAATGTAAAACTAACACTGATGCCTCCTACCAGGAGCTTCTCCATTACATTTCAACTACTGGTATTTGGAAAATAAAATAAATGCAATGTTTTGCTGATGAAATGCTTAGCTCATTATGGGAAGGCTTCTGAACATACCTCAGTCTTCATCCTTCCCGCTCCTCTTTCACAGCCCCTCACTGAGGAAGTCTCGCATGCACAGAGCCAAGAGTTACCCTGATAATCGTCAAGAGTGCTCAGGTAACAGCCAAGCCAAGTATCTCCATTACCTATATAGAAAGATGATTACAGCACTCATGTAATAAGACATACAATGTGTGCATTCAGTCAATACCTTAGTATGTCTTTAAAGCCCTGAAGACATGTTGGGTAAAGATTATATTATACACAATATAATCATTTAATAATAATTTATCTGTTATCTACTTTTGTTAATCAGTGTTTTCTTGTCAGTGATAATGTAAACTGACTGCAAGCTTACATGAACAGCATTTTTTGTAAGTACAAGCTACAAAATAGAGTATCAAAGAAGCTAAATTTAATGGTACGTGACACCGTGCAGCTAACTAAACTGTTGTTCAACTGCAGCTTCCTGCTGAGCTATGACACTCTGGGTGTTTGTTTTCAGATCGGGAGAATCATGTGTATGACAGGGTTGCAGGGAAGGGAGGCACCTTTCCTCGAAGGTACCTTGTGTCCCTCCCTTATAAGGACAACAGTGAAGGTGAGATTAATGATATCTACTATATATGTAGCATTTTTCAAGTAGGTAAAAATTTTTTCCTACTGCCTCCATCTGTAGTATAGCCTTCCTTAGTCTCACCATTCACAATGTTATATTAGAATCAGCCGCACTCTTTCCTGTTCTCCTCAAGGTCGCCGAACGTTTCCACGGATTCGTCGCCCTCAGGGGAACCTTTTCACTCTAGTGCCCTCAAGACGGTCACTCAACGGCAGTGAGGAGAGTCTGGGCAGCTGGCAGCAGGTCGACGCACAAGGCAGGCTACGCCCCCAGGATCGTTCTGTTCCCCATAAGTGTGAGTAAAACACAACTTTTTAATAAAAAACTTCATACGCAGTGCTTGTGACAGAGGTGAATAAATGAGTCAACAGCGCTAATTATTTTTTTTCAGCTGAAGCTTATCTCAATCATGATAGTTCCTGTTATACTGCATCATAAAGAAAAAACCATTTGATTTCATCCTCTTCATAAAATCACCCACGGGAGCAAAATTATAGTGTCGGTAAATGAAACTTGTAACTAAATTTGACAGGAAGTTCGGTCAAATGACAATTTTAACTCCGGGTACTTGGAGCCAAGTCTGCCTTAAAGACTGGATTTGAAATTGTAACTGGAAATGACCATTTAAGGAAGTTGTGTAACAGTCCTGAGATCAATTCCACCATTAGGCTGGCGTCTTTCTGTCTGTTTAGTTTGCATGTTCTTCCCGTGTTTGTGTGGGTTCTCTCTGAGTACTCCGGCTTCCTCCCACAGTCCAAAGACATGCAGTTAGTGGGGATAGGTTAACTGGAAAATCTAAATTGCCCATAGGTGTGAATGTGAGTATGAGGTGTGTATATGTGTTAACCCTGCGACAGATTGGCGACCTGTTCAGGGTGTACGCTGCCTCTCGCCCTAAGACAGCTGGGAAAGGCTCCAGCCCCGTGCGACCCTGAAAAGGATAAGTGGAAGAGAATGAATGGATACATAAAACAACAACCAACAAATGTTTTGTTTTTTGTTTTTTGTCTGTTTGTTTTCAGCGCCCAGTGCTCCGGTGACGTGGCGCCGAGGGAAGCTTCTGGGCCAGGGCGCGTTTGGTCAGGTTTACCTGTGTTATGATGTAGATACTGGGAGAGAGCTGGCTGCCAAGCAAGTCCAGTTTGATCCTGACAGTCCTGAGACCAGTAAGGTGAGGAGCTAGGAGATATTCATTGACACGGATGGTTATGCATACCTTCATAAGCAGAATTTTTTTTTTTTCACGTGTGTGGGTGTTCTCACTATTTCTCTCCCTGGTACTCTTATTTCCACGGTGACTTTCTTGTCATGCTCACATGTTGTATATTTGCAAACTTTTGCTTTTGCTTGTACATTAAAATTGTTTGTCAGAAGGTTACATCACATCCTCTTTTTACTGTATATCTCATGAATGATGAAATCGTTTTTTTCTTCTTGTTTTTTTTTTATGTCAAACTCAAGGTTGCACATTACTGACAAGTCATGAGTCGGGACCAATGTCCAGCTGAAAATGTGCCAAGTGTGACTTCATACGATAATCTGTTCGGGTCATTATGCTGGAATGTAGATTGTTAGCAGGAATAGCTGAGCATGGGATTAATAAATCAACCAACATCCACAGTTTAGCTACGGCTCTGGATTCAAGCTTCCAATTTTATTTTATCCCCCGAGACAAAAATAAAAGCCTGCTGGAAGGAAAATCTACAAACTAAAAGTGGAATGCATCGTAGAAGTTGTCCTTCCACCATCAACCCCCCTCTTCCCCATTTTAATTTCTTTTCCTGTCTGCCACAGAGAAAACACGCACTGTCACTTCCTGTATCTGAGAGCAGCCAGATATTGCAGTGGTGACGGAGGGGCAATGGGTCAGCATTGCATTGACCTCTTGTTACCCCTTCACACTCCCACTCCCACCTCCTGCTTGTAGCAAATGTGATTCAGTATTTGCTTCTGTTAAAGCAGCTTCAGTGCTGGGACCTGGGGATTAGTTTGTGTCCCTCTGAGTTCCTACTCTTCCTTTCTCTCTGTCTCTCTCTCTCTGCTGTGGCCTAATTCTCTGAAGTAAACACAGGAACTACTTTTAGGGAACTGTGCTGTTGGCTTTTATTGACTCCCTGCATTAGTTTCCACTTTTGGCTTGACTTCACATGCAGTAAAGAAAAAGTAGCATTTGTTTATGGCTGCATTTGTTTATGATGACTGTGTAATGCTAACTGATATAACAGGGTCTGGGGCGGGAATTAGCTGTAGCTGAAATCCACATTGTGCAATTTGCAAATCCATAAAAATGCAAAGATGTTGAAAAATTATAGATTTTCTGTTATTTGTTGCCCTTTCTTCAGTTTTTAATTTTCCCTGTGTTCACTGTTCTGTGCAGGAGGTCAGCGCTTTAGAGTGCGAAATCCAGCTGCTGAAAAACCTACATCACGAGCGCATTGTTCAGTACTACGGTTGTTTGAGGGATCACAATGAGAAAACTCTCACTATTTTCATGGAGTACATGCCGGGGGTGAGTCTCAGCAGCTCTCATTTTACAGATTCAGGCAGAGCAGTGATTATTTTCATGATAATCATTTGCTCAATCGCAGGCTGTGTGTTCATTTCCATTGCATGTAGGACTGAAACCAGTCGCACGAGGGCAACAAAGACACAAATGTCCACGAGTTAATGTTTTGCATTGCTGTGTTGACAATATAAACATATTTTTTTATTCAGTAAAGCGATTTGACCACTGTAGCTCACAGTAACTGGGCAGTTTTTTGTTTTTTAACTATTCTAGAAACTAGTGACAGAAAGTGACAATGTGTGATTTTACTTAAGCGGGGAAAGTAAAATAATGTTTTTCTTTACTCATATGCAGTTGTTTGTTATTGAATAACTGGCTGAGAAACACATGTTTGTTTCCTTTTCATTCTTCTGTCATCTTCAGCTTTTTAACTTGATTTCTTAGCTCATTGTCTTTACTCTTTATTGCATTCACTATCTCTGACTTGTTAAGCTGTTGTTTTAAGGCGTTACCATGTAAAACCTGTGATTTCTTCCTGTCAGGGTTCTGTCAAAGATCAGCTGAAGGCCTATGGGGCCCTGACAGAAAATGTCACCCGCAAGTACACAAGGCAGATACTGGAAGGCATGTCCTATCTGCACAGCAACATGATTGTACACAGGGACATCAAAGGTATTCCTGTTAAACTGCAGATACTGAAACATCATGCTCTGCAGAAAGAAAACGTTTAGTATTTTATAATGAGATGCTTGGTTCTTACTGCGTGTGGATGATGATTATTGACATGTAATATTTTGCATGTTTCATATCAACTGTGGCTTTCAGGTGCCAACATCCTGCGGGATTCAGCGGGAAACGTGAAGCTTGGAGATTTTGGTGCCAGCAAAAGGCTCCAGACCATCTGCATGTCTGGCACCGGCATACGCTCTGTAACCGGCACCCCCTACTGGATGAGTCCGGAGGTGATCAGTGGAGAGGGCTACGGAAGGAAAGCTGATGTCTGGTAAGACCAAAAGATCCACTTCAGTTTAGTTTTGTCCAAGTTGATCAAGGCGGTGTGTTAAACTGAAGTTGACCTCTGCACCGTTTCAAAAGGCTTGCTGACATACAGTTTATTTGCTAGAAAGAGAGAGAGGCTTAGTAGAAACTATGGAACTGATACAAATGCATGATGGTGGTACAGGTTTTGGTGTTGACATGGATGCGTTAGATGGGGCACAAAATAATGACTAAAACTACAAGAACTATATTCTTAATCTGTGCATTTACTCAAGGACTGCACTTTGAGTACATCTTTTTATGCCTCCTTGCTTTATTCTTTTGGTACACTGCTTCTTTACAGCAACATCCATACATGAAGCATTCTCTACTTCAGTTTTTTGTGTCTCTCAGTTAACAAATCAACTTACACATTAAACATAGAGTAAAAAAAGCAAGGTTTAATGTTGTCAGGTCACGGAAATCTTATTTTACATACAGATGTATCTTTACCCAAATCCTTCAGTAGACTGGCAACTTGTCCAGGATGTACCCCCTCTGTCCCAGTGACAGCTAAGATATGCTCCTGCAGTAGCTGCAGTAGTGAATGAGATCACCAGCAGTCTTTATTCACTAATAATCGGGTGTTTGTTGTTGCGATTGGTGCTGGAAACTTGTGTGAGAGTGAAACAAACACATGAAGCACCTTGATTGAAGTAACAAACTGCTAAGTTTATTGGGCAGAAACACTTGAAGATGAAATTAGGATCACACAATGAGGGAATGGGGAGGCTGAGACGTGTGAAAATACCAGGCTATTACTTGGTAAGCAGGAGTAACAATGTTCTCTCAAAAGAAAACACTGAGTGAGGAGCCTGCTGTATGAAACCCACTTTCTACTACACTCCCACACACAGCAGACCACATTCCCTCATGCAGTCTAATTGGGTGGTGACCCACCAGGCGAGTGATGTGATTGGCTGAAGGCCAGTCAAACAGGTCATTACAGAAGTTGGTATGTTCCAGGTTTTCAGTTTGTGCTGGAAGGAGAGTAATGCTCCCAGATAGGTGGCAGAGGCCATCTGCAGACAGTGTGTGTCGAAGTTTCCACCAAACACATTCCTGTAAGGCTTTAGGAGTGAGTCGCACAGAAAAAATGTGGTATTTGTTTCAACTTGTTTTGAGACTCCACTGTAAGTCATATTAAAGTTACATTCATTGTGTATGTCTTTTGTAGGAGTCTTGGTTGCACAGTGGTCGAAATGCTGACAGAAAAGCCACCGTGGGCTGAATATGAGGCCATGGCAGCGATATTCAAGATTGCCACCCAGCCCACCAACCCGCTTCTGCCCTCGCACACGTCCGACCAGGCACGGGACTTCATCCGCAGCATTTTTGTGGAAGCCAAACACAGGCCCAGTGCTGAGGAGCTGCTCAGACACCCTTTCTCCCAGATACTGTGTTGAGACCTGCGTGGTTTCTGAACTGAACCACAGAGTAGCCTCAGCAGCATGTGCAGCTTCCTTAAGATCCCAGAAATCCAGACATAGAGATGACTGAGATGTCAGTGTTAAGGGCACTGAGCTTCTTCCAGGACTCAGATACTTCAAAGAAGATTTCTCACAAGCACATCCAAAGAACACAAACAACACTGACCATGGCAGTCAACACGAAGCCTTAGAAATGCCAGTATGTGCTCTTACAAGAGTCTCCACAAGGGGGGAACAAAACACAGATTAAGTAGCTTGATAGATTCAAGCTCACACAGTCACACACACCAAATGATGCACTCCAAAGGCAGAATGATGTAGTTAAGGCTCAAGCACCAGTTGCATCAGCTCCCATGTTTACGTTCACTTGTGCAGTTATGAGAAATACCAGATATCCTTAAGTATTTAAATCTAAACATGCAGCTTAGGCTCATTTTAAAGCTACAGTGAGCCAAAAGTGTAAGCTGAACCACAGTGTCGCTAAATGGACAGGATCGCTGTTCTGTTTTCCCCATCTTGTCCATCTCCATCTTTCTGAGACAAAGAAATCTCTCTTTTTTAAGCTATTTGTGATGCACTTTTTCAGTTTTTACCCCTTTAAAATTAAGATGTTTTAGGATGGTTTAGTTATCTTGGTAAAAGGGAAGATAGGAAATTTGGATAACATCATGATAGGACACAAATACACAAAGCCTGACGATATTATCTTGAATAGACGATGATCCTCCACAACTATGAGGGTCATTTGTTTTTCTGTTTATTGCATTTGAATGGATCTAACATTAGTTTATCTGGAAAATAGTCATCCTGCAGTCTTTGAACAGAATATATAAGAAAAATCTTTTTAAAACATGAAGTAGAAATCAAGACTTTAACTGCCAAAGAGTTGTCGTGTGCGGCTAAAGTAAGAAACGCACGTTACTCCCAACTTGACCAATTAGTTTAAATTAGTTAGTTTTTTACTCAAGTTTAATTTTGAGAAACTACATTTCTGAAGCAAACTTTTCAACGATTGCCAGGTGTTTTGTTTTTTTGACATGCTTCGCTCTTTCACTTGAAACTAGTTTTCATGTGTGAGAGGTGCAAACAGGAGCAATGCAGGTGCTTAGCCTGATCTAAGAGAGATTTTTCTAACAGTTAGTTTTCAGGTAGAAGAACAATATCTACTCTTTCAGGCCGTCTTAATGCATTCAGGTAAATTCAGAAAATCAGTGCGTTTCAATACAGTCTGGGGACTGAGCTGAATAATGTAATAAACAGTTTAAGGGATGTTTAGGGTGGAACTTCACCTCGTAGTAACTAATTTTTCTGTCAGACATCCTCCTGCTGTAGCTCAGAGCAGGAGTAGATAAACTAACCTTGTATGTATAAAAGTAAATCAGATGACGCTTTTTATTGTTTGAAAAGTCAAACTAAAGGCCTTAATGTGATGGGCCTTCTTCGTGTTCACGTGTGTCTGGCCCAGACCTCCCTGACTGAGAAGCTTTAGCGTAAAGATCAATTTAAATCAGATGCACTTTTCTATAAAAGGAATGTTTGTGATGTTTTGGTTTGTTTAACTTCAAATGTGAAAATTCTTTCACTTGTATTTATATCCCCATGTCCACTCCAGTTAGATGTTTATAGGTATATATGTTTAAATATATTTTTTATATTCAGACTCTGTCAAAGCTAATGATACTTTGAGGACTTAGTTTTGTTAAAAGTGACTCATTGAAAGCAACTGGTTTTGCAGACATTTCAGAAATGGGGTTTATAAATGAAAAATGGATGGAAAACGAACTCAGGCTGCCTGGTTTTTGTTCCAGTGCAGAAAAATGTTTCCACACATCCTTAGCTATACATTTTGAAGGCAGTATTACCTGACAGGTTATGGAAAATTTGCATGATTGGCCATACTGTTTTGACTCATCTAGGAGACACATGAATGAAACCTTTAGGGGTTTAACTTACAAAAGAAATTTCTAGGAATATTTTTCTGTGAACTCAGTGTTATTAAAGCATAATTAAGTGGTGTGTGAGCCAAAGACAAACAGGATCAGAGCCAGCGCTGAATGTCAGAGTTCGCTGTTCAACCCAGACGACGACTTTGTTTATCCCAGGGTTCAGACGAGTCCAGTATTAAATGATTTTTCTGGGCAATAAGCTTGCTACTGCCGTAACTGTAATAGAAAACTATTTCTATGGGGCTGCTACATGCTAAAGGCAGCTAAAATGTGTTTTAAGTGATGCAGTTTTAAAGAAATTAAGGACCCTAGGATGATCAAATGAATACAGACTAGCTGGTAGAAATCAATATATGTAAATGTATTATATGTATCATGACAAGACTTGCAGTGCAAAGTCTAATGTATCAAATTTATTTTACAGCAAGAAAAGAATAGTATGTTATATATAAATATATACTGTATATATGTCCTTCCCTGTCTCAAAAACAAATAAATAGTTTTTAAATATGTTGTCTAATTGTTATCAGTGTATTTATATGCGTGGGAGGACGAGCCTGTCCAAACCCAGTGAGTCCTGTAAATGAAGGGACACAGGAGACTGAGCTCATTGTTGGCAATAAGAAGCTACTTGATTGATGCGCTCGTTTTTCTTTTCTCTCCCTCCCTCGCTCTGTTTCTTCCTCTCGTTTGGCTCTTTCATTCCTCTCATGAGGGAAAGCAGGAGGCAGACACAGGAAGAAGAGATTTCTACAGGCCGTGTCCGCCTGTGAGATGGATAAACAGACTGTATCGAACAAAGGGTCTTTTTTTTTTCGTGAACTGGTGTCATATAGACATTCCCTTACTTTTGAGAGGCTTTGTTTTTATTGTCTTTTCACTTTTTTTTGAGAATGGGATTATAGTGTAGAGTGAGATTTTAGGGTAAATGACAGCTTTCTTTTCTTTTGTTTCAACTAATCATTTTACCACAAATGTGCTGCATAGATTATCCATAAGGAAACCATTATCATTGATTTTAATTGGTTCAAAACTGTTTGTCAAAGCACATCCTGTAGTATTCTCATCCTATCAAAATACTTTGCTAAACTAATGACATCTCTGTCTGCTAGATAACTTAGTAACTAGTATTTGCAACTTGTTAAACATGGAGAACGAGGCCTCTAAATATCTGAAGGTTAGGATTATTACTGTGAGCTGATGATGTTAACGCTTATCCAACAAAAACTCTAGCGTGCCCTCTCTTTCTTGTCTTTAATGAGGCTGTAAATTCTGACATGTTAATGATTTTCTGACCTGAGTATAATCAAGTGAAGCTTGGGTTGTTATCTGAGTGCCATCCTCATTATGTGATGTGTAGGGTAAGCAGAGCTATCTTGTGTGTATTTGGGCCCCCAGCATTCCTGCTGACAGGCAGACTGGAGCTTGGGCTCTAAACCCCGTCTCTCTGACGTCTTCTTTGTGGCTACGCTCTGTTTGGACCTAGTGGTGCTGAGTCATATTGCTGTTCAGTCTGTCCCAGTTAAGCCCCCCTGATTTTCATTAAAACCCTTTTCCCATAAGGCCTTGCAGCTTCAGTAGAACCCAAGCATTCAGCTGTGTTTTTAACTGTCAAGTCTCCATCGGCACCAGCCTACAGTCAGTACCAGCAGTGGGAGAGTGCTCAGATCCTTTGTTTATTGCACAAGAACAGGTGTTTTCATTTATTTTCCCCAATTAGTCCTCTTTTTTGGGGGGGGGAGTGTTATGGAAATAATCAAAGTATGAAAACCTTCCCACCGTTGAAGCTGAATGAAGCAAGTAGGAGATTCAGACAGACAGGCACGCTCCACACACTCCACACACTCCTTAGATGGGATTTAATTAAGCATATAAATTAAAGGAGCTCAGTGCCCCTGTATTATATGTGACTAGTAGGGAAAATTGGAAGTAGGTTTAAGAATTTTATGTTTTTAATATTTAACTTATAACAGGATGTTTTTATATAAAGGAAAGAACCATTTTTGTATAATGGCAGAAAATTAAATCTACTTATTTTCCCTCCACAAGTCTCAGTTAATCAGCCAAGAGCCCTGCACACCAGGTAAATGTAAAGATATGGTAGGTTCATAGTAATCTCATGTACAATAATTTCTCTCAAGAAGGACAAGGAGTAAAATGAAAACTATACTGCACCATGAGGATCAGTTTACAGACAAGAAATACGCCTAGTTTTAGGCATAAATAAAATCTGCATTAAATTATGTTGTTGTTTTTTAATATTCCTAACAATATCAGTGTCTGAGTTGGCTCAACTATGCAGGGAATTATGCAAAGTCACTAAAAAGTATAATTTGTCCTGACCAAACAAGTGCAGCAGGGGTGTGAGGGACACAATCAAGCACTCTCCCCACCTGCATAGTCGTTGGGGGATGCAAGTCTCATGTTCACAAGGATTAATGCAGAAAGGTTAAATTCATCTTGTTTAATTTGTTGCAGGACATCATTTTGTGGGTGTAACACTTTTTTTTTTAAAACCCAAAGCACCTAGCTTTGATTAAGGCCTATCCCTTAATTTAAACCCTGTCTGTCCTTGATGTAGTGATGAAGGTGGGGCTGAGATAGTTGTATTTCCAGCTTGTTGGTCAGGATTCAGTTTGGTATGTGGCCATGTACATTCAGACATCAGCCAGGTTGAAGAATGGTAGCTGAGAGGTTCACACTGGGGTTTCTGGACGCAAAATGCCAGAGCAGTCAAACCTAGCTGGCTGCAGTTTTACCTTGGCCTGAGATCATTTCAGTTTTAAGATTCTGCCCCACACCCCTTCTTTTTGTAAGTCCTGCAGATGAGATGGTCTTCTTGTGCTGGATCTATGAATCAGCTGTTTGACTTAGCCCTTCATAAAACTCTTGCAGCAGGGAGCAAAGAGAAGGAGAGGTCTGCAGCACCACTTTTACTCTCTTTCTGCGTGGATGTTTAATCATCAGGTCATATTACCTCAGTGACCAGAACTGGGGCAACGGTGGTGATTGCCGGAAAAATTCAGAGGGGCGAAACAATTACTGTCACCTTAATGATGCAAGCATGCTATTAATCCTTAGAGATGGAGCCTTTTTAATCAACAAATCTCTGCCAGACTTACAGTGTGCCATCTTGTTTAACCTGCATTAAGAGATACCAATTAGAATTCAAGACAGTGCGTTGTTGTTTTTCTTCTTTACTAGCAACAACACTCAGAGGCCAAATAGTAAAGTCCTAGGGCCTTTATTCACTGTCTCCCACTGAATAAAGGCACTATGATTGGTCTACAGTCCCTGTGATTTTATGGCCTAGTAACAAAGAAATCCTTTATGAACCACTGCTGTTGTGGTTTTTACTACCTTCAGCAAGTTAATGTGCTACTGCCAGTCTGATCTTTCCAACACCAAACAAAAACAGAATTGATATTTTTTCTGGAATTTAACCAAATACTGGTACTTTTTTTTTTTTTTACCATGTTGCAACTGTTTGTTTGTTTGTTTGTTTTTGGGGGGGGGGGGGGGGGGTGCAGAGCCCAAATGTAGAACTAAACAAAAGGCAAGCCTTTATAGAGGTTGATCAAGGTTCCAAATGTGATACAAAAAGTCCAAAGAAGTAGGAAATGCCAGGAAACATGAGGACACAAGAGCAGGACACACACTGAGGATTACACAAACGACACCAGAACAAAGAACAGAAGGAAGAGTGAGGTTTCTATAAACCCAGAAGGCTCATTAGGGATAAAGCACAGGTGGCAAAATCAAACAAAGGTGAAGAACAAAAACTTGCATGACCAAACATGGATACAAAAGACTTATATGAAATATATAAAATATAAATTAAAGATAGTGAGAAGGGAACACCTGAGGAGAAAGACATGAACACAGAAAGAGGAGATAGAGAAAAGAAAGAAACTTGCTACACAGTTACCGTAGCTTTTCTCATTAAAATTACTTAGAGTTATTTACTGTATCTTGTCAGCAACATAAAACCAATATTACTCATAGTTTTTTCAGCAGTATTTCCCTAAACCTTTAGTACTTTTGTGTCTTTTTCAGCTCTGTTTTTAATAATATTATTGTCATGCCAAAATACTCTGTTCTTGACATGAGGGATATATTATTGCAGAAGGAAATGGGCACTTGGTCAAAATCGCATTTCCATAAATCACATCTTCTTCAAAAAGATCAGCTGAGGTGGTCTGAGGTAGCCAGCTCTGTGGTTGTCAAGGTAATGGATGATAATGGTTTTGCAATGCAGACTCTGTTAGTCCTCAGAGTTCAGATTAAAAGGCTTTACTCACCAACTCCCTTCCTCCCCACATCTCACCACCTGACCCCACTCATCTCTGCCATCCATCTGTCTTTGGAAACAGCAAGACATCTAATAACCAGACACAGTGAACATCTCCAAGTCTTAACCGTTTCATTGAGAAGTGTTTTTCTTCTTTCTATTGAAAGGCAATAGATGTCTGTCTGTCTGTCTGTCTGTCTGTCTGTCTGTCTGTCTGTCTGTCTGTCTGTCTGTCTGTCTATCTATCTATCTATCTATCTATCTATCTATCTATCTATCTATCTATCTATCTATCTATCTATCTATCTATCTATCTATCTATCTATCTATCTATCTATCTATCTATCTATCTATTAAAAGCTCCTGCTTTGAGATGAAGTGTTATAGATTAATATTTAATGGCATATATAATGAAAAGCCTGGGTCTTAAATAATCAGGTGCCATCTCATCTTTATAGTACCATAAGGTACTATAAGGTAAGATACCTTATAGTACCATATCACACTATTAGAGCACTTCACTGTAAAAGAGTACTTTATTGAGTACTTTATTGATCCCCGTGGGGAAATTCCTCTCTGCATTTAACCCATTCACTCAGTGAAGCAGTGGGCAGCCATTGGGCGCCCGGGGAGCACTGCAGGCTTGCTTGTTGTTCCTAGAGTAATAGTAGAATGGGAGGCAGAGCCTTCAGTTTTCAGGTCCCTCTTCTATGGCACCAGCTTCCAGTTTGGATTCGGGAAACAGACACTATCTCTACTTTTAAAATTAGGCTTAAAACTTTCCTTTTTGCTAAAGCATGTAGTTAGGGCTGAATCAGGTGACCCTGAATCCTCCCTTAGTTATGCTGCAATAGGTGTAGGCTGCTGGGGGATTCCCATGATGCATTATTTCTTCTTCAGTCACCTTTCTCACTCACTATGTGTTAATAGTAGTGCTGTCAGCGTTAATCTCGTTAAAATGACCTTAACGCCAAAACCGCATTAACGCGACAAATCTCCATTAGCAAGTTAGCGCAGCTCGCCCCGTGCGTGGGGCTGCATGGCGCTAATGCATTAACAAGCTAACTGCCGTGCAGCCCCACGCACAGGGCGAGCTGCGCTAACTTGCTAATGGAGATTTGTCGCGTTAATGCGGTTTTGGCGTTAAGGTCATTTTAACGGGATTAACGCTGACAGCACTAGTTAATAGACCTCTCTGCATTGAATCGTACTTGTTATTAATGTCTGGCCCTCTTCCACAGCATGTCTTTCATCCTGTTTTCCTTCTCTCTTCCCAACCGGTTGTAGCAGATGGCCCCGCCCCTCCCTGAGCCTGGTTCTGTCGGAGGTTTCTTCCTGTTAAAAGGGAGTTTTTTCTTCCCACTGTCACCAAAGTGCTTGCTCATAGGGGGTCATATGATTGTTGGGTTTTTCTCTGTATGTATTATTGTAGGGTCTACCTTAAAATAGAAAGCACCGTGAGGCAACTGTTGTGATTTTGTGCTGTATAAATAAAATTTAATTTAAACTGAATTTAACATACTTAGTTGAAAATGTATTTTCTCCAATCTGGGTAATATGAACTTTTTCATCATACTTTAATTTTCGTTACTGATTAAGCACATTTTATAATAAATATTCCTATTTAGGATGAGTTCATGAATAATGTTATGCCCTTTGTTATATAACTACTGCCCTAAACTGTGATTGAAAGAGCAGTGACAACAGCTCTTAGATTCTCTCCACACAACTGACCCTGTGAAATCATTTGACCCCAGTCTCAAATGATTTCACAGGCTTTTGTTGTGCACACTTCCAATACACTCAGCAATGTTTTTAATATACTAATCTTTCTTTGTATCTGTACCTGCTCCACCTGCCAATCTAAAGTTATTTTCTGATTAGAGAGCGAAGATCTCTCCCCAGCACCCTTTTGTTTGATCAAACTGTGTTTCTGTTTTTGTGAGAGCGCATGTGTGGTCAGCTTGAATTGGTGGCCAGACCCTGTCACACAAATTCCTTTTCATTCAGCTCAAACAGAAAGAAAGAGAGGAAGACAAAAAAGGGTGAAAGTAAGAGTGTGAGAGAGAGAGTGAGTTAGAGGCTGGGGAGAAGGGAGGAGAAAGGGGGAGAGGGAGAAAGCCAAGAGACATTTGTAGTTGAGTGGACGAGCACAGACAATCCCTGGCACACAGCTTTTTGAGTGTCATGTAAACCACCCCTTCGCTCTCCCTTTTTGTCCCATTCACTGCCTGCCACCCTCCCTTCTCTCTGCCCCACCCTGTGGTCTCTCTGCTTTGGTCTTGGGGGGGGTTGGTTGCCTGGCTGTATAAAAGCCCTGTTTGTGCCCAGAACGAGCTCCATTCCCCAACATGGAGAGTCAGAGAGTCCAGTCCTCGTACAGAAAGCGTTTTGGGCCCCAGAGCTCGAGCAGCTCTGGAGTCAGAATTGGTGGCCTTTCTTCTAGCCGCCTCTCCTGGCATGGCACCCCTCGCAATGTCACCCACTCCAGTCCTGTGTCGCGGATCTCCCTGGGCTCAAGCAGCACAGCCCTGCTGCTGGGGAGCCCCGTTGACCGGCTGGACTTCTCAGCTGACTCTCTGTTGAAGGCCCAGTACAAGGAAACACGAACTAACGAGAAGATGGAGATGATGGGCCTGAATGATCGCTTTGCCAGTTACATAGAGAAGGTGCGCCTGCTGGAGCAGCAGAATAAGGTGCTGGTGGCAGAGCTGAACCAGCTGAAGGGGAAGGAGCCAAGCCGACTGGGAGACATCTACCAGGAGGAGCTCAGGGAGCTACGACGACAAGTGGATGGTCTCACCAACAACAAGGCTCGACTGGAGGTCGAGAGGGATAACCTGGCTGCAGATCTGGCTGTACTTAAGCAGAAGTAAGAGGGAGCAGGGCAGGACTTCTGTGGGTGGAGGATCATGTAGATGTGATGTATGATCACACAGTAGTACCACCCATTTGTATCTCTTGTAGAGATTGCATATGTATGTATAAGAATAATGAAAGAAATGCAAACTCCTTTTGCTTTCTTTTTACTTGAATGCACACTCTAATAATCAAAGACTTGATTTTTGTGATATCATTGGCATTTTGTGTTATGTTTAGGGTTACAAGCTAAAATTTAAATGAATAACCATTTTTTTAAAAGATGGAGGAGTAGGAATGAACCCCCTATGTGCTTCCTTTACTCAAATATTATAGATTTTTTAGAGTTATGTACTGAATTTCAATTTCATATTTCATATTTCAGTTAGTGTGCAGATGTTTTGGAGCCATGTTTATGTTAAACCTTTCCATGTTCTTGATTAAAGCATAGTAGAACCTGAAACACACTCTGAAAAATATATTTGGACTGTGAAAAAAAACCCCACAAAGTGTGTTTTCTAGACAAATGCTTTTGGTTAGCTGGTCTTTGATTGGAAAACACATTCAGCTGGAGTAGATTTTATGTATTTTGGCACAAAATAAGACAAACTCTTTCCAGTGGAAAGGTTTTTTTTCTTAGTTTTCTTTTATAATTGCCAGTTCATTTATATGCAGATTTCAGACCCGCTGGAATGCAGCCCACTGTGCTCTGCCCCAGCTTTACTCCTGGATCCCTCTTTACAAACTTGATCCTCGCTGAACCCCTTGTCCCCATTGAGTGAGTGCGAAGGAATGAGGGAAACACAATGGTAGCCCAACACAAAGGGAACGGCCAGCCGGGCAGATGTTTACTAGTCCCCTGTTACTCCAAAATACTGATTCACTGCCATTGCATATGCACCTTTTTTTTTTTAAATTTAGATGCATATGTGGCATGAATCTATAATTTAATCTTGTGAATGACTGACTTGAAGCCTCTAATGGTTCGAAAGGTCTCTCTCACACTACATCCTCCGATTACCACGCAGCTGCTGGTCCTCTAAAATAATGCAGCATGAATAGTGATGATTCTGGTCAGAGGTCACTTTTGTGATTCATGCTGCTCTTCTTGAAGCCCTCTATTCAGCAATCGCTCCATGAAGCCATACAGATGCTTAGAGTTCCATGTCACTGTGTGCATGGCAGATGGATTGTAGGGTGGTGCCTATCTGTGCACGAGGCTGTGCGTAGATGCGTCCTTTTTATGTCTCTGTGTGTGTCTGCTCCATCCCGTGGGAAAGGCTTCTGGCTGCTAGATTCGAGTGAATGTGTAATGATGCGTAAGCTGCCCTTTCAGCTGAGCCCCGCACATCCCCAGCAGCATGGGGAGCAGCGGTAAAGCTGATATCGCAAATCTAATCGATGTGCTTAAATATATGTTTTTAGCCCTTGCAGATGATACTCTGTTAAACATAAATGAGAAACTGTAAAAAAAAAAGTTTAAATCCGTCCACGCTTGTTTCCTTCTTGCTGAGTTGTGAAGGAGTTGACAAAAAGGCATACTCATGCACAACAAGTTAACTCAAAATAAATGCCGCGTTTATGATTTTTTTTGTCTATAAAAGTATTTTGCAGAGCAAAAACTGGAAAGACTGGATGTTCTATTAACCTACAAAAAACAAATTTGAGTAATTTTTTTTTATTTTGGGGATTTTTCTCCTTTGTGTGACTTAGACTGCAAGATGAAATCGGGCTCCGACAGGATGCAGAAAATAATCTAAATGGCTTCAGACAGGTAATTCTGTTCCCTGAAATCATCAACTAAATAATTTAGACGTTCGGTATGACTGACTATCCAACTTCATCTCCCTGTGTGCTCATTTCTTGCATAGGATGTGGATGAGGCATCTTTAAATCGTGTCCAGCTGGAGAGGAAGATTGATGCACTGCAGGACGAGATAAACTTCTTGAAGAAAATTCATGAGGAGGTAAGAATACAACTGAAGGAATAGAAGTCACGGAGGAGAAATATTAAGGCACCAATAATTGCCACTAACCACAATCAAATTTGGACTTCCTCCTTGCAGGAACTGCGTGAGTTACAGGAGCAGATCATGGCCCAGCAGGTCCATGTTGATCTTGATGTGTCTAAACCAGACCTGACTGCTGCTCTCAGAGACATTAGGGTCCAATATGAAAACATGGCAAGTTCGAATATGCAGGAGACTGAGGAATGGTATCGATCCAAGGTGAGAAGAATTAGCTGTCTGACATAAAACACATATTGTATATGTGTGACAATTCTTTTTGTATTTCCTGTGAAAATTAAAAAAAAATGCACAAAGATAAAGATAATGTTTCACAGCTAATAAGCTAATGCACACACCACATACGAACGAGCTGTTTCACCTTTGTACACAGTTTGCTGACCTGACAGATGCAGCCAATAGAAATGCAGAAACCCTCCGCCAGGCCAAGCAGGAAGCCAATGAATATCGTCGTCAGATCCAAGTGGTCACCTGTGACCTGGAGGCTCTTCGTGGCACAGTAAGTACACCAGATCCCGCAGATTACACAGACATTTTGAGTTCACAAATTACACTGCAGTCAGATGGACTTTTGGCAAACACACACTTTTTTGTTGTCTATAAAATAGCCTGTTAAAACTATAATTCTATTTAAGAATGAGTCACTGGAACGCCAGCTCCGGGAAATGGAGGAGCGCTGTGCCATGGAAACAGCGGGATACCAGGATACAGTGAGCCGACTGGAGGAGGAAATCCAGGCACTGAAAGAGGAGATGGCAAGGCACCTGCAGGAGTACCAGGATCTCCTCAATGTCAAACTGGCTCTGGATATTGAGATTGCCACATACAGGAAGCTCCTGGAGGGAGAGGAGAGCAGGTGAGTTAGAGTTTGTCTGGTCAGATTTAACTATAAATCATAGTATGTGATACTGATTTTTATTTATTTTTGTCTCTTTTCTTCCAGGATCACGATTCCAGTTCAAAGCTTTTCCAACATGCAGTTTAGAGGTCAGTTTAAATTTTGAACCTCGGTATTTTCTTCCCTTGACTGATTAAATTGTTTTTGCTGTAGAATACCAGCAGTTAAACTGGACAGTATTTATTGGTTAAAAAGAGATTAATCCTGTACCTGTACTCTAAACCAAATGTGAACAGAGGATAGTGTTTCAGCAGGTTTGGTCAGAGTTAATATCCTTTCACTCTCCCTGTGTTTTTCCCTTAGAAACTAACTTGGACACTAAAACTCCTGAGGCCCATGTGAAGAGAAGCATCCTGGTTCGAACTGTGGAGACCAGGGATGGGGAGGTATGTGGATGAACACAAAGAGCAACACTGGATCGTACAGACATAGCATACCTCACTCTCCTCACCACCAATTTATTTATTTAACTTTAATTTATCTTTTTAATCTGCACACATTTCTCATTTTCCATGGCATGTCAGTGGTCTGCAGCATATGTTCTAGGAGTCATAAGGACAGAACTTGGCAAACTAACTATATTCTGCTACTGTAATCAACCAGCCACTTAGTAAACCGAGTGAATTAGTGCTTGTATAAGTCTTTCACACTGCTTCAGGACGATCTGCACATTGCACCTCTAACCCATTCCCTCTGGAGGGCAATGTTGAACTCTTCTGCAGATTTTCACAGATTCACTGTGGCTCAGTACACCTGATGCCTTGTGCAACTGATACTAAAAACCCACGAGAGATTTGTTCTTTTTGTTATTTTTAACTGAATTTTTCCCCTTTTCAGATCATTAAGGAATCAACCACTGAACACAAAGATCTTCCTTAAAGTTTCAAGACCAGCTCATCCATATTTTCCTTAGTTACTACCTGGGGATTCTGAATGTGCATTATTGGATATTACTACCATTTTTATTTGTTTGTCTCCAGACACAAAAGCTACCCCATCAAATTCACTGCATCCCTCTCTTTTCCCTCCTCCATCACCTGCTTCTTTTTATTGCAACCACAATATAACCACCGATTGTACTTAGTCTCCCTTGTCAGAATTTCTCCTGAAAGATATCTCGGTGTGGCTTTGTGTACAGCTCCACCATAAACCTGAAGTGTTTGCAGCCCAGTCACCTTACACCATCTTTAGATTTTTCCAATAAAAATTAAGTAAGCTGTTTTAATTTTAACTTGAGCTGACAGGACAGATTTTTAGCATTGATTCTGATTAAATGACACAGAAGAGGCACAGAATCATAGTGATTATGTTTAGCATGTAGCATGGTGGAGATTGATGTGCAAGTGAAATAAAGGAGGGAGTTGCAGATGCAGACACTTTAAATGGATTTAGGCAAGTACTGGCAGATATGTGTGTGTACTGCAGCTTCTGTCAGAGCATGTGAGTCTGAATTGTTGTTTTTTTCTTTTAACCCTTCGTTTGGTTTTATTTTGATTTTTCACTCCCTTTGTTCTAGTCTCTACTTGTTCATTACTTATTGAATGTAAAGTATAGCACACATGCATAGGTAGATACATTATATGCATTGCATTGGAATGACTGCCCAAACAAAGCTATCTCTGCTGCTCTGGGGACTTAAATCTGCACAACCAGATGGAAGTACAAATAAATGTGCAGATACAGGTCGTGAGGGAGTAACTATGGCGACTTCTAAAGCGTTCATTCGCTCTATAAAAAGTGTAAGAGCTTGTCAGCAGCACCATTTGTGTGGGGCCTCTAAAATGCCCTCCATCACTGTCCTTTCACTCCTCTGTCTCTTCTTTAGCATCCTCTGCCTCTTGAACACAACCTGATAAGGGCAGAGTTTTTTGACACCAGGATGCGTCATGACATGCCCACTTATCCTGTAGCGATAACAGGAAAAGACAGGCAAGTTTACAGGTGTGGGTACTGACACGGCTTTTGCCCTGCAGCCTCCACCAAGTGTCAGCCAGCTCCTGTATTTTAGGCTGATAGCAGAGGAAGACACAGAGACCATGCGGTTGTTATAATAACCTCACATATAAACTGTGCTGCAGTTCCGACTTTTCCTTTTCTTTCTTTTTGAATGGGAGGAATTTAGATTTTTTTTAAACTGCTGGAAGCATAGATGGACATCACAGTTCAAACGCTGTAATCCAAGCCCCAACTTTTGTTGAAACCCCCACAGACTGAAGCAGTGTTGACAGGACCTGCCACTAATGAGAGTGGTGCTACGCCAAAGCCGGCTGTGTCTGTACTTGTCGCCAAGGACACCATGTGTTCATGCCTAGCACCCTTTACACTGGAACTTTCACCCCCATCCCTCAGCCACTTCTCCCTTTTCCTCTAATAACACTTAGCAACTTATTTTGTTTTACTGAATGTCAAATAGAAGTTTTTGCTCCTTTGCTCTTTAGAAACCTCTGCAGGTGTGAATATAACATTAGTTTTGACCAGTGCCATGAGCTGTGATGTCATGTTAACAAAAATAAAACAATTTGTTTGCTGATCCCTCTTGTTTTTTATAAAAAGTCTGTCCTAACAGTGTTTTCATGTGTTCATAGTCATGGTCCTTTGCCTCTCATACAAGCCTGACACATTCATACAGTATATCAGCTCTCATCACTTTCAGCTGTGTTATGTATCCTGACAAGAGGGCTGACAGCAGCGGACAGATATTATTCATTGTAACTGATTGTTTCTGCCCTTCAAGCAGGCTGTACCGCTGAGCAGATGGGTTCACTTCAAGTTATGTCATGGCCCTGTGTGAGTTTCACTGTATGTATGGGCCTAGATATCATTTGTGGCAAAAGATAGTATGGCTTGAGATGCAGATAAACATTTTTACTGGACTGATAAACACATGATCTCAAAAAGTGAGTTTCCTACATTGTCAGAGGTGTCCTTATACGTCATTTGGGCTACAATTTGAGTTTGAGTTTTTAAAGGATAGATATTTGGATTTTTTTAAATTATTTTTTGGCTTTTGACTTTTATTTGCAGACAGGAAAGAGAGCAGGGGAAAACACATAGCAAAGGGCCACAGACTCGACACTAGGCCACTCCATTTCAGGCACCTACACAACCATGTCTGTCTCAAACTACTCGTCAGGTGTTAAAATATAAACTTTTTTTGCTCCTGAAATTATCCCTCTTATTGATACTGGCCACTAGTCACTAATTTAATTTAAAGTTTTAATGAAAGCTTAAAGACTTTTTTTAGGGATTATTTTTTGCACATATTCACTGTCTTTGATTTTTTTTTTTTTGATTTTTAAAGATACAAAACTATATAAACTTCAGATTTTTTATTTATTTATTTATATCTATTTATTTATTCACTGCACAGGATGTTAAATTTTTTTTATTTTTATCACTTTTTCTTTTTTAATCTCCAAACTGTTATGGAAGGATTTATTTTAGTAAGCAAAGCATGTTTTGATGTACCAACAATGGGAATAGGAGTACTGTTGTAAGACAATTTAAAAACAAAAGACAATTTACTCTTTTTAAGGAGTTGTAACAGGCTCTGAATCTGGTCTGTTAACCAACAGTTACTGAAACGGGTCAAGCTTGTGCTGCACTCCAGTGGGTGTTTTTAGTTATAGGGTTCAAACTATACTTTGAACTCAAAGGATTTTCTTTGCCTTAAATAAGGATTAACAAAAGCAGCTAAAAGGCTGAAAAGACCAAGTAATAAAAGACTTTAAATGTGATTCATTTGTTTTCCCTACTCTTGTTTGTCTTATGGTTTTGTCTGCCAAATTTATCAAGAAGTAAACTGTCTCGAAATGGTGAAAAAACATGTCTAAGTATGATCTGTTAAAGCAAACATTTGAGTAAATGAAGTAAATGCAATGTTTTTCAATACCTAACATGAACACGGTTTTCCTCCTAAATTTAGAAAAACGTCACACCCTGCCTCACTGGCATTAGTGGTGAGTTCTTTTTATTTTCTTACCAGGTGAGTGGAACATGTGTATTAACTCTATAATTCCCTTTGTATCATATTTGATACGTGAATTTCTGATACCTCTATCTCATCAACAAGATCAATACTTGCCATAATTTTAAAATGAATTTTCTGGTTATTTTTTATGGGTTGGGTCTTACAGGGTTAAAGTATGATCCAGTAACCGTCCGTAAGCACAGCATGTGTCTGTTTTGTCCAGCTTTTATCAGAAGAATGGAGGTTCTCAGGTCTTAACTGAAGGCAACCCTGAGCTGAAGGAATTCCAAGCAGATAAAACTCTCAGGCAATTGGCCCCATTTCCCATCTAGTCCTTTTCCACAAGGTTGAGAAGGTACAAAGGGTTACAGAGACGAGCATTTTTCAGGCTTATCTTTTTACGGTGGATGTGAGGTAGCAACAGCTGTCATGCATGCATATGTTATGTACAGAAGTCACAAGTGCACACAGTGCCAACACCTTTTTTGAACTATGTAAATCCGAATATCAAGAGAAAAAATAAACCTCTGAAATTGATTATTTTCACCAGGAAATTCTATGTTTCTCTAATAAATTCTGCAGAGATACTCAACTGAAAGAAGCCGACTAAATCTTGCAGGTGAATTACAGAGAGGATTTATCTACACCATTTAGACAAACAATTTGGATTAGCTTGTTCTAGCGTCTCAGTTGTTAGGATTTGCTGCAAAATATGGTTCGAGTCACACGGACGACAGAAAAGACTCTCACAGCGGCCGTTTAGAGTATTTTGGCAGTTGCTTTTTTTTTTTTTGCCCAACAACAGGTGATTCGAAATGATAGAATTACAGCCACGGGAGATACTGTCATGAAAATTTTAAAGTGTGTATCTGAGATCAAAATGAAGGTTGAGTTCAAAGGCTTGTCTGATCCCACCCACAAACACCAAGTAAAGGGCATCTTTACTAGAGGAGGCAGATGGTGCCTTACTTTACACTCCTGTCCCACATGTCTGTTAATTTGTAACTTAACCCACTTTTGTATCATTGGCATACCAGCTGGTATTATCTAGACATTTAAAGCTTAAACAACAAATCAAATTACTATGCAAATACATTTAAAAAAATTATACTTGGATGTTCCAGAAGATATTCAGGAAAGTTAGAAATTACACAAGCACCTAGATGCGAAACTAAACAAAAATATTTCACCTAATTTTACATATTCCTAATTGGGTTTTTTGTTTTTGTTTTTTGTTTTTTAAGACAAAAATAAGACAATCAAATCACACTGGAGTGGTGATAATACATGTTCATTAACTTCTCATAGAGGAAATAATCAGGGTGATGGCGAATCAGGGCAAATTCACGTGTATAGCCTTCCAGTCAAAGCTCTTTGTCTTTCGTTGCCCTCTTTAGTGCACATTCCTGTGTGAGAGCCCTTTGGTGGCTCTCACACCACAGGGTCATGGGGAGGCATGTGTGCTCCTTGGTTAATTTTAGCCCTCATTTCATCAAGGCCGTTGAGACAAAACACAGAGCCACTACCTCAACCCGTCTAGTGAAAGGTGAACCGTCTGATCTCCTAACACCTTTTTCTGTCTAGGTTTCAGTGAACACATGTCTTTGGACAAAGTGGAAGGATGACTTCTTAAACACATTTGTCTGCTGGCAGCTCAAAGGGTCATGAGTGGCTTCCTGGTGGGTTTCTGTCACATTGTTTGAGTTTTTGCATGGTGAAGATTAGAATAACATATTTACATAGACTCTAAAGATTCAAAAACCATTTAGACATATTGTAAGTGACCGTATTTTTTTACTAGTGGTGGACAAAACACAGAAAAATTTGCAATAAAAAGAGGAAGGCCCAATAGATATAACTCAGCTCTGTTCAGCCTGCTTTGTCTGTGAAACTCTTTTGTGTTTTTTTCCAAACAAAATGTGCACATTGTGTGAATTTGAAAAAGGCAGCTGCAGCCTGCAGGTGACCTTTAACTAGGTACACAATAGAAAGTCTGGCCACGATTTCTGCTCCGTCCCAGAAGACAGTGCCAGGTAATCGTGTCCTTGCTGCTCCAATTTGAAGTTAAGGATAGGATTGAGGCCTTTGAGTTATAAGACTAAAGCCCAGGCAAGAACTCACAGTATGAAAGCTAAACCCCATCTAGCTTTTGATTTAGTCAAACTTGAATGTTTCATTTTTGCAACTCAGATCGAGTCACACTGTTTGAGTCTGCATCCTCACGTCTGGCTGTGGCACAATAAAATCCAGACTGAAAGTTTCCAGTCTCACAGTCTCAGGCTTGTTAAACACAAAGTAATCTATCTTCTCAGTTTACGACCATGTTTTGAATCCCTTTTTCTTTTTTTAGTTTTGACAGTTCAATTGTTTCTGCAGTGGCACTTGCGCGCCTAACCGGTGCAGTGTATAATTCCTTTCTCCCACAGAAGTCCTGGATTACTTTCACCTACAAACTTAAAATGTGCTTTATGAACAATTTAAAAAGGGATAAAAAACCTCTCACAGAGGCACATGTAAACACAAACAAATGAGTGCACTTTTAAGATTACCATCACTAGTTTAATATAATACTTCAGAGGTGCAATGGCAGCCACAGAGTAAGAAGATGCTGCTATTTTCAGCACAGTCTTCAGATGTAGGGTGAAGCAGAATAGACTGCTGTGGGTCTGCACTCTATCATTGTCAAATCACTGTCGAGCTATCCACAATGCCATAAATAGATAATGTCAGTATATACATTTCAAAATAAAACATTACTTCAATGAGAAACAAAGTACAAACAGCTATTAGATAAAAGATATGTAGCGCCTAAGGAATAGGGTGCCAGAAATGTAGAAGAAATAATTAATATGATTACAAAACCAACCAACCTTGGATATCCAGGATTACTAATAACCAAATTCTTCATAGTTTTTCATCACAAATATCTTCTAACCTGACTGACAGTGATGCTAATGAGTAATGTTATGGGATCGCTTCCCTGAATTAAAATTCCATACGGTATGTCTTCTAAGGTATATCTAATATATATGTAGAGAGACTTAATACTTATATATACATAACTGATGCTTCCGCTGTCTTCTGCCTTCACGCTGCTGATGGGCGACAGGGGGTGGTGCAAGGGGAGTGGATTGGGATCGGGCTAATGGGAGCTTCTTCACTGCCATCCTTATCGCGCATTGTCCAAAACTTGAGGGAGAATGCAGCGATTATAAAGCAACGAACGGATTCTGCGCTCTGCAGCTTTTGTTCACAACTTGTCCCACAACAGGTAACCTCACTAAGGAAAAGACTTTCGAATCGGTTTCATACAGCTTTTGTTGTATCCTAGTCTACTTTTTACCCCCACGTTATCAGCGTGCAACATCCTGCAACTGCTATTGCCCTGGCAACCAGCCCTCCTCTCCATCATTCTCTGGCGCTTCACCCCTCACCATCAGAGGCAGGCTCCGAGGGAAGCCAAAATCTGCCGCTTACGCTCGCCCTCCAAGTGGAAGTGGACCCTTTTGTTCACTGGCGTCAGTTCAAATCTCTTTGCTTTTTTACTTATCTCAGGTTCATGTGTCGGAAGTGTTTTCTCTCAGCATCAAAATGCCCGTGAGACGCGGTCATGTTGCGCTCCAGAACACTTACTTGGATACTATCATCAGGAAATTCGACGAGCAAAGTAAGTGCACATGAAATTAGTTTCAGTTATGCGTCTGTGCTGCTGTTGAGGTCCGAACAAAGGGTGTGATATTTAGATTCCAAACGTTTTACAAAATACATATTTAGTTTTCCCATTTTAAACATTTGGACTGGTTTTTGCTGCGATGGTTTAGCTCGCAAATGCTTTAAATAAATCCGAAAGAGATGTCAGAGACGGGCGAACTCTAATTTACGCTGAATTAATTACCGTACATTCTCTATTTTAAAAGGGATAAGTGTGCTCTTTGTCTATGGGAAAAGTGTTTCTGACAGCTAGTTCATCAGTAGGAGTGGTAGCTTGTATTTATTTCAGAGCTGTTAGTGTATCCAGTTAAATCTTGTTGGTATAGTTTTGTTTGCTTTATTTTTCACACGTCTGTGTTTGTTTGTCGGTCAGTCTCATTGCTTGAACAACTGTTTACAACTTGCATAGTTCCCATTTCTGTATAGCTGTATATCTCAGATTTCTGTAAAGTTATTTATTTCATATTCTGTATAGTTTTTCATATTTATATCCTGTTCATAGCCTGTACATAGCCTGTACTCACTACAGCCTGTACATACTTATAGTTATAGAATATTCACAACATACTTCATACCGTGTACATTATAACATACCATAATAGACCCATTTCTGTAATATACTTACATATCTATACCATTGCTAATATATATTGTAATATATCTATATCACTAAAGCACTTCTGGATGGATGCAAACTGCATTTTGTTGCCCTGTACCTGTGCATGTGCAATGACAATAAAGTTGAATTCTATTCTATTCTATTCTATTGAACAGATGGTAGAAGGACAGGCTTTTTATATTATAATAAATTAACACATCTTATCTTATCTGTATCAGTAATGCTGACAGAACCCAGCTGCTGCTTTTATGTTTGCGGGGTTGTTGCACCTGCATGTGAGTTTGTTTGTGAGAGCTCACCTTATGACTTACATTGTGTTCCATTAGCTCACATGTTCCAATGGCTGGAAGAAGAGACCACCTCTCACTTATTGGAGAGGAAAAAATCCCTTTCCCTGAAACCACAAAGGCCTCTGATAGAACACATATGTTGCTGTCTTCTTTTGACCTGACCATTATTTGTATGCAGTTTTACCTTCATCCATTTTCTGTACTTAACACTTATTACATGAGCCTGTAAATCTTTGTTAATGCTACTTTAGTTTAAAAACAAAAACACTGACAGACACCATGCCACATTATATCTCATGTGCCATAATCAGTACATTTCCTCACCACTAGCAGCGTGTTGACACAGGACTGAAAATAACCCTGCCATCCTGATTAGATACTGGCCATAGATGGAGAAATAGTTGATTGCTGACAACTCTCAGTCTGTTTTAGTATGATCAGCTCTAGGACCAGTAATGCTTGAATCTCCCAATATCCCCTAAGAAACCCGTATTATGTAATGCCTCTACTGTATCCCAAAAAGGTGTATGTGTGTGCACGCGCAGTCTACATACACGTGCACGATAAGGTGAGTGCACGTGCCACAGTGGTGCTGCTTAGCAACGGTGTGACGATCAGTGTTTTTGCTTTGAGCCCCAGATAATGACTTTGGACAGAATGTGCTTTTCCACTCTAAGAGCTCACCCGTTTATATCAAAAAGAGGGGCCAAGAGAAGAGTCCCCTGCTCTCATCTGTGTGGGCAGGAAACAGCTGTTTAACCCAGTTTCACCAGCGTGTAATAAAAAGGCCAATGAGAGGCGACAGAGGTTATGTATGTACTTTTCATTCAGATCGTTCAACTCCTCCATTAGCAGCCTTCAAACAAAACTGCCCCAATTCCCTGTCATGCAGCATTTTTGGGACAGTGGGTGTTTCTGTTGCCACGAACAGTATCATTCATTTCATCGGTACTAGGCACTGAAGGACATATGAGCTTGGAGTTACTGTTAGGGATGTTTCTGAAAGCAGGGTGACTCTGAGAGACTCAGAATCAAAGCTCTGACTGACCAGGAAGAACCATTATTGTTGTAACTGACACTGTACAGCCACAGTGTTTCCCCCATGATGAAAGATCACTGATGGTGGTGGTCAACGCCCCAGTGAGTGTCATTAGCTGATGAGAAGTCCAGCAGCTACCATGCAGTTAGAGATTTGATCTCAACTTTAATGGCATTATTTTATTTTATTATTTTGTCGCACTGTCACATGTTTATCTTATTATGAAATTTCAATGTAAAATGATCTTAATATTGTGTTTTCATGAACAAAACTATTTCAAATGTAGGCTAGGTGTTACATTCACAAGTACTGACCTTCTTAAAAGACAGACTGGCAACATTTTTAATACAAATCAAAGCTGGTGGCAAAAATATCAACTGTACAGTGATTGTACTTTTAAGATATGAAAACTCTTTGATAAACAATGTAAATCTGGAAATGTAATATTTTTACTGTTTAGGTAGCCTTGCTAAACAAATAAAATATATTCATAGGCAAGTGGCTGATACCAATGTAATGATGTAATTAAAAAATGTCAGATACACAGGCTCCAAAACCTGTAGATTCCCATAAGTTACCTGGCGCCATGTGCTATACTCCAAATACCCTTATGCTGAAGTGCCCACCTGCTCCTTTTCAATCCCTTGGGAGGAATTGTGACGCTAATAACATTAGCACCATGGAAAAGTAGACTTCATTAGTTCCACTTCAGCTGATTGTCATGCCTAGAGGAGGAAGAACAGACTTTGTGGGCCGTGAAGTCAATGCGTATCCACAACAGTCTGTACTTCAGCATCTTTAAATCAAATTAAATCTTAAACAGTGTAAACAGTTTAATTGTCAGCATTAACAAACTATCTCTTTCAATCTTTCAGTGACAGGCATAAGTGCAATCACTGGAATCAGGCGTCATTACCCTCTGCGAAGTATAAGGCTAATTTAGTTGGTGAGATAGTCATGGCTAAGCTTAATTTATGAACCTCTATGCAGTATATTATTTCTCCTTTAATGAGCAGAAAGTTTATTAATATTTATAAGCAAGAAATTGGCTTTATCAGTGTTGCTTCTAACCCAGCTTTAATGGGCGGTCGTTGTACTGCCACATGGATATCTTGCCTTTATAAATTGTCAACTGACACTGTGTTCCTCCCTTCAGATCGCAAGTTTATTATTGCCAATGCCCAGATGAAGAACTGTGGCATCATCTACTGCAATGAAGGCTTCTGCCAGATGTTTGGTTTTACCAGAGCAGAGATCATGCAGCAGCCCTGTACCTGCCAGTTCTTGGTGGGTCCTGGCACAATGAAGAGTTCCCTGGCCCAGCTGGGACAGGCCCTGCTTGGGTCTGAGGAGCGCAAAGTGGAGATCCTGTACTACTCTAAGGAAGGTAAGACACGCGAAAAACAAAAACAAGACAACGGAGCTGGAGGAAAAATGACTGGAGTAAGCCCATTTATAGCTCGAAACCTCATGAAAAGAGTCTTCTGGCTGTCACAAGATTTGGCCTGCTGACAGCTTGATTGTTATCAGAACAGTCCAAATAATCCTCCATATGTTCAACTAGTTTATCATTTATCTTCTGACAAGAAACCTTGTTACAGAGATCTTAATCCAGAATGTTACCTCAGTCCACCAGCCATTCGATTGGATCTGTTTTAAAACATCCTTCCTGCTTTCCAAGACTAGTCCTTTCATTTTGATAATTCATCATGATAAATGTCTGGATCTGATGCACAAAGATGATTTTCATGTGAATAATTTTTGCAATCAAAACAAGTAGATAGTAAAAGATCGTCTCCCTTTAAGTTTGTGTAGTTCAGGAGATTCTTTATTCATCTCAGACCACTATGTTTGGCAGGTATCCGAGTTTAGCTGCTATCTTTTGCTGGACTCCCATTGATCTTGCGAATCCGTCACCATGGCCAGATTATGCTTTTATATTTAGGCTTATATTTAGGCAGGCAGACTCAGCGTCTTAATCACTTCTTCAAACCTGCTTCTTTTGGTGTAGCCTTAATTCATACTTGCCTGTATTCTCATCAGTCCTATGCATGATTCTCTGCACATCGTTTACTTTTATTTTTAAAGTTTAATTTCCTGTTTATTCCAAGTTATTTGGGATGCCAGTGAAACACTGTCCTCTGCCGAGGTCTGTGTTTAACCTCCATCATCTCTTTTTCTTTATCATCTTTTTCTGGCACAAAGGAACTGAGGTAGACACACATGAGTGAGCATGAGTTAGACAATGACAGTTACTGACTATAAACCATACATTTACTGTCTACATTTATACAAGGACATTCATAGTACATGTCTGTTATAACTTTTGCCATTTGGGCATGAGGAGCGGAGTTTAGAGTGCTGTTGTCATGGGAATGGGATTGTGTGCCAGATCAAATCCACTAAGCATCCATTTGTTTTGTTCCCCTGCTTCCCACTGTGCTCCCAGGCTGAACAGACCGGGGAAAAAAATCTGAACATGTGATTGCAATGTGATTCAGAACAAGACTACAGCGCTCACAGGTCGATTTTTTTTCTTAACCTCCAAACAAAATCTCTGTTCAAGGTCTTTCAGGGTGAATGTATGAATGGAAGTGAATGCATGCACTGTGTGTGTGTGTGTGTGTGTTTGTCCGTTCTGCCCTCTCTCCTGTTTCTATTTTTGGAGCTCACTGATTGTGAAGTGAAGTCAGACCTGACAGAAGTATTGCTCATTTAGCCTTTTTTTTTTAGCTTCCACAGTTTTTGAAACGATTCCTTTCTTTCTTTCTCCTTTGCTCATATTGCTTTCTCCTGTGTGACCTCCCTTAGAAACATAACCTCGTTAAACTAGGCCAGCCTTCAGCTGATCACATTTTAGAAGTAACTTCTAGGTTACCAACAGGGGGTGTAGCTCAGTGGTAGAGCATTTGACTGCAGATCAAGAGGTCCCTGGTTCAAGTCCAGGTGCCCCCTGTATAGCTGCTGTTTCTTATCTTTTGTGTCAATAGGGACCTGCAGACCCTGCCTTGTGGGAATCGTTCCAGTAAAAAATGAAGAAGGCCTTGTGATCATGTTCATCCTTGACTTCCAGGAGCTCATCGATCCCTCCCACAAGAAGACTGCTCTCAGACAGAGAATCACCCAAGGATGGGCCTATTGTAAAGCCTTTCACACTGCATACTGCATGTTTTGTTTGTGTTTCAAATTTATAGAAGCTAAACATTTTTCTGTCTTTCTCTTTTCCTGTGAATTCTGCAACTGTAAATATAAATTAGAAATTAATGTGTGTAATTAGTCTTGATTTTCTCATCATATTGGTCAGAATGTGTACTACTGTCTTACCTTAGCAGAAAAGTTGGATATTTTAAAGCAGAAAAGTTGAATTGAATACATTTTGAACTTCGATAACAAGTGAGCTGAAGATAAAGTTTTCTCTTTAGGCCAGAATCGCAGGCTGAAGATGAGGCTGCCGGTGCTGCGATCCATGCGACGACCTTCACTCTCAAAAGATCAGTTTGAAGGAGTGGTAGTAGACTACCTGCAGGTGAATAACACATGCATGCAGTGCAGTCCATTTGCATGAATGCATGCTTTGCATTTTGCTGGAATACATAAACACATCTGGCAGTGGAAAAAAATCTGTACAAAGATAATACGTCATACTGTGACTCCTAGGCATGACATTTGCAATGATACAATTTTAAAACTTACTGACATATTATGCCTGCAATGCTTCTACTGTTCTTCAATCATGCATGAAGAGCACTAATCAAAATGTTCTACATACTATAGTAACAACAAAGTCTTTGATTTGCCTTTCAAGTGCTATATATACAATTTTAGTTTTATATGCAGTTCAAATAGTTAAATACGAACCACCTTAAATAGCAGAGAGATGTTTTTGAAGCAGAAGTTCTTGTTTCTCAGCCCAAAAAGACACCAAATGGAAGAATAAGGGGGAAAAGCAACTGGTCTGTTTATCTTTCTCTTCTTAGAATTTTCCTTTACTTGTGTTTAGAGTTCTCTCTTTTGATGAATGGCACCTTGTATGAAAGTATTTCCTGCCAGTATCCTTACCTGACACTGGAACTGTACTGAATCAGATAAATTGACATGTTGGGACTGTTTTACATTTACGTGCTGGCGGGGAGGTGACATTCCTCTCTGTTTCAGAACAGCATTTGTGAAGTGTGAAATATTACAACGTTTTTAAGAAAACATTTAGAAGAGAAAAAAAGCATTTCAAGCCAAAAACCAGCAGATATGGTGTGTAATTATTTGTTTGAACTATAAAGAGACGCATGGCCTTCATTTACGTAATATTCAAAGTAGCTTGTGCCTTATTGCCCTTCCTTGACAGCCAAACAGCGAGGAAGTCCCTCTGAAAGAGTTTCGGATCCCATCTAAGGAAAGCTGTATGCAGTCTGAGACGGAGGCTCTGATAGAACAGGACATGGATCCCCCATCGCCGGCAGCTCAGCCCTCCACCAAACGACGCTCCCTTCTGACAGATCGACTGGACCCCATGCATGCCTTCCCCCGAGGGACATTACCTCGAAGTTGCTCGAGGGACAGTGTTCGGAGCCTCCGACGTGCCTCGTCACTGGATGACATCGATGGCATGAGGGCAGAATGGAACAGTCGGCCTGGAGACCCCCGGACTAACAGCAGTGAGTGTCTGATGGGGCATCTCAGAGGGAAACTAAAGCTGTGAATAAAATATAGAATTAGTAAGAGTATCATCAGGTTATCGTTGCTGTATTTGTGTCTCAAAGAAACTATGAAGTCTTTACAATGCATATTTTTTTATGATGTTAGTGGAATTTAATGTGTGTTTAACTTTTTTTCAGGTTAACCTTCTGACAGGAATATAAAGCAGCATCCTAATAAATTAAATCACACAAAGCACTTTTCACAGCTGGTTTCTCTGACTAACTCAGAAAATGACACAGAATGCAGTTCAAATTTTTTTCTTCATTAGCCTTTTATTCTGTTAAAAAAAACCTGCTTTGAGACATAAATTTGCCTTTGTTATTATTGCCACTTTGGTTTGCATACAAACAAACATTTTCACTGTGAGATCTGCTGGAAGGTTTGCTGGTATTAAAGGGATCTCTAACAAGTCGTGTCTATTATTTGTTATTTTAGGATACAGTAGGATCTCAGACTTGAAACAAGCTTGCAGTGGTGGCAAACATGTTGACAGATGAGGTCAGGCAGGATGTTCACAGATGACATTGTGATCTGTAGAAAAATTAATGGCGGGAGAAGCAAGACAGAATACATGTGCGTAAATAAGAGGAAGACAGATGTATCAGTGAAGATGCAAGGAGCAAATGAGTTTAAATACCTGGGGTCAAAAATCCAAAGCAGCAGACAGTGGACAAGAGAGTAGAAGAAGAGAGAGCAGGCAGGGTGGAGCAGGTGGAGAAAAAAGTCAAAGGTGATTTGTGACAGAGGATGCTAGCAAGGTTCACAAGATGGTAGTGAGAAATGCTGTGATGTGTGGTTTGAAGATGGTGACACTAACAAAAGACAGAAGGTGAAGCTGGAGGTGGCAGAGCTGAAGATATTAAGAATTTCATTGGGAGTGAGCAGAAAGGACAGGATTAGAAATGGGTACAGCAGAAGAACATCTCAGGGTGAGTGTTTTTGGAAAACCTAATTAAAGAGGCAAGACTGAGATGATCTGAATATGTGCAAAGAATGGTTAGGGGAGGAGGAGGAGGAGGGCTGTGTATTGGACAAAGGATGTTGTATATGGAGTTACGAGGCAGGAGGAAAGGAGTAAGACAACAGAAATGATTCATGGATGCCATTAAAGAGGACATGGAGGCAGATGATCAGCTGTAGCAACCCCTAAAGGGAGTAGCTGAAAAAAGAAAAGGAAGTTTATATCAGATTAGAAAGTGAGGTGACACATCAAATCATTAGTATTATCAAGTTAAATGCAGTTGAATTAAATGTTTAGTAGCTTAAAATGTCCTTGGCATGTCCTAAAACACATAAATGCAAACTAATCAGAATCAAAACTGATTTTTTTCAGCTGAGCTGTAACAGCTTTCAACAGATTTCTCACCAGTTCGGCACTTGTCAGGTTGTTGATGTCAGATTGTTGCTCTGATATTTATAACACAGAGAGCGTCCCTCTGTGCAGCTGCCTAATAAAAATTCCAGTAGAGACACAATAATCAATTCTTCTGTCAGTGATTGGGTTTGTGTTAAAATTGCTCATCACTGCACATCTATTAACCTCCGCTCTCAGGGGAAATACTTCATGAGGAAACGTTTTCTTTTGTACAGGTTCCAATCATACTCTTCCCGTTTTCTATTCAATCTACTCTTCCACAGATTTTTTTTTTTACTTGACTGCTGATGCTGTTGTTTTGTGTTGTAGATCTCAAGCCCAATACTCTGAACTCCACTTCAGACTCAGACCTTATGAGACATCGAACCATAGGCCGCATCCCACAGGTTACCCTCACGTTCGTCTCTGACCGAATGAGACCGCCTTCCCCAACTGAGATTGAAATCATTGCACCCAGCAAGATTAAAGACCGAACGCAGAACGTCACAGAGAAGGTCACTCAGGTCACACAGGTAAGCTGCTCTTTACCATCTCAAGAGAAAAAAGGGAGAATAAATGCCTGTTTTCTTTGCACTTTACTCATCTTCACTCATTTTATGTCATCACCAGGGTCTTAAATTTTCCATTTCACATTGCTGGCTGCATATATATTTTCTTATTCAGTAATTGGCTACATCAACCAAATTGCTGTCTGATCTTTAAGAGGCAAAATTGCCAGAAATTACTTGCTTCTCACCTGTTAGCTGTTTTTGGCTCTTCCTGAAAGAGAAATTTATAATGTTTCTAACTGGAAAAAAAGAAATATGATCATTAACATCATATTTCTGTCAGATAGTTCAGTCAAAGGTGTCTATAAATGGTACATGCTTCAGGGTGACTGAAGACGCGAGACATCCGAACTCACAGGGTGAAAGCGTGAACGAATAATCTCACCTGAGGTGTGGCATCTATGGCACCGGCAGCAAAACACATTCATCAGCCACCTGTCATCACACCACGGTGTCTCTGTGTATATTTTGGCAAACTGCCTCACAAGAGTGAAAGAAGGACCACAATGGAAAATACCTTAAAATAACCAAGAAGGGAAACCGTTATTTCCAGTAAAATACAGTTAGGTCGATAATTTCTTTTTTTGCAGTTTTGCCGCTATACACGACAAGTGATTTAAAATCAAACGATGAGTACATGTGATTGAAGTGCACAGTTTCAGCTTTGATTCAAGGGTTTTTTACAAAAGTACAGGATAAATTATTTATTATTAGCAGTCATTTTTATACACAGTCCCCCAATTTCAGAAGCTTAAAATTAAATGAACTGCTGGCTCACAGGCAGTTTCATGGTGAGGTCAGGCCTGAGCCCATGTAAACAAATGCAGCAGACATAATATTTGAAGCTGATTCAAAAACCTCACTTGATGCTTTATAGCTTTGCACTTGAATTACATTTGATAGTTTTAAAATTCACTGTGGTGACGTCATATGTTAGTAAGTAACATGAACAATGATTAAGAAAAGCAGTTTATAGATGCCAAAATATTTTTTAAATGCATTATTATTTGTACAGCAGTATGTCATGTTTTCTAGTAGTAATAATTAAATTATTAAAATTACTATAATTATTAAATATTTTTAATAGATTTGATGAAGGTCTCATGCCGCACTAGACACGCTGCACAGCAGGTTGCTGCCATTAGTAAGTATAAATGGATCTACGAATGTTACATTGAACATAAGAAAAAATGATAAAGCTTTTCTTTATGACTGTAACAATGCAAAGGCCTGTTTGCTCAGGTATAAAGCAGAAAATAAGGCAATGCTGGGCTCCCTAAGTGCATCACATTAACCGGTTTATCTGAGAGGCTTTCAGGATGGTCAGTTGAGCCTCTTTTCAGCCAAACTGACCAAAGAAGGGTTTTTGTTTGTGTCCCATTTATCTTTTTTTTTTTTTTTTGGAGTGGCTGGTTTGTTATTTTAGCAGGATATCAGATATAGGAGCTATGGGTTCACTATGAGGTGTTTTGTAAGCTATCTACATGGTTCATGACTTGTAACATTTTACAAGATTTTAATTATCTGATTCATTAGTCTTTAAAATTTAGAGCGTCAGCTGATTTAATATACAGTATGATTTTTTTTAATCTGGGTTAATGATTCATCTATTAGTTCCTCCACAAATCTATATAATCCAGGCTATAAAACACAGTAACTCACAGTAAGTGATTTGATTACATTTGGTTGCAGTTCACCCCAATTGAATCTGCCTCTGGGCATTTAAGCGACGATGACTCGGTTAATCTTTGTGAAGTTTATTAAATTACTTAGAAAGTTTAATAAACATTTCAGTACGGATACCACCTTTTAGGAGATGTTAGTTGTGCATTTGCACAGTGCTGTGACCTCATGTGACTGCATTGTGACTGAATGTTGCTGCTGTGGTGGTGGTGAGATATTGCTTCTTTGCACTGGGAGTGATTGTGGTATTGACAGCCAGCTCTGACTCTATATGCAAGCAACGTAGCTTCTGTGGTCCTGGAAAAAGTGACTGCACAAACAGAAGACCTCTCGAAAAGCCTGGCTGAACACTTCATCTGTTATCTTGGCTTAGCTGACGTCATGAGCAAGATTGGTTAGAAAGTAAGCGTTCCTCTGTTTAACCACACAGACAGAGTTTGTCTGCTTGTCAGGGAGGTTTGTTTTAGTCTTGTTTTGTTTTTGTTGGAAATCTCTTTGGTATGCCACTTGCTGGCAGACCACACACCGTCTTAGATGTTTAGTTGTTTTTAGATTGATAAAGTGCTTTGATGAAGATTATACAACATTAAATAAACTCAAAGCATTTCCATCCATCCATCCATTGCTGCTGCTTTATTTACAATTAATTAAATCTATTCCTGTTTTGTTTTTTGATATTCTATGAATGTGAAAACATATTTCTTTTTCAAATATATAACAATGCACAAAACATTTTAACCTACTTTGTTGAAAATTGTCAGAGTTTGTGCACCTGAGGTTTCAGGTGTTTCCCTTCCTGGTCACCACTCATGTACACAACTTAAATACATATGAACCATAACAGTAAAATCTCTCCTAACTACATGACTGTTCAATCCTTTTAGGGTTAAATTCTATAAACACAAAGGTCAAGCATCCAAATAAAGAAAATATGTCTGTGTCTTATAGAAATATAAACTTTTTCTTCAACATTCAAAAATGAAAAAAAAAAAAAGGTTTCATTAATTGCACATGCAAATGGAAGTTATTTCCAAATTTCTGTGTAGTCATATTGCTGTGTTTTCTTTATGTAATGTCAGTACATGAAGAATGCCTGGATGTATGTAGGGCTCACAGCTGCCTGTGAGTGTGGAGAGGAGTCCTGCTGGTTAGCTGGATTTATGAAAGGGAGCGAGACTATTGAGCGGCACTCGTGGCTTGACGTTGCCAGTGACCTTGGCCCCTGGAACTAATGGAAGTGGAGGGCAGTGGGCTTGGTCTCTGTGCCTCTGTCAGACACTAAATCACAACTGCGTGTTGTTACCGCTGTGAGTTTTTGTCCGGTTAAACCAACTTGCTTGAGTATCATAATGTTGAGTTCAGAGACAAGAAGGTCAGGCTAACGTCACAGTAATCACGGCTGCTGCCATGTGAACTGTAGCAGTGGTCTTTTACTGACTGTGAGTTTTCTACAGGTACTGTAATAAATAGTAAAGCACATGTTGCCTTTCTCTGTGGCCCCAGTTTCATTATGCATAGAATGTTTTCTTTATGCTGCCCTTATAATTGAATTTCGATTGGCAAGTTAAAAAAAGAGGCATGATGGTTGTCATTGATCTTTGTTCATATTGATTTGTCTGCATAACACAAAGCACACTGCGATTGATTATAGACTGTGGCTTGTTAAAGACAGATAACTGTACAAGAGCCTCAGCACACTGTAACTAGTACTGTGTGTCGGTGTGTATGTGGCGCCCCCTGGCGTTGACTGATCTTGCAACAGGGCAACTTGGAGATAGTTGCAGCTTTAACTGAGTGTGGCTCTGTTTTTTGCAGGTTTGCACAGCTATTTTTTTTAGTATTTGTCTCCATGAATGTGTGTGTACAGGTTGATAACATGCTCGTTTGAGATCTGATTGAACTCTGAAGCAGTCACACCCAAATAACGCATGCTTCTAAAAAACAACATCCTCACAAGGCGTCTTAGAGACTAGGCAGTTAAAAATGTGTAAATATATTTTCCAAATATCAGGGTTGAATATGAGGTTATTTGAGTTTTTTAATGGAATTTATTAGTTCATTTACAAGACTTTGCAAAAAATATTTTTTTAAAAGAATTACATTAATTCAGAGGGGAGAAAAGACTGGGCAATGTTACCGTAAACCTTTATTTTTTGAAAATATAATAAAAGTGATTGGAAGGTTATTCACAAAATGACAAGACCTCACATACACTACATTAATTCAGATAATAATTTGCATATGCAAAAATACTAAACAAAACCAAAACAGCAAACACGCACAATGTATTTGCATTCACAAACAATTCACGCAAATGCTTTTATAATTATTTCCCCAGCAACTGACAATAAATCTCACCTCCTATAAAGAGTGTATAGAGCTAAAGGGAAATTTTACTTCAGTCAAGAGCTTAAAATTTATTTAGCTGTTTAGCTTTTTATTGTCAGGCCAAACACAACCACCTTTGATTTTTTTTCTCCAATAATTACTACTTGTTGAGCATCACACAGGAGGCAGGTACCATCATCCATCACTTTTTATGTGCTTGAAAGAGGATCCCATGATGAGGGCAGGGCTACAATCAGGGAGGAAGAGCGAGAGGAGCAGAAGGGAGGGAGACACAGACTGACGGACAGAGTTCCCGTCTCCCTCTCTCTTTCTCTTAGTCGTAGTCTTGTCCTGCTTTTTACCCTGTGGTGTGTGTTTCAGCATGAGCGTCAAGCAGAAACTTCAGCCTGTGAGTACAGCCTTACTGGGTCTTTCATGCTCTCTGCAGTTACCCTCAAAACTCCATTTCTTTTTCAGCTCCACATTCCTGTTTGTTAGCTGCCAGTGTTCCTTTCCCTGTTCTTCCTCACCCCATCTTTAGTCGTCTTCCACCTCAAACTTCCAGCTCACTGAATATTTCTCCACGAGTTAGAAATGATCACTTGACTCAAGTTAAGCTGATGACATGTCAAAGTGACGTAACTTCACAGAGATTACACGAGAACTGTGCAGAGTTAGAGCACTTTCAAATTTACTGAGGGGTTTTTAAGCTGAAAATAAATGCTACTTTCATGTCTGCATTCTATTAATGTGATATTCACATCCTAAAGGCTTAATTTTATCTTTACTTATTTTTTATAGATACTATTTAAACTTTGAACTAAAATATTTAAAATGTTTTGTGCTTTGCATTGTTGCTTTATCCACAGTTGTCATATTATTATGAATATTTTATATTTCTGCTCTGAATACCTTAGAAGAAGCACTTTCATATATATATTTATATCTATATGCATGTCTCTCACTTTTTCTCTCTCTTCATATATTTATATATATATATATGCTGGATTATTACTATTATATGATATATATTTTTTAAATCGTGTTCTCTGATTACAGCTCTGCTGACTTTTAAATCTAGTACAGCTTGAAATGTATCAGCTTGATCTCTTCCCATGATGACTTTAAAGTCGGAGTAGCAACAGAGAGTTGTAGCGTGCAAATTAGAGGTGCCTGTCGTTGTCTGGTCATCATTATCATTAAACAGCTGTGGTGGACATCAATAACGTAACATTTCTTGGATGAGTGAACCTTTGCTCATGTGTTTACATTCTCATTACTGTGTTGTCTCTTCACATCTGTTCAGCTCCTGTGGTTAGTTGCTTACACACAAAAGGTTGTCACAGTTTGTTGTCCTAGATGGAGAATTCAATAAATTCTGTGCACTTTCTTCCATTTACGTCTGTTTTCCAAACTGAACGCTGTCTTGTTGGTCGTAAACCCAAATTATGAAGCAAGTGAAGCAGCCAACATCCCTTTACTGGAAATATTATCGAAACCTTGGTTATTCCCAATGACCATCTTTTTTTATATATAGTACTCTGTCTTGAGAAAAAGTTTACTTTGACTATTTATGGACACTGCTTTCATTCAAGCTGGGAAAGTGGAAGGGAAATGCATTTTTGAGGAGACTTTTTTTCCCTCAACGAACAAAAAAGTCTAAATATATATTATATTTTGCAAGGGAAGATGGGTTTACTGGTTTCTTGTACCAATATGTGACAAATTAAAGGAAAAACTCTCGACTTGTGGAGATCCAAGGGCCCTGTTTTGTTGTTGGGACATTTTTCTGGGTGCACTTCTCCCCTTGGATGGATAGCTCATGTATCAATCAATGCAATGTTCTTCTGAGTCATCAGATTTATCCTGTGGTGAAACATTTCTAGCTCGAATTAAGAGAAAAGAGAGAGATCTTTTCAAGCTTTACAGTGTCATCTCCATCAGTAGGAGGGGAGGGATCACTTAATAGTTAAATATAAATAAGATGCACATCATATGTCATGGCCTTCACAGTCCCATATGTATCCATCTATCAGCTGGATACATATGGGAGATCTTTGGCCACAGGGTTACACCACATTCTCTTCATCAAAACACCAGATAAGAAGCTGTTTTGGTGAATATGGTTCATTCCCTGCAGTGGGCTTCAGGACTTGAGCTATAGCACACCAAAAGCTTTTCCCTTTTAATTTCTCACTGATCTGTGTGCTTGCCATACAAGTTCAGCTTCTTTTGTCATGATGACTATCAACATAATTATGCAAACTGAAATGTAAATGACGGTCTAACCGCCAAAGGGTTTGTAAGGACAAGAAGGACATGGAAACCCAACAGCATGTACAGCAGTTTAGCGCTCTGTGGTTCATGTAGATGTGAATGTCAGTTATAGTGCATTAAAAGAATAAAGCACTTTGATTTCTGCAAAGCCAGTTTGGCCAAATAGAGCTGACCTTTCCATTAACAGAAATTACCTAAAATCACTCCTCTGCATGAAGCCCAGTCGATGCCAGCACTTATTCCAGTCTGAAATTGATCAGATTGCTGGCAGAAAGGGTCACGTGGCAATCACGTGGTGCAGCGGAGGCAGGTGAGGCTGCAGTGGACTCTCTAAAAAGGACAGTGATTTGGCTCGGTTAAGTGCATTTGAAGAGAGGATAGAAGAAGGCAGGAGCTGGGATGTGTGTTCATGGCAGTCATCAGCAAACATATTTATCTGGAAGAAAGTGATGAAGGAAGGGAGATGGGGAAGAAGGCAGGTGGGGCTGCAGAGAGTTTGGAGAAGCCTCCTCTGCTGCTGTGGACGCCAGGATGAGAACCTGGACATGGAAGCTCTTATTGTTGTACCGGTCAGTGGATCTTACTCATCACTGATTCAGTCACTGGTAATTTTCTGATTTGTGTTGGTCTGCATGTAAATGGTACTCGACATATGAGTGGATTTGTGTTTTGCTCTTTTCTGCCACCCTGAAAGAAGAGTCCAGAGTTGTTTTTTAACCTCTTGCTGTTTTAGAATATTAGGTTTAGAATATTTTGAGCAATGCACCATTTATTATAAATTAAAGCCGTGTTCATGATGAAGTTCATCATCTGAGGTGGCATGGCACTATCAAAGGACATGCTGGGCTTTACTTTAAGGGTGCAGTGGGGTGTGGTTAATGTAAAAGTATCCCAGTGTCTATCTATTTATCACAGTACTGCTACACCTTATGGATTTTTGCAGCTTGTATTGTAAATACTTGAGATGGCACTAACAGTAATTATGAAAACTACAGTTATTCTTGGGCTCTTGGGCTCTCGTGCACCATGTTTCCTGCAATAAATTCTGCTTGTTTTTCAGTTTCCCCAACCTTCGTCTTACTTGGTCAGCAACAGCTACCAGACTGTTTTAACATACACTCTTTTAACTCTCTCTTTAATTCTTTTAAGGCACTATCAGTATGTTGGAATTTTTAAAAAATGACTGAAATTAGTTTTGGCTGTTTTGTAAAGAACATCATTTTCATTTTAACTAAGAAAATTGAAATTTCTTATTAAATATTGCTTTATGGATAAAACCTGAAAATTGTTAAATTCTAATAATTAAACCGCAGTGAAAGCTGTTTAAATGATAACTTAAGATGCTGACTTACAGACCAAAAACATTTCACATTTTTATGTCAGAATTAAGTTATTGTTTTTGAATAAGGATAGTTGTTTGCTTTGTGAGAACTGTGCACTTACTTCCTTTACTCTCATCTCAGACATTAGCTAATGTACACGCCTCCCCCTTTTTCCTGTTTTAATTGTATGCTTCATAAAGTACTCTATATAGTATTTATATTATACTTTCTGGCTATGGGCCTTGATCTTTCCTCCATTATTAATAACCTCCTCTGTATCCCATTGGCCTCTTATCAGGTGTTATCCCTCGGAGCTGACGTGCTGCCAGAGTACAAGCTCCAGGCCCCGCGCATCCACAAATGGACCATCCTTCACTACAGCCCCTTCAAAGCAGTATGGGACTGGGTCATCCTGCTGCTGGTCATCTACACGGCCATCTTCACGCCATATTCTGCTGCCTTCCTTCTCAATGAAGCGGAAGAAGAAACACAGAGAAGAATCTGCGGCTACACCTGCAACCCACTCAATGTGGTGGACCTTGTGGTGGACGTCATGTTCATCGTGGACATCCTCATCAACTTCAGAACCACCTATGTGAACCATAACGACGAGGTGGTCAGCCACCCGGGACGCATCGCGCAGCACTACTTCAAGGGCTGGTTCCTGATCGATATAGTTGCTGCCATCCCCTTTGACCTGCTCATATTTCGCTCTGGGTCTGAGGAGGTGAGAAAGCTATCGGAATATCACTTTGTGTTTCAGACAAAAGATTAAATGAAAAGTCTCCTTTTATAGCCTTTATGTGTAACAGATTTTTACAGTTTTGCAGTAAAACTGGAAAATTACTCAAAACACAACTTTTTTATTAAAGTCAAATACAGAAAGTCCCAAAATACAACCAACTAGGACATAAAACAGGTAACTCGGGAACAGACTAGGGTGGATAAGTAGACACGCTGACAAACGCTGTAAGGGAGCAGCAATCACAGAGGGCAATCAGGGGAAATGGAAACAGCAGGAAAGTGAGGCATATCCAAGATAATGATATACAAGAAGCAAAACAAAGCATGTAAAAAATAAGAGGCACAACACTGACACACACAGCAGCCTGGCACAGAGAAATATGAAGGAAAGCTAGGAAAATAAACCAAAATACAAGACTTATGTTTAAATAGCAAACTCTCAGCCTTAACAGAAACTGCCATCAGAAGTAGCCTCCAAACCCTGGCATTATCAAAAAACAAATACCAATCAAAACTCAACTAAATAAACAAGTATACTAAACTCAAAATGCATGAACAACCCCCCCAGCGCCATGGCACTGCTGTTATGAGTGGCAGCTCTTGGCCTTTTAACTCTTACTAAGTGAACCAACTAACGCGCCTGTGCTTTTTGTGCTACAAATGTAGCTATATTTGGTTTGGAGAAACTTTTATCTGTGATGTCCTTTTCCTTTTACCAGTTTATGTAAAATTGATATTTTTATAATACTATGATGGAGTAATTATTGCAGGATAGCTGGAAGCATTATGGACAAATTAGAAGTGTTTATATGCGTTTTAAGAAGATGGAAAACCCGCTGAGTTACACATGGTAAATGTCCAGTCTGCTAATAGCACTAACATTAAATCTTCTCTGTCTTCAACAGCCTCAAACAACCACTCTTATTGGACTACTGAAGACGGCCAGACTTCTGAGGCTGGTGCGAGTGGCCAGGAAGTTGGATCGTTACTCAGAATATGGAGCTGCTGTTCTTTTCCTCCTTATGTGCACCTTTGCCCTCATTGCTCACTGGCTGGCCTGTATCTGGTACGCCATCGGTAATGTGGAGCGTCATGGCTCTGCCCGCATCGGTGGCATGAAGATTGGTTGGCTGGACAATTTGGCCGACCAGATTGGGAAATACTATAATGACAGTGACCCAGCCTCTGGCCCTTCAATCAAAGACAAGTATGTTACAGCCTTGTACTTCACCTTCAGCAGCCTGACTAGTGTGGGCTTTGGCAACGTCTCACCCAACACCAACCCAGAGAAGATCTTCTCCATCTGTGTCATGCTAATCGGCTGTGAGTAGAAAGGAAAAGGATCAGAAACATGCAACACTTCAGACTTCGAATCATTGAAGTAGAATCCAGAATATTTTGCTCTAACTCTGAAGCTCATCTTAGAAACTCTGGAGTAATTCAATTCTTCTTGCATATATTCAGTCACTTAGGTGATATTTCCTCATTTTAATATGAGGAAAATTACAAAGATAATGTCAAACAAATCAGCAAGTTCAAGGAGAATCATGTCAAAATATTAGGTCAGTCACTGTTTGTTAGCTGGTAAAATAAGTCCTCCAAGATCTTACCTGTTTTTATGAGAACAACTTGTACTGTTTACATAAATCCAGTACATCCTGAGCATACATACAGCCTTTGCTAACCTATTTTTTGATGGTACAGAGATAGACAGGAGAAATATAATCAAATTTATCACAACCCCAGGAGTAAATTGTTTCTGCCTTCTGTTCCATGCAGCTTTGATGTATGCCAGTATATTCGGAAACGTATCAGCCATCATTCAGAGACTTTACTCAGGCACGGCCCGCTACCACACCCAGATGCTGCGGGTCAAGGAGTTCATACGTTTCCATCAGATCCCAGGAGGTCTGAGACAAAGGCTGGAGGAGTACTTCCAACATGCCTGGTCCTACACAAACGGCATCGACATGAATGCTGTAAGGAAATGAAAAAACTTTGACTGCTGCCTTCCCCTTATGAGCATGCTTTCAAAGTGCAAACGTCAATGTGCACATTCAGAGCAGCTAACTGAAGTACAAATAATGTGTTACAATTTATAGAAACACTTGCTGTCCTCAAGTTCTCAAACCAGTTTTTCTGCATGTCCAGTGTTTGACCTACACTGGCTGCTTGCCGTATTCTATGCTGCTGCAATGGCCCAGTTTTTGTGTGGTGATCTTTTAATGTCATGTAGTTCTTAAAAGTAGTAATAAGTACAAATCCAGGCTTTGTTTGATGCACTTGCTCCCAGAAAAAAAAGTTTTCGTAATATTAAAATAAAACCTTTATAACACATTTTATTTCAAACGTTTTCAGAGACTTTTAGGGGCATCTTTGTGTTCATGGGGGTATAGCTCAGTGGTAGAGCATTTGACTGCAGATCAAGAGATCCCCAGTTCAACTCTGGGTGCCCCCTCTTCATTTACAGACATTCATTGTTTCCGGTGTCTCATAGAGAGACCCACTTTTCAGATGTGATGTGCGTCATGTTGCTGGTTGGGACATCCCTGCTAACCAGAGCGCAAGAGCAGAATCAGTGCCTGCCAATTCAATGAGGGAATAGCTTATCAATTGTAGCTCTCATCCTGCATGCATCAATCTGATACTCTGCTCCCCTCCAGACCTTTTTCATGTGCTTTCACGTTACTTCTTTTTTTATGTTACAGAAGCTTAAAAAAGAAACATAATATGAAGACAAAGTTAGATTTCCTGTGTCCCATTTGTTTCTTCCTGCAGGTTTTAAAGGGTTTCCCTGAGTGTCTGCAAGCTGATATCTGCCTTCATTTGAACCGCAGCTTGTTGCAGAACTGCAAAGCTTTTCGAGGTGCTAACAAAGGCTGCCTGCGGGCTCTGGCCATGCGATTTAAGACCACCCACGCTCCGCCGGGTGACACCCTAGTCCACAGTGGGGATATTCTCACTGCCCTATACTTCATTTCCAGGGGTTCTATAGAGATCCTCAGGGACGATGTGGTGGTGGCCATACTGGGTGAGCTGCAAGTTGCTAATAAAGAGCTTTTTATTATTACTTGTTAACACTTTAAGAAAAATCATTTCATTTTCCATTTAGTTAAAATAATTATGACCAGAATACAATTTTCAAGGTTAAACAAAAAAATTCACCTATTTTTGGGCAAAACCAGTTTAATTTGTTTATATTTATCTGATTATGAAATGTTTTTTAGCTGTTTTATTTTGCAGTCCTGTTTGTTTTCCACTCACTTGTTCTTTCTCTTCCTGCAAAGTCACAGCCAGAACTGACATTGGCCCTTAGTTCACATCAGCACACACTTGTGTGTGTGTGTGTGTGTGTGTGTGTGTGTGTGTGTGTGTGTGTGTGTGTGTGTGTGTGTGTGTTGTGTGGCCAGAGGTGTTTGGGCACAGCTCCACTTTCATTCCACAGCGATTGATCATCAATAGAGCCAGCACTGGCTTATCCAGGCTGCACAGGTCACATCTTTGTGGCTGTACTGCTGTGGATCAGGTCACTGTGGTGCATTCTTTTTTAATAATGCATTAAACATTAAACAAGAAAATAAATAAATAAAAGAACTGACATTACCCTGTTATTGCTTATACAAGGATGGGCTTGCCTAATTGAATTTTCCACTACTTTTGCTGTGATGTATGTAGGAAAGAATGACATCTTTGGTGAACCCATCAATCTGTACGAGAGGTCAGGGAAATCCAGCGCTGATGTCAGGGCTTTGACATACTGTGATCTTCACAAGATCCTGAGGGACGACCTTCTGGAAGTGCTAGACATGTATCCTGATTTTTCCAACATGTTCTGGAACAATTTGGAGATCACCTTCAACTTGAGAGACGTGAGTGCCACCAGGGGGCGTTGTTACACAGCATCCTGCTTGTGATTAGAGTTTAGAGTCATAGATTTATGTCTCAAGATCTATTCTGTTAGTAAAAACGTAGCAAATCAACTGAGATGTTGTCATCATGACATCATAAACATGCTAAAACTGCATTTTCTGCCCCGGTTTTAATCGGTCCCCTATGCCTTTCCTCTCTGTGATGAGTGTAACTTTGTGTGGGGTCACGCTTTTCTTTTAATTTCTTTTAAGGGTTAGGGCAGAAATACCTGCCTTTCTCTTTTGGAAACAGGAACTTCCAGTTTGCTGATCTCTAGTGCTGTCAAGAAGATAAACTAGAACCATGTCTATCATTTCAAAGTAAATGAATCTATTACATTTTCCAAAATGCTCCCATATGACTTCATGACGTTGTTATTTCTTGTTATTTATAACTAATATTTATAACAGTACAATAAATAGAATAGAATTGCCCTTTATTGTCATTGCATGTGTACAATGAAATTGTGATCAAACATGTATAAAATGTCCATTAAAGACATTTCTTTTCATATATTACTCTGTCAGTCCTGAAATAATCACAGTGGCTAACTGGAGCCTTCCTGGTTTCTGAGTGTGGTGCCGTTTCAACTTAAAACTAAACGGTTTGGAAAAGCACTTAATGTGAGGGCCCTCCAGACAAACATGTAAATATAGGCAAAGTGTGCAGGAGGGTTTAGAGGCAGTATTGAAACTGGGGCATTTGAACAACACACTCAGTAAGCATTGTGCCACAGCGCTACAAGTGGTTACCAGTATCAGAGGTAATCTTAAGTGGTAAAATCATAAAGATCTCACCTAGATTTCTAAATATACTGATGGAAAAGGTGCTGTATGTTTCTTTTAAGCAGGAGATGTGGTTTGTAATTTTGAATTACTGAAGCTGATCTGTATCAGGTAGATAGAATAAACCAGACAACCCCAGGCAGGGACTCTGAATGTGGCTATCGTCTGACGAGGCATCGGAGAAGCTCACTGCGTCGGAGAAACAGGCCAGGTGAGTAAGGGACGCGGTCTAACGCCAAATGCTCCTGTATCAACTTATTGTCTTATTCCTATCTGAGCTGTGACTCTGTGTGAACAGACGGGATGGATCGTGAAGACTCTTACCCAGATCAGTCACGTTCGATGTCAAACCACCACCGGGGAACAATGGCAGGATCTCATTGGGAAGACCTCTGCAGCAGTGCTAGTATATGTTCACAGTCTAGTGATGAGGAAATGAAGCCCATAGGACACAGCAAAGGGGAGTTGTACCCCCATGCGGGTGATACCAGAGACTATCCATCCGCAGTAGTCAACCTTCTGCCTCACAGTGGACCTTCAGCTGGACTCGGCCCGCCTGTAGACCTTGGAGGACCTCCATACTCAGGTAAAATCCACTTAAAACACTTTTGGAGGCACAGAGAACACAAAAACTCCACAAATGTAAATTTTTTATTCCATTTTAATTTGCTTTTTTTGGTTTGAATGCAGCACTGATAGATAAATAAAAAATAACTGTGGAGTAATACATTCGCATATTTTAACAAACATTTTTTCAAGAAATGATTGTTCTTTTACTTTTGCACAGCAGCAACCCCTATCAACATGCCAGGCCTGTATAGCTACTGGCCAGACCGCAGAGCAAGTCAGTTTTCAGACAGCCAGAGGCGGCCATCCTCAGTAAGGGCGAGTTTTCACCCTTCACCCTGTGCTGAAGATCGGCCCAGTGAGCTAGAGTCTCGATTGGAGCTGCTTCAGTCACAATTAAACCGGTAAGCTAGACTTATGTTGTTTTAGAATTAAAGAAATAAACAAAAAGGGGGCACCCGGATTTGAACCGGGGACCTCTTGATCTGCAGTCAAATGCTCTACCACTGAGCTATACCCCCGGTGCAGAGGCCCCTGGGAGGTGGATGCATTTGTCACTGTTGTCCCAAGGCAGTGTTTGCATTTCAGCTCCACCCTTTCTGTGTTTGCATATCAGTTTCCAGCTGAGTGCTTACTACATGGGGCTATTTTGCATGTGTGTGAGAGAAAAGGAGGAGTAAGAACAAAATAAACAGAGATAAGAAAGGGTCAGGGGTGAGACTGAAAATGTCCATCATGTATGTTTTCTTTTAACTGCCTGCCTGCTTCCACGTGAATGATCGTGATGATTCTATAGCGACAGATAGAGAAAAGTGTGTTAACACTCATAATGCTTTATAGAAGTGTTCTGACCAGGATCAAATCATAGAAATCAAAGAAAAAATGTGTGAAAGAGTCTTGAAGCCATATATCTTTATCTTCTTGTCTTGTCCAGACTGGAGACCCGTATGACTGCAGACATTAATGTGATCCTGCAGCTCCTTCAGAGACAGATGGCTCTGGTGCCTCCGGCCTACAGCGCTGTGTCCCCCAGCCCTCACCCACCTCATCCCACCACACTGTACAGCACGGGCACACCCACAATCCACACCGTCCCTCCAAAGCAGCCACCACAGATCGACAGCACTGCCTCATTACTCCAGGTGCTTTACTTATCATATGCTATGTGCAATAAGATTGCTCCTCTATAGTCATTACTTTTTTTGACACTTTTGCCAGAAAAACTATTTAAGCAATTCAATTCAGTTCATCAGAGTTGAAAAAGAAAACAAGAACTTAAGACATCCATAATCCTGAAAGGAAAAAGAATAACAGAGATATCTGATAAATCTACAAGTCGAACGATGATTGTTATCTCCAGGTTTCAAGATAACAGACTGCCTTTTCGCCCCAATCATCATTTATGTCTTGCATTATCTGTAGCAAGAGATCAGTTAATGCAGGATCTTTCTTCCTTGCTTTTGGATTCAGAGCACTTTTTTTGAGCCCAAAACATCCATAATATTAAACTATTTTTTAAAATTAGACTCTAAAAAAGATTCTGACCTTTGTGTCCCGCAGAACATCAGTCAGGCCGTTTATTTAATATAATTAAATTATACACTACATACATCTAATCTTGTATGAACTAATACTTCTCTGTCTTTCCAGAGTCCAGACTCTGACTGCAAGCACAAATCCAAGGATTCCCTGTCCAGCGGGATCCATCTAACTGTGGCATCAGATGACACCATGTCCATGTCACCAGAGGCAGACCGACCACATCTACCCTCTGTCGACCTCACTCCTCCTCAGATCTTCTGCTCTGGAGACCAAGAGCCTTCGGGACTTCTGTGCGGCATCCAGCGCTTCCCCTCTCTCCCGGAGCACCTGGAGATCTCCACAGAAATGCAGGAGATCCAGAGGCATGTGTCTGATCCTGTCCTGCCGGGCAGCTAGAAGAGCTATCACTGACCCTCACACCCTACAGCCTGGTACTTTGGACAGTACAGCCATATTTTCCCCACATCGGTACTTCCTTCCCATTTAAACCTCCTCTCCTGTTCAGATGCTGCTGTGGAGCGTGGGATGCCTTGCCTTTCACATCACAGAGGGTACACAGTGTCTCGAGTTTCTCAAGCACAGACCGAACAATGCCCTCAAGGCTGCTGTAGTTTTGTGCTCCAGCATCCCATCACTCCCAAAGTCCTGTGCAATAAAGAGCAGGATGGTGCACTGACATCTACAGGACATGCCAAGCAGTCACTGGATCTCAAAGCTACACCAACCGCTCCTACATGGAGGCGTCCTTGAAGAGAAGTGAAATGACAAGAAAGAATTAAGAGGTTTCACGTTTCAAGAATTATCTGCAGTCACTTTGTGTAAGAATTGCACATTTAGATTTGAACATAGAAAACTATAATCAGCTATTTGGAAATGAAATTATTTTCATATTGCAAATATTTATAGGTACATTCAGGACCATGCACTTAGTAAATGTAACAACTGTGAGTGGTTTAGGTTCAGTGTTTTGTCGTTGTTGTGTATGTTTAAAAATATCAAAAAGTCGTACAATAACTGTCTCACACACCGTGAAGGATGACGATTTATGGCAGACGTAGGAGAAAGCGTCGTTTTCATCTCATATTTCCTGTTGCAGCATTTTGATGTGAATGAAAACGTGTCAAGCGTGTCATGAGAAAATATTAGAATATACACAATGAAGCAGCACAGAACAAAACAAAAAACGCCAAAGTTTCATGTACATTTAAATATAGCTCTTACAGTTTTGTTTTTGGTCACGAATGCTTTGATTGCTCCCGTTTCTGTGTTTGTTTATCCGCTCACCTCAGACGTGTGTCGACTATTTCTCAAAGCAGCGTGGTCACACGGTGTCGTAACGCTCCTGATGTGTTTATCTGAAAGTGCCAACAATGAAGGACTTGTTCTCTCAGTTATTTTGACTCGCAGTGGACAAACCGCACCCTGGACGCACGTAAAGGAAAATCAGCTTAGTGGCAATTGAAGTGGATGGTAACTGTCAATCGCATACAGGCGCAGAGACGACGTCTAAATGTGCGCCGAGATGATCTCTCAGTTTCAGCCACGGGGTGAATGTAATGACCTATTAAGCATTTATAATTCTGTGAAAGGCTTCTTCAAGCACAGATTCCTGTTATTTGTCTTTTTTAGATTAAAGACACACTGCAAAGTTACTTCCTTTTGTTTTCCAAGTAACTTACCCGAGCGCTGGGATAATAACTGCAATGCCAAATGAAACATTGCAAACACTTCAAAATAACAGAACACACTAAAGCTAAGCTTTTCAATGAATATATAATATATTGTCATTTAGGAGGACGGGTTTTCCTAAATATTGTACACCTCAGCCCGATCAACAAGTTGTAAGAATACGTGTATAAAAGCAAAAAATCTTGATGTAAATTTGGCCAACCTCACATTCAAGGTCAACTTTTTTTGCACTTCTGCACCGTTTTCAATTAGGCTGATGTTTTCAGGTCTCTCAAAGGAAGGCCGCTTATGTCCCCTTGCTGTTGTGTCACTTGCAGTGGCAGCTGGATGTCCTCTAATGTGTCAAAACAGCAATCCTGCAAAGCCAAGGGGAGCAGGTGATGAGGAAGTATGACGCGTGTGGCCAAAGAACTCAGGGCATCACACTAGAACTCCTTGTTGATAGTCTCACACTCGGGACAACTTTATAGTGCACAACAGGATGAAGCCAGTTTAGTATCCTCCTGGGCTTCCTCTTAACCCGACATGTGAAAAGGAAACTGTCCACTCTTCACATGAAAACTGATGAAAAAGCTCAGTTCCTGGAAACCCAGCTTCCGTTGCCAGTGGTGATCCGCCGCTCAAAATTTGGGTCAGTGCAAAAGAAAAGTTCATGTTTAATTTCTGTGACAAATTTAAAGCATGTGCCCAGCATAAGTGGTCATAACGTGACTTCTAGGGAGTGATCTAAATTTATCAGCTGCACAGAAAGCTGAGTGGAAGAGCAGATTAGCCCAATTTAAAATTGGAAGGCTGCACCTTTCAGAATTTTCAGGAGGAATAGTAGTAAGTTCTTATGAAAAGCAAGTATCAGACCTTAAAATTATTGATGGGAAGTGCAATGTTGAGGTTTTTTTGCACTGAAAAAAAAAGCTACCTCTTTTACAAGAACAGTGTTTTTGACCTATCAGGGAACTGACAACTAAGAAGAGAAAATGACAGTATTGCACCTGTAGGGGGTATAGCTCAGTGGTAGAGCATTTGACTGCAGATCAAGAGGTCCCCGGTTCAAATCCGGGTGCCCCCTCTTTTCACCCTTCTACCAACACAAACTGAAATTATGTTTATTGGAGAGAGGCAACTGAGCGTAAGGTGAAAATGACCCCGAACTGTAAATAGACAGCTCTGGCTCTCTGAGAACTGCAGGATGAATGTGCTGACAGCAGTAGCTTTCTAAATAGATTAACTCGTGCCATGCAAAGGCAGCAACAGTAAAATGATCTTACAAAAGCTGGGGGGCAAAAAAGAAATAAGGCAACACAAGGCTTAGTTTGTAAGACATGGAGGAATACAATTTATTTGAGTAAATTCCATATTAAACTTTATGAAAAGAAAAAAAGACTACGGCATGAACACTTGTCTTACAAACAACTTGAGTTGATATATTTATATGTATGTACAATTTGTCTTGTAATGGCATGCTACAAGGACATGACCCTTTAATTACTGAAAACAACAACAAAAAAAGAGGCAGACATAAACAGTCAGAAAGTTTTTTCCTCCCATTTTTACAGCTCACGCGCATGAAAAAAAAAATGCAGCTTTCCAAGCACAACTTTCTACATGTAAAAATAAGACAAAGAGGAGAATAATTGAATAATTGGGGGGTGGGGGCAATAAAAGGTTGAACAACATTGCTCTGGTAGGTTTTGAGTGCTGCTGTACACGGTTGCTTCACAGCATCGCCAGCCGAACTAAAACACAACATATGATGACACACCACTGCAGTGACAACATGAACCCTCTCAGGTTATTTTACATTTTTCGAAAAGTTGCACCAGTCACAAGCTTGAGGCTGGGCACAGTCATCTGAAGAGAGTACATACACCCAAATTTAACAGCTTTAATTGCCACAAGGGTAAACAAGACTGCAATATATTAATCCTCGAATTATCGATAAAAAGGTATGCATTCACGAGAAAGGCTACAACATATTCCTACATATTAGAGAGGCCATCTTCTGGCACCTACAGTAGCTGGTATCAACCTTTAGAAAGGAAACAGATGAAATGTACAAGGAAGGTAAACCCTTCATGAATATCACACGGCTGGCTACAAATCACACCGAGGAGTACAAAAATCGGACTTTCATACGCAGCAGCTCAAAGCACTCGTGTCTCTTCCAGCTGCTGAACACTACCATGTGAGCAAAATAAATAAGTGCTTAAACACGGTTAATATAACAGTAAAGACATGGAAAAAACATTGTAAACCAGGTTATTGCGGAGCAGGTGTTTAATATTCCAAACACATTCAGAGAGTTCACTCGACACCTCATCCTCGTCTTGAAAACGTAGGAATGAGAACGGAAAAAAAAGTCCACATCTGAAATGTCGCTCCTTCTCCATGACTTCACACACGCAGGATCTCCAGGCAGTTGTTATAGCAGATGGCGATCCAGTCCGGCTGCGTGGAGGCCCACTGCACGTTGTTTATCTCGCCTTCGGCGGTGTAGGCCAGGATCGGGTCCTCGATGGCCCGTGGCATCTGTTGGATGTCCCAGATCAGGGCCTGGTGGTCGTCAGCTTAGAGGAGACGGAAAGAAAAGGGAACAATAAAATGTAAACAATCAATTAATGAATTTTTTTAAAAAAAGAACAGAAAAGGAAACCCGGGAAGCAGGCAAAGCAGAGATATCGGTGCTGAGGTGGAAATAAAATGTTTAAGTGCTTCCTCTAACATAATTATGCCAGGGCTGGGCAAAATAACTTTAAAGAAAATGTAACAAAATGAGCACACTGCTAATATTGAATTTTCTTAAAAGCAGCAAAGAACGGTGCACCTTTCTATCCAGACCCTGGCTTAAAGCTGGAAAACTGCTGTTCTGATCTATTCTGACGTGATGATGTGCGGCAGAGTCATCTTAAATCGTGAATCGAATCTTTGTTATACTTTCTACAGCAACGAACACAACATTTGGATAACTGCTGCACTGAATATTTGGCCTATCCACGGGCTTTTTATGACCGATTTTATTAACTTAATCACTGACATACTGACAACAAAGAGAAGGTTGTTTCAGTTACCACAAAAAAAGAAAAAAAACTAAATGGGAAAGGCAAAGCACTCTTCTTTAAAGAGAAGTCTCGCCCAACACACTTTTAGAAAACTAAAGTGTTTTTATTAAATATCGTTTTGTATTTCTGCCCAAACTTATTTTAAGTAGACAAATGTTGGTTTTGGTGTTTAAAGTAAAATCATTACACTTTGTTAAGGTCATGGTTTACAAGACAAATCAAATCATTTATGCAATATTTCATGTCCTAAAATACGTGAGACTCTGTACAGAAAAACCACCCATAAAGAAACAGCCTGACACTGTCAAGAAAAGGAATTTCCGATAATTCTAATGTTTGTTATCTCAACCTCACGGTCTGCAAAACATCTACAATAAACTGTAAATAGAATAGAATAATCATTTAATTGTCCCACAAGAGGAAATTTGGTAAATAAACCATGCACTATTTCGCTCCATATCCTCATCCAGCAAACATTTTGGCTATAAGGGGAAACCCCCGCTCACGGCGTGGGGAGTGAGTGCAACATTCAGTATTTATCTATTTGCATTTTTCCTAAACCAAAATAATTCAAAGAACGGACACAGTTTGCTATTTCAAATTAAAAATTCTGAAGAAACGAACAAAGACCGATCAAATCTGTTTTTGCATGTTAATCTAGATGTTTTGACATTTAAAAAGAAATCTAAAAAAAAAAAGTTTTGTAAAAAAAAATGTGAAGACAAATAAATGAAAGTGAACTTTGGGTTTTTGCATGCTGTGTCGCTTGTTTTCACTGTTGCTTGGCAGTAGGTAATGCACCTCCCTTGCTCAAATATGGTCGAAGCTGTTTGCCAAATATCATAAAACCACAAAAATAAAATAGCATGTTATAATCTTTTACATAATGCACCAATTAAACATTTCATGGCCCCTAACATCAGAAGCAGGACATACGACTACAGTCAAAAGCCTCAATTATAGCCCGTTACAGACATGGACAGGTGGAGATTTGATGGCCAAATAATCATGACTGTTACACTTTTTTGTAGTGTGCTTGAAGTCTGCTGCTTGTGGTAGATGGAGCGTGTTTGTAGTTTGTGGAAATGGAACAACAGTATTTAATGGGCCAAGCACAACATTTCACAAATTTCCCACTGAAGGATAAAGCCCCACTAAATGGTTAAATTACCCACACGTAGTTTTTTTCATATTGTATATGTCGCTATTTGTCTTAAGCATATCAAAATACAAGTGAATGACTTTGTAGCATGAGTCCTGGTTTTCTGTTTCTAAGAAAAGATAAGTTAATATTACAAATCAAAATCCAGCATATTGGTATCTTACAAGCCTTTAAAAACACAAATATAAACTTCTAGTTAAACACTGAAGTGTGTTATTTTACGTCTTAGCGGTACCTGAGATCACACATCTCCGTGAGTGGTTCTAATTTTACTGAAGGCCTGCTTGCAGTTTGCTTACCTGCGGTGCAGATGTGACATGAGGAGTGCGGTGCCCACGCGATGCCGTTAACACAAGCGCGATGGTTGTTCAGCCGAGCCACTGGAGTGCAGGGCACGCGTACGTCCAGGATAACCACCTATTAAACAAAAAGATTTCAAATTAAATAATAATAAAACTATTTTCCTCAAACAGATAAAATGTGGCCTGATGTTACAAAATGGCTAAGGTCTTTCTGGGAATCTCCTTCTGCTGAGGTATTTAATGGAAAACTCTGGAAGAGGTACTTTGATAATTACATGCCCCAAAAAATCTAAATGTTACTTTTTTTGCTCCCTAAAACAAACAAACAAAAAAAAGTGTTATAGTATTTTAAAGCAAACCCACCTCCATGCCGTCCATGGCCATCGTGGCCAGGTAGTTGGGGTCCTGTTTGTTCCAGCAGAGACGGAGGAGCGGGTGGTGCTGGGGGTCCTCGTAGATGATGGTGCTGTGCTCGAGGTGTCGCAGGTCAAACATGCGGACGGATCCATCGGCTCCAACAGAGGCGAACATGTCTCTACCACCTCCTGCACGGCTGAACGCGATGTCATACACCTGCAGAGACAAACAGCTGGATTCAATTAAATATTCCTGTGCATACACAGCAACACAGGGATCACCTCTGGGCTCCAAACACACACACCTCTTTGTCGTGGGCGATCAGCTGGGTCTTCACGTGTCCAGACACAAGGTTAACTCGTCCCAACACCTGGCCGGTTTCCAACCCCCAGATTGTGCAGGTGGTGTCAATACTGGAAGTACCTGCAGAAAAAGCAACAAAGCTTAACGATTTCAAAGGTCACAAAAGAAAGAAAAACTACATTCAATTTAGTAACTCTTTACAGTTTATGACATACTGGGTTACTTACCAAGTAGATTAGGATCGACTTCATTCCAGTCAAAGGAGGTGAGGGGAGCGCAGAAGTCTGAGTTCTTGTTGTTATTCAGCAAACATTCAAGACGTGTTTCTGTGTCGCTGACCTGCAACACAAACCCAAGGACTTATACAACAAGTGCTACCAGCTAATGTGCCACCAGCCAGCCTCCAGGACGAAAAAAATCTTTTAGTCCTTTTACATGCAGTTGTGCATTTCAGCAGCAGACAAGTTAAATAAGGCTGGAAATACCGTTTTTACTTTTGCTATGAAAACATAAAAAAAAAAAAAAGACCAAATGCATCTTCTTAAAAGTCCTCAACAATTCACAAATGTAATATTTCCTGCTTTTAAAACAGCTGGATATGTTTTTAGCAACTAAAGAGGATTAAATCATGCATTTGTTCCATGAGGTAATAGTTAGAACAGCGGGACACTTTCAGTTCATAATAAAGAAGTAAAATGTGGGTCATTGATGTGTTATTAATATATATTTTTTTAACAACAGCAAAGCTCCATAGCGCAGAGACACAAAATAGCTCTTATTTGTTAACACAATTGGCTGTCTGATCCTCCAGTTACATTTGTTATCTGCTCATTTTATCTCCTAAGACTTTAACAAGCAGAATCGTGCATTCATTTCATCCCAGTTAAATTAATGCAAATTCTTCTTCGCCCCACAGGCTCTTACATTTAATCAGGTGACTTACTCCCCGTCTGTTTTAGAGTACAACTTAAAACATAATAGTAGGTATTAAAAATATTTAATGATCACTCTAAAAGCCAGTAGGTCATAAAGAGATGTCATCTTGATCTCTTCCCTTGATCTCTTCCTCTTCTCTTCATCTTTCAACTGCTGCTTTTAGAGCACAGCAGCTCATCTCTCTCCATCTCACCCTGTCTCTAAGCATCCTCTTCTGTCACACCAACCCTCTGCATGTCCTTTCTCATTACATCTACGAATCTTCTCTCTGTAGTCCTCCTATTTTACTCCTGTCTAGCAGCTCCATATTCAGGCCTCCTTTGACCAATATTGGCCATCACTCCCTATGGACATGTCCAAACCATCTCAGCCTTGCCTCTTTAAATCTGGCTCCAAACCACTCAACCTGAGCTTTCCCTCTGATGTACTCATTTCTAATCATGTCTAATCTCACTATCACTCTGTAAACCTCCCCTCTCACTCCTCCTATCCTTGTGCTACAAATCACCCCTGAAACTCATCTCCACTCCCTTCCCCCTGCCTGCACTCTCTTCTTCACTTCTCTTGCCTACCTATGCTGCTTGCGTCTTCATTGTTACACGTGTCACCCTCTCATTCACTCACATATATTCTGTTTTGATTCTTCTAATAATTTAATCTTCTCTAGAACATACCTCCACTTCTCCAGACTCTCTTCCACCTGCTCCCTTCTCTCACTACAGATCACGATATCATGTGAACATCACAGTCCATGGATGCGCCTGTCTAACCTCATCTCTCAGCCTGTCCATCACCAGTGCAAACAAGAAGGGGCACAGAGCTGATCCTCACCACTATCACGCTGTACTCATACATGTCTTCCAACACCCTCGTTCCTGTGTGGTGACCCCTTTGCTCACAACATACTACTCTAACCGTGTCTTGTTTGCCGTTTTCTTTTAAATCACTTTTGGAAACTCGCGGTTTTAATTCATATTATCTATTATATTTTACTTGTTCTCTTTGTAGCGTGTTCAGGATTTTCCTATATAAAACACAGTTATCTGTATTCTTACCCTCCAAATGCGCAGGTAGTCCCCACTGGTGGCCAGCAGGTCTGGATAGACCCCCTTCGTGTCTGGGATCCACATGATCTTGGTGGTGGGGTAAGGGTGGTCAAATGTGTTCCTGCAGACAAACTCTGAGCTCTCTTCCTCCAGACCCACCAGCTGAACCTGTGCAGGAGGGAAAACATCTCCTGTCATATCAAACAGACGACCTGATATATCGGGAATGAAACCAAATGACTGTTCCCAAGGGGGTTCGGAGTTAGAATTATCCATTTATAGTGGCGTTACTAAGGGATATTATTAGTAATACACAACAAAAGACGCGCTGGTTATTAACACATATGCCCACTGTTGTTGTTTTAGTTTTACTGGTAAATAACAACAGATCGGACATTGTTATTGTACGCTAGGGCAGCTAGCATTAGCATTAATTCGTCAACGCTGCGTTAGCTGCTGGCGGCCCAAACCACACTGCGCACCTTGTTGTTGTATTCCTCCACGAAGCTGCCGAGAGCCAACCGAAACCGTTTGTCCGGACGGACGCTCCAGTTCATGGCGTACACCGTCCATGGCGCTTCGTATTTGTAGATTTCTTTTCTTTTGCCGTGAAGAGACATCCCCCCTCGAACTGCAGCCAACACACCAGCGTCAGCGAACTGCGATTTAAGTAGTCCCACAAGCGAAGTTCGACCGCTTCTTTAACTTGTATGAACAAATGACGGCAGACACGGCGACAGCGGCTATTTAAATGAGCAAATCTTGTCTGAAAGCAACGTTTACCACCACGTTACTTAACAAAGAGTACCATCGCTGGCTTCAACCTGAAGAAAAGGTCAAGTCACACGATATCCAGATGACTTCCGGTTAGTATTTCCAACATAAAAGCCCCTCTACTCTTGAATTTATTGGCGGTCAGCGAAGAAGCTTAGAGATGCATTACCGCCACCTGCTGGTTGGATGTAAATAGCGGGTGATTAAAAGGTGGAAACTGCTGCTCCCTGTAACGCCTGTGCTTCTTCCCAGGTTAAACTAAAACGAAACTAAAAGCTAAAATTAGTTGTGAAAAATAATGTTGTTTACTAAAATAAATATTTAAAAAAATAGACTTTTGAGAAATAATTAAAACTGAAACGATTTTGTGAATGTGGAAACCAAACTGAAACACTAATCAAGTTGTCCAAGTTGAACCAGTGTTTGAAAATGCTGAAATAGAGCAAATATTTCCTCATTTTTCTTCCCAAAAATTTCCCGACAAACATACAATCCATCATCTCATCACAAATGCAATTTCCTTTTACATGCGGAAAAAGTCGAAGAATGTTAGTTACTTTGCCTTTCTGGGGACAGCAACAGTACGTCAATGAGTCTAAATCACCTATGAGTAAATTGTCTTTAGTAATATCATATTCATACAGCTTACATCTATCAAATAATGTATGACATTTGCAACGATTGCTTTCTTCTCACTCGTGTGCTTTTGTTGTACAATGGCATAATAAGGACTACACTACATTTTTCATAATGCTTAATCAGCATTCGCACTGATTTGTTAATGTGTAATGTACTGCAGTATTTTTTGTGCAGTTACATATATATATATATATATATATATATATATATATATATATATATATATATATATATATATATATATACATATATATATATACACACACACACATATATACACACACACACACACATATATATATATATATATATATATACACACACACACACATATATATACACACACATATATATATATATGTGTGTGTGTGTGTATATATGTATGTGTGTGAGTGTGTGTGTGTGTATATATATCACTCATAATAATCTGACAATACTATAATATTGGCCATATTATATTTACATTACCACAGGGAGATGATTTTAGTCTCATGAACAACATTAGCTAATTGTTATTTACTAACTAATCTTGAAATGACTGTTCAGTACAGAAATGAAGCCCAACAATCATGTTTTACAGTCCTGTGGTCTCAGCCTCAGATACTCAACTGATCAAAGTGATGTCATGACAAAAATGAATGACCAACAAAACATTTTTTTCTCCTTCATTTATGTCACATCTCCTTTCTCCTTCATGCATGTAACGTTTCTCGCGATTAGTATCATGGTTGCTAGGCAACCTGAACAGCGAGACGAAGGCTAGACCGTCCCATTTCACAAGCCTCTCACTTCTGCACTTCTTAATAATAATACATTTTATTTAAATAGCGCCTTTCAAAGCACCCAAGGACACTGTACAACAGATAAAGATAAAGATTCTTGTACTTATAGTACGCACCGTACGTAGTACGCGTAGTGCGTGTAGTGCGCGTACTTCAAGCGTGCAGACCCTGAATTGGGACACAGCCTACGAATTTGGACAGCCTTCGGCGCGTCGCTGTGACGTAATCGGTCTACAAATGCGGCCTCAGGAGGATGTAGCCCTTGAATTTGGACACGACCAGCGTGTACTTACTCGGCCATCTTGGAACGCACCCCGCTCTTTGATCCTTTGATCTTCACAAAGGACCATTCTGACGTCACGGTCGACTTCACGTTCTCTGCTAGTCCTTAAATAGGGAGCTCCTTTAACAGTTTACATTGGAGCATTTTCAGAAACAGCCAGTTGTTTTAGACAAAGCTAATACGTATTTAACCTGTGACACGGTGCTTTAAACCTTTAAAAAAATGCCACAGGAGTCATTAAATAACTTATCTTCTGGAAGCGATAGTGGAGATGAGTCACTAAGAGTGCAGCTTGAGGCTAGTGAGATGAGACTGTCTCAAATTCACAGAGACGTAGTGCTTCAATTTGAGCACAACCGTAGAAGAAATGCAAAACAAAGGGAAGAGCTCAAAAATATTAAGAAAGAAAACGCAGATCTCATGCAAGAGCTCAAAAATAGTTGGAAAGACAACGCAGATCTCAGGGAAGAGCTCAAAAATATTAGGAAAGAAAATGCAGATCTCAAGCAAGAGCTCAGAAATAGTAGGAAAGACAACTCAGAACTCATGGAAGAGCTAAAAAGTAGTAGGAAGGAAAACGCAGAGCTCATGGAAGAGCTCGAATATAGCAGGAAAGACAACACAGAGCTCAGGGAAGAGCTCAAAAAAAGTAGGAAAGACAACTCAGAACTCATGGAAGAGCTCAAAAATATTAGGAAAGAAAACCCAGATCTCAATCAAGAGCTCAAAAATAGTAGGAAAGACAACTCAGAACTCATGGAAGAGGTCGAAAATATTAAGAAAGAAAACGCAGATGTCAGGGAAGAGCTCAAAAATATTAGGAAAGAAAACCCAGATCTCAAGCAAGAGCTCAAAAATAGTAGGAAAGACAACTCAGAACTCATGGAAGAGCTCAAAAATACTAGGGAGGAAAACGCAGAGCTCATGGAAGAACTCGAATATAGCAGGAAAGACAACATAGAGCTCAGGGAAGAGCTCGAAAATAGTAGGAAAGACAACTCAGAACTCATGGAAGAGGTCGAAAATATTAAGAAAGAAAACGCAGATCTCAAGCAACAGCTCAAAAATATTTGGAAAGACAACTCAGAACTCATGGAAGAGCTCTAAAATATTAAGAAAGAAAACGCAGATCTCAGGGAAGAGCTCAAAAATATTAGGAAAGAAAACCCAGATCTCAGGGAAGAGCTCAAAAATAGTAGGAAAGACAACTCAGAACTCATGGAAGAGGTCGAAAATATTAAGAAAGAAAACGCAGATCTCAGGGAAGAGCTCAAAAATATTAGGAAAGAAAACCCAGATCTCAAGCAAGAGCTCAAAAATAGTAGGAAAGACAACTCAGAACTCATGGAAGAGGTCGAAAATATTAAGAAAGAAAACGCAGATCTCAGGGAAGAGCTCAAAAATATTAGGAAAGAAAACCCAGATCTCAGGGAAGAGCTCAAAAATAGTAGGAAAGACAACTCAGAACTCATGGAAGAGGTCGAAAATATTAAGAAAGAAAACGCAGATCTCAGGGAAGAGCTCAAAAATATTAGGAAAGAAAACCCAGATCTCAAGCAAGAGCTCAAAAATATTTGGAAAGACAACTCAGAACTCATGGAAGAGCTCTAAAATATTAAGAAAGAAAACGCAGATCTCAGGGAAGAGCTCAAAAATATTAGGAAAGAAAACCCAGATCTCAGGGAAGAGCTCAAAAATAGTAGGAAAGACAACTCAGAACTCATGGAAGAGGTCGAAAATATTAAGAAAGAAAACGCAGATCTCAGGGAAGAGCTCAAAAATATTAGGAAAGAAAACCCAGATCTCAAGCAAGAGCTCGAAAATAGTAGGAAAGACAACTCAGAACTCATGGAAGAGCTCAAAAATAGTAGGGAGGAAAACGCAGAGCTCATGGAAGAGCTCGAATATAGCAGGAAAGACAACACAGAGCTCAGGGAAGAGCTTGAAAATAGCAGTAAAGAAAACGCAAAGCTCTTGGAAGAGCTTGAAAATAGCAGGAAAGACAACACAAAGCTCAGGGAAGAGCTCGAAAAAAGCACGAAAGCGAATGCAGAACTCGTGAAAAATGTGGAAAATAATCAGCGCCTACTTAAAGTAGGTTTAGGTCTTGCCACAGTGGCCATTGTTGTTCCTGCAGCTTGCTGGGCCATCTCAATGCTTTTCGGCTAAAGTGAATGTCCCGCTCTGTGGGGTCATGATAATAATCAGAGTTTTGATATCTTAGCAGAAGATATCACCAAAACTTTCTGAAGTGTAAGAAATATAAATTCATGCTCAATTGAGTCAAAGGCTTTATAGAAGTCCAGGAGAAGGATAAATGAGTCATCAGATATTAATGCTGAGTAGTCCAGAATATCCAAGACGAGTCTAATATTATTGGAGATGTGCCTGTTTGTCATAAATACAGACTGTCTCATCTACAATATCATTCAAAAAAATTTCATTCTTCTAGCTAGCAATAGAGCTAAAATTTTATAATCATTATATAGGAGGCGTATTGGTCTCCAGTTGTCTATAAAAAGTAGGTCCTTCTTAGGTTTGGGAATTAAAGTAATAAGTCCTCCAGTGTGATAATAAAACCAGGGAAAAATGAAACCTGCTCCTGTTAAATATTCTTAAGTCTTTTTCTGTATAAATAGTGGTATATTTTTTTTTCAAAAGATACAGTAAATAAAGTAGTGTTAGTAGTGGGTGATATCATGTAAACACTGTCATGATTTTATGTAAACATTTTGTCATTTGTAAACTATAAATGACATGGATTCTACACTGTAACAGATGTAATGTTCTATAAGGTGGTTTTAATTTTAAAAAAAAAGAGGCAAAAATTAGTTTGTTTCTTTATTCAATTTTTGAACAGTAGTACTCAGTACATATTCAGTAAATGCAAATTATTTACATGGCAGTGCACTACAGGCATAAATCTAGACCCCTAGATAACACATTATGGCATTATTAGCAGTGACAACTCCTCCACAATAGCAGGTGGGACTTTTCTTTTTTGAGTTTCCAGGTTTTTAAAGATGTTAAATTGAATAACCTTGACATTATTGGTATTTTGGATATTAGTGATAAGTCTGGCACCAGGGCAATCTTCTGCTGTGCTGTGCAAGTTGACTGTTGTTTCCTGTGAAATACCAACTGGCATTTCCGTGTTGCGGTCAACTGTGTTAGCGGTCTGTGCAAGTTCAGGAGCTGTCTCTGTCTCCATTGAGGCCACTGTTGTTGTGCTAGTGACAGCAGTGTCCTGGCAAAACCTCATTTCTGCACCTGCCGACAGTGAGCATAGGGCAATGACATTATCTACAAAATTACGCAGCCTTTGTACGTGCTATGGAGTTTTTACGTGTTTTGGGGTTTGTACGTGCTTTGTCTCTAGCAGGCACCATAAATATACTTTTATTTATTCACTCCACATAAAATATAATAAATAAATCATATAATACAAAAACCAACTATTTACATTTCAACTTTTAACTATTTAAATTTTCAGCTTTTTCCTTTTAACCCTTAGATGCACACGTGGGGTCAAAAATGACCCCATGGGTTGTTTTTCTTCAAAATCTTTAAAATGAAAAGTTGTAATATATTCATATTCCAGGTATTCCTCATAAAATATGTTTGTAACATGAAGCCATTTCTATTTATTTATTTTTTCATTAATTAAAAAAAAATGCAGTTTTTGTATCACTACCCCACTCTTCCAAGTGGGGTCAAAAACGACCCCAAGCAGTTCCTATGCAATCTGCTCCTCCCTCTTTTTAAACGAGGCAATAGGAGCTGCTCACATTAAAAACAACTTTATTTAAAAAGTAATTTTACACCTGATACAAACATTTTAAAAGTCAAACAATACACAAGTTTAAAGGAAGAAAAATATTTTTAAGAGTTTTTTAAGAATAGGGATGATTAATATGTTTAGAAAATTAATATATAATATTTTTCAAATAATTGTCACCCAAATCAACATCATAATAAAAATATAATTAATAGAATATATAATAATGATGATAAGAAGAATAATAACAACAACTGAAACAGTTTACCTAAAAGCTCTTCTAACATTAGACTGCTTTTGAAAAGTTTCAATAGTGTCAATACACCGTAAGGACAAGGGAGTTACACAGTTGAAGTGTGACTGCTTGAAAAGACCCCATTCCCTCTCCTGCAGCCCGAGTGTCATCACGATCTTTCTTGTCTATTGGAGTATTGGGCATGACAATTGTTTTTTCGGTTTTTCGTATTAAACTGAATTCCAGGCTTTTAAAGATGTTAAATTGAATAACCTTGACATTATTGGTATTTTGGATATTAGTGATAAGTCTGGCACCAGGGCAATCTTCTGCTGTGCTGTGCAAGTTGACTGTTGTTTCCTGTGAAATATCAACTGGCATTTCCGTGTTGCGGTCAACTGTGTTAGCGGTCTGTGCAAGTTCAGGAGCTGTCTCTGTCTCCATTGAGGCCACTGTTGTTGTGCTAGTGACAGCAGTGTCCTGGCAAAACCTCATTTCTGCACCTGCCGACAGTGAGCATAGGGCAATGACATTATCTACAAAATTACGCAGCCTTTGTACGTGCTATGGAGTTTTTACGTGTTTTGGGGTTTGTACGTGCTTTGTCTCTAGCAGGCACCATAAATATACTTTTATTTATTCACTCCACATAAAATATAATAAATAAATCATATAATACAAAAACCAACTATTTACATTTCAACTTTTAACTATTTAAATTTTCAGCTTTTTCCTTTTAACCCTTAGATGCACACGTGGGGTCAAAAATGACCCCATGGGTTGTTTTTCTTCAAAATCTTTAAAATGAAAAGTTGTAATATATTCATATTCCAGGTATTCCTCATAAAATATGTTTGTAACATGAAGCCATTTCTATTTATTTATTTTTTCATTAATTAAAAAAAAATGCAGTTTTTGTATCACTACCCCACTCTTCCACAAGTGGGGTCAAAAACGACCCCAAGCAGTTCCTATGCAATCTGCTCCTCCCTCTTTTTAAACGAGGCAATAGGAGCTGCTCACATTAAAAACAACTTTATTTAAAAAGTAATTTTACACCTGATACAAACATTTTAAAAGTCAAACAATACACAAGTTTAAAGGAAGAAAAATATTTTTAAGAGTTTTTTAAGCTTAGGGATGGTTAATATGTTTAGAAAATTAATATATAATATTTTTCAAATAATTGTCACCCAAATCAACATCATAATAAAAATATAATTAATAAAATATATAATAATGATGATAAGAAGAATAATAACCCATATGGAAAAGAAATAGTAAAAACTTATATGTGATTACTCATGAAAGTGGCCACTTTCATGAGTAAATCATATAAGCCTTACATGATTTACTCATGAAAGTGGCCACTTTCTCATTACTTTCATATATTGTTTTAGTAAGTATCCAAAACATACAAGTTTCATTACATAATTTTTCAAGGGATCTTATATCTGTTTTCACTCTTATATGCTTTTCATACAAGTTTCACACAAGACAGATACAAACTTTATAAGATTTATATATATCTTTTCCATATGGGAATAACAACAGAAACAGTTTACTTAAAAGCTCTTCTAACATTAGACTGCTTTTGAAAAGTTTCAATAGTGTCAATACACCATAAGGACAACGCAGATCTCAAGCAAGAGCTCAAAAATAGTTGGAAAGACAACTCAGAACGAAGGGAAGAGCTCTAAAATATTAGAAAAGAAAGTGTGTACTTTATTGTAGTGATGGGTCGTTCGCGAACGAAATGGCTCTTAGAGCCGGCTCTTTGACGTGAACGACGCGAGCCGGCTCCTTATCGCGAGCCGTCACGTGGGTTTTTTTTTTTTTTTTCTTTCTCTCAGCCTCTCTCTCGCACTTTTTTTCCGCTTCACTCTGCACGCGAGCCTTGTGCTTTACGCTGGGCAGAGGGGGGAGGGGCGGTAGTTACACTCAGTAGCACAGGAACAGAGAGAGAGAAAGAGAGGCAGGGACAACAACATTAGAAAGGTATAGTAATCATCCACAACTATTTTCGGTTGCAGATGATAAAGGATTGAGAAAGTTTATTCATGCAGGTCCATATGACAGAGAATATGCATGTTCTTTTAGTTTTCATATTATAATTTATATTTAATTGTGTTGTGGTTTGCAGTGTTTTGTGTTCTTTTCACTTTAAATTTGTGAAAGGAAAAAGCTGAAAATTTAAATAGTTAAAACTTGAAATGTGAATAGTTGATTTTTGTATTATATGATTTATTTATTACATTTTATGTGGAGTGAATAAATAAAAGTATATTTACGGTGGCCCCTAGAGACAAAGCACATACAAACTTCAAATCACGTACGAACTCTGAAGCATGTACAAACTCCAAAACACGTAAAAACACGTACAAACTCCAAAACACGTAAAAACTCCAAAACACGTAAAAACACGTACAAACTCCAAAACACGTAAAAACTCCAAAACACGTAAAAACACGTACAAACTCCGAAGCACGTAAAAACTCAGAAGCATATAAAAACTCAGAAGCACATAAAAACTCAAAACACGTACAAAAGACAACAGAAGTGCTCCAGGATGCTGGGCGCAGTGTTGAGCCTTTGTTATCTTGTGGCTACACAAGCCAGCAAGTACCAACGACCGGATTTGGTGTGTGGTAATAACAGGTAAATGAACTTTTTTTTAAATTATTTGAATATATATATGAGTGCCTGTGTATAAATACACAAACAATACACACATGCTTTCAATTGTGTAATTTAAGTGATCTAGTAGCTCTGCTTTGGAAGTTCAGTTCATGCTAGAAATGTGTTTTGGAGTTTGTACGTGTTTTGTCTCTAGGGGCCACCGCATATATTTATATATAAACATATATAAATAAAACCACTTGTTTTTACGTTAGTAATTCCTTTTGTGCATAATTTTATATTATTGTTAATAATAAATTAATTAAAGCAACAAAACAACCTGAAGAGCCGGTTCGGAGCCGAAAGAGCCGGCTCTTTTTAGTGAGCCGAACCGAAAGAGCCGGATCTCTAAAAAGAGCCGGAAATCCCATCACTACTTTATTGGTCCCCGTGGGGAAAATGTCTCTCTGCATTTAACCTATTCACTCAGTGAAGCAGTGGGCAGCCACTGGGCGCCCGGGGAGCAGTGTGTAGGGATGGTGCCTTGCTCAGGGGTACCTCAGGGTAGCTGTTCAGGGGAATCGAACCCCCGACCTTCCGATCATGGGGCCACCACTCTACCTACTGAGCTATCCCTGCCCCTAAAGAAAGAAAACGCAGATCTCAGGGAAGAGCTCAAAAATATTAGGAAAGAAAACGCAGATCTCAAGCAAGAGCTCAAAAATAGTAGGAAAGACAACTCAGAATGAAGGGAAGAGCTCTAAAATATTAAGAAAGAAAACGCAGATCTCAGGGAAGAGCTCAAAAATATTAGGAAAGAAAACCCAGATCTCAAGCAAGAGCTCGAAAATAGTAGTGTCACAATTCTGGGTCATGTTGACCCAGCTTTCTGTTTTTCATGCTTTGGTGTTTTTCTAGATTATGATTTGATTAATCAGTGATACTGTTTTGATTATGCTTATTATTTAGTAGGCTTTGGTCAGTGTCAAGTCTGTCTCTCTCTGTCTAGTCCGTGTCTTAGTAAAGTGTGTTTTGTTTCCTGTTTTACTTTGAAGGTTCTTGTTCCTGTCTGATGTCAGTGTTCCGGCTTTGCTCTCCCTGTCTCGTTAGGTCTTATTTCTCCCAGCTGTGTTCCCCTTCTGTCTCTAATTCCTTGATGACTCCCTCAGTATATTTTAAGCCCAGTGTGTCTTTGTGTCAGTGTCACGTCATTAACGGCTGTTCACCCTCACATCCTCTGTGTGTTCCATTTGCCAGCATGCCAACCTGTCTAGTTATTCTGTTCACCCAGTTTGGTTATTCTGTTCACCCAGTTTAGTTAGTGTTTTTCCTTTTCAGTTTCATACCAGCAATAAAGCTGTGTGTTTTGAGTTACTTCCGCTTCCGTGAGTCCTGCGTTTTGGGTCCTCTCCTCCTGCCTGCCTACACACAGATATGACAAGTAGGAAGGAAAACGCAGAGCTCATGGAAGGGAATACTATGAGCCTGCGAGCAACCAGCTCACGCCAGCACAGGCGTTTTATAAAATGCTAGGGATTATCATTGTTACCCCCAGTGCATCCAACATTTCCACACCGCAGCAGGAGCAACCGCAGCAGAGTTTGCCCACATCACCGCAACAGCCAGGTTTTTTCACATCACCTTCAGCCAGCCCTGCTCCCTCTTCAACAGGGAAGCGGCAGACACCCCGCCAGCATTCACAGCCCCAGCGAGAGCCTGGATTTCTTCCTGTACAGTCGGCTAGGGTGAGTGGTGGAGCTACTCTTTTTTTGGCTCCTGCAGAAATAAAAACTGTTAATTCCGGGCCGGCTTGTTGTGTAAGCGGCACCAGAAATGAAACGAGTCTAATATTATTGGAGATGTGCCTGTTTGTCATAAATACAGACTGTCTCATCTACAATATCATCCAAAATATATTTAATTCTTCTAGCTAGCAATAGAGCTAAAATTTTATAATCATTATATAGGAGGCTTATTGGTCTGCAGTTGTCTATAAAAAGTAGGTCCTTCTTAGGTTTGGGAATTAAAGTAATAAGTCCTTGAGTAAGGCCAGAGTGCCCCTTTCAATACTTTCATTATAAACCTGCAACAAAAAGGATGCAAGATGAAAAGAAAATAATTTATAGAATTCAGCCACCAGCCCATCTGTGCCTGGAGATTTGTTGTTTTTAAGAAATTCAATAGATATCAATATATAGAAACGCTTTGAAGCGTGATGTCACGGGGGTGGGCGTGGAAAGGATTTTGGCCCGATCCGCCATTTTGGGGGTCTAAACAAAGCGCAAGCGAAAAGGGAGCGAAGGCACACACAACAGCCACCGTTCATATTTGCTGTGTGGTCGGCTGCAATGTTCGATCGCACGACCGGCAAGAGAATAAGCTTGAAAAGGGTTTCTCTTTTCATTCTTTCCCAACCTGGAAGCAACATGAGGCAGCTCGTGTATCGATGTTAGCAAACGAAGCCGTCTAGCCTGGATAGCAGCTGTGAGGGAAGAGAACTGTGAGATATCCAGTTCTCTTCCCTCTCCAAATATCTGTTGGTGCTCCAGACATTTTCATTCCGGTAAGTTCTAAATATGTTCACTCTTTATAAAAGCCTATTAGTTTTATTTTTTCGATGCGCTCTGAGCTCATAGCAAATTAGAACAAACATCCTACTGAGTGATTTTGCAGAACTACCTTCTATTTATAGAGTTGCTAATTATTTGGCATTATTGCAGCAAACCAGTCTATGAAATGGATGAAACATCATGACTGGGTTCCAGCGCTACACAAGGGACCTGCTTCAAACAAACCACCATGCCAATCAGATTACTTCTTCCATGTGAGGGTGAAGAGCTGACCCTTCTGGATAAGATGGTGAAGGTTTGCTGCCGTTTGTTGAACAGTGTGATAATAAAACCAGGGAAAAATGAAACCTGCTCCTGTTAAATATTCTTAAGTCTTTTTCTGTATAAATAGCGGTATATTTTCTTTTTTTCCCCAAAAGATACAGTAAATAAAGTAGTGTTAGTAGTGGGTGATATCATGTAAACACTGTCATGATTTTATGTAAACATTTTGTCATTTGTAAACTATAAATGACATGGATTCTACACTATAACAGATGTGATGTTCTATAAAGTGGTTTTAATAAAAAAAAAAAAGAGGCAAAAATTAGTTTGTTTCTTTATTCAATTTTTAAACAGCGGGACTCAGTCAGTACATATTCAGTAAATGCAAATTATTTACACGGCAGTGCACTACGGGCATAAATCTAGACCCCTAGATAACACATTATGGCATTATTAGCAGTGACAACTCCTCCACAGTAGCAGGTGGGATTTTTCTTTTTTGAGGACAGCTCCTTTTACCTTTCAATACGGATGGTCTGTTTATGTTTTGATCAAGAGCCTTTTTTTGGGCAGCTGAAGAGGAGAAGTCTATCTTATGGCCAACCACTGACTGTATCCTGGTCATATTACCCAGCAAAACCCAGTATGCAGGTTCATCTGTAACAGTCCTTGTGCCACAGATCAACACTGTTGCTTCTACATTAAACAGAAGAGCAGGGACATGGGTGCAAGTCTCCGCGACTCCGGCCTTACAGGTGCAGTGGGCGGCTTCAACCTTCCCTGTGATGCTCACAATGACCCATGGCTGCAATGCTGGTTCATGAAGTCTTTGAGAGTGCAGGACCTGAAACACACACAGACAAAGTTAATTTAAAGACAAGAACTATGAGCCATGGCTGACATAAATGTGTTTTATCTACTTTATCATAAATGTGACAAAGTGTTTAGAAAGTTAGCACATACATATAATTTTTCATTTCTTTATGTGCCCATCTATAGAACGCTGCATGTTATAGTGTAAATCTGCCTGTTCTCTGTCAGAAACCTGCCTGCAGAAAATGAACCTAAAGTATGTAATGTGTAATGTCATCACTTTAGAGATGGAGAAAGCATAAAGTGACAATTATGAATCACTTAATATGATAAGGAGATTCTGCAGGTCATTAATCAATGTATAAAATTAAAATAATATGTATTTTTAGTGACACAAGATACAAATATGGAAGCAAGATGTATAATTAGAATTATTTATAATCCAATCGTTCAGTCTGACGTCACTAGCCGTGTCTGGGCCTAAACTCTGCTGCAGGTTGTTATGATATTTTGATACCACGGTTAGCATTTACAGGATATTGTTTTATACAGGAAAACTGTTACTCAATATGGCCCATCTACTAGTTGTTTTTCTCTTTCTCTGTGACCCAAGAATTAAGGTGTAAGACTCACAAGCTGGTCCCCCAAGGTCGAAAACACCACAGAGATGAGACCACTTCTTTACTCCCATCCTCCCTTTTTCTTTATCTCCTGGAAAAGGCTCGTTAAAGGCTAGGTGGTTCGTTTCAGAATTCACTAATGAAAGAACTCTGTATTTTATGTCTAGGAGTGTATTTTGCTGGGATGATCATAAATTATAGCTGAACTGATAAACTACACAAGGGATACTTTGCTCAGAAGGCAGGAAGACGTTTCCTTATTTGGTCTGTACCGGTTTGAACTGGGAAAGCTGACACACGAACCTTTTTTTCCTCTATATAAGCTGTTATGTACTAAATAAACCTTTGAGTCGATTGGGAAGGCAACCTAAAGCAGTCTCTGTTTTCTTGTTCTCCCAAGCTGCTCCCGAGCTCGTACTAACACGCTGAATGGCATACCTGAGTGTTACTTTAAATAATTAGGAATCTTAGAAGGAAAGGACAAAACTCTGCTTATCGCTCACGCCACGGAGGAAACCCGGGACGGCAATTTCCTTCACAGGTCCATATATCAAACGATCACAAAAACTGTCTAAAGTCTTTCATCTTTAATAAAATGATCAGCGTTCTGCTCTACCAGGTGTAACAATTGAGTTTAACATCCAGGCATCCATGAAAACGGAATTTATGACATTTAACGGAGTTGGAAGTTAGCAGGGAGTTAGCTCGCTAGCTTCTATCTAAATACAATATAGCATGTCCTGACTGCGGGGTTTTGGAAACAAATTAAAACGTACAGCTCTGTTATCACTTCCAACATAAATGAAGACAGAAAACTAAACAGCAGTGACGTTTGTAGGGCTACTGAAGTTGGGCTAGCTGGTATATAATGATGTGCTACGTGACCGCTAGCGACACAGCTATGTTAGCATAATATAAACAAGCTAACTTTTTTCCCACTTGATATAAGTTAACGTGAGTGTTCTCGGTGGTCAGGAACAAAGGTAATCGCATGGCAGGATGCTGATTGGCCAATGTCATGTCAGTCACAAATTTAACTATCCAATTGCAGAACTGCAGGTCCTTGAAGGGTAATACAGTTTGAATGAAGCTGGAGGATCTCTATGTAAATATCCGACAGAAGCTAGGTCCCCTAACTTTCAGTAGCTGTTGAAAAGATAAAGTCGTGGTATATCAGTGTTTAGAAATACCATTATTACTTTAGGATTAGTTTAACACAAAGTCAGGGCTGACCCGGGACCATTGCTGTGAGCCACAGTGCGCAGCATAAAGGTCCTTTCACATAGGACGCAGGATGTGCTGCTAATGCTAACTGCTAACTAAAAGCCAAGGATCCAGAATTTGTTGCGCTGGCTGCTGAGCTCTGTGGGTTTTTGCAGCAGCTCTACCTGTACTAGATGCACCAGCTCCTTGTCGTTTCTATCTCTAACTTTGTCCTCTAAAAGAGTTTCTGGGGTTTTTTGCTGGTTCTTCAAATATTCAATAAAAACATGTTAATTCATAACGGAGAAAGCGTTGTAACTATCCCCACTAGTGAAGACTGTCATTTCCACAATACTGCCCCCCTAGGTCCGCAGCGCTGTTAAAAAGGCTCTGGAGGTCCCTGTATTAAGCACGTAAACCTGTGACACAAAAATCACCAAACTGAGACCACCACAGACTGTTTTCCTTCGTGGTGATGAAGGAAAATGCTGGGCTGGCATCTATGGCGTTATTTTTGTGCCACTATTCTGAGCGCACGTAAAGAAAAGTGAGCGCACATAGAAAATTTTTGCAGGTGCAAGTATTGCATTTTGAGGAGAAATTTATTTTGAGCGAAGAAAAGCTAAATTTGAGTGAACAGAATTCATTGCTGCGTGCAAAAATGTATTTCAGTGTTTGCTATTATCCATACACATACACAATAGCAGCCCCTCTCGCTCAGTTTTTGCACTTGCTCGCAATGTGTTGCTTGCATAAGTGCTCTAACGTTTTCGGAGATAGATAGGCATCTAAAAGGGCATTTATTCCCTTCAAGGACCTGAAGCTCCATAAAGCACCCCTCCAATAGTCCTGATTTTGAACTGTTGTAGTCCTGTTTTAATTCCAGATCAGTTCTGGGTCTGGTTGAATTAGGGCTTAGTCCGCATGTCTTGATACAGCCCCGACTTTGTTCTGCCTTGCTGCTTTATTAAAAAACTAGTTTAAGGTGTCCTATATATGTGATATATATTCTTCTCCATATGAAGTCATTCTTTTTTGAACAAAACTCAAAACAGAGCCAATCTTTCAGTCATTTCTAAGCACCCCCCGGCTGGGGCGCCAAAGTAATACCGTAAAATAACAGAAAATAACTTTCTCATAAAAATACAGTTATTTTCAGTGATGAAAATAGAGTTTGTTGCACTAATTTTACATGGGATTTTGCCTTTTCCGAGTGCTTTTAGACATTAAATTAGGAACATTTTAATGTGATTAAACAATGAAATTACCTATAAGCAAGGTCAATGAATGTGGCAATATGAATAATAATGCTTAAATTTGCAGAAATATACAGTTAACAGTTGGGTTAAATAACATTATTTGATGTAAAAAGTTGTATATTCAATTATATTTGAATATATCTACATTATACAGCACAAAATAATTTGATTTATCTTTTAAAATGTGTCAAAAAACTAGAGAATGGCTTCATAATTATAACTTCATAACTTTCAGTTTGAATTAAGTGTGCTCCCTGTAAGATTGTGGGTTTTATCTGTCACAAAACACCCAAAGAACCCTTATTAAACAAAACCCCTGATTATAATTACATCAAGATTATGTTAATTCTTGATTATGTTGTGTCTGAGCAGTTTGTAGATGTTTATTTTACTTATAAGACAAGAGACATTGCTTCAATCATTAACATGGATTTTATTGACAAAAAGATAACCCTTCCTGGAACAATCCAAGAACAACTAACACTTATGTATAAACAAAGGCAAGTAGAAAAAAGAATGTAATGCAAACGCACATTTGAGCACATAAGAAGGGGACGATGCCACCTCGAACGTTCATCTGCCTCCCCACATCTGGAGCAACGAAAAGGGATATATTTGAGGCACAAAACCTGCAGGTTTAGAAGTAGCTCTAGCTTTCTGAAAGTCTCACATTCAGGGCTGCTGCTGGCAATTTGGGTTCCCTTGGAGAAATTTGCAAAGTAACCATATGCAAAGAACAATTCGAGTAAAACAAAAGCCTCATTGTTATGTTGATTATACTTAACTGATAAGTATTGATATGTTGTAAGTTGTCACTTTAACACAAACTTTTACCAAAATAACTGAACGAATGGGACTGTGTTTCGACGACTGTAAATTAAAGGAGTATTTTTTTTAAACTAGTCTTTTTAGGTACAAAAGCCTGCATGCAAATATAAATTACGCTTGCCATATTATCTGAGGATCTGATGTTTTTATGTTTTATATTATATATTTTATGCTTATATATCTATTTGTTTATTTGATTTACTTTTTTATCGTTTAGAAATAAGAGCGTTTTATTGAATCCGTTAAGATTGACGGTAAACGAGAAATATCGTTAAGATTAACATGTGGTGTATGACAACTCAGGTTTTAAGTGTAACTGTAGTTGCGCGCTGTGTCCGCCAGGGAGCGGCAGTGTCGATAGACCTTAATGTAGACATGCAAACACTTCCGGTTTTAACAATCAAAATAAAAGTTTCATTTTGGAAATGTACAGAAACAAATCCACCACATCCGGTCGCGATACTTTAATTTTGAAAGGTTTTTCTTGATTTTCAGGTGTACCGTCACCACAAGGGCAGTTCATGCTATTTAATCTACACGAGCACTACTTTTACCGTCACAGGTCGACTTCAGGTGAGCTGTTTATTCACTAGTTTATGATAAGTGGGCTTATTTTAAACGTAAAGGAAGTTTTGTTTTCCTCAAATCGTAAGCGGTGTTGTTAGAGACGTGCTGTCATGCTAGTTAGCTACCGTTAGCATGCTAATGTCAGATTTGCTAGCGGTTAATGAGTGAGTGAAAGCTGGGCGGCGGGGGGGATGGGTTGGGTGATATTAATACTGTTTATGCTTTAATTATATAGCCATTACTAGATAAGGCCGCATTTATAGTTTTAACACAAATGTCACTAAAAAGTCAAAGACTTAAATCTCTGTTTTAGCTGTTAGCGAGTGTTTAGCAGAGATTGGGTCGGTGGCTAAAAGTTACTTGAGCTAAAGAAAGCTCATAGGATTGAAGCTGCTTAAGTTACTCCCGGCTGGCATGTGTGTCTACAGACGTCTGAAGGTGTAGTTTTATAAGTTTTCTTTAATGATAAAGCGGAGATGCGACAATTAAAGGTACTTTTTTTTCATTAGTCCTTTCTGGTTTCTGTCGCTATACTGGGAGCGCTTCCTCTTTGGGAATTTGTCACCTTAATATCCCACTGTGTGACGAGATTAAACTTCCTTAGAGTTTAATCTCAAAGAAAGATGGTGGTTTTAGATTAATACTTAAGTCTTTGGGTTAAAGATCTGCTAAACGTAAGACGCATATGTAAGTTCCTGTGGTCAAGTGTTGCTGAATCCTAGTAAGTTAGTGGATCTTTTTCTGCTTATCTTGTATTTTTGTTGTTGTTGGAGCTCTGTCTTTGGCATCATTAACTTGATGAACTATACACTCGTCAATAATTACTTTACCACACCTGTCCAAAAATATTGTTCTTTATAATATGTTGTTATATGCAGTTATTAATTTTTAATGTACAGTACAACAACCACATAAATATTTAATGTCCGATCTCATCGATATAGTTCTCAAACACGCTGGTCATAAAGAATGACATTTCCATACCAGATTGGGGTGCCAGTGGAAACTGCGTTACTGTTGGCTGAAAACAAAGGAAGAGGAGAGAGGGAAGGAATATTAGGAGACTGCAAGAGAAGGAAAGGCAGGACTGTAGATGTGAGAGTAGGGACTTGACTGGTTCATAGATGTAGTGAAGGGGGCAGATGTCAACCCCTAAAGGGAGTAGCCAAAAGAAGTATGACCCTTGTCTCTTAGTGGGTGTGGATGGGGATGGTCCTAGGTGGTTATAATTAGTGTTATGGTTTTATTTTCTATGCTTCAGTATGTCTGTCTTTATATCTTAACTCTAAAGTTCTCAAGTAAGTGGCCTTATGTTCTTCTGTTGGGTGGAGTAAGAGAAAGAGAGAGTTAAAATTTTTAGTATCCGGTTGAGGATATGGTACACTTTGAGGTTGTAAAATTTCCCTAAAGCCACAGTTCAGTTTATTTCTCACAGAGAAAGAATTAAAAAAACAAAAACAAAATCAGGTTATCTCTTTTGTGTAAATCATTCACGGCGGGCAGAACTGTGCAAATGACTTATTTTATTTTGTTGTTGTTTGCTTGGAAACCTGCATATTTACATAGCAGTAGATATCAGGGGGAAGATTTCTTTCTTTTGCATGTTTCCACATGAAAAACCAAATCTGTCCTGAGAACCAGCTCCATGCATAACATCAAGCTATCCTTAAGAGTAAACCAGCATTATAACTTATAAGCGTATCACTAATAAAGCTCTGACACTGCATGTTAAAAGTATAGCACTGTAAGTGTAGTTAGTGATGTATGGAGCTTACAGTTTTTGGGTTTTGTGTTGATGCTAAACAGTCTTCTGCCTGAGTGGAGGGCAGGGTGTCATAACAGTTTATAGGCTGGGTCAGTGGGTGGGTGGGATCCCTCATAATACAGACCATGAAGGGGAGGGAGCTACAAATGATCTGGGCAGCTTCCACTATGCTCTGCAGCGGCTTCTTCTCAGCAGCATACCAGGTGGTGATGGGGTGTTGAGGCCAACCTGCCTCAGCCTCTTGAGGAAATGAAGTCACTGGTAGGCGTTCCTAATGATGCTGCAGGTGCTACTGTTCCACGTCATGTCCCTGGAAATGTGTTCTCAGATGTATTTGAAGCTGTGGACTGTTTCTACAGCTCCTCCTCTGATGAAAAGGGAGATGGAGTATTGCTCCTCTTCCTGAAGTCCAAGACCAACTTCCTTATCTTCCCCACATTGATGCAGAGGTTGTGCTTCCCACACCCATCTATTATATCTTTCACATCCTGCAGATATCATTCTTTTCTACATTAACAAAGGATTTTGCGTATAAAAGTTTGGCTTTTCACCAGAACTGGTTTTATAAAATGGACAATGATTAAAGAAAAATGCACAGATTTCTGTTAAATGAAGTTACACAATACTCTTTGAGTATTTACAAATAAGGTGACATAAGTGGCTTTAATGTTAACCCTTATTTTCCTGTTTGTCGCATCAACATTCTCTCTGATGCAGGTCCCACCATGCAAAGCCTCTATCTCCTCCTGATACCTGCTCTGCTGCTCCTCTTGGCCATCCCCGTCTCCAGGGGGCGTTACAATGATGATTTTGACGATGGAGAGGACCTAGCAGACTTCGATGACAATGACTTTGCCGAGTTTGAGGACATGACCGATGATTCAGCAGCTGAAGCAGAAACCGCCCCTCCGCCTCGGGCTTCACCATCCTTGCAGCCGGATGAGGATGAAGATGAAGCCACAGTGGAGCTGGAGGATGGACAGGATGGTTTTGAAGACCCAGACACACAGGTTCATTACCTTCTAACTCTTTACGTCTCAGTATTTGAACACAGTTTTCATACTAAATCATGTTTGTTTTGATTTATTTTGTTTTCGTATTTTACTAGGATCAAGATATATACAGCAAATATGACCAGGAGGAGTTTGAGGGGATTGGAGACATGGAGAAGACTGGACACTCCATGAAAGACCCCCTGATAATCCACACGGTAAGCCGGGCTTACTGCTGAAATCTCCTAAAAAGCAAGTCTGGCATAGTGAGTGGAGCATTCCTAATCCTTAAATATACTTTGCATGTTTGTGAGTCCACTTACTCCTGAGAAATAGGACTGTGAGTGCAAGGGTCCATGCAGATCACTAATTTGACCACACATAAATTCTCCATTTATATGTGGAGAGTTTACATTATTGTGCAACAGCTTGACATGCTCTCCAGTAGGGATGGGTACCGGTGTCCGGTGCCATGATGGCACCGGTTCTGACATAAACGGTAGTAACCAGACCGAAAAGCAGCGCACATTTCGGTGCTTTATTTCGGTGCTTTTTTTTCCTGAGCTGTGATACACTTCTAGCCAATCATTTTACGTTTCCGAGGATAGTAGGCGGGGCCAGGTACGTAAGTTCTGTTAGAGCAGAGCTACAGATTAAAAATGTCCAAGGCGAAGCGGTCAAAAGTCTGGCTGTACTTCACAGCAAAATATGCAAACTCAGCAGCCTGCAACAAGTGCTTTAAGCTGATACTGTGATACTGTCAAAGGAGGTAACACCAAGAATCCGATTAAACAGCTGGCGATGCATAGCGGTTTTTTTAAAAGCCGAGAAATGCGCCGTATTTGGTAGCTTGCTGCGAGACCTCACACCGTGCACGTCGGGTGGGTTGCCAGTTATCGGACCCGGAGCAACATCCCCCAAAAACCCGAAGAATAGAGTCCTGGCCCCTAGCCCTGCCAGTGTAGCAGAAATGATGACGGATGATGATGGCAGCAGCAGCCATTCTTCTCTGCATGAGTAGCTTAATGTTGTTCGTGTGTAATTTACGTTGAGTAGGCTAACCACGTTATTACATTAATGCATGTAAGGTGAACTAGCAAACATCATCATAGCTACATGCGGCTGTCTTCTTGTTTGATGGCAGATACTCCCTTCACCCTGGCCAAAAAGGCTAAAATGACCAAAGAAAAAGTGGGAAACAGCTAAACATGAGAGGTTTTGGACAAAGTTTGTGTTTTTTCCATTGTTTAAGCACTGCTTCCAGCCAAGAGTGATGCCATATATGCCACATGGCTGCAGAAAAGGCACGCATTGTTATCTTTTTACAAAAAAAAACAGCTGAACATGAGAGGTTTTTGGACAAAGTTTGTGTTCTCCATTCTTTAAGCACCGGTTCGAGCACCGTTTAAGCACCGGCACTGTTTCAAAAGTACCGATTTGGCACCGGTATCGGATAAAACCTAAACGATACCCATCCCTACTCTCCAGTCTGTGGACTTCAAGCAGACTTCAAACAAGTAAAATGGGGATGATGACTTGGATATCTATTGCTAGTCATATAAGTGAAGTGTCCAAATGAATGCATAGATGAAAGAGAACTCTGCCTAGATGTGGTGTAGCAAAACCTTCCACAGGGGAACTTGTTCTGCCATCAATACTAATCAATGATCATTATCATATGTTAAAAAACAAAAACACTAAACATGATGTATTATAATACAGAAAGATCAGCAGTTCAGAAAAGGTTTATGCCAGTCATAAAACTCGGTCAATCCTAAAGACACAGACATCAACTTTAATAATCCCACACTGAGGGAATTTACATGATACAGCAGCACAAAGAAGAAAGAAAAATCAATATTATACGTTTAGAAATGGAAAGAAACAACTGTGTACAAATTAAAAAATAAAAAAAGCCAAAATACTGCACAAGAGTAATTTGTACTGTATATTAAAGGTTGCTTTATCCAGTAAAATGCACTCAGATTTTATTTTTATGTGTACATAAAGTGCAGTGGGAGTGATGGTGTATACACTCATACAGTCCCGATCAAAAGTTTAAGGCCACTTGAAAAATGTGGGAAAAAAAACATATTTTGTATTGTTGGATCTTAACAAGGTTCCAAGTAGAGCTTCAGCATCCAACACGAAGAAATGGGAGTGAGACTAAACTTTTTTTTTTCGAGAGTGCAATTTATTGAAAACAACTCTTAAACTGAAACAGGCTGTTTTACAGCTGATCAAAAGTTTAGGACCACATGCCTTTAAAAGGCCAAATCTGTGCAAAAAATGTGGATTCATTGTAATTTTCTGTCAGGTAGTCACTGTCATGACGTTCTGATGGCAAAGGCAAAAAACTTTACCTTTTGAATGTGGATTGTTTTTAAATTATTATTATTTTTTTTACATTTTTCAAGTTGGTCTTAAACTTTTGATCTGGACTGAGTTTTAGCACATGTAACACACCCTATTATGTGTGTGAATTGTACCATCTAACTACTGTCAGGAGGAAGGAGCTATGGTGCTCTGTCCTACACAATGGCTGTAACCATTTAATGCTCAAGGAGCTGCTCAGGGCCTCCACATTCTCATGCAGGGGGAGAGAGAGGAGCTGTACATCGACCATAATCCTCCTCTCACCACCTCTATGGAGTCTGGGGGACTGGCCAGGACAGAGCTTGCCCTCCTCATCAGTCTATTGAGTAAAATAGTCTCAGAGTTGCACTGATTTGAGCTAGATTACTAAGTTAGTCAGACTGATACCCTGGCTGTTATTCACCTGTTTCATACACAGTAGTGTCTGTGTATGTCTGCAAAGGAATGACCGATCTCAGAAATGTCAAACCAGGTTTGGGGTTATTTAGAAACAGTACAGTCATTCCAGAACAAAAGTAGCAACCTGTAATATCCCTATTATGTTACAGTCAAAAAGAAATCAACCAAGTTTTCAACCTGAAGATTGTTTTTGTTTTTAAAAATTGCCATTGTTTAATAGTTCAGAACATCTTAAAAAAACAAACACAAACTTCAGTAATTCAGGGCAAAAATCACATTTAATCATTATTTTAATAAACAAGCCTCATGTAGTTATTGAACTAAAAAATTAAATTTAAAGTTTAAGGATAGATTAATTTAAATAAAACATGTACGGCTGAACAAGTGGATGTGTTGGAAGACACAAGGTCATTCTGTAATCATTAGGCTCAGACTAGCAAGTGTTTTTTGACTGTAAACCAGTCTTTCCAGGGCTGCAGTCAGTCCCCCGCTGGCCCACAGCATGCCTGTGGGTGTAGATGGGGGCAACAAGAGCCCCAGGCAGCAATGAACTAATCCACCTAGGGAAGAACAGCACAACATCACTGGGGAAACAAAAGCAACAACCAAATGGCACAATGTATTAGCAAACAGCTGCAGGCTAATAATGATCCTAAGGAAGGACCACCTGCAAAAACCTTTGACTCACTTCAAGATCAGTGAGGCTTCCAGGTACTTTTAGGAGTCATTTTGTAGTGAAGTGTAATAAACCTTTAATTTAAAATCTTCTAATTTTATTAAAGATGCTGTTAAATGTTTACATTAAAAACAAGGATAATAAAAACAGGCCTTAGAGTGAGAAATTATAAATTAATCTTTATTGTCTTTTTTTTTTTTTTTTTCTTTAAATTTAATCTTCATTCCTGACTGAGCTGCCATACTCTTGGCTGTTTGCTTCTCTGCAGGTTCCTGCACATCTCCAGAACAGCTGGGAGAGTTACTACATGGAGATCCTGATGGTGACGGGCCTGCTGGCCTATATCATGAACTACATCATTGGAAAGAACAAAAACAGTCGCCTGGCTCAGGCCTGGTTTAACTCGCACAGGGAGCTTCTTGAAAGCAACTTTGCACTAGTGGGTGAGTTCTTTCCACACTGCCAGAAAGATGACTCAACAGGCTAGATCTGCTTCCTTGTATTTAGTGTTAATGGTTAGCATGAGGTTAACTGTTGACACTTTGTAGGTGATGATGGCACCAGTAAAGAAGCGGTAAGCACTGGGAAGCTGAACCAGGAAAATGAGCACATCTACAACCTCTGGTGCTCTGGACGTGTGTGCTGTGAAGGCATGCTGATCCAACTCAAGGTGTGGGCAATGTGTTCTGATATACAAGTATGAGTATTAGATATATGTATGCTACATGTATCTCATGTTTTTATTGTCTTTTAAAGTTTCTTAAGAGGCAGGACCTGCTTAACGTTTTGGCCAGGATGATGAGGCCCGCCTGTGACCAAGTGGTACGTTTTCACTTTTTCTTTTCTCTCCGCTGTATATTGCTGCAGATACACTTTCTAACCAGCCGCATCTGTGGGTTGGTTTTTGTTGTTATTTTGTTTTGGGGTTTTTTTGCAGCAAGTCAAAGTGACTCTTAATGATGAGGACATGGATACTTTTGTATTTGCTGTGGGCACCAAGAAGGCCACGGCCCGGCTTCAGAAGGAGATGCAGGACTTGGTGAGTTTCCTCCTCAAATTGGACATGCAATTTTGAAATTCACTGTTTTTATGCAAATACTGACTTGTGTAGTCTGGATTTTTTGAATTTTTACCAGCTATGCATTAATATTAAAATAAAAGCCTTGTTTTTATGTATTCCTTTATTTTTTTATTTTATTTTTTATCTCTTTTATCTCAGAGTGAGTTCTGTGGTGATAAGCCAAAGTCTGGAGCCAAGTATGGGCTCCCAGACTCCCTGGCTATTCTTAGTGAGATGGGCGAGGTTACGGATGGTGTGATGGACAACAAGGTGAAGTCTGGCTCTCATATCAAAGCAGTGTCATAAAAGAGACTGAATATTCTGAGAATACTCTCTTTAAATCTGTTGCTGTCATTAAAACTCTGTGTTGCCTCCCTTTTTTTTTTGTTATTTAAGATGGTACATTATATCACCAATCATGCTGATAAGATTGAGTCCATCCATTTCTCGGACCAATTTTCTGGTCCAAAAATTATGCAAGAGTAAGTAATCATTTACTTTTTCAGATTATAGTTAAGAATTTCTGTCTACTGATGGATTTATTTGATGCTTCAGGGAGGGTCAGCCCTTAAAGCTGCCTGA